>NC_141693.1:1699242346-1700442346 GCF_964263255.1 Lissotriton vulgaris
CACCTGGATCTGTGTCCAGTAAATAGAAGCTCCTGTGACCTATCAAGATGGGCCTACTTGAGTAGTTAATTTTAGGCACAATGTGCCACGCCGAATTGGTGTGAGGTACGTTTACCCCATGACCTCCTGGTAAGAACATCTCACTTGGTGGTCTTCACTTCATGGTGATCCGGATGGTCCTCATAGAAAACTTTTTGGGAAATATTCTGCAGTCTGTGGTGCCCAAGTTAGAGACGCTTGCTCCATTGAGTCACCAGGTGATCCCTTCACTCCTATGTTCCCAAAGGTGAAGCCACTCCTAGAATCAGTGTTGAGGTGCATAATGCAATCTATGGTGCCCAAGTGTGTTTTGATGGTTGAACACCCTGTTAATGTAACCTTCTAGAAGATGTATTTGGTTGTACACTACCTTCCAATTATCTGAGAGTTTTCTTTAAAAATAATAGCAGGCTTGATTCCTCTTCTTACCTTCCCTTTTAGAAATGTGGTACTGTAGAGGGTACACTTAATTTCACAATGCTCCAATGTGAACTACTCCCTCAATGGTTCTCCAGGGTGGCCTCACAGAATAGGTATCTTGAGAGACGTTACACTCTGAAGCATCCTCTTAGACCAGGTTTTGGGATAGACACTGAGCTCTCAGCTCGGTTAGTGGAACTCCTGGAGTAGGTGTTTAGGTAGAAATTGCTGTCAGTAACGTTCCTGAATGAGTGCCTAACTATGTGGTTCCCAAAGGTGGGATGGCACTGTGCTCTATGGAGTCTCTGCAACTCTTTGCAGAATGGGTGGCTTGACAAACACTATTTCAAGAGGGTTCCAAGGTGGCTAATGGGATGTCAATCCTACCAGGAGCATCTTACTTGTGTCAGCACAGAAACTGCTCTCCTTGTGATATGATGACGCCTTTCTAGAAAGAACGATAGTGTGGAGCATGCAATTCTTGTAGTCTCAGAGCAGTCTTACTAAAATAGGTGTCTGGGTGAACACTCATCTCCACTGTGTTCCAGGGTGTCTGCAGAACATGAGTTGACTTTGCAGGTGAAAGTATTGGACACACCACAGCATCACTCATTGTTGGCCCCCTTTTTGCAGAGACAGTTTACAATTGCTTTATGAAGTTTCTTGCTTTCTCGAATTTACTTGAAAATGCACCATTTGCCTACTTCTTTTTCAAAAGTTTACCTGGAGGAGAAACCCCCAGGACTCACCTTATAGCAGTGTGGCTCGTTAGCTTGCCAGAGGGCACTCATCCTAAACTTTTACACCTCACCACTTTCAAATATCACCAGCCGCCACTGTTGAATAAGTTGGTGTATGGGGAACCCGGGGGAGCCTATGCCAGCCTCCCCTCTCCGGGGTATTTAGGAACGAGGAATGGGCCACTGACCCCATGTCAGGGAAGGTCAGTTGTAGGCTATCATGTACTAGGTGTGGGGTCCTGGGCAAGCCTCTCTAGCTGACTCTTGATCGATTGGACAGTACAGGGCAGCTGGATGCAGGGGATTTCTGCGGGAAAAATAACGTTTTTTTTTTATCAGTAATGCAGCTAAGTTCAACACTGAGGGATGCTTTGTGCACTTTATGTATTGCTGGTCGAGACAGTTGTGCCCAAGGGTATTGGGGCAGGCTTGGGTGGGCATGGATCATTGTGTAGGCAGGTGGTTGAGGGTATGGCACTGCTGTCGCCACACTTGTGTGGTTGGCAGCGCTGCAAGACCCCACAGCTCTAGGGGGCCCTCCCAGCACAGTACCCTGGCCTGAGCCTCCTGAGTGAGTCCAGAGGGGGGCCCCTCCATGTACTTTGCAGGGGGGCCCCCTCAAGTTTCGTTACGCCACTGCCTTTCAGACAGTCTGTGCGTCTCAGAGTGTGTTTACGTCCCCCTTACCTCAGCCTTGTTCAACTTGCTGTGCCCTACATTTGATTCACGTGGCCTCACCAGGCGACGCTCATCCCAACGTTCTAGTCAGCCCCTGTGGGGAGGAGGACACAGCCGCTTGGCGGGGTGCCCGGAAATGACTTCCAGAAGCGGACATCCTTGGATGGTTGTCTACTTCTCAAAACGAACGATACCGATCTGACTACTTTGCAATCTTTCTGCATGCCATTTCCCATATTTGTCAGCTACACACTCGCACTATCTTCAATTATTATGTAACACCGATTTAACCTTCCTCATTCTCTAGCATTAAATGCACTGTGTATGTTTTTAGCATTTTGTTGCTATACACATGCTCTGCATACTCCTGCCATCTAGTGCTGGGCGAAGACATTTGCAAGTTGCTTTTCTTTGAAGAAGTTTGGAGTCTCAAGATACGTGATTCCTCCTGTATAGCAAGTGCATTAAATGAGTACCAGCACTTTTTTATTTTGAGAGGGAGAGTACCAGAACTTCTCAAGAGAGACGTAATATTTTCTCTTGATGAGTACTGGCACTTCTCAGAACAAGCAGGTACTCTGGTACAGAGAACCTGTACCTGCACTTCTATTTTTCCATTTCAAACACTGCCTATAGCCCGCAATACACAAGGACAAACACTCCACCTCAGAGGAATTTTTCCGGCACCTGGCCTGGATGTTCCACTTCCAGCTCCGGGACGGACAACTTGCTTTCCAGAACGTTTTTTGCCAGTCGTCAACAATTCGGCCTCAGCAGCAGAAGAACTTCACACTGGATCATCAACCGCACTGACCTTGACTTTGAGCGGCGTTAATGCGTCTTTCTCGAAGAAACTCAGTCGTATTGAGTGATTGTTGGAGGAGGTTGTTAAGGGAAAAAACTCTGGTACAGTTCTGTCGTAAGTGTAACTCAAATGTCCATGTTCTGACCAGCATTGGGTAGGTATCCCTGCTAGAAAATTAGCACGGGGAGTCAGTCTGCTCAGTGAACAAGGCGTTTAAGTGCAAGAAGACCACCCGTCCCGTGCGAATGCTGCTGGGCAGTGGCGGTTCGTCCATTGGGGGCGTTGGGGCGTTGCCCCCCTAGCCATGGACGACCGTCACTGACACTGCGCAGCGCATAACAAAAATTAAAATTACTAGCACAGAGCGGCCAGCGCCGACAGTCATGATGATTCATTTTCGGTCCGAAGTCACTAACTGTAGTGACCTCATCCCGATCGCGGAAGGGTGGGGGGCGGGCCTGTGGCAGTGAGTGGCACTGCAGGCTGGCAGATGGCAGCGTGGCAGGGAGGGCAGCATGTGTGCGCATTTAGGACAAGTCATTTTTTTGACTTGCCCTCGCATGCGCACACACGCAGCAGCCCCTTCCCTCCTCCTCCTCTAGCACGAACACAGGCAGAGACCCGGGGGAGCCGGGTCTCATTATGGGCAGTATTAGCCCTGCTCTTTAACCAATCCTGGCGCAGTGGCGATCAATGTTCCCTCTAATTTGTTTCCTCTGTATGCGGCAGTGGAGGGTCTCTGTGCGCTGCAACCATGGCTATGTGCGCCAGGAACCGAACCTCGCTTGTCTGCGGCGCCAAATGCCACTCATTTTTGGTGCTCTCCTGCCCTCTAACCCACTCCTTTTTGGTGCCCTCCTGCCCTCTGTCCCAATCGTTTTTGGTGCCCTTCTGCCCTCTGTCCCACTCGTTTTTTGTGCCCTAATGCCCTCTGTCCCACTCGTTTTTTGTGCCCTTCTGCCCTCTGTCCCATCGTTTTTGGTGCCCTTCTGCCCTCTGCCCCACTCGTTTTTAGTGCCCTTCTGACCTCTGTCCCACTCGTTTTTGGTGCCCTTCTGCCCTCTGTCCCACTCGTTGCTGTGCCTTTATGCCCTCTGTCCTATCGTTTTTGGTGCCCTTCTGCCCCACTCGTTTTTGGTGCCTTTCTGCTCCCTGCTCCCTGGTGTCCGTTCCTCCTCCCTGGTGTCCGTCCCTGCTCCACTGTGTCTGTCCCTGCTCCATGGTGTCTGTCCCTGCTCCATGGTGTCCGTCCCTGCTCCCCGGTGTCTGTCCCTGCTCCCTGATGTCTGTCCCTGCTCCCCGGTGTCTGTCCCTGCTCCCCGGTGTCTGTCCCTGCTCCCCGGTGTCTGTCCCTGCTCGCTGGTGTCTGTCCCTGCTCGCTGGTGTCTGTCCCTGCTCCCCGGTGTCTGTCCCTGCTCGCTGGTGTCTGTCCCTCCTCCCCGGTGTCTGTCCCTGCTCCCCGGTGTCTGTCCCTGCTCCCCGGTGTCTGTCCCTGCTCCCCGGTGTCTGTCCCTGCTCCCCGGTGTCTGTCCCTGCTCCCTGGTGTCTGTCCCTGCTCCCTGATATCTGTTCCTGCTCCCCGATATCTGTCCCCGCCCTGGTGTCTGTCCCTGCTCCCCGGTGTCCGTCCCTGGTGTCTGTCCCTACTCCCTGTTGTCTGTCCCTGCTCCCTGGTGTCTGTCCCTGCTCCCTGGTGTCTGTTCCTGTCCCTGGTGTCTGTCCCTGCTCCCCGGTGTCTGTCCCTGCTCCCCGGTGTCTGTCCCTGCTCCCCGGTGTCTGTCCCTGCTCCCCGGTGTCTGTCCCTGTTCCCTGGTGTCTGTCCCTGCTCCCTGATATCTGTTCCTGCTCCCTGATGTCTGTTCCTGCCCTGGTGTCTGTCCCTGCTCCCCGGTGTCCGTCCCTGGTGTCTGTCCCTACTCCCGGTTGTCTGTCCCTGCTCCCTGGTGTCTGTCCCTGTCCCTGGTGTCTGTCCCTGCTCCCTGGTGTCTGTCCCTGCTCCCTGGTGTCTGTCCCTGATCCCTGGTGTCTGTTCCTGCTCCCTGGTGTCTCTGTCTGCTCCCTGGTGTCTGTTCCTGCTCCCTGATGTCTGTCCCTGCTCCCCGGTGTCCGTCCCTGCTCCCCGGTGTCCGTCCCTGGTGTCTGTCCCTACTCCCTGGTGTCTGTCCCTACTCCCCGGTGTCTGTCCCTGCTCCCCGGTGTCCGTCCCTGGTGTCTGTCCCTACTCCCTGTTGTCTGTCCCTGCTCCCTGGTGTCAGTCCCTGGTGTCTGTCCCTGTCCCTGGTGTCTGTCCCTGTCCCTGGTGTCTGTCCCTGCTCCCTGGTGTCTGTTCCTGTCCCTGGTGTCTGTTCCTGAGCCCTGGTGTCTGTTCCTGCTCCCTGGTGTCTGTGTCTGCTCCCTGGTGTCTGTTCCTGCTCCCTGATGTCTGTCCCTGCTCCCCAGTGTCTGTCCCTGGTGTCTGTCCCTACTCCCTGGTGTCTGTCCCTACTCCCCGGTGTCTGTCCCTGCTCCCCGGTGTCCGTCCCTGGAGTCTGTCCCTACTCCCTGTTGTCTGTCCCTGCTCCCTGGTGTCTGTCCCTGTCCCTGGTGTCTGTCCCTGCTCCCTGGTGTCTGTTCCTGTCCCTGGTGCCTGTCCCTGATCCCTGGTGTCTGTTCCTGCTCCCTGGTGTCTGTCCCTGCTCCTTGGTGTCTGTCCCTGTCCCTGGTGTCTGTCCCTGTCCCTGGTGTCCGTTCCTGTCCCTGGTGTCTTTCCCTGATCCCTGGTGTCTGTCCCTGATCCCTGGTGTCTGTTCCTGCTCCCTGGTGTCTGTGTCTGCTCCCCGGTGTCTGTCCCTGCTCCCCGATGTCTGTCCCTGCTCCCTGATGTCTGTCCCTGCTCCCTGATGTCTGTCCCTGCTCCCTGATGTCTGTCCCTGCTCCCTGATGTCTGTCCCTACTCCCTGTTGTCTGTCCCTGCTCCCTGGTGTCTGTTCCTGCTCCCTGGTGTCTGTGTCTGCTCCCCGGTGTCTGTGTCTGCTCCCCGGTGTCTGTCCCTGCTCCCCGGTGTCTGTCCCTGCTCCCCGATGTCTGTCCCTGCTCCCCGATGTCTGTCCCTGCTCCCTGATGTCTGTCCCTGCTCCCTGATGTCTGTCCCTACTCCCTGTTGTCTGTCCCTGCTCCCTGGTGTCTGTCCTGCTCCCTGGTGTCTGTTCCTGCTCCCTGGTGTCTGTTCCTGCTCCCTGGTGTCTGTTCCTGCTCCCTGGTGTCTGTGTCTGCTCCCTGGTGTCTGTGTCTGCTCCCTGGTGTCTGTTTCTGCTCCCTGATGTCTGTCCCTGCTCCCCGGTGTCCGTCCCTGGTGTCTGTCGCTACTCCCTGGTGTCTGTCCCTGCTCCCCAGTGTCTGTCCCTGCTCCCCGGTGTCTGTCCCTGCTCCATGATGTCTGTCCCTGCCCCCTGATGTCTGTCCCTGCCCCCTTTCTGTCCCTGCTCCCCGGTGTCCGTCCCTGGTGTCTGTTCCTGCTCCCTGGTGTCTGTGTCTGCTCCCTGGTGTCTGTTCCTGCTCCCTGATGTCTGTCCCTGCTCCCCGTTGTCCGTCCCTGGTGTCTGTCCCTACTCCCCGGTGTCTGTCCCTACTCCCCGGTGTCTGTCCCTGCTCCCCGGTGTCCGTCCCTGGAGTCTGTCCCTACTCCCTGTTGTCTGTCCCTGCTCCCTGGTGTCTGTCCCTGTCCCTGGTGTCTGTCCCTGCTCCCTGGTGTCTGTTCCTGTCCCTGGTGCCTGTCCCTGATCCCTGGTGTCTGTTCCTGCTCCCTGGTGTCTGTCCCTGGTGTCTGTCCCTGTCCCTGGTGTCTGTTCCTGTCCCTGGTGTCTGTCCCTGATCCCTGGTGTCTGTCCCTGATCCCTGGTGTCTGTTCCTGCTCCCCGGTGTCTGTCCCTGCTCCCCGGTGTCTGTCCCTGATCCCTGGTGTCTGTTCCTGCTCCCCGGTGTCTGTCCCTGCTCCCCGATGTCTGTCCCTGCTCCCCGATGTCTGTCCCTGCTCCCTGATGTCTGTCCCTGCTCCCTGATGTCTGTCCCTGCTCCCTGATGTCTGTCCCTACTCCCTGTTGTCTGTCCCTGCTGTCTGTCCTGCTCCCTGGTGTCTGTTCCTGCTCCCTGGTGTCTGTTCCTGCTCCCTGGTGTCTGTGTCTGCTCCCTGGTGTCTGTGTCTGCTCCCTGGTGTCTGTTTCTGCTCCCTGATGTCTGTCCCTGCTCCCCGGTGTCCGTCCCTGGTGTCTGTCGCTACTCCCTGGTGTCTGTCCCTGCTCCCCGGTGTCTGTCCCTGCTCCCCGGTGTCTGTCCCTGCTCCCTGATGTCTGTCCCTGCCCCCTGATGTCTGTCCCTGCCCCCTTTCTGTCCCTGCTCCCCGGTGTCCGTCCCTGGTGTCTGTCCCTGCGCCCTGGTGTCTGTCCCTGCTCCCTGGTGTCTGTCCTGCTCCCTGGTGTCTGTCCCTGCTCCCGGGTGTCTGTCCCTGCTCCACGGTGTCTGTCCCTACTACCTGGTGTCTGTCCCTGCTCCCTGGTGTCTGTCCCTGGTTTTAGTTCGGTTGTTAACCGAGGCCTTTCCATTTTAACTAAAATTATATATATATATATATATATATATATACTATTTTTATAAGGACTTTCAACCTGCTCTCTTCACAATGGCCTGTTATGTTTGTCATTCGCATTTTATTACGCACACTATCGTATAAAACATGGCTCAATGTGGGTCAGCACGTTTTACCATTTCAAAAATATTTTTGAAGGCCCAGGTGTTTCTCCAGCAATAACTTTTTGCAAAGTCTTGTTAATTTTTTCTGTCCGTGTGAGCTACATTCAGTCATCTGTGCTATGACTGACTATACTAATGGTTTTGATGATCGTTCGTCTCTCCCTTACAGGACAGGAGAGCTGGAGGAAGGCAACGCAACACAAAGGATCACAAACAGCCCCTCAGTATTGCACAATGACGATTCTTACAGGGCACAGCTGCGGGGCTGATTGTAGGTCCTTTGAATTAGTCTTCGTGTTAATTGCAGCGCACCGGGGGGGGGGTGGGGGGGGGGGCTACAATTAACATGAATACTAAAGGTTCACAATCAGCCCCGCAGCTGTGCAGTGTAAGAAAAGGAATGCAGAGGAATGCAGAGTGTCAAACACAGCGTGTGCTAAAGCACACGCTATGTTTGAGACTGCTTTTTTTCTCAATCTCCCGCAACGAGGAAATGGCACTTTTTCGCGCCGCTCGCATTTTAAAAGCGGCGGCGCGAACGGTGTTGCTGGAGTGCGCGGTAAATTTAGCGACCTGCGCGCTTAGGGTGACTTCTCTGCGCGCGCGCTCACCCGCGCAGCTTGCTGGGAACAGTGGTGGCAATGTTATTCTGCGCCAGGATTGGCTGAGTTACCGACACGCGTGGCGCCCATCACCCGATTCAAGGATACATCTGGCTGCTGGCATGGATCGTGAGGCCTTGTACTTCCTGAAGCTCAGATCATGAAAGTGAATGAATCACTGTCTGGAAGCATGAGGGCCGTCCATGCTATCACCACGCGAGACGGCGAACGCAGCAGTACTGATGTGCTCTGGCTTCACAACTCATGAGCTCCGAGGGGTTCTCCTTAGATCAGACCAATGTTGTAAAGAGTCGTGGAGCAATGTGGGTGATGTCACTAAGGTGAGCTTGAAGTCCTGTGAGTTGAGCGCTTGCTGCCTCTCAGCCTGCGCATAATTTAAAATGAAATATTACCGGCGCCCGGCCGCGACCCTCACTGACTGTCACTACTGTCTACAGTCTCAGCAATGGGCCCACGCATCAGGCATTGTGATTCTCCAGATTGTGGGAGAGTCTGGTGACCCCGTGTGGTTCACCACTTAGGCCGTAGGGCCGCCGGCAGTGTAACTAACTGTGTGCTGAGGCGATCTGTGCAAATAATTGCTGCGCGCCTCAAAGCAAAGTGAATGCAGCCTGGAGTGAGAACTCTCTCTCACTCTGCTGCTTGACCTACACATGTCACTGGATAGCGCTAGCACTGCTGTGCCTTCAACAGTGAGGGGCATAAATCTGATTATTCGCCGGCGCGCTGGCGATGTATAAAGCTTTGAATTCCAAAGCCCCTGCACGACACACGACCCCCACTGTCTTGATGTACACATTAGCCTAATATGCACAGACTGCAGTGCTGTACTATCTACTAAAATTCTTACACAGACTGTCAACACCGTCGAACTCTCCGGGCAGTGCAGGATGAGCATAATCTGTGCTATGTATTCTCTGCCTGCCGCGCATGTTGAAAGGAGCGGAGGTAGTAGCAGTGAGAGTAAATTAGAAAGTCCAACAAAACTTTACCTTCGTTCAAAGTACCGCCTGTGTCTGCTGCCAGTTCCAGCCACGTGTCTGTAGATTGTGTGGCTTTTTAGTAATCAAAATAATGGGCAGACTTTATGACAAAAATGTCAGTGAGAAAGTTGCAGCCCCGTGTTAACCTACAAATGTACTTATTATTGCTTACAGCGCCATCAGCTGCCTGCCGCTCAAATTTTATGACTCAAACTCGCCAGCATTGGACACGATAGCGAGCATGTTTATTGTAAAATGTCCTAAATACTGAGTGAAAGCCGGCCTCCCATGCTGAGTTACTGACAATCGCCACTGTCCAGTAGGAGGCCTGAACCTAATAGATGGAAGCAAATTTCATATGCCCAGCTCTCCACTTGTTGGAGGGAGGGCAGTTCTCAGCTCCCCCACCTGACCTAGAAAACAATCTGCCCACTTGTAAGGGTGCGAGGGGCCGGGCCGAGGCACACTTGTGGGTCCTGCCAGGTTCACTGAGCCAGTGACTGGACTCCATTCTGCCAGCACTTGGGCCGCTCTGCCTCGGCCCAGAGACCCTCAGCCTGTAGCAGCTCACCAGCAGCAATGCCTGAGGCCAGCAAGCTGTGAACTGCTCTGGAGCATGATTTGCGGCGAGTTGGGCCTGTTCTGTGCTCCAAGACAGTGAGGGACAGCCTCCGATAGTGCCCCTGCCTTCCGTACTGTGGAAGCCTAACTAGCATAGTAACCACAGGTAAGTAGGGTTGACATTTTTTACAAATAAATACCTGCTATTTGTTCACCTTGTTTTAAGATTTAAGAGTCAAAAATGATATACAGTGTTATACAAATTGTGTTTATAAAGTTGATTCGTTTTTATAGATCACCTTTCTGTCTGTTTACTTTAATTACTAGCATTGATCATTAAGTTGGCAGCTCCAGAATATTGCAAAGTGATTTCATCTTCTTGTTTTTACTGGTAACTCTACTGGTAAGTGGCCAGTTCAGGAGGACATACCTGTGAACTGTTGCAGTTAATAAAGGCAATAATCCAGAGAGGCTAGGCCAGCCCTGGTCAGACACAGGTGTTTATTACTGGGAGGATTATGAATGTGCAGACTGAGAATAATTTGCTACAGCATTTGAGCCAAACCAGGCCGGGTTGTCACGTATTATTATTAAGGACTTAGGCTATTTATGAGGTGATGTGTCAGAAAATGGCATTGAGGGTCACATGGTACGGGACGTGGATACACTGTGCTGGTACATTCTGGGGCTTCTCAGCACAGTTTGATCAGTTCTTGCAGAGGGAGGATGAGGCACCTGGTTCTGATTAAGTCCACCCATGGGAGATCTATCCTGTTTTTGTGGTCAGTGAGGTTCATTTGCAGGCAGTTTGGCCTCTCACATCCTATGTGGTAAAGTTGGGCCCTCATTGCCCTTCTAGTTCTAGGGCTTTGCAGCAGTTGTAAGATCTTAGAGTTTCTCGTTGCTCAAATGGGTATAATTTCGGATATTTATATGTTGCTGTCGTCTTGCGAGAAAGTGTCACTCATAGTCGTTGAAATGTCACTCATAATTGCACTGAAATTATGAAAATGTCACACATAGCAATCTGAAACCTTGGCAGCTATGCCTCTGTGCCTGTGAGCTGTATTTAAATGACAATCAAACCTTTTGGCTAATTTGATAAACGGACCTGCTTCTCCGCGTGTTGATTTCAGCTGAGTGGTGCTAGAGGTTGATGGTAGCTAGCTTCTGTTAGGAATACACTCCAGTCCCCACCGTCGTCGGATATTGGTGTGCTCCGGTATGAAATGCATGTTTTGATGTACGTGCATCATATATGCCATCTTGAGGTAGCCTAAACAGGGTCTTTGCAAATGCAATGCAAAGTGTCTGTCTGAAATGTAATTCAAGCCGAGTGAACACACATTTTTATATTGCACTTTCTAAGTGAAAAACGTAGACTTTGCAGGTTTCAAGAGGGTTAAGTAGTGGCTTGCAGCATTACAATTATATCTTGTCCCAAATGTTAAATGATTTAAAATCCAACCATATCTATGAAACGTGCCATAAAAATCTTTTGTAATTTGAGCAACTTCCTTCAGAAGAGTATCTACTCCCTCAGTAACTCCGCAGTAAACGTTTTAAAAGCTGCAGCAGAAGAAGCCACAAGTAAAATCACTGCAGTTCACATTTCCCCGTCCCCTTCAGCATAGCCATGTCTGATGCAGTCCTTCTTTACTGTACTCTGATAATGCATGACTCTCTTCAGAGCACATAGCATGATCCGGGTCTCTCACTGCAGCAGGCATCTCACTGTGACTGTGGTCCCAATGAAATGTGTGCAGTTCAAGGCAAACTGCAACTACAATCAGAGGTCAAGGTTAGAGCTCTAACTTCCACAGGTTGAAAACAAAAATACAAAGCCGACCCGGGCAACCCAGTGTAACATCAGGAGCTGGGTCCCGCCAGATACTCTAGTGGTGTAAACAACTAGAAAGAGAGCCTCAGCTCGGGCATCAAGTGATGCTGCTCCACATCCAGTTAAGGAGAGCAAGAAAACTGATGCAGCTGGGAAGCGTGTGGCTTTGAGGACAGACACTCAGTGGAGGATTGCCAAGTCAGCTGGAGGAGTTGGTGAGTCATCTATTAAGTTGGCAGCAACTTGGGCGAGACATTTGATGCTGTTGGCACTGTCATTATATTCTCACAAAAAGCGTGTGCGGAGACTAGATTTATTGACTCCACATCAGGACCTGCTCTAACAGCTCTAAGAACTTCAGGCAGCTAAATCTTGCAATCTGGCAGCTAAGTTCTTAGATTATGGTTACTTCAAACTTCCAAAGCAGTGCAATGCATGCAAATCCTATGCGGAAAACGTTAATATTCCAAACGTGCCTCCTACGCCGCAAAAAAGAAAAATATTTGTTCATTACTGTATGGGTAAACAAATAGAACCCCCTTAAAGCATCTATGGAAGACATTATCTGCTATCTTTCACATCTGCCAAAAGCAGATATGCCATACCCAACTCCATTCTCCATTTAGCGCAGTAGCAACCTACATGCAAAACAGAGAACATCTGCCTTTTTAAGATAGCAGTAATGACGGCCTTCATAGTGAGCTCTAAAATAGTGATTCCTTCAAGAACACCACTAGCGCCAGCATGGAATTTGATCAACCCTAAATGATGACTGATACGTCCCCCTTTCAAGTCACTATGTTCTAGTGACATGCGATTCTTGTGCTGGAAGGGAGCCTTTCTTGTTACTATCACCCCTGAGGAGAATGGTTGAGTTGTAAGGATTAACTGAATTTATATTTTGATGCTATGTTTTGTCCTGCTGCATCTTTTTCAATATGTAACGTCCTCCACACACCGATTGGGGCACACATCGGATCCTGTTTTCTCAAACATGGCTGACATGGTGGTCAAGCCGTCCACGCCACTTGCATGGTCTGACCACTTTGCCATTCCTTTTCTGGTCCCATAAGAGAGTGCACATAAAAATGTCCCAGTGGCGCAGGCTAGATGCTGGGCCAAAATGATCCCTTTGTCGTTCTCCGGTGCTCTGGCTGCTAGCAGGCCCTGGTTGGACAGTTCTACTGACACAGCCGATGCACAAGTAGAGAACAGGATTAATGGAGCATTGGTTCAAATCAATCCTCTTGGAAATTGGGCCTTTTTCATACAATGATCCTCGGCTGAATGATTCAATGAGACCGACTAGATTTAAAAAAAAGCGCAGCCGACTAGAGCGCCTCTGGCAGAGAGCAGATCCCCACTTGTGAAAGGGGCTATAAGGCAGCAATAAAAATATATCATGGTTGCATTAAAAAGGCTTCCTGTGATTTCTACACCAATAAAATGCAGGTGACCCAAAATTCCTCCCTTGAGCAATTTATGGTGGTGAAGTCACTTTCATCGCTAAATGCAGTCACAGCTTCAACTAAGGATGCAACGTTTTGCACAGTTCTTCCTGGAAAAGGTAACCAGTTTCATGTAGAACCAAGAGATGTTCCTTGCTTGAATGCTTGGTTCTACTGGTCAGAAGATAGCACTAGGCTGCTCAGTTTTAGACTAATTGATGCGGAAGAGCTAACTGCAATATATAAGTCAGTGAAGTCAGGTTCTCCATTAGATACAGCTTCTCCGTCCATTTTGGCACGAGGCTTGGATATGATCCACCCAGTTATAGATGAATTGATCAATAACTCTTTAAACTCTGGCCAGGTGCCTGGGAGATGGAAGCATGCTGTAGTAGTCTAAGAAAAAGCCATTGTTAGACGTCACCAAGCCGGAAAATTAATATCTGGTCTCGCAACTTCCACTATTTTCCAAAATTACGGAGAAAGCTGTTAATGAACAGCTATTGTGGTTTACAGAGAGCCATGTCCTGTTACCCAATCTGTGTTCTTCCTTTTATATAGTAGGGAGACATTATTACTGTTGGTGACAGAGTCAATTGGCAAATCTGCAGCACAGTTCATGTTGGATCTCAGTGCCCTATTCGATACTGTGTTCCATAATATATTGCTACAGAGACTTTGGAAATGTGGAGTGGGAAATAAAGCTTTGAGATGGGTTGCTTCTTTTTTGCAGAGGTGCACCTTTCAGGGGACACGGAAGCACCATTAGTCAAGGGTGGTCCAGTTGAAGCTATGGGTGACACAGGGTCCTCTTTGAGTCCTACCCTATTTAGTATTAAATATTTTTATTAAACATTTTTAGCATATACCAAAAACATACATGCAAGTTTAGCCATTGTATCCTTTAACATTGCTAAATCCATGACCCGAAAAGGGCAAGCTAAGTCTGTCAGTGCTAAAATGGGTCCGTGCCAAAGTAAAGAAGCCTTGATTATACTAAAAATGACAAGAAAAAACAGAACAGTATGAAAACCCCTAAACCCATCCCTTTCCCCTTCCCGCCCACCACCCGTATTCCAAGTCCACCACCGAAGCTATCTAGGCTATTCATGGCCTCCAGCCCTATGTCATCTGTTTCGTATCAGAGAGGCGCAGTAAGCGGAAGTATCGAGGGCAAGTAATTTCCCGGAATTCAGAGGGTAACAGGGACAAAAAGGGTTGCCACAGTTCGATATATTTGGATCCCTCCCCTGTCATGGCCAGTGTTAGCTTCTCCATACCAAGTACCTGCCACAAGCGGTGTAACCAGCCTGTGAAGGTTGGGATGTGGGCGGTACACCAGTGTGTGAGTATATGTTGCATTGCTGTGCCCAGCGCAACCGCTATCTGGTGGCCTCTGCGAGAGAGCATTGGATAGGTCAAAGGATTTGGGAGGCCCAGAAGGACATATGAGGGTATTCGTGGAATTTTTGTGTCAAAATGTGTATCTACTTCGTCCAGTATTTGTTTCCAATAAGATTGGAGATGAGCGCAGTCCCACAGTAGGTGTACCAATGTGCCAACTTGTCCACAGCCCCGGCAATATGTTGCTTCTCTAGGGTGGTCCATGGCATGGATAAGTTCAGGCGTATAATACCAGTAGGTTGCTATCTTCCGGAGAAGCGGACGCGCTTCTCTGGTGAGGCGCTAGTTGCTCGATTACAAAGTGCCCTGCTTGTTATTTTGCACAGCCTGCTAATATAATTTCCTCGATCTGATCAGAGTTGCACTTTATTTGCTACTTTGCACAGTCGCACAGTCGCTGATACTATTTTAAAATTGACGAGTTTTACTCCTTTTAAAAATTGTTTGTTTAAGTGGATTGTGTGTGTGCCTTTTTACTCACTCTGCACCTTTGCCTGTTAAACTGCGGTCATCAGCCCCGTTCCACCACGGCCGGTGCCGCTTGAGTGGAGGGCTCCCTGACCTAAGCCGGGCTCCCCTCAGAGTGACATACTTCCGGGGACGGAGCAGGAGGGCCTTCCCGTGCGATCACTACATTAGGGAATGACGGCGCCGTCGCGCAGCGGACAGGCGCAGTGGGCACGCCAAAGGCGAGCCCGTCTGCGCCCGTCCGCGCCAGGTCGGGCCCAGGGGCCAGGACCCCTGGTCCTCTCTTGGTATACTCTAGGCAGACTCTGTTGTGCTGTAAATCGGCGGCCCTCCCGCTACCCGATAAAGTGATATCTAAACTTGAGCGGGAGGGGCTACTGAGACCTCATGTAAGCCCTAAGATTGTAATTAGGGCCCCTTCCCCAGTTACTTCTCCGAAGCAGGTGAGCGGGAAAGGGTATAGGTTCTCATTACTTAATACCCGCTCTTTACAGAGGCACAGCCTCGAGGTATTCTCCCTCCTGCATGAGGATAATGTGGACCTTTTCTGTGTCACGGAATCCTGGCTTAGTGAATCATCTATGCCAGATCTGCCCCCCAATTTTACTGCTATTTATGCCAACCGTTCAGATAACATCAGGGGGGGTGGCGTCGCGTTCCTTTTTAAGGACTCTCTGAAAACTGAAACACTCTGCTCAGAGTGCATTGAAGGCGCGGATGTACTGGGTGTGAAGTTCTGTTCTCCTACAGACTGCGTGGTATTCCTTTTAGTATACCGCCCACCCAGTACAACAGTTAGGTTCATGGAACCTTTTTTGAAATTAGTTCATGATCTCCGCACCCGCTATTGGTGGTGCTCGGGGATTTTAATTTTCATTGGGAAATTACCCCGAAGGACGGCCAGACTAAACAATGTGAAGAGGTTCCAGCTTCTCTGGGACTTACTCAGATGGTGGGGGAGCCTACACATGAGAGGGGCCACACTTTGGATTTGATCTGGTCATCTTGCCCACTTTTAACCCCGCTTGTGGTCTCCCTATGCTCCTGATTGGACCACTATCTGATTGAAGGCCATAATCCACTCCTTACTAGACAACTGAAAGTCAAGCCAGATGGGAAATTGCTGCGTAGTTAGAATCAGGTCAAAGCCTCTGACCTGACAGTTATTCTTTCGCAGTCTGATTACCCCCCGCCTATGGCGGTCGATCTGAAAACTGAAAGTGTTGCCCTGTTGTCTGTACTTAAGGAGGCTATAGATGTAGTAGCTCTGGCCCATAAAATCAGACTGATAGACAAGGGCAAAGGGGCATTATGGTTTAATAATGTGCTCAGGGAACAAAAACAAGTTCTCCGCCAATGCGAGAGAGCCTGGCGTAAGTCTCACATGCCCAGTCCACGGGCTGCCTATACTCTGCAGTTTGCAGCTTATAAAAAAGCCATCCGCCTGAGGAAGGCCGAATTTTATGAAGCTGCAATTTTGGAGGCCGCTAACCCGTAGAAAGTAGTGTTTAAAGTTTTAAATGATCTACGGACAGTTAAGGGGCCAAATCCAACTTTAAATCTAAAGGATTGTCAAGATTTTCAAATCTTTTTATGGATAAGATAAATGATCTGATGTTGGAAATCAGTCATACCCCTAATCTCCCTTGTTCCGTTGAGCCACCCGCTATCCACCCCAGGCCGACCACAAACCGCTTGACGGGGCTGCCCGCCCTCACCAAGAAGTCTTTATCTATTATAATGAGCCGGGTGAAATCAGGTTCTCCAGCAGACCCCTGCCCTCCTAAGATTTTTAAACTTGGATGGTCGGGATTGGAGGATAAAGTTCTCGCCCTCTTGAACCACTCCTTGGAGACGGGACTTGTCCCCTCCAATTTCAAGGAAGCATGGGTGGTCCCTCTTTTAAAGAAACCAGGCGCTGATCCAAAAAACCTAAAGAACTTTAGGCCTATCTCTCAGCTGCCTTTTTTAGCTAAAATTCTAGAGCAACATGTTCTGCATTCCCTCACCCACTTCCTAGAAGGCAATCAGTTACTCGAGCCCAATCAGGCGGGTTTCCGAGCCCATCACAGCACGGAATTAGTGATGCTCTCCGTGCTGTATGACCTGAGACTCCGTGCTGTATGACCTGAGACTTAAGGCTGACAAAAAAGCCCCATGTGCCCTGGTCCTCTTGGACTTATCCGCGGCGTTTGACACCGTTAATCATAGCCGATTACTATCGCGGATAAAGGATCAAGGGATTCAGGGCACGGTCCTGGCCTGGTTGACTTCCTTTCTTAAAGACCGCTTAGAGCGAGTTCAATTTGCGGATCTAGTGTCTAAACCAGCCAAGCTAACTTGTGGTGTACCCTAGGGTTCAGCTCTTTCACCCTTGCTTTTTAATGTATATCTGCAGCCTCTGATAGCAGCATTGAACCGGATGGACTGTAAGGTCTATAACTATGCCGACGATACGCAAATTCTGATCCAGATTGAACACTCATCTATGGCTCACCTGAGAATGCAAGACATTCTCAGGTTTACTATCAACTGGATGTCGGACAACTCTTTAAAAATAAATCCGGATAAAACTGAAGTCCTGGCAGTTACTACAGCTGTCAATCCGTGGAGTGATCTGTTCTGGCCGGCCGAATTGGGGCCTCTGCCAAAACCAGCAATAGTAGTAAAGAGTCTGGGCATCAGAATCGATGCCCTGCTATCCATGACACAGCAGGTGTCGGCAGTGGTGGGCATATGTGTTAGTCTACTGTGCCAACTCCGGAAATTATCTTCACTGTTGTCGTTCTCCACTCTCAGGCTGGCGGTATCTGCCATGATTCTGGCACGACTGGACTACGGTAATTCCTTATATTTTGGCCGACCAAAAAACCTCCAGGCTAGGCTCCAGGTTGTGATGAATGATGCTGCCAGACTTATTTTCAACAAACCTAGGAAAACCCAGGCTACGCCCCTACTACAGGAATTACATTGGCTGCCAATCGCCCAGAGAGCGAAATTTAAGAGCCTATGTATTGTACACAAGGCTGTCTATGGCTCAGCCCCCACTTACATCAAGGACCGACTTACTAACTACAGGCCAAGTAGGACCCTTCGGTCTGCTGAGGCATGTAACCTGATATGTCCTTGGTTCAACCTTGTTTCTAAGGGTGGCAGAGCCTTTTGCAGCACTGTCCCTCTGGCGTGGAACCATCTTCCACCTAAACTTAAGAAAGAAACCAATCTCCTCCTCTTTAGGAAGAGTCTGAAGACTGTGCTGTTTGTAGAGGCATGGGGGCCCCTCTGATCGGGTAGTTCTGTGTCCTTACTGGTGTTGTGTGTCCGTTGATAGCGCTTAGATAACCCTGGGTGATAACGTGCTCTACAAGCTCATAACATAACATAACATCTTTGTGAGGGTGTCAGTGAGTCCCATGTGATAGGCGGAATGACGTGCTCTATAGTATAATCCTTCCCACTCTTCATGACTGAGTGTCCTGCCTAGTTACCTCTCCCATTGTGCCCTTCCGGAGCTAAAAGTGTGAGCAAATCTGGCCTGTAGCATCTTGCATAAATCATATATTAGCTTTGCGTCTGTTTTGCGTGTAATAAGCCAGTGCTTATAGGGAAGAAGGTGCCCATCCGCTATGGAACTGACTAGGTCACTGAGCGCCCAATGCCGCGCTTGCAGATATCAAAGTCTCTCCGCTCCGGCAACCCATATTCTTGTTTAAATTGGTAGAATGGAATAACTCCCTCTGTGGAATACATGTGGTAGAGGTATCGGCCCCCAGAGGGCTGCCACCTCGCAAAAGCTACTGTGTCCATACCCGGGGTGAAGTCCGGATTGTCCATCAATGGAGTGAGTGGAGACAGGAAGGTGGTAAGTTCGTGCTTAATATTGGTTTGATCCCATATCTCCATTGGGACTCTCTTGATATACGAAGCATATAAGTCCGGGGGTCTGTGTTGTTGGCGAAGAAATGAGATTTCCTGCACCTCCTGGTCCTGGAATAACTAATGTTTCTCTGACTCCCATCAACTCCACTCGACCAATAAACGCAATTGTGCAGCCTGGAAGAAGAGCTGTAAATCGGGGAGTCCGTGTCCCCCTCACTTTGGGGGAAGCATTGCCAACCTCTGTTTCAGGCGTGGCTTCAGACCATTCCATATGAACTGGGCAAGTTCTGATTGCGTTTGCTGTATCCAGTCAGAGGGTGGCCTGAGAGGAATGGTGCGAAACAGATACAGGATCTGTGGCAGAATGGTCATCTTGACCGCAGCAACTTTACCTAACCACGACAAAGGGTAATGCTTCCATCTCTCCAGTTCCCGCCGGATTTTCTGTCGCAGTAGGGTGTAATTAGTAATAGCCGTTTTCGAAAGCGAGGAGGCTAACTGGATCCCCAAATATGGGATTGTGTCTGCCGCCCATTGAATAGGGAGTAAGCTTTGCAAATGTTCCCAAGTGGACCTCTCCAGACAGGTCCAGGGCAGCCGACTTGTCCGTATTCACTTTGAACCCGGCAGTTAGTGTAAAGAAATCTAAGTCCTCTAGGAATTCTGGCAGCGCGTCTCGCTGATGTTCAGATACTAGCATCTATTAGGTCCAAAGTTACTGAATACAATGATTTGGCGGATTCAGAGGTTAAACACTTATCACGCCATAGGACAGCAAGATATTATGGTGAAGGTGGTAGACCTGGTAGGGCACTAGCGGAGAAACTCATATGAACTAGGACGCACAATAAAGTAATACAATCTATTGTGGATGGTGATGTCAAGCATTGTGATACTGCAGGTATTCTTAAGACCTTTGTGCAATACTACCAGATATGTATAGCTCTAGACAGACAGCGGATAAAGATGAAATCGCTCAGTATTTAGAGGATATTGCCTTAGTGTGGCTTTCCAAGGGCCAACAGGATTTTTTAATGCATCCCATAATAGAAGGTGAAATTCGTGATGCTATTAATGCTTTGCCTAATGGAAAAGCCACAGGCACGGACAGACACCCTTCGGAGTTTTATACAGAGTATGCAGACGCTTTGGTGCCACACTTGCAGTCTATGTTCGCAGACGCCTATGAGCGGCAGACATTGCCAGGTACCTTGCGAGAGGCTCTGATAGTAACCTTGTTGAAACCTGGTAAGGCCTCGGACAAGTGTGAATCCTACCGTCCGTTGTCCTTAATTAATACAGATGTTAAAATTTTAGCGAAGGTCCTGGCCAAGAGGCTACAGCTATTGTTGCCCGTTATGGTCCTGACAGATCAGTCGGGCTTTGTCTAGACGCGGTCCACAGCTCATAATTTACGTACGCTTTTTTCGGTCCTACACCTTCTGAAGCCCACAATGCCGGCCGCGGCGGTCCTTCTGGACGCCGCAACGGCTTTTGATTCTATCTCCTGGTGCTACATGATAGCAGTGCTTCTTCGTATGGGGGTTCCATATATCTACACTAATTGGATTAAACTGCTGTATGCAAACCCAGTAGCTCTGGTGAGGGTGAACGGCAGAACCTTTGATACATTCCCGATACGGCGCGGGACGAGACAGGGGTGCCCGTTATCACCTATCTTATTTGTTATAGTTTTGGAACCCCTAGCTTGCATATTACGCCAACGCCATGCACAAACAGCACTACAGTTTCACCAGCGGCCCTTAGCAGTGTCTATGTACGCTGATGATATGGTGTTACATGTAAGGGAACCTGAGAAGCATTTAGATCCACTCATTAGCGAATACATTCGTTTTGAATATCACTCGGGATTGGGAATAAATTGGGATAAATCAATGATACTGTCGTTGACGGAATCCACACAGCGATTTGACCTTGAGTCTCCTCTCGTGTGGAGTGAATATCCTGTTAAATACTTAGGTGTATGGGTACACAAAGATCCACAGCGTGTCATCAGTGAAAACTATGGAACTGCGATCTCCAGCTGGTTCCGTCTACCACTGACCTTTGCGGACCGGGTTGCATTGCTAAAAATGGTAGTCTTACTGAAGGACTGGGTTTAGAACCCAGCGGCGTCAGGGAGAACGCCTGAAACCTTCGAGTTCCCCTGTCTTGGCAAACAGAGACACAGGATACTTCTTGATGACGTCAAAGACCAATGTTTATTGGCTGCAACCAGGAACAGAGATCTGCGATGCACACACGGGTGGTTTGTCAGAGACTGCACAAATTCTATAAGCGAAGCATGGTCTTTTATGCCAAAAATCAAGCCTCAGGCAATTTTCCAATTTACATTTGGTGCATCAAAAACTGACCAATGACAATGTAACATTTCAAAAGTAGCGAATGACGATAATCAAAGACAATCCTATTTTCCGTTGTCCAGCCCATCAGAAGTGACCACTCACATTCCCAAGTTTCCTGTTCGATCAGGCCGGTCAAACCCATCATAGAGCCTTCAACCCAAATCAATGATTATGTCGTAAAGGAAAGGCAGAAACAGATTGGAAAGGAGATAGAAAGGTGGGAGCAGTGTACCATAAACTTGGGCACGTCCTGCTCTTTGATCTTTATCAGGCCAGCTGCTGAACAAGGAACTGGCTCAGCGAGGTCAGCCTCGGGCAAGGAGTCAGTTCGGCCAGGTCACCCAAAAGTCAGCTAAGGCGTACGTTTCTCAAGGACTCGCTCGGCCACAGTCATCGGGCCTATGTTAGCAACCACACAAAATGGCTGCCATATACAAAATGGAACCCGAGGGTCAGACTAAATCCTCGAATACAGAGTGTTCTCCTATATCGATTCATACGAAAACACTCAGACACGCTACACTCACCATTTGCGGTCTGCTGACACCAAAATCATCCATTTCCGATGATCTTTGTTGAACGGGTTCGGAGCCATCGAACCCAGTTCGTAAACCACGGAACCACAGACCCTCCTCCCTCCTTTTGCCCTTACATAGGCAACAGACCCAAACCCATGTTAATCTGAATCCGGATCTATATTCATCAGATCATCGATATGTTGCGGTAGCATCATCCTATTACTTAGTACCTCTCTCTGGACAGGTCTCTTTGCACACAAAGTAGCACAGAGGCCACAAATAGCTGGAGGACACTCTACACAGAGACAGAACATAAAAAGGATTGCTAAGACCATCCCAATGACCATCAAAATATTCCAACCCCAAGTGGATATCAATCCCCATAACCATCCCATCAACGACCAATCTCGGAGCGTTGTCTGGAATGAAAACGCAGCAGCTCGATTGAATAAGCTTACAAACTCCACCTTGATCTGCTAGAATAACATCAAGGGCAACTCTATTTTGTAGTGTCATAAGTCTATCCGACTGGAGCTCAGCAGTCAGGTTACCAAGGGCACCAGCAGTTTCGACTATGGTGGACTCAACCACTCTCGTCAACTGGCGAATATTCCTACTGTTAGCCATAGGTCCCCAGAACGGCAGAAAACCCTTAAAGAAATCTCCCAGTTCTTGCCCTGCAGTGTCTTCTTGATTAAAGACACCTCTAGCAACTCTCGTCTTATGGTAATCTGCCGCAGCTGTAAAGGTGGGAGGTAACAGAAAGGAAACAAAACATGTGCCCAAGAAGTCGGGGGCAACCATGTATACGCTTTGTCATAGCAAACAAAGTAGGTTCCCTTAGCAGCTAGGAACGCTGGGGAAGACTGAGACGCAAATACATAAGTCTCAGCGCAAACACTCTTCCCTAACTGAGCCTTCGGATTCTTGCCATTACCCAGCAGACAATAGTAGCCCTGATGGGGCACTATCCAAATCGGTGGAGAACTTTTCGCTCGCTGGTTAACACTCAGACTAACTCCATATCCAGTAACGTCCCAACCACTATATGGTTGCTTCTCATCTTTCGGAATAGTTTCAAAGGCATTAGTCCCTTTAACCATGTCGACTATGCCTATAGCTAAAGCATTATTCTTCGGATTGTCTTTTGGTGAACGTAGGGGATATACGCTATGGGCATAGATAAATATCGTTCTATAAGCCCAAATCGAACCATTAATGCTAAAGGGCAAAACTAAATAAGGAATACCCTTATCGGTTGTATGAGGCATCAAACCACAAATCCAACAGTTTGTCATGTTCATCACTAACTGGTGTTGATGCAAAAGTTGGATGAAAGAATTGTTAGCAAATTCCAATCGTCTAACTACCTCGTGGTCAGGCAAAGGATGAAAAGAATGAGAAGAAATAGTAGGTGAAGGTGTAGGTTGCACAGTGGGATTAAACATCATTTTAAAGGAAAATGTTACATAACCAGCTATAAATATCATTAAACTCAATAGTAAAAATACACATGGTATCAAAAAACTTTTCTTCGATATAATTTTACATATTCGCTTTCTAAAAGTCAGTGTCTGTACAGGTCTCTCCAACTCAAAGAAATCCATCCTGAACTAAATATGCTGCCCGCGGTGGTAGGTTGATTCTGCTCAGGAATGCTTCTGCTAACCCAGGAAGACTGCCCTGAGCCAACAGAACCCTTGACCTAGTGTCTCAGGCTTGCACCCCCAAGACTGTGGCAACCGCGACCCTAGCAGCAAGAACCGGATGGCGGTTCAAGAAAAACAAAAATAAGTAGATCCTTAATGGAGAGTTAACCTGCAAACAAAAATTATCATACTTTATTAGTCTTTATTTATTTGTCCATAACTCTCGGTCTCAAATCATAGCGGCTCTTTCCAGCTAATTCTTGATCGGTGAACAACAGGTGAGGCTCTGAAGTGTCCAATCGATCTGCAGGGGGTACTGATGCTTGCAAAATCCTGTCGCTCTCTTTCTCTGAGTTTGTTCCAATCAGTCGAGCATCGCTGAACGGTACGAACCGTGGGACAACTTCTGTCTCAGAGTCTGCAAGTCCCTCCTGGACCCACTTATCGTATGGCAAGGGCAAAGGTGCCCTCTTAGTGTGCGATCCGTGGATCCAGTTACGTTTGCCTTGCACTCGTACCGCAGATCTCGTTGACAGGAGCACTTGATAGGTCCCTGTCCAACGGGGCTGTTCGTTCTTGGTCCGCTGAAAGTTACGCACAAATATCCAAGACCCAGGTTCAATACAATGTCCTGGATCTTCTGCAGCTTGTGGAAGACTGTCATGCACCTGTTGGCGTAAAACACTCATTTTAGTTGTCAGTTCACGCAAATAGTCAAGCAGCACAGGATACTCGAGGTCTCTGAACCTTGTTGGTCTTGGTACGCCCCAAATGTTCGCCGGGCGACCAAACACAACCTCATACGGACTCAAACCCATTCGTGAATACACAGTCATTCTTGTGGACAAAAGTGCTAATGGCAAGGCATCTGGCCATTGTAAACCAGTGCTCGCTTGGATTTTGGCCAATTTTAACTTAAGAGTGCCATTATAGCATTCGACTAAACCAGCTGACTGGGGGTGATTTGCAGCGTGGAATTTCTGCCTAATCCCGAGACCCTCACACACTCTCTTCATAACCTGACCCACAAATTCACTCCCGTTATCACTCCAGACAATTCTCGGAATTCCAAATCTCGGGAAAAATTCTTTTATCAGGACCTTTGCTGTGGACAAGGCAGTATTGTCCTTAAGGGGGTAAGCTTCTACCCATCTAGAAAAAGAGCAAACAACCACTAGCACATATTTCAAGTTGTTGCATCTTTCCATATGGATAAAATCTAGCTGCAAAGCGTCGAACGGATACGTAGGAGGAGAAAAATGACCAGCTGGTGTTGGAGTTCCCTTACCAGGATTATGCATCAAGCACACCATACAATTCTTGACCAAATTTTCTGCACATTTGGGAATTCCCACATTCTGCCAAACAGGGGCCAACAACTTGCAAATCCCTTTCACACTAATATGTGCCATTCCATGAGCCATTGTAACAACTGGAAGCACATACGCGTTAGGCAACAACCATCTCTGATGCTCTGACAAATCAGTCCAACAACCATTCGAATCCTATCTACTCTTGCTTTCTCTCCATTCATTCAACTCTTTCTCTGTGGCTTCACCTTGAAGCGATTTCACGCTCTCAATGGTATCTTCACACATACTCTTCTCTGGAACTCATCTCGCCGGACCCGCAACATATATTCGACTCATCACATTTCTAGCAGTTTCTTTCGCAACTTCATCCGCAAACGCATTACCACGATCAACATCATCCGTAACCTTTTTATGGGCACTACATTTCACAATCGCTACTTGCAATGTGCAATGGTAACGTAAGAGATTCAAGAAGTTCATTCACCAGTTGTCCATGTTGTATCTTTGTCCCATGCGATGTCAAAAATCCACGTTCACGCCACAAACGTCCAAAACTATGAGCCACACCAAGCGCATACTGACTATCCGTGTACACATTCACTCGTTTTCCTTTCGCCAACACACATGCTCTCATAAGTGCAATAAATTCAGCTGCTTGTGCAGAGTTATGTGGGATACATGCAGCTTCAACAATCGTATGCAAGGTCGTCACAGCATATGCTGCAGTCGTATCACCATTCGGCAACTTGAAACACGAACCATCAACCCACAAAGCATCATCACAATCAGGAAGAGGAGTGCCCCTAAGGTCCACTCTCCCTTTCGTCTCTTCTTCGGTTCTTAGAAAACAATCGTGCTGTTCTTCACTATCGCCATCTGTCTCAAGCGAAATCGGTAACAATGTAGCTTGGTTTAAGGTATTGCACCTCCTGATGTGCACATGACTCGCTAACAGTGTAAGCTCATACCCTGACAACCGAGCACTAGTTAAGTGCTGTGTTTTGGTACGATTCAACAAAGTATCCACTGCATGTGGAACCATAACCACTAACGTGTTATCCATAACCAAACCAGCAGATTGTCGAATTGAAACAGCCGCTGCTGCTGTAGCTCTCAAACAACTCGGCAACGCTCTAGCTACAGGATCCAAAGTCGACGAAAAGTACGCACATGGGCGTTGCTTATCGCCAAACTGCTGAGTCAAAACTGACAATGCACATCCCTCTCTCTCGTGGACATACAATGTGAAAGGCTTACTGTAGTCGGGAGTACCCAACACAGGAGCCGAACACAACGCACTGCGTAATTCAGAGAAACTTTGCTGACATTCATCAGTCCAGGGAATAGGATTTGGACTATCCTTGACAGTAAGAGCTATCAAAGGCTTCGCTAGCAAGGAAAAATTAGGAATCCACTGTCTACAATACGACGTGATACCCAAAAACGCACGTACTTCTCTCTGTGTTGTAGGAACACTCATTTTCACAATAGCCTGAATTCGTTCTGGGGTTAGTTTCTTTCCCTCCTTCGATAAGAGGTGACCTAGGTAGGTAACTTCTTGTCGACAGAATTGTAATTTCGAGAGAGAAACTTTGTGATGACAATCAGATAAATGTCGTAATAATGACAAAGTGGCATCTTTACAAATCTCCTCAGTATCTGCGGTAACAAGCAAATCGTCAACATACTGAATAAGGGCTGCACCTTCAGGTAGAACCAACAGATCAAGTTGTGTCTTTAAAGCTTGACTGTAAATCGATGGACTCTCACAATAGCCTTGAGGAGCGCGCTTAAAGCAGAATCTTCGTCCTCCTAAACTGAATCCAAAAATATCCCTACTCTCCATGGCAATCGGGATGCTGAAGAAAGCATTCTTCAAATCGATCACCGAAAACCACGTGGCTGTAGCCGGAATCAAAGTTAACAAAGCGGTGATATCAGGCACAACAGGAAATTTTGTTCACTTCACGAAGATCGATGACAAATCTATATACAGGAGGCTGTGAAAGATCAGTTCTCTTCAGGACAGGCAAAACAGGACTATTACACACCTTACCTCTCGTCTCTTCGATCACGCCCTTGTCGATCGGATCATAAATGATCGCCAAAAGTGCACGTTCACCATCACTTGAGATACGATATTGCGAAATGCGCGGTAACTTGGCATTCACCTTCAGCGTCACAACATATGGGGGAATATCTAACAGGCCCACATCATTCGGACCCGTAGCCCACAGTGAATCCGGTAACAAAGACAATTCCGATGGAAGTCAATCTTTCGATACATACATCGGAGAGATCACATTCTCACCCAAGGTAAGATGTACTCCTGCCGGAGAACAATACAAAGTTGCATACAATCTCTTCAACAAGTCCAATCCCAACAAATTCTCATTACAGCCTGTAGTCAAAAGAAGGGGTGCTTCAAACCTACGAGGACCAACAGAAAGGGGCAATGGAGCAGAAATCGGATTCGTAACGGGGGCGCCAGAAAAACCTACAGAAACATTATTAAAGCCAGACAAAGGTGCGCCAGGGAGTTTAGCATGCATAATAGAACTCTTCGTAGCACCAGTGTCTAGGAGAAAAGGCTCTGACACACCTGATGCAATCACTTCAACATAGGGTCCACCTCGATCTACTGGAACTGAAACAACTCCCTCACTTTGTCCATGGCTGTCCTAATAATCACTACTATTTGCTTCGTTAACTTCAACATAATAATCATCTACGTAGTACTGTGCTGTCCTACCAGACGAATTCTGCTGTTGATCAAAACTATTCATCGAATTCTGTGGAGGCAAAGGACGCGCATTCTGTCCGCGACCCCTACCTCTAGGCGCTTGCTGTGCACCTCTACCTCTCACACCTGGAGCACTATTCACTCGTTGTAGCAAAACCGGACAACTATTCTTGTAATGGCCCTCTTCTTTACAATAGGCACACTGATTAGGCCCATACGGAAAACGCTGTGGAGAAGACTCATTTCTCTGCGAGTTTCTCGAATACTGTTGAGGCTGCTGATAATCATGCTGATTATTAACACGGGGTGGATAAGCTTGTTGTAGAAGAACTTTAGTCTTCAATTCCTTAGTCTTCTTATCCGCTTTCTCTAACTCGTCCTTACGTCTATTCTCGTAGTACTGGGCCGTAGCCAAAATCTGCGCCGATGTAGAAACAGGCCAAGCACTTTCAAAATCCTTCAATTTAGTGCATAATTCAGGAAGAAGATTGTGCACAAATTTGTCAACGAACAACCTCTGGCCACCCTCAGTAGCCATATCCTGCCCACTATGATCGACAAACGTTTCTTTGAAACGCGTGAAAAAATCTGACACAGTCTCATCTTTCTTCTGCTTAAACGCAGACAACTTGTCCCAATTCACACGTACTTCAGGCATCAAAGTCTTCATAAAATTAATTATCCTACCAGGGAGCTCTGTAATAATATTTTCGGGCTTGGCACCTCCAACTTGTCTATCATTCGCAGCAACAAGGTTCACCCACGAATCACCCAATTCATTATCATGATCTGTATGTCGAATGACATTCCAGATGGGCTGTGGAACAACATTCCCAAACAACATATCTATGTCCGCCAAATTCATGATGCATGAACTCACTGTTTGTGTAAGCTCTTTATAATATCCTGCTGGATTTTTCCGCGGATCAGGCAAAGTCTGCTTAAGCGCTAAAACTTCAGCACGCTTCCAAGGAACATGTACACACACTCGCTGAAAGTGCGCAACAACAGGTGGATGAGCAGTCGCATCAGCAGGCCTCCAAACCGGAGGAACCTCTCGCATCGGGTACTGGCGCACTTTCCTCTCAACTAGCGAATCAGACTCTAACAGCCGTTCAGGAGAAACATTATTGCGAAATGACAACGTCGACACTGCTCTCTCGATGTCGAGGAAACTCACAATCGTCCCTTTCGCAAACTCAGAACGCAATCGAAACAACTCTTCAGGGGGTTTACCCACGTCACTCATCCATTGGTCATGGAGAAACGCATATCGTTGCTTAAGTGGTTCCCATTGCTGAAAAACATCCATGATACCCTCAAGATCGTACTGAGACGTGTACGTAACCCATCTACGTGCCATGTGATCCAAAACCACTCGCTCATCAGTATCAGGCAACTGACTACACGACTGTCTACGCTCACTCACAAGAGACATACCCAATTGTCCCAACCAAGGAGTTAGGAAACCAGAAAAGGCAGCAGTCATCCGCTGTCTAGGAGAAGGAGTAGTCGGAAGAACAAGGGAGGACGAAACAGTAGAAGAAAAATCCAAAGTCGGAACTGAAGAAGTATTAGGGACAGGCATGGAAGTAGTAATCGTAGAAAAGGGCAAAGGTGGCGGCCCATGAGGAGGCTGCGCCACAGGAACAGTAGCCAACGGAAGAGCTGGCTGTAGAGGAATCGCCGGAGGCAAAACACCCGGCAGTTGCACAGCCACTACTGGTGGCGGTGGTGCAGTAGCATTCTGCGCATAGGCTGGAGGTGAATTTAACAGATGCGACATCAAAGGATCTTTCACAAGATCTTTCTCGTCTTTCTGCTCTTTAGGCGGCAAGACTGGGTAGCATCTATCTACCGCTAACTTCCTAACTCTAAGCATCTGTTCACTTTCCTGTTCTTCTTCATTATCTCTATACGCAATGGCAGCTTGCACCATTGACATACCTCGTTCTCGCTTGTTCTTTTTTGCTAATTTCATTTCTTTCTGTTTGGCTTCTTTGCGCCATATGCGGAAAGAGTCAAACATCGCCGGCCGGGCTTTCTTCTTGAACAACTTAACCTCGAGGTTATCTACAATCTCAGTTTCAAAACTACCGTAACGGAGCCACTGTAGGACACCGTCGCTCTTCGTATATTTTACCCAAATCTCATTATAACTAATAGGGCCCACACCATGTTTCACATACAACTCGTATGTAGGAGTTCTGATCTGAGGAACCGGACACGAATCCTCTAACAGGGAGTCCCTCGATATACCACAACTAAACAAATGTCTAAAACTGCTAAAACAAGGCATCTTGCTCACTAGTCTAGCTTCAAACAACAAGGGAAATCGAAAACGATAGTCTCGTGAACACACAAATCCCTTGGCTTTGGGGCCTGCAGGTACCAAATCAAAGCTATCCACTCAAGGATACAAAGCAAACTAAGGACTGGGAGACGCTCCGCTTATACTTAACTGAAATGTCGATGGCGTCACCAGAAGACCCGTCAATCGTCTCGCTCTACAAACATCTAAGGCTCCAAAACAGGGCGACAGTCAGGGCAGCAGTCCTTCGTAGCCGTCGGAAAGCGGGAAACCTCGTAGCAAAGACTTTCGGACCACGACGACATACAGGGGTCGATGAAGTGGCTGGCCTTCCTCCAGAATTTTCACACGAAGCTTCTCACGAACCTCTGCCTTGGACCGGTACCGCTGAAGTCGCCCTACGTTGGGCGGCAACTGAAGGACCGGGTTTAGAACCCAGCGGCGTCAGGGAGAACGCCTGAAACCTTCGAGTTCCCCTGTCTTGGCAAACAGAGACACAGGATACTTCTTGATGACGTCAAAGACCAAAGTTTATTGGCTGCAACCAGGAACAGAGATCTACGAAGCACACACGGGTGGTTCGTCAAAGACTGCATAAATTCTATAAGCGAAGCATGGTCTTTTATGCCAAAAATCAAGCCTCAGGCAATTTTCCAATTTACATTCGGTGCATTAAAAACTGACCAATGACAATGTAACATTTCAAAAGTAGCGAATGACGATAATCAAAGACAATCCCATTTTCCGTTGTCCAGCCCACCAGAAGTGACCACGCACATTCCCAAGTTTCCTGTTCGATCAGGCCGGTCAAACCCATCATAGAGCCTTCAACCCAAATCAATGATTATGTCGTAAAGGAAAGGCAGAAACAGATTGGAAAGGAGATAGAAAGGTGGGAGCAGTGTACCATAAACTCGGGCACGTCCTGCTCTTTGATCTTTATCAACCCAGCTGCTGAACAAGGAACTGGCTCAGCGAGGTCAGCCTCGGGCAAGGAGTCAGTTCAGCCAGGTCACCCAAAAGTCAGCTAAGGCGTACGTGTCTCAAGGACTCGCTCGGCCACAGTCATCGGGCCTATGTTAGGGCAACCACACAAAATGGCTGCCATATACAAAATGGAACCCGAGGGTTCAGACTAAATCCTCGAATACAGAGTTTTCTCCTATATCTATTCATACGAAAACACTCAGACACGCTACACTCGCCATTTGCGGTCTGCTGACACCAAAATCGTCCATTTCCGACGATCTTTGTTGAACGGGTTCGGAACCATCGAACCCAGTTCGTAAACCACGGAACCACATTCCCTAAATTTCTATATCTCTTCACTACTATACCGATGATACTTAAGCTTCAGTTCTTTGCCACGCTGCGTGGTCTATTAATCACATTGGTTTGGGGAGGGAGAATGCCACGTGTTAAGTGGAATGTCCTCACACGCCTCTATAAAGCAGGTGGCTTTAAGGTGCCCAACATGACCCTATATTATTTGTGCGTGCTCAGGCCCATTACGCTTTTTATTGGTACAATGCACCCCCTTCACACCACATGTAGCTGTAGAGGCTGAAGCTACTCATCCGGTCCCCTTGCGGGCGATGCTTGCCAACAGCACTACCGTATATGAGAAAGGTGAAATAGATACAGTGCGTTGTACGGCGCATGCTTGGCAAGAGCGTGGGAGGCGTGCTGGGAAGCTACCATTGTATACCCCGTCCATGCCGCTCTTGCACCATGAAGACATATCTGTGTCCAGTGAACCGGGTTCGCTCACGATCCTCCACAGGTCTGGGATACACAACATGGGGGATATGTACACAGCTGGTAAATTTATTGATTTTCAGTCGTTTGTGAGTGGCGACACTAGGCCCATCATGGCGACGTTCATTTACAGTCACTTACGAGCTGCGATCCGTGCACTATATCCTGGATTTCCTCAGAACCCCCAACCTCGTTGGGGTGTCAATACGTCACTATGGCAGCGGGTACATTCAAGGCCATTACTTGTCTATATAGGCGGCTGTCCACAGAGAGTCTTCCACCCTTGGATACCTTACGGGGTAAATGGGAGGGAGATCTTTGTAGGCCCATTTCTGAGACGACATGGCCGCAGCTGTTGCGGCGGGCTTGGAAGGGCACGCGCAACGCTAGGTTTAAATTGGTCCAATTTTATACTCTCCACAGGGCTTACTTAACTCCGGTCAAAATACTACTTTGGAGGGATCCAATCGCTGTGCCCCTGGTGCAATGCAGAAAGTGCTGATTTTGGTCATATGTTTTGGTCCTGCCTGGGATTAGGCTCTTATTGGGCAGATGTGGTGGCGTTTTTTAATCAAGTGACTGAGCGCGAGCTGGAAGTGGAGATGGGGACTTGCCTTTTGCTTTGGTTTCCGCACACCCCCAGTACTAAAATTACAAGGAAATTTTATGATTTGGGTCTGATAATGGCGAAGATGGAGCTCACCATGCATTGGAAGGCAAGGGCGGGACCTAGCTTTCGGAGGTGGAAGTCGAGTTTCTTGTCCTGGGCGTGAAGGGACGCTTCGTCTACAACTGGCCAGGCGTTCCTCTAATGACAAGGCGCTGGACGCAGCAAGGGCGTGGGGAGCTTTAATAACGGGGCTTCGTTCTCCGGAGGAGCTGGACGAGGGGGACGGGGCTCATGTAGACATGGACCAGAGTGTAGAGCCTGGGGTGGGGCTCTCTGGGACTACAGGGGAGACTATTCTGGATGAGGACACTTAAGTACACTCAGGGAGGAATCAGCTTCTGCACAACATATTGAGAATTGTCGAATAGCCAAGATAGGAGTCTAGAGCACATATGGGTGGCAACACGGAACCTCCTGTCCTTTGAGAACAGTGACAATGTCTTTTCCATTTGATTTGAGTTAGACTTTTCGAAGCATGGGATTCTAAATGCCTAGCTGAAGGGGGGTCGGCGCAGGCACACTGATAGTGGGGGGGTGGAGGGGGGTGGGGTGGTGGGGGTAGAGAGGGAGCGGGGTGGGGGAGTTAGGGAGAAAATGTTGAAGAACCGGTTTCTCCTGATCTGTACGGTGACGGTTGGGTCTCTTACAAGATGCTATTGTATGTAATATTGGTTTACTGGTACGCTGGTTGGAAAAACTCAATAAATTTCTTTAAAAAAAAAAATTTAAAAAAATCCTGGGTTTCCTGATGAACCTCCAGCTCTTGCGGCGCTGCAACTCCTGTACAAATCGCCCCACAGAACTAAACTGATCACCCGATTATATAATGCCTCCCAAGCTGAGGAGGCGACAATAGCGTTTGGGCCTATGAGTAGATGGAATGAGGTTCTGTCGCAGCCCCTTACTGAAGAGGAATGGGAGACGTGTTGTAGGCTGACGGGTCAACATGCTGCCAATGGAAATTTATGATTGATTCATTACAAATATCTTAATCAAATGTATTATATACCATCACAACTGTATAAATATGGTCTGCGGTCCTCATCCTATTGTAAAAGATGTGGGAAGGAAAATGCTGATTTCTGTCACTTGGCCTGGTGTTGTCCGAAAGTGTTGTCCTTTTGGGAAAAGGTTACGGAAGCATTGGGGGCAATGATTGAGGAATCTGTACCATGTACTATGGTTGTCTGCCTTCTGGGTAATGTGTTGCAATTTAAATCTACTAATCGGAAACTGGCTGCTATGGGGCTCCTGTTGGCACATCGTAGGGTCTCCATACACTGGGACAGTAAACCTGCCCCCCAAATGTTGTAATGTTTGAAAGATATGGCGTACAGCCGTGATCAATTGCAGTGTTATGGGGAGGAGCAACCGCCAGCCTCTAGGCCGAGAGACATATGGGCCCCATTTACAGAATATCTCCTTGCTCAATCCTTGGATGACTAATGATCCTTATCTGTTCTGTTCTGTCATAGTTGTATGATGTCCCTCCTCGCTCTTTGTGCTAAAGATATATGTGCTGTCATTTCTCTGATGTGCAATGATTCTGTATATTTTGTCCTGTGTACTAATGAATGAATTCTGTGTCGTGATGTTACTTAAATGGAAAAATTTCAATTAAAAAACTTTATCTCGGGGGCGTGGCCAAGATGGCGGGGTGAGCGGACGCTTCCTCCCGTAGCTCCTCCGGCCCAGCTCGGCTCGAGCCCCGATTCCTGCGCTTCTCTCCCCCCGCGGCTGCTTTGCGGGCGAGAGAACTGTGCCGGAGTTCCTGGGGCGCATTTTGATACTACTCTGACTTCTATCGCCCTGGAGGAAGTGCCCTGAAAGTTTATTCAAAGATCGGACCACGGAGAAGAGCCTGGATCGAACCACGGAGCGGAGCCTGGGAGGCGGAGCGTAGTGCGGCGCTGTCCGGGCGCCTCGGCTGGGCCGAGTGCTGAAAACTGGTGGTCCCGAGGGATCGGACCCGACGTGCTCCGCGGAATACAGGAGCCCTCCGGCCGGAGCCTCCGTGACCAGAGTCACCGCTGCACAGCGGACCCAGGACCCTCGCTGGCGTTCTGCCCCTTCACCACTGATATCGGTGTGTGGTGCTACGTGGCTCCCGGACCTGGAGGCAGAAGACGGAGGCGTTTGAGCGGCGGCCGATCTGGATGCACCCGCTGGTCCAACTGTGAGACACTGGCTTTGAATTTTCCTGGCCCATTGCAACCCGAGGGTCGCCGGCGGTCTTGCCGGCCTGGGCCGTCCTCCCTGGTTTCGCCCTGCCGCCATCTTGTCGCTGAGGAGCTGGAGCTGGCGACCCTCGCCCGCGCCTTTGTCGAATAGGTGCCTACTTTCACCCTGGCTCCTGCACTAACTTCCTTGGGAGTGAACTACTGAAGGACCCTGCCTTTGGCCCTGTTTACCACCCTGGTCAGTACTATGATCGTCTCGCCCCGGCCTGAGCCGCCATTTTGTCGCCTGTGACGCATCACCCTTGTCTCCGGCGGGGTCTTCACGTCTGGTGCCCACGAGCGACTGGACGCATCTACGGCGGCCAGCCCTGAGCTTTGCCCGCTGCTGAGGCCAAGATGACTGGGAGAGGAGGCGCGAGAAGGGGAGACCGCACTCTACCAGATATGCTCAGCAGGGCCCAGCAGCTGCGGGACAGGACACAACCGTCCCCGGGGTCCTCTCGGGCCTCGGCAGACGCCACAGGGGGCGAGCCACCGGTCACGAGGTCCTTCATGGAGGACTTATTCAGCTCCCTCAAAGAGGACTTCCAGATGCTCAAGACCGAGGTGGCCAGCGAGGTCCGAGAAGTGCGCAGAGAGGTCGAGGGCCTTGGCGAACGTGTTGACACGGTGGAAACGGCGGCCCAGCGCCACGATGAGGAGATAGTCCATCTCCAACAAGACGTTCTCCGCCTACGGGAGCAGTGTGTCGAGCTCCAGGCCCACTCTGAGGACCTCGAGAACAGGTCCAGGCGGAACAATATCCGGGTGCGGGGTGTTCCATCCGCGGATGAGGGAGCAGACCTGGTGGCCTATTTGCAGGACCTGTTCCGGGACATTTTGGGGGAAGACACGGACTTTCCGATCCGCATAGACAGAGCGCACATAGTGGGCCGCCAGCGCCAGTCATCGGCACCCCCCCTGATATTCTGGCGTTCCTGCCGGATTTCCCTTTGAAGGAGCGCATTATGGCAGAGGCCCGCAGGAAGCAGCCTTTAACCTTCAGAGAGCGACCCGTGGCGCTCTACCAGGACCTGTCCGCCATCACGCTGCAGAAGCGTAGGTCCTTCCGAATCGCTACAGACTTTCTGCGGGAACATGAAACGCCCTACTCCTGGGGTCACCCCTTCCGTCTAATCTTCCGATGGAATGGGGTATTACACCAGCTGCGCTCCCTCCAAGACGTCTGCGGGGTGTTGGGACTCACAGCCACGGAAGAAGAAGGAGCGACGCCCGCATGGAGACGTCCCGAGAGACGGGGCCGGCGAAGATCGAGGAGGCGACAATCGCCGGCGACTGCGAGCTGCCCTGATTCCCCTACCATTAGGGCGGACATGGCGGAGGCCCTGAGAACGGCGGCCAGGAACTTGCCTGAATCCGATGGCGTGGCCATGACGGCCTAACTTCACTCCGGGAGGAGAGATTCTTAGCCTCTACGATGCTGGGTTGGGGCTGGGGGTTGGGGGGGAACGGTTGGAGGTAAGTGGCTGAACGTCCACTTGATTGATTTCTGCAGACTTGCCCGTTCGGGCTGGACTGAGACAATGGGGTGTTTCTCTTTGTTTGAGGTTTTGGCTAGTTGCCATGGGTTGGTTCTGGGAGGGCTTAGGAGTTGGTTTGTTGTTGGTGGGGTCCCGTCCGATACTGCCCATGCACACACGAGGCCGGTTCTGGCCTTCCCTGCGCCCCTGCCCCGCGCGCCCCCTCCGCTGATCTCTTGCTTGCTGCATAGCGTTTCGATCCCCTGGGAGCGATGCCGTCCTTGAAGGTGGTGACCCTTAATGTTAAGGGTCTGAACAACCCTGTGAAGCGTAGGGCGATCCTTTCCCTGCTAGAGGGGACGCAGGCGGACATTTGCCTTTTGCAGGAAACTCATTTACTTTCCAAAGATTGTCACAGGCTGCGCTCTGCCAAGTTCCCCACCCAATTCTTCTCTTGGGCGGCGACCAAGACTGCAGGCGTGGCCATTCTTTTAGCCAGCTCCTTCAGGGGCGAGGTATTGTACAAATATGCCGAGCAGAAGGGGAGGCTCCTAGTGTATCGCATGCGGCTTGGGGGTATCGCCTTCACGGTTGGCTCCGTTTACAGCCCGAATGACCACCAGGATCGTTTCCTGGAATCAGTGTTGGTGGACGTCACTGCCTCGCCCGATCGCCATGTTGTCTTGGGGGGAGACCTAAATATGGTCTTCGACTCAGCTTTGGATAGGTCTGCCCAGCGCTTCCCGCAGACGGGTGAGCTTTCCCGAGCGGTGCAAGACCAGATTGCAGAGATGGATCTGCATGACCTCTGGCGCACTATGCACCCCACCGATAGGGACTATTCATACTTCTCCCACGCGCACCGCACTTACTCGCGGTTGGACTACCTCTTGGTGAGCGGACCGCTTCGCTCGGCCGCCACGGCGGCAGACATCGGGGTCTTGTCCCTGTCCGATCATGCACCGGTTTCCGGAGTCTTTGCTTGGCCGGCAGCCCCCCCCTCCAGAGGGATGTGGCGGCTTCGGGATACGCTTCTACATAAGAAGTCGGTGGTGAAGCGAGTGGGGGAGGTCATTCAGGAGTACCTGGTCCACAATAGCAACTCCGACACGTCTCTAGCGACGCAGTGGGCAGCCTTGAAGGTGGTCCTCAGGGGGGAATTCATCTCCATTTCCTCGGCGGAGAACAGGGAGCGGCAATGTAAGAGGGATGAACTGACGGCGCAAGTCAGGGAACTTGAGCAGGTTCACCGCCGAACGGGGGCTCCTCGAGTCTGGAGGCAGCTGAAAGCGGCGAGGAAACTCCTCTCTGCGCTAGATCTAGATCGGGCGGAATACGCAGCGTTGCGTCTGAAGCATGCCTTCTATACGGGCGGAGACAGATGCGGGAGGCTCCTGGCCCATCGGCTCAGGGCTGCGCAGCAACGCAATGTGGTGAAGGAGCTAGTGGGTGCAGATGGGGTTCCGGTTTCCGGTGACGCAGATGTAGCGGATTCTTTCCGTAGCTTTTATGAGGCGCTATATGCCGCTGAACCCTCCCCACCGGGAGAAGCTGAGGCCTATCTGGAGTCTGTGACCCTCCCGGCTCTGGAGCCCGCTCAGGTGGACCACCTGGAGAGGGACATCCATGTGGAGGAAGTCATCTCCGCTATCGCACGATTGAAGCACGGTAAGGCCCCGGGCCCGGATGGCTACACGGCCTTGTTCTACAAGACCTTCTGCTCCGCTGTGGCGCCTATCCTGGCTCGCCTATTCAACTCCTTCTCTGAGCCGGGGGCCATCCCGCCGGACCTTCTTTCCGCGACGGTGTCGGTTATTCCGAAACCCGGGAAGGATCGGACCCTGTGCGGTTCATATCGGCCTATCTCGCTTCTGAATGTGGACCTTAAGCTCTACACGGGGATCCTGGCGGCCAGACTTGGATTGCACCTACCGGGCCTGGTGCAGGCGGACCAGGCTGGTTTTGTGCCCGGTAGGCAGACAGTCGACAACACCAAGAGGGTGACGCACGTGTTGGAAAAGGCCTCACGCGTCCCGGGGGAACGGATGTTGCTGTCGGTCGATGCGGAGAAGGCCTTTGATAGGGTTCATTGGCCGTACCTTGAGCTGGTTCTCGGGAAACTGGGGATCGGCGAGAAGTTCCGCACCATGGTCTTCAATTGTTACAAGAGGCCGTCAGCAGCGGTCCGAGTCAACGGACACAGCTCTAGTAGTTTTGCCATTGAGCGTGGTACGAGACAGGGGTGCCCCCTTTCACCGCTCTTGTTCGCCCTCTATATGGAGCCGTTCGCCCAGAGGATTCGCGACAATCCGGACGCTATTGGGGTTAAGATGGGTCAGTATACCCACACTGTTAGCCTATATGCGGACGATGTCCTGCTGACCCTGGATGACCCCAGGCGGTCACTCCCTGCCTGCGTCCAGGAACTGAACGCCTTTGAACGCGTGGCCGGCTTTAAAATGAACATGTCCAAATCGGCTGCCCTAGATGTGTCGCTCTCTGCGGACACCAGGCGAGACCTCCAGCGTCTTTTCCCTATGCAGTGGTCCTCTTCCACGGTGCCGTACCTGGGGATCCTGCTTGCACCTTCGCTGCCTGAAATGGTCAAAGCCAACTATTCTGCCCTTAGCAAGAAGATTAAGGAGGAACTCGGCCGATGGGGCAAGGGCCTGCTCTCGTGGCTGGGCCGTATCGCAGCGGTGAAGATGACCGTACTGCCTCAGATCTTGTATCTTTTTCGCGCTCTGCCCCTCCAGCCCCCTGTGGGTTGGATACAGCAAGCGCAGGCTGACATCTCCCGTTTCGTGTGGCAGGGCCGCAAGCCACGGATGAAGAGGGTTCTTTCCACGCTTGCCCCGGAGGCGGGGGGTCTCGGTGTTCCGGACCTCCGGAAGTATTTTCAAGCAGCGCAACTCCGGTATTTGGTGGAATGGAGCAGGTGGGAATCGGACAAGCACTGGCTCTTTCAAGATCAGGCGGTTGCAGGTCGCACCCTTCAAGAGGTTCCATTCCTGCGGCGCGCACATCGCCCGGCTAATCTCTACGCCTCCTTTGTCACCCGGGTTCCACTGCGAGTGTGGGATGCGGTTTGTGAGCTCCGCGAGCTAACTACTTTCCCTTCACCGTTTACACCCATAGTTGGTAACCCGGACTTTACTCCGGGTCTGGAACCGGGAGCTTTTTCTCACTGGGTGAGTGCGGGTTGCAGAGTACTCTTCCAGATCTACGGGCCGGAGGGCGTGCTCCCCTTCCAACAACTCCGACAGGAATTTGGCTTGACGGAGGTGGACAGACTGCGTTATATGCAGGTCCGGCACTGAGCTCTCCAACCCCAAGTGCGCGACGTCGCTGCCCGTCAAATCACACCTTACGAGTGGTGGCTGGTGACCCGGACCTCGGATGCCAAGCTTATCACTGATCTATATAAAATTCTCCAACCCCCGCCGTTTCATTACCACAACCCGGGGAGAGAGCACTGGCACAGGGAGTTGGGCAGAACTCTGAGCCACAAGGAGTGGGACAAGATCGCATATCGGGCGAGGCACTCTGCGTACCACACTGGGCTGACGGAGACCTTTACCAAGGTGTCCACCTACTGGTATTACACCCCGGAGAGGCTCTACGAGATGCACAAACTCACCGACAAGGGTTGCTGGCGAGGCTGCGGGCAGGAGGGTACTCTATCGCACATTCTCTGGGGGTGCCCGATACTGTCTGCTTATTGGAAGGAGGTCTTAGATGAGGTGGACAGGCACTTTGGGGTTGAACTCCCGCACTTCCCGGCGTATGTCCTGCTAGGCCTTCCCAACGACTTGATGTACCCGCTGAAGTCACGCAGGGGTAGGCAGATTGCTATAGCGCTAGGCTCAGCGGTTCAAAATATCCTTGTACACTGGTGCACCCCTACTGCCCCCTCTATCACTGGCTGGTTACATAGACTCTGGCAGGTGCTGGGCATGGAGAAGATGTCGCTCACAGTGGCTGGAAATGTAGACCAGTTCGAGGAGCTCTGGCACCCTTTCTTGGCACTGCTGTCCACGGAATTTCGCGAGCTTACATGTCCAAGGTACCTACGCCTTCTCAGGCTGACGCCGCCGGCGGCTCCAGCGGATTGAGAGGGATGGGATCAGGGGGATTGGGGGTTGGGGGTAGGTGGCTTGGGGTGAATGTTTCTATAACGGGCTATTGGACGGGGATGTTGGGGTATTATTTTCTTTTTTTTCTTCTGGGGATGGGGGGCTTGGAGGGACTGTGTTGTTTTCGCTGTGTTGCGGGACGCTACTCATGCTTAGCTTGATTGGGAGGTTGGGGACTATTGGAGGGTTGTTCGCACTACCTTATTGCCTTACAGCATATGCCTTTTTTTTCCCCTCCGGGACTACCGACCTCCCCACTTTCCACCAGAATTGCTGCACTATGTCTCTTTTTGTACTGTATGTAAACTTGACCTCCTATTTCCCTCCCCATGTTTTTTATGTTTTAATAAAATGCTTTAAACCTAAAAAACTTTATCTCAAGCGACTATAGCCCATGCCTTAAGCTAACTATAGCTCACACCCTCACCATTCACCTCTAATCACCCCACATAATACAATACTTATGACATGTTCTATCACATTGTTGATAATATCACTGAACACTGGCATCACTGATGGCAAAACTGTGTGTGCATGGCGGGGGACGAGTTATAGTTACCTTAGGGCACAAGGTTTAGTTACTTTAGATAACTATGAATTTCAGTGGTTTCGTTAATTTAAAACCATATGTTTTAACTGACATTTTCGCCTAACTATAACGTTCCTTTAACCTTTGCTTTTTTCACTGAATTAGATATATATTTCTGATAAAAATGTTTAACCACAGCCACAGACTTCTAACCAAAGTTTCTTCACCTAGGAAGGAGGAGAATGATCTACTTGCGACAATGGGGCTAGAGATACAAGACGAGAGCCCCGTCAGCCTACTCTGGAATGGTTTAAAACTCCCGTGGAGGAAGTATTTACTAATATAGCTCTGACTGTCTCTTATGGGTCACCACTGGACCCCCTTTCACAGAGGATCTGGAAGGAATTCAAGTTGGAACTCTTCCCCTGTTACACCAAATCTTCTGCCAGTCACTGAGCAATGTTGAGATCCCAGAATGCTGGAAACAAGCAATAGTGACCCGCTACTCAAGAAACCAACCCTTGATCCTCTCTGTCTGTCTAGCAATAGACCCATCTCTTTGTTAAAAATTCTTGAGCGAGTAGTCAGCAAATCCTTGTCCAATTATTTGGAGGCTAATCATCTACTGGATGAACTATAATTTGTAGTCCGTCCCGTCACGGAACCGAACAGCCCTAGTAACTGTGTTTGATGATTTGAGAATGCGAGCAGAAAATGGGCAATCAGTCGTATTAGTGCTGCTAGAGATGTCAGCAGCATTCGATATGGTTTACCATGGCATTCTGCCAAAAAGACTTAAAGACATCGGTGTCAAAGGTCAAGCACTGAACTGGCTTCAGTCCTACTTATCTGACAGGACCCAGGCAGTGAGTATTTAACCTTCCACATCCCTGAAGACTTCTGTCCAACATGGGGTCCCGCAGGGTTCAGCAATCAGCCCAATTTTATCTTAATATATACTTGCGTCCACTTATTCCTATCATCCAGTCATTTGGAGTAGAATTAGTCAACTATGCTGACAACACACAGCTTGTGTTTTCGCTGTAAGGGAATCAAACAATTTCCTTGGATACATTTCATATGTGCATGGAAAGTACTACAAACTGGCTTAGAAACAACTTTCTCCAATTCAATGGAGACAACACAGAAGTCGTATATTGCACTACGAGCAAAATAGCCCGTCCCTTCCTGTTTATTTCCGGATCACCTCCTCAGATACTCGGCTAACTCCAGCTAAAACAATAAGTAATCTGTGGGTGCTGATGGTTATTAACCTTCAACTGGACTCACAAATAAACAAAACAGTTGGCACCTACTTTTCATTAATTAGAGCACTACGAAAGTTTCTCCTGTTATAGCCAGTTCCTGCCAGAACACAAGTAATAACAAGCGTTATTTTGAGCAGGCTGGATTACTGTAACTCTCTGTATCTTGGAGCTCCAAATTTCTTGGTACTAAAGTTGCTGAGAATTCAAACAATAGCAGCAAAGCTAGCTCTAACCCAGCAGCGCAGGTCCTCTGCATCTTTGGTCCTAAGAGATCTTCATTGGCTGCCGATTCGACAGAGGATACTATTTAAATCTCTCTGCATCGCTTTTAACGCAATACCTAGTCTGGGACCCAGACCACTGCAGAGAAAATTTACGTGGTACACCCCCCCCCCCCCCAAGAAACCTCCGCTCGTCGACAGCAAATTTGGTAAACACCACAAAATGTTAACGTACGAGGACTGGAGGGAGAGCCTTCAGCTCCGTGGTTTCACGGATGTGGAATGAACTTCCAAATGACATTTGGCAAAGCGAGAACTTAATGCAATTTAGAAAGAAGCTGAAGACTTGTAGTGTCACCAACTCACTCAGATGTTGTACTCTGTTTCCTTTCCTGCCCCTAATGTGTTGTATGCCTCATCTTTTGGGTGGATGATTAAGCACTCCATATAACAACAAGTACTTTCTCAGAGCCAGGATACCCGTTGGGTGATAGTACGCTATACAAATTCAGTTTACATTACATTTTGAATATTCCCAGGGCATCAGGCTGGATTCGAAAACAGTTTTAGCAGTACCTCTGGCTGCTGGAAGGTAGTGCCGTGCTGCTCCGCACTGATTGAGTTCTGCTCCGGAAATGACATAGGAGCCTTAATAGGAGCAACCCCAGCACTCTGACGTCAATTCCTTTCTTTCTGTGCCACCATGTGCGGATTCAGAGCTACCTTATGTCTCCTTGATAGAATTTACCTCAAAATTCTTTTGTGTGCAAGGGAAATGTTGCCTCCTAAAACTACAGGTTTTAAGCCTTGTAAGGACTGTCGCAAACATATGTCTGTGACAGAGCCACATCAGGTTTGCCCATTGTGCCTGGGGTAGAGTTTCAACTCTAATGCCTGCATTGACTGTGTGTTTATTCACCTGAAGACCATAAGAGACCGCAAGGCAAAACTCTATGTCGCCAAGCACCTGAAGACTTCATAAAGAGAGTGATCCAAGTCAAAGGGTCGGTTCAGTTCCCCAGTCCAGAAGTTGCAGGAGTCAGTTTTGAGACTGGCTGTCGCCGCACTCCAATTCTTTGAGCAAGTCAAAGAAAAGACATGAGAAATTGCATAAGAAATCCTAGCAGGCCCCATCTCAACATCCTACTGAGAAGGTGCAAGGGCATGACCATGCCTCTCAAGCTCGCTCCTTAAGTCAGTCAACCTTGAAGCCCATACCACAACTGATCCTGGCACAACTGGAGTTATACCGGACATCAGCAACGCCGGGGTATATCAAAGAGTTCTCAGAGGCTATTCTCATACTCTTCAGATCCTTATCGACTCCCTCTGGTGTGCCTGTGTACTCCAAGCAGCCGAGAGGCCCTCTAGCTGGGATTTTGCCAGCAGGTATGCCCTCTACGCCAGCTGGACCCACCCAAACCAGCCATTCTGACTCTGGCTCCACAACCCAGGCCAGTTCCCAAAACGTCAATACTGATACCGACTCGATCAACATCGGAGGTGCCTATCATGCTTCAACCTCGACCAAGGCTGGGCTCAGTTTCCATTGAGCCACAACCTACGCCACTTGATATCCCACCTCCACAAGGAACAACACAAACATTACATTTGTTATTTGAGACAGATTCAGACAACGATTATGATACTCAAGGCACAGTTTTCCTACACTGTAAGTTGTTATTATCCCTAGATGTTGTCTCTGGACATATCTTGGGTCTGGCCTAGTTAATTTAAACCCTTGTGTCTTATTTAGGAATCTATCTTGACAGTTATTTGTCTGTGGGCCATATTAACAATTTTTTCCAATCAGGATTATTTCTGTTTTTTTGTAAAATATAATTTACGTCTACCTCCTCATCTGTAGTTCCATTACTATCAGGTGTGGACGGTTTGTTTAAGTCTTTTATCTTAGCAAGGCCAAGACAAGATATCTGTTGAACAGTTTCATTTAAGAACATTATTTGTTCTGGGAGGATGCAGGCTCTGAATACAGCTGCTACACCTTGCACCTGCCAGTCTTTTGTGCCCCAGACAGTTTTTGTCTCAATGTTGTCTTTCCAAAAGTCAAAGCCTAATGTGGACAATCGAGAATAAAATGCCGCAGAATAAATTTGCTTAGTATTAGTCAACATACTTTTCATTCCTGTCTTATTAACATTTTTGAAGTAAAGTGTTTCTGGAGTTGTGACATTAAAACCTGAGAAGTATGGACATTTTTCATAAAATGTTGTGGGCTACCCTTTGGTGGCGTCGGACAATGTTCCCATTGATTATAAGTAAAAACATTTCTAGGGTTTGCAGATTTGTGCAAATAATGGTGACCATAATGATTAAAACAATACATTTGTTCGTAATCTGATGAACCTTCTAAGTATTTATGCTTTGTAAATTTTGCTGACATTTCTAAGTCTGCCATCATGTTATTTACAGTCTCAAAGTCCCAATCATCAGAAAATGTACTGGGTGAAACAAAATCACTCAAGGAAACCTTAAATTGGTGTGGAATCTTCAGCAGCTCTACCGGACCATAAATGCCATAATCAGTTGTGTCCCATACTATACCACCTGGTTTACTGAAGACAGGTCTCTTTGCTCACAATTAGATGATTTGTGTGGCTTCAGGAGCAAGTTGATGTTCTTACTTGCTGTGTCCATTTTACTACATTTTCCATCTATCAGCTTTCCCAAACTTAAAACAAGAATGAGCCAAAGTAGGAGAAAAAGTACACCTAACACAATCCAAAATTCAACCCATGGTGAAACCAGATATGTATTTGCAAGCTGGTGAAAAAGTTCTGTTACTTGTTCCTTGAAAGTTATATTTGCTCTCGTTGTTTCTGGCTCACTTGGATCCTCAGAAAAATTGATGAAATAGCCAGAGGCAGTTCTGTCAATTGTTGGTATTGCATCCGGATTTTTTGAAATCGATGGAGCTGCTTGGTCCCTTGACATATTAGTAAAGTCAGATGCTACATCACTGTAGACGGGACTTTCTTGACAAACTGTTATTTGGGTGTCAAGAGGTACAAGTTCCATGGCTTTATTGCATAGTCCTTCTTTTCTCACTGCAGATTCTTCAAAGGTGATGAGTCTTTCAGTTTTAACTTCTTGGATAGCAGAAAGATTTGGTCATCTGCTACACCTTTGGAGTCCACAGGGCCTACTACTTATTATTGGCCACATGGTGTGGTTTTACCAGGTCAATTGATACGAACCGGTTCTCCTTTCTTCCAGCAACGGGCGGCAGTAACACTGTTCTTGATCCGTGGATTGCTAAGGCAGGTTCTGGTTTTCTGTAAGAAGGCCCAAATTCCTTCTTATCCGCTATTTTCTCTCTGACCAGGTCCCCAATCTTTGGAATCATAAGTCTTGCTGGGACAGGTGGTGTTTCTTCAGTGGTCGTTGGCTTCTGTATGGTGTTGCCTAGACTTCTTCTTGTTTCATTTAAGTCCTGCAAAACAGCCAAACAGTCTTTGATATCAAAGGGTTTTTGTTCTACCACTGAAGTATGACGATCGAGGTTTTCGACTATCATTCTAGTACCAAAAAGGATTTCATATGGAGTGATTCCACACAGAGAATTTCTTGGCAGATTGTTAAGACTACTTTGGACACTTATTAGATGTTTGGCCCATCCGTCACCCGAGCCTAATACCCTAGCTGTTATAGATTGCTTTATGTCACGTTTTTTTCTTTCCACACCGAATTTCCCTCAGGAAGGAATGGACTAGAGTACCGCAATGCAACGCCCAAGCTGGCCATGGCCTCCTTGTAAGCTCTAGAGCTAAACGCAGGACCCTGGTCAGAATGTAGCGTGCCGATTGCGTATGTGCCGATAAAGACTCGCAAATCTTTTATAACGGTTTGGGCGTCAGCCGAGCGCTGAGGCCACATCCAAATAAATCTTGAGCAGGAATCCACTGCAACCATGATATATTTATAGTTACCATCCCTCTGTAAGGGACCACATTGGTCCAGGTAAACACATGCTAATGGTTTATCTGAAATTAAAAGGTGCGTTTACGCCGGGCGTTTCACTGTTGAAACTTTCATTTTCTGGCAGATTTCACATTCCAAAACATAGTTTCAGGTCTGTTTCCTCATGCGCAGCCACCAGTATCTTTGCTTTAATAATGACACTGTGGCAGAAACACCTGCGTGTGCAGAAGCATGTCCTTCATGTGCTGCTAAGGTTAGTCCTAATCTATGTTCCCATGTTTGGAATTACTCTATCCCTCACTCCAGGGATTCGAGCAAAGGGAACATTATTTGCATCAGTTATATATGAGTACTTGAGTGGAAAGCCTTTTGGAAGTGTTTTACCACTGTCTTTTACTAAAGCAGTGACAGCTTGCATTATTTCGCTGACTATTTCTGTTTTCGAACGAGTTATTGCAGCTACGGAAGCGTTTGCACAGCCGCCTTTGCGGCTTCATCAGCCAATGAATTGCCTGCAACGTGAACGCAATCACGCTGGTGACTCAGTGTACGGATCACGTGAGTCTTTTGTAGTTCTTTCTGTAACAGAACTACTTGTTACCAAAGCAACTTATGCTTGATTGTGCCACCTTTTGTGTCCTTGAAACAGTTTTGAACCCAGGTCTGCAAGTATTCATTGTAAGATTGGACACAGTAATACGAATCGCACACACTGAGTGTGGGGAATTCGCGATCTGTATTTTCAAGCGCCATCTTGAAAGCCTGTAGTTCAGCTCGCTGAGCAGTACAGCCTCCAAGAGATTGAGTTTTTGTGACCATAGGTCTGAATTTACCATCGCCCCAGCGACCTTTAACACTCGCACAAGCAGCACTATAAGCTTATTTTCCCCCTATTTGCGGGTTGTGCTGATCAGTCCGTATAAATTATACATCCTTAATGTTCTAGAGGCAGAATCTCAGTGGGCAGAGGACATTCTTATTCGTATTGTAGAAATAGTGAGTTTTCAAGTAGGGGTCAAAAACGTATTCAACGTCTGTTGCAGCAAGAGAGTTAACCCATTGTATCCATCTTGGATGTAAAGCTTTTGCATTTGGAATGCTCGCTTTTGTCACTGCCTCTAAGGCAGGTACAGGAGTAACGACCTTTATGCGTTTTCCCTGCGCGAGGGCTCTGTCTTTTGCTACTGCAGTTTGAACCGCTGTCAGAATTTTTTCTGTTGAAGTGAATTTCATTTCAGCTTGTGAGTATAAGTGTGATTTGTAAGCTATGTTTACGCGTGTCTGTAAATGGGTTGTTGCTAACATGTCTGTTTGCACTGAACGCAAAATTTCTGTGTTTTTCAGTCCAATTAGTAGGTTTGAAATCAGGTTTGATTAATTCATAGGGAGGTTTCACCCTTACTGCGTACTTAGAAAGTAAGTTCTTCCGATATTCAGGAATCTTAGAACTGACTGTAGGTTTTTCAGTGTTTTTAGAGGTTGCAGCAGAGCACATTTATTTAAAAAGTTTGCTGCCAGGCTTTTGCCTTCACTTGAAAGTTCGTATCCTAGGAATAGGACGTTGAGGTGGGCAATTCTTGATTTCTTAAAATTTCATTTGTACCCTTCAGAGGCGAAGCCAACTATTGTGGTGTTCACCCAGTTCAAGTGCTTTCCCAAATCATCGTCTGTAAAATAGATGTCATTGACATACGATAATGCCTCATCATCATACGTTTGTAGTAACTCTGTTACTCTGGCTGAAAATAACCCCGGACTATTCTTGAATCCCTGGGGGAGACGACAGAACTGATGTTGTGTCCTCATAATTGAGAAAGCAGTCAAATACCTGCTTTCAAGTGCGATATTTTGACAGAAGAAACCGTTTGAAATATCTAATGTCGTTTTATATTTTTTGCGCACAAAGTTATTCATCAGTGCTGCACTGTGTGCAATTTGTGCTGCAAAGGTTTTGCAACAAGAATGTAAATGTCTGTATTCCAAAACTAGACGATATGTATTGTCTGGTTTGGAGACAGGGAACAAAGGATTGACCAGGGTTCAATTCCCCGCCACTGCGGGTCTTGGGCTCAAAAATTCCACGGACCTGACAATTCTCGCCTCGGTGCCTATTCCAATCAAGGAGTCCCACTCTGCAACTCTGGGCAATAGCTTGCTTTATCTCCACAACGGCCCCCACAACGCTAAGGATGCCTGGAGTCCACCTTGTGGGTGCCCAGGAGTGGACGCCTCACAGGGGAAGCCAGGATGGGTTCCACAGCGGTATTCTTACACGCGCCTTGAGACCCTTGCGGGTGAGTAGTGCGCTATACAAGTATCAATTTACATGTTTCAATCACCCCTTGGTATTCAAGTTGATCTAAGATCTCCCTGACCTGTTTCTTAGCTACTTGCTTAACTGGATACTGCCTCTGAGCAGTAGGTTGTTTTTTTAACTGGATCCTATGGTGAGGAGAGTCCTCATCCCATCCCACATGATTTTTATATAATGCTGGAACCTGGGTCACAACCCATTTTCTGGTAGGTGTATTTTTTATGAATAGGAATATGATTGGAGAAGGCTGACATAATGATCTCTTCGCCATGTGGGCACTCCCTGACAAATTCAGGTGGCCAGTCTTTTTCAGCCAGAAGGATGTCATAACCTTTAGATAGTTTTTCCCAAAAGAGTGCTTTTATTTTTCTAGTTATGTCCACCTCTATCTGGAGTGTTACTTCATATAACTTATGGGGTACACTAACCCTGGTATCTGCAGTTTCAAATTGAATGTACTCATTCAAGTGCACTGTCTCCAGATGATCTTTCAGGATCTTGCGAGGTATGGTAACTTCTGCTGCGCTGTCCAGCATTGTCTGGGCCCACTCCCCGTTCTTGAGTTGTGTCCTCAAGATCCTCGGCATGTCTGATTTTTAGACTTGCTACCTTCTTCTTGGTGAATTGAGTTTTCTTATTTTTTGGAACGTGTTGATCGTCTTTGGACTTCACACGTTCTTCCTTTTGTTCTGATCGTCCTCTTCTTTCCGATTTCTGTGAGTAAGTCTGAAAGGTACGAGAGGAACGTGCATCAATATCTTGATATCTATCAGGTTTTCTCAAATTATCCCTATTTCTGAGGTTATACCTTCTTTCAGAGGGTTCCTTTTGAGGAGACCTACATCTGGATTGAGAACGCTTCACTTTAGGAAGTGTCTATCTAGTATTTTCCCACTTCTTTTTAGGAGTAGTGAGAGTGGTTTTAATATTGAATTTGTTTCAGGATGTCTGGTATTACCGCCATGGACGGAACACCATGTGTTTTTGTGTAGATTGTAGCAAGGACTGTACCCCAAGTGTCACAGTCCTCCAGGTGTGGTGCGATCCCCATTGGTAAATAGATTGTTAGAATCCTGTGTTTCTCATGAGGTGTACTATCAGGAAATACTGTAATTTTTGGAGCCAACCAGAATGGAATTTGTTCCCTTTTTGTTGGTAATATACCAATAACTGATTGTATAGTCTGTGGTGCAATTTTGTTTGTGTTCCCTTGATGAAGGGTTTGCTGTGGAATTCTTATAGCAGGTTGGACTGTTAGAGTCCGCATGATATATTGTACCAATTGTCTATGAATTTTAATTAATTGTTTTAGCTGAGCTAACAGTTCTACATCTGTCATTCTTTCAATGTATAGCTGACTTGTACCGGCCATGTTGCTCCTAGTCTACCTAGTGGACCGAGCATGGTAATGTGATTTTGATGTTGTAGGGCGCCTTTCAACCAGAGCTGATGCTCTTGGTAAGTTAGTGGAATTTAATGTCCACGAAAGGAATGTATTCCGCTTGAGGTTCCTCTATCTTGTAGAAGTGGAACACATGTGTTGTTGGATTTGCTTCAGGGAAGATAATCCATAAATAGAATACCTCTGTCTGCCGATATTCGTGTGCCTCTATGACAAATATAACTCTACCACCTCTTGGTGATAGGCCATTTTCTATAAGCTTTATAGCTATTGTTTTCCGTACATTTTCTGGGATGATTATAGCATCCGCATTGTCTTGTTGGAAACCTGTAACATCTAAACCCGGTTGGGTTGCATTGACGGTAGCTCCACCGGTTGCATTGTTGTCGTTATTCGACATTTTGTTTAAAGTCTTGCAGAGCAAGTTTCAAGGAAACAAAGATAAGGTGCATAATATTTTCAGAACACTGTATCCTTCAACGTTGAATAAACCAAAAACTAATACATAGGATTTTTCGTCCTGCTCAGTTATTGCGGATTTTATCCTTTAACCCACTCCAGACGTCTATTGTAGTATTTTACGGGAAAAAAGAGGTCTCTGTGGAAAGCACGACTGAGTTACTCTAGTATCTAGCGTTAAATTAGTGCCTTGCCCCACGTTCGGCGCCATGTAGTGTAGTTCCTATATTCCCAATAGGCTCTGCGCATTGGAATAATATAGCCTATAGATGTGACGTAGGACTTACGTCTACTAGGTCTCTATCAAATATATTAGACTTAATTGTGAGTGCCAGCTAGCTCAGAGGTCACTAGAAACTTTCTTGAATAAACAAGAAGGGGTTAGTCTCTGACAACCGCATAAACATGACAACTTTGTTTCCCCAAGATAAAACTGATCTTCAGAGTCGTGGAAACAATAGATATTTTACTCAGTCAATCGTGCATGCTTTGTTTCACCAGAGGTGCAGAGAAATAGAGAGACGGACATTTTTAATAAAAAGTATTTATTGAACAGTCTTCTTTCTAATGCAGAAGAAATGAATTGCTACAATCGTAAGACTGGCTGTAAAGTATAATGCGTACAGCAAGAATAGTATTATGAAATATTACTGTAAAAGCATGGTATGGTTTCTAAGCCATAATATACATACATAAATAAATAAAGACTAAAAGTACTCAATTGGTGCTTCTAAAATACACCTACCCCGATGTACCTAACCTAAGTCTAGTACGAGGGAAGAAGTAAGTGTGGTGTAGCATAAGTTTAGTATTCTCTTGCCAAGAATCTATCCAAGATTTCTCCTAGGGTCTAATCAGCTCCGTACCTTGGTGTAGAATGAAGGAGGTCTGGTATCTCTCTGTCTCAGGACTCGATTTCCCAACACCCCGCAAGGGGAGCTTGGAAACACTGGAGCTGGATTTCTCGGCAAGAGAAAAGACAGCGTCTCTCTCAGTGCGTCTGCTGGAGGGTCGGCTTCCTTCGGCACTTGCTGTAGCGAGATGCGTTGGGCAAGTAGATAGTCAAACTGCTCCAAACCACTGTGTGTTTGCTTGGGCAAGTGTGGGCATATTTATACCTTGAAGGTGCCAGGTTTTACGTAAAGGTGGACATAATAACATCATCAAAGAGTCTCAGTTCTTTGAAAACTCCTTGAGTTCTTGGACAAATCAATATTCAAGCAAAGGGAAGTCCCTAACTGCTGAAGCCGAGTTTTCCAAGAAATCGTTGTGGATTTTCGGAACTAGTGGAAGTAGCCATGCCGTATTTGGACTGCATGGGCTATGTCTAAATATGGTTATGATTTGTATGCCTATATAAGGACAAGGTTCTCTATACCTATATAAGGGCATGAATTGGGAAAATTACACTAGGGTCTTAAAATGCTATACAACATGGCCGCTGCACCACACCTCTCCACTATGGCTGGGTCTAAACTGGAATGGCATGGGGAGCAAAAAAATGACGGGTTTATGCCCGGATCGCCGTACTGGAGTGAATGTTTGACATTGATCAGCATTCTGGCTATCAATCGCTTTATAGGTCTCGCCTGAGCCAGTGCATGCGCTGCTGCTCTGGCGAGACTTTTAGTAAGGGCTTCAGAAAATGCTACCACTGTGGCCTAGAGCTTGCTGCTACGCGTGCGGGTGTGCGCTTAAGAGTCGAGGCGCCGTCTGGCTTTCCTCGTCATGCTCATTAATTGCATCGCTCACAGCGTGCAATCGCAATTACTTTCGTGGCTGCGTCACTTTCACGGCCGCGTGGTCACAATGTTTCCTGTTAGAACATAAGGTATACTGTCACACAGCAGTACAGGTTTGTTCTACCCCGGCTAAGGGATGTATCTGGTTCCATACGGTCAACCAATCAAAACTGCGTCTCGCAGGAGATGTAAATGCGATATTGATAGCACCGAATACGAAGTGAAAGGTTTTAGAATATTCAATAATCTTAATGCGCAAGTGAACAAACCACATAGTCCATGGAACTGAATAAGATTCACTTAATACGCGAGCTTTGCTTTGATGGTACCTTTAGACAGTCACATAACGGTAAAAAAAAGTCACTGCACGGGGATGGCAATTACCGTGAGGTGATTGTTTACAGTCCACGTGCCTCCCGCCCGGCTTCTCGCCTCGTGCCGGGGTTCATGCAGATGAGATCCATGAATTATTCAGGAGGGTGAGTCTAATGGGATTATTAATCATGGCCACGAAACGAGATGGCAGCTTGAATACAGGTGCTTCCTCTGTGCCAAGATCCACAAGTACTTTCCTTCTACCCTACCACCGGCGCTCCTCCAGGCCATGCCCGAAGATGGCTGGAGAGAAAGGTGCTCCTTGCTCCAGTGAACCAGCACGAGGCAACGAAAGACTGTGGAAGGGAACGTTTAGGAGGCCGATCTGCACAGACCCGTTCCAAATATTCACCATTATTATTGCTATTATTATTACTGTTATCAGAGTCCTGCTAATTAGTCCAGTATGCCATAGAAATCAAAGGTACAAAAGATTATCGTGACCAAAAATAGATAAATAATATCATTTAAAAAAGTACCTGGCCAGGAGGTGGACTTTGTTAAGGAAAATAAAATATCATTAGTCACCAATCCTTCTGGTGCTTAATAATCTTCTAAAAACATAGTTCATATATCCCTTTCTACATGGCTCCGGTTTAACATAAATCTTTGTCGCTCAGCGTAGCTCTGGTTTATTTAGCATGTTTGACATATTCAGCGTGGCACTGGTTTAAATTCCATCTTTAGCCATCCATTATAACGCTTGATTAACTTGCTCCTTTTAACTCGGGGGGTGCGCAATCTATGTAATTAGCTCTTGGGTAATTACGGGAAATTTCAGGAAAGCTACACGAAATTGCTCAAAATGCTAATATGTCATTTAGAATCGGTGTTTGATGCAAGGACGCATTTTGCACTAAAAAAGTGTAAAAAATACAATTGCGGTGTGCAATCGCTGCTTACGTTCTGACCGTTTTGCATTGTCCAGAAATTCACATAAAAGACGCACACCATCCCTAAAACTATTACCCCAGTAATTTATATCACCCCCCAAGGGCCACTTTTAATGTGGCTTTGGTTTATCTTGCATTTTGATACATTCAGGACAGCTGTAGCTTAACTTGCTTCTTAGATTCATCCCAACTGCTACTGGATATAAATGTACAGATGAGCACTGAGTGTGAATGGACTGATAGTTTCGGCACTGGTTTTGAATAGGGAAGTGACTAGCGGATAAGTGTCTGATCATAGAGGCCTCCATCAGGAGCAATCACTATCGGTACCCTCTGTAACCCTTCTTTGTTTCAGTACCAGTACTTACTAAATGAAGTGTGTTCATCTCTTCACAAACACCATGTGGCTTAGCTGAAACATAAAACCCTCCTTGCTGTACCTTTCCACACCCCTCCCCCTATACCCTTCATATCGCCTTATAGGGTCATAACAGTGGACGGCAACCCACAGACCTTCCTGGGTTTTCTTTTTTTTCATTTATTGTATATGCTCTTGCAGACACTACTGTATGGACATTGCTGGGATAGGTTAATTTTCCTTGCTTCCATTTATTTGCTTTCAATTTTCTAATGTTTGGATTTGTTGTTCCCATTGACTTGTCTTTTCTTTAGTGCACTTTTAGTTCTTCTGTCTCTTGTGATATATTCGGTCTCTGACCTGATATTGATCTAGTCTTGACGTTGACCATTGTCCTGTTAGCGTCCTCAGTCTAGGTAGTGGGATGTTGGCTCTGAATATTTTCTTATAATAGTACTTTCTTGATACATGCAGCATCTTTCCAGTATTCAGTCTTGGTCTGGTTGTCCTGAACTTTCGCTTCTCATTATGTTTTAGAGATTTTTGGAGTGCTGAGTAAAGCTGTGATTTTTGTCTGACAACTCTTGTTTCAGCAAGAGTGGTAACTCTGGGTGATATAATCCATGAAGGGTTGGCAACAACGAACATTACACTCCCAGCCTGCTGCAGTCCAGGGGGAGCAGTCCCACTGATATTTTTCGGCTGTTCAGAGCAGGCAGAAAATGTATTTTTTTCATTTTTGTGCTGCAATGATGAAAAACTGCTCTGAAAGGCACCTGATAAATATGAGTGCGAGAAACTATTCTCCATTTTGTGGAAAAACATGTAATGGACGATCTCTACAGCAGAAATAGAGGTTGGTAAACTTAACCCAAGCTTTCCTGTATCTCTTCTGCAAAGTACACCCACATTGTATGAGGCCCTACGTGTTTAGTAGTGATTAGGTTGTGAGGTTACAGTTCGAGTATATTCTCATCAAATAAGTACTGGGATGAGGAATGGTTAAGGATGTTGTGTTGGTTACTCGCGAGTAATCTTATTTACTCCGATTATCCATCTCCATCCCAGTACTTACAGCCCTCTTTCAGCTTGCTTGATCATGACCTCAAAGTTACAGCGAAGGTCTGTGGGCATCCTTTCCCTTGATAATCTTTGTAAAAGGAGGAGCCTGATAAGGGAAAGGGCGGAGAGGGACGAGAACGGTTTTGGGTTAGTCACGTGATATCTGGGAGGAGGAGGTGAACAGACCTTAGGTCACCATGCTACGTATCACACCTCGAAGCGCTGGAAATGCTAGTACTATGCAAATGTATCATTTTATTTCACTCTCCGTTTGTGATTCTCTAAACTTATCTAAGAAGTTAGTGCAACATGTGTCGACCCCTACACATGTTTAGAACTGAACAGGTAGAATTCACACGGAGCTTAACCAACTCCTACTCTCCTTTCTCAACATATCACTCATGCAGGTTTCTTTTCATCCATTCTTTCTCCCCAGTCACTGTTTCCCCTTTATCCGTTTTCTATCATTCTCTTGCTCTGGGTCAGAGTATAGTGATGACAAATAAGACCCTCCCCCAGAAATGAGGTGCCTACCGCTTTCAACTTCGGAAAAAATTAAGCACTGGATAAATTTGCACTCCAATTTTCAAACACAGTCACCTCTTAGAAGATGTTGCCATGCTCGAGTGAGCCTGTTAACAGATACTTGGCTGAAATAAAAGGGCAAAACTCACTCAGTATAATTCTTGCTTGCCCTATTTCATAATTTCGTCAATTTTTAGTTGAAATAACAAAATTTAGTAGCTTCCCAGGACAAGATTTATTCAATCCAATGGATCATAAAGTGATACACTAGTCTGCATTTCAAACTACAGTTTCCTAACCTCTGTCATGCCACCTATTTGGGACATTTCCCATATTTAAGGTTTTGTATTGTGTGCACTATGCCTCCCAGCAACACTATGTATACAAGCATTGGCATAGCAAGTTGGTCTCGCCTTTGGGACCTTATAAGTGTTAGCCATGCAACAGTTGATGTTGTTGCACCAAGGATATTGTGCTGCATAACTAAATACTTATAAGGTGCAAAAAGCGAGACCTATTGGCTATGCCAATGCTTGTTTTGCAGGTTCTCCGAGAGGAACATTTTGCCTGCTCTGTCCTACAAGACTTTTTGGGTTGAGCCAATTCACTGATCTAATAGGTACAGTTCTGGTATCTATTCAAAAGCTGAGAAATCTGCGATTAGAAATCTCTATCAGAATATAAGTTACTTACCTTCAGTAATGCCCTTTCTGGTAGAGACTCTGTTTACTGTAGATTCCTCACTGACATTTCCACCCAACCTGCCCCTCCCTGAGAATTAAACTCTATCCATTAATAAGACACAGTGTCTAGGAACCTGCACACTTATCAGACCCAAATTGCTAATGGCGCTCTGTGTGTCGGGGCATGGACAGTCTTGAAAGCAATTGATGTCAGAGTGTGAGAGGTGTGCCTATATGAGTTCCACAAGTCATTTCTGAGTAGAACAGCATCAGTGCACAGCGCCACCTGCTTGCACACAGAAGTGCTGCTGAATAAAGTTTCCAAAGCAAGTCTAATGCCTGGGGAATATTCAAAAGGTGAGAAAAATGCAGTAAGACAGAGTCTCTACCATAAAGAGCATTACCAGAGGTAAGTTATTTATATATATATGCTAATAGAAAACTACAATTCAGCCCTCTTGTATGGAATGAAAAAAATTACACTTCAGGATTAATCTTGCAGGTTGCTTTTATTTAAAGCTAGTGAAACATATTGGCTGTTTCACATTTTTACAAGCAGAAGCATTTTCTTCCAGTTGCTGAATTTGACAGGCTGGATACATCATGTTTCAGTGGACATAGACAAAGTGCTAACAGTGCGCAATTGTTTACAAATGATATTTAAATAAAAGGGGTTAAAAGTTCAATCAATGAAACAAATAAAGATTGGATCTATGATATGCATTCAGTAAATAATTCTTACCCACAGAATTGCCATGTCCTATGGTCAAAAATTCATTAAATGGACTGCAATAAATAGAGAAGAAAGACACATTTGTTCATGAGGGAGTTCGACCATAATTAGTTTGTTTTAACAATACAATAAGTTTGCTGAATTTTGAAATTAGGTCCATGTGGTCAAATTATATGGAACTCATTCAACAGATATAGTCGGGTTATTAAATTGCAAACAGCTTTTCAAGATTAATTCCTTGTGACACACATAGATGAAAGACTTAACACTCTGATTATTTCTTCCATAAATCAGTATTCAAAATTATCCTTATCTAATGTATGGAAAATCAATTACAATTTATTGTATATATTTAGCGTATTATGTACAGATCACAAATGATAAAGTGCACCGCAGATGCGGTCTTGTGGAAGCGATTGGCTTGCTTACCAGGGAACTATATATATATTTTTCAGTGACTATATTACCCAGTGGCAGTCACCACTGGTTAGTTATTGTTAGGATTGTGTTTTTTTATGTTGCTAATAACTTTGGCGCCATTTGACAAATCTCCATGAAAATTTCTAAAGAAGTGCTACTTTTTTACTAGTTTGCACATGTAAAGTTTCGGGGTGATCCATCAAGCAGGGACCTAGAAAAAGGAGGGTTCTAAAATGTTTTTCCCCATTTAATTTTCCATAGGAACTTTAGACACAACTACATCCAAAACCGCTAAATGGATTTTCACCAAATTTGGCAGAAAGATAGATCATGGTACAGAAAGAGTGTTTTTTGTTGTGTTTTGGTGTAAATCTATTCAGTAGTTTTGGAGAAATTAATTTTCAAAGAAATTGTACATATCACTCTACGGAGGCTCCGCGGAACCAAAAGATCTCCTCCTGAGAACCGATTGGCTGCCACCAATAATCCAGAAAGTGGTGGCAGCCATGTTAGGACTCAGATCCCACATTTGGGTTAGGGACCTCCTCCATGAGTGTCTAAGAGGCCCGGGGACCCCATCCCCATGGGCCGAGGTAACATGTAAGGGAGGGGGCAGGGCTGTCCTCACAGAGCCTATTTAGCTCCGTGGACACACATCCCCCCAGAACCGAAATATATTAAAAAGGGGCGGTGGGCCACGCGGCCCAATTCCCAGAGAAAAAAAAAGCCCCAGCGGACCGCATATCCTGGGGCCCAGAAATGAAATGAAGAGAGGGGTGCATACGGCTCCCAACTCTGAGCCTTATTAGGCACTAGGGACCCCATCCCTTGGGGTTGACATGTAAATTAAGGGGAGAGAGGCCTCGCAGCTCAAGCTTTAATGAGGCCCTAGGGACCCCTTCCCCTAGGGCCCTGATACCTTTTGAAAAGGGGTGGGGCACTCGGGTCCCCTACTTGAGCCTTTACAGGCCCTGGAGACCCCATCCCTTGGGGGTCGGCTCACTAACTGTGTCCGGGGAGACAACCCTCGGGACACAGTAGCTTCCCTGCCTGCATCAGAATGTTGAGAAGCGGAGGGATTTTTCTCTCAGGCCGCAGTCAAATGCATATTGCGATCCAACACTCAGGTCATCCTTACATGATACACACTAAACCAGAGACAAGTGACGAGCACATCATTACACCAAGTCTGTCTAGTCCATCATTGTCAAATATTTGCTGATAGGTGCCTTGATCGATGTGACACAGCGCCTTCTGCAAAACCAATCAGGATGCAGATCCAGATGTTTTCCTTGTCGTATAACTGAGACCTAGAATCCGCAAACTGTGGGAGAATCCCAGGCCAACACTGTGCAAGTGCATCACAGGAGATGCACACGCCTAGTTTGTGTGGACCTTCTTTGTCTTGCACAGGTTTCTTGGTAATGTGGACATCTTAGCCACCAGTTTCAAACTGACCAAGACGTACAGTCGTATGTACACTTAGGCTCAATGAGGCCTATTTCAATGGTTAAATACATGCATGTTCCAGTGAAACACCTTGAAAAGCATTTCACGATGCAAATGACAATCACAACTTTATGGCTCTTTTTTTTGTATGTGCTAGTACATGGTCCTTAAGTGGAAACACACTGACAATCACAATTTATGGCTCTTTTTTTGTATGTGCTAGTACATGGTCCTTAAGTGGAAACACACTGCATACATTCTTGTGTTTTTTGGTGTGTAAGATGTTTTGGTATTCACACCACCTTCAGACAGGCAGACTGTTAAACCCCCACTACCATTTTGACGTCATATGGAGAGGCAACAAGTTGAGGCCGTTGCCTCTCCAACGTACATGCCAACGTTTTGGAAAAGGAAAATGGGAGATTTGGGAAAAAGCATCCTGTGAATGTATTTTTCCCATTGCCTTCTATTGAAGCACAAGCAATTTTAGGCGGAAGACAGCTAAAATAAAGACGTTCGGCTTAATAAATCACGAGTCTCCACCCTGAGTCGGGGTTTTAGCATGTATACTCCAATGAAAATTCGTGCTCCGTCGAGACCAAAGCTTGAAAAGAAAAGTAAAAGTGCAGCAACTCCACCCTAGACTACCTGTCTCCTTGTTAGAACTGCCATTTATCTCCCATTTAAAGTATTAAACATCTTTTGAGAAGTGCCGATACTCCGTCTAAATTTACCAGACGGTATTTGCCCTTTTAAACCAACGGTCAGGCCTCCTGTGCTCCCTCGCTTCCCAGTACCCAGCAAAATAGCTCACCTTTGACATCACAAACACCACTTGTAGTCTGCGTCTGCGCCTTCAGTGTGAAGATCTAGACAGATGAGGCGGGCCCTTAATGCCCACGCGCAGCACGCGCTATATCATCTCCAAAACAGGGCCCCCGAAAGAACGCAAAACACGACGAAGCTTCACACTGCGCACGCCGCGTCCTCTGACAACGTGACTCCGCGCGACCTGCACTTGGCAGAGGACGTGCGACGTCACTCCATGGACGCCACAGATTAATTCTCTCAAAGCTGTCCGTTCTCTCTTATGTTCCAGTGGTGACTCATTAGAGGAGGCTGGAGTGTGAAGAGGGGACATCATGCTGCGCACATTCTGAGTTCCAGGAAGGCGAGCTTAACATGGGAGAGCAAGAAGACAGAGGTGAGACTTTCTCTGTTTCAGGCAGCTACGTTTGCGCTTTTACTCTTTTATTCGCAATAACAGTGCAGTTTCAGCAAACTATATTTTTTATTTATGATTTATGATTGAAACTTTTGGGTTTCTTGGACGCTGGCTGCTCTAGTAGACACATTAAATGCAACCACTAGTTTTAGTGTTCTGTAGATACGCATGGCTATGTAGTGGTTGGGTATGTTACGCCATTTAGCTCGTTTGCTGCCATTTGGAGTTTGTGGTTTCACAGCTGCCCAGGTTTTTGATTGCTATTTGTGACATTTTCATAATTTCAGTGTAACTATGAGTGACACTTTCTTACAAGCTACTCTAAGAAGATCTTAAAACTGCTGCAAAGCACCAGAAATGGAAGGGCAGCTGTGTGTTTTACAAAATACACTACATTTACAAGGGCACTAACCTGGGAGGGGATGGGCTGAGACACATGCAGAGAGCGCAAGTCAGACACCTGTTCATGTTGCCAGGCGGACCAGCAGAAAAACAATTAAAACAGATCCTGCCAGTGCCTTAACCAGCCTGTGCCGACTGGCCCCCCTGGCTCCTCCATGGCAATCAATCAAATGCAGAGCTTAAGATCAGTCTTGACTCCAGGCCACTCTGTTCCCACGTGGGACCCAGACTGAGTCTGTATCAAAGTAAACAGGATGTGAGAGGCCCTTGAGGCTGCTGAACATGGATAAAAAAAATTCCATCTATCACAACAAGAATTTTTTATTCTTTTAAGGACACGGAGGCGAGAATTATGCTTTCTCAATTTCTTCACTACTCAATAGCAGCCAATAAGAACAAGCATTAAAAATGCAATAGGTCTCGCCTTTAATTAAGTTAAAGCCATTTGCTTTGCTATATATTACCATTAGCAAAGCAAATGACTTTAACTGAATAAAAGGCGAGACCTATTGCATTTTCAATGCTTGTTTTTGTCAGGCACGGGGAGATTAAGTGATTTGCCCAGAATCACAGGATGTTCAGCGTACTTACTGAGACTCGAACCGGGTTCCCCAAATTCAAAGTCGACCGCCCTATCCGCGAGGCCAAGTTTGGGTTGTGTGCAGAATGTTGCAAAGTTATAATAAAAAAGTATTATAAGCATTGTTGTTACCTTATCTATAATTAACATGATATTATGTATAACTGAACTAACTTATTAAAAATAGAATATAAAAAATGTTTAGTTTTTTTATGTTGGAAGCTTTTTCTTGTTCTATTGTTTGATTGTTAGTTTTTTGTTGTTGTTTTGGGTGGGTGGTAGATATAATCAATGGGAGGGTAGAGGCTGGGAAATAGAATTTGACTTATAATACGAGTAGCGGACAAATATTAAGGGAGAATTAACAAATGTTAGATTTTGAGGGTACTGTGGAGCTATTGAAAGGGCTGGAGGGTGGAACAGGTGTTTTTAAAAGGGTCATGAGTTATCTAAGCACTATTGTGCAATATGAGATAACATCAGTATTATACAAGAGGCAGGAGTTACTAGCGCTACGAGGCCATAACAGTCACAGAAGTGTGTTAATCAAAAACTGAGTAACATAGCAAGCAGTGTACTTTCACCATTGCTCTACTCCTTTAGTACCATTAGCATTCTAAGTGCTACACAAACAACATGACAATGATATAAAGTCAGGATAAAATGTGAGGTCACCCCAGAGGCAGAAGTCTGCTATGCAAAAAACAAATAATATAACAAGCAGTGTAGTTTCACCCCTTTTCTACCCCTCAGCACCTCGAATAGGAATTTGAGCATTTTAAGCGCTATGATAGGCTGCTATTGCATGGCAGTTGTGTGCTATAACGGCAGCAGGTAGCACCACGCAAGAAGGCCAGTGCATGGCGGACTCACCATCCCAGCCCAGCAGCACTGCCAGCAGCAGGACAGCTTCCTGCTCCATGCCTGAAGTCTGTGCGCTTCATGTGAAACACTCTGTTGCTCCTCCAGAGGAAGCGCCAAGTGTCTGCCAAGTGTCTCTGCTCCCCCTGAGCTGGCTGCAGGTGCTGTGGACTACTTTTGTTCACTCGGAGGGGAAGTCGAGGCATCTGGAGTCGAAGAACAGAGGAAAGGGACTCCTTTGTTGCACCAGGCCTGGCCCCTTAAGGCTGCTGGGTATTTCCAAAGGGGGGTTTGGGCTATCAGAAAATGTTTTCTGCGAGTGCCCAACAAATGCTCAGTAGGTCTTTGAGTTGAGGTGGGTGTGAGTTTGGAGAGCTCAAGCAGAAGCAGCCCCAGAAAGGGAGGGGCCAGAATGTGGGGGGAAGAGATGGTTTATGAAGAAGGGGCCCTGACCGAGATGACAAGACATGGGGAGAAAGAAGATAAGCTCCACTGATATACACACTCACAAATTACACTTGTGCACATACAAACACAAGTAGCACAGATATACACACTCACAAATCATACTTGTGCATATACAAACACCCCAGATATACATACAGTATCACACGCCCACCTACAGACACAAGCACCACAGATATACAGCCTCAAATCACATGCATGCTCATACAAACACAAGCTCTCCCAGATACACTCAAGTTACAGGTGTGATCACAAACACCAAATGAACGCAAAGCAAGGACTCGCATATCCTGAAGCAATTGTGCACAGAAGAAATTACCGGTGGGCCTATATGCATATACCTATTAAACAAGTGTAAGATGGGAGCAGGCAGTGAGCAGACACAGATCAGGAAGAGAGGTGGCAGTGGGCAGACAGGGTCAGGAGGGAAACAGAGAGTGCGAAGGGCAGTGGGAGCTAGATTGTTGGCTCTCTGAAAGGAGGAAGACAAGAGTTCCGACATCAGGGGATAGTGTAGAGAAGCATTGGTAATGTTTAGGGCAAAGAGAAGTACTTAAAGGAGACACAGTGACAAAGAGGTGAAGCAGGGAGAGATGGGAATCATTGCCCTGGTGTTTGCTGCTTGTTACATTTACACCCTTGGAAAAGTTAAATGGAATGCTTTTAACCCATGCTGCTGGTTCACATGAAAGAACTCAGAAAGATGCGATCTAAAAATTCGGGGTTGGATGAGTGCAGAGAGGGAGGTTTTCTCCTTGCATAACTCAATGTAGCTTCGGTACTGCTCTGCGTGGTGTGCAAAGGTCAGCCGAGCCCGTGTTACTGTGGCGCCTGCTGTTGCTCCTGGGCCCCAGTCGCCTCCTATGTGATCCTGTGCAGTGGCACCAGTAACATGGTGTCAAGAACAATGTCAGTCGCAGGTGGGAGTGGGAAATCAGAAAGCAGCTGGGAGAAGGGGACTGGACTGTAAAAACAAGTACCTGGAAAACGCTTGAGTTCCTGGCAAGCCACCGGCCCGAAATCCGGAAGTCCGGCAGCGCCATGCTTGTTGTGGGACAGGACTTCCGCCATAAGCCTGTGCCCACGAAGTGTATCGCTGAGATGGAAGTGGTGACGCGGGGCTCCCATGCCGGAGGGGGAGCCCGGCGGTGGCGGCAGAATAGTGGTGAGCCACGTCAATGGAGGCGGAGGAGATGACACCCGGTGAGTTGAACTTGGTGCCTTGGGGGCTCGTGCACAGGCTCGGGCGACTGTTGCGTGTGTGCGGGGCTGGGGGCGGCTGGTGCGTGTGTGGGAAGCTGGTGCGTGTGTGCGGGGCTGGGGGCGGCTGGTGCGTGTGTGGGCAGCTGGTGCGTGTGTGCGTGGCTGGGGGCGGCTGGTGCGTGTATGGGCAGCTGGTGCGTGTGCGCGCGGCTGGGGGCGGCTGGTGCCGGCTGGTGCGTCTGTGCGCGGCTAGTGCATGTGGTGGCGGCTGGTGCGCGTGCACGGACTAGAATCGCCGCTCGTGACCCTGTTTGTGTCCGTTGACAAGCAACTTGGCAGCAATAGGTCTCGAACGAGACCTAAAAAAGTTAACATTTCACAAAACTACACGTCCCATGAGGCTTTGAACCACGCCTCCTTATTCAACCAATAACATGAGAGGTTATCATATGAGATAATGAGGCACCATCTTGGCTTCCTCTTTCTTTGCGAAAGCAGTCTATAAAAGTCCGAAAAGTGCTAACAGTCCAGGCTCTCAACGGAGAGCAACCAACAAACTCCAACTCTCAAAGGAGAGCACGACCCACAGCTTGGAAGCAACAGCTATCCTCCAGCAATAAAAGGGTCCATTTCACAGATCATCATAGATTCAGGGTTGTTTGGAATCATTTCCTAAAACAGAAACAAGTTTGAAAATAGGGAACCCAAGATTTTCAAACTTTCAAGGGTGGGAAAAAAATACATTGCATAGTTATCATCTTGCAACATGACAGTTGACATTTACCTGTCCCAATTGGTGGGATAATCCTCGCCTCCGTGTCCTTAATAGAATCAAAAATTCTTGTCCCAATAGATGGAAAATTTTGTATTCTATGGCAGGACCTGAGGCTTCAGATTATGCTGGTTCAAGGCTGATCAACAACCACAGAAGAAACATGTGAAATATGTTTATAATAGAACACTTTAAACATTGAGTCCGAAGACCAGTCTGCCGTCTTCAGGATATCTTCCAAGCGGGAACACAAAACATATGCCTTAGAAGCCATAGCTCCTCTAGCAGAGTGCGCACCATAAACAGAAACATCAATACCTGAATCAGACATGACCCATCTGACCCAGTGCGCCAGAGTGGCAGCAGAAACCGGTCGAAAGGGTTTTTGAATTGCTAACAATAATTGACCTAACGTATCAGTCCAAGTTGCGTTCCTCATAAACTTTTAAACATTGTAAAACACATAATTTATCATTGTGTGGAAAAGCCGGATACTCTACCGAACGTGACATGGTCTTGGTCCTCCTAGAGATAATAAAAGAGACACCCTGTGGAGAGAACATCCTAAATGCCAAATCTAAGGCTCTTACATCAGACACTCTTCTACAAGAGATTAAACATAATAGCATTGTGAGTTTAGCGGAAAATTGTTTTCTTTATGGCCATGATTCCAATAAAGTCAAAACTTTATTAACATCCCACAATGTATTATATTGAGGACGAGGTGGGCAAGCCACTCTAATATCTTTCATCAATTTACATACTAGGGGATGCATTCCTACTGGCTTATGTCCAGCTGAAAGGGCTGACCTAAAATTATTAACAGACCTGTATGCAAGACTAGATTCTGCGAATTCAGATAGAAAATTTAATACCTCCTTTGAGTCTGATCCCACGGGATCCACCTGTTGTTAAGGGCACCAATCCACCCATCATTTCCATGAAGCTGAATATCGTTTCCGGGTGGATGGAGCCTAAGATTTGTGTATAAAGTCGGCAACCGCCAATGAAAGTCTTTCAATTCTGCTATGTCTCCCGAGATTGTCCACACCATGAGGGACAGTTGGTTCTGCAGAACCAGAGGATGCAGAGATCCTTCTGGGTCCTGGAGAAGCAATGGGAACACTGGAAGCTGGAAAGGAAGATTCACAGAAAATTCCAAAATTCCGGAAACCGTGACTGAGTTTTCCACTAGGGTGTGACTAACACTACTGGTGCCCCCTGTCGATGGACCTGGGCCGCCACCCTCCTAATCAGAGCAAAAGGGGGAAATACATAATTCATCTGAGACCCCCAATCATGCAGAAATGCATCCGTTCCCGTCGCCATCGGGTCTGGTCTCCAACTGAAGAAAAGAGGGAGGTGAGCATTGAGGCGAGATTCAAAGAGGACTATCTGGCATGGACCTCGCCTAGCCATGATCTCTGCAAATATTGAGAGATGAAGTCTCCAATCGCTGAAGTCTCGGAGGAACCTGGAGTTCCAATCCGCAACTTGATTCAGCTTGCCCAGCAGATATTCCACCACTACACTGATCTTCTGATCGAGGCAAAAATGCCCAAAATCCCTCACAATGTTCGCTAATAGTAGGGATTTTGTCTTTCCCAGATGATTGATATAACACACCGCAGACACATTGTCCATCCTGAGAAGGATGGAACAATTGCTCTTCAGAGGGGAAATCGAGTAAATGGCAAAGGAGCCCGCTAACAGCTCCAGACAAGTTATGTGTAATTTCAGTTCGTCGGCTGACCATCGTCCGCCTGTGGCAAAGTCTCCACAGCTTGCGCCCCAGCCCCAACTGCTGGCGTCGGACTCTATGACGACATCCGAAGAAGCGCCGAAAATGGCTTTGCCATTCCATGCTTCCATGTGATCTAGCCACCACTGAAGCTCCTCTTGAGCGTCCGGCAACAAGGGAATTAGATGATCGTAATAAAACCATTTTTGGAGATAGAAAATCTTGAGCCGTTGTAAGGCCCGATAATGAAGTGGGCCTGGAAAGATGGCTTGAATGGACGTGGCCAACAGATCCACAATCCTCGCAAGACTCTCAAAGAGATAATTTGTTTTTTAGTGTGTGGAGCGGATCTCTCTCTTTATGGACTTTATCTTGGCCCTGGGCAAGAGAAGTTGAGCACTGACCACATCTATTTGAAACCCCAGGAACTTCACCTGCTAACTTGGAACAGTCATGGACTTTTTGAGATTTATCACAAAGCCTAAATTTTGTAGAAGTGAGATCGCCCACTGCCAATGTGTGAGGAGGAGGGACCAATCTTGTGTCAGAATGAGCTTGTCGTCGAGGTAAATGATTAATCGAACTCCCATGTCTCTCAGCCAAGTGACCACCGGCTTCAGCAGTTTGGTAAAAACCCAAGGGGCGGATGATAGTCCGAAAGGAAGGGAGAGGTACCTGTACCATTGCCCTTTCCAGAAGAACTGGAGAAATTGCTGATGGGAAGGGCAAATGGGAACCGTGAGATAGGCATCTTTTAGGTCTAGCCGTACCATCCAGTCGTTCTCTAGGAGAAGGTCCCTCAACAGATGGATGCCCTCCATCTTGAAGTGTCTGTACACCTCAAAGGGGTTGAATTCTCTTAGGTTTAACTCCAACCTCTGACCGCCACCCTTCTTTTGTACCAGGAAAATGTTGCTGTAAAACCCGCTGGAAGCGAAGGGTCCTACGGCAATAGCCTGCTTGGTCAAAAGCTCTTGCAGTTCGGAGTCTATAAAAACTTGTTCTCGTAGGGAAAAAAGGAGCGGTTGAGGGGGAGTCTTCTGGTTTGGGGAGGCTATCAGTTCTATCTGATATCCCTGAACTGTGTGGATGACCCACACATCTGGGGTTAGTCGTGTCCAGTTCTTTACAAAATATAACAACCTGACCCCGAGGGGAATTGATAGAGAATTCGGTGGACATACCTGAAGATTGTGTGTCAAAATTCTTGTAGCCCCTGTTGACGCCTCTGTTGAAGCGGCCCCAGAATCCTATGGACCTTGGGTGGTAGAAGCCCACCTGTTTGGGCTCTTGGGTGTACCCCTTGCGTCGAGCTTCCCCTGCCACGACTAGCCCTGCTGGATACCTGGTGGAAGACCATTTTTAGTGACAACTGTGACTTGTTCAAAGATGCAAAGGTGCTGACGAACTTAGCAATGTCCTTGGCAAATTTCTCTCCCAAGTGCTGCCCTTCAGCAAGGGGGCCTAGTTCTGCAGTGGCCAGTTCCACCAGTTATGGGTCGATGCACAATAGGACAGATTTGCGCCTCTCAGAGGAGAGGGCGCAATTGACGTTGCCCAGGAGACAGATCGCCCTGGAAGTGCGTAATTTAGAGTAGACCTTAACGTAGGTGCCGGGGGAGTCCCGGTGGCTCAGGTTCATGGAGAGGAGTAGGAGTCTGGGCTTCAGAAGGGACTGGGGGATTACCCACCAGCTGATCTAAGCATTGTGAGATAGGTAAAAGAGCTGAGGAGAGGACCTTATCCAGTCTGGAATCAAGCTTCTTTTCAATGATAGTGTCCATAGACTAATCATGGTAATATCCATCATCCTCATGCTCATCAAACGCAGGTATCTCTTCCTCATAAATGTTGCAGTCTGACAGGATGCAAATATATATAAATATATATGGTCCTGCTGAGACCTCTGGGTGAATAGCCACATCAGTCTCTTACACCTGCAAAGCCAATTCAAGGATTTTGGCCAGAGGCCCAGTCACGTCCAGTAATTTATACACAAAGCGAAAACCCCGGCACTCTAATCATTCATATATACAATTTTGTATATGAGTCTTTAAAGCTAAGACCACACCACACTGATGAGTGAAACTTTCTATAAAAGGAATCATATGTAAGAACAGATTTTGTTCATTTGTTACAAATATGTATTTGCTAATAGATATCAAAAAAGATTCTTTCCTCAATAACACCACAACCAATGTTTTAACATTCACAAAGGATGAGTTCTGTGATGTGCTCAAAGTACCAATTCTTTGTCATGTAGAATGAAAACAGCCAACACGCGTTTCGTCACTTCCGTGACTTCCTCAAGGCTTAGATCGTGTTGTCACAGAGCCCTGAGACACTTTCCCCTGGCTCTGAAATCCCAAAATATGTGGAGTTCTTGGTCCCGGCTCGCAACTTAGTAAAAGCGGAGTGTAATTGTAAGACGGTATAAAGTGCAAATTAATACCAAATGTAATTTACATGTATGGTTTAGGTTGTGTTCATATCTAAAAAGAGCTCACTTGAAATGACAGCTCTGGTCCCCTTCTTTCCTATGGTGTCCTGGGCACCGAAGCTCAAATACACATCTATTTCAAGCCCCGCAAATACCTATTGTTATGTTATGTTATGTTATATTTCATTTGTACAGCGCACAGCTACTAAAAGTGTCCCGGCGCTAACTCCCGAAAGTCCAATTTATCCACGTTCCGAATCAGTCTTAAAAGAGCAGCGTTTTTAGTTTTTTTTTTAAAAAGCAGTGGGTCAGAGACACTCCTCAGAGCCAGTGGTAACCGATTCCAGGCCAAGCCAGCTTTGCGGGTGAAAGAGTTACCGCCTAGCCTCTGGCGATTGAACCAGGGGTTCTGCATTAGCAACTGATCCGGGGAACGCAAATGCCGAGATGGTTTATAGAAGGTACAACCCTTCTGCAAATAACTAGGACCTAGCCCATACAGCGCGCGATGATCAATAGATAGCATATTAAATTTGAAGCGAGACTTCACAGGTAGCCAATGCAGGGTGCGTAAGTGGATACGGACACTCTGTTTAGAAGGCAGTCCCAGTAGCAGTCTAGCGGCCGCATTTTGGACCACTTGCAGTTTCCTAGTCAGATAAGCAGGGCTACCCACCAGGAGAACATTGGCATAGTCCAGGCGGGATACGATCAGTGCCCGTACCAGGGTCTCCTTAGAGCTGACTGGCAGAAGAGAAAGACATTTCTTCAAGATTTTCACGGACCCTGTGAAAAATTCAGGTCTTCATCAAACCATACCCCAAGGTTTTTGGCGGAGCCCTTGCTCGCCATCGGCCGAGGGAAATCTGAAGGCCATATTCTGTCCCTGTTGCGGTCAGTGAGTTCTACAATTTCGCCATCATGGTCTAGGACTAGTTGGCTCTTTAGACAAACACTTACAGAGGCCACAGTCAATATTAGTCTGCTTGACTGATGTTGAATCGAATATGGATGTAGATAAAATCCGAAATACAATAGTTTGGAAAAACGAATGTTGGAAAAATCCTAAAATAACAAGTCATACAGAGAGAAGGTTACTATTAAAACATAGGATTTTCCCTAGTTGTTAGTTAAAAAGTAACTTACACTGCCAAATCAGTCTAATGTCACGCTGATAATACAAGACACTTACAGACAATACAGAAAGAGTCTACGTTGTCAAAATCATCCAACATTTAGATGTCCAAACCGTTGAGGTACCAAAACTAAGACCCTATATTTTGGAAGAATAGAGGAAATCCGTTAATGATTTAAAACCAGTGACCAATTAACCAGAACTTGACCATGTACAAGACGTTTCAGTCAAAAAAACGTACATTTAGTAAATAGAAATTCTGTCCTATTCTGATCAGATATTTCTGTACAAATTTAATGTGTGTATCTTTTCGACATTTAGGGGCTTATCACAGTACCCTGAATACTGCAACTCACTTATCTTCAGAATAGTGCAGGCTTCCGAGACGCACGCTGGCCTACCAGATGGGATTCTGGCGTGCTTCTCGCTCCCTGAGGGGTGGGGGCCCAACCCACAGCAGCGCAGAAGCGCTAGCGGCGATTTCGCATCCGCGAGAAAATTAATTTAATACGGGCATAAAAACACAATATTAAAGGGGACAAAGCACGAAAACCTAGCACAGCGCTGGAAATAAAGCGCACGAGCAACGCGGCGCGAAAGCGCTAATTAACATACACGAACAATAAATCTCTCAATATTATAAAGCACTGTAAAAACATTATGAAATATAACAGTTACATAAATCCATAGCAATATATGAGCAAATTAGTGAGCAAAGTAATGAGGCACTTATCTTAAACTGCGGAGCAGCAAAGAAAGAGGAAGCCAAAATGGTGCCTCATTATCTTATATGTTAGCCTCTCATGTTATTGGTTGAATAAGGAGGCGTGGTTCAAAGCCTCATGGGATGTGTAGTTTTCTGAAATGTTTACTTTTTTTCTTAGGAAATGGGGCGGGAGCACCCTGCTTGTCATCTCAGCGCAGTTAGACCCTGTTGCATCTTGGTAAACGCAGTAAATTCGCACATTCAAGTTGCTGTAGTTTTCAACCATTGTTGGTTCTGGCAGTGCAGATATCTCTAGACACTAGTGTTTCAGGGTTTAGCCCATCGTCAGTAGAGAGCATATATTATTGTAGAAGCATGGAAAAAGTCTTTGGGGGTTGCTGAGAAGGAGCCCAGGTCGTCGCAGGTCACAGTACCTATCCAAGGCACACAGGTGCTACACCGGAGAGCTCGTCAGCTCGAAGCCAAAGAAAATAGGAAATGGGGGCGGGAGCACCCTGCTTGTCATCTCAGCGCTGTTAGACCCCGTTGCATCTTGGTAAATGCAGTAAATTCGCACATTCAAGTCGCTGTAGTTTTCAACCATTGTTGGTTCTGGCAGTGCAGATATCTCTAGACACTAGTGTTTCAGGGTTTAGCCCATCGTCAGTAGAGAGCATATATTATTTTAGAACCATGGAAAAAGTCTTTGGGGGTTGCTGAGAAGGAGCCCAGGTCGTCGCAGGTCACAGTACCTATCCAAGGCACACAGGTGCTACACCGGAGAGCTTGTCAGCTCGTCAGCTCGAAGCCGAAGAAAATAGGAAATGGAAACTTTGTAAAATTTTATACCATAGCTGACTTTGTAAAAGTTTAAAAAAATAGCTGATGAGTGGCTAATTCTGGGGTTTAGCCAACAGCACTTTGTATGCTGGGGGTTGAGTACATGATTAAACTGTTTACAGCAAAACTACAAGCCCAACAATGCAACTAGCTGTTCTTTGGGAAAAAAATAGATGACAGTATCCTTCGTCCTACTGCGAACGTGGAGAGTTGAGAAATGCAAAATAAAAATTAGTTTCTGTTGTTCTTGCTTTTTAGGTCTCAGCCTGATCCAGCGCATGCGCTGGGTCAGGCTGAGACATTTAGTAGATGCTTTAAAAAGTGCTACTTTCCTGGCGACCAGCTTACTATAATGCGCACAAGAGCACGAGCGCATGCGCGTAATAGCAAGCTGGTGGCCGACAAGGTAGCACTTGCGGTGACGCGCATGCCCACCACTTGCGTCACCACTCGCATTTAAAAAAAATTTAATTTCGCGGCCACCATTTACTTTTACGGCCGCACGGCCAATGCTTGTTTTAATGGCAACCGCATGTTTATTCTGTGCGTGTTGGACTCTCGTGAGAACTTTGACAAAATCATCCTGTGACGTGAATGCACTCGCGGGAGCCCTCACCTCTTGCTTCTCTTGTCCAGACACCAAACTCACCCGCAGACCCTGCCCCTGCTCTGGTCCTCTTCCCGGACAGTCCTCTGCCCCTCAGAGTAGGACTAACCGGCGCTGCAGTCCGACATAATGGCAGCCACGTGTTTATTCTGTGCGTGTTGAACTCTTGTGAGAACTTTGACAAACCCATCCTGTGAAGTGAATGCGCTCGCGGGAGCCCTCACCTCTTGCTTCTCTTGTCCAGACTCCGAAGTCACCCGCAGACCCTGACCCTGCTCTGGTCCTCTTCCTGGACAGTCCTCTGCCCCTCAGAGTCAGACTAGCCTGCGCTGCAGTCCAACACAGACTGGGGCTTCACACCGCCCTCAGACCGAGTCTCTGAGGCTGACAGGCAAGGCGAGGATGACGTGCTGCTGCCGCCACTTTTCGCTGCCAGGGGGGAAGTGTCCATTCCATGGTGCCCAGGGGTGTCGGGTGCGCCGCAGACAGTACGGGCGTCAGGACATGGCACTACCCGGGCCAGGTCAGCGCCCGGCCAGTAGCTAAGGTGTCGGACCCCAGTCCCTCCTTCACCTCCAGGCTCCTCAGCGGGCCATGCAGGCAGTATAAATGCAAGAGGTCATAGTTATTATTACATGCTAAGCTGGCTGTGTGGAAACACGAGTTCCCTCTAGCAGCAAGGCTGGGCTTTTCCTGGTCGGTGATGGCTCGGTTCTGAGGCATGGTGCTGTGAACACTCGGAAGCCATGGCTGCGAAGGAAGTTCTGTACGGTAAAGTGACTCCCCGGAGAAACCCGTAGCACAGGGCAGGGACTCTAAAAAACAGATCTTCTCTGGACATTCTCCTGTCAATGAGGTTTCCGAAAGCCAGGGAGTAAGTGGTTGCCTGGTAGTTTTTCTCTCTTTGCATGTTTTAAACACAGCCGTGTACACCAGCTTAGCACGGATATACCAGGATGTATTTCTGCATTTTATAGATATATCTTAATGAATGGGCTGGTACAATGATTGTAACCATACTGCCTCTGGAATGGCACTGCTATTGTTGTCTGTGACGTGCACTAATGGGTGTCTCGGTCACTTGTATGTATAAACATAGATTGGTGTTTATTGCATGCATGTACGATGGGTGTTCTGGATTAGAGCCACATTCGAATCACAGGAACAGCACCACTAGGTGGTGCAGAATGCAGCAGAAAGCAAAACAGCTATCTAAAGTACTCAGGCAGCTATGTGACTTCCATTTTAGAGCCACTCTGGTTGTGTTACTTGTGTTACGGTGGTGGGGAGCAAATAACTTCAAAAGTGAGGTATGTGTTTGTGAAAATCTGTGCCTAGAGGTGTGTTTCGATAATTCCGTGTTGAGAGGGTTCAGAGGGGCTGTGGAACGCGGTGTATGACTTTACGTGTTTGTGTATAATAGCTGCTATATGCGGCGACATGTGCTATGAAATGCTTTGCAAAAATATGTGAGTGTGTGTGTAACACAGCTGTGTGTAGTAATGCTGTACAGAGGTGTGTGGGTATGAATATGTGTATAAATAAGGCTCTGCAGAAGTGTGATTGTGAGTGTAATGCTGTTCAGAGAGGTTAGTGTGTGTGATGCAGAGGTGTAATTGATGCTGTGCAGAAAGGTGTATGTTTGTGTTATGTTATGTTATGTTATGGACATTTATTCGGGGCACAGCTGCCCCAGCAAAGGGGCGTCCTGGCGCCTGACAAGGAAACCAACACAACACAACTAAAAAGACAGCAGACTAAAAAGGAACAGGCTTAAGAAAATAAAAAAGTCTTGATGGCCCTACGAAATGAAAAGAGATTATCAGATGCACGTATCTCTAAAGGAAGAGAGTTCCAAAGGGCCGCAGCCCGAACTCGAAATGAGCGGCCTCCAGCTCGGCTAAGCTTGAACCGAGGGACAACTGCGAGATCCTGGCCTAAGGACCTCAAGGAACGGGCAGGGACATAAGGCGTCAAGAGATTTGTAAGAATCGGAGCCGACGAGCCCTTAAAGATTTTGTAGGACAAACAGAGCACTTTAAACTGAATCCTCTGCTTGACAGGAAGTCAATGCAGAGACTTCAGAGTATTGGCGGCGGAGCAAAACCTGGGCAGACCATCCACAGCTCTAGCTGCCGCGTTCTGCACCCGTTGGAGACGTGTAATTTCAGCTTGGTTCACCCCTACCAAAAGAGAACTGGCATAGTCCAGCCGAGAGATCACCGTCGCCTGCAACACCAGTTGCCTGGTTGCGGCATCAAAAAACTTCAAGGCTGGTCTTAGTCCTCGCAAAATGCCAAAACAACTGGCGGCCGTTCTGTTGGTATGGGTGACAAAGCTAAGGGCGGGATCTAGCCACACTCCAAGATTTCTTGTCTCCATTGCCGGAGTCGGGGTAGGTCCCAATTCCGGAGGCCACCAAATGTCACCCCATAGTTCCGATTTCTTGCCGATGACCATAATCTCAGTTTTTTTTGCGTTCAGCTGGAGATGGTTAGAATTCATCCAGCTGGCAAGCGCCCTCAGCCCATTCTGGAACCTAGGGGCATCCAGATCAGAGTCCCCGCTGAGCGTGACCGCCAGCTGAGTGTCGTCAGCATATGAGACCATAGTCAGGCCCCACTGTCCGACGACATCCGCCAGCGGCCTCACGTACAGATTGAATAACGTGGGGCTCAGCGAGGATCCCTGGGGGATCCCCTGGTCCAGCGGATGGAATTTGGACTGATGGGGTGGAATGGCTACGCAAAAAGTACGATCGGCAAGAAAGGAACGGAACCACTGGAGGGCAGTCCCTGTGATACCAGCTTCTTCCAGGTACTGGAGAAGAATATTATGAGAGACAGTGTCAAAGGCAGCGCTAAGATCTAATAAAACAAGCGCCGCCGTTTGACCCGAATCTAACACCATGTGCAGATGTTCCACCATGTAAAGAAGAGCTGTCTCCGTGCTGTGATCAGCACGGAAGCCATTCTGCGTAGGGTCTAAGATGTTTGCCCGCAAAAGGTGGTCAGAAAGGACTCTGTTCACATGTGCCTCTGCGACTTTCGCCGGCCACGGGAGAAGCAATATCGGGCGGTGGTTCTCTGATTTAAGAGGATCTAAGCCAGGCTTCTTCAAGATGGGCGTAACCACCGCATGCTTCCAATTAACAGGGACCATACCAGTAGAAAGCGAAAGGTTAATCAGGGAGCGCACCGGCAAAAAATCAATAGACAACGGGTCCCTAAAGAGAGCTGGTCTCAACGGATCTGCCGGAGAACCGGACTTAATATGTTGGGCCAGTTGATTAAAACTCTCAGGCGGTAAACAAGGGAGAGTATGCAAGGCCCTGTTTTCTTCGGGCTTAAGGGAAGGTCCGACATCCAGTGTGGAAGTGGAAAAAGTACGACGGATGACTTGGACCTTCTCCTCGAAGAAAATCGTCAAGGCCTCACACTGTGCAACCGAACCCATGTCATTAATAGGGGCTTTTTTTGCCATCAGATCTTTGAGAACCTTAAAGATCGCTTTGGAAGGGTTAAGGCTGTTGTAGAACTCGAAGGAGTAAAAAGCCGCACACGCTCTGCAGACCGCACAATGGTAAAATTTAACAGTGGCGAGATATGACACTTTTTTATCAGCGTCATAGGCTTTCCGCCACTCTCTTTCAGCGCGTCTGCACGCCCTCTTTAAAGTGCGTAAAGAACCATCGTACCAGGGACTAGGGTTCCTTGAGCTACATTTGCTCAGGGTCACCGGAATAATAAAATCCAAGGCACCAGTGATCCACTCACAAAAAAGGTTGTAGCCCATTTCCATGTTGTCAAATGGGCCAAGTGGATCCTCAGACAGAGTACGGTACAGATCCTCTAATCTGAGTTTGTTCCAGTGTCGCCTCGGGACGACTCTGGCCATGGGTTTAGAGGGGGGCTCGTACAGTTGGCACTGGATCCTGACCAAAAAATGGTCCGTCCAGGCGAGAGGGGTAGCAGTTAACACCCTAGCCTCTGTAAGATTGGAAAAGAAAGAGTCCAAAGTATGGCCTCCCACGTGAGTGGGGAAGGAAACCCGTTGGGACAATTGGAAGGCTTCCAGATCGGCAAGCGTACTGCTGACAGCCGGGGAGGTCAGACTCTCAAAATGAAGGTTCAGATCCCCTAAAATGGAAAAATTAGCACAGCCCACGGCCAGCATACCTATAGCCTCTGGAAGAGCCTCCCTAAACGCCACGTCACTATCCGGAGGACGGTAGATTACCAAGCCGGAGAAAGAAAACTGGGGGCTAACAGAGATCTGGAAAGAAGCACTCTCGCAGCCGACAATTTTTAAACCTCTTCAGACGCAGGGATAGCAGGATCTAACAGCAAGCGCTACCCCCCCCCCTCTAGTAGGGCGATTAAGTGTGTACACCGTATATTCAGGTGGAAAAGCCAGGTTGAGGATAGCTGTATCAGCCTCCTGCAGCCAGGTCTCAGTAATACAAAAAATATCGGGTGACCCATCCTTAATCAAGTCGTAGACAGCCTGGTAGTGATTCACCAGTGACCTGACATTAAGGTCACTGGTCACATTAATTATTGTGTGCATGTGACATGCTGTGGAAGATGTTATACAAACATCTAACTGTCCTTAATTCTACACGGCAGAAATTTGAATAGACAGTTGCCTCGACCTAATAAGTCTACCTCCCTTAGAAGTAAGTATTTAAATGTGTACGATCACTCAAAGTTTTAAAGCTGTTATGAGGTTTGCTTTTAAAATACCTGAAAACGATTCCTTTTATAAGGGATATCCTCACACATTCTATTTTAAAGTCCATATTGTTTATTTTAAAAGATTAAGGCAGTAGTAAAGATGAAACTCGAAATAACCGTGCAGCAGTTGGGTCTCAGTGAGTTGGTAAAACCGGAAATGATGGTCTGAGGCTTTGTTTCCTCTGATGAGTAGGTCCAGAGTCATACTCTCTAGTAGGGAAAGTAGCATTGACATAGCCAATAGGTCTCACTTTTGCGACCTTATAAGTATTTAGTTATGCAGCACAATATCCTTGGTGCAACAACATCAACTGTTGCATGGCTAAACACTTATAAGGTCCCAAAGGCGCGACCTATTGGCTATGCCAATGCTTGTTTCTCGTAGGCGGTGACGCATTAAACACCCCAGTGGATGAGAGGGCAGAAATCTCTCCCAGATGCAATTGCAAGCATCTCACAGCATCTCACTTTTAATCGGCTATTATTAGCAGTCCTTAGAAAACCTACAATGGGCGTCATGTGAGCAGGAAGTACAATGCCATGTCACTGCTCTTTGCAAACACTTCCTCCGTCTAGACTGGGGTGTGATGAAGATGGCGCATTTACAGCACTACAGTGAAGCACACTGCACTGATGAAGTGCAGCTCGGGCTGCAAATGCTTCCCTGTGAGGGCTGCCAGTGAGGTCAAGAAAGGTGCCTTCCAATAGAGCTGTGATTGTCTTAATAGTTGAAGATCTGTTTATGTTGCTGGCCAGCATACAAATCCATTGCTAGATATCTGACTCAAACAATTACAAAGTAGAAACATAAAAACATAGCTTATAATTAAACTACCTTGCTTATTCTTCCAGCATATATTGCTTATACTTTGATTGTTCTAATGCCTCTCATGCAAAGGTACATACCTAATTCTACCTTCACTTTTGGCTGCTCAACATTTATCCTTTGGATATTCCTCAGGGTTGACCAAACCCTTCAATATAATAGAAAATGATCTTGAGATTCTGACCACAACCTCCTCCTCATTTTTTGCATCCTAACTGGCAGTTGTTGATGGATTACATTCATTCTTATTTATTTTTTACAAGCAAGTAGTGTGCTGTGATAAGAAAATAGTTTATGCATTTAGTTGTCGAGGGTTGGTCCGTGAACTCCGGGCAATGGTTTTGTATTGTTTTTGTCTATAAACTTTTCTTTGCTTCCGTTGTTTATCCTTTTGCCAAAGGTAGGCAAATTTGCCCAAAAATTAGCACATTTTAGGCAAACAGTCATAATGTACATCACTTAACAATCTGTAGACATCTAAAAATGTTTGAGTTCAGAGCATAGTTTTCTTTAAAGAATGTGGCCTTCATTTAGAAGTGGGCGGTAACAAGACTTCTTCCTCAAATAGGTAGTCCACGTCACCTTCCTTTCTGTTCTGCAATCAACAACAGCCTTTTGACAGTTCGGATACCAATGGAACTTGATGCACTAGTTAGTATAGTCCGAACTAAGTAATTTCTGAAAGCATATAATTGTTAGGGATCACCCTTCGCTGCTAGGCATTCCCCCCTGTGTTAAGCCTTTTTTTTGCTATTTTAATTTAACTTTTAATATTTTAACTTTTTCTCCACATAAGGTATCCAAACTAAATTTGTGTCATTTTCTTCCAACATCCTGAGGATTCTAAAGGTACACAGGGTACCAAGAACTGTGCCAAAATACAGCAACATTTAGTTTTTGGGGGGAAAATGGGAAAAAAATACTGCAGAAGAAAGCGTCTGTTTTTTTACCTACAAATAGTATCAGTAAAAGGGTTTTCGGTACTAAACTCACCATCTATCCATCTTTCAGGAACAGGCAGAGTTTTGTCAGAAAACCTACATTTTCTGCTCAGTTTTGGCATTTTACTGTGACGTAGCCTATTGTTCCTATTTTGTGTGGTTTCAACATCCTTAGTGGTAGAAATGAGTGTAGACCAATGATGGATACTGGAAAGCTATACGTTTCTGAAAAGTGGACAATATTCTGAACTCATCAAGGAGTCATTGTGTAGATCCTATAAAAGCTAACAGTTGAAATAAAAAAATATGTAAATTGAGATGAAAAAAACAGCCATTGCTGCCTATGTTTTTACCTGTAACTTCATCCGAGTATGGCAGATTATTTAAAGCAATATATCATTACGTCCGCTAGACCCTTCTGGTTGTGAGGATATATAGGACTTGGAGGTTGACCAAGAAGTCAAGGTGCCCAGAGCCAATAACAGAGCTGTGTCTTGCAATCGTTTTTCATTGTGTACCTGGTATACGGCAATCAATTGAGTAAAATGTAAAGAGTGAAAAATAGGTATAAAAAAACCTATGTATTTCCAAAATGGGAACAAAATATGGAAATTAGAAGCAGTGGTTATTTGCACATCTCCGAATTTGTTGGTACCCATACCAGCATGTGAAATAGACGGCATTTTCAAAATGACTTTTTCTTTACACGTTGTCTGACATTTGAAAAGCAGAAATGCATAGAAATTCAATTGGTTCTACCATTCTGTGTTCCCCTAAATCTCCCAATAAAAATGGTATCTCACGTGTGTGGGTAGGCCTAGTGCCTGCGGCAGGAAATGGCCCAAAATGCAATGTGGACAATTCACATTTTCTTAGCGAAAACGGACCCTTTTTAGGTCGAGCAGACCTACCCTCAATGCGTGAGCATTGAAGGTGTCTGCTTCAGACCTATTGTGGCCCGTATTTAGGAATGTGGACAGCTATCAGACGCGCGCTTTGACAATGTCAGATTTCACCTCGGGAGCGCGCGTCTGAGCTGCGGTTGCGCGGAGCAACACACAGCCCTTGCTCACACACAGACACAGGCAGCCCCCACCCCTCTGCATGCACGCACACACACACACAGGCGCGCGCATGCACACGCAGGCACACGGCACACATACAGGCACACGGCACACTATCCCCTGCCTCGCATTCTCTCTCAATCACACACAGTCACGCATGCGCACACACATTCCCTCGCGCACACACGCACACACTCCCCCCCTCCCCCCCCCCACAGGCATACACACAGGCACGCACGGACTTCACATCAGCCCTGGACCCCACTCACCGACTGTGCTCTTCCGGCGGGGCTCCTCTCGCGCTCCGCTCCTCACGGCGCGTCTCCTCTTCTGGATCGGGGCTCCCTCAGGTCAGAGGAGCCCCGCAACAGGCGCCACACTCCTCCTTCTCCCCGGCCCCCTCCTGGGGACCCGGGCTGCCCAGGACCGGCAGGGCGCTCCATGCGCCGGCAGGCCTTCTCACGGACCTCAGGAGGCGGGACTTCCGGCCGGCCGCGAGCGGATTGGCCGGCCGGCCAAGAGCTTCCGGGTCGCCGCGGGCAGCGCGGCGGCACCCTCCCGATCTGCCTTCCAGGGTTGTGATGTGTGTGGAATGAAAGGAGCACGTGAAGACTGTCCGCCGGACGCTGCAGAATGGACCCGCCGGAGACCGAGGTGACCCCCTCAAGCAGAAGGTAGGACCCGCATGCCAGGGTTCGGATGCGGGGCCCTGCTAAGTGCAGGCCCGGCGGGAATGGAGACTGCTGCTGTTCCTTGTTTTTTTTTTTTTTTTTTTTTTTTTAATCCTCATTTGCCTGGACCCTCCTCTTATTCAGCCTCCAACTGCCATGCGCATGTTGACTTAAGGTGCAAGTTTACCCCTGCTCCTGAAAATGCGATTTATGAGAATCGGCAGGAGATGGCCCGAAGAGAAAGCGGGTAATGACTCCAAACTTAGTGTTTAACCAGTTGAACTAGCCTTGAGACCAAATGAGGGGGGCCTAGTTCTTGGAGTTCTAAGGCATAATCATTGGACCGGGGAAAGGAAAAAAAAAAAAAAAAAAACCCCGGTTACTGTCTCCACTGAACCAAAAAATTCCAAAAAGCCCGGTTGCGTGGGCCACCTGATCTCAACAAGTCTGTTTTAGAGGTTGCATAGAGAGATGATAACCAGTTTGCATGTGTTGGTGCCGAGTTTTCTATCCAGACCTTGCATATTTCCCTTCTTGCAAGCAGTATTGCATAAAACAGAAATGTCCTTGCATGACCCTTAATGCTATTATCCCATCCAAATATAATCAAGGGGAGTGAAATAGAAATCGAGATATTGAGGATAGAGTCCAAAGTCACTTTTACCTCATTCCAGAACTGTAGTATGTTTGGACAATCTTTAAACATGTGAATGTCCGAACCTGCGATGCAGTTACATTTATTGCATTTCTTCCCTGGGATGAATTTAGACAGTTTTAGAGGTGTAAAATAAGCTTGGTGTATCGTAAAAAAATGGTTACGCCTAAGCCATGCAGGTTTAACACATTTATATAGCAGGGTGCAGGATTTCTGCCAGAAATCGATACTCTGGGCTCCAAGTTCTGTACCCCATAGTTGTTCCGGGAGGATGAATTCTCCATCTATCTCTTCTAACAGGCTCCAGTACCACTGCGAGACTTCTTTGCCTCCTCCTGATCTAGCTACCAATTGTCTTCAGTGATACTGCACTTCCCAAGAGTTACTCCAGACCTGACCAGTGCTTTGAACCAACTGTCTAATTGTAAGAACTTAAACCACGAAAACTCTGAACCCAGTTGATCCCGTAATTCCTCCCAGGGCCTCAAGGATTCGCCTACCAATAAATCTCCCCATGTTAATATTCCTCCTAGTCTCAACGAGTTTGCAAGCCTGTCTTCTAGACAAAGCGGCAACCCTGGAGATTCCCAAATGGGTGCAGAGTTAGAGTAATATGGTAAGCCTAGTTTCCTCCTTATATGTGACCATAACTTCGCTTGGGACATAAGAATTTTTTATTTTACTTTTTTGAAATATTTCTGATCGCCATATTTAAACATGAATCCATTAGTTGGTAACCCAGCACCAATCAACATGGCGTTAAACATGAGACCAATAGAGGTATTAGATGGATTGTTTAGGAGCATTCTTGAGTGAGACAGTTGGAATGCCCACGCATAATATTGCAAATCGGGCAAAGACAGGCCCCCCTTTTCCCTCCTCCTTCTCAATTTCTTCCATGCCACTCTTGCCGATTTATAACACCAAACAAAGGAATTGAGCTCTCTCTGACATTTCTCCAAGGCTGCGTTATCGAATGCAAGAGGGATGGAGTTAAAAATAAAAGTAAATTTGGGAAGGATGGACATCTTCATCAGACTTATTCTACCAAGGATAGTCAGTGGGAGATTGGACCAAGATTTTAATAATTTCTTGCTTTCATTAGACACTCTCTCGAGGTTAACTTGAGCGATTTTGCTGACATCTTGCACTATCCGAATACCCAGGTATCTCATTGAGTTGGTTATTTTTAGCCGTAAATCAGGGATGTTCCAAGCCATGATGTCGGTTTTGCTTGGGTTAATCTCATAGCCCGAGATCCGGCCAAACTCTTCAGCTCTCCTTATTACCTCTGGAAATGTAATCTCCGGATCTGAGGTAAAAACTAGGATGTCGTCTGCATACAGAGCTACCCGCTTTTCCCACCCCCCAAATCTGAAGGATGGAATAAGTTCATCTCTTCTTAGGACTTCCGCAAATGGTTCAATTAACAAATTGAAGAGGAGGGGGGAAAGCGGGCAGCCCTGTCTAGTGCCTCTCGACATCCCAAATGATTCAGATAGTGTTCCATTTATTAGGAGCCGTGCAGATGGTGAGTTGTACATGAGTTCTATAGTGCGGCCAAATTTCTCCCCAAAGTTCTCAGTACATCATTGAGGTAGGGCCAATTTACCCTATCGAAGGCTTTAGCCGCATCTAGGGTGAGTGTTGCCAGCGGAAGGGAGAAGAATGAGGCGATGTCAATTGCCCCCACAAGGTCGTACGTTAGATCGAAAAGCTGGCGACCTTAACTGCTGTTCCTTGTTTTGAAGAAGGCGGGAGCACAAAAGGTCCTCTCGATCCCCCGCCCTCCCTTTGTCCGGTCTGTAGAGGTTGAGCTGCGGATGCCACAATGCCTAAGGACATCTGCCGGGCTCTGAATACAGTGCTAGAGAAAATGCCCCCTGATACAGATGCTGCCTCATTCATTATGAATGTTATCCTTTGTTACGGACTTCACTACGATTAATCGTCAAGTAAACCTCGTGGAGAGCACTGTTTGAAAGACGACCAGGTACGCGCGGGAGGCGCAGGCCTCTGCTGCTATTGTGCCACTTATGTCAAACTTTTAAAGCCCAACCGAGTAAAAAGACTGCACAGCCCCGTGAGTTCTTAAGAGAGCACCCCATCGGACAGCACGTCTATCCTCTTGGAGGGTAGGTAGGGGTGGTCAAATTGAGAAATTCATAGGGAGGATCTTGCCATGGTTCTAGCTTGACTCTGCGAATCAGAACCATAGCGGGCATGTATGTATTCTGATGATCTGTGAATTTCACAGTTTCGGAACGTGTCTACGTGAGGCATTCAGTGCTTTTTGTGTGCCACTTTATCGTCACTAGAATAAGGCATTCATTTTTATGCAGAGGGGTGCATTTTTATAATGTAGCCCCTTTTGTTGCAATTTAGGGGTCTTGAAGAAGAAGTAAAACTGCTGCATTACTTCTAAAAGTTAATATGCAAAATCATAAAGCATTTATTTTCTAATCTGACAACATTACTGAAGGGACATATGAAAGTGAATCAGTGGCCTAAGTGCTGCAGAGTTTGTGGGACAAAGCTTTAGTCCTGAACAGGCAATGGTCTACCCCCCCCGTCACGAAGAGATGATGTTTACCCAACTTCATTTGATAGCTCTGCATAAGCAAGAGTTTTCCATTCCTACTGCCAGAGGATAGTTGAGATTGAGGCACCACCTGCCCCCGAAGGTGCAGAGAGGAACGAAATCCTAATATATTCAGGGACAAGAGGCATCAGAGAACACATGGCTGATGTCGTAGACCTCTGAGAAGTCGTGGCAATCCCCCCACCCCCCCACACCCCAGAGACTACAAGACACGCCTGTGCCTAACGGACAGCTGGCCTGCTGAATGGCAGAATCGAACATACTAGTATAGCAGCATAACAATGTGATTTAATATTTTTTTTTCCAATGAATGACATTTTATTAGTATAGACCTCTTCCGAGATCCACAGTGTGTTAAAATAGTATATACAGATTTCCAGATCCATAGTACCACAATAAAAAAAAATACATTATATACAGAAGAGATTATTATTCATACGCTTTAAAAAAGCTAAAAACTTTATAAATTACAATAAGAAACATACGCCAATCCCACGTTTAAATTACAAAAATTACAAGAACTTTTATTTAATTATTAATTATTTAAAAAAATTAAAAGCCATTATTATTTGTAATATCAATACATCCAAGTCACGTAAATAAAACACATATTGCATGACAAATGCTATAGGTGTCACATTTGCGAAAGTTAAAACTATTGGTATTGTAACTAACAAAGCTAATAATTTCGCTATTTTCAAAACCAACACATAAATAAAATATTTGTCATTTACAATACCAATAGCTCAAACTTTCCTAATGCGAGACCTATTGCATTGCAAATGCTTGTTTCGCAATGTGCGTAGCTGTGGGATTTGGACCCTAGCTCAGCCGGCACCAAAGGAAACCTAGCAAATGTGTACATTTCTGAAAACTAGATACCCAGGGGAATCCAGGATGGCGTGACTTGTGTGGCTCTCGCCAGCTTCTGTTACCCAGAGTACCCAGCATTCCTCCAAGTCTCCTGATAAAAATGGAACCTCACTTGTGTAGGTAAGCTTTGTGCCCATGACAGGAAACGTCCCAAAATGCAGCGTGGACACATCGCATTTTTCCAGTGAAAACTGACCTTTTTTTGGCAGTGTGCCTAGCTGTGGATTTTGTACCCTAGTTTAGCCAGCTTCTAGGGAATCCTAGCAACCAGGTACTTTTTTGAACACTAGACACTCAAGGGAATCTAGGGTGGGCTGACTTGTGTGGCTAGCACCAGGTTCTGTTACCAAAATCCATTACAAACCTTAAACTTTCTAAAAATAAACACATTTTTCTCACATTTCTGTGATGGAAAGTTATGTAACCTGCAGGGGGCATATAGATTGTCCAATTTGTGTTGTGGGTCACCGGCATGCCCCATTTTGGGTAGCCCCCACCCTCATATTAAAAAAAAAATCCTGGTTCGTAGTGTGCTTTCTGCCTCTATGGGGGGGCAGGGGCCTCCCGAGGGGTGCAGATAGACTGTGGCACATTTTTTGGGATGAATGGGGGCATTGTCATGTCCATTTTGGGCAGCCTCCCCCCCTACATATACAAATAAAAATAATCCCTGGTGCATAGTGTGCTTTCTTCCTCCCCCAGGAGGGGAAGATGGCGTGTTAGTGCCCCCAACTGCCTCCAGGGGGAGCAGAAAGACTGTGGCTAATTAATTTGGGGGTGGGGGCATTGACACGGCCATTCTGGTAAGCCCCCACCCCCACGTTTAAAAAACAAAAACCATAATCCTTGGTGCCTAGTGGACTAATTATTTTGCGGGTTGGAGGCCTTGGCATGCCCATTTTTGGCAGCCTCCACCCCTTCATATACGAATAAAAATAGTCCCTGTTGCCTAGTGTACATTCTCCCCTCCTGGGGGCCGGGGGCAGATTGGGGGCTATTACCCCATCCAAAAGACTGAAAGTGCCCAAAAACGTTGGGGAGGGAGGGGGGCAAAAACCGTCGCCCAAGGGCCACTCCCTCCGCCCTGGTGTCTAGTGGTGGATCCTTGTTTAGGGATCGCCCTCCTGTGATGATCTTCAAGCAGGGATCCATTAGAGAGGTGTGTCATTGGAAAGGGGAGGTTCTCCCCTTTTCAATGACACCTCTCAGGCAGAGGGGATAGCCCCACGAGCACTTAGGCAGTGAAAGGATCACGTAGCTGAGGTGACGAGTGGCCTCCTTCACCATCTCGTTAAACACATGCAAGCATTCTTCTCGACTTATCCTGCTCTGCATGGGCCCCAGCCGCATGTGCCTTATGTTCAAAGTGGTTAAGACTTTCCACAAACTCAAACAGCTTCTCCCGCTCCTCCAGGAGGCCACACCTACCATCCGGAGTCTCCTCTAGCCCGAACTGCCAAGCCATGTCTTTTTGCTAAGTTTGCCCTAAGTTGGCAGGGTATGCCCAGACGTGGGTTCCTTGCTCACTTTGCCACTGGATTCAAGATAGCCTGGCTGATGAGAGTTATGAACCCGAAACCGGTCCCAGGAACCTTGTTTCCTGTCCAGGGAAGACATGGCTTGGCAGTTCGGGCTGGACTGTTCCTATGAGGCACAGGATCAAACTGATTTGCATATGTCTGAACTGGGGTGGCGGAGTGAACTAAAGAATGATGATGGATTAAACCCAGATCAGTTGACTGGGGGTGAGTGCTTCAATGTTCAACACTCTATCCATCATCCCCTTTGGTTTTGCTTAGGAAGAAAGAGAGAAGCCCAGAGAACCCACCGGTAGAAGAATCTCGTGGAACCAGGTGGGCCCCACTGTACCAAACACACATCACCAAAGCCCCATACATACTACTGCCAGTAGACTAACCCACAACAGAGCATGAAATCCCACCTCAGCAGTAACCCCACTACCCCCAAGGACTGAGTCACACAACCATCCTGTCCAAACAACACCCCACATAGGCCCCAAGTAGGAACCAACGAAAGGCCAGAAAGCCATCTAGATCTATAACGGAAGAGTATATGGAAGGAAGGAGCCATCATCATGCGGCGGAAAATCAACACTTAAGGAAGACAAAATGGAATTAGAGCACGACCCATAAGCCCCGTCCCCACCTCCTCTCAGTCCTCCCTGGCTCACTGAGACAAAAGTAAAGAAAATGAACATTAATAAGCAGCCAGTAAACCATTCTGCCTCAAACACACTATATAAACAAGGCAGAACACCCATAATATGCCCCCAAAGCACCTCAAACCAATTTGTCCCAAGACCTAGGAGTAACTCTATGCAGAATGTATTCACGACCAGGAGTAGTGAAGTCCTCAGTATCCGAAGCGGAGGAGTAGCTTGCCGGAGATGTGGGTCGCACAGTAACCTCTCCAGATCCCACAGAGGCAGTAGTCCCCACTGCCCTCGACTGTGCCCCTTGCCGCCGAGAGCGTTGGCACTTGGGGCGCAAGGAGTGGCTAGGTCCAGTCGTCTCAGGTCGCACCATGCCCTTGTCATACGTTCAATCGACTCCCAGGCTACAGACGGATCTGTGAACAAATGCTCACTATTCTCAGCTGGACCTGCAGTCGAGCAGGGAAGTGTAATGAGTACAGCAGCCTCAGTTTGCATAGCTTCTTCTTTACCGCCAGAAAAGATACCCTCTGCGTTTGTAATTGAAAAACAAAGTCAGGGTACCCTGCCCACCACAAATGGGCTGTGTGTACAGACCTGCTGCAGAAGATCATCCCGGTCCCGGAAATGTAGAAGCCGGATCACCACTGGACATGGTGGATCCCCAGGATGGGGCTCCCACGTTAGCACCCTGTGTGGACATTCCAGGGCATAGAAGTTGTAGACACCTTCAGGGGCCACAACCTCCTGGAACCAGGTCTCAAGAAAAGCCAGCTGGCAATCCCCCTAAGCATGCTCAGGCAGCTCCACAGTGCAGAGATTATTACGCCTAGCCTGACCCTCCTAGTCATTAAAGTGAGCGGGCAAGTGCCAAATGTGCACCTCCAGAGCTGTGATGTGATGATCTACCGATTAAACCGCTGGCGTCAGTGTCTGCACTGTGGTTTTCAAGGAATAGACCCTGTCTGAAACCTTCAGTGAATCCTCACGGATAAGACCCAGCTCCACGGAAATGAGTCAATGTTGCCCTCCAATCGCTCCAGTAGCGGCTCCTGGTGCGAGTGCTGCCGGGCAGTGATCTGGGGCTGGGGAGGGGCAGGATGGGGGGTGTGTCTCCGCTGCAGGGCCCTGCTAGATTCCCTACAGGGAGGCACTTGCAGTCGTATTGTTCTTGGAGCATTGAGTGTGCCCCATAATGGCACCGAGATGGATCAAAGGCCTCTAGAAGGTGCCTCAAGAAGAGCCGCAGGAAGGGTCACCAACTCCCTTGGTGACACAAAAAGGGACGGAACCACAGGAGGCCTGGACACCGAAAAGGAGGGTATAAGATCCTAATCCAGCCAGGACACAAGGCCAATTGCTATTGTCTGAGCTGGGAACACACCAGGAGGTAACACACCAGCCCCCCACTACCAATCAGGCCAGATATAATAGTGAGGAGGGTCTCCAGTCACTCAGGGGGTGTTGTTTGACAGGCACAGTAGCATATACTGACCCTGCTACAGAGTGACAATACAGAGCCTTGTTGTCCCCACTATAGCATGTGCCATAGGCCTAGAGGGAGGGGGCTTCAAGACTACTCAGGAGTTCATGGTTTCGGAAGATGGTGGAGCAAGAGGACTGACCTGTCCACAACCCCCCTGTATGAGTCTGGATTAGTATGGTTGAAGTCACTCCACCTGGGATACCCCAGGAACCAGGATACCTACACCAGGGAAGCGGAGTGCATAGGTGTGAAGTGACGCCGCGAACCACCATAGACCACAATGGAGGACTTCACGAAAGATGACGCTGGCGAAGAAGGTGAAAGACTCTGGTGGAATCAAAGGATGGATTCTTGAAGAGAAGAACCTGCAAGCAGAGGAGACAGAGTTTATGCCACTCGGAAGTGACCAGGAGGTACAGAAGAGCACTGACCATGGATAACGGAAGATGCAGGAATTAAGACAGTGACATTGTCGCTGCAGCTGTGAGGAATAGGCAATGCAGTGGAAGACCAGGAGCCGCCGTTCACGAGCTGTCCCACGTCGGAAGTCGAGAACAAGGGGGTCGGTGTCCGGCGGGGGCACCAACAAGCCTTGGGAGCTGCAACAGACGTGGTAAATGAAAAAGGAGCAACGTTGGGACCAGCAAGGTCCTATGGACTCACCAATTGCAGGAGAGTCAGAAAAGGCCCTGAGCAAGCAGGGATGCCCACTGAAGCCCAAGAAGACCCTCAAGAGGACCCACAGGCCAGAGGCACTGGAATCACTAGAGGACCTCAAGCAGTTCACTAAAGATGCAGGCCCACGGTGCAGAGGACGCAGTGATTACGAAGATCTTGGCAGGAAGAGATGCTGGATGCTGGATCTTCTTGTAGCCTGAACCAATACCATTGACATCCTTGTTCTGTCAGAAACATGGTTAACGGATGACTCCGCACCTGATATCTTAGCCGCTATTCCTACAGGGTACTACATACTTCAATCGAATCGAACCCAGGGTAAAACTGGCGGAGGTGTGGCAGCTATCATCCATCAAAAGCATAATTTTACCATCTTAGAAAGGATTAGCCTTCACTGTGTTGATAGCCTTATTTTGAAATTTACCTCTCCTAAGTTTTCGTTTATTCTTACTCTTTTCTACCGACTCCCTGATCATATGCCGCTATTTCCTCAGCTCTTTGGTGAATTTATTTCCCATCTTGTTATCAATCATGCCAGAATTATCGTCATCGGTGACTTCAACTACTGGCCTTTAGACCCTTGTGAAAGCAACCTGTCGGTTGAATTCTCGGATCTTTTGACCGGCTGAACCTCTCCCAACACATTAATAAAGCTACCCATATCAAGGGGCACATTCTGGACTAACTCTGGACTACCAACATTGCAATTACCCCCCCCCCCCACCATCTCCTCCTGTCCTTGGTCTGACCATTCCCTTATTACTTTCATTATTACTCAGACCCCTTATGTTCCTTCGATCCCTATTAATAATCTTTTAGCCCGAAATTGGAATCGGGCTGATCAGAATGAATTTCATAGTCTTCTGATTTCTACTGCTCCTAAGGAACTGGCTTCCATCCCTGATCAGGCACTAAGCATAGCGAGCTGGTTGGAATCAGCAAGTGATAAAGTCGCTACCTTGAAAAAAATTAAAACCAAGCGACCTCATGATGCTCAGCGTTGGTTTTCGGATGAACTGAAGAAGGATAAATTCGCCCTTCGGCAGGCTGAGCGCCGCTGGCGGAGTCAATATTCCTCTAAGGAGAAAACTATTTATATCACTCTGTTAAAGCACTATAATACTCCATTTTACAAACAAAAACGACATACTTCTCTCAAAAAATCATTAATTCTTCGTCTAAATCCAAAGATATCTTTTCTATCGTTAACAAGCTCACTCAACCAGACAGGGTGCTGGTCAAACCGGTCCCCTCCCAGACTTTGTGCGACTCGTTGAACGCTTTCTTCATTGACAGAATCATTACTATTAAAAACAATATTCTCCCCTCTATTCCATCCCCGGTCCCCATAACCATCTGTAAAAATCCATTGGTGCTAGATCATATTCCCCTGATCTCTAGGGCAGAATTCCTGACCCTTTTGAACAGAGTAAGTTCAGGCTCTCCATATGACTGCTGTCCTCCCCAGATTTTAAAAGAAGCCTTCCGGGCCTGTCCCGATCCCCCACTTTCATTTCTTAACAACTCCCTGATTACTGGTATTGTCCCTGATACCTTTAAATGCGCCGCAGTAGTACCCATCCTAAAAAAAAACAATGCCGATCCCCTGGTGTTGAGTAATTTTCGCCCTATTTCCTTGCTCCCATTTCTCAGCAAAATCTTGGAGGCGCATGTGACTAACTGTCTCAGTTCATTTACTGAGTCTTCCGAATTTTTGGACCCCCAACCGGCGGGTTTCAGGCCGGCCCACTCCACTGAGGCTGTTATTGTGGCTATGATGGCCGAGCTCAGGAGGGGAGCCGATAATAACATCACCCAGGCGCTTGTGCTTCTGGATTTATCGGCTGCTTTTGACATGGTCGATCATGATCTTCTGATCGACCGTGTCAACGGCGCCAGTATCCGGGGTATGGCTCTGGAGTGGATTAGATCCTTCTTATCTCATCGCTCCCAGGCCGTTCATCTATCCAACTTCTCAGCCACTCCTAGGAAATTAACCTGTGGGGTCCCACAGGGGTCTGCCTTATCACCACTCCTTTTTAACTTGTACATGCGACCCCTGATTCGATCCCTACGTAACAACCCAGCCACTATCCTCAATTATGCTGATGATATTCAAATGGTTTTTAATCTTGATTCCTCTCCCACATCCATCGCTGACTTTCAGTCTATTATGACTCTTATTGACGATTGGATGCGCCAAAGCCAATTGAAACTTAACCCCGATAAAACGGAGCTTGTTCTAACCGGAGGGTCTCTTAATCCATGGAACCCCAATTTCTGGCCACCCTCCTGGGGTTCCGCTCCCTCCCCTGCCGACTCCGTGAAGAGTCTAGAGGTTATCATCAGTAAGGATCTCTCTTTAAAATCTCAGATCAATGCAGTCACCTCATGTTTTTTTCACCTTCGGAGAATCCGGAAAATCTGCCGGTTCCTGACCAATGAGGCCCTAATATTAGTCATCATGGCATTAGTCACCTCCCGCCTCGACTATGCCAACGCTCTTTACGCTGGCATTCCAGCCTACCAGCTTCGCCAACTACAACTGGTTCAGAATCAAGCGGCGAGACTCATTTTCTATCAACCTAAACACCAACATGTCTCCCCCTTGTTGAAAAGGCTCCATTGGCTCCCGGTGGCACAACGCTATACTTTCAAACTTGGCTGCACCACCTTTAATTCATTAATGGGCCAGGGCCCTGCGTTTATTGCATCTAAGATTCACCGTTATGTTCCATCTCGTAACCTCCGCTCTTTACATCACAACCTTCTTTCTGTTCCCTTCTTTAAACGGAAAAATCATGGTGGTGTTAGGTTTTCATTTCTGGCACCTAAACTATGGAATTCTTTTCCACACGAACTCAGATCTATTTCCAGCTTCTCTTCCTTCAGGAAAATGTTAAAAACTCATTTGTTCCGTCAAGCCTATGATTAGCACTTGCACTTTGCCTCTCACTCTTGGATACTCGCTCCGTTTAGCGCCATTAAACCGTTTGGTGTCAGTGCGCTCTATAAATATTTTTTACATTACATTTACATTTATATTACATTACATCTCTGGAGGACAGAGCCAAAAAGCCTTGGCAACGGCAAGTTGACACGCTGCACAGTGGTTCTGTTCCAACGGTTCTGTTGAGGGATACTGGCCTCAAACTTGCTGAGAGGACAGGTCAGGCCTCAAGGGAGTTGCAGAACCACCATCTGTGCTGCTGAGCTTTTTGTAGCCCTTGGCACGTCAGGAGCAGCAGACCGGTCAGCTTTGTTGTGGTGCCTGCAGATGCAGGGGAGTGACATTCCTTTGGGTGTCTTTGATGTACACAGGCCTGGAGAGGAACCTGGATAAAGCACAGGCACAGACGAAGAAGAAGGCTTGCAGAAAAGTGAGACCAGAAAAAGCAGTAGTCTTCCTTGGGGCAGTCTTGGTTCCAGGCGAAGTCCTGCGAAGTCAAAATTTCCAGTCGGTCAAAGAGTGATGTGGTTTCAAGTTTGATTCTTGTCCCTTGAGGAATCTGAGGACCCACCCACAGGTAATCGCTTTTATACCCTTAGAAAGGAGTTAGGACGACTCAGGGAACACTCCCAGAAAGGGGCTGGACAGAAGGGAGGATACTCCCAGGTCGTATTTCCAGGAGCCAAAGGGCTCCCTGAACTGGCTAATACCAGAGTATGCCATGAGGGCACCAAATGTGACCTTCAAGGCAGTCTGGTAGTGCTGGCAAGCCCCCAGCCCACTACACTAAGTTCTGTCTGGGATGGTCACACCTCCCGGTGACAGGAAACTTATTGTTCTACCTTTCCTTGCTTGAGCTCAGCTAAGCAGGTTCAATGCAGAATCATGTCTCGGGTCGGCAGCAGCACTATCTTGCTGGCAGACCATGGAAGGCTGTTAGTGGGAGCACTGAGGGTTTCCCGGAGGAGCCCCCTGGTGCATGGAATCATACCTCTAGCACCAGTAACATGCCCAGGTTTGATACAGCCAATACATAATCGCGTGATGACGCATGGCCACAATATGTATCAAAATGGCTGACCGCAATTACAAAGCCTGGAGAATCGACTCTGTGGTTTGTAGTGGGTGTCCTACACTCACACTTATAACCTAGCACCCTGCCTTCAAGATTCAAAGGCCTACCTTAGGGCTGACTTATAGGTTTTAAGTGCAGTGACCTCAGACATAAGAAAACATATATATCTGTCGTACGTGGTGCTAGCACCAGCTTGCACAGGCTGCAATGGCAGGCCTGTAGTCACAGCTTGATTGGTCTCTCATGGGTGGCATAATACATGCTGCAGCCCACGGGAGACCCATCCCTGGTGTACCTATGCCGTGTGTATCTTAGTACCATATACTAGAGACTTACATGGGTACAACAGTAGGCAATTGGGATGGTACCAAAGTACTTACCACTGTCAAATTTAGGGAGAAAGCACAGTGACTGGGGTCCTGATAAGCAGGGTCCCAGTCAGACTAGTCAGAAAATAGAATAACACCAGTAAAAAGTAGGGGTAACCATAAAAGCAGATCCCACTTTCCTACACCCCCCCCCCCCCAGCAGTATTAAGAGAAGGGGGCACCTGTCCATCAAAACTCACCACCATGGGTTGTCCGAGGACAGTTTCACCGTTTGGTTCGGGCCAGAAGTCCATGCTCTGTCAGCCGCTATCTGTGTATCAGGTTGCGAGGGGATCCTGGGTCTGCGGGCCCCCCTCCAAATGTCCTCTTGAGTGGGGGGTATATCCCTGCTGCAGCCGCAGGTACAATCAGGGATTCCTCCGCGATCAAAGGAGGGACACCAATTTAGCTCCATTGTTAGCACTGGAGCCAGGAGATTGCTGCGGTCTCCCACCCCAGTCCTGTGCTCTCAGCGCACTCTGAGCACACCGCCGGGTTGCGGAATTCGTTGCCAAGCCTACCCTGTGGAAGCGGGGAGGCCGTGGCTGCTGGGCGCGGTCAGGGAGATCGCGGGCGGCGAGGATATCCGTCACCTGCACCCTTAGAACATGGTGGCTGGCTCTGCCCCCCCATGTGCTGACCACATTTATTCTACAGTGACTTCACATGGTCCAAGTTTTTATTTTTCTAGTAATGGGCAGTAGGCCCACCCACTTAAGTGGGGCACTGTTGTTCTTGGGAACACTGTCTGGTATGACGTTTGTCAATTTCCACATTCTGCAGAACTTAAACTCACAGAAGTGTGAGAAAAATCTGTGATTTTAGTCAAAGTTTGAGATTTGCAGGGCATTCTGGATAAGTAGTGGAATCCATGCAAGGGACTCCACCCTGAAGAGCCCGACTCCGAACCTGGTGTGTAGTTTCCAGAAATATTTGGGTTGGTAAGTTTCCCTGGGCGCTGGAGGAACACAAACCCAAATATTGCTGCTACCCACGTCTCAAGAAAGATTGGAATTCCAAGGAAAAATCTCAGTATCTGCATGTTTCATTTTGGGGCTTTTCCTCTCGCAGGTGATAGGCCCAACCAGTAGAGTGCTGTTTGTATAGGGAGAAGTGTGGGAACCCTGGGTGGTAGGCTTTTATCGATCCCCACAGATAATGGAGCTCTACTTCACAGGAATGTGAAGAAAATCTGTTATTTTAAACAAAGCTGATGTTTGCAGGGCACTCAATGTAAGAAAAAATACTATAATCTAAACAAGCCACACCACCCTGGATTTGCCAGGTGTCTAGTTTTTAGAAGTGTCTGGTGTTGACTAAACTACAACTCTTTAGTAGTTTAAGAAGGATTGATTTCCCACCTACGGGTGACACAGTTGAAGTTGGTTCAGTGCACTTGCACTGAATGGGATAGGTAGGTTATTGTAGCCCAACAGATCCCCACCCAATACATTGTTGAAGTAAACTTGTTGCTTCTGGGATACTAACAATCCCTAAACCAGGATCTGGAGCACCATGGTATCAGCAGCAAACCTATTTCGCTCTTTACAATATCACATACACAAATGGTACCAAGAAGAAAAGACAGTTAACTAAAAGTATTTATTGCAACAGGGTAAACCTGTTTTATGGCACATCTAAAGTAAACACACAGAATATCGTAAAAGCAGCAAATAGGCATGTTGTGAACAAAGAAAATATAATTAATAATTCTAATATGCTTAAAATGTAATCTAAAACCTAGCACCCAAAAACCTACATATATGCGCAACACTAGGAGGGCATGGAAAGTAGAACTTGCAATCTAGTCTTTCTTAGGGAGAAGCAACACACTGCATACCTCGTTGACAGCAAAAGCAGTGGTTATCAGTGAGGCATGAAGACAGTGCTCCCTGGGAAAGGAAAACGTGCCCCAACAGCATCCTTTTGTCCTGGACTTAACCTGTTATCTGTATCAGGTATAATGCATCATCTTCTCAGTGTGTTGGCAGCAGTAAAGATCGTCTCCGGCAGTATCTTGTGTGCTAATCTGTGTGAAGGGCCTTTCCAGACAAGTTGTCAAGGGGAAGTCCTTTTATATTAAATCTTATCTGAGATTAGAATATGAAAACATAACTTTATTGAATTATGCTCAATATACGATATTATGGTCACGCAGTACTTATGGGCTGTGTGAGCTCTATTTTGAAATCAAAATATCCAGGTTAGCTACTTTGTTCTGTTTTGCAATATACGATATGAGCAGTCCGTGATCTCTATTTTAGTGATGTGTTTGAGTGGTATGATGAAGCCTATGTCAGGATGTAGAATTTGGAAAAGCTCCTGCTCTTTCTACCTGTCCGTGCTATTACAGGTCCATGGTGCTGCCTCCCCTTTCTGTTTCCTTCCTCCCTGATCCTGGACAGTTGGCCGACCATGGTGTTTCCTTACGCTGTTTTTCTGATACTGGCGTTCTCTTTTGACCAAGCAATGGGGTGGGGGAGGAGGGAACATTGGATCGTTTGTCTTGTTACTTTAATGATTTAGCATAAACTCTAGTTTGAAGTAGTATTGCTAAAGCACGGACACTGCACAGATCTTTGTCTCACCTGCCTGGAGTGCATGATGTAGGGTATGTTAATATCATGGCTTCTCTAAGGGTTGCAGCTCTTCTTGTACTGTGCGAGGGCTATCTATATACTGATATATGACTGTTTCTTTATTGCCAATGAAAATGTCAATTAACCTCATAGCTGCTATTAAACATTCCTCCCCAGTGCTGCGCTGTCCATTGGAACTAGTGCTGAATGGACGTCCAATGGTCGTGCGCAGCACTGGGGAGGTAGTGCTGCCGTCGGCCAACGCACCGAGGCAGCACTTAAGGGGTTAAGTATGTGTGTTTGTTACAATGCAACAGGCAGCGAGGTGTAAACAACCAGCAACTGTAGCAGAGCAGAACATTGTAGAATAGTAGCTACAGACGTGTCACACATGTACGCACATATACATAGAACAGTTGCAGTATCAACCTAATGCCACTGTACTGTGTCCTATTAGACACTTACATGTAAATCATCACAAATGTCACTGTAATGTAGAAAGCTGAGCTTAAAGCAGCACGGTGCATATCTACTGTGTGTCGATACAAAGCTGGGCAGTGGCGTCACTAGGGTTGGTGTCACCCCCTCACGACTTACCGCATGGACCATCTCCCCTCTGCCTGCACCATCTCTCCCTCTGTCCACACCATCTCCCCTCCGCCTGCACCTTCTCTCCCTCTGCCTGCACCATCTCCCCCTCTGCCTGCACCATCTCTCCCTCTGCCTGCACCACCTCCCCCTCTGCCTGCATCATCTCCCCCTCTGCCTGCATCATCTCCCCCTCTGCCTGCATCATCTCCCCCTCTGCCTGCACCATCTCCCCCTGCGTCTGCACCTTCTCTCCCCCCACCTGCACCATCTCTCCCTCTGCCTGCACCATTTTCCCTCCGCTGCACCATCTCTCCCTCTGTCCGCACCATCTCCCCTCTGCCTACACCATCTCTTCCTCCGCCTGCACCATCTCCCCTCTGCCTGCACCCTCTCACCCTCTGCCTGCACCATCTCACCCCCTGCCTGCACCATCTCACCCTCCACCTGCACCATCTCACCCTCTACCTGCACCATCTCTCGCACCATCTCTCCCTCTGCCTGCACCATCTCTCCCTGCACCATTTCCCCTCTGCCTGCACCATTTCCCCTCTGCCTGCACCATTTCCCCCTCCGCCTGCACCATCTCTCCCTCCGCCTGCACCATCTCTCCCTCGGCCTGCACCATCTCCCCTCCGCCTGCATCATCTCACCCTCTGCCTGCAAGATCTCACCCTCTGCCTGCAAGATCTCACCCCCTGCCTACACCATCTCCCCCTCCGTCTGCACCATCTCTCCCCCCACCTGCACCATCTTTCCCTCTGCCTGCCCCATCTCTCCCTCTGCCTGCACAATCTCTCGCACCATCTCTCCCTGCACCATCTCTCGCACCATCTCTCCCTCTGCCTGCACCATTTCCCCTCTGCCTGCACCATCTCTCCCTCTGTCTGCACCATCTCCCCTCCGCCTGCACCATCTGCCCTCCGCCTGCACCATCTCCCCCTCTTCCTGCACCGCCTCACCCTCTGCCTGCACAGTCTCACCCCCTGCCTGCACCATCTCACCCCCTGCCTGCACCATCTCCCTCTCTGCCTGCACCATCTCCCTCTCTGCCTGCACCATCTCTCCCTGCACCATCTCCCTCTCTGCCTGCACCATACACCCCCTCCGCCTGCCCCCCCCAGCCCCCGCCTGCTGCTCTTTTAACCATTTCCTCGTCGTCTTTTACCCCCCACCCCCATCACCCCCCATGGTTTCTCCCTCACAGTTTTTGGCTCTTCTCAAAGTGACTGAAATAAACTCATGAAATGCGCTTTGAATTTGTGCACGCAACACTGAGTGGAAAAGTTTAAATAGACCCAGAAGACACACTCGCCCTCACCTTCGAGCAGAGCAGGGACGGGGGGTGGGAGGGGAGGCTGGCCAGGATGGGGGCAGAAAACATCTAAAATGGGGGTTTTACGGAGAAAACGTGACTAAAAAACATAGTGCACCTTGCAGTGGATAATTGGATATAAACACAGGAGAAGCTTATTCAGTAAAAGTCAAACTTAGTTTGTATTATAATTCCGAGTAAGGCGTTTGCCTTGCTGCTCACTCGGCTCTCAGAGTCTCACCTCAGGAATGACCAGCTTGTTCTGGGCATTAGTCGTCTGTCAAGCATGCTAGAGGGGTTCCGAGTCCAGGGTGGGCAGGCGTCACGGGGCTGACATGAAGAAATCCACTCGTGAAATGTAACATTGGCAAAGCGTCCTTCTGAGGCCTAGGGCAACTTCCTGGGAACCTGTTACAGTGCGCTGGAGGCTGTAACGGGAGAGCAGAAGAAAATTTGGCAGTGAAGCATAGTACCTGAGCACTGTACACGGACACAAATGTGGAGAGTCGAAAATGCAGATCAAAACAATAAACACCATAAGGATGTCTGTTGGAAATAATGAAAGCAAAAACAGGGCTCAGCTGGATAAGAGCAGATAAATAAAGTAAATGATTCTTCAGGCCTGAGAACAGACGCTAACTTCTTACTTCTTCTTATGAAGATAGCCAGAAACTCAATGGGGTCTGGTAAATGACGAAAAAACTATATTTTAAATAATCAGCACTTCCAGACAATATTGGTTGGCGAAGGTTTTGCTGCATGCAAAAGAATGGCTGCAACAGAACAAGAAAAAAAAAGTACTTTAACCAGATAATATATAATACATCCAAGGGCAAGGAACTATTTAAGGTCGGAAAAGAAATGACAGCAAGGGGGGCGGACATGAAAATAATTACCGAAGGCAACAGAGTTTTCGGATGTTGCGTTGCGTTCAATTTAGGATTGAAGTAGAGGTGAATCCGCCGGGGAACGCGTTGTGGTTAAGGGCTAGCAGGTGCTGAATGGGTGTCCTCCGTGCATGGATACGAGGTATCCAGTCTAAAGAAGGAAATGCGGAAATAAACTATCTAGGGAGGAATGCACAAAAGGCTCAACAGCAAGGCAGCATGTGTTGGAAAAGACCAGCAGCACTTAGCCGTATTCGTGATGAAAAAGTGTGGCAGAAGAAACGCTGTCCCGGCGTCAGACGGCTAGAGCGATATGCCGGAAAAGAATGGTCTTTTCAAGTAAACCCTTTCGGCGGCCCCGGGAGTTAATGAAAGACGTTTAGGGCGGGATCTTCAAGCGGTCAAAAAAGGGATCGCGGGGAAAATTCAGGGCCCGATATGGAGCGAAAAACAACACAGGAGATACAAAAACTTGAAAACAGTGTCACCCCATGCGATGGTGTCACCTGGTGCGGTCCGCATCCCCCGCACCCCCATAGTGACGCCACTGAAGCTGGGCTTGTACCAACCCAATGCTATACTATGTTCTGTCAGACAGCTGGCATTGAATCAGTCCACTGCAACTCTATTGCATGCCATCTTAGCAGCAGCTAGTGTTTTACATGCCACTACACTGTGTGTCACCAAAATGCTGAGCTTTAGCTATGAATGAACACTAGACGTGCATCAGAAAATTGCCACTTGATAGGAAATTGGTGACTCAAATGTGTTCCAGCAGACATGTATTGACAGTCAGAGACATTTGGACAGTGTCACCCAGAAAATGGCAATAATATCTATGTACCATCAATCATGTACTTCAGTGAGAGAATGGATGTCACATGATGAAAAATATAGACTGAATTTCAAGACATTTGCCATTTTCAGTGCCTGGTCTGAATTGCTGTTGGCTACATTGTATATTTTGCAACAGTTGATTGTCCTTTTCTATACTAAGGTATGTTGAGATACAGTATGCAGCAGCATTTTACAATATGGTCAAGTCTGAGTTGGCGGGTATTGTATATTATTGCAGCATTTATATAGCGCTTAGTACCCCTATGTGGGGCACTGAAGCATTTGCCTAAATGGGTAGGATGCTACACCAAGTAGGGTGCATGGCTAGAAGGATATTGTCTTAAGTTTTGATCCTATGTGGGAAGAGTTTCCATGTAGTGGGTGATGACAACCGAGATGCGGTTATGAATTTATGGGACACAGTGTGTAGCAGTGTTGTAGATGATGAAGTGTGAAAGGCAGACATGCAGTTGTATGGTTTTCAGTATGCTGGTAGCTTTGAACAGCTCTGCAGGCCCTTTTATGAATTTCCTAAGATAAAGTCTGTTTAGCTAAATGCTGCACTTGGTTGTCAAATCTGAGATTTTGTGTATAGATGTGGTGTTGAGCTGGCATTCATGGAAGAAGAGAGAAAGGGAGAAATCTGTTGGGATGGGCATTTTTGTTATCACCCCATATCTGAGTGTCTTTGTGAGAAGTGCCTCTTACAGACTTTTAATGGTAAGAGAGTATGATGATAAGTGGTGAAATCCAGGAGCGCAGTGTTCTGTTTGGTTTTTATTGCTTGATTTACCCTTTCCCTTTTCCTTGGTAGACTCTGTGGACAATTCAGTGTCTTCAATATTACTATCTTAGCAATAGCTGCTAGCCAGTTGAGCGATTACAGAACTAGAGTCATGCATTCTCTTGGGTTGAGGTGGATAAGAAGCCTGTGGAAACATTTTTAATGATCTGTATGTTGCTTACGAGGAGTGTGAGTGCTCTAAGGTATAGTCTGTGGGCATAGTCAAGATTGGAGATTACGAGTGTGAGAACGCCTTGTAGTTTAAGTTGGTATGCAAAGTATGGCAATATGTGATGGCTTATTCATGCTTATATTGTCCCTCTGTTAGATCGATTATTTTTTTTCTCCTTACTTTTAACTCAATGTCCGCAGTATAAAAGTTTCTAGAAATCAAATGATAAACAAATAGAGTTAGAAGAGTGCATGTTGCCCAGAAAAGGATTCAACAGCGAAGTGATAGTTCTGTTAACAAGCAATGGCAAAGCCAGTGGTGCTGGTTTTAATGTGCTTACGCATGCAGAAACAGGCATGAAGAAATTCTGTTTATATGTGTTTTTACATTAACCCCTTAGCTGCTAACACCCTCCCCCTCCAAGGCCTGAACTTGTTTTTAGGTCTCACACCTGGCGACGCAGCGCGATACGCTGTTGCCAGCGAGACCTATTGTCGCTGACTTGCCTCTCAAGGGAGACAGGAGATGGGCACGCGCAGGCCGGACTGGAACGGTGAACGCGGGCGTTCACCACGTACAGTCACGCGATGTGCACATCTCCTGTCCCCCTTCCTCACGGGGTCAAATACACAAAATGCCCAAGACGTGGCAACACACTGGCGCTTACAATAAAATATGCCCAGATGGAGTGGCCCACAACGGCTGGACCGTTCAGGACAGGCACTCGCTAGTGCCAGCATGCAGCCCCATTCACCGGGCTGCTGTGCATACTCCATTTCCTGTCTTCTCGGCGGCCTGCGTAGGGTTCCCAGGCGACGCCCTGCACGGGCTCCCTCAGCCTACGGGAGCCCCTGCATAAACAGACCTCGCCTCTCCACTTCACCCGGGGCCCCTCCTGGGACCCGGGACTTCTGAGAACTTCAACCACTACCGCGGGGCTATCCCTTCCTCATGGGAGCCCTGCATGAATGAGCCACACCAGCCTCTTCCGGCCGCGTCACAGGCCCCGCCCATGTCACAGGCAAGGATGCCTGACTTCCTGGTTTCGCCCCCAGGCCGCAACGGGGATTATTTGCTGCTCTTCTTAGCTGTACCTCCCAGTAGGTCACAGCCCTCTTTTGTCCAGAGTATGGGGGCTCAGGCCGTTTTATGTCCTCATCCCTTTGTCGCTTTTTATTCTGCGCCCGCTGGTGTTGCACTGTGTACTTTACCCCTTCACAGGGCCAGTCCCTTGAGCGCCTCCGTCTCCCCAGCCGCCTCCCCCCTCTCCTGCCCCCAGCTCGCCGTTAATTGAATCGTGTCTGCGGCCTATTGACGGCTCTGCTTCAGCTTCGGGCAATTTCAAACCGAAAAAGTGATCACTGAGGCCACATCTGATTGCAAATCAATAGCAGCCGCAGCCCGGGGATTAACAGCCAATGGAAGGAGGCAGAGGGAGGAGGGGGGATGGAAAGGCGGAGGGACAGGAGAGAGAGGGGGAGAGGAGATGGACAGAGAGGACACTGTCTGAGAGAAGTGGAAGGAAAGGAACATACACAAATAGAACGTAGCATCAAAGTGACTGACATTTTGCTTTAAAAAATGGCCAGTTGCCTGCTCCGACCCACAGGTTGTCAAGGAGAAGTTTTTCTCTTTCCTGTAAGAATTCATAAATATTTGATGTATCAGTTTATCATCTTTTTATGTTACTGCGGTAGTTGTATTGTTTTTTCTTATGCAGTTTTCCTTCTCATTTCGTGTGTTATTCCTGCTTATAATTCGTATTCGTATTTATTTTCGGAACCAATGAAGCCACTGCAGGTGCTTGGAGAGGTCAAGAGCTCTGCATTGGGGTGATATCTCTGTGACGTTGTTACCCCTTCAGAGCCACATCAAAGAGCAATATTGTCTTTGCTGGGGCACAGGCATGCGCCATCTTTCAAGCCATGCAGCATTTGTGGTAAACCTGTTAGGTAAAGACCACTGCAGCAGCCAGGCTTCTGGAGAACATGGGGGTTAATGTGGGATTTACCTTTGAACTTCACTTAGGAAACTGTAGAGCACAACTCATCACTGATTCCTACGCATTCCTGCCTTTTAATGGCCCGCGGGGAACATGGAATAGTAGGCTGTGTACAAAATATGTTAAATATGTTCAGTGACATACAATCCCAAAGTCAGGCCAGACTGTAGCGAGGGTGAAATAGGCTCGAGGGCACCAGTGCTGAAGGACTAGCTGTCTCGCACGCGGTACGCAAACTTCCCCCCTGCTTGCGGTTTGATTTGGCAGAGAACAAGTCTCTTGGCAGTCACAGCCCACTCCACGAGCAGCAGCGTCACTGCCAAGAGGGCTCATCTCTTGAGAGGCACTTTCTTTGCTACAGCCAGCAGCACTTTGCATGTTACTTTTCCCATAACTGTTTTCTTTAAAAACAAGTATTTGCAATACAATAAGCCTCGCATTTACGCGAGTTTGAGCTATTGGCATTGTAAATGACAATGCCTTTTATTTGTTTTAGTTTTTAAAACATAAATAAAATGCACTGTCATTTGCAATGCCAATAGCTTAAACTCGCGTAAACGCGAGACCTATTGCATTGCAAATGCTTGTTTAATGTTTTAGGCACTTTCATCCTTTGTTTCCCATATGTTGGTGATTGCAGATTCCCCGGGCAGGAACCATGAAAATCTTGAAACTATAGCAATATGTTGTCCTTGGAAAAATGGGCCAAACTTGCTGAACAAAATGTATTGTCGTTTTCCCCTACAAATCACATCAACCAAACGATTTCTGAGCTAAGATCACCAACTTCCCAGCTTCCAAGCAGAGTTGTAAACAAGAGATATGCCCAGTTTTTAGTGGTAGTCCACTTTGTGTAGTGATATTCACAACAAGTTTCACAAAAAAAATCTGATGGAATTTGTTCACAATGAAAGACTTGAATAAACATGCATTTCATTATTATCTGTTCCTCCCTTGTGCACGTGGAACCAGGACCACATACAATGAGACGCAAACTAGTGAACATGTTGCCATGTCAGAGCTAATGTTCAGTGCGGGCAGTTGCTTCCAGAGAACATCACTAAATCCCCAGAGGAAGACTAAGTTAGGCCCATAGCAGCAAGATTCACTGCAAGAGCATCAATCACAATATCTACTAGAAACAATGTGCATTGGCAGCAGCCATGATGACCGTAGAAACTCCGGAACATTGTCTTTTGACAATAAGATCATCAAGATTGAGATCTTCACTTATAACTGATGTTGAAGATGGCATATCAAATACCAAAGTTGTTTTTTTAAACCTTTATTTTCAACAGTAGACACTGTAGCATATTCTTAGAAATGCATTTTACACTCAGTTACATCTATTGAGTATTATTTACATTACCAAGACAGTAAGAACATTTGTAATAATTTCCTATGCCATTGATTATGGTGCAACTACCCAGCTTTAATATGGACCTTATTTTAATCCTCCTACAAGGTCTTGAAGCCAAAGACATCTTGTATATACTCGATCGGTGAAGAATGACAGGCCTACGAGTACTCCTCTATATCATTTATGCCTTTTCATATATATGATAAAACAATCCCATACCTTTTCTATTTTGGACATGTGTCGTGTATCAGGGCTGTACGTTTTTCACTTGCATTAACTGATCCTATCTTTGTCCACCAGACACGTAGGGTGGGGGGAGGGGGTTAGTTCATGTTTTCAAAATTGGGCCAAAGCAAAACAGGATAATTATAATAAGTGGGTGAGGCTTTTGCCTGTGGAGTTGTGGTTAGGTAATATGATGTTTTGCCCAAGGGCTTCCAGCAACAGGACTGTGGAATTGAGCGGGTGTTTGGGTACTTATTATATTTTTATGCTTGTAGTAATCTCTCTCCAGTAGTCTTGGATCTTTGGGCAAGTCCACCACATGTGGAGCATGTTCCCTCTCTCTCCGCTGCCTTTGCAAAAAAGTTCTGAGCTGCCATAGATTGCTTTCCTGGTGGGATGGTGTAAAATATTACAGGTTAGGGTTTTGTATACATTTGTTGTGATCATATCTAGGACCCTAATTACATAATCTCGATTTATGCCCTTATGTGGTTATAACAAATCATACCCTTATAAAGGCATAAGAATCAAATCCATATTTAGTAATAGCCAATGCAAACCAAATACGGCAAGGCTACTTCCTTAGACTCCTAGAAAGTACAACGAGTTCTTTCAACAAACCAAACCTCCAGCAACCTGGGAATTCCCCATGATTTTGTTTTGATTTGTCCTAGAACTCCTGCGAGCACTGAAAGAACGGCCAGTTCTTAGTGACATCTTTTATTGACGTCTTATGTCCAACCTTACGTCAAACACGGCACCTTCCAGGTATAAATATACCAGCATTTGCCTTAAGCAACACACGGTGGTGTGGAGCAGAGTTGCTATCTACTGATCCGAAGCCCAGCTGATGCGAGTGTCGAAGGAAGCCGTCCCTCCCATTTGACGCACTGAGAAAGACGCTGTCTGTTTCTCCTGCCGAGAAAATCCAGCTCCAGTGTTTCCTGTCACCCTTGCGGGTTACTGGGAGATCGAGTCCTGAGAGCGAGATACAAGACCTCCTTCATTCTAAAACCAAGGTACGGAGCTGATTAGATCCTTAGAGAATTCTTGAGTCAGATTCTTGGCAAAACTAACTTAACTTAAAAACTCCTTTACTCCTTCCCACGTACTAGGCTTAGGTTAGGTACATCGGGGTAGGCTTATTTAGAAGCACCAGTTGAGTACGTTTAGTCAAACTTTTATCATTGTATGTAACTGTATATATTTTATACCTTTTAAGTATCATATGGCTTAGAAACCATATCAATGCTTTTACAGTATTATTTCATAATACTCCTTTTACTGTACACACTTTAATTTATAACAAGTATTGCAATTGTGGCAATTAATTTCTCTTGCATGAGAAAGAAGACTGCTCAATAAATAACACCTTTTATTGAAAACGCCCGTCTCTCTATTTCTCTGCACTCTGGTGAAACTAAGTATGCACGATTGACTGAGTGAAATAGCTATCTATTGTTTCCACACGACTCTGGAGATATACTCCTTATTCTGGGGGAGCAAAGTTGTCATGTTTATGCGGTTGTCAGAAGCTGAATCCCTTCTTGTCTAATCAGGGAAGTTCACTCCTCCCTGTTCATTCGAGAACGTTTTTATTGACCTCTGAGCTAGCTGGCAAATTAAGTCTAACATATTCAATAGAGACCTAGTTGACCTCAGTCCTACGTCTAAACTATCATTTATGTTATTCCAATGCGCAGAGCCTATTGGGAAAATAGGAACTACACAATAGGCGCCCAACGTTTGGTAAGGCGATAATCTAACGCAAGATACTAGAGTAACTCAGTCGTGCTTTTTCACACAGACCCCTTTTCCCGTAAAAACTCCAATAGACGTCTGGAGTGGGTGAAAGGTTAATATCCGCCGAAACTTAGTAGGATGAGAATCCTATGTATTAGTTTACGGTATAGTCAATGTTGAAGGATACAGTGTTCCAAAATATTGTGCACTAGGGGCCCGATGTAGGTAAATCTATTTTTACCACTTCATAAATACCGAATCATACCGATTCGGTATTTATGAAGTGGTAAATTAGAGGGGGGGAGATGTAGGTATTTCAGATTCGGTAAATCTGTAAGATTCGGTATTTACCGATTCTGTAAATACCGATTCGGTATCCCCCATTGATTCCTATGGGCCTTGAAGCCCATAGGAATCAATGGGCATTACCGATTCGGTATTTACCGAATCGGTAAATACCGATTCCAGCAAGGGTGCAGGGGGTGTCACTTTGACACCCTCTAGCACCCCCAATACTGGCTTGTGTGCCATGTGGCACACAGACATGCCCTAAGGGCATGTCTGTCTGTCACATGGCATAGGTGTGCATGAACACCTGGATTCGGTATTTTAACACCCAATTGGATTGGGTGGTAAAATACCGAATCTGAAAGGCCTGTGGGACTCAGAAGAGTCCCACCTACATCTGGAAGATACCGAATCGGTAAAAATACTGATTCGGTATTTTACAGATTCTGTAAATTTACCGATTCGGTAAATATACCGAATAGGTAAATACTGGCCCCCTACATCTCAAAGTGCCAAATACCGGTCGGAAACGGCCGATTTCGGCCGTTTCCGACCGGAATTTGCCACCTACATCGGGCCCCTAATCTTTTGTTTCCTCAAAAAAACTTGCTCTGCAAGAAACTTTCATTAAACAATGTCAAATCACGGCGACAACAACAAAACTGGTGAAGCCGCAGTAAATGCAAATCAACCGGGTGCAGACCTTACAGGGTTTAATGAAGACGGCCATGATGCAATAATCATCCCGGTCAATATAAGAAAAATCATAACTATAAAACTTATAGAAAATGGAGTGTCATCAAGAGGTGGTACAGTCATATTTGTGGTAGAGGCACATGAATTTCGGCAGACAGAGGTATTCTATTCCTGGATAAATTTTCCAGCATCAAATGCTATATCACATGAATTCCACTACTACAAAATAGCGGAATCTCCAGAGAAATACTCTCCTTTCGAGGAATTTGAAATTCCACTAACATACCAAGAGCACCTGCTCTTGTTTAATGGCGCCCTAAAACATCAAAATCACATTACCAGGCTCGGTCCACTAGGTAGACCAGAAGCCACATGGCCGGTTCTAGCCAGCTACACACCACATCCGGACATTGCAACAATGTCAGACAGAGAACTTTTAGTTCAGCTAAAACAACTAATTAAAATTCATAGACAATTAGTTCAATATGTCATGCGGACTTCAATAGTCCAACCTGCAATTAAAATTCCACAAAACACCCCTCAACAGGGGAACACAAACAAGATTACACCACAGAATATACAATCATGTCTTGGTAAAACACCCGCAAAACGGAAACAAATTCCATTCTGGTTAGCTCAAAAAATCACTCAGATAGAGGCAGTATTTCCTGATACTACCCCTCATGAAAAACACAGAATTCTGACTATCTGTCTCCCAATGGGGATCGCACCACATGTGAAGGACTGTGACACTTGGGGCACACTCTTTGCTTCCATCTACACAAAAACACATGGTGTTCCGTCCATGGCGTTTATACCAGATGTACTAAGACAGATTCAAAATGAATACGGTCCAGAACCTGCTTTAACTCTGGGTATGAAATTACTGAAAGACTTTAAGCAGGTCTCGGCTATATTATTAGCCAACATAAAAGGAGAAGCAGCATGTGTGGCAATCCGCAAAAAATTGAAGGAGACAGATATAGCAGCCCAACCTTTTGAGCTTGCTAAAATAATTGAAAAATCCTATGAAGAATTAGGCAGTGATAGTTTGGGTTGCAAACCAGTAAAACCTCAACTAATTGAAAATCCTGAAAAAACTTTTATTAAAAATAATCTCAATTCTCAAAAGAGGAAGTGGGAGGGTAACAAATAAACCACTCCCAGAGAAAAACAGTTTCAGACCAGAGGAAGGTCTCCCCAACGAAGAGATAAATCTCCAGAACGGGGGCAAGTCTCCCCAAAGGTAGCCCTCTGAAAAAAGATACAACCTTAGAAATAGGGACAATTTGAGAAAACCTGACAGATATCAAGATATTGATACACGTTCCTCTCGATCTTTTCAGACTTCCTCAAAGAAATCGGAAAGAAGAGGACGGTCAGAACATAAAGAAGAGCACACCAAGTCCAAAGACAGAGAACCTGCTCATCAAAGTAAAAAATCACAATTTCCCAGAAAGAAGGTAGCCAGTATTAAAATAAAACATGCCGAGAATCTTGAGGACACAACTGAAAAACGGAGAGTGGGCCCAGACAATGCTAGACAGCGCAGCAGAAGTGAGCATAGCTCGCACGATCCTGATGAATCTTCTGGAGACAGTGGACACAAATTAATACATTCAAGTGGAAACTGCAGACACCCGAGTGAGCGCGCCCCATAAACTATATGAAATAACATTACATATAGAGGGAGATAAAACTAGGAAAATAAAAGGTCTCTTCTGGGAGAATCTATCTAAAGGCTATGATATCCTTCTAGCAGAAAAAGACTGGCCACCAGAGTTTGTCAGGGAGTGCCCACATGGCGAAGAAATGATTATGCCTGCCTTCTCAAATCACATTCCAATTCATAAAAAATACACACTTGCTAGAAAATGGGAAGTGGCCAAAGCCCCTGCATTATATAAAAATCATGTAGGATGGGATGAGGATTCTCCTCACCATAAAATCCAGTTAAAAAATCAACCTACTGCACAGAGGCAGTATCCTGTTAAGCAAGAAGCTAAAAAACAAGTAAAAGAAATTTTAGATCAACTTGAATATCAGGGGGTGATTGAAACATGCACCTCACAATTGAACAATCCTTTGTTTCCTGTCTCCAAGCCAGACGATTCATATCGTCTAGTTTTGGACTACAGACATCTAAACTCCTTCTGTAAAACTTTTGCAGTGCAAAACTCACACAGTGCAGCACTAATGAATAACATTGTGCGCAAAAAATATAAAACGACATTAGATATTTCAAATGGTTTCTTCTGTCAAAACATAGCACCTCAAATCAGATATTTGACCGCTTTCTCCAGCATGGGGACCCAAAAACAATTTTGTCGTCTCCCACAGGGATTCAAGAACAGCCCAGTATTATTTTCAGCCAGAGTAACAGAGTTACTACAAATTTATGATGATGAGGCATTATCCTATGTCGATGACATCTATCTTACAGACGATGACCTGGAGACTCACTTGAAAAGAGTGAACACCATAATACTTGGGTTTGCTTCTGAAGGGTACAAATTTAACTTTAAAAAATCAAGAATTGCCCATCTAACTGTCCTATTTTTAGGATATGAATTATCAAGTGAAGGCAAAAGCCTGGCAGACAACTTCTTAGAAAAGTCTGCAGTACTCCAAGCTCCAAAAACGCTGAAAAACTTACAATCAATACTAGGTTTCCTGAATTTCAGAAGAACATACATTCTAAATTATGCAGAGAGGGTTAAACCTCTCTACGAACTAATAAAACCTGATTTTAAACCAATTAATAGGACTAAAAAACACACAGAAATTTTAAGATCATTACAGACAGATATGTTAACTAAAACAAAACTGCAAACACGCGCAAATGAACGCAACCTTGTAATCCGAGTCATCCCAGGAAGATGCAGATTCACATACCTGACCTCTAATGAGGGAGAAACGGTACCAATAGCTTACAAATCACATTGGTACACACAAGCTGAAATGAAATTCAGTTCAACTGAAAAAATTCTAACTGCAGTTCAAACTGCTGTAGCAAAAGAAAGAGCCCTCGCACAAGGTAAACGGATAATTATGGTTACACCAATACCTGCCTTAGAAGCAGTAACAAGAGCAAGCATCCCCAATGCTAAAGCTTTACATCCGAGATGGATACAATGGGTTAATTCTCCTGCTGCACCGGACGTAGTATACGAATTTGATCCTAATTTAAAAACACAAGAATTTCTACAATATGAATATGAATGTTCTCTGACGATCGAGATTCTGCCTCTAGAACATTACGGTTGTATAATATATACAGACGGCTCAGCACAACCCGCAGTTGGGGGTAAACAAGCCTACAGTGCTGCGTGCGCGATTGTTAAAGGTCGTTGGCACGAAGGAAAATTTAAACCTTTGGTAACTAAAACTCAATCCCTCGGAGATTGTACAGCTCAGCGAGCTGAACTACAGGCTTTTAAGATGGCACTTGAAAATAGCGAACGAGTACTCCCCACACTAATAGTGTGCGATTCCTATTACTGTGTCCAGTCTTACAATGAATATTTACAGAACTGGGTTCAAAACAACTACAAAGATGCAAAAGGTGGCACAATCAAGCATAAAGTGCTTTGGGAACAGGTAGTTATTTTACAAAAAGAACTACAAAAGACTCACGTGATTCATACACTGAGTCATCAGCGTGATGGCGTTCACGTTGCAGGGAATTCATTGGCTGACGAGGCCGCGAAAGCAGCTGTACAAACGGCTTCCGTAGCTGCCATTACTCGGTCAAAAACAAAAATAGACAGCGAGATAATGCAAGCTGTCAGTGCTTCAGTAAAAGACAGCGGTAAGACACTCCCGAAAGGCTTTCCAGTAATGTACTCATACAAAACTGATGCGAACAACGTTCCATTTGCTCAAATCCCTAGAGTGGGGGATAGAGCAATTCCAAACACGGAGCACAGGTTAGGACTAATTTTAGCGGCACACGAAGGTCTCGCCTCTGCACACGCTGGTGTTTCCGCCACAGTATCATTATTAAAACAGAGATATTGGTGGCCACGAATGAGAAAACAAACTAGGAACTATGCTCTAGAATGTGAAATATGTCAGAAAATGAAAGTATCAACGGTGAAACGACCAGCGCAGACGCCCCTTCTAATCTCAGACAAACCATTAGCATGTGTTTACCTGGACCACTGTGGTCCCTTACAAAGGGACGGCAACTATAAATATATCATGGTCGCAGTGGATTCCTGTACGAGATTCATTTAGATGTGGCCCCAGCGTTCGGCTGACGCCAGAACTGTTATAAAAGATTTGCGAGTCTTTATCGGCACATACGCAATTGGCATGCTACATTATGACCAGGGTCCTGCGTTTAGCTCTCGGGCTTACAAGGAGGCCATGGCCAGCATGGGCATCGCGGTATTCTAGTCCATTCCATCCCGAGGGAAATGCGGTAGTGGAGAGAAAAAACGGGACATAAAGCAATCTATAACAGCGAGGGTATTAGGTTCGGGTGATTGGTGGGTCAAACATCTAATAAGTGTCCAACGTAGTCTTAATAATATGCCAAGAAATTTTCTAGGAGGTATCAGTCCGTATGAACTTTTATTTGGTATCAGAATGATCATTCAGTACTTAGATTGTCAGACTTCAGTGGTGCAACAAAAAGCCTTTGATATCAAAGATCGTTTGGCTGTTTTACAGGACTTAAATGAAACAAGAAAAAGTCTGAGTAACAAAAAGCTAAAGCCAACTGCCACTGAAAAAAAACCACCTGTCCCAGCAAGACCCGTCTGGATTCCAAAGATTGGGGATCTGGTCAGAGAAAAGACGGCAGTGAAGAAGGAATTTGGGCCTTCTTACAGAAAAGCAGTACCTGCCTTAGCTGTCAGCGGAACAAGATCAGTTGTACTACCGCCCCTTGCTGGAAAAAAGGAGAACCAAGTTGTATCAATCAACCTGGTGAAACCACAATCATGTGGCCAGTGGACTCCCAAGAAAAAGCAGAAGACCAAATCTTGCTACAATCCAAGAGGTTCAAACTGAGAGTCTAATCACATTTGACAAACCTGCAGTGTTTAAAAAAGACTATGCAACAAAGCCATGGAACTTGTGCCTCTTGAAACCCAAATTGCAACAGTTCAACAAGAAACACCGTCTACAACGATGGAGCCTCGGACTATACAAATGTAACAAAAGAAAATGCAAAGATCAATGGAAATCTGGAGGCAATCCCACCAATTGACAGAACTGCATCTGGCTACTTTATCAACTTTGATGATTTTTCCCATGATCCAAGTGAACATGGAGACAAGCCAGCAACAAAAACATTCAAAGAAAAACTCACAGAACTCTTTCATCAACTCAGAGAAACGTATCTAAACTCACAATGGATTAAATTATGGATTGTGTTAGGCGTACTTTTCCTCCTTCTATGGCTCATCTTGGTTTTAAGTTTGGGTAGATTTATTGATGGAAAATATAGTACAATGGACACAGCAAGTCAGAACATCAACTTTGTCCTGAAACCACACAGATCATCACACATCGAAAAAAGAGAACTGTCATCCGTGAACATCACAGCCATCCCTATACCTGATGGTATAGCATGGGACAAAACTGATTATGAAATTTATGGCCCAGTTGAGCCCTTGAAATTTCCACACCAATTTAAGATTTCTTTAAGTGACTTTGTATCACCTAGTAGTTTCTCTGATGATTGGGAATTTGAAAATATTAATAATATGATTTCAGATTTAGAAATGTCAGCAAAATTTACAGCACATGATTATTTACAGGGTTCGTCGAATTATGAGGAAATGTACTGTTTCAACCACTTTGGGCATCATTATCTGCATAAATCTGCAAATCCTACAAATATTTTCACTTATAATCAATGGGAACATTGTCCAACCCCGCCAAAAGGCAGCTCAAAAACATTTTATGAGAAATTCTCATACTTCTCAGGGTTTAATGTCACTGATCCTGAAACATTCTATTTCAAAACGTTAAATAAGACAGGAGTGACAGACATGTTGACAAACACTAAACTGATTTATTCTGAAAAAATGTCTACATTTGGTTTTGAATTTTGGAAAAACAACATTGAGACAAAAACCATCTGGGGTACAAAAGAATGGCAGGTACAAGGTGTAGAAGCATTATTCAGAGCCTGTATGATCCCATAACAAATAATGTTCCTGAATGACACAATTCAGCAAACAACCTGTCTTGGTTTAGCCAAGATAAAAGATTTTAACAACCCGTCTATACCAAAGCCAATGCCTGATAGAAACACCACTACAGATGAGGGGTTAGACGTGGCCTATATTTTAAAACAAACCAGAACACTTCCTGACTGGAACAAATGGTTGATCTGGCCCACAGACACTAATAACTGTCCTGAACAAAATACAGGGATTCAAACAGAACAGGACAGACCCAAGATATTCCCAGAGACAACATCCAGGGATAGTTACAACATACAGTGTAGGAAAACTATGCCTCGACTGGCTACAGAGATCCACACTTCCCGAAATTAAGCAACACTTAACTTTACTTAAAGAAGGTGCTGACTTGCGAGATTTCATTCTGGGACCTCGCAAACAGCGTTAAAAACGTTTCATATACGTCGGTATATACGCAGCATACAATGAAGCTTGGAAATTAAGTCAAATTGGTACTGAAGACAAAATACGAGAAATTGATGATATTAATTTGGAAAAACCACTTTCTGTAGTGGACAATGGATTTACGACTCTGTCCTCCAGAATCTATTCACTGGACAGCATTGTATCATCTGCTATTGATATAATAGAACAAGATATGATAATGTTACAACATGATCAGTCCCAATTGCGTTCTATTGTACAGCTAGGCTGGACGTTACAAAACCTCCGTTCAGGTCACGTGCCATGGCGTCTAATCAACATAACGTCATTATTTCCTATCTATAACCTTACTGATAGACAAATCTCGGCACAGAAAGGAGCAGACTATGTGGTGCCGAGCATTGAAAAACCTGATAGATTACCATTGACAATGTCAGAAAGACCTGTCATTGAATGGATAATACATGGCACCATTACAATCCCGATAACGACATTTCAGTTTCAATACTGCCAAAAGTATATAACAGCAGGCCTGTATGAAAGTTTGGGTAAAGGATATATCAAATCAACCTGGAATTTACCTTTTACACATAGATGTTGGAGTGGGGGCAAGAAAGAGGTATTTCTTAGTGGTACTAATTGTAAAACATCACTGAGCGGTACACTCCTATGCGAAGGTATAAACTTGCATGGATCTTGTAACGGTCCCTCAAACAACCTTTCATGTCATCTGCACGGTACCCCGGCTACACAGATAGAGACATTTTTCAGACATCTTTCCAGCGGTAGCTATGTTATATTACGTGACCACAGCTGTTGTGGCATGATGCCAGGAAAACCCTATCTCGTAAGCGTTACTTCCATGGTCATTTGTTGTATGCAAGTATTGTATCCAAACAGCAATCCAGACATGGAGGCAGCATTGTGGCCTTCTGTGAATATCTATATTATATTTGAATTGATACTTTAAGCAAAATGAAGTCTATTCTTTTACAGACAACTGTGCCTTTAACCTCGTCCAAAGAGACGTATGACCTGCAGGCTGCAAGGACAGCAGCAGAGATACCCTATTATCAACAAACTGCCCCGTGCATTTCGTAGAAATGTTAAGCCAGATTTTAAACATGTCAGATACCAGTGGCATCGCACACGTATTGAAGACAATATTTTCAGGACTGTTAACACCTTTTGAAACAGTTCTGCGCATCTTCCCGAATTTTGTGCACTCTCTTTTCGGTGGCCTGCCTCTTATTTTGGGACTCGTAGCAGGAATTTTATTTTTGTTCCTCCTGCTCCAATATGGCAAGCCAAGTCACAGACAAAACCCAGGCTTCGATGGAAGAAACGATCCTAGCAATACGATACCGAAACCGTATCACTAAGGTCCTCGGATTGGCCTGGCTAAGAGATCTGAATACTACCTGGTTTCTTTCATTCAGACCGATCTGGCAAAATTGCATCTTACCTCTGCTTCGGTGTCTGCTATGTGGAGAAGAATGCGTGTTGGACGTCTGTCTTACACTACCATCAACAGTACCAATGGATTTCGACGCTTTGCTTTGTCCGTTAACGACTCACGCAACGTGTTGTCCCCAGCGGCTACCGATTCTGATGACGGCATTCGTTGAGACTTCACCGGCGGTGAAGTACGAGATGAAAACGGCAGCACACAGGTACAACCTTCTGTGAACATTGCTGATCTAGACACCGATGATGGCAATGCATCTCATATATGCACTATTTCAACTTTTTCGGAGTTGGCTCAACATTCAACTACTGTGGTAGACTCGTTTTTGCTGGTCTATCTGAGGTAATGTTCTCTCCGAACAACGAGAATAACAATTGAAATAGCGAGCACACAGCATTCCCTGAACTCTAAATTCGGCCTTCAGTTTTTATAAACAACACTGCTGAAAACACTTGGAACTATTTGTTTCCCTTGAAAGAAAAATTATTTTTCCCAAATTCCAAAATATTTACCTTTTTTTGGCACAAGGTACTCTGCTTAAAGTAGAACTATTCTTAGAGAACAGAGCTTCTATTCCTAGAGACTCTAGAGACAATATTTTGAATCAGCCTCTAGCACACTTACAATCTTGTATAAATATGTGATGAAATGGTCTCGACCTTCTCTTCTGTATTAAGAGCCATTTCATAAATGTAATTTTCGCAATTCATTCAGCTGATATTTATATTTGCATTATCTGAATGATACCACTGCTTGAATGCGTACAGTATAATACTCATTTTCGTGTACCTATACCATTTCAAATGCATTTGATGTATTTTGGAGTGGGCTGGAAAACACATGCATACCCATATGTTTATATATTGCTTAGTATTTAGTAATGATGGACATTATACGTGGAGTGGGTGTTGTGATCATATCTAGGACCCGAATTAAATAATCCCGATTTATGCCCTTATGTGGTTATAACAAATCATACCCTTATAAAGGCATAAGAATCAAATCCATATTTAGTAATAGCCAATGCAAACCAAATACGGCAAGGCTACTTCCTTAGACTCCTAGAAAGTACAACGAGTTCTTTCAACAAACCAAACCTCCGGCAACCTGGGAATTCCCCATGCTTTTGTTTTGCTTTGTCCTAGAACTCCTGAACAGCCAGTTCTTAGTGACATCTTTTATTGACGTCTTATGTCCAACCTTACGTCAAACACTGCACCTTCCAGGTATAAATATACCAGCATTTGCCTTAAGCAACACACGGTGGTGTGGAGCAGAGCGGCTATCTACTTATCCGAATCCCAGCTGATGCGAGTGGCGAAGGAAGCCGTCCCTCCCATTTGACGCACTGAGAAAGACGCTGTCTTTTTCTCCTGCCGAGAAAAACCAGCTCCAGTGTTTCCAGTCACCCTTGCGGGTTACTGGGAGATCGAGTCCTGAGAGCGAGATACAAGACCTCCTTCATTCTAAAACCAAGGTACGGATCTGATTAGATCCTTAGAGAATTCTTGAGTCAGATTCTTGGCAAAACGAACTTAACTTAAAAACTCCTTTACTCTTTCTCACGTACTACGCTTAGGTTAGGTACATCGGGGTAGGCGTATTTAGAAGCACCAGTTGAGTACGTTTAGTCAAACTTTTATCATTGTATGTAACTGTATATATTTTATACCTTTTAAGTATCATATGGCTTAGAAACCATATCAATGCTTTTACAGTATTATTTCATAATACTCCTTTTACTGTACACACTTTACTTTATAACAAGTATTGCAATTGTGGCAATTCATTTCTCTTGCATGAGAAAGAAGACTGCTCAATAAATAGCACCTTTTATTGAAAACGCCCGTCTCTCTATTTCTCTGCACGCTGGTGAAACTAAGTATGCACGATTGACTGAGTGAAATAGCTATCTATTGTTTTCACACGACTCTGGAGATATACTCCTTATTCTGGAGGAGCAAAGTTGTCATGTTGTTGCGGTTGTCAGAAGCTGAATCCCTTCTTGTCTAATCAGGGAAGTTCACTCCTCCCTGTTCATTCGAGAAAGTTTCTAGTGACCTCTGAGCTAGTTAGCAAACCTAAATTAAGTCTAACGTATTCAATAGAGACCTAGTCGACCTCAGTCCTACGTCTAAACCATCGTTTATGTTATTCCAATGCGCAGAGCCTATTGGGGAAAATAGGAACTACACTACACATTTTCCTTGTTGTACCCAAATGGATGCTTGGGCAGCCTTGCCCATATCTTCTCCCAGACCTTCTCTGGGATAAGTCGTGCCAGATCCCTATTCCAAGCAGCTATGTAAGATGGGTGTTTGTTGGTGTATAAGTGATCTATTTCTGTGTACAGGAAGTATGTCTTCTTTCTCCTTGTCCTGTTATAAAAAAGAGGTATGAGAGGGATCTGCTCCCTGTTAGCTTTGAATTGTATCTGTCTATGTCTATGTGGAGCCCAGTATAACATTTTGCATATTTCAGCTCTCATCAGGTAAAAGGTTAAATTGAGTCATGCATGTTTCTCTATCTAGAACTGTCCCTTACTCATCAAACTCGCCTAGCTTCATTAGGGTCCCTTTGTTCCAATGTTGAAAGGATGGATCTGTAACAACAGGAGGAAAATCAGGATTGGCGCTGATGGGAGTCTAGGAGAGGTCTGGGACTCTGGATGATTTGTTTTCCCAAACAAAAGCAAGGAGTCTTTTTTGTTTTGATTGTATGTTAACTTTTGGAAAGAGGAGTGTCAAGGCTTGTAGAGTTAGTTATAAGTCTTGGAAGGAAGTTCATTTTGATGGTCGTTATGTGACCCAGCCATGATATCTCCAGTTTCCCCTATTTATATAGATCTTCATAGAGCACGTCGAGCAGAGGTGGGGTATTAGTTTGAAATATATGTTGTGTATTTCTGGTCAAGAATATTCCTAAATAGAATATTGATTGCTCAGTCCAGCTTCATTTGGAGTCTTCCATTACTGCTCAGGATTAACGAAGGTGGTCAGCTACACCCATTGCTAAGGGCTCAGAATAATTGACTTTGAAACCTGAAACTGGCTAGCTCACTATTCTAATGTTTATTCTAATCAAGTGGAGAGTGGCATCGAACCTCCCCTATTGGTGTCTATGATCGACACCTCTCCGACAGCACTTCCCCAATTTCACCCTCACCAAGGTCATTCTAGCCTTAAAGGTGAGTAAAGGAGGTTAAGCCCTGGGCAAAGACGTTATCCAGATCGATCTTTATAAACCTAACATCGACCTCTGGGGACCCTCCTGACACTCCTCCTCAGGGCGTGCCGAAGTGCTGGATTTTTAAATACCTGGCCAGAATCCCTTATGGTGCCTATCTATAAGAAAGGCGATCGTAACAGCCCTGTGCAATATCAACCCATTTCCCTACTGGATTCTTTAGTTAAAGTGGCTGGCCGAATTCTCTTGTGCATAATACAGGATCGGGCAGACTCTAATATTATTATTTAGGATCTACAATACAGATTCTGACCAGAGATAGGGACAATTGAGCAGGCTATTAATCTGAACTTATTAATAGGGAAATACGTGTACATCAAACAAGGTAATTTGTTTTTAGTATTCGTTGACTTATCTTCTGCTTTTGATTGCGTTGCCCACAATCAACTATGGACCATCATGATCACTATGGGTATGGACACTACAAGGCAACTTCCTTAGACACCTGTACATGTCCAGCAGAGCTAGAGTACGTTATGGCCTAAAAGGAGAATGCATACAGCTGTTTAGCATAGAGAGAGCAGTTCGGCAAGGATGTGAACATGCCCCCTTGTTGTTTAATTTGTATTTCAATAGGTTGGGCAGTGCCCTAGCAAGTAAATGTATTGGTCTTCCCCAAGTCAGGCAGCGACTCATACCGGCCCTCATCAATGCAGACAACGTGGTTATCGTGGACCGCACCCCTTGGGTCTTACACCGATTGCTCACTGAATTTGCTCAGTATGTGCAGAACCTGGGTCTGCAAATCAACATAAGCAAAACCTTTATAAGGAAATGGGGGAAAAGAGTTACAAAATGCAGTGACATCTTTATCCAGAGGACCAAAATAACACACACATCATCTTTCTCATATCTAGGGATTTTATTTGACCAAGAGGGGAACTGGAGAAGAGTGGTGAACTCCAGAAGGCTTCAATTCGTAAATACTAATACAGCTTTGCTTACCTTCTGTAGGAAGCTGAGTAATAAGTATCCTAGAGTGATGATGACCATATATAAGGCCAAATGCCGTACTACCGCATTATATGGGTCCGAGTTGTGGGGTTATGTTAATGTCGATTCACTGCAGTTAGTAGAAAATGCTTATTTAAGGAATCCCCTTGCCCTTCCCAAAAGTTGTTCCACCTTTGTTGGCTAGGTTCTGCCTGTTGTTCCACCTTTGTTGGCTAGGTTCTCCCTGTTGTTCCACCTTTGTTGACTAGGTTCTCCCTGTTTAGCAGAACTGATTATGATTCAGCTTGTTCTGCTCTGGCATAAAATCTGATCCTCTGAGCAAACAGAGCTCAATCAAGTTATGATCTTGTACATAGCCTTTGGATACCGGCCTATCTCTACTGTTCAGCCCTTAGGGAGTACCTAAACCTGCCTGACTTCAGGATGACGCCAGGTGCTGATTTCCAAGTGAGAGTCATTAGCTTTAGGTCAGGAGCAGAGATGAGTAGTGACGGATGATGCCCATGCTGCACAGAGGGTACAAATACTACAACAAGTGGAGTGGTCATCGACCTGAACTCGTGCATTTCTCCCATCTTACCACCCCTATCCGGTTCACCCTTCTTACATTTAATCTGTGAACTTACCACTGATAGTGGAGACCAAGCACTTTGGCGGGTGTAGCTACCTCAATTGATGCAGAGGAGATAGGCTATGGACCTCCCCCTCAACCGTCACCTACCCCCCTGGACATTGGACAGTCAATTTCCTTCAGCCCCCCGCCGTTTCTCACTCCTCATGTCCCCTTTACCCTTACTCTCCTTACCCTCCCTTGCACCATTAATCTTGTCTTATATGCTAATTAAATGTGCTGATCTACTAATGTAACCCGTACCTGATCTAATCTAGAGACCTAGCCATCTGACTGATGCCCGATGGAGTTACCCTGTGAGCTAAAGGGGAGACTGGCTGTGGACTCCCTCCTCGACCATCACCTACCCAGTCGACCATTGAGCAGATTTTCCCTTCGCCTCTTCATACCGTCTACTCCCTCTTCCTCTCCCTTCTCAATCCCCCTTTGCCCCTATCCGCTCTATTTCTCTCCCCTTCTCGCTCTTCAATTTATCGCATATATGTATCTATACCCTCTAACCCTTCTTAGATACATTTACTTCATCTTCTATCCTCCTGGTTCTTCTAGTATTGATGTTATCGTGTAACTGATGTAATTTGTTATTTATGTTGAACCTTTGAACCTTATGTTTAGCACTCCCCCCCCCCCCGTCCGCTGTACAGGTCCCCACCCTCCACCGCCCAACTGTCCCTTATCGGCCTCCATGATTGTGCCCCTTGCCAGAGCGCTCCCTCTCCCCTTGTTGGGGAGGGTTCCAGCAGTATTGCCTCGGAGTCTCAGAGCCCCCTCTGAGAGAGTCCACTGTGTTAGGGATCTCGCATATAATGGAAATAGGCCTTAATTGGCCTCCTTGAATGTTCCCCTTGCCAAAGCACTCCCTCGCCTCTTGTTGGGGAAGGATCCTAGCATTCCAGTCCTGGAATCTCAGATAACCCTCTGCGAGAGTCCACAGTGTTAAGGGATTCTTCACTTAGAGGAGGTCTGGGTTAGTTCCCTTTATCTCTGTATGGCACCCCTTGCCAAAAGCACTCTGTAATAAAGTGAGATTCACACTGGATTAAGTTCAGTAGGTTATATTTAATCAGCCCCAACCAACAGTCAGCTAACAACTGACAAACATGGAATTACAAGATATGGGAACCTTGGTATCATGTGGTTCCAAACTCTAGGTTCCAACATGGAACCAGAAAACCCAGGATGACAGGTCATCATACTTCTCCCTCTTAAACACTAAACAGGTTTACTTGTCCAGCAATGAAGTAGGCAACGGAAAGAAAAGGTAAAGCAAAGAAGAAACTATCTAGACATAATCACGCAAGTGAACAGCAGGCCTACATACTCTCACACTCTTGCGAGAATAATTAGAACGCAGATCAGGAACAGCAACAGCATCATCACATTTCCCCTTTCCACCAAAATGAGAAACACGACTATTGTTCCAGATACGACCATCCTCCATCTTTACAGCATTTTTGAAAATTTTCACAATGGTTCTAGCAACAGAAAACTTCGACCAGTTTTGACAGCCCACAGGAGCCCTGATTTTTACTACCTCACCCACCTTGAACTTGGAATCCTTAGCAGAATTTCTCCTATCCACATAAATTTTCCTTTTTCTCTGAAGTTCCAATTCCCTTTCTCTCCATGCACCCACCCCATTATTTTTAACACCCTTGTCTGCAGCCATCCAGGCAGGACACAAACAAGTATTCGGTGCTCTACCCTTGAAAAGTTCAAATGGGGTCTTTCCTGTGGTAGAGTGAGGAGAGAATCGATAAGCTGAAATTCTGTTCTGTAACTTTTTTCTCCAGTCCAAATTGTTAACCCTCACCAACTGAATGCTTTCCTTCAAAGTTTTGTTGAGTCTCTCCAAAGCACCATTTGCTTCTGGGTGATACAAAGAAATCTTCTTGTGAACTATGCCACATTTACTGAGATACTCCTCGACTTTCCCAGAACAAAATTGAGGCCCATTGTCAGAAAGAATTGAGTTCGGAAAACTCTCACGTTTAAAGATAGACTCCAAAAAGGAGATAACAGACTCACTTGTAATCTCCCTTACCAAACTGACCTCAACCCATCTAGAATACAAATCCAATAAAACCAACATAAATGGAGTTTGATGCTCGCCATGTAAGGGCCCCACAATATCAACTGCAACTTCATCCCAGGGGGACCTGGGCAATCTCCTGCAAACCATAGGAGAAGACCTCGTCCTCAAAACTTTATCACTTGCCTGACAAGAAGAGCAATCCCTAACAGCGCGTTCCACCAACAAATCGATACCTGGCCACCAGAAGTCCATTCGTATGCGTTCTTTCGTCTTAGAAATACCCAAGTGACCCTCATGAAACATGTCCACCAGAACACTTCTGAGGTTAATAGGAGGAACTAACCTAGTACCTCTCATGAGTAAACCATCTACCACTGCCAACTCATCAGCAATCAAAGACCACAGCTTCTTTAAAGAACGAGACCTACCATCTTCCAACAATTTAATGACCTCCAACAGTTCCTCATCCTTACCCAGTTCCTCTCTCCAAGCATCTTCTTTCACCGCCCCCAAGGTAACATCACACACCTTAAATTCAGCCTCAAAATCGTCAGCCAAAACCTCCTCAACATTTTCTACAACATCCACTAACCTAGGCAGACAATCTGCCGAGACATTAGTTTTTCCTGGGATATATTCAAACTTGAACATAAACTCCTGCAAAGAAATTACCCATCTCCTTATTCTTCCTGAGATGGAGTCTAATCCCTTCTTTTCAAACACTTCCTTTAGCGGTTTGTGATCAGACCTGACGGTAAAGGAGGAACCCCAAACAAACTTCCTGAATTTATTCACAGCCCAATATATACCAAGCGCCTCTTTCTCTATGACAGAGTAATTCAACTCTGCCCCCTTCAAACATCTCGAAGCACAAGCTATAAGGACCTCCTTGCCTTTCCTCAGCTGTAACAACAAGGCACCCAGACCCTTACTGCTAGCATCTGTTACAATAAACGTTGGATCGCCTGGAACAAACGCCTGCAAATTTGGTGCATTCCTCAGATCCATCTTCACCTGATCAAACTCTCTGCTACACTCCTCAGTCCAATTAAACACAGCATTTTTACACATGATCTTCCTCAGATTAATAGTCTTATCTGCAAAGTTTCTGACAAACTTATTGTAAAATTCTGCCATGCCCAAAAATGATGAAACCTCTTCTTTTGAACATGGTTCCTTCAATTTCTCAATTGTTTCAACAAGATCCTTTTTTGGACAAATGCCCTTCCTAGAGATATGGTGGCCCAAATAATCTAGTTCATTGACACCAAACTTGCACTTGCTCTGATGCAGAGTCAAACCAACTTCCAACATTTTCTTCAACACCAGGCAAACCCTCTCATCATGTTCCTGTTCGTTCTTACCAGAAATGAGAACATCATCCTGATAACATCTTACCCCCGGTATTCCTTTGAACAGATCTTCCATAATTCTCTAGAATACCGAGGCTGCCGAAACCAGCCCAAAAGGCATTCTTAAGAACTTGAATGCACCCATTGGTGTAATAAAACTAGTAAGCTCTTGATACTCTTCTTTTAGCAGGACTTGGTGATAAGCCGAAGCCATATCTAAGGTGGTGAAATAGCAAGCCCCATCTAACGTAGAAACCAACTCCTCTATGTTTGGCAAAGGGTACTTGTCAACTATTACCTCTTTGTTTAAAGCACGAAGGTCAACACACAGCCGAATCTCATTATTAGGCTTCCTCGCGACCACAATTGGTGCGAGCCACTCTGTTGCTTCTACTGGCTGTATAACCCCAGTCGACAACAACTTCTCAATCTCTTTACCCACAGCATCCTTTACACAAATTGGAATGCGTTTTACTTTAGCAGCAACAGGCACCGCACCCAGCTTCAGTTTGATGTTGTGATTGTAACCTTTTATACATCCTAGTTTCTCACTGAACAACTCTTTATAGTTCTTAATGAACTTGTTCTCAACATTGTCTACAGCCTGTACCTGAATAACTGGATGAGCATTTGGATTGAGACTCACACCCAACCTTGCCTGATGAGACCAACTCAACAAGTTGTCACCCCTGTTTACCACATAAACTTTTGCTTCTGTATACCTCCCTTTATATTCAATGCAGTCAAAAAAGTAACCCATTATTTCTATGGGATGTTCTTGATAACCTGTTGGTCTTATATCCGGTTTACACAAAGTTTTTTCCTTCCCAAACACATTTTCAAACACCTCATTTGAAATAAAAGTAACATGTGAGCATGAATCAAATTTCATCAACACACTTGCTTCCCCAATCAACACATAATCAGAAGGATGTTCTACAACATCATCATTAATCTGAAAACTGACCAACTTAGTCTCCGCCTTCATATCTCTCCCAACTCTTGTTCTACAATTTCTACCAACGTGTCCCTTTCTGCCACACACATTGCAATTGAACCTAAGAGCAGGACACTCTCTCGCATTTGCCATATGCCCATATTTCCCACATCTATAACAGGTTCCTTGAAAAGGAGTTGTGAATTTCTTACTCGACTGTATTTTAGAAATTCCACCATCAACCTCCCCTTTCAACCTTTCCTCCTCACACACCTCTTTTTTTTCTTCTCATCCTGTCTCTTCACAGCCTGACACACCACTTCTTGTGTTGAAGAACTACTTGGTTTGTCATCCTTTTTCTCTTTGCTTAGTTCCCCAACACATTTTAACATATGTTCAACCCTTTTTGCAATACCTACTACTTCTTCAAGTGCAGGCTCATCCTTTAGCCACAACTCTTCCCTTATCTTATCACTCATGCATCTCAAAACGAACTGATCCCTAATGCGTTCTTCCACTAAACCTCCAAACTTGCAACTTGAAGCCAACTTTCTTAGAGCAGTAATGTACTCCTCAACACTCTCCTCCTTACCCTGCTCTCTTAACCCGAAATAGTACCTTTCCATGATTGTACTCACTTTAGGAAGATAATGTAAATCCAACTGCCTAGCACACACCTCATACTCATTCAATCTTCTTTGTTCTGCTTGAGGAATGGCCGGAAGAGTCTCCAAAATCTCTTGACCTTCTCCGCCCAAACAATGCATCAATAAAGCATGCTTCGGGGGAGGAGCCTAGCCTGCAGCCGTGATGGCCGCCTAGACCCTCGGCTCCGCCGACCTTCGCGTTTTACCTCACTATCCTGTCCTTCATCCTGCATTTCAACCCAGCGAGTGAACGGGGGAAACGATCCTGAACACAATGGTGTGTTCCCCGTCTCATTCCGACCAGTAGCGGCGGCGAGGCGTCCTTTCTTCTTTCCCGGCTCTTCGTGGGAACGACGCCGAGTCTTTGTTTGTGGGGACAGCCGGACGCGGCCACAACAACAGCGGCCACAGCAGAAGAGGCGGAGTCGATCGACCGGCGGGAGGCTGTCGCGCTGTGCCTCTCGCTGCAGCGCTCCATCCCGCTAAGCGACTTTGCGTGCTTGGTTACATTGTGCCCGGGGAGAATACACTGTATCCTTCCCGGCTTGGAAGTGGCCCGGACAGTTTCTTTGTTGCTCCTGTTCTGTGACGGTCGCCATTTTCTGCATCGCACATCGGGTGCCCGGCATTGGAGTCCTCAGATCGTGATTATGGGTCCGGATGCTCGCTGGAATCAAATCAGCTGGTGCTGCAATGCGATCAGTTGCCCCTACGTCCCCGGCCCAGCGGTTCATCGGAGTGGTTCATGGTCGGTGAGTGAAAATGGCGACCTGTGTCCAGAACTGCTGAACGTCCGTGAGCCCTGGGTGCCGGACACTGCTGCATCCTCTTTTCCTGAGACACCGCTGGGAATCTGCGATGTTTTGGGCGCTTTGGAGGCTATAAGAACTGCTTTTCGCGACAATGCCCGAGATCTGGGAAGCAGGCTCGACGTTATTTCTCCTGGTGGCCGTGACTGCCCCCAAGTGCTGCACACTACGCCACACTCTACATCAGACCACAGTAAACTGCCTACCCAGGTGCATATGGAGGCGTTGGATGATCGCGCTCCTGATTCAGCTGAAGTGATGACCGCAGTGGATCGTAAGATGTCTGGTGTTCATGGTTCCGTGCAGTGGTTGGTGCATCGTCATTGGACGCCATGTTTGCCGTCTTCTTTGTGTTCTGGTGGCGTGACTCTTCAACCCTTCCAGGAGCTGGTGTTCTCGCTCTGGCCTGCTGCATCCGATGGACTGTTGCTTTGTTTTGATCCTCTTTGTGCCACTCTCGGACAAGCAGCAATGGTTTTCGTGGACTTTGGTGGACGACCCCTCATTCTGTGTTGGCCTTCCCGGGCGCCCCTATCATCCGTGGCGTCGGCTGGACTCCATTGACCAACTTGATCGCAGGGGGCAAGGTTAAGGACATTTCCTGGATTGCTACTGCTTGTATTGCTGGGACTAAGTGGGATAAGCGGGACATTGCTTGAATTGACTGTTGGTGTCATATCGGTGGCGGAGTCCGGGGGTGGGCGGCCGAGATGATATTTTTGATGGTCTTCCTCCTCCATTGTTTTTTTTCTCTTCTCTGAGTCTATATTTCGGGACTCGGTTTTTGGGCGACAGGCACACTGCTGGGGGGGGGGGGGGGGGGGGGTAGGCCGTAGCCTCTGCATGCGTGCTGGGTGGGGGGTTTGGGGGTGGGTCTTTTGTTTCATCTTGGTTCTATGGGCCTTATTTTTCTCCTTTCTCTCCTGACTCTTCTTATTCTTTCATTTTTCCTTTGGGTCAGTTTGGTGGTTCGGTGTAGCGCTGCTTATTGCTTCTGCTGTTGGTCTCTCCACTAACGTAAGTCAAGATGTTCCACGATCATGGGGCGGGTACTGACCAGTATGTATTGTACTGTTTGTTATTATCTTCAAGTTCTTCTGATGATCCTCTAATTATTGCTTAGTTTGTTGCTAATTCGCTGGGATCATTGCCCGCCATGTGTTCTCGATGAAGTGACTGCGTCTGATCCTTCTTACCTATAACTTTAAAAATTAACCTCATTTATTCTGTACTCAGTGGTCCTCCCTTTTTCCAGTATGTGATGTTTCGGATAATTGCTGCTCCTCGCCTCAGGGACTGCTGAGCTGTTTTGATTTTGCCTATTGTGCTATCACTTGTTTTCGCGGCCGGCCTGAATGGTTGTGGGCCCGTACTTGTACGCTTTTGTTGCACAATAAAGGTTTCCAAAAATTAAAAAAATAAATAAAAATAAAGCATGCTTCCTTTCACCACTCAAATTTGCACCACACACCCTTGCGTAATTTTCAAAGATCTTTTTCCATTTTTTCCACCTAATCAGTGGTTCACCCGGTTCCATCAGGAAGAAAGGTGGTGCAGTTACATTCTGCATTTTACTGCACCAATTCCACTCAAAACCCTTACACTTGTACCACTATTAAATTTTTATCAACAAAGTACCACCTCCCTTCCCTCAAAAAGGTGTGCCCATCACCGTCGACAGGCTTCAAGTTCCTCAATTTGGAATCTGTCCGCCAAGCTCCTCCGACTTTTCTCTCCCTCGCGTTTTCACTCGTTTTCCTTACAACGGGTCCTTCAGTCCTCCTTCTCCATTTAAGTATATAATCTTTTAATGCCACTCTCCAAACCGCTGCTTCAGTTGAATCAATCCTCTTGAAATGACAGAAAAAACGAATAAAATTGATAAAAAAAAAAAAATCCAAGATGGCCGCCACTAATCCATCACAAACATTCAGGCTTGTTTCCAAGGTGGATTGGGCTTTCTTTTCTTCTTTGTTTTAAAACCAAGTCAAAATGGCCGCCACAACATTAAATGTTTCTTTCTTTAGCTATTTGAGCTTGTTTTTTCCCCTTTTCCCAACCTAAAATGGCCGCTAGGAAACAATTGTATCAGTTTCTATGGGCGATCTCGCTTGTTTCTTTCTTCCATGAAACACGCCCAAACCAAGATGTCCGCCACCTTTTCCTCAAACAAAAGGACTTGTTTCTTAGGGAAATCACCCTCGAAAATCGAGGTCAGTTACAAACTCCGTTTTTTTTTATTTTCTTCCAAAAAAATAATTGTAACAGTCTACCTTTGCCGATTTTCATCGCGTTTTCGATTTCCTCAACGTCCTTCACCGTGTTTCCTTCGCTGGGCCACAGCTGTACCTTGAAGATGTTGGTTAATCTTCCTTCACCGACACAGCTGTCACGTGAGATTTTCTCTTAATGTTCAGCTACTCACCTGTTGTTGAGGCTATCCTGCACGAGCAGATCCCATCCAGAAACGTCGCCAGTGTAATAAAGTGAGATTCACACTGGATAAAGTTCAGTAGGTTATATTTAATCAGCCCCAACCAACAGTCAGCTAACAACTGACAAACATGGAATTACAAGATATGGGAACCTTGGTATCATGTGGTTCCAAACTCTAGGTTCCGACATGGAACCAGAAAACCCAGGATGACAGGTCATCACACACTCCCTCTCCCCTTTATGGGGAAGGATCCAGTATATAGGCCTTGGAGTCTCAGAGACCCCTCTGAGAGCCCACTGCGTAAAGGGAAACTCTTGCAACAGAGATTGGGAAATTATACCACTTCCCCTAGGATCACAACTTACTGGACTTTGGACGCAGCTTTGACTCGTCTACCAGTTTGTGTCCCCGTCACCCTCCCCCCTCCTCTTTCCATGCTGTGTCTCTCACCCTCCCCTCCTCTTAACCCTCCTTCACTCTCTGTCTACCTCCCCTGCTCCTACCCCCTCCCCTGAATCTCTCCCCTTGCCGGCATTTTTTACCTTACATATATGTCATTATCGTCTATCTCGCCCTTACATGTAACTATGTTGCCATGCTATGTGTAACCTTTGTAACGATGTAATCTGCAACTATGGTCTGATACTCATGTAAAGCGCTCTGATACCTCCGGGTCTAGCCAGCGTTATATAAAACCTTTTTAAATAAATAAATAAAAGATTGCCTCAGATCCAAGTGCGCCTCCAAAATTCCTTTGCTCAAGTACGTCAAACATTTCTTGTCTGATATTGGTCACCCTAAGTATTTTGATCATCAAGAGTCTATGATCAGTATCCCTTGGAAAGCACTAAAGTCGGAGTTCTTAACACTGCTTGAGGATTGAACAGTCAACAGAGATAACAAAACCATCTGTACTTAAGAATCAATTGAACTTGACCCCTTATGATATGCAACCTGATATGCAAATGTATATAATACCCAATGCAGATTTGTATTGACACGCTTCAGGATGGATATTTCCCATTGCTTAACCATGAATAACTTGTCACATGAATTAGAGAACTGCCCCTGTGGCAATGTATCCATGCAGTATACCATGCACATTGTTTTCTTTTGTAAATATTATTCAGATTTGATTAATTGTTTAATCAAACCATTGTTAAAGCCTTTAAACTTTGAGTAATGTCGACCAGCCTTTTTATATTTAAAATCCCTTCCAAATTTGTATACATATGTTGTTCTGTCACAGTTTTTATGGGATGTTATCACTTCAGAGGAAGTTGTTATAGAAAAGAAAAAAACCAGAAGTTGTTATAGAAAAGAAAAAAACCTTCTTATCAACTCTTTTTTCCTCTTCATTTTATTGATAGAAGGAAAATGCATATCTTCTTTTTTATCTGTACTGTATTTGATTTTAATATATACTATACATTAGTTTTAAACTTGAATACTGTATATTTTTTCTATGTATGCTTTTATTATTCACACTGTGATATCAAATAAAGCTTATTTTCGACTTCAACTTGGAATCCTGAAACTGTTGCAAAATATTCAAGTTATTGTAGTAGGGCAGGGATAAATGTCTCGGGTCCTATAATGAAGCACTGGATGTCATTGGCAAATAGTGCAGTTTTGTATTATTTCCAAAGATAAAGCCTTAGATGTTTATTGTTTGCACCAAGGGTTCCATGGATAGGGCAAAGATTGATAGAGAGAGTGAACAACCTAGTCCTGTGCCACTTGTCAAGGAGATAGTGTGAGAGACTGTTATTCACTTTTATTTGTATGCTAGAGCCAACAAAATTAGCTACTATGTAATAGGTCATATTAGGGCTCATGCCTGTTTTATGTTAGAACCTTTGTATGAAATTCCACTTGATTCTGTTGAAGGCTTGCTCTGCATCCAGCGAGAGAAGAACCATTCAAATGCTCTGATTTTCAAAGCATTTATCAAAATAAAGTTTACTTTGGTGTTATCGATAGCGTGACTATTTTTGATAAATCCAGACTGTTCCGGTGAGATTAGGAGGGGCCCAACATCCTGGGTCTGTGATACTAAGAATACTATGAAAATCTTTACAACAAAATTCAGTAAAGCTTTGGGTCTGTAAGCAGTACATTATTAAGGTCTCAACCTGGCTTTAACAAGAGGGTCATTGTGGCTTCTGTCATTGTTTTCATAACCTTTTTTTACGGCAAGAAGGAGTAAAAATGTGTGGTCATGGTGGATGGAGCCATTAGGTTCATATATACATTTTAAAAAAGGATACAGATAATCCATCTCATCCTGATGTTTGTTGTTGTGTGATTTTGTATCGCCAATGATATTTCATCTGTCATGATTGAACCTTCTATGTTGGAAAACTAGTTCATAATGTCTAGGGAATGTTAATCTCTCTAAATAGTGATCATGCCTAGGATTGTGTACATCTTGGTATGAGTTTAATGTAGAGTAGCAATTGTGTAAGGTATCAGGAATGTCAGATGCGTCGGTCGGTAATAGCCCTTTGTTGTTTCTGATTGACTAAATTATTTCTAGTTTGTATTTTGTGTAGTTTAAATGCTAAATGTTCGTCTGCCTTATTACCCTTTTCATACTACTGCTGCTTGGTGTTGAGTAGTTTTTTATTGGCTTTCTTCATCAAAAGTTGTTCCGATTCTCTTCTGGGTTTCCTCAGGTGCTGAGAGACCCTCGGAGAGTAATTTGATTTATCCTTTTGATCTAGTTCACGGATGTAGCTCTTGAGTTCAGATATCTTTTGCCATATCATTGGGGGAAAACAGGTTTTTGGGGAAATACCTTTTCTCTAATTACCACTTTTGCTGCATCCCGTATGGTATCCCACTCAACTTCTCCATTATCATTTTCTTTGAAGTAATTTTCTTAAATTTCAAGTATGGGAGATCGCAGAATTGGGACTCTGAAGGTGTTCTTGTTGATCACCCATCAATGGTGGGCAAGTCTTTGGGGTCCACCTAAGTCTAATTGTAGGGATACAGCTACATGGTATAATAAGATTTGTGCCTCAATCTGTGTGTTGAGCAACTGGGAATACAGCCTATTGTCAATTAGGAAAATAGTCCTGTCTAGAGAATGTTCCATGAACATTGTAGAAAACTGTGCAATCTCATTCACCTTTGTGTTGTGTCCATCAATGGCAAGTCTGCTAGTCCTTGTGCCAAATGGAAGGCTGCATATCTGCATTTTTACTCAAATGACGATTTATCTCAGTGTGGGTTCAGCTCTACATTAAGATACCCCCTATCACCAACCAGCCCCTATTTATTTATTTATTTTAGAGGTTTTATATAGCGCTGGCTGGACCCAGGGGTATCAAACCGCTTTACATTTTTGAGACAAGAAGGTCAATAATACAGGGGACATACATAGCATCAATGTATATTAACAACATAAAAAGTCTCCGCCTGACAGATTTAACAATAATAAATATGGTAAACAAGCACACCATAATGTGGAAGATACGATAATCAAAAATATCATGAGGCACAAATTGAAAAGAGAGCCGGAAAATTGCACAGTCTGGATAGGGAGGTTAGTGGTCCGTTAGGTTGGTAAGGAAGAGAGCGGGAGTGGCAGAAGTGGGGGGGGGGGGGTTGGAGGGGATGAGGGCTGAGGGTGGACAGGGGAAGGGGGGTGTAAGGAGCAGTGAAGGTGGTAAACAGGGAGGGGGACGTGACGAGGAGGAAGGGCGAGTAAGGGACAGATTTGTCCAGTGGGAGAGAACAGATAGGGATTAGGGTCCCCAGTATTGATTGAGGAGATGCAGTTTGAGTTCTTTTTTGAAGCTAGAGTAGGAAGGGTTGCAGTGAAGGTCAGTTGGAAGGGCATTCCATATGCAGGGCGCGTTGCCGGAAAAGGATTGTGACTGGGTGTTTTTCTTTTTAAGAAGGGGGGGATAAGAAGGAGGGTGTTAGTACTTCTCAGGGAACGGGGGCAACCGGCTTTAGTGAGTTTGTTAGCGAGGTAGGTCGGTGTGTTCTGATGGAGAATTTTGTGAGTAATACAGGCTGTTTTGTAAGTGGACCTACCTTCAATGGGGAGCCATTTAAGGGTTTTAAGGGCAGGGGAGATGTGGTTGAATGGCTTGCAGTCTGAGGTAAGCCTAGCTGCAAGGTAAAGCACAGATTTAAGAGGTGCTAGGTGGATCTTGGGAATTCCTGTGAGAATGGCATTGCCATAGTCGATGCGCGAAAGAACAAGGGATTGGACTGCTAGTTTGAAATCATCGATAGGGATGAAGGGCTTGATTTTCTTAAGGTGGCGGAGAGCAAAGAGGGCTCCTTTGGCAGAATTGTTGATGTGTACCTTGAGTGTTAGGAGGTTGTCAAGGGAGATCCCTAGTGATTTGACTGAGGAGGACAAAGATAAGGAGCAGTTGAGGGCATTAAGGTCAGGGATCCAATTCTGAATGGGGAGCTGGTTATTTTTAGGGGAAAAAAAGAATAATTTCAGTTTTTTTAGGGTTGAGTTTGAGGTGGTTAATGTGGAACCAGGCTTGAATCTTGATGAGAGTGTTGTTGAGGTGAAGGATGTCAGCATGAGTTTTAATCTTATAATACAGTTTAGTGTCGTCGGCGAAGATATGGTAGTTGATCCCGGCTTGTTTAAGAATGAGTGTGAGGGGTTCCATGAAAAGGTTAAAGAGAGAGGGAGAGAGGATGGATCCTTGCGGAACTCCTAAGGAGATGGAGGTAGGGTTAGATAGGCAATTTTGGATTTTGATTTATTTATTTATTTATTTATTTGCATATTTATAGAGCGCTCTAATACCCGGAGGTGTCCTGGCGCTAGAAAGATAGACTGGTGTGACGGCGCGTGCTTACTGAGTGAAGAGCCATGTTTTTAGACCTCTTCTGAAGGCCATCAGATTGTGTGTCTGTCTAAGCGCAAGTGGAAGTTTATTCCAGGCCTCAGCCGCCCCAAGAGAAAAGCTCCTGCCTCCCCAGCGAGCTTTTTTAATTCTGGGGACCTTCACCAGAGCCAGTTGTCCTGACCTCAAAGTTCTTGCTGGTTTATGCCAGCAGAAAAGGGATTTCAAGTGCCTGGGTCCCGAGTCATGGAGGGCCTTGAAGACCATGCATACTGCCTTAAAAGTGATTCTTTTACGAATCGGCAGCCAGTGTAGCTTAACCAGCTCCTGAGATACTGAGGCAAATTTGGGTGTGTCAGTGATTAGGCGGGCGGCTGCATTTTGCAGAAGTTGGAGTTTATTCAGTATACTCTGCTGGGCATTTAGCATCAGGCTGTTGCAATAGTCTAGGCGTGAGAGCACTAGACCAGTGACTATTGTTTTCCTGTGTTTCTTGTCCAGGTAGGGTAAAATTTTCCTGATGGTTTTGAGTATGAAGTGAAGGGAGGAGGAGAGGGCGCCCACCTGGGATTTAAAGGTCAGAGTGGTGTCCACCAGTATACCGAGATTTTTCACTTTGTCCACCGGTTCTGGGAGAGGTCCCATTTCGTCTGGCCACCATCTCGGGGACCAAAAGTTGTCTCTGTCACCAAAGAGCAAAACCTCGGTCTTTGAGGAATTCAGTTTAAGGCAGCTTTGTGCCATCCAGCGGCCAACTTCGAGCATGCAGTTTCTGAATCTATCGGCGGTGTTTTCTGTGTTGCCGGGAAGGAGGGACACCACAATCTGAGTGTCGTCGGCGTAGGCCGTAAGTTGAAAGCCGAACGATCGAATCACTGGGGCGAGGGTAGACACATATACATTAAAAAGGGTTGGGCTTAATGAGGAGCCCTGGGGGACTCCACAGGGAAGTACAAAGGGTTGAGATTCGTAGCTGCCCAGCGCCACTGTCTGGGATCTATCAGATAGGAAGGCTTGTAAGATTTTTAAGGCCTTACCCTGAATTCCACAGGTCCTCAACCGTTCCACCAATAGTTTATGGTGGACCGTATCGAAGGCCGCAGAAAGATCCAATAGGATCAGGGCTGCTCTGCCCCCTGCATCCATCACCTGCCTGATATCTTCCATAGATTTAATCAGGGCGGATTCCGTGCTGTGCCCCTCTCGAAAGCCGTGTTGGGAGGAATCCAGTACATCCGCTGCTTTCAGGAAGGCACTAAGTTGTGCGTTCAGATAGCCTTCTATTATTTTGGCCGGGAGGGGGAGTCTGGCAATCGGGCGATAATTATTCATCTCCGTGATATCAAGATTGGGTTTTTTGAGCAGGGGTAGGATGGAAGCTTGCTTCCAAATAGCGGGATATTCTCCTTTCTCCAACATCTGATTGAAGAGGGGGTTGAGAACCCTGGCAATCGCATCTGGTGCGAGTTTAGTTATTGTTGTGGGGCAGGGATCATGAGGGGAGCCTGATTTAATTTTTAGTAGGCGACTGCTCACTTCTTTTTCCGTAATGGGCGGGAAAAATTGAAGCATGGGTTCAGGTCTGGCGGGATCGGGGGCCTCTCTCGGTGAGGAAGTCATCACTATCCTGTCCAGGGGGAGAAAGATGTTTTCCACCTTTTCTCGAAAGAATGTTGCCAAACTTTCGCAGAGTGGGAGGCTTGCTGGAATTTCAATGGGTTTGGGGTTAGCTAGGGAAGCGACCGTGAGGAAGAGTTCTTTAGGGGTATTAGTAGCGTCTTCTATCTGACTCGTGAGAAAGGCTTTTTTCGCTTGTAGGATGGATTCCTTGTAACGTCTTTGTTCCGAGTTAAGCGTTTTTTTGTCCGATTCCCTGTAGTGCATACGCCAGATTTGTTCAAGTTTTTTGCACCTTGTTTTGTGTTCCCTTATTTGATTTGTAAACCACGGGGCGGCTGGCTTGGCTCGAGTGGAGTAGCTGGTTTTGGGGGGAGCTAAGAGAAGGCAGGCCCGGTCCAGCCAAGTAGTATAGGTCTTAGCTGCTTCCTCCACAGTGTGGGAGAGAAGGGGCAATGTGTTGTTTAATGTGTTGTCAAGAGAGTCCCCAGTGATATTTTTCCATTTTCTCACTAGTTTCGGGTTGTTTCTCTTATTAACAGATTTTTCATGGGTGGTGAGAGGGATAGAGAAGTGAACTGCTGAGTGGTCGGACCAGAAGACTGGCCGAACAGAGGAGACATTCAAATGGACCTGATTAGAAAAGATCCCGTCTAGGGTGTGTCCTGCTCTGTGAGTAGGATCGGTTACTAGTTGTAGCATGTCAATCCCCGCCAACAGGTCAATTAGTTCCTGGGTGTCAGGAGAGGTCTTGCATTCCAGATGGAAATTAAAATCACCCAGAAGAGTGAATCTTTGGGAGCAAGCTGCTACTTCTAATAATTTGCTCAAGGCTGCTAGAAATCTAGTTTTCTCGCCCGGGGGCCTATAAACAAGGCATCCTGTAAAGGACTGGTGATTGGAGAGGGTAAAATTGAACAACAGAGATTCGTCTAGTTCAGGGGGACCGGGTTGAAAGGAGCCTCTGATGTCTTTGTGATATATGATGGCTAAGCCGCCCCCTCTCCTCTTATCCCTATTTTGTGTGTAGCAGATAAAGTCCTGAGGGGTGGCTTTCACTATATCTGGACCTGATGCTGCATCGGTCCAGGCTTCCGTGATAAATGCAATTTTTATACCGGTATCCTGAATGTACTCGGCAACTTCTAAGCTATGCTTAACAAGAGACCTCGTATTGAGGAGGAGGCATTTAGCCAGGGGGTAGTTGGTTGTAGAGCAGGAGGCCTGGTCTCTTAGTTGAGCAATTGGTAGCCAGAGAGGTTTGAGCATTGGAGACAGGCACTTGGGGCAGTGGGAAGGCATAGGAAGGTGTTTGGTCCCGGGATCCCAGATATTGCCGCCCCTACAGGAATGTACAATGTTTATGGCTAAGAGCGAGTCTCTGTTATAGACATGCCTGGGTAATGAGTAGGGTGTGGGAGCGACAGGGGAACTGGCCCTGGGCGCGGGTCCGGCGCGGACGGGCGCAGACGGGCTCGCCTTTGGCGAGCCTTCGGCGCGCCGCCGGCGCGCCCGCTGCGCTCTTCCGCTGCGCTTCCTCATGAGGGGGGCCATATAAAGAAGAAAGGGCGGGAGGGGCGGAGCACTGCACTGCTCGGCCGGCTCCCAACCCAAAATGGCGGCCCCTCCGGAGCGGATCGCCTCCAGACGAGGGTTCGAGTGCCCAGAGCACTACATGTCAGGTTAAAAAACGCACAGATAAATACCAGTGTGCTTAGCTGATTAGCGTCAGAAATAAAACAATTTTAAAATCTGGGTCAAAAACAATGCCTGATTTGCAATAGTAATTTAATTCTAAATGTCCCGGCTTCCGCCTCAGGACGCTAGCTCCCCGCACCGAGACTATCAAGTCAGTCTCGTGCAAGCAGAGTCACCAATTTAAAGAGGAAAGGGCGGGAGGGGCGGAGCACTGCACTGCTCGGCCGGCTCCCAACCCAAAATGGCGGCCCCTCCGGAGCGGATCGCCTCCAGACGAGGGTTCGAGTGCCCAGAGCACTACATGTCAGGTTAAAAAACGCACAGATAAATACCAGTGTGCTTAGCTGATTAGCATCAGAAATAAAACAATTTTAAAATCTGGGTCAAAAACAATGCCTGATTTGCAATAGTAATTTAATTCTAAATGTCCCGGCTTCCGCCTCAGGACGCTAGCTCCCCGCACCGAGACTATCAAGTCAGTCTCGTGCAAGCAGAGTCACCAATTTAAAGAGGAAAGGGCGGGAGGGGCGGAGCACTGCACTGCTCGGCCGGCTCCCAACCCAAAATGGCGGCCCCTCCGGAGCGGATCGCCTCCAGACGAGGGTTCGAGTGCCCAGAGCACTACATGTCAGGTTAAAAAACGCACAGATAAATACCAGTGTGCTTAGCTGATTAGCGTCAGAAATAAAACAATTTTAAAATCTGGGTCAAAAACAATGCCTGATTTGCAATAGTAATTTAATTCTAAATGTCCCGGCTTCCGCCTCAGGACGCTAGCTCCCCGCACCGAGACTATCAAGTCAGTCTCGTGCAAGCAGAGTCACCAATTTAAAGAGGAAAGGGCGGGAGGGGCGGAGCACTGCACTGCTCGGGCGGCTCCCAACCCAAAATGGCGGCCCCTCCGGAGCGGATCGCCTCCAGACGAGGGTTCGAGTGCCCAGAGCACTACATGTCAGGTTAAAAAACGCACAGATAAATACCAGTGTGCTTAGCTGATTAGCGTCAGAAATAAAACGATTTGTTGAGAACGGTGTTGTAGGTATGAGCGAACCAGTTGTGTGTTGTTCCATTCAGGCCGAATCGATCTCTAAGAACATTGAGTAGAGCAGAGTGGTTAACAATATCAAACGCTGCAGACAGATCAAGGAGGATCAGAAGGCTAGATTCACCATTGTCGAGTGAGTGGTGGATGTCGTCAACAATGTTTAGCATGGCGGTTTCTTTTTTTAAATTTTTAGTTTTTTAAACTTTTGTGCATTCAAATAAAGTTACACACAAGGGCCTACAACCACAGGGGCCGGCCGCTAGCAAAAGTAGAAGTAATCAGTATATACCACAGCTCTGTCGCCGACATCCCTGAGGCCCGGCAGCGATTCAGGATAAGACCTGTAGCAACACAGGAGCCATAATGAAGTATTATTTTGTTTTTTACAAAAAAAAAAGGGAAAATAAAGGAAAGAAAAAAAAACAAGTCTCAAGGCATGGAGCATTGTACACGGAATTGTGCTCGTACGGGAGAGACCTCCAAGTGCAAAGTTGTGCAAACTAATAGTTAGTGGAGGGGGTCAGGGGGGCCAGTGGGGGAGCCAAGAATAGGAACAAAATTTAAACAAAACATGGAATGTCAGATCAGGGGGAGAGGGAGATGTCTGGATTGTCATCAAACGGGGGTGTACATACGTTCCCTCGGTAGGCGTTCCACTGGCTCCAGATTTTAGTCCACGCCCCAGGACTGCCCCTAGCCAAATACACAGTCTTCTCTCTAAACATACACCAATCCATATTTTCCTTCCATACTGACACAGTGGGCGGCCGCCGGGAACCCCACAACTGTGCAATGTCTCTCTTGGCAATCATGTTCCCAAGGGTCGCCCACCGGGTCTGGGCGACACTATAATCATTCGGTTCCCACACATTCAACAGACATCGCCGGGCTTCAGGGAACAGCGCGACTCCGGTGACACACTCCATCACTGCATGCACACGATTCCAAAATGCAGTCACCTCCGGGCACTCCCAAACAATATGGAGGAAGGTACCAATCATTCCACAACCACGCTTACATAGCCCATCAGCAGAATAACCCATAGAGACCAGACGAGGACCGGTGACATACACACGGTGGAGAATTTTAAGTTGGACGAGGCGGAGACGGGCAGGAATAGCCACCTCCTTAGGTGAAGATAATGCAGACTGCCAGTCTTCATCGTCCAGTTCCAGCCCATCCCCAGTCCAGACTTCTCTGAGACGTACAAGGAGATCCGCCCGATTATTGATCAACTTCTTGTATATTAATGAAATCGTACTATCAGGCACATGACCATCAAGCACACGATCTTCCAGCGGGGAGGACTCAGGGATATTGGCATCGGCAGTGAAGACCGAGGTCAAGGCATGACAAACCTGTGCGTATCTAAAAAACTCCCTGTCACTCAACTCATATTCCTTCTGCAACGTCTCAAAAGTCTTAACTGCACCCTTGGCCCAGAGGTCGCCCACCCTGCTAATACCAATCATATCCCATTTCTCAAAACCTTTCGTTGTCCAGAGGCATCCCAATCTCTCAGACGCACACAAAGGAGTTGCGCGTGTCAGTCGATCCTTCCAACCCAGGGCCGCATTCGCATCACACCAGACTCGTACAGCCATCTTAGTGGGACCTGTTAAATTTCTCCCTGCCACCTTAGAGTAGAGCGCCCTGTTATAATTCCCACCCGGCAACTGATACGTATCCATCTCAAATACAGGATTTGGGCTGGGTGCATACATTGGGTGGTTAATCGCGCTCAACTGAGAAGCCCAATAATACCGCCTGATGTCTGGGAGCGCCATGCCCCGTCATACCAGAGGAGGGTTAGCTTAGCGAGGGCGATTCTTGCACGCCCGTCCCAGACAAGCCGCCTCTGCAAGCTCTCCACCTCCCGGAAATAGCCTGCAGGGATAATATCGAATGAATTCTGGAGTGCGTACAGAAAACGTGGCAGGGACATCATTTTAAAAGCGCAGCACGACTGAGCGGCGACAATGGTAATCTACGCCAGCGAACAACGTCGAGTTTCAGCCTCTGGAGAGGGGGAAGCAAATTGCGTTCATAGCGAACAGCGGGGTCTAATGATATAAAAATCCCCAAATATTTGAATCCCGTCTGCGAGACCTGAATGGGAAATCTACGAGGCAAAGGGGGAAGACCACCCGAAATTACATAAACACAGGATTTAGTCCAAATAATGACTACACCTGAGTTGTTGCCAAACGAAGTGAGAACATCGAACAAAACATTAAGCGATTTTCGGGGGTGGGTAAGGTATAACAGGATATCGTCAGCGTAAAGCGAGATCCGGTCTTCAAAATCCGGAGTCCACTGGATACCCTTTATCGAAGGCTCCCATCGGAGCCAAGCAGCCAGAGGCTCTAAGTCAAGCGCAAAAAGTAGGGGAGACAACGGGCAGCCCTGTCTTGTACCCCTCCCAAGAGTGAAGGAATCAGATACTCGGCCATTAACAAACACCTGAGCCAGCGGTTCCTCATATAGAAGTTTCACCCACCCGATAAACTCGGAACCGAAACCAAATTTCGCGAGGGCGGCCCAAAAATACGGCCATTCCATAGTATCAAAGGCCATCGTGGCGTCCAAGGAAGCCAAAATGGCCGGCTCATGGATAGACTCCGCCCTCGCGAGAACGCCATGCAAACGCCGCAAGTTGAGTGCGATGTTACGATGCGGGATAAAACCAGATTGGTCCGGGTGGATCAGGTCACCCAATCACAGTGACCAGCCGATTAGCCAACACTTTAGCTAGGATTTTAGGTTCGGCGTTCAACAATGAGATGGGCCTGTATGAAGCGCAGCGATCCCGAGGCTTCCCCTCCTTAGGAATAACCACAATCGTAGCTAAACGCTGATCACAAGGGAGAGAGCCAAGGTCTCGCGACTCCAGGAACATATCTCGGAGATACGGTGCAACTTTATCAGGGTGCACTTTGTATAGTTCGATAGGCAGACCGTTGGGGCCCATGGCCTTGCCAGAGCGCACTGAGCGAATGGCGATTGCAATCTCATCAGCAGACAGTGGAGCATCCATTAGGTCTCGGTCAGCCTCTGATAGGCGCAGCAGTGCTATATCGCGGAGCAACAAGTGAGAGTCTTCCTCAGCTCTATCAGAGGCCGGAGAATACACTGTACGAAAATAGTCCACAAAACACCCCACTATCTCACTCGGATCAGTCACACATACTCCATCCAGTTTCTGAACGCGGGAACCACACGATTCGCCCTTTCTTTCTTATCAAGCCACGCAATCAATTTACCCGCCTTGTCCCCAACATCATACAATCTGCCCTGCTGCTCCCTGTGCATTATTTTGGCAGCATCCGTAACCAGGGATTTGTAGTCCAGCTGTTTCAGACCAAGGGCGTGGAGTTTGGCATGAGTAACGCCTGATTCCAAGTCACTCTCAAGCTCAACTATTTCTGTCTCAAGACGAACAATATCTTGATTTTTGGTTTTCTTAGCATCAGCAATTGAAGATAGGGCCTGCCCACGAATGACCGTCTTGAAGGCCTCCCATAATGACACCGATGAGGACACAGACCCCACGTTTTCAAGAAAGTATTGATCCAGGGACTTCACCAAACCAGCACGGGTCTTAGAGGTAAGGAAATACCAGGGGTTTATGGGGGCGACTCGTCCCGCACCACACACTCTAGTATCCATACAAAGCCACAATGGGGAATGGTCTGAAATGCCCCGGGCAAGGTGTCTGATCTCTCTGACAGAAGGGGACTGAGCTGCAGGCATCAGAATGTAATCAAGTCTGGAAAGACTTCCATGGGCCCCAGAATGGAAAGTGTATTGTATCTGCTCTGGATGCATCAATCTCCAGCAGTCCACCAGACCGAAAATCTCCAAAAACTCACTCAGCCATGATTGAGTGTTGGCAAGATCTCTGGGGGGGTAGCGATCTACATTGCCAGAGACAACAGAATTAAAATCCCCACCCATAACCAGGGCACCTTCAGGGAGTCCCAGCACCACTCGCCCAATATCTGAGAAAGTGGAGGTCTGTAGACCCGGTGGAACATATACAGTGATCAACAAAACAGTCCTACCCTCCCATCTACCAGTGAGGGTGGCGTAGTGCCCTCTGTCGTCGAGGATTACGTCATCTATCTCCAAGGGGAGAGAGGACCGAACAAGAATGCCAACGCCCCTAGAACCAGTGGTGAACCCGGAATGTGCAACGAGACGGTACCCCCACCTGTTCATGGCGTGACCCGTATTCCCCACCAGATGTGTTCCCTGTAGAAGAACGGCATCGGGGGACAGGCGACGCAGAAATTGTAACACCACTCCCCGTTTTATTCTATCACCTAACCCGTTGACTTTCCAAGATATTAGCCTCAACCCACTACCCCCATCCCAGCAAGAAATGTGGAACCCACCCCACAACGAACACAACAGCCAGATCACAAAAAAGAAAAATACGTTGCCTTGAGAAAAATTAACAAACCCCCAAACACTCCCCCCCACACCCCCCCCCACTCGAACCCGTTGCAACTCCCCCCACCCTGCACCCCTGCATTAGACTAAAAAGCCACCCCAACTTGCAGTGTGCCTGTCGCCCTACCATTACACTAATCTACAAAAAGAACCCTGGAGGAGGAAAGAGGCTCGCTTCCCCCGCCACCCTCGGGTATACTACAATGAGGTACAACAATATTAGAATAATCGAACCCGGCTGTGAAAAGTCGAGTTTTCGGAAATCAGGGACCGCATCGTCACTTCTGTTCTGTCTCGCCACCCTCGGCGCCACCAGGGTGCTCAGTTCGATCGTTCTGGGTAGGCAGAGAATCCAGCCAGTCACTCACACTCTCAGGACGGTCAAAGAAAAACGTCTGGTCCTCATACTCAACACGAAGTCTGGTAGGGAACAACATGGCATATTTCAGGCCCAAGTCTCGGAGTCTTCGCTTCACACCCTGAAAGCCCATCCCTTGCCTCTGGACAAGCTGAGTGAAGTCCGGATAAAAGCTTACTGTAGCGTTTTCAAATTTTACCGGGCCGCTCTCCCTCGAGGCCTGCAGGATAGCATCTCGGTCTCTGAAATGAAAGAGCTTGGCAATGATAGGCCTCGGAGGGGCGCCCGGCCGCGGCTTTCCACTGGGCACACGGTGGCCACGTTCCACGGCGAAGAATTTGCTCAGTCCTGCAGGAGCAAGGTGATTTAGAACGAGGTCTTCCACCTGGAGGTCCGTTGAAGGATTTTCGGGATTTTCAGGGACACCAATGACGCGGATGTTGTTGCGTCTTGCCCTATTTTCAAAATCCTCCAGTCGATGAGACATGAGGTCGTTGGATGATTTGAGGTTGCCAAGTTCCGATTGTAGATCCGACACATCGGCCGTGAAGCTAGAAGTCTTCAAATCCAACGATTTCACTTTCTCGTTAGTTTTAGACAGATCGGCTCTGATCAAGGTGACATCGATGGCAACCGTGTCGATTTTATGAGCCAGAGCCTCATATTGCTGGCCGATGGTAGCCTTCATATTGGCAATGGCGCTCATGACGTCTTGGAGAGACAGTTCGGTCGGCACAGCCGGGTCTTCCTTGGCGTCATCTGGAGTACGGCTGGCGCCACCAGGTGATCCTTTAGATTGGGTATAACGATCCATGATATTAGTTTGAACCGGCCCCCCGCGAATAGGCGCCTTGGTTTTCCGCTTCTCGTTATCAGCCCTGGTTGCCATACTGGAAGATGCGCCCGAAGGGGCCCGTTAGACCTGGTGAAAATGGCAGCACGAAGGCAAGTCAACAAAAGTATACAAGAGTAGGCTCGCGTGGCCAAGATGACAACGCAATTTGATACAGAAGCGTTGAGAACCGAAAGCACACATTGATGAGGCAGAGTCAGACCGGACCTCCGACAGAACGGAACAGTTGTGCGATCTGATAGTGCCAGGACTCAAAAACGAAACTGAAAGTCGATGTAGGCCTACTGGGGGAAGACCCCTCAGCCGTTGTTGTTCAACTTTGTCCCGGCGTGCCAGCTTGCCAAGCCCCCGGCTTCACTGCAAGGTGGGCCTCAAAAGTTCGGATCGACGTAACTGCGGTTCCCAAAGTCCAAATCAAATTCTTGAAAGAGCAAAGGTATCAGCTAGGGTTCATCTTCAGTAACCCATCTGAAAAATCAGGATAGCGTCAGGATATTTTGCGAAGAGCGGCGAGGGTCCCGGGAGCCTTGTGCTCACGCGGCCATCTCGGATGCTCGCGTAGCTCCTCCTCTAGCATGGCGGTTTCAGTGCTGCATCCTTTCCTAAAGCCAGATTGGAAGGGCTCTAGTAAGTTAAAGTGTTCAATGTGTCTATCTAGTTGGAGAAGGACACATTTTTCTAGGGCTTTAGAAAGAAGGGGAAGGTTGGAGATGGGACGAAGGTTATTGAGGTTGTTTGGGTCTGCCAGACGATTTTTGATAATGGGGGTGATTTGGCCTAGTTGCAATGCAGTGGGGAACCAGCCAGTGGCAAGGGAGCTGTTGATAATAGAGGTCCAGGAAGGGGTAATGTTGTGTTTGAGGTTTTGGACAAATTTGGAGGGGAGAGGGTCTTTGGTGGTAGGGGTGAGGGAGATCAGAGTTATGATGGGCAATAGTGGGTGTGGGGGGAGTAATGATGGAGGGTGGGATATTAAGAGAGATGTTCGGATTGGTGGTAGGGATCACAGTAGAGAGGAAGGATTGCTCAATTAGTTTACTTTTGTCAAAAAAAGAGAGCTATTTCTTCACATCTAGTCGTCGAGGCCAGTGGGACAGGGGGAGCGGAAGCAGTTTGATTGCGCACAATGTTGAATATTTCTCTTGGCCTATTCTGAGCTCGGTCTAGTTGTGACCTGAAGAAGGAAGTTTTTTGTCTAAAGATGTGTTTTTTGGAGGACGATCTAGCAAGTCTGAGGCGGGCCAGGTTATAAGGAGAGGGGTCCTGTCTCTATAATCTTTCAGTCAGTCTGAGTCTGCGTCTTTCATTATTAAGATCTGTCTTAAACCATGATTTGGAAGGGATATTTCTTTGTTTTTTGAGTTTGAGAGGGGCTAGAAGGTCAAGGGTAGTAATGACAGCTTTGTTATATTGTTCGGTAAGTTCATTCGTGTTAAGGGAGGGAGGGATAGCGAGAAGTTTGGCATGAAGTTTGGATTCAAGTAAGTCGGATGGGATATGACTGAGATTTCGGATCAGTTTCATGGGTTTAATAGTTTTTGTAGGAGGGGGGAGGCGGAGGTAGTTATGGAGAATAGGATAAGGTGATGGTCGGACCAGTCAATGGGAATGATGTTAGATAGGAGGGCTAGATCCTTGCTGGTAATGATAGCGTCAACGGTGGCTCCTTTGGAATGGGTTGGTGACTGACAGATTTGTTTGAGGTCATTCATTTTGAGAAGGTCAGAGAGGAGGGAGATTGAGGGATCTATGGTATCATTCCAATGGAGGGTAAAGTCTCCCAGGAAGATGTTTTTAGATTTGGAAATTGAGGATTGGGTAAGAAGGTTAGATAGCTCGTCAATGAATGGGTAGTGATTTCCAGGCGGATTATATATATTGTGAAGGCGGATGGGGGGGAACCCTGTGTTTTGAGTTGGCTGCAAGGTATTCAAAGGAGGCATATTCAACGTTATTGAAAAGTGAGAGTTGTAGTTCGTCTTTGAAGATAATAGCTACACCACCGCCTTTTCGGATGGGTCTATCTTTCCTAATGATGGAGTAGCCCGGGGGTGAGAGTAGGTCTGGAATGCTTGTAGAGTGGTCATTAAGCCAGGATTCTGTAAGGAACGCAATGTCGATGGATTCGCTGAGGATGGTTTCTGAGATTTCTATAGCATGTCGGGCAGCGGAGCGGCAGTTAACAAGCATACAGGTGAGGGGTTTAGGAGTGGGTTTGGGAGATGGGAGGGCATGGATGGAGGTGAGATGAGGAGGGGGTCTAGGTGAGACAGGTGAGAGTGGAATACGACTAGTCCCCAATATGACGGGGATGTTTGAGAAGGGGGGAGGCGTGTTCATGGTTGATGAGTATGGAGGGTAGGAATTATGAAGGTCGGAAATCTCCTGGTGAGGGAGGTTGCAAGTGGTGCGGAGTGGTCTTTGAGCCCGGCAGAGCAAGGGCGTTGTTTTACACGGTTTGGAGGTGGTGGGGCTTATTAGACCAGGGCTAGCGGTGGTTCTACGGGGAGGGAGGTCGCTGGATTTGAGGTTGTAGAAATCGTTCCTAAGATGAGAGAGATCTCTGGTAAGAGTGGAGAGGTTAAGTTCGATGTTGCGAAATGAGTTTGAGATAAGAGTGAGGGGGTAAGTAGGATGTGGGGGGAGGAGGACAGATGGGGTTCGGAGTTAGCTGCATAGGGGGGGTCTGCTCTGAGGAGGCAGTGAGCAGTTGCAGGCTGGAGGCCTGTTCTGAGGAGGAGATGGACCGATGCAGGCAGGAGAGCAGGGAGGGCTGTAGTTGAAGGGGAGGAGTGGCATGTTGGGGTAGGAGGGAGATGGGACCTCTGTTGAAGAGAAGTTTGGAGATAGCAAGGAGGTACAGTTGCGGATAGACATAGGAGTGAGGGGGATAATAGGAAGAGTGTAGTTCGGGGGGGAGATGATGATTTGGGAGTAGAAGGGTGAGGGGAAGTGTGATTCAGAGGGTGTGAGGTTGAATTGGGAGAGGTGGAATGAGGGGGTGGAGGAGAAAAGGAAGGGGAGTCTGGGTGGGGAGTATTGTGATTCGGCGGGTGTGAGGATGAGTTGGGAGTGGAGGAGTGAGGGGGGGTTGGAGGAGGAATGTAAGGGGAATCTGGGTGAGGAGTATTGTGATTCGGCGGGAGTGAGGATGATTTGGGAGAGGAGGAGTGAGGGGGTTGGAGGAGGAATGGAAGGGGTGACTGTGAAAGAGGGCCAGGGAGGGGAATGGGTGGGCTGATTGGGTGCAAGGGTGATTGGGAGTGAGGGGGTGAGGAGAGGTTCAAGGGGAGAGGGGGGTCATGGTGAGGAAGGAGGGAATGGGTGATAACGTTTGCATAGTGTCATAGGATGTAGAAAGGTCGGGGCGGGAGAGGTGGGCTGGTGGGGCGGGGGCGGTGGGGAGAGGGGAGGTGGAGAGTATGGGAGGCTGTTGGTGGAAAGAGGGCAATCCTTGAAAGCAGTTATACATGGAATTGGTGTATTTGATCAATTTGGGGCATACATTTACCAAAGTCCTTTATGTAGTTCTAATGAATGCAACTGAAACTCCAAGTGATGATTTATGACTGTGTGGGTTCAACGCTCCGTTAAGGTCCCCCTATCACCAACAAGCCCTTATGAAAGAGGGCCTTCCTTGGAAGCAGGTCTTTGTAGAATTTGTGTTTACGATCATTTGGGGAATCTATACTTACCAAAGTCATTTATGTAGTCCTAATGGTGTAATTGATGCCTAAAAAATCTCCCTTCTTTAATTTCTGTTCTCTGAAACAGAAGTAATACCTCTTTGTGTTAGCAGTTGCATGGAATTGTGTAGGATAGTACTAAGAGTATAATCACAGGGTGTCTTTCACTAAGAGGTGAATCACTTGAAGGAAGAGAACGTTGACCTACATTTGAGTAATGCTTTTTGTTTCATAGGTGAAAACAAATGCTGCTGCTTTTTGTACAGGGGGCCGATATTGCAGCACTGCTGCAAAACTGGCCCCCTGTACCAAAAATGGCCTCACTGGTCGAAAACGCCTGATGCCCGCTAAGGCCAGTCCGGCCCTGTTAGTCATCTTCTGAGGAAGTCAAATGGGTGAATCTTTCAGATCTTTGGTGAAGGCTACAATTCTTGTTTTTCTTTGACTGTGCGCTGGGTTGACCTGACCAAGTTTCACATGAAGTTCCATTTGAGATTTTGGATTTTGTGGGTGGAGAATCTATCTTGCTTCTTCCAGGGAGTTAACAGAATATTGTTTATTGTCTTTGGTAAAGCGGAAGCAGAAAGGCTATCCCCAGCGCTAATGAATTGTAACTTGATGTAAGTGTGTTGTAACATCTTTAAATTCACGCCACAGGGAAAATGTTGCTGCAAGGCATCCTGGAATAGGGAAATCTAGTCCCCCTTGAATCAAAGTGTCTTCTGAGTACAGCTTGTGACAATGATGGATTTGATCACCTTGAAGAAATGAGCTCTTGATAAGACATATGGAGCAGTTGGATATCTGCCTTTTGTTGATGGGGCTTGCATGCTCAAATCTTGGTTACTTTGTGGTGAAAGTGCTGGGTCCTGGTTGAGGTTTTTAGGGCTCACCTGCTGATGCGCTTGCGCATAGCTGGCGAAGCTCTATAGTGGCTTATCCAGAGTTTAACCACTGGCGATTCCACTGGCGATTCCATGCAGTGCATGTGCTTTTTAACTCATTGCGCAAGCGCAATGAGTTAAAATGCGCGTGCACAGCATCAAATCGTCAGCTTGGTGCCGCCAGCCCAGCCATTCTCCTCCCCTAATTGCCCCCTGCTGCATCAAAGGCTTTTTCACGGCCGGCCGGCCGTGCTTTCAGTTTCACGGCCGCCAGGCCGTGTCTCCTTTCTACGGATTTCTCTGATGGCACTTCCTCAAACATAAAACATTTGTTAGAAGCTCTTCACTTCATACGTTCCCCAACCGTATGTACCTTATTACCAGTAGGCATGTGGTGACTTTAACACCTTCGCTGCTAGGTGTTTTCCCCTCCGGTGCTGGATGATGCCATTTCCCATTGTTTCATGACGAGCTCAGCTCGTCATCAGCACAGCTCAACCGTGCATCATGACGAGCTGAGCTCGTCATCAGCATCGAAAGGGTTAAAGTATGTGAGCTTGCAGGAGAAATACGATATTACCTCTCATTACTATTGCAGGCAGGATAATGTGTCAACATACTTTATCAGCACTGCGCCCCTTTTACAAGCGCCGCGTTTGTTTCACATTCATTGCTGCGTATCTTATCTGGTCTCCCTTCCTCTCCACCATTTAATCATCAGGCTCCAGCACAGCCCTCCCTCTCCACCCGCCTGACTCCTCAGCTCTGCTGTGAGACAGTCGAGGCTGGAGCCCCAGGACTGTGCCCTTTCATGAATGTCGTGCTGGTTTTGCTTTCGTTGTCTTGCCTTTACCCCCGCTCCTCCACCCAACTCTCTTCTCTCCCTCCCCTCCTCCCCCCCCCTCCTTTCACTCCTCCCTCCCCCTCCTATCCAAACAGTGAGTGAACTCCACTGTTTTCGTCGGAGTAGACCAAAGTGGACACAAGCTTGTTTATCAGCACTGCACCCCTTTTACAAGCGCCGCGTTGGTTTCACATTCATTGCTGCATATCTTATCTGGTCTCCCTTCCTCTCCCCCAATTAGTCATCAGGCTCCAGCACAGCCCTCCCTCTCCACCCGCCTGACTCCTCAGCTCTGCTGTGAGACAGTAGAGGCTGGAGCCCCAGGACGGTGCCCTTTCATGAATGTCACGCTGGATTTTCTTTCGTTGTCTTGCCTTTACCCCCGCTCCTCCACCCAACTCTCTTCTCTCCCTCCCTTCTCTCCTCCCTCCCCCTCCTTTTACTCCTCCCTCCCCCTCCTTTCCAAACAGTGAGTGAACTCCACTGTTTTCGTCGGAGTAGACCAAAGTGGACACAAGCTTGTTTTAATAGGCATTGGGAGAAAGGGAGACTCGAAGTGGCCCGCAGTCCGCATCAATACGGTAGGGACCGAAGATAATGACGGTGAATGCTGACCTTCGCTTCGGCATTATAATTTAGCTTCCCCCATCCTGCTTCGCATTACCAACCCTCCCCACCCTCGGAGCACAAACGGAGCCTTTCTTAATCAAGTGTCAGTGCTTCTTTATTTGTCCTCCATTCCCTGGTCTGCCCGACCCTCCCTGACTCCCTACACCCCTCCTAGACAGGTCCAGCGGGCACCTACATGGTACGAGCTCCGCAGACTTCACAGACTTGCACGCAGAAGACAGCATTATACTAGCCTGGGTTCTCATCAAGTATTTTACCAGAAAACGTCCCAGCAATGGCTCCGTTTTTCACCCTACTCGTCTCTTCTGTGCATAACCCTCACTCACCCTCAAACACCCTCACTCACCCTCACACCCCCTCTCACCCTTACACCCCCTCTCACCCCCTTCACCCTCACACCCCCTCCCACCCTCACACCCCCCTCACCCTCACACACCCTTGCACCCCTGACCTTCTCCCACCCTCTCACCCTCACTTACCCCCATCCACCCTCTCACCCTCACTTACCCCCACCCACCCTCTCACCCTCACTTACCCCCACCCACCCTCTCACCCTCACTTACCCCCTCACACCTGCTCACCCTCATGCACCCTCACACTCACACACCCTCACACTCACACACCCTCTCATCCTCACACACCCTCTCACCCCCTCACACTCACTCACCCTCTCACCCCCTCACCCTCACACGCCCTCTCACCCCCTCACCCTCACACACCCTCACTCACCCTCACCCCCTCACACACCCTCACTCACCCTCACACACCCCACTCTCACACACCCTCACCCTCAAACCCCCTCACCCTCAAACCCCCTCAACCTCACCCCCCCTCATCCTCACCCCCCCTCATCCTCACATACCTTAACCCTCACACCCCCACACCCCCTCACACACCCCCTCACCCTCCCTAACCCTCACTCAGCACCACCACATTAATCACTCAGCACCACCACATTATAACTCAGCACCACTCAGCACCACCACAGCACCCTCGCACACCCCCTCACCCACCCTCGCACCCCTCACCCTCACCCACCCTCTCACCCTCACTTACCCCCACCCACCCTCTCACCCTCACTTACCCTCTCACCCTCACTTACCCGCTCACCCTCACTTACCCGCTCACACTCACTTACCTGCTCACCCTCACACACCCGCTCACCCTCACACACCCGCTCACCCTCACACACCCGCTTACCCTCAGACACCCGCTCACCCTCACACACCCTCGCACACCCTCTCACCCTCACACACCCCCACCCTCACACACCATCACTCACCCTCTCACCCTCTCACATACTCTCACCCCCTCAGCACCACCACATTATCACTCAGCACCACTCAGCACCACCACAGCACCACTCAGCACCACCACAGCATCACTGAACACCATCACAGCACCACCACAGCACCACTCAGCAGCACCACTCAGCAGCACCACTCAGCAGCACCACATCATCACTCAGCAGCATCACCACAGCATCACTCAGCAGCACCACCACATTATCACTCAGCAGCACCACCACATTATCACTCAGCGCAACCACAGCATCACTCAGCGCAACCACAGCATCACTCAACAGCACCACTCAGCACCACCACAGCACCACTCAGCACCACCACAGCATCACTCAGCGCAACCACAGCACCACTCAGCACCACCACAGTATCACTGGTTCAAATCTGTTCTCTCAATGTTTCAAGCTTTATTACAAATCACAAAAAGATGTTAATATTTCACTTCTGTTCTTGTATTTTCGTCACAATAAAAAACACTGAACATAATCTTCACAAAAGTTATTTACAAAAGTTTAAGCTATTGACATTACAAATTAAATTCATTATTTAAGTATCAATTATTTAAAAAAATTAAAAGCCATTGCTATTTGTAATATCAATACATCTAATTCACGTAAATACAAAACATGTTGCATTACAAATGCTATAGGTGTCACATTTACGAAAGTTATAACTATTGGCATTGTAAATGACAACGCTATTAATTTAGCTATTTTAAAAAATAACGCATAAATAAAAAAAAATCATTTATAATACCAATAGCTCAAACTTTCCTAATGCGAGCCCTATTGAATTTCCAATGCTTGTTATCTCCTTTGTTTATTTGGTGGATGCAGTTTTTAGGACCTTGTTCTTCTTGGCAGCCATTGTTAGCAGGCAATATTTTGTGTGGATTGGCTTATCTTCTCCTATAGTGAGGCTGCTGGATTCACTGTGGACATTGCTAAGTTAGCATAGGTTAGCACAAGCTTGGCTGCCATGTTACGCACGTTACTAAAAAAACTTTGTTTTTGCAAAGCCTCTGCTTGTGCGTGTTCACATGAGACTGTCTGCTTTTCACGTTCCTTGTGGTACTCTGTGGCTCATGATGTTCAAGATCGAAAAACAATGTCTCTTGTTACTCTGCTGTGATTAGTCCCCCGCACTTAGACATAACACCAAAGCGCAGCTGCACTGCTGAAAATCAAGTGCTTTTAATATTTGCATGCATGCAGGTTAGAGACTCTTGGAGAAAACCTTTCCCGAGAGAAGAGCTGTGCTTGTCCGGAGATGTAAACCTTTGCATCTAGACTTGGAGGTATGGGGTCCCCCTGAAAAAGCCCAGAGGACTTCTTTTTTTATAATAAACTAGTTTCTAGCACGGGGAGGGTGGCAAGGCACAATAGGCCGTTTTCCACTAGCTCAAAAAAATGATATACCCGTTTATTTTCTGTGGAGTAATAACAATGCTGACTATATTGTGTTTATGCATTATGCTGCTAGTACTGCCACGTGTTCTGCATTTTAGAGCATGTTCGTTAAAATAAACATTTTAAACTATACCGGTTATCTGATTACAAGTATGAGTGAGTGAGCGAAAGAGTGTTCTTGCTCCCGCGATTCCTGAGAGAGTTACATGTTCTGGGTTGCCTAATCATTGGTAGTTTCGCTGTAGTACGGAGAACGAATGTGACACTATAGCTAGTCGGATTGGGGTTCTGAGCACTAAGGTGGGTAATTGGTACACCACTATACACGGAGGTCCTGGTTTCCTGTGCATAGTTCTGTATATGTGCAGAATCCCTGCAACACTCCTTGATCAGACATGCCCAACCCAATATTTCCCAATGGCGTTATGAATGTTGGACAATGAGGGAAATTTGAGTTCAACTCTTTTCATCTTTCAGCGCACAGTGTTTCTAGTTGTGGCAATGACAGTTTGTCTTTTAGTATGTAAGAGTCACTGTGGGTAAGATTGTGACGAGGGGAAACCAAAGTACCAAAGATGGGGGTCCAGGGAAAGCCAGCAGATATTCTTCTCAGTGGTAACTCTAGCTGAGGTACTCTCACTGTATAGATAAAGACCAAGTGATCTCTAGTTTGAAGACATACAAAATCTTTGTGGTAGACCATATCAAGTAGCAGAGGACAGGTGTGTGTTATTGCGGCGATCAGTCTCTTAAGTCATGTAAGTTTTTCTACTTGTAACTCTGGGTTATTTCAGCCCATGTGACCCTCTGTTCTTGTTCCGGATATGTGTGGTAATAATCAGTTCCAGGTTTCCTACACCCCCCTTGCACGACCTCCATTAAGGTGTGGCCTCTAAATCACTTGTTACCTTGCTGAGCCTCTTACCTCAGTCCCCCAAGGCCCTGAGACCTTTTCGGAGAGATGGCAGGCATTCGTACTCTTGTCCCAGTTCCACAAGGGAGGGACACCGATATCCTTGCTGTACCAGCGTCGACCTCAGGACTGATAGAGAAAGTCCTTGAAAAGTTGCCAGGCTTTGGGACAGCAGAAGAAGAAAGAGGGTCTCCCGTTGGGTGAGGCGATCAGTCGCAGTCACTCACCTGCTGGTTTTTTTAGAAGAAAATATAGGGATTCACCACATCAGTCTCCTGCAGATTGCTACCTTCATCTTGGATTTTACATGTCACCACTGGATCCGCTTATAAGTTAATTTTCTTAGATTCTTTCTAAGCTCAGATGGCATTCTACCCCTTTTAGGTGTTTCAGCTCTTCGCTGCTGCTATTTGTGGCATTAACAACCACAGGGGTATGGAGCAGTCCAGTAATGACAGGAAAAAAATACCAAGGTTTAGTGTGTTTGAAAGTATGCTACAACCTTCTATAATCTATAAGACGGATCAGCAGCCCCATCCCCACCCTCCCAGCATCTCGAGACCCTCACGAGTGAGTATCTGCTCTCTATACACCCCAGATTGATTGATTGATTTAGATAGGGTTTTATGGTTAGATGTTAGCATTCCACATCATATTGTTAGTTCATATTTTATTTATCATAAGTGAATTCAAAGTACATGTGGTATTATTTACATGCCTTACATTTGTTACAGTAGCTCTTTGCCATATTGCGATATTGTGAGATTAATTCTGGATTTGTCAACTGGCACATTTCATTTTATGTATGTTTGTGCTGCTCCATGTTTCCTGCATAACTTTAAAGATGTTGACCTAATTTATGAGGTTGAATACATTTCTAGCTTTGGCCATGACTCGCAAATGAAGAAGTTCTGTCTGATCTCTTTAGCTGCACTCTTCCATGTGACTGTCTTTCATTATTGTGTCTGCATGCTTGTCAATCATAGTGCTTGTGAAAACACCATTTGCTGATAATGCTTGCATTTCTTTGTGCATTGTGTTATGATTCCTTAAGATCAGTCGTAGAATATTGTAAGATGTCATCATCCATGATCTCAATGTACAACATTGGTCACCATCAACCAGTGAATTAAGAACATATTTTGCATGTGACTTCAAATCTCCTTATGTGCCTGTCTGTGTCATACATTACTATCAATAAGCTTTGTCCATGCACACCACTTTCCAACCTTTGACTGGTCATACTACTGCTGCTGTTTACATGTGCTCTGGAAGGAGCCTGAGGACAGCAGATGTAGTGCTGCAAGTTCTTACATATGTGCTCAGATTAGATGGTGTGTACTTGTTGTTGGCTTATTGTTTGTTAGCTGGGGATGAGGGACGTTCAAGTGTGCCGTTTATAGGTCCGTCACTGTTGCTAATTGTTTCTCATACACTTTTCATACTATTTGCGCAGCAGCTGAGTAACTCTTCATTGTGGGTAGTTAGTAAAGTTCAAGTTATGCTACTGATTATGGTACTTTTTTAGTGTTCTCGTGCAGTTGCACCCATTTTTCATGCGTTATGGAGGTTTTCATGCAGCACAACTTAATAGTGTTGTGTGCAATAGTAACTTTTTTTGACACCAATGTGTTGTCACATGCAATAGTGTAGTGGTTCTTAACATTTTCTGTCTTATGTGGACCCGCAATTAATCATTACTGTAAACTGGGTACCCCGCTGCATCAAGATTGGACTCCAGGGATCCAACTAGGTCATTACTGAAGCAGGTGGACCCCGACATAAGCATTTTGGATACTTTGAACCACAAAGCAACAGAACATGCATTCATCAGAAAAATACACAAATTATGAAATATTTAATTCACAAATATAAAAAAAATCTAAATTTTGATTATATTGAGAAGGAGTTGAATTGAGGCCACGCATTGTCCATTCTATGTTCTGTTTGATGCACTTGCACTGCAGCCACGAATCAATAGAGGATACTAACTTAATTTTCAGCGTATTTCAGATTCCTTCAGATTATCCGAACATTAAAAAAATTATAATTTTACATTTTGCAACTTTATATAAACTTTATTAATCTGAAGGAATTGTGGACCCCCAGAGTCCCAGGGCCTCAGGTTAAGACCCACTGCTATGGTACGTTCGGCTACCTTAGTATTTTATATTGTGCAAGCCTTTCTTTGGTGCTATCTGTAAATAGGTTTAGGCCCTAGTGAGTTAACGCTGTACTAAGACTTCTTTGTCACGACCGAAGGTGAGGATTATGCTTAACTTTTTTCACTTTTATTTATACAGCAGTTTTAAGCACATCCTATCTTTCACAGTGACCTTCGGGAAAGGAAGACAACAAGTTTAACCAATCATGATAAGCTAGAATGCCCTTTATAGTCTCTTGTCAGAGCTTTTACTCTCTCTTTCTTCACTGCGCAGCAGCCTTCAAGATAAGTGATACCAACTCTTTATCTGAAGGGGAATGGGTCACTGTACAAAACCCCAAAAAATTATATGGACATATGTTTTTGTAAAGATTAATTTTGAAAAGTCTTTTGCCTTCTAGGTCGTTCTTGCAGGCACACATTCAGCACCAGGGGCAGCTCCTCCACTAGGGCGGAGGAGCACCGCCCCACTGCTGTCTCGCAGTGCGAGAAAGCAGAAGAGTTTGGTTGAGGGAAGGCGGGTGGGCGGGGCTGTTCTGCGAGCAAGCAATGCAGGGGAGGAGTGGTGTGCTTACTTCTGAGGGCACAATGACTGTTTGGACGGCCGTCTGGGGCCGCCCAAACAAGTCATGCACACACTGCCCTTTCTCTATGAAGCCTTCATGGAGAAAATGGCCTCCCAGTAAGCACCTGGCTGGGCAGCGTCCCATCCGATCACAACGCTGCCATTGCAGTGTTGTGATTGACTTAGGGGAGGGGAGGGAAGGGACACTGCCTGCTTCCTGTTCCTGTTCCTGCCAGAGGCAGGAGAGCAGGAGTCAGAGACGAGAAAACATGGGACTCGGCTGGCGGACAGGTACTTTTTGTATTAATAATTATTAATAATACAACCGCCCCCACACTTAATGCCGTCCGCGACTGTTCAGCGCTCCTTACGCGGTGAGTTTCCCCTTAATTAAGCATAGGGGAACGAGCTGGTGTGGTACGGTCCTTTGTCCACATGGTGTCGGGGAGAATGACAACTTTCTAAGCTCCACAGCTAGCACACGCCAGCTCTGTAGCACTTTCCGACATTGGCGAGAGCATTACGACTGCCCACTGAGCCTTGGGCCCACAGTTCCGCTGCAGCCTGTAGCTGAACTACCCTTAAATGTGGTCTCTATTTCCATTCAATACAAACATGTTTTTTGACGTCTGAAGGGATCTGTAGTGTGAATTAAAACTAAAGATTGACAAATGAACACCGATTGGAACTGGGCTCAGGTGTGCATCCCCCATAGATTGAATGAGTAATTTACTCCCCAAGGATTTCACCCATCAAACGAGCTCTTGTGTTCTTACTGGACCCCATCCAGTGCTACAAATGACTTCCTTAGTTCCCATATTTCTTACTAGACACCTCTATACCAGATTGCTCTAAAATGAAGTTGTCAAATGAGTCTAATTCAGTCTGTTTCCTCTCATTTGATGATGAGTTTTTTGGGGCAGTGGACAACTAGCATATGGTCGCTCCAAATCTATCTTCCCAAGGGAAGATTGCATTGGCCCTTCAGATGCCTCCCAACCTTATGGCAGCGGGCAAAGTGCCCCTCTAAATCAAGGGAAAAGAGAAGCATGACCAGAGTGTGGACCTAGACGCCACTGATAGGCTTATGATGGTGTTTCTATCCCACTGTCTTCCCACAGCCGAAGTTCCATGCCCCCCCACCTGTTACAGGGGGCAAAAGATTTGGGGACGCTTCTCCTCTCACATACAACCCACCCACCCAAGAACCACATGATGGGGATGACTTCCATGGAGATTCTAATGGTAACATGGGCCCGTCTATGCCCTGGCACCCTTCACCTGATGCTCAATTGCTGGCGCAACACCCTACTAAATTGGACAGAAGCGTTAAACACATCATGTCGAACATACTTGACCTGGAGCATTTCCTACACTCCCGTTCCTCCAAATGGTTTCCGGGTAAGAAGGTAGACATTTTCGTGGTAGACCACCTCAGAGAGCCTCTGGATAAAGAGGTTTGCGCCCACCTCAGGGTGGAATTTCTACGTCCTTCTCTGAACAGTAAAATTGCCATGACCCCTGAGATAGACAATATTTACAGAAAGCAGTGGTGGTTTGATCAGTAGCACATCTATTCTCTTAGTGCATTCAGTGTAAGCATTCGAGTGTTGGTGCCCATCGAAGTTAAAACAGCTGCACCACACTTCCTACGGTGCCAAAACACAGAAGCCCAACTGGACCTCGTGAAGACCCAAAACAGAAATATAAACCTCAGCACTCTTATTCAGAATCTTAAGTCACAAGTTTTAGAAGCGATCACAATATAATCAAGAATGAGTAGCTTGGTGTGACAGTCCTCCTTTTAAGCGTTTAGCCGGCATTGCATACTGAACCCAGAACGACGCGCCGCGCGGGACATCTGAATACAAAAGGGGCATATCATAGCCCAAGACCTTGTGACTACGAAATTTACAAACTAACCAGCGGATGTACAAAAAATCACATGCTGCAGTCTTCTGTTCTAATTAGAGAGCTTAACTGCATATAAAGACAGACGATCTCCCATTGCAAGACTTTGACAATATTCTTTTAATACGATTGCTTCGTCGCCCATGCTAACAGTGATTGAAGCCTTGAAAAACTTTCCATGAAACGAAACACGTGTCGGCTGCCAGTTCAATGCTTAAAAGGAGGACTGTCACACCAAGCTACTCATTTTTGATTATATTGTGATCGCTTCTAAAACTTGTGACTTAAGATTCTGTCATATGTATATATTAAACTGTTACGACAAGAACAATATTGAGGTCCTGCTGTTACTTTAAAATAAACTTGCTTCAATAAGTATATGAATTAATGTGAAATTGGATAAGAGTGCTGAGGTTTATATTTCTGTTTTGACCCCTGAGATAGACACCAGTATGGCCACATTCTAGTAGAAATACATCCAAGACCCTGACAAATGTATAGACCAGTCATGGCAGTCTTGACAAGAAAAGTTTTCTGCTATTATTCGCCCCATCACAAATATTTCAGACATGACAGAGGAGGTCAAACAATTGTGAGCTCTTATTTCTCTTGAAATTCTATTGGGGTGTTCCCAAAGAGCAGTCATATTCCTGGGCATTACCAACTCCCCCTATCTACTGAGAGGCACAGGTCTCTTTTAATCAAAGTAGGCCCCAAATAGGGGAACCTGGCCACCTCCGAAGCGGTAGCAATAGTACAGGGATGCCTGTTCAGAGATCTCTTTATTAAACGTTAAAGGGTTAGTGAACTTTTTATCCATGTTTACATCCCTCGGCAAGGAGAAAACCTCCATGGAAATAAAGTTATTCTTGGGGTTCGTCATGGAGGAGGTGCTAAATTGCTTGCTTTCACTCCCTTGCGCCATTAAGACGCCAAGGCTCCTGGTGTCGTCAAGCACAGGACCAGTACAGGTTTAGGGTTTTTTTCTTCTTCAGAGGTTTCAAGCACCATCTAAGGGGTGCAGGCTCAGCGTCAACGGACACACGCAAAGAACCCATATAGGTAAGTGTTCCCCCTTCTTCCCAAGTAAGAGTGGGAAGGTGGTTGGCAGACTCCCTCTCCTTTTGGACAACAACGCTTCCCCCATTGATCAAGAGGTAACCGACATGCTTACAAAAGGGACAGTCTCCCCGATTGGCATCAACCTTCAGGGTTTTGAGCTACCTGTTCCTGATGGAGAAGAGAGACAGGAACCAACTCACTGTCATAAATGTCAGAGTTCAACAAGTGGCTCATTTACCACCACTTCAAAATGGAGGGTATTCACATCCTCTAGCACCTGTGGAGACCAGACAACTGGATGGTACGCTTGGAAGTGAAAAATGCATATCTCACAATTCCCATCTACCCTCTCTAGCACAGATTTTTACAATTTGCATGGAGACTCCAGTTCCTGCACTAACATCTGTCAATCAGTCACTCAATCAGTACTTATTAAGCGTGACTACTCACCCGTGAGGGTCTCAAGGTGCTGGGGGTTGCAAGCCCGCATGGGCATTGCAGATCAGTCAAAGAGCCAGGTCTTGAGGTCCTTCATGAATCGGGTCAGCGACGGGGATAGCCTGAGGTGGAGATGCAGGGTGTTCCAGGTTTTGGCGGCGAGGTAGGAAAAGGATCTTCCTCCGGTCCTGTTCTTGCGGATCCAAGGGACAGTCACAAAGGCCAGTTGGGCGGAGCAGAGGTGTTTGGTGGGTACGTGGATTGAGAGCCAGTGGTTCAGGTATGCTGGTCCAATTTTGTGGAGGGCTTTGTTATGTTATGTTATGTTAGTCAGTTTGTAAAGCGTAAGGTATACCCAGAGGTGTCTTGGCGCTGATTCCATGAGCAAAGATGAGAGGAGCAAGAGAGGCTCCTGAATTGGAGTAAGGAGGGAGTTGACCTTATGTCGAGTGGGACGATGTTTCACGAAGTAGCAGCTCTGACCACAAAACTGCGCCCACTCCTTTTGGATTTTTTGAAACTGATAGAATGAATTCTAAACGTGCCTGATGATCTCAGGTTTCAGGTTGGGGTGACCAGGATAGGACTGTCTTCAGAAAAATGGGTCCAGAATCGTGGAGGACTTTGTAGGTCAGACAGAGAGTCTTAAACTTGCTTCTATTTTTGACCTTCAGCCAGTGAAGGCCTTTAAGTGCTGAAGAAACCGAGTGGTGCCTGGGCACTCCCAGTAACAGTCTGGCTGTGGAATTCTGAAGGACTTGCAGTTTATTCAGATACTGTATTGATTTGTTTGCCTAGAAGTAGGTGATCATCAATGAAGATCCCCAACCTTTGGACTTTACTGGTCGGGACAGGAAGGGGTCCCATTTCTGCAGGCCAGCAAGGAGCTTAAGAGAAGTTAGGGTTGTTGCCAAGTAAAATCACCTCGGTCATCCCGGCATTAAGCTTGAGGCAATGTTTGCTCATCCAGGCGTTGATGTGTCTCATACAGTTATGAGTGGTATCCTTTGCATTATTAGAGGCTGAAAGCAAAATTTGCATGCCATCTGCATACGAGGTGAGAGAAAAGGTGAAGGATTGAACAATTGGGGCCAGTTATGCAACATACACAATAAAAAGGGTGGAACTGAGCGAAGAACCCTGCGGAACACCACAGGGCAGACGAAAGGAGTTCGAAGAGAAGGCATCGATGTTGATAACTTTGTCCCTGTCTAACAGGAAGGAGGAGACTAGTTTTAAGGCAAGAATGTAAATACCTTTGGCTTCCAAACAGTGGACCAGAGAAGAATGATCCACTGTGTCACCTTTGTAGGTGTGTGCGAGGAGCTTGAAGGTGACTCTTTTTTTGATTGGGACCCAGTGGAATTCTCCTAGGTGTTCGGAGATGTGGCTGCTGCGGGGTAATTTGAGGACTAATTTGACTGCTACATTTTGAACGTTCTGTAGTTTCCTGGGGAGTTTCTGGGTGATACCTGCTTAGAGTGTGTTGCGATAGTTGAATCTGCAGCAGATGAGTGCGTGGGCGACTGTCTTTCTGGCTTCAGTGGTGTCGGGCATGGTTGTATATCCAGGCAGAATCCCAATCTCCTCGGAAGCGATGAAAGTATCACTCTCCTTCAGAAAGATACCACCCTCTAAGTGATTCAAGGAACACCAAGGAGAGAGTATCTATCTCACCAAAAAAGAGAGACCAAAAACCATAGGTCTGCCAAGGATGTGGGTAGTGGTGCAGGTAGGGTACAAATCAACTCAGCTCACTCCGCTCACTGCAGTGTGGAGAAAACAAACACATATAACAATATTTAGTGTACGTGTAATAGTTTAACAGACTGAACTAACACATGACCACTCGTAATGTGCTGTCCCACACTCACCTGACCTGATGACCCAAGATGCATCAAACGATGTTTATCGACTCTTGAAAATAACTTTGAGTAAGGACTTTTTAGATGATCTCTCTTTGAAAAGAAAAACAGGGTTGCCGCTGTAGTCTGTAAAAGTGCCAGTAATAGGGAAAAAAACGCTTCTTCGCTTTTTTCATATCATTGTGGCCAAAGTAATCACGCTATTGAGTTTTTAGATCAAATATGTTTTATTGAGTTCCACAGAGCAACAACATACAGCAGGAGAAGACAAAAAATAAAGGCAGTGCGAGCAAGACTACAATGCAAGTGCTACGAAAATAGGCATGTCCCCGGAAAGTCCAGTCAGTGAATAAACTGTTCGTCCATGTGAAATCGTACGGCAAGAAACAAGCCCAACGCCTAGTGCAAGAACTCTTTTCTACCCACCCCCCCAAAACTGTGCCCCCCCCCGCCCGGATCCCCAATCAACTCCCGTCCCCCAACAGAACCCTGCCCCTCCCCCCCCCCGGTGTGTTCCTAAGCAAGTCCGGTTGAGGCCGAGTGAGGGCCAGATTAAACCTTACGTTCCGCCTTGGTTGTCCCAGTGCGGAAGTCCTCCGCCAGCTTCAGGACCCTAAGGTACTTCGGGCAGGTGAGCTCCGTGAATTCCTGAGATAGTAAAGAGAGGAGTGGTTGCCATGTCTCGCGGAAAGCGTCTGAGGTCTGTGTGAGCGAGGCCTGGATCTTTTCCATCCCCATGATATACCATAACCTGTGTAGCCACCCTGTATGTGTGGGTTTCCTCAGTGTGCCCCATAATGATAGGATGTGGTGAGTCGCCGCCCCCATCGCCAGCCCCATCTGCCGTCCCCGCAGTGATTTGAGAGGGAACATAAGTTTATTGGGGAGCCCAAGGATCGCATACGCCGGGAAGCGTGGGATGTCAGTTTCAAAATAGGTGTCAATGTCCCTCAGCACCGCCTCCCAGTACTCTTTAACTGCATCGCACTCCCATAGTATGTGTAGCATGGTCCCTGTGTGTCCGCACCCCCTCCAGCAAGTGGGGTCTTTGCTTGGGTTTCCCTGGTGTAGGCGCTCAGGGGTCAGGTGCCAGTAGTAGGCGATTTTCACCGCCGCCTCCCTGCTGGCTGTGTTCCTCGCAGTGTGGTGGGCCCTGTAAAATACATCCCGCCATTCCTTATTTGACAGTGTGCGCCCCAATTCCCTCTCCCAGCGTTTCTGGCCTGCAGATCTCTCCTCAGGAGGGGGTGGGGACAGCAAGAGGTACAGTTCGGTAATGGACCCAGAGTCGGATTTTTTAGTCATGAGCCACCTCTCGTACGGGGTCAATGGGCGGCTGACCAGCGGAGCCACCTCAGGATGAGTCAGCCAGTGGCGGAGTTGGAAATACTGGAAGCGGTGTGGCTTGTCTAGAGCGTAGTCAGCCACCACCACGTCCCACGGTAGGAAGCCTTCTGTGTCAAACAAGTAGCCTGCCGAGCGGCACTCGGATGGCCGCCATTGGGGAAACGAGCCCGGCGGTAACCCCGGGGGAAAGGCCGGGTTGTCCAGCAAAGGTGTCATGGGTGATGGGAAAGTCGTGAGGCCCCTCGGGACAGCGGTGGCATTCCAGACCTGCATAAGAGTCCTGGTGATAGAGGATTTCTTCAGATATGCCGGCCTGTCCGGGCGCGCCAGGAAAGGGACCTTCCACAGTGACATGCCTGCCATGGCCCTGTCCTGGAACAACCAGTGTTTTTCGGAGGTGGGCCTGGACCACTCCAGCAGATACCGAAGTTGTGCCGCTTGGAAATAGCGCCGCAGGTCCGGAACTCCCAGGCCCCCATCAGCTGTCACCCGCATAGCGAGGTCACGCCGAAGTCGGGGTCGCTTGCCCGCCCACACATAGTGGTTCAGGGCGTCCTGAAGTTTCTTGATCATCCCCAGTGGGGGGGGGTGACCGGGAGGGTTTGGAAGAGGTAGAGGATCTTGGGGAGAAGTGTCATTTTAACGGCCGCCAAGCGACCCAACCAGGAGAGCGGCTTCTGCCTCCACCTAGCGATGTCCCCCTGAACCCGCGAGAGGAGTGTAGTGTAGTTAAGGTCGATCGTCTGAGCAGTTGCGGGAGTGAAATCGATCCCCAGGTATGGTAAAGCAGTACTGACCTCTAGCCCACCTATGCGAAGCGAGTATCTGTTAGCCGGCTTGGTGTTGCAACCCAGTGGGAGAACCACTGATTTCTGTACATTCATTTTAAAACCCGACACCGCCGCAAATGCCTCCATTTCGGACAGGAAGGCAGGCAAGGAAATCGTAGGGTTGTCCACTGCGACCAGGATGTCCTCCGCGTACAGGCTCATCGTCTGTTCCACCCCACCGAACTTGACACCGGTGATAGTCCTGTTGTCACGGACACGTTGAGCAAATGGCTCGATATAGAGCACTGTTCCGTAGCCGTTTGAAAACGTGGCTATTTTCATCTATTTAGATAGGTCCTCCTTCTCCTGCTGACAGTCTCAGCGCCGGGACACCCCCGCCGGGGGTAGCTGTGCGCTCTACAAGATTCATAAATAAATAAATAAATAAATAGAAGGCGAACAAGAGCGGCGAGAGCGGGCAGCCCTGCCGCGTGCCACGCCGGATATCAAACGGCTTTGAGCTAATCCCATTCACCTTGATTGACGCCCTGGGAGTCGCATAGCATCCCGCTATCCAGGAGCATAAACGGGGGCCAACCCCGAATTTCGCCAGTGTGTGGTCTAGAAATCGCCAATCCACCCTATCAAACGCCTTCTCTGCGTCCACTGAGAGCAGCGCGGCATCCGAGGCGTTAAAGTGGGCTTTGTCGATGACATGTAGTATGCGTTTGGTATTATCTGCACATTGTCGGGTGGGGACAAAGCCTGCCTGGTCGGGTTCAATAATGCCCGGAAGGCACGGGCCAAGGCGCGTAGCCAAGATGCCGGTGAAGAGCTTCAGGTCGACATTGAGCAGCGATATCGGCCTGTATGCTGCACACCGCTTGTGGTCTTTACCCGGCTTCGGCAGGACCACGACGTCCGCCTCCAGCAGCTCCGCCGGGATCGAACCCGGGCCCCCAAAGGAGTTGAAGAGCCTCGTAAGAACTGGCGCAAGGAGGTGGCAGAAGGTCTTGTAGAAACCAGCGGAAAAACCGTCGGGGCCAGGGGCCTTCAGGGGTTTAAGTCTGGCAATGGCCGACACAACCTCCTCCAGACGGATGGGGCTGTCCAAGGCGCTGGCGTTGGTCTCATTAAGAGCGGTGACGTCCACGGTCTCGAGGTAGGCCTGTCCAGCCTCACCCTCGATGGCCGGGTCCGCGGCGTAGAGTTGGGCATAGAAGGCTCGGAAAGCTTCTGCAATGCTAGTATCATCCGGGAGTTCCCCGCCGCCATCCTCGTGTATAACGGGGACCCTGGAGCGGACTGTTTTAGCTTTGAGTGTGCTAGCCAGAAGGCGACCCGTTTTGTCGCCACCCACATAATAAGTGTGGCGGAGGCGAAGCGCCGCATATTCTGCCCTGTCGAGGTCTAAGCTCGCCAGTTGGGCCCTGGCCGCTTTGAGTTTGCGCCAAATGCGAGGGGCGCCCGTGCGGCAGTGGACCCTCTCCAGCTCCATTACCTGCTCCTCCAAGTCCTTCCGCCGTTCCCTGCGCTCCTTGTTGTCTGCCGCTGCAAGTGCTATAATATCGCCCCTGACTACCGCCTTGAGTGCCCCCCACAGTGTCGCGTGGGCCACCTCCCCCGTGTCGTTCGCCTCTAGATAGTCAGTGATGGTCTGGGAAAGCCGCTGTACCGCCCCCTGCCGCGACAGTAAGCTTTCCCTAAGCCGCCATCGACCCTTGTGTGGGGGTGTGTGAGGGACGGTCAACTGAAGGACCACCGCCTCGTGGTCCGACAGTGCCGCCGGTGTAGTGTCAATGTCTCTTAATTATGGGGACAAGGTCAGTGGAGCTCAGGAAGTGGTCTATTCTGGCGTATGTGCGGTGTACTGCGGAGTAAAAAGTGTACCCCGGGGCAGTGCGATGTAGTTCCCGCCAGGCATCAACCAACCCCCTGTCTGTCAGCCATTGCTTCCCCGCTGTCGAAAGCGCCCGAGTCCCCAAACCTCTTTCCGGATCTATCCATTTCATTGTCCATGACAAGATTCAGGTCCCCCCCAATCAAGACATGCCTCAGGTCGCCCGACAGCGCCTCTGACAAGGCCCCCCGAAGGAAGGCCTCTTGGCGAGCGTTAGGCGCGTAGATCGAGCCAAGCGTGAAGGAGAGCGTGCCTATGTGAACAGTGTGTGCCAGGAGCCTACCCTTGATTTCGGCTACCTTGCTTCCCACCTGCCCCTTAAAATGCCTGGCTACCAGCAGGGCCACCCCCGCTTTCTTCTCAGAGGTCGCCGAGAAAAATTGTTGTGGGAAGGCCCTAGCTTTCATGCGGTGCCAATCCTTTGCTAACAAATGTGTTTCCTGCAGCAAGCAGAGCTCAGCCCCAGAATGTTCTAGAAAGGAGAGAACTGCCCTCCGCTTGATCGGGTTGTTAAGCCCCTTCACGTTAAGGGATAAAACACGGATGCCATCAGCGGCCATTGGAAAGTGTGAAGATAGACTGCTGGGGACCTGGCCCCGTCCCGCCCCCCCCACATCTGGCTGTCGTCAACTCATACTGAACACACCGAGTACCCAGCCTCAACCCCAAACAACCCCCCCACCCACCCTGAGCCCCAACCAACAATCCCCAACAAGAAAACATTGTCCGGGGCCTATCCGGCAATTGTCCAGGCCCCTGGTGAAGTCTCTGAAAGCGGGAAAACGTGGCAATGGTGGGCCCGGAGCCCCCCGTCCCGCCCCCCACACAACGTGCTGGTCGTTAGTCTACCTCTGTGCTCGTGGCTCTTCATGGCCCAGCCGCAGTGTCCGTGGTGACCATCTGAATCGCTGCTGCATGTTCAGTCGCGATCTCCGTAGGGTCCGGCCTGAACCCTTTCTTGGGCGTGCGACGACTCCTCACAGTCTGCCAGCCGTCCGCTTGGGAGCGGGGAGACCGCGTCTGGGAAGGCTCGGGGTCCGCGGCGTCATCCCGGCCCTCCGCCTCCGTGGTGAGGCCCAGCACTGCACAAGTGTCTCGTAGGGACCGCAGCTGATGAAGTGTCCCATTCCACTTAAAGATCAGTCTAAAGGGGTGACCCCAGGAGTACGGGACACCTTTGTCTCGAAGGAAAGTGGTCGCCACCTTGAATGTCCGCCGCTTTTGCAGAGTGATCGCGGATAAATCTTGGAAAAGCTCGATGGTGTGATCCCTGAAGCGGAGAGGTTGTTTTTGGCGCGCCGCCTTCAGAATGCGTTCTTTGAGAGGGTAGTCCGGCAAGAAGGCCAAGATGTCGGGGGGGGGGCTGGCGCCCTGCGTGCTAGGCCCACCCTGTGGGCCCTGTCGATGCGGATGTCGAAGTCATCCCCCTCTCCCAGGACCTCTCGGAACAAGTCCCGTAAATAGGCGGCAATGTCACCTCCTTCTGCCTTAAGCGGCACGTTCCGCACCCTGATGTTATTTCTCCTGGACCGGTTCTCCAGGTCTTCAGCATGGGCCTGGAGCTGTGTCTGTTGGTCGTGAAGCCGGAGGATTTCTTGCTGCAACTGTTCCACCTCCGCGCTCCTGGCCTGGTCCGAGGTCTCGACGGCCGCCACCCGTTCACCAATATCGTCGACATCGCGGCGGAGTTCCTTGTATTCCCCCGCCATGTCTTGCCGGAGGATCAAGATGTCCGCCTTGAGGGAGGAGAACAGCTCTTCCATGAAAGCTTTGGTGGCTGGGGCGTCTCCCTCGTCTCGCTCCTTGGCTTTAGTTGGAGGGGCCGTCACCGGCTTATCAGGGCTCTTGTCCCCCTTGGAGGCCCCCTTCGCCAGCATATCGGGGATAGTGCGGCCCCCTCTGCGATTGTTGGAGGACATGTCCCGGCCGACCCGGGGGCTCACAGTTCGCGCCTTCCACCGGGCCTCGTGGAGAATGGCCGCCTAACGGCCGACACGTATCGTCCTCAGTCTCAGGGCCCAAGCTGTGGTGAGCGCGGGGCCGGCTCACCGCCGCCTCCCCGCCATCGGTGCTGCGAGCGGGGGCACCGGGGGCTCGACCGTCTGCCCCCGAGGATCGGCGTCCCACGCCGGCGGCGCCCGGCTCCTCACCTCCTTGCCAAGCGATGGGGGAAAGGCCCAAGCCGGGGCCTCGCGTAGATTGTCAGGCCGCCGCTGCTCTCTCCTCCGCCAGATGCTACACGGGGCCAACTCGGGGCCACCGACGCGGGTCACCACTTCCAGCGCTGCTGCTCCGATCGGACCTCGTCACCCTCCGGTGCCCGGCACTGCTCCGGTGGGCCCGGCCCCGCTGCTCTGCCCCTGGCTTCTCCGTCTTCTCCGGCGCCGTCGGGCCCGGGTCTGCTGCGCGCCAACGACGGAGGGGTCCGTCCGGGGCTTCCGGGGCCGAATCAGCGGACAGACGGCCGCACCCTAGACTCTCTGGGCGTGGGGTGTCGGGGTCACCAAAATTGGGGTAGTTGCTGTAGCGTGGCTATGTAATGGGGGGATGGGGACGAGGAGCTCCGCAGAAACGCGTCCTCTCAGGCCGCCATCTTAGCCACGCCCCCCACGCTATTGAGTTTTAAATATTTTTCTCACTATATCCGGCAGAAAGATGCGTCCTGCATCTGGAAGAAAAGAGGCTTGCATGCCTTTTAACAACAAAACGAAAATAAACGCGTCCTCGCGTTTTGAAATGCAGCGGCTTTGTTCACGGGAGCAGGTCTTTCCCAAGGCTTTCTGACGGCGGCAGACACAGGTGATTCAACAGGCTGCACTAACCACGTAACAACGCTGCCGAAGAGGTCAAGACTGCAGCGCTTGTTCGAATCAATAAAGTTCACTTGAAAAAAGAAGCAATGCTTTGTGGAGTCTGGTTGTTCTTTAAGAAGCAGGGGAGAGGGGAGAAGGGAAACTTCCGTAACAACACCGATAGTTCCAATACTTCGGAAAAGGAGTTCCAGGGAGGAATGTGTAACAGAAAGGGAATACACAGTTCTTCTGGCACCAAACACGGGAAACACGGATTACAGGACGAAATAACAAGTGGGGATCCATCAGAAGGTCTTTCAAAGCAGGCAGAGAGTGTGGAAGCATGATGAGGAACATCGTTGATCTGGCAGATCATGGTGAGCGAGGAGTCCAGTATGGTTTCATGCGTGGTCCGTGAGTGTGTTTGGTGCGGTCTTAACACAGGGGGCCACCAGGAGTCTTCCCAAGCCAAGGTGTTGGGCCACAGGATTAGTACTTCAGTTTTGTCCGAGTTGAGCTTGAGGCAGTTGCCTCTCATCTAGGTGGCGACGTCCTTCATCCCATGGTGGAAGTTGCTTTTGGCGATTGAGGGCTCAATGTGGAAAACGAGGCCCTGGAAGGGGGCGGGGACGCGGGGGTCGAGGAGCTGCCCGGGCACGGCGCAGAAAAGTGAAAAGTATGCTAAACGTAGGAAAAGCAAAAAAGTGAAAAAGATTGCGAAGAAGGCAGAGGGGGAAAAGATGCAGAAGCATACGGACAGAAAGCAGACCAGCAGCAGAGCAAACATGCTCCCCACTAGACCACCAGGTATGAGGCACAGGCGGGAGCCTGCGGGTGGAGGAGGGCCTTGAACCACCAACCAACAAGGGTCAGTGAACCTACAAGGGGCAGTAGCAACCAGGTGAAGATGCGCAGGGAGGTAATCAGATCACGGTCAGAAAACCTCTCATAGGGGAACTGGCCAAGCCGACAATGGCGTGAGACTTGTCTTCTCATGTCTCTGCTCCTCTGCATCTTTATAAACATACTCCACCACACTGGGGACCGTGATTTCCAGCCTGTTGTTGCCCCTAGTGCCCCATAGCCTTTCACCACCTGGGGACTGTCAGTGCTCTCCTGGCTGCTCGAGGCCAGGGCCTGCCCAGCCTGACCCAATATCTTGGGGCCTCCTGTGGTGCCACTTGCTGCTCTTGAAAGGCCTCCTGCGGCTTGTGCCCTGCTCTCTGAGCTGCCTCTGGGTGGGGTGGACCACCCGGCTGCTCGTTTGAAGTGGGGGGGGCGTAACTTGCCTGCGACATCAGATGACCTGCTCAGGGCCTGCCGCATCGTGCACTCTGGCCCACTGGGCGCTCTGGACCTGCTTGAGCCCATCTGGCCTTGGAGCCACGTATATTAGTGAGTACGCGGTGATCGGCTGTGAGATGACACATCGGTCCAACATTCCACTCTTCCCTCCATCCTGCTCCCCTGGCTTTGGCTAGTTTGAGGCCTTACTTTCTTCTAGATACCACGTTGCCTCGCTTGCTGCTCCCAGGGAATATACACCCATACCAGCGACCCAATTTTGCTCATACACCATTACTTTCATCCTGCGCTGCAGCCCCTTTGCAGCCAACGGCCCCTTCTGTCCAGCATCCTGGCAATGCTTTGACATCACCCAGGTAATTATGCTGTTGGCCCCACAGCTCTAATCCGGAGCCTGGCTTATGCGCCATGAAGTTCTTACCTTTCCCTTCCGCGCACCATCCTGCGCTGCCCCCTTTAAGAGCTGCTGAAGGGGGACACCTACGCCAGGGAGCGGCGGTTGCCCTAGAATGTCTCTGGTCATTGGGGTGCTCCTCCACTTGAGCTGTTCGGAACTGTGACTCCTCATTTTGCTACGGAATCCCCACAGGGTCATGCTTGGCTGTGTTACCGTACAGCATACCTTCCCTGTTCCCTCGGGTGGTGTGTGCAACGTGCTTGGTCATGACAAACCGCCACTCTAGTGGAACGGATTGACCCAGCTGGTGTGCCTGCCCAATGGCCCCTTCTCCTGTTAAACTATGCTTGAATTGAATGCGTGGGGGACCAGTCGCATTCCCTTTGCCCTCACTTGGACTAAGCCGAGACTGCTTCAGGCCCGCGCAGCTATCCGCATACCTCTTATATTGAATAAGCCACACTACTGCACCCTACTCTCCTCTTGGACACCTGCTGACCAAGGTGCCATCCTTCTGCCATGCCACGAGGCAAACCCAACAAGAATACACCTGTCAGTCAATCTAAGGACAATCCTGTCACTGTTCTGTGGCTTAAAACCTGCCCTTTGACCGTGCCTTCCGATTCTCCGTTGGCCGATCCATCCGGTGATCCTTCTATATATGAACAACTTCCTGCAAGAAATAAAATTGTCTCTCTCAAATCGGAATTTAAAACCTGCCTACATGACCTTAAACGTGACATCATGGAGAAAAGGGGGCACATTAAGAAATGGAACGCACAGTAGATGCCCTCTCAGCAGAACTTATGGCGTAGAATGACCGCTTTGGAGGAACAACATATCGACCTTCAAGTAAAGCAGAAAGACTTGGAAAGGAGGAGCAAGAGAAACAACCTTTGCGTTAGGGTGTCCCCAGGGGGCCCTTGGCTCGGACATATTGACGTTCAAGGCCAACCTCCTCCATAGATCTAGTGGGATGATGACACCCCCCCTGCCCTGGATAGGGCTCATCGAGTGGCCATGACCTGTGGCGCCCAGACTTTGTCCCAGATGTCCTTACACGTGTACACTTCTTTACTGAAAAAGAAGCTATCTTACAAGCCTCCCATCGCAAAGCGGACCTAATCTTCAAAGGCCACTCTATACAAATACTTCAGGATCTCACTCCAGTAACTTTACAACACCACATAGACTTCAAGCCTGTCACGGACAAACTCCACAAACTCAACATCAAATACCAAAAGGGCCATGTCTGTAGAGCTTATAATCACTCTGATTATTAATATCAGAATCTCTCTCTCAATGTAGAATTCATATACTTGTTAAGGGGAGACAAAGTGGCACAGTTGGTTGTTTCTTCCTTTTCTTTATTTCTTTTATTTTCAGGTTTTCCTGCAATGTATCTTCTGTGGAATTCATCCTTTCTTATTACTGGAAATGTTGATTCATATATTTGCTACCATGTATATTTGCATTGGGTGCCCCATGGGGCACTTGTAATATAGTGGATGTCAACAATAAAAATATCTACTGAAAAATAAAATAACAATAAGGCCATCCCTTTGCCTTGATCTTCACGTGGGAGGACACGCCCCAGGTGGTCCTTTCCTTACGCGAGGCAAAAAAGCCTGTGAGGATCCCATCTGACTCTCGTGAAACCAGCCCGTCCCCCCCCCCCCCGTTCACATTGCACCGTGAGTCCATGCGCCCGGAATGTCCTACAGTGAACCCTACAAAGCCCAGAGCACACAATCTAAGCAGGACATCATGTACGATCTCCGCAACCTGGACTGTGTATCCTCCCCGGCATGCTCCCCTTCGGCTTCCATCTGCTGCCCTGGGAGTTGCTGTGTTCTGGGCCATGCCCTAGCCCTGCTACCTAGTGACTACATTCTCTGGGCATTGGCAGCTGTTTTATGATCTCTTCCCATACTGTAATGCCATGCTGAAGGGGTTCGCCCACAGGGACTAGTGACTTTGCATCCTGGATCTCCTTACAACATGGAGTCTGGGACCCCGGGTGGGACTGACTTGGGGCCTTCTTTGTTGCAGATCTTGTATTGTCGGTGGAGGGGATCCACACCCTGACGACAGCTAGCTTTAGAGGCTGGGGACCAGCAGGCTTGTCTGTTGTCTCCACGCCCCCTCACTTGATTCGTGCCCTTAGAGAGTGACTTCTCCGGAATGGCTCATGCTCAGACACGTGGGCCATTCAAGGATTTGAATGGAGATCTTTGGCCCTGTTGGTCTCTCATTGTTTATATTGTTCTTTCTTCTCCACTCATTTTCTTTTTGCCTTTTCTGAGTGGTTGGGGGTTGATGCTGTGGGTCCTTTGGGGCCTCTCCCCTGCTTACATTGCCTCGTGAAGAGTTTGCTCTTCCTCTCAGGCTTTAGGGTTGCTTTTTGGTCACCCTTTTCACCTCCCCCCGGATTGGGCTACTGTCTCTGTGTCCACGTTATGCCTCCACCAGGGCTCACAACGGCCGTCCTTTTTTTGTGCTCAGGGATGCCACTTATCCCCTTCCAATTTTTCACATTAGCGAGTTCCCTTAACCAGGGCCATGGCTGAGACATCCCACATCAAATTTGTCTCCTTATATATTCGGGCCTCAATGCTCCAAACAAGAGATGCAAAATTTGGTGCTATCTCCTTATACAAGACCCTGGTGTAACTTTTCTTCAGGAGACCCACATTTTGAAGTCCGACACACACTGAATGTCCCATCCAAAGTACCCAGCCCAGTATTGCGCATCTTCTACCACTAAAACTGGGGTTGCAGTTCTGTGCAAACAGGACTTCTGCTCTAAAGTGTTGCAGTGGTCTGGGATGGTTCCTAAAACTCACATTTCAATGAGTGTAGGAAGGTAGGATACTTCGAGCATGGTTACCCCCTTTTTTTGCTGGTGTCAGTATCTTTTTTTTGACTAGTCTGACTGGGATCCTGCTAATCAGGACCTCCAGTCACTGTGCTTCCTCCGAAATTTGACATGGTAAGTACTTTTGTACCTCAAAAATTGGCTACTGGTGAACCCCTAGTATACCCCGAGTATATGGTACCATGATTCTAAGGTACTCGGGCATATGTACACCAGGGGTCTCCCACAGGCTGCAGCATGGATTATGCCATTGCTGCCTGTGTAAGCTGGTGCTAGCACCACTTACAACGGATATACGTTTTCCTATATCTGAGGTCATGGATTGCTCTCTTCACCAAGGATCTTCTGCTTACCCTGGCCAGGCCAGAATCCTCCCTCCCTGCCCTAGTACATATCCTCCAGTCTATTGAAAGACTCTCGGGTTTAAAATCAATATTGCCAAAAACCCAAGCATTGAATTCAACAATCCCTCAAAAAAAACATTGTCTGTTTGCAATGACTCGCCTCTTTCCAAGGGGCCCCTTGCTTACTCCGCTATCTGGGCTTGAGCCTAACTTTGTCTTTGACAACTTGGACCCATGCCAACTGGCAGGAATATAGAAGGTCCATCTTGGAGGACCTATGGAGGTGGAAACCACTCCAGACGTCTTGCCTTTTCTGCTCAATGCAATAAAAATGTCCATATTGCCGAAAATCTTGTATTTGTTTCAGAAGCTATCCTTCACCTCCAGCATGACATGCACACCTTTATCTGGGATGGGAAATGCCCACGATTTTCCCATAAGATCCTTATGCTTCCTAGAGACCGAGGGGTCTGGCGTTCTTTAGGAGTACTATTGGGCGTCACACCTCTGTTATGTCTCTGAGTTGGTTGCTCAAGAAAGCGAAAAGCACTGGTTCCACATGGACCGTGCAGTGGTGTGTCGCCTCTTTTGGACCTGGCCTGGCTTCCAAAGCATCTTAGACCCGCAGTGCTTATATTGCCCTAGTCACTAGGACAGTTCTCTAAATTTGGGACAAGATAGCGATTTCAAGGGGTCCCACCACCTTCCCTTCCCCTAATACTCCCCTGGCCCATAACCCGGATTTCCCTCCTGCCTTACAGCTGCATTTGTTCCCCAGTTGGAGGGAGAGCAAATGCCGTACGATCTTAGACCTTTCGTGGGGGACAGGTTTAAAACCTTCGACCAATGCAAAGAGGACTTTCATCTTTTGGACACCTCCTGTTTGCAAAATTATAAATTGAGACACTGGCTGCTTCATCCTTCTAACACCCAGTTAGCGACACAGCAACTCACCCCTTTTGAGACACTGGTGAGATGAGATCCTTCGAAGGCACACAGCTTGATCTCCCGCACATCCCAGGTGCTGCAAGACTCCGCCCTCTTTATCCACACACCTATCAAGCACAGTGACATGCAGAGTCCACAGAGGGCATATCTCCAAAACAATGTGAGCTACTCTGGAGTGACATTCCTAGGATATACAAGAGCAAAGCCCAGCCCAGCGTGAAACTGCCTATAAACAAATGACTAGGTGGTATTACACTCCGCCACGCTTACAGAGAATGTTCCCCACTTCCTCCCCCTACTGCTGGCGCTGCCACTTGGCGACTGGTGACTTTTTTCGTATTTGGTGGTTTTGCCACCTTACTAACCCCACACTAGAAGGAAGCCCTGGATCACATTAAGGGTACCATAGGCTTCCCTCTCCCGAACTCATATAAAACTATCATCCTTAGCATCCAGCCCTTAACACATAATGCTATGACTCTCTCTGAATGGAACCTCATAGCTCCTATGCTAGGTGCAGATAAACAGTTACTTGCCCTGCATTGGAAGAAACCCACCGCACTGCCAATTGCCCTGTGGTTCACACGCCTTTAGTATGTCATGGCTATGGAACTCTTATCATATAGGATAAAAAACACTGAGTCCATATTTGCCCACATCTGGCAGCCACTAATTGACTATTTCTCAAAAATTGAATATTCTTGTTTTACACTGCCCCATCTCAGGGCCTGCCAACTTTTCGAATACGCCCCCCTGGACTCCGGAGCCAACACCTCAAGGAGGTGTAGTGTGGTTCCTATATTCCCAATAGGCTCTGCGCATTGGAATAATATACCCTGCAGCTTAGACGTAGGACTGAAGTCGACTAGGTCTCTGCCGAATATATTAGACTTAATTGTGAGTGCCAGCTAGCTCAGAGGTCACTAGAAACTTTCTCGAATAAACAAGAAGGGATTAGTCTCTGACAACCATATAACATGACAACTTTGTTTCCCCAGAATGAAACGTATCTCTAGAGTCGCGGAAACAATAGACGGCTATTTCACTCAGTCAATCGTGCATGCTTAGTTTCACCAGAGTTTCTTTAGAAATAGAGAGACAGGCGTTTTCAATAAAAGTATTTATTGGACAGTCATTTCTTAAGCATAAGAAATGCACTGCTAAAATTGAAATGCTAGTTAAGAAGTACGAGGCATATAATACGAATAGTATTATAAAATAGTACTGTAAAAGCATGGTATGGTTTCTAAGCCATAAACATAGAATACATAAAATGCATAAAATACATACAGTGATAAAATGATGGCTAAAAGTACTCAACTGGTGCTTCTAACGTACGCCTACCCCCGTGTACCTAACCTAAGCCTAGTACGAGGGAGGAGTAAGTGAGGAGTAGTTTAAGTTTTGGTATTTCTCTGCCAAGAATCTGTTCAAGAATTCTCTAGGGATCTAATCTACTCCGTACCTTGGTTTTAGAATGATAGAGGTCTTCTATCTCTCGCTTGGGACTCGATCTCCCAGCAACCCGCTGTCGTGATTGAAAGCAGCGCAAGAACACGCACGCGCCACTAACCTGACTCCGATGCCCAGCAGAGACGAGGAGATGACAGTCCACACAACCTCCCTCCGTACAATACCCAACAATGGGAATACCACCACTCTTGGAATAAGCACAGCAGGAGGCCGCGAGGTGAAATGGCGAAGGGGTGCTTGGTACATCAGGTATTTTCAGGTCAAGGTATATCTCCAATGGGTCACTGGTAAGGCCTCCCTGTAGGCGGATGAGAAGATAGAGAGAATAATGTAGATCCGTAATTTCAAAGGTATTCTCCCTTCCCCTATGTTTCTAGACTCACCAATTCCTCCACTCCAGACTCCGTGAATGAATCCGACTAAATGTACTGGTGAGGGGAGAGTCTTGCCCACTGAGTCGAAAAGTTATTTCTACTTCTCGAACACGGTCCGCAAATAGATCCAGGTAGGTGGGGTTTCACGCGATAAGCGTTAGCTAAGGGAATGTTTCTAGAATGACCCACAATACTCCTTGTGAATACAAATAGCCATATATACCAGTATGTTTCTGATATACTGAGAAAGGTATTTTCAAACCCCAAAGTCCAGTAAATAAGGAAAGGTGCGCACTGCACAATGTACTAAACGATTCTCAAAACTAATAAAGGTAACATGAAACGGAAGAGAGCGAGCCCGCTCTCTTTGAGGATTTCTATCTGGCAATATTCTGCTTTACACACTGCTACAGAAACTGACCGCGCAGGCTTTTTGTCGTCGCGGTGAGGCACTGAGGAAACTGACCACGCAGGCTCTTCGTCGTCGTGGCGGATCACGGGGAAACTGACCACGCAGGCTCTTCGTCGTCGTGGCGGATCACGGGGAAACTGACCACGCAGGCTCTTCGTCGTCATGGCGGATCACGGGGAAACTGACCACGCAGACTCTTCGTCGTTGCAGGCAAGTCACGGACGCTCCATTGAGGAAACTCCAAACAAACATGAGGAAAACCAGGAACAAGATTGACAATCCCCGTTTCATTCTAGGGGCGGAGTTTAAATAAGATCTTCCCATTGTGCCAAACCCCAGTGCCGCATGGCCTTCTGGGACTGGTAGTTTTTCCGTAGGGGGCATGTAACACGATGTCTGTTGCATCCGGCTACCCTGCCTACCGGGGTTATTTTCATGGAATTGGTCAACCAAATCGGGGCAATGAAGATGGTCTACAGGTTCCCATGTTCGGTCTTCGGGGCCGTAACCCTTCCAATCGACTAAATACTGGACTCTGCCACGCACTATACGAGAATCCAGGATAGACCCAACTTCATATTCTTCATGCCCCTCCACTTCCTCAGGGCCAGGGCGCACTGGCAACCGGACACTTGATAGACAAGGCCGCAGAAGCGACACATGAAACACAGGGTGTATGGACCATGTCGCGGGCAAGGAGAGTTTCATGGCCACTGCGTTTATCACCTCACAGATACCATAGGGTCCAACATACTTAGGCTTCAATCTGTTCATTCCCTTCAGGTGCAGGTGGCGTGTGGAAAGCCAGACTTTATCGCCCACCTTATACTCGGGTTCCTGGGACCGTATTTTGTCGGCGAAAGTCTTTTGGGCATCTTGAGCCTGTTTTAAACTGTTCCGAGCCTCAATCAGGATTGCCCGGAGATGAGCGTGGTGTTCATGAATGGCAGGAACTAGAGATTCAGCCGGCCACTGAAAGGGAAGCATATTGGGGTGGAATCCGTACAGGCAGAAGAAGGGAGAACATCCCAAAGTGGTATGTACCGCGTTATTGTAGGCAAATTCCGCCAACCACAAAAGGGTGGTCCAGTCAGTGGTGTTTTGCAAGGTGAAACAGCGAAGATATTGTTCTAGGGTTTGGTTCAACCTTTCTGTTTTACCATCCGTTTGCGGATGGTAGCTGGACAATAGACGAGCGTCGATCTGTAAGATGGTACATAGAGCCTTCCAGAATCTAGAAGTGAATTGTGTTCCCCGGTCTGTTATCACCACACTCGGTAAACCATGTGGACGCACAATGTTTTGTAAGAATACTTTCGCTAATTCCCCTGAGGTAGGCAGACCCGGCAAAGATATAAAATGCCCCATCTTGGTGAGATGGTCTACCACTACTAGAATGACGGTCTGTTTCTCACAGGATGGCATCTCTACAATAAAATCCATGGACAGGGTATGCCAAGGCTTGGGTGGAACTGGTAAAGGGTGCAACAATCCCGCTGGTTTAGTATGACAAGATTTCCCTTGGGCACAAATCGCACAATTCTTAACGTACTCTTTTACATCGGTCCTGACCCTAGGCCACCAAAATGATCGCTCCACATTAGCGGTGGTCTTGTAAATACCCATGTGTCCTCCCAGTACAGAATCATGAGCCCATTCCAATATTTTGTTTTGCAGCTCAGTTCGGGGGATGTACAAAGCATGGTAATGATACGCTAACTGATCCTTTTCACAGCGATGAGCGGGTTCTTCTTTGACCCATGATGGTATATCAAGGTCGGTGAGGGCGATTTTGACGTCCTCTAGGAAGTCGTCTGAGGTGATCAAGGCAATAGATGTCTCTGAGTACTCAATTCCCTGAAGTATAGAAGGGGGTTCAACGGGCCTTGATGTCTCTTCCTCCCCCAACCGGGAGAGAGCATCTGCTTTACCATTCCGTGTTCCGGGTCGATATTTGATTACAAAGTCGTAGTCAGAAAAGAAAAGGGTCCACCTCAATTGACGAGGCGTCAAGGCCTTTGCTGTTTTCAAGAACAGCAGATTACGATGATCCGTAATGATTTCCACAGTATGCACGGCCCCTAGGAGGTAATGTCTCCACTCCTCACAGGCTCTTTTTATAGCCAGGAGTTCCTTGTCCGTGATGGTGTAGTTGATTTCACAGGGTGTGAGCTTTTTGGAATAAAACGCCACTGGATGGAGCTGCCCTGTGGAAGGATGACGCTGTGACAGAACCCCACCAAGAGCATATTGGGAGGCATCTGTTTCAAGAATATAAGGCAGCTGTGGGTCAGGGTGCCGAAGAATGGGTGCTTGGGTGAACCTCTCCTTTAGGAGTTGGAATGCTTTTTCTGCTTCTTCCCCCCATCTGAACAAAACTTTTTTTCTCAAGAGGGACGTGATAGGATGTATAATCTTGCAAAAATCCTGAACAAAGCGCCGATAGTAATTGGCAAAGCCAAGAAAGCTCCGAACGGATTTGACATTCTGTGGTGTTTTCCAGGTAAGTATGGCCTCGACCTTCCTCATGTCCATTCTAAACCCTTGTGCATCGATCACATATCCCAGAAAAGCCACCTGTTGGACATGGAAAAGGCATTTCTCGAGCTTGGCATACAGTGAGTTTCGTTGTAGCCTCTCCAATACTCTCTTTACATGTGTGATGTGTTCTGGGAGTGTGGCAGAATAAATCAGAATATCATCGATGTAGACGATGCAAAAGGACTCCAAACACCCCCGCAACACCTCATCCATAAAATACTGGAAGGCGGCAGGGGCGTTGCAAAGGCCAAAAGGCATCACTCGGTATTCGTAGAGGCCGAATTTGGTTCTGAAAGCAGTCTTCCACTCATCCCCTGTCTTTACTCGTACAAGATGGTATGCCCCGCGGAGGTCGAGTTTGGTGAAATAACGTGCCCCCTTTAGTTGGTCCATTAAAACGGGAATCAAGGGCAGAGGATAACGGTTCTTGATCGTCACTCTGTTGATGGCTCTGTAGTCAATACATGGTCGCAATTCATCGCAATCCTTCTTGGGTATGAAGAACATGGGAGAGGAGACAGGGGAAGTGGAGTGTCTTATAAACCCAGTAGCCAAATTGTCGTCTATGTAGGTTTTAAGATACTGTGTCTCTTTTTCAGTCAAGGCATACACTCTACTGCAAGGGAGATCCGCACCCGGGACAAGGTCCACACGGCAATCGTATGCACGATGTGGAGGCAGATGGGTAGCTTTTTTCTTATCAAACAAGGAAGTAAATTCTTGGTACTCAACCGGTAAGACCGTGGCACAGCAAAACCTGTCAACGTCGCAGGACCCAGCCAAGTAAGTGGCGCGTGAGGGTTCAGGAGTAATATTGAGAATTACCTTGTTCTGACAATGTTCCTTGCAATAATTCGATGTCATACTGACCGTGCGTGTTGACCAGCATACCGAAGGATCATGCAAGGTGAGCCAAGGCATACCTAGGATAAGACGGAATTGAGGGGCATCTATGAAATCGAACTGGATGTATTCATAGTGATTCAATCCGTATTCCATTAACAACGCGAGGGTGTGATGTACCACTGGCCCTGACGAAAGGACTGTGCCATCCACTGCTTTGACGGTCTCGGGTGTCTGTTTCTTTTCACAGGGGATACCCATTCTGAACGCATATGCTTGATCGATATAGTTCCCTGTAGCCCCAGAATCCAATAGGGCGTCGACTCGAAAAGGCTCCTGATTCAACACTTGCAGAGACACGCTGATATTCATGTGTGCAACTGCAGGGTGAAGGGTGTTTGCTACATAAGGGGAGACCGGAGTATACGGGAGTCTTGAATCAGAGGTCTCATTCTGATCCAAGACCTTCAGTTTTCCGACGGCTCCTCCGTTTTCATGGTGGCCTGTGCTCTGGAAAAAGAGTTCTTTCCAGGAGCATTATTCCGGGCTCTACACTCATTAATAAAATGTCCGCCTTTGCCACAATACAGGCATAATTTGAGTCTCCGTCTCCGGTCCCTTTCTTCCCCGGTAAGACGACCCCGGATTCCTCCAATTTGCATGGGTTCAGGCCCGTCTTGGGCTTTGGTTTTCTCTTCACCCCCTTGCCGGGGTTTGACCACGGGATAGGAGTATCTAGTGTCCCCTCTGCTTCTATCCCCTTTCCGTTCCAACAACCTGTGATCCAGTTGTACTGTCAAATTGATGAGTTCTTCACAAGTAGAAGGCAATTGCACCACCTGTGCTAACACATCCTTCAATTCTCCCCGGAGGCCCTGATACAACAATGAAATCCGTTTCTGAGCAGGCCAGTCCGTTTCAACTATAAGGCGATTAAATGTTGTAATGTATGACAATAGATCCTGTGATCCTTGGCGTAATGTCATCAACTCGCGGTCTAGGGACAACATGTGGGACTTTCTGTCGAATAGTTTTCGTAATTCAAGACAAAAGTCGGGAAAAATATGTAACACGGGATCATTCCGTTCCAACAAGGGAATGGTCCAACTGGACGCATTTCCTCCCATATAGGACATCACGAAGGCTGTCTTGGATGATTCATCCTGGAAGACTTAAGGCTTGCATAAGAAGTGAAGACGACATTGGTTCAGGAATGTCTCAAACTTTTTGGGGTCTCCATAAAATCTTTCGGGAGGAGCTAGAGGTATGCCATGGGTTTGAAATATGTGTACCGTTGGAGCGGTGTCCGTCGACGTGGAAGGAGCTGCAAACGAACCTCCAGGTTGGAAAGAAGGAGGCGGGGGCAAGGTAGCAGGCCTAATCAATGGTTTGACACTCGGCTCCTTGTGCGCAAGATCGGACATCTCTCTACGCAAGTCAGACACCTCCTTGTATAAGGCTTGGTTCTCTGCACAAGATGTCTGGACTTCGTTTTGTAATTCTGTGAAACTCTCCAATAAGGAGGTAAGTATGGTATTGGTATCCATCGTCTGGGCTGGATATTGTTCTTGGGCTTGTCAATCTGTCGTGATTGAAAGCAGCGCAAGAACACGCACGCGCCACTAACCTGACTCCGATGCCCAGCAGAGACGAGGAGATGACAGTCCACACAACCTCCCTCCGTACAATACCCAACAATGGGAATACCACCACTCTTGGAATAAGCACAGCAGGAGGCCGCGAGGTGAAATGGCGAAGGGGTGCTTGGTACGTCAGGTATTTTCAGGTCAAGGTATATCTCCAATGGGTCACTGGTAAGGCCTCCCTGTAGGCGGATGAGAAGATAGAGAGAATAATGTAGATCCGTAATTTCAAAGGTATTCTCCCTTCCCCTATGTTTCTAGACTCACCAATTCCTCCACTCCAGACTCCGTGAATGAATCCGACTAAATGTACTGGTGAGGGGAGAGTCTTGCCCACTGAGTCGAAAAGTTATTTCCACTTCTCGAACACGGTCCGCAAATAGATCCAGGTAGGTGGGGTTTCACGCGATAAGCGTTAGCTAAGGGAATGTTTCTAGAATGACCCACAATACTCCTTGTGAATACAAATAGCCATGTATACCAGTATGTTTCTGATATACTGAGAAAGGTATTTTCGAACCCAAAGTCCAGCAAATAAGGAAAGGTGCGCACTGCACAATGTACTAAACGATTCTCAAAACTAATAAAGGTAACATGAAACGGAATAGAGCGAGCCCACTCTCTTTGAGGATTTCTATCTGGCAATATTCTGCTTTACACACTGCTACAGAAACTGACCGTGCAGGCTTTTCGTCGTCGCGGTGAGGCACTGAGGAAACTGACCACGCAGGCTCTTCGTCGTCGTGGCGGATCACGGGGAAACTGACCACGCAGGCTCTTCGTCGTCGTGGCGGATCACGGGGAAACTGACCACGCAGGCTCTTCGTCGTCGTGGCGGATCACGGGGAAACTGACCACGCAGACTCTTCGTCATTGCAGGCAAGTCACAGACGCTCCATTGAGGAAACTCCAAACAAACATGAGGAAAACCAGGAACAAGATTGACAAGCCCCATTTCATTCTAGGGGCGGAGTTTAAATAAGATCTTCCCATTGTGCCAAACCCCAGTGCCGCATGGCCTTCTGGGACTGGTAGTTTTTCCGTAGGGGGCGTGTAACACGATGTCTGTTGCATCCGGCTACCCTGCCATGGGCGATCGCTACACCCGCAAGGGTAGCCTGGAAACACTGGAGCTGGATTTCTCGGCAGGAGAAAAGACCGCGTCTTTTCAGTGCTTCAGTTGGAGGGTCGGCTTCCTTCAGCACTTGCATCAGCAGGGCGTCGGGCAAGTAGTTAGTTGATCTGCTCTGGAACCACCGTGTGTTTGACTGGGCAAATGCAGGCATATTTATACCCCTGAAGGTGCTGAGTCTGACGTAAGATTGGACATAATATCATCACTAGTGCCTTAGTTCCTTGAAAACTCCTGGATTTCTTGGATAAATCAGTATAAATCAGTATTCAAGCAGGGGGAGGTTCCTGACTGCTGAGGGCTGGTTTTATTTAGTTTAGTGGAAGTAGCCATGCCGTATTAGGGCTGCGCCGGCTATGAATAAATAAGGCAATGATTCTTTATGCCTATATAAGGACTGGATGGTTTATAACTATATATGGGCATGAATCGGGAAAAGTTACACTAGGATCCTAGATTCCCACATAACACCCACTCCACGATTGTTAAGTTCAATAATACATAAGCACTGAACATATTTTAAAGCAAAGTGTTTACAATCCCACCCTAAAATACAAAAATGCATTTGCGAATAGGCTTGTTTGCATGAAGGGTCTATTCATCATGTAAAAATCATAGGTATCATGAAATCAGATATAAACTATGAGCATATATCTTCACATTTATACAAAACAAAAGTACAGTCATTAATCGATAGCTGAGATCAATCCCATAGCATAATTGTCTAACTATCTTTGTACTCGAGGTTGAAGCCAAATATTGTTAATTACGAAGTACAAGCTTGAAATCTTGTTCTCTAAGAATAGTTCTACTTTAAGCAGATTACTCTGTGCCAAAGGTTCAAGTTATTGGATTGTTTTGAAAAATGAAGGCCAAATTGCAAAGTTCAGAGAACGTTGTGTGAAATAATCAAAAACTATCCTCAGGAGAATCAGTAGAGTCGGGAGAAAACATCATATTGTCAAGGCTCGTAAAGAAACCGTCCACTGTATTAGGTGAAAGTGGAACTACTTCAGTTAGCAGATCAAAAGTGCAGAAGTGTGGATCATCGCCGTCAGCGTTTGATGCATTAGCAATGTCCGTAGTAGATGGTACCTGTGTGCCTGTAGTTTCTCGTATCTCACCCTCAGTCAGACTTGCCTTCAATGAATGCCGTCATCAGAATAGGCAGTCGTTGGGGGAAACACGATGCATGAGCCGTTACAGTACCTAGCAAAGCGTCGACATCCGATGGCAGTACTGATGGAAGTGTAAGACAAATGTCCAACACGCATTCCTGTCCGCAAAGCAGGCATCGAAGAACAGGTAAGATGCAATCTTGCTAGATTGGTCTGAACGAAAGAAACCAGGTCGTGTTCAGATCTCTTAAACGAGCCAAGCCAAGAATATGTGAAATCCTTTCACGATATCTCATTGCAAGGAGGCATTGTTCCATGGTAGTTTCGGTGTTGCTGGTGACCGGACTTGCTGTATCGGAGCAGAAGGAATAAAAATAGGATTCCTGCTACTAGTCCCAAGATGAGGGGCAGGCCGCCGAACACAGAGTGCACGAAATTAGGAAAAATGCAGAGGACTGCTTCAAATGGTGTTAACAGTCCCAAAAAACTGTCTTAAATACATGTGCAATGCCATTGGTATCAGACATGTTTAAGATTTGGCTTAACATTTCTGCAAAATGCACTGGGCAGTTTGTTGATAATAATGCATGTATCTCTGCAGAAGACCTTGCTACTTGCAGATCATACGTTTCTCTAGACGAGGTTAGTGGCACATTTTTTTGTAAAAGAATGGCTTTCATTCTACTTAAAGTATCAATTCGTATAGAAGAGATATTCAGTGAAGGCCATATAGCTGTCTCCCTTTCTGTCTCTGTTTTTGGATACAATACTTGCATACAACAAGTGACCGTGGATGACACAGTTACGAGATAACTTTTTCCTGGCAACATGCCACAACAGCTGTGATCATTCAACATAACATAACTGTCATTGGATAGCTGCTCGAAACCCGGTATTATCTTAGGAGAGGGCGAAGCTTGTAGGTGGCATGAAAGGTTATTTGCAGAACCGTCACAGGCCCCGTGTAAATTAACTTCATTGCACAGAAGTGTACCGCTTAGTGATTTTTTGCAATTGTTGCCACTAAGGAAAACTTCATGTCCCCCATTCCAACATTTGAGTGTATATGGTAAAACCCAGGTCGACTTAATGTATTCTTTACCCAACCTTTCATACAGGCCCGCTGGTACATGCTCCAGACAATACTGAAACTGGAATGTCGTGACTGGAATTGAAATGGAGCCATGAATTGTCCACTCAATCACAGGTTTCTCAGAAACTGTTAATTGTAATTTTTCGAGTTTTTCAATGCTCAGCACCGTATAGTCTGCTCCTCTTTGTGCCAAAGAGATTTGTTTATCTGTAAGGTTAAATACAGCAAACAATGACGTTGTATTGATTAGATGCCATGGCACATAGCCAAAACGCAGATTTTGCAACGTCCAGTCTAACAGCATGATAGAACGCAATTGAGACTGACCATGTTGTAACTTTAGTAATTCTTGTTCTATGATGTCTATAGCAGATGACATGATGCTGTCCGTAGAATATATTCTGGAGGACAGAGTCGTTAAACCATTGTCCTCTACAGAAAGTGCTTTCTCCAAATGAATACGATCAATTTCCCGTATTTTTTCTCCAGTTTCTATTTGCGTCACTTTCCAAGCTTCGTTGTAAGCCGCATATATACCGGCGTATATGAAACGTTTTTGCCTTGGCTTGCGAGGTCTCATTAAGAAATCTCGCAAATCATTGCTTTCTTTAAGTAAAGACAAGTGTGGTTTTATTTCTGGTAGTGTAGATTTCTGAAGCCATTCAAGGCAAAGCTTCCCTACACTGTAAGTAGTTACCATCCCTGGATGTTGTCTCTGGGAATATCTTGGATCTGGCCTATTCCACCTGAATCCTTGTGATTTGTTCAGGAATCTTTCATGACAGTTATTAGTGTCCGTTTGCCAGATCACCCACTTCTTCCTGTTAGGATCAGTTCTCTTCTGTTTTAATATATAAGTTACGTCTACCTCCTCATCCGAATCCTTATTACTGTCAGGTGCAGGTTTTGGTAAAGACGGTTTATTTAAATCTTTTATCTTAGCTAAGCCACGACAAGAGGTTTGTTGAACAGTATCATTCAAAACAAAATTTGTTCTGGTATAATGCAGGCTCCGAATAGTGCTTCTAAACCTTGTACCTGCCAATCTTTCGTGCCCCAGGCAGTTTTTGTCTCTATGTTGTCCTTCCAGTAGACAAACCCTAAAGTAGACAATTAGGAAAAAAGTTTGCAGAATAAATTTGTTTAGTATTGGTCAAGATTGTTTTCATTCCTGTGTTATTTCTATTTTTAAAATAAAACATTTCTGGATTTGTAACATTAAACCCTGTGAAGTAAGGAAATTTTTCCAAGAATTTTTTTCGAACTGCCTTTTGGCGGTGTTGGACAATGTTCCCATTGATTGTAATATAAAAATTCCTAGGGCTTGCAGATCTATGCAAATAATGATGACCAAAATGATTGAAACAATACATTTGTTCATAATCTGATGACTCTTCTAAGTAGTCATGTTCTGTAAATTTAGCTGAAATTTCCTAATTTTTCATCATGTTGTTAATAGTCTCAAAGTCCCAATCATCAGAAAATTCACTGGGTGCGACAAAGTCACTCAAAGAAACCTTAAATTGGTGTGGAAGCTTCAGAAGCTCAACCGGACCATAGATGCCATAATCAGTTCTGTCCCATGCTATACCACCAGGTATAGGAACAGCTGTGATGTTAACTGCTGACAGTCCTCTTTTTTCACGATGAGATGATTTGTAAGGTTTCAGGACCAAGTTGATTTTCTTACTTGCTGTGTCCATAGTACTGTATTTTCCATCAATCATCCTTCCCAAGCTCAATAACAGCACGAGCCAGAGCAGGAGGAAAAGTACACCCAATCCAATCCAGAATTCCACCCATGGTGAAATCAGATATGTTTTTTCTAGTAGATGAAGGAGTTCTGTTACTTTTTCCTTGATAGTTTTGTTTGCTGGCTCATCTTCAGGTTCACTGGGATCCTCAGAAAAGTTATCGAAGTTGATAAAGTAGCCAAAGCAGTTCTGTCAATTGTTGGGATTGCATCAGGATTACTTGAAGTCACTGGAGATTTCTCTTTCTTTGTCATATTTGTATACTCAGACGGTACATCATTGTAGACAGGTATTTCTTGACGAACTGTTATTTGGGTTTCCAGAGGTACAAGTTCCATGGCTTTGTTGCACAGTCCTTCTTTTTTTACTGTTGGTTTATCAAAAGTGATAAGTCTTTCAGTTTGAACCTCTTGGATTGTAACAATGTTTGGTCGTCTGCTACTTCTCGGGAGACCACTGGGCCTACTACTGATTATTAGCCACATGATTGTGGTTTGACCAAGTCGATAGATACAACTCTGTTCTCCCTTTTGCCAGCAAGGGCCGGAAGTACTACTGATCTTGTTCCTTGGACGGCCAAGACTTGTACTGCTTTTCTGTAAGAAGGCCCAAATTCCTTCTTCACTGCAATTTTCTCCCTGACCAGATCCCCAATCTTTGGAATCCAGACAGGCCTTGCTGGGACAGGTGGTTTTTCTTGAGTGGGCGCTTGCTTCTGTATGGTATTACTCAGACTTCTTCTTGTTTCATTTAAGTCCTGTAAAACAGCCAAACGATCTCTGACATCAAAGGGTTTTTGTTTCACCACTGAAGTCTGACTATCGAAGTCTTCGATTATCATTCTAGTACCAAACATTAATTCATACGGAGTGACTCAACCCAGAGAATTTCTTGACAGATTATTAAGACTATGTTGAACACTTGTTAGATGTTTGACCCACCCATCACCCGAACCTAATACCTTAGCTGTTATAGATTGCTTTATGTCACGGGTTTTTCTTTCCACTACCGCATTACCCTCAGGATGGAAGGGACTAGAATACCGCAATGCAATGCCCAAGCTAACCATGGCCTCCTTGTAAGCTCGAGAGCTAAACACTAACCCTGGTGTCTGCAGTTTCAACCTGAATGTTTTCATTCAAGTCCACTGTCTCCAGATGATCCTTCAGGATCCTGCGAACTATGGTTACTTCTGCTGCGCTGTCTAGCATTGTCTAAGCCCATTCCCCGTTCTTGAGTTGTGTCCTCAGAATCCTCGGCATGTCTGACCTTTATCCTTGCTACCTTCTTTTTCGAAAATTGAGCCTTTTTATTTTGGTGAACGGGTTCTTTATCTTTGGAGTTGACACGTTCTTCTTTGTGTTCTGATCGTCCTCTTCTTTCCGATTTCTGCGAGGAAGTCTGAAAAGATCGAGAGGGACGTGTGTCATTATCTTGATATCTATCAGGTTTTCTTAAAGTATCCCTATTTCTAAGGTTGTATCTTTTTTCAGAGGGTTCCCGTTGGGAAGACCTACCTCCCTGTTAAGGAGTCCTAACTCTTCTTTGGGGAGACCTTACTCTGGACTGAGAACTTTTCTCTCTAGGAGGTGTTTGTTTAGTGTTCTCCCACTTCTTTTTAGGAGTAGTGAGATTATTTTTAATAAACACTTTTTCAGGATTTTCTGTTAATTCAGGTTTTACTGGTTTCCCCCCAAACTATCTCTACCTTGTTCTTTATAGGATTTTTCAATAATTCTGGCAAGCTCATAAGGTTGCTCAGAAATGTCTGTTTCTTTTAATTTCTGGTGTATTGCCACTGATGCTGCTTCTCCTCTGATGTTGGCTAATAGTATAGCCGAGACCTGTTTGAAATCTTTCAGTAATTTAATACCTAGATTTAAGGCCGGTTCTGGACCGTATTCATTTTGAATCTGTCTTAGAACGTCTGGTATTACCGCCATGGACGGAACACCATGTGTTTTAGTGTAGATTGAAGCAAAGACTGTACACAAAGTGTCACAATCCTCTACGTGTGGTGCAATCCCCATTGGTAAACAGATTGTTAGAATTCTGTGTTTTTCATGAGGTGTACTATCAGGAAATACTGCCTCTATTTGAGTAATTTTTTGTGCTAAACAGAACCGAATCTGTTCTCGTTTTGCTGGTAGTTTACCAATGACTGACTGTATAGTCTGTGGTGTGATTTTGTTTGTGTTCCCCTGGTGAGGGGTATGCTGTGGAATTCTTATAGCAGGTTGGACTGTTAATGCCCGCATGACATATTGAACCAATTGTCTATGTATTTTAATCAATTGTTTTGGCTGAGCTAATAATTCTACATCTGACATGCTTTCAGTGTCTGGATGAGGTGTATAGCTGGCTAGTACCGGCCATGTAGCTCCTGGTCTACTTAGGGGACCGAGCCTGGTAGAGTGATTTTCATGTTTTAGGGCGCCATTAAACCAGAGCTGAGGCTCTTGGTAAGTTAGTGGAATTTCAACGTCCTCGAAAGGAACGTGTTCCACTGGAGGTTCCTCTGCTTTGTAGTAGTGGAACTCCTGTGTTACTGGATTTGCTTGTGGAAAAGTAATCCATGAATAGAATACCTCTGTCTGCCGATATTCATGTGCCACTTTACCACCTCTCGATGATACCCCATTTTCTATAGGTTTTATAGTTATGGTTTTCCTTATATTTGCCGGGATGATTACAGCATCATCGTCGTTTTCATTAAACCCTGTAACGTCTGAACCCGGTTGGTTTGCATTTACTGCAGCTCCACTGGTTGCGTTGTTGTCGCTGTTAATCGACATTGTTTAATGAAAGTTTGCAGAACAAGTTTCAAGGAAAAAAAGATTAGGTGCACAATATTTTTGAACACTGTATCCTTCAACGTTGAATTAACCAAAAACGAATACATAGGATTTTCGTCCTACTCAGTTTCGGCGGATATTAACCTTTTACCCACTCCAGACGTCTATTGAAGTATTTTACGGGAAAAGGGGGTCTGTGTGAAAAGCACGACTGAGTTACTCTAGTATCTAGCGTTAAATTATCGCCTTACCAAACGTTGGGTGCCATGTAGTGTAGTTCCTATATTCCCAATAGGCTCTGCGCATTGGAATAATATACCATGCAGCTTATACGTAGGACTGAAGTCGACTAGGTCTGTGCCTTAATTCGACTTAATTGTGAGTGCCAGCTAGCTCAGAGGTCACTAGAAACTTTCTCGACTTAATTGTGAGTGCCAGCTAGCTCAGAGGTCACTAGAAACTTTCTCGAATAAACAAGAAGGGATTAGTCTCTGACAACCATATAACATGACAACTTTGTTTCTCCAGAATTAAACTTATCTCTAGAGTCACGGAAACAATAGACGGCTATTTCACTCAGTCAAGTTGCTTTAGAAATAGAGAGACAGGCGTTTTCAAGAAAAGTATTTATTGAACAGTCTTATTTCTTAAGTATAAGAAATGCACTGCTACAATTGAAATGCTAGTTAAGAAGTACGAGGCATATAATACGAATAGTGTCATAAAATAGTACTGTAAAAGCATGATATGGTTTCTAAGCCATAAACATAGAATACATAATATGCATACAGTGATAAAATGATGGCTAAAAGTACTCAACTGGTGCTATTAACGTACGCCTACCCCAGTGTACCTAACCTAAGCCTAGTATGAGCGAGGAGTAAGTGAGGAGTAGTTTAAGTTTTGGTATTTCTCTGCCAAGAATCTGTTCAAGAATTCTCTAGGGATCTAATCAGCTCCGTACCTTGGTTTTAGAATGATAGAGATCTTGTATATCTCTCTCGGGACTCAAACTCCCAGCAACCCGCAAGGGTAGCCTGGAAACACTGGAGCTAGATTTCTCGGCAGGAGAAAAGACAGCGTCTTTTCAGTCCGTCAGTTGGAGGGTCGGCTTCCTTCAGCACTTGCATCAGCAGGGCGTCGGGCAAGTAGTTAGTCGATCTGCTCCGGAACCACCTGGGCATTTGACTGGGCAAATGTAGGCATATTTATACCGCTGAAGGTGCCGAGTCTGACGTAAGATTGGATATAATATCGTCAATAGTGCCTTAGTTCCTTGAAAACTCCCGGATTTCTTGGATAAATCCGTATTCAAGCAGGGGGAGGTTCCTGACTGCTGAGGGCTGGTTTTACCACAAAATCAATGTGGATTCTCGGAGTTTAGTGGAAGTAGCCATGCCGTATTAGGGCTGCGCCGGCTATAACTAAATCAGGCAATTATTCTTTATGCCTATATCAGGACTGGATGGTTTATACCTACATATGGGCATGCATCGGGAAAAGTTACACTAGGATTCTAGATTCCCACATAACAGAGGCAGGACCGGCCTTCTACCGCAGTAACACCTGCCTCCTCCCCTTAGTTCCCTGCAAAGTTCACTCTATCGGTCGCTTTAGGACACCCTCTTGCCTTTATCCAACCTCGGACTGCACACGTCCCAGACTGTTATGCCCTTGACCAAACCTTTTCCTTACCCCTTCTTCCCTATCTTTCCCTATTTTTGTCATGTACCTTGCTATTTTCTGATGGTTCTACTCTTTCAAAGTTGGCTGTCCCAATGGATGGAGGCTGCTCTTGTCTACAGTCCTCTCATTGTCGGACATATGGCTTATTTCGACTTATGCTTCTGTTGCATAGGTTGGCACAATGCTGCAGTGTTTTGTGAAGATTGATGTCCATCGCATGCCTCTTATTGTATTGCATTTCCATGCCTTTTTGAATTTCTTTAATAAAATGATTTGAAGTAAAAGAAGAAAAACTCCCCTACTGGAGGGTCTTGGCTTCATCATTAATGAGGAGTAATATCTCCTGACTCCAGCACCGTAAACGATGTTCCTTGGATTCATAGGGGACTCTAACAAATCTATATTGAGCCTTCCATCTAACCAAAAAGGCAGGTACTTTGAAAAACACTGTAGCACAAAAAGATCCCCTTGTAACAGATCTCTCAACTGGTGGCCTGCTTTCTTCATCCGTACCAGTAATTATATCCCGGCAGCTCTATTGAAGGCCCCCAATAAAGTCTAAAATCCATCCTCCGTTGCAAAGGCTTGACTTACTGATAGAGGACTCCAAGGAAGCAATGAGGTGCTGGCTCACACACATGAAAGTGTGGATCAGGAAAGAAATATTCAGGTTCAACCTGGATATTATCGAATTGGATGCCAGCAAAAGAGACTGGGGTGCCAGGTGTGAAAATGTTCCACAGGAGGAAAACGGTTAGTGCTAAGGCAGTAACACCACTGTCTGGAATTACTGGCAAACTCGCTCACGGTGCGGTGCTGACCGAGGAGACAGTAAAATGTTGCATCCTGTTGAAGATGGACAACATCTCAGCAGTGCATTCCATCAACTACCCGAGGCAATCAATATCCAAGACTATCGGAACTGGCAAAGATCTTTAGGCATTTTTGACTGGACAACAATATTTCTGTGATTGCGAAGTATCCCCCGGGCATGGCCAACAATGTGGCAGACTGATATTCAAGGCATTTACAGGGCAAGAGTCTGTGGAAACTAGACCCAGAAATCTTCATGTAGATGAGAATACATAGGACCCCTTCTCTATAGACCTTGAGGCATGGATCACCAAGTGGACAAGTATTTCAGCTTGAAGCTAGATCCAAATACGGCAGCAAAGGACTGGAGTCAAAAAGTGGAGTATGAATTCCTTCCATTTCCAATGATCACAAGACTATGAAATCAGGCCAGTAGGCAGAAAGCGGACATGAAAGTCATAACACTGACGTGGAGGTCTCAATTGTAGTGTCCAGTCTGAATTTTCTTGGGATTCTCCAAATTGTCTTCTGCTGTGTCAGAGGTGTCTTCTGGATCCACCAGAGCACACACACCACCTTCTGATGGACAGGAAACTACATCTCACGGCTTTTAAGATTACAGGGAATGATGAAACATCCCCGGACTTTCACAACAGTCGCAAATGCTCTTCTCAAAGGCCTGGACAGGGACAGATGAAACAGTTAAGTGATACAGATCAGCCTGGAAGCGACGGGTAGGTTGGTGCTTGCAGGGGGATGCGAAACCTGTGGGATGTTGTGCACATATTAAACGTCTTGTGGTACACTACCTTGGAAGGAAGGGCTTCAAAGTCGGTAAGCACCTTTATATTGGCCATACCAGCTGGTCATTCTCCGATTGATGGTTCCCCTTTTGGGGAACACCCATTTGTCAGGAAACTAATGCTGAAAATACATTTGTCCCTTCCTCTCAGATATTCTTCTCCTTGGGATGTGGTTAGAATCCTCAATTAGAGAAGTAATATGTATTTGTCCAGGAAAGAGTTATCTGACAAACTTGCCATTGTGCTATGCCTTGTTTCCTGCAGGAGAGTCTCTGATATCCGAGCCTTGGATATTGCTGGTAGAGTATTTACCCTGGATGGGGTTACTTTTCATATTTCCAGGAGAGCACAGTGTAATTCCAGGAAAGTTTCATACCCAGCCTATGATGCTACCCAAAAATTGTGTGCAGTCAGATAGATGTATTAATGTTTACGAAAGCATGAATGAGAGGATTCATCCTTTGGACGAATGACAATTGCTAATCCCTATGCTATGCGCAAGCCATTTAGGGCGGTGTCCTGTCCTACTGTAGCAAGATAGGTCAGATCAACTATGCTGGAAGTATAATAGATACCTCAGTTTTCAGAACACACTCCATATGGAGCTATCTAATGGCTTTGAAAGCTTTCATGCTTGGAGCATGACTGGAAGACATATTCAATCCCATAGACTGGTCTACAGATTCCGTTTTTAAAAGGCTTTTACTTTAACCCAGTCGATGATATGGTAATACTGGTGTTGCTTAGAAAGCTTTGAACGAGCACAATCACCGCCTCTGGTCCTGACATAGAATAGAAAATGTCTTGGCTTTCTTAATGGAAAGTCCAATTATATTAAGGATACGGAGGCAAGAAGTATCTCGCTGGACAATCAAGGCTGTCCGCACTCCCACCCTATAAGGGAATAATGAACAATTGGTGGTCAGAGGATCTCACAGCGTATTGCGTCGGTATTTACTCATTTTATTCATTTTTTTTCTTATTTTGTAAGGATTTTCATATTACTTCTGTTCAATTGAACATCAAATAGATAGTTACAATTTAATTGAATGTTATTAAGTGACATGTTTTGAACTGTGATTATTCTTCTCTTTGCAGGAACCAAAACTTCCAAACAGAAATGAGCTAGAGATTTGGAACTGAAACTTTCTCACGAAGAAAGAGGGGGCAAAAGTGCTGACAAAAGATTAGAAAGGACACTCAGGCTTATGACTCGATAAAGCTTTTCTTCTCTCGTTTCAAAAAAAGAAAGCTAGTTTGTTGATGTTGTGTTTAAGGCTGCTTTATAAATAAAAGTGAAGAAAGTTAAGCACAATCATTGCCTCTGTGTCCTTAACAGAAATTCATCTTTCGATTACGAAAGCTAGGAAATGTTATGTTCCTGTTCTAGGACTCTTCTCCATGTCATTGTACAATTTTTTCAAACAGGGTTTTCTCAGCTGATGCACCTCTTTATATAACTAACCTCTATTTTCTGCCACCATATGTAATAGGTATTTTTATTTATTTTTACTTGTTTTTTAAGGTGTAGGTAAATGGTTAGTCACAGTTATGGCACATAAGGATTTGTTTTTTTCAAGCAGTTGAATTGTCTGCTGGTTACTTCCTCTTTTGTGTCACATGCTGTGTTCGCTTACTTTGCTCTTTTACTACAGTTCTGGTATCTACTTTACTTCCACTGACTGAGTATCTTCTACAAGCTATTTTTCTCACTTGTTGTACAACAACCTGTTGAGCCTACTCCCCCAAATATTCCCCCTGAGCACTGCTGTGAGAGATGCAGAAGCACACTGTTCTTTGAAGGAGTAGACACACCCCTGCCTCTGCTAAGGGCTATTTCCTTTCATCCTGCTAGTATGAAGGTGACAATCAGTCAGCAATCAAATCTCCCTGATTTAGGCCAAAGGAATCTCTGAATGACATGTGGTATTTATTACTGAAATGCTTACCTAGCCATTGCTCCTTTTCTTATGTCATTTTGCTCGACTCTTGGTGGTTTGTTTCAATCAAAATTAGATTGTTGATCACTTAAATAAAATATTATAACCGTTTCTATGTAGTTATAATTACTCTTGTTTCTGTTTCAGGTGTCCTGAAATGGTTATTCATGTCATGCTACAAAAAGCATTTGTGACAGTGAGGAGACTACATTCAAGTGAGTAGGCCACATTATTGTATATCTAAAATCTCAGACCTCATCAGCTATCACACCTTAACTCACTTCTCATCAGAGAAACTTTCTCCCACATATTCACATTTCCAAGACATCCTTGTTGTCACAAGCTGCAACATCCTGCATACTGACTGCACACATAAGAACAGAGGAGGCCTTACATATCATCCATTAGTCTGCATGGTCTTGCACCCTAGGCAGGAAAGTGACATTTAATTCCATGGAGTGCTTTACATACCTCTTCACGATCTCTGCAAATCCGTCTGCATCTTCCACTTCATCTACAGTCCTCCTGGGCCGCACTCCCACCCTGTAGACTTTATAGATGAATGTTTGGACATCCCCACCAATGCATTCATCTGACACCCCATAACCATCCACTCAGTGACTCCAAACGCCCAAGCAATTCAAACATGTAAAAGGCAAGAGGCACCTTAAACCTCATTGATACATTCAATGTGGCACAGAATATCACCCAACCACTTGTCGGAACAAATCCTCAAACTTTCTTTCTCAACATTACCAACTATCCAGTGCAACCATCTATACCCATGGACTGGACCAACCACCCTTACTCTCCCAATACTTCGCTCCGCATGCAAACAACACAATGAGATCAACCTAAAGAGCAAAGAAAACCTTCATATGCTTGAAAGTCTACTCCTGTGGCAACTTAAAGCTCCAAAGTCATCTCTGACCCTGCCACCTCCATGTCCTTACCGCAGTACTGTTCTAAACAACTTCTACACATTTTTAATAAACCATTTGAACACAGAAGTGCGAATTAAACCTTTCAGCACCGTGGTACTCTAAAAACCTCACTTACTACAAATGCTGTTGAGAGGAAAGAATGGAAGGAAAACAGACATTGATGACTTGACGCGACTGAAGTTTCTCTGCACAACACACAGGCAACTTATCATATCAGTGTTATACCAGCACCATCAGTTAAGCTACTAACCAAAGGATATACCTGTTCAAGGCATTTAAGCACTGCATCAACCTACACTCCTCAAATAAGTGCGATGCCATCATCTTTTCAGTGAAAAAAGACTTACTGCCCAACAGTACATCAATAACTCCTGCTTCTCTTAGAGACGCACCTCTGTATTGCATCCCACATGGCCAGCCTATAAACACCTTTATCTCTTAGACCTGACCAACATCCTCAGTTCGCTCAAACCCTACTCCAAAGACAATTGTCTTACCCTTGCCCTTCATCCAAGCTCTCTCCTAAAAAGCTCTCCCGTCTCTGTTCACTTCCTCCAAAGCCTCTCTAACCTAACACTAACATGCAAGGCGTGAAGGCAAAAACTAGGTGCAAATTGCAAGACTAACCCTTGGAGTATTTGTTACTATAGGGCTCGCCTACCTCTACTAACCTTGTGAGGCATAAATACCTGATTATTCCATACACTACTGAGACCAGATAAAATAGGGTTTGTGTATGTGCTTGCAAGAGTGTATGGCATATTGGTGAAATCCACAAATTGCAATAGGAGACATAAGAAATGCTAAGTTATTGCAAATGGATCCATGTGAGGCCCTGTTGGAAACCGCATAAAATAACGGTGATTTGAGATAGGTGAAACATGTCGACCAAATGATGCTAGAGTTAGTAATTCCTCTCAGTAAGCGCCTCACTCTGCTTTTAACCTTGTCAAGAGGATCCTAAATAAATAGGTGATTGGGATATCTTAGACCATTGTAAACAATTTTAGGATCCCAAATAAAAGACAGCAAACAGCTCCATTGCTTGGCAAGGTTTGCTTGCAGAGACAAAAGGTTACACGAGAACTGGATGATAACGCATGCCACTTGTAATTCCAGGGTGTGTGAGTTCTAATTCAACCACTCGGGGGTGTCCTGACGAAATATGTGCTTAAAAGAGATCATATAGATGTAAATACAGCGTGCCTCCCCGTTTGGTTGATTGTGTACATTTGGGAAGCTCGTTCATTTTCTCACTCTCTCCTTTAGAAAAAAACCCTATAGATATCATACTTTTTTCCCCCTCTAAAGATGGCACCCATAGTTTTGACATAATTTTAATATAAAGAATGGAAAAGGTTAGGCGATAGAGAATGCTTTCAGTTATGGAATAGTAATAGGCATGCCAATAAATAGAGAACGGTATGGCTAAGAGGCAGGTGGAAGCTCTTAAAGGAATGTATATTTGACAAGTGACATTGTTCAGTATTATGTTACTATTCACTTTTACACAGTCAAATATGGTTGCCAATTTGGTGGCGTACGGTTGCACTGTTTTTGGAAGCAGACCAAAGTGCAGCAGGTCTTTAAATAGTCGACATCCCTATCCAATACATTATCAAATATATGTGAAATGAGATATGGGGCTTATGATGTCGGAAACATTCATTTGTTGCTATTATTAACTGTACCATCTTATATCAAGTGGTGTTTTGATGCAGGACTATCAATGGCTCTGGTTCATTTTGGGAAACATTCTGAAAATATTAGTCCAATATTACAGCCATAAATTAAACCAGTCAGCATAACTGTAAATGTGTCGTAATCCTATATAGTAATGGGGTTTTCACTTCACATGCTGATCCTGATGTCTCCGTTTTTCATGCTTCAGATCATTGCAGTTCGATTTGCCTTAGAACTATTGATTAATTATGTTTAGGAAACTAATACCTATTGGTTGGTCCGATCTTCCGAAGAAGATGTTTTCTTTAAGAACCTAGAAGGCATTTGTCTGTTTGCCCAGAAGTCCTCCTGATTGACCAGGTATCATATTTGACAAATCTGGGCATGTGCCGTGTGATATTATGATTTTCCTGTTGCTTTTGTCTGAGTTAGAGAGTACTATCGGTTCCCTTCTATGACTGTGGAACTGGCAATTTAGCAACAACCAGAAAGCTCACTAAGTAGCTATAAGTACAAAAGTACTAAATATGCTGAGGGTGCGATTCCTTCTGGCACTTTCATTTTTTCTGCACTTTGTGGTAAAGACTGCATGAGAATATATGGGAGTTCATAAATATATGCTTGAAACAAAAGGTGAGAAATAGATACTGTGCAGGAAAATTAATTAGATACGAAATAGATACCATGTATGCGTATGCTAAAGTGCTCTTAGTATCACCTTATAAGACTTGATGTTGTACTCAACAAGGATAAGTAATTGTTGGCACTATTAATGAGAGAAGCCTTCTAAGGTAATACATTAAGATTAAATTGAATTATATCTAGGCCAAAATTTATTGAAATGTTTGTATAAGGTTTTGTTAAGCCCCATCAGTCACAATGTTCGATTAACAGACCAGTGGGGGTTTGGTCCGAAAGAATGCGCCAGCCAAAATAAAGTTGCCACCAAAACGTGCATAAGCGGCTCTTTTAGATCCACGGGACACCAGCCAAAAGTTCTGCAATAACAGATGAAACATACAGGCACAGTGAGATTACCTACTTGTAGGACACCCCCGCGCCGCACGGCCACCAGCTGCTGCGTGTGCCCCCGCCTGCCGATTCTGCCTGCCTCGAAGAGCCTTCCCGCCCTCGGGCCCGCCCTCAGGCCACGCCCCCCGCCTGCTGTCTCCTCCGCGTTTTGTTCCCCTGCCTGCACTGTTCCTACTGTATTCCTACTGTATTGATTATTTTTACTGAGCCCTCGTAAATCTGTGTTTTTTTTTCCCTGTGCTGCCCCTGATTTCTCCCCCATTGTGCTGACACCCCCTGCACCCGCTCCCCGCTGCCGACTCCCGCCGCCGGGGAGTGTAGCCACGCCCCCTTCCTCCCCGCTCCCGCCTCCCAGCTGCCCCTCCCTCCCTGCACTTCGCCATAAATGGCGACCGTGCGCACGCGCAGCGGTAACGAGCAGCGGTAACGCGCAGCGGGTGCGCCGATTGTGCGCCGAAGGCGCACCAAAGGTAAGCCCGTCTACGCCCATCCGCGCCTGGACCGCGCCCAGTGCCAGGACCCCTGGCCCCCGCAGACCCCAGCCCGCCCGCCGGACATACGACGCCGCCACCATCAACGCACTCAACACCGGCCGAATCCCGGGATGCTACCGAGCCACCCCGAGACGAACCCACGGACCCTTCAGCTGTCACGCCTGCAAGTTCTCCTGCAACCGGACCTGCCCCGCACCAGCACCCGCCAAGCCGAACACCAGCAGCAACCACCTCAAGTGCATCCTACTCAACACCCGCTCCGTCCACAGACACACCATCGAACTCTGGAACCTCCTCGACACCAAGGCTCCAGACGTTGCCTTCCTCACGGAAACCTGGATGAACGACTCCTCAGCGCCCGACATCGCCATCCCAGAGGGCTACAAGATAACCCGAAGAGACCGCGGCAACCAGACTGGAGGAGGCATCACCATCATCTACAGGGACACCATCCGCATCACGACCAACACCGACGACACCCTGAAAACCGCCGAACACCTGCACTTCCAGATCCACACGGACCCCAAAACCACCCTCAGAGGCACCCTCATCTACCGACCCCCGGGACCACGCACACAATTCAGCGAAGACATCGCCGACTTCATCTGCCCGCACGCCCTCCCCTCCGCTGACTACATCCTCTTGGGGGACATCAACTTCCACCTGGAGAACAACAACGACCTCAACACCACCACCCTGCTTGACAACCTCGCCAATCTCGGACTCAAGCAGCTAGTGACCACCCCCACCCACCTCGCCGGACACACACTCGACGCTGTCTTCTCATCCAGCAAGGACATCATCTTCAGCCACGCCACCGGACTCCACTGGACGGACCACAGCTGCGTCCACTTCACCTTCAGAAGATCCACGATCCACCACCACCAGCAACAGGTTGCTCGAAGAAACTGGAACAAGATCACAGCAGACCAGCTTGCCGCTTCCCTGAGCCAGCACCCCCCTGCCAGCTCAGCGAACCCCAGCCGGGCCGCCGACAACTTCACGAAGTGGATCAGCAACTGCGCAGACGACCTCGCCCCACTGAGGACCCCGCCTAGCAGACCCGGCAGCAAGAAGGCCCCTTGGTTCACCGACGAACTCAAGAGCTCCAAGAAGAACTGCCGAGCCCTCGAGAAAGCCTGGAGAAGGGAGCCAACACCGGACAACATGACCACCCTCAAGCTCGCCACCCGGAAGCACCATCAACTGATCCGCGCCACCAAGAAAAGAGCATTCAAGGACCGGCTGGACAACAACGCACACAACTGCAAGGAACTCTTCAACATCGCGAAAGAGCTCTCCAACCCCAACGCCGGAAACAACGACATCACCCCGTCGCAAGACCTCTGCAACTCCCTCGCCTCCTACTTCCACAACAAGATCGTTGACATACACAACAGCTTCAGCCCACAAACAACGCTCCCAACGACCGCACCAACTCTCCCCACCACCACCCTCAGCGCCTGGACCCAGATCAACACAGAAGACACCATCTGCACAATGAACTCTATCCACTCCGGATCTCCGACCGACCCCTGCCCCCACCACGTCTTCAACAAGGCCGACGCTGTCATTGCACCCCACCTGCGGGACATCATCAACGCCTCCTTCGACACCGCCACCTTCCCTGAGAGCTGGAAGCACGCCGAACTCAGCGCTCTACTAAAGAAACCAACAGCGGACCCCACCGAACTCAAGAATTACCGCCCCATCTCGCTCCTCCCGTTCCCAGCCAAAGTCATCGAGAAGACCGTCAACAAGCAACTGGCCGCCTTCCTCGAGACGAATGGATCCTGTGAGAAGGTGGCCTGATATGCAGTGCTCACTATTCTAGTGAACACTATGTATCAGTCCAGCAACCCTTATTGATGATTGGTTGTAAGTCAACCTTATAGACCAGCTATCCTAGTAGCGTGGATACGAGCAGTCTAAGGCTAAAGACTCGAGAGGGCGTGCTAAGCCAGCTGTTTACCACACATATACCCCTTGAACACCAAGTGAAAGGACACCACACAAGTGTTATGAAAATAAACAGTTATTTATTAAGAATCACAACAGCAAGATGGCGACCTGATCGGACGCGCAGCCTTCGGCTCCGCCGGCCCCGGAGTCCCGCACCATAATCCTGCTAGCCCCGCTTACCAGCTTTTGTTCTGAAAGGTGCGGGAAACGGAGCTGTTGCCACCGGTGTTCCGCCGACCTCTCCAATCGCCCGGAATCGTCAGCTACTGGCCGATTTGCCCCGGCCCGGGACCAGCTCGCACTGCAACGCGCCCAGACCCCACGCAACATCACAGCCGATCCGCTGCGGGGGTGGCACGACTTGACGGCGCTTCCTCGCAGGAGCGCGGCCTCGGCGCTGCCTGCCGCTGGTGGATGCAGTGTACGCTCCGGGCAGTGTGGTGACAGGGGGGAGTCGTGTCTCCCGGCGAGTCCTTTGTTCCCGGCCGCCATGTTTCTGTTCTGCTCTCCTCGTCCCTCTGGCCGCTGATTGCAACCCCCATCGGACGCTGCTTGCCTCATTGCTTTGCTACGGGCCCGCAAGCACTGCCCCTGGACCGGGCGGTCTCTCGCATGCCCCGGGATTGCTCCGGTAGCAGCATCGCGCCCCGTGATTTCCCCCGTTTCCCACCCCACATCACCTCGTTGGGAAAAAGACAAGATGGCGATGCCGGTGGCTCGCCTTGCAGCGGAAACCTATGCAGGCTCCCCACGAAAAAGCGAGCGCATCGATCCTGAGGGGGCCGGGACGCGTTCTCCCCATGAACATCTGGAAACGGGGGCACTTCAGCCTTACTTCACCCTTGGGGATGTGCTGGCGGCCCTGGGTGAGTTGGCAACGGCGATGAAGGTCACTCGTACCGAGCTGGGGGTGCGGTTTGATGCTTGCGCCCAAGCATGCAGGCAGAAGCGGGGAACTTGTCTCTCACAGGGCTCCAGACAGGAGCTGTCACAGCCTACTGCCACAACGTATCTTCGAAGGGATACAGTGGAGGTTACAGTTGCTGCATCAGTGGAAGGTAGTGGATTGTTGCCATCTTACAGCTCGGTCGTCGCTACAGTGTTTCCCCCTCGCTCCGAGCTCAACTATGCACTACTGCCTGCGACGCGGAAAAGTCGGCTACCTGTGGACTACCTTCCAGGTTCTTCCTTTGCATTATTGTCAAGACCTTGGATTGCTCTGCTTTGTGACTTTGTGGGCCCGGATACGCCAGTGGGAACTACTACCGAGGGACAACTGTATCCTGGGAGCGGACGCCATTTCTTCTTTGTCTACGCACCGCCCCCCTCCCTAGGGCGGCCATTTTCCATCGTCTTCCTGGACCGCACTGGACTATCACGTAGAAGGGGTGAGGGGCCGTGTCCCAGAACGGGCCAGGGCTAGGAGACTTTTTATGGTTAAATTACCGGGCGGATGGGTGGGGACATGGTGGTTACTGTTTTAGACCTGATTCTTACGGACTGTTTATTGACTCGCCCTGACTGATCTACTGTTGTAGCTTTGCTTGTATTGTTGTTGGGGCGGGAATGTTTCTTAGGCCGGCGGAGTCCGCATGCACATATGACTGGTCCTCCTCCCGGTTTCGCTCTTGTGGGAGTCTAGGGATGGGTTTCCGTTCCCACTCCCCCTGTCAAAGGATAATCTTTTACTTTCACTTTCCCCTTTTGCTTTTTCTTCTTCCTCCTTTCTCTTTTCTTGCTATATTTCGGGTTTTTTGGGGCGACAGACACTCTGCTAGGGGGGGGGGGGCAGGCCATAGCCTCTGCATGTGTGTAGGGTGGGGGGTTACTATTTGATTCGAGGGTTTTTTTCTATGGTGCCTTTCTTTGTTCTTTTTATGTTTTTTCCTTTTTCTTTGGTCTGTGTTAGGCGTATTGGGGGATGGGTGGTGGCACAATTGTTTAGGGGGTGTTGAGATAGCTTTCTGGTGGCATGACTCGTTTGTGACCCTCCTCTGGTCGGGACTTGCATGTTATGATTCGAACTGTTTGGTGCTGTTGTTTCTCGGCGAGTCCCACCTACATGGACCTTGTTCTTCCTCTTTATCTTTTATTAGCTTATGTGCGGAGTAATATGTACTGACCTTAATAGTTGCGTAAAAGTTCAAAATTAACCTACATTGCTCCTGTGCCCGGGTACTGTAATGCTTCTTGATCTATGCCTTACTTCTCACCTATTGCTCTGCTGCGTTACCCTGACACCATATTGTATGCACTAGTGCTTCGTAAGAGTTCGTGGCCGGCCGGACGGTTGTAGGCCTGTATATGTACTGACTTTATGCACAATAAAGGTTTTCAAAAATAAAAAAAATAAAAAAAAAGAATCACAACAGCCCTGTACTCTTTATGAGGACAGGGTACTAAGCACAAACCAAAACTCTTACAAAAATACTTAAGTTAGCACAGTATATACAAATGCCCGAGGGGCACGGAAAACCATATACTCTGAAAGTGGAATGCGAAATTACTAGCAGGTAAGTACAGTACTAATAGCCTTTGGAATCGCTAGGACTTGACTATAGAATCGTTAGATTACTTCTAGGAGACCCAGGGGACTCGGGTGCAGAGTGTGCACTCTCACGCGTGATGCAGGACAAAGTCTATGGTAGCTAGGAATTGCAAAGTTAGTGTTCTCGGGCGAACCCGACCTGGTAGGAGGAAAACGAAAGTGGATTCTGACCCTTGGATAGTGAGGCTATGCTGGGGCACCGAAATGCCGAAGTTACCTAGCCCAGGGGCTGCAGCTGCATAGGACTCAAAGGACGTCGGGAATCCTCGTAGACGGACCAGGAGCCTGGAAGAAAGAAGTTGCTGGCAGGCGACCAGTGAAGAAAGTTCGGTGGATCCAAGCCTGGATCGATGGAAGATGACACCTGAAAGCAGAGGGGACCAAGTTCGAGACTACTAGCCAGTAGTCAGTGGGCACCAGGAGGGCACCGGATGGTAGCCACCTCGACAAGGTGAGTGGGTGACGCTGTGCTCGGAGATCTCACGGACCAGGAGGCGTTGTCGGCGACCAGGATGGAGGAGCGAGCTGTCCCACGAAGATAGAAGCTGTCGGCGTCGCTGGACCCAGGATTGGGCAACAAAGCCTTGGCGAATTCAAGCCCACGCGGTGGACCTAAAATGGCGTCTGGAGTGGACCAGGAGGGTCCGGGGTGCCTCTCTTGAAGAAGGAAGCAAGGGCCAGTCTGGAGCAACCAGACCAGCAGCAGTGATGTCGTCGGGCGTCGTTCAGAAGGCCACAAGCCAGCCGGCTAGTAGCCAAACAACGCGGTGCACAGCAAACAGCAGAAGGGCCCCACGCAGATCGTGGAGATGCAGGGAGGCTGATCTTGGATGCTGGAGCTGCGCAGGGTTGGGGCTTCTCGGACCCCAAAGCACTCACCAGTGGAAGACTCGGTGGGCTTGTTACAAAGAAGTCGTGCAGTCTTGGCGATCGTCGGTCCCTCGAGGTCTCGTCGCACTCACAGTTCTCAGCTTTGCTGTAGAGGTGAGTAGAGGTCAGAGGTGCCAGGGAAGCCGGGTCTCGTCGAGCTGGGTCGTCGGATTCGTGAAGAAGGACTTGCAGCAGACCGCAGTGTTCTTAGGATGGTGCCCGCTTGATGCAGGGTGACTACTCCTTAGCCACAAGGGAGAATCTTGAAGAAGAAATCTTGAAGTCCTTTCGAAGAAAGTCGTGTCTTGATTCCAAAGATGATCTAATTTGAACAGGGGGCCCGCTCCCATCTTTATACTAAAAAAGGGGGCTGACCCGGTGACTAGGTCCTGCCTATGGGTGGGACTAGGAGGGGGGTGGTTACACCCCTCTGCCATGCCGGACTTTCCCCAGGCCAGGGGCTGGTGTGCCCCTGGAACTGGTTCTGACCGGCCTATGCGTAGTGAGCACCGGGGTGCCACTCAGCAGTCACCTTCCTGAAAAGCCCTGCCTACCCAGGATACACAAAACCATGTCTGGGACGGTGCTAGCACCGCCCCTGACAGGAAACCCTTTGTCCAGGCTCCCCTCGCTGGAAGGACTCCCAGCTGCAGGGGGTCAGACTCGTGTCTGTGGTGGCAGCATCCATTTTGTGGAGCTGAGGCTTCAGTTAACTTTAACCGGGGTTCACAGTTACATACATGTTGTGTCCCTCTAGAAGGGTGGAATGCTAACCCCGTCGCCAGAATTGGCGAGGGGTTAGTATTCCAATTCGTATGACACCTTACTCGACATGTTTTGATAAAGCAATACCAAAGATAGCATTTAACCGCGAGGATTATAATGCACTTAAGAGTATATGGTATGCGATATCATGGAACAGCTATTAGGACTTGGTTCCGCAAGCTGCAGACAGGCTCAGCTCATGCCAGAGCACCATCTCACATGATTCCAAGCACTCTGCCTTCAGGATTGTCAAGGCCTGCCATAGGAGTGACTGATAGGAATCTGTGTGTCCCTTTTAGGGTTAGGTATAGGTATACTACACCTACAGCAAAGGGTGATTACACGACTTTGCCCCAGCTGTCATGCAGCCAGTTGTGTCAAATTTAGGAGGCCAGCCAGGGGTGGCATAATACATGCTGCAGCCCCTGGCAGCCCTGGGTACACCTATGCCCTGAGTTACAGGGTCTGATAAGGTGGCCCAGTACCAATTGGTAAATGCACCTAGGGTACATGTTGTAATTTAGAGAGAGAACAGCCAGGCTGTGGGTCTGATTGGCAGGCCCACAGCCAGAGAAAGTCGTAAACCAGTGAAACAAAAGCAAAAAATCTGGGCGATCATAGGATTGCAGACCCTACTCTCCTACATGACCCCCCCCCCAAACTTTGGGACAATAAGCTAACCTTGACCAGGTGAGTCTTCTTGTTCTAAGTGGAAATATCTGGAGAGCCCATCGGCATTGCCATGATCAGTACCAGGTCTATGTTCCACTGTAAAGTCCATCCCCTGTAGGGAAATGGACCACCTAAGCAGTTTGGGGGTTTCACCCTTCATCTGATTTAGCCACAAGAGGGCCTTATGGTCGGTCTGAATCTTGAAGTGAGTGCCAAACAAGTATGGCCTCAGCTTCTTCAGGGCCCAAACCACAGCAAAGGCCTCCCTCTCAATAGCTGACCAATTCTTCTCTCTGGGGGTCAGCCTTCTGCTTATAAAAGCAATGGGCTGGTCTTGACCATCAAAATTCAGTTGAGAAAGAACAGCTCCCACACCCAACTCAGAAGCATCTGTTTGGACAATGAATGGTTTGGAGTAGTCTGGACTCTTAAGGATAGGTGCTGTGCACATGGCCTGCTTTAGGTCATCGAATGCTTTTTGACAGCCTGCTGTCCACTGAACCTTTTTTGGCATTTTCTTACTTGTCAGTTCATTTAATGGTGTCACAATGGAACCATAGTTCCTGACAAACTTTCTGTAGTATCCAGTCAGGCCCAAGAAAGCTCGAACCTGAGTCTGGGTGGTTGGAGAAGCCCAGTCCCTGATTGACTGTATTTTGCTCTCCAGTGGCTGAACCTGGCCTCCACCTACAAGGTGGCCCAGGTATACAACCTGTGTCTGCCCTATCTGGCACTTGGTGGCCTTGATAGTGAGGCCTGCTGCTTGCAGAGCCTCTAACACTTTCCTCAGGTGGACCAGGTGATCCTCCCAGGTGGAGCTAAAGACAGCAATATCATCTAGATATGCTGCACAGAAGTCATCCAGCCCAGTAAGGACTTGATTCACCAACCTTTGGAAGGTGGCAGGTGCATTTTTCAGACCAAAGGGCATTACCACGAATTGATAATGCCCACCAGGGGTTGAAAATGCTGTCTTGGGCTTAGCATCCTCAGCTAACCTGATTTGCCAATACCCAGCTGTTAAGTCAAATGTACTTAAGTAGTTGGCAGAAGCCAATCTATCTATAAGTTCATCCCCCCTTGGTATTGGGTGGGCATCAGTCTTAGTGACTGCATTGAGACCCCTGTAGTCTACGCAAAACCTCATCTCTCTCTTACCATCTTGGGTGTGAGGCTTTGGCACTAGAACTACTGGACTAGCCCAAGGGCTATCTGAGGGTTCAATGACTCCCAACTCCAACATTTTCTGCACTTCAGTTTTTATGCAGTCTCTAACATGATCAGGCTGCCTGTAGATTTTACTCTTGACTGGCAGGCTGTCACCAGTGTCAACCTCATGGGTGCACCAATTGGTCTGACTGGGTGTCAGAGAGAACATATGTCTGAAAGACTGAAGAACCTGTTTACAGTCTTTCTGCTGATGTTCAGAGAGGCTGCCACAAAAGACAACACCATCTACTGACCCATCATCAGGATTCTGAGTGAGCAGGTCTGGGAGAGGGTCACTCTCTTCCTCCTGTCCCTCATCTATGGCCATGAGCAAGCTCATGTCCTTCCTGTCGACATATGCTTTGAGCCTGTTGACATGGAGTACCCTGTGGGGGCTCCTGGGAGTTCCAAGGTCCACCAGGTAGGTGACCTCTCCCTTTTGCTCAAGAATTGTGTGGGGCCCAGACCATTTGTCTTTGAGTGCTGCTGGGGCCACTGGCTCCAACACCCACACCTTCTGTCCAGGCTGGTAAACAGTCAGGACAGCCTTTTGGTCATGCCAAGCTTTTTGAAGTTCTTGACTGAACTTAAGGTTTTCAGATGCCTTCTCCATATACTCAGCTATCCTGGAGCGGAGACCAAGTACATAGTCCACTATGTTGGTTGCAGGCTTTTTGAGAGGTCTCTCCCATCCTTCCTTCACCAAACACAGGGGGCCTCTCACAGGATGCCCATACAAAAGTTCAAAAGGGCTGTAGCCAACCCCCTTTTGTGGGACCTCTCTGTAAGCAAACAGAAGGCAGGGAATCAGGACATCCCATCTACGCCTGAGCTTTTCAGGTAGTCCATGAATCATCCCTTTTAGGGTCCTGTTGAACCTTTCAACAAGCCCATTGCATTGTGGATGATAGGGTGTAGTGAATTTGTAATTGACACCACATTCCTTCCACATAGCAGTTAAGTAGCTTGACATGAAGTTTGCACCTCTGTCAGAGACAACCTCCTTAGGGAAGCCCACTCTGGAGAACACTCCAACTAGGGCCCTTGCCACTACAGGTGCTGTAGTGGTCCTAAGTGGAATAGCTTCAGGATACCTGGTGGCATGATCCACTACCACCAGTATAAACTTGTGCCCTGATGCTGTCTGGGGTTCCATTGGACCAACAATGTCAATCCCCACTCTTTCAAAGGGCACCCCCACCACAGGCATTGGTATAAGGGGGGCCTTTGTTGTGCCACCTGACTTACCACTGGCTTGGCAAGTGACACAGGAGCGACAAAACTCCTTGGTATCCTCATTCATGTGAGGCCAGTGAAAGTTTGAGACAAGCCTGTCCCAAGTCTTTGTCTGGCCTAAGTGACCTGCTAAGGGAATCTCATGGGCCAAGGTAAGTAGGAAACCTCTCTGAGACAAGGGTACAACCAGCCTCCTGGTCATGCCAGGCTTGGGGTCTCTTGACTCAGTGTACAGGAGTCCATCTTCCCAGTATACCTTGTGGGTACCTGTGGCGTTCCCAGCAGCCTCAGCAGCAGCTTGCTGTCTGAGGGGTTCAAGAGAAGGGCAGTCTAACTGGTCCTTCCCCAGGTCTTCCCTTGAGGGTCCCCTGAACCCAAGAATTCAACTTGATCAAGTTCAATCTCTCTAGGCTCAGTTTCCCTCAATTCCTGTAGGTCAGCCTCCTCTGAGACTTGATCCACAACCTGGGGCAAGGGGGAAGGCACAGCCTTAACCCTACTGCTCTTTTTCTTGGAAGGTGTCTGGTCCATTGTTCCAGGATCCAGCACCTGTTCAGTGGGGCATTTCCTGACCTGTGACCTGGTCACAGCAAACACATGTGCTGGCAAGCCTAACATTTCCATGTGAGTCCTCTGCTCCACCTTTGTCCATTGTGATGACTCCAAATCATTGCCCAACAAACAATCCACTGGGAGGTCTGAACTAACTACAACCGTCTTTTGGCCAGTTACCCCTCCCCAGGAGAAAGCTACAATCGCCATACTGTGAGTGGTAGTGACATTGCTTGCATTGGTCACCAGGAATTCTGTACCTGGCATGATCTGTCCAGGGTCCACAAAGTTAGGTGTCACCATTGTGACACTGGCACAAGTGTCCCTATAGGCCTGAGCCATTTTTCCATTAATGAAAGGTGTCTGTCTGTATTTGCCCAAAGTGTTGGGACTTATGTCAGGGGACATATCCATATCCCCTGTACTGACAAGGACAGCCTGAGTGAGTGTACCAACTAAGTTGTCACACCCCTCAGAACCCAGGGTTAACCCTACTAAACCCTTGGGAGGTGCACTACCACTGCTGACTGTACTAGGGGGCACAGGTGCCTTAGGGGCTGCAGTGGCAGGAGTCTGCCCTCCTCCTTTCTTGGTGCACTCACTAAACCAGTGAGTTTTACTTTTGCAGTATTGGCACCACCTTTTAGATTGGCCTTCTTTCTTCTTTTGGGGAGCCTGACCCCCACCCTCTTTGGGTTGCTGGGGACCTGTCGAAGACTTCTGGTCATTTTGTTCCCCCTTAGAATCTTTACCCTTCTGGTCTGCTTTCTTCTGACCACCTTGATTCTGGCCCTGGTTCTGCTTAACTCTTGTTCTAACCCATCTGTCTGCCTTCTTTCCCAATTCTTGGGGAGAGGTCAGATCTGAGTCAACAAGATGCTGATGCAACAACTGGTTCTGACAATTGTTTAAAATTTGTTCTCTCATCATCAAATTATACAATCCTTTATAATCAGTAACCTTACTGCCCAGCAACCAGCCCTCAAAAGCCTTAGTGGCACAATCTACAAAGTCAGACCAATCTTGAGACTGAGTTTTCTGGGTATCCCTGAACAGCACCCTGTACTGCTCAGTGGTTAGGCCAAACCCTTCAACCAGTGTGTTTTTCAAGACTTGGTAATTGTTAGCATCCTCCACCCTTGTGGTGAGGAGCTTATCTCTACCTTTGCCTTCAAAGGAGAGCCACAAGATAGCTGCCCACTGACTCTGGGGAACACCCTGCACAGTGCAGGCCCTCTCCAGAGCAGTAATCCATTTGTGGATGTCATCCCCTTGTTTAAAGGGGGGCACTATCTTACCAAGGTGCTTTGTATCAAAACTCCTTTCCCTATTGCTAGGTACAATGCTGCCACCAGTGGGGACTACCCCACTTAACTGTTGCTCTCTAGCAAAGGCAAGCCTTTCTTTGGCCAGGGCAAGTTCTTCCCTTTCAATCTTCAGATTGGCTGCCCTTTCTTTAGCTTCATACACTCTCCTCTGAGGGGAAGTCATCCCTCTTTGAGAAGAGTTGTGAGAGCCATTGGTTTGAAGGGATCTGCCAGAGCCTCTTGACAGAGATCTGGCTCGTCCATTCCCAATGTTAAGCTGACCTGATAGTGGCCCCAGGGGTCCCCCAGTACCACTGTCATGTTTGCTTAAGTTGGACCTGGTTAGTCTACTGACTTCTACCTGTCCCTTGTCTGCCTCATCCCCAGAGGGATCCTCATCCTCATCCTCCTCTACATCCTCGTTCTCAGGTGAGAGGTGGATTAGGTCAGGGTCTCCTCTGGTTCCCTCAAGGGGAGGCATGCCTCCATCTGGATTAGAAGGGCTAAGAAGTCTCTCAGCCTTTCTGGCATCATAAGTCTCTAGGAGACCAATCAGAAAGGAGGTGGTGGGGTTAGCCTCTTGCTTAATCTTCCTTGTGTTACATACTTGTCGTAACTCACGGAAGCTAAGCACAGTATATCTTGAAGGGATGACCTGTGGAGGGTCAACTGACACAAGGGGAGACTCAGAGTTTCCTCCTTTGTCCGACATACTGTTTCTAGTGTGGTGTAAGTGATGCACCTACCTACACTATGTGTTTGCCTACTGATCCCTTGCTAAGAGTTGCAGCCAAGGTGTGCTAGGCCTTGAGGAGCTGCAACAGCTGGTTCAGTAGAACTCAGCGTATTCTAAGCTTAGTTATATGTACCTGAAGTACTTATGTGATCTTTCAACAAGATATTCTTAGGATACGTGTGGTAAAACAACAGCAAGCTCAAATCCCAACCGCTGCTCACCAATGTGAGAAGGTGGCCTGATATGCAGTGCTCACTATTCTAGTGAACACTATGTATCAGTCCAGCAACCCTTATTGATAATTGGTTGTAAGTCACCCTTATAGACCAGCTATCCTAGTAGCGTGGATACGAGCAGTCTAAGGCTAAAGACTCGAGAGGGCGTGCTAAGCCAGCTGTTTACCACACATATACCCCTTGAACACCAAGTGAAAGGACACCACACAAGTGTTATGAAAATAAACAGTTATTTATTAAGAATCACAACAGCCCTGTACTCTTTATGAGGACAGGGTACTAAGCACAAACCAAAACTCTTACAAAAATACTTAAGTTAGTGAGGTAATGTGAATTTTTATGCTCAATTGTGTCCCCTACTACGTACCCCAACGGCTCCATGTACGTGCTTAAAGTGCATGTAAGTTCCCTCCACAATCAGTTATGAAGACGCAAATACATTTGCGTCCAACGTTAACATGTCCTCTTTCAGATCCGCCATGAATGGATCAATAATTCAGTTCCTAAGTATGCCGTGCCACCGTCTTTACATGGTGCACTTTCATGTTTTCATGGCTCTGGCGAAGGCCCTGATTTCTGCCATCGAGCCTTTTCCTGACTTCTGCCTCTGAAAGCTGCAGCCTGGACCTGCATCTGCATCCCTGAACTTTGACTTACTCCCTGCGCGGCAAGTGGTGCCCGGCTCTGCCTGACTCCCTGCCAAAACTGTATTCAGCCTTCAAGTTATCTGCTCCGCGAAAATACATTCTTGTCCAGTAGTTTAGGTAAACATCCCCCCAGCTGCAGAGTAAAGGGCCCGGCCTTTCTGTCTCCATGTAAGTAATTCATAGCTCCTGTTACCATGGTAGGCCCATGGCCCCTCGCATTACACGTAGACACATATGCACGCATTAGCAGTCAGTATAGAATAGCCTCTGCCCGAGAAACCTTTCCTTCTAGATAATACAGTTCTCCAAACACAAAATACCAGATATGATTTAGGAACAAGTCGATCTGACCCACCAGACTTCTGTCTCTAATCCTAGCGCTAAATGTCAAGTCCCCTTCACCCTCCAGTTCCACGTCAGTCACACGTCATGCTGCTGCGCGCGCATCTCTGCCATATATTTCTGCTGACACTGCAGGATTCTTCTAGGGATCCACCCACTTGCGCCACTTCTGTGATTGAAATGCTGAAATGTTTTTTCTTCTATGTGACGTTTCTGGCACCCACCTCCGTGTACACCCTTGTGCACGCCTTCTGATTACATATTGTTACGCACATGTTTCTTATCTTGTTTCTTTCAGCTGTTACGCCTTCTGAACCCATCACCACTGTGATGATACTATATATACTGTGTACTGTTAATAAATCATTGTACATGTCCATGATTTCCCTTCCTGAACCCTCGTGGTGATGGATCATGCTACCTGGTTCGAACCAATTCCATTTTATGGAATAAAACCCCTTAAAACTCAGATGCCACGGACTCTGTGTCTCTTATTTTGATTGAGCTATTTTATTGAACTTTACCGCATAGAAATTAAGTACCAGGTAATTTTATTTACCACAGTATATACAAATGCCCGAGGGGCACGGAAAACCATATACTCTGAAAGTGGAATGCGAAATTACTAGCAGGTAAGTACAGTACTAATAGCCTTTGGAATCGCTAGGACTTGACTATAGAATCGTTAGATTACTTCTAGGAGACCCAGGGGACTCGGGTGCAGAGTGTGCACTCTCACGCGTGATGCGGGACAAAGTCTATGGTAGCTAGGAATTGCAAAGTTAGTGTTCTCGGGCGAACCCGACCTGGTAGGAGGAAAACGAAAGTGGATTCTGACCCTTGGATAGTGAGGCTATGCTGGGGCACCGAAATGCCGAAGTTACCTAGCCCAGGGGCTGCAGCTGCATAGGACTCAAAGGACGTCGGGAATCCTCGTAGACGGACCAGGAGCCTGGAAGAAAGAAGTTGCTGGCAGGCGACCAGTGAAGAAAGTTCGGTGGATCCAAGCCTGGATCGATGGAAGATGACACCTGAAAGCAGAGGGGACCAAGTTCGAGACTACTAGCCAGTAGTCAGTGGGCACCAGGAGGGCACCGGATGGTAGCCACCTCGACAAGGTGAGTGGGTGACGCTGTGCTCGGAGATCTCACGGACCAGGAGGCGTTGTCGGCGACCAGGATGGAGGAGCGAGCTGTCCCACGAAGATAGAAGCTGTCGGCGTCGCTGGACCCAGGATTGGGCAACAAAGCCTTGGCGAATTCAAGCCCACGCGGTGGACCTAAAATGGCGTCTGGAGTGGACCAGGAGGGTCCGGGGTGCCTCTCTTGAAGAAGGAAGCAAGGGCCAGTCTGGAGCAACCAGACCAGCAGCAGTGATGTCGTCGGGCGTCGTTCAGAAGGCCACAAGCCAGCCGGCTAGTAGCCAAACAACGCGGTGCACAGCAAACAGCAGAAGGGCCCCACGCAGATCGTGGAGATGCAGGGAGGCTGATCTTGGATGCTGGAGCTGCGCAGGGTTGGGGCTTCTCGGACCCCAAAGCACTCACCAGTGGAAGACTCGGTGGGCTTGTTACAAAGAAGTCGTGCAGTCTTGGCGATCGTCGGTCCCTCGAGGTCTCGTCGCACTCACAGTTCTCAGCTTTGCTGTAGAGGTGAGTAGAGGTCAGAGGTGCCAGGGAAGCCGGGTCTCGTCGAGCTGGGTCGTCGGATTCGTGAAGAAGGACTTGCAGCAGACCGCAGTGTTCTTAGGATGGTGCCCGCTTGATGCAGGGTGACTACTCCTTAGCCACAAGGGAGAATCTTGAAGAAGAAATCTTGAAGTCCTTTCGAAGAAAGTCGTGTCTTGATTCCAAAGATGATCTAATTTGAACAGGGGGCCCGCTCCCATCTTTATACTAAAAAAGGGGGCTGACCCGGTGACTAGGTCCTGCCTATGGGTGGGACTAGGAGGGGGGTGGTTACACCCCTCTGCCATGCCGGACTTTCCCCAGGCCAGGGGCTGGTGTGCCCCTGGAACTGGTTCTGACCGGCCTATGCGTAGTGAGCACCGGGGTGCCACTCAGCAGTCACCTTCCTGAAAAGCCCTGCCTACCCAGGATACACAAAACCATGTCTGGGACGGTGCTAGCACCGCCCCTGACAGGAAACCCTTTGTCCAGGCTCCCCTCGCTGGAAGGACTCCCAGCTGCAGGGGGTCAGACTCGTGTCTGTGGTGGCAGCATCCATTTTGTGGAGCTGAGGCTTCAGTTAACTTTAACCGGGGTTCACAGTTACATACATGTCGTGTCCCTCTAGAAGGGTGGAATGCTAACCCCGTCGCCAGAATTGGCGAGGGGTTAGTATTCCAATTCGTATGACACCTTACTCGACATGTTTTGATAAAGCAATACCAAAGATAGCATTTAACCGCGAGGATTATAATGCACTTAAGAGTATATGGTATGCGATATCATGGAACAGCTATTAGGACTTGGTTCCGCAAGCTGCAGACACGCTCAGCTCATGCCAGAGCACCATCTCACATGATTCCAAGCACTCTGCCTTCAGGATTGTCAAGGCCTGCCATAGGAGTGACTGATAGGAATCTGTGTGTCCCTTTTAGGGTTAGGTATAGGTATACTACACCTACAGCAAAGGGTGATTACACGACTTTGCCCCAGCTGTCATGCAGCCAGTTGTGTCAAATTTAGGAGGCCAGCCATGGGTGGCATAATACATGCTGCAGCCCCTGGCAGCCCTGGGTACACCTATGCCCTGAGTTACAGGGTCTGATAAGGTGGCCCAGTACCAATTGGTAAATGCACCTAGGGTACATGTTGTAATTTAGAGAGAGAACAGCCAGGCTGTGGGTCTGATTGGCAGGCCCACAGCCAGAGAAAGTCGTAAACCAGTGAAACAAAAGCAAAAAATCTGGGCGATCATAGGATTGCAGACCCTACTCTCCTACAGATCCCTCGACCCCTCACAGTCTGGCTTCCGAGCCAACCACAGCACCGAGACCGCCCTCATCGCTGCCACCGATGACATCCGAGCCCTGCTGGACAACGGTGAAACAGCGGCCCTCATCCTCCTAGACCTCTCCGCGGCGTTCCACACTGTCTGCCACCGCACCCTAGTGCAGCGCCTCAGCAACATCGGAATCCAGGAGAAGGCACTGGAGGGGATCATCTCCTTCCTCGCTGGAAGGACACAGAGAGTCCGCCTACCACCGTTCAGATCTGCAGCCACGGAAGTCATCTGCGGCGTTCCTCAGGGCTCCTCGCTCAGCCCCACCCTCTTCAACGTCTACATGAGCCCCCTTGCGGCCATCGCACGCCAGCACAACCTCAACATCATCTCCTACGCCGACGACACCCAGCTGATCCTCTCCCTGACCAACGACCCCGCCGCCGCTAGAACCAACCTCCACGAAGGGATGAAAGACGTAGCCGAGTGGATGACGACCAGCCGCCTGAAACTGAACTCAGACAAGACGGAAGTCCTCATCCTTGGCTCCTCGTCCTCTGCCTGGGACGGCTCCTGGTGGCCCCCCGCCCTGGGCACCGCACCCAAACCGACAGACCACGCACGCAACCTGGGCTTCATCCTGGACTCCTCCCTCTCCATGACCAGACAAGTCAACGACATCTCCGTGTCCTGTTTCAACATCCTACGCATTCTACGGAAGATCTTCCGGTGGATCCCCACCGAGACCAGGAAGACGGTCACCCAGGCCCTCGTCACCAGCCGACTAGACTACGGCAACGCCCTCTACGCCGGAACCACCGCCAAGCTCCAGAAGAGACTCCAGCGGATCCAGAACGCCTCAGCCAGACTCATCCTCGACATCCCCCGACGCAGCCACATCTCCGGACACCTGAGAGACCTGCACTGGCTCCCCGTCAACAAGAGAATCACCTTCCGTCTCCTCACCCACGCACACAAAGCCCTACACGACCAAGGCCCGAGCTACCTAAACAACCGCCTCAACTTCTACGCTCCCAAACGTCACCTCCGATCGACCAACCACGCCCTCGCCGCCGTCCCCCGCATCCGAAGAGCAACAACAGGAGGAAGGTCCTTCTCCTACCTGGCCGCCAAGACCTGGAACACCCTCCTTACCGACCTCCGCCTGACCCAAGACCACCTCTCCTTCAGGAAGAAGATCAAGACCTGGCTGTTCGAGCAGTAGCGGCACCCCACCCCCTCCCCCAAGCGCCTTGAGACCCTCTGGGTAAGTAGCGCGCTCTATAAATGCCATGATTGATTGATTGATGTGCATAACCTGAGATCACAATGTTTTTTTATGGTTTAGAAATATATGAGTGTGATAGTGTGTTTTCTAGATTGTGTGAATTGTGGAAAGATGGGGTTTGCCATTGTCATAATCGAATGATTTATCACACATTGCTTGTTTTTAAAAATATATATAATTTCATGAATGTATATAGTGTTACATTTCTGTGATTAAATGTATGCAATCTATATATAACTTGAATTTGGTCAATAAAAACACTTTAAAAAAACCCACAAAAAAACGTAATTGTGTGTTGAATCATACATAGACTGTACAAACTAGGATGTAATGTAGAAGAAATTTGGGGTTGTCCTTCATGTTTACAATGCAGCAATTGATAGGGGTCTGGGACAAGCGAAAGACTTCGAGAATTGTTCACGTAGGGAAAATTTGAGACTCCGGTGCCTGGGCGAAGAAAGAGCTGAGCATTAACTGACACCATTCGTCACCGGCCTGTTGTCCTCGGTCCCTGGAGATGTCTACCTGGAGGTTCGTCTAGAAAGGGTATAACGGGCAGACCGAAGAACATCTCTTACACAACAGTGGCTTGCTAAGTCCTGATCATGTACCACTACCATTTGAAGAAGGAAGTGGTCCTATGGAAGGCAAGAGAAGTTGGTGTGGCTAGTGATGGGCAGATATAAATTAGGTGGGCAGATATAGAGGTCAACCTCCGATAGCCCTTACTCCATCGGCCCATCAGAGGTGTCTAATCATGGCGGAGCCAGAGTAGTCTCCACCTTGGTTATACCAAAGATCCACCCATATTTAAATCAGGCAGGAGGGCTATTATGTTGGTGGTAAGTATTCTCCGTCGCCTTTGCAATAGAGTAATAACAATCATGCAAAAGCTCAAGTTCTTTAGACTACCATGTCTACATAACACCAAGGATAAAATAGTGCCTACCATAGTGGCAAGTAAATACAATAGTGGGTTTAACCTTTCTTCAACAAAAATCATGCTTTGTGACAACGGACACTTCCCTAGATGGTTGGGGAGCACATCCACATGAGTTATCTGTAAGTGGCCTATGAACAACAGAAGAAACTCACCTTGATGGCAGTATCCTGTAAATGAGTACTATAGCTCTAGGTTTACAGTCCTTCCTTCCACCCACGAATAAAAGGAAGTTCTGTACTGAACAACATATACAAAAAGCAAATAGGGAGGCAATTGATATCTTCCCATGTCCTAGGAAGCTCAAATTTAACAGCAGAGCGTGTCCCAGGGATAGACAATGCATTCCCAGACTTCTTGAGCTGGGCATACGAGGAATGTTACGAGTGGGAACTACATCAGGCTCACCTTGACAAAATGTTCCAACCCTGGATAAAACCGAAATGGCCCTCCTGGCACCGAATCACAACAAGAAATGCTACTACTCTGGCATATGCAACTATGGTCTTGGGGGAATGTGCTAGCTTCATCAGAGACCTATGCTTCTACTCTCCCCCTCTATCTTTGATACCAAGAGTCATAATCAAGATTCAGAAGGAACCATGCCGACTGATCCGAATAACCCTGTAACGGTCAAGACAGTTCTGTTTCTCATAGCTTCTTCTCATATCAGAGCAAAATCAAACTTACCATTACCACCTCTACCATGTGTGCTTTCTCATAATAGTCGCCAAGAACTGCACCTGGATCCAGCATCTCTAAGCTTTTTTGCATGGCTTCTGAATTCAATGAGTTTCACCATTTAAAAATTCCAAGTGACTGCAGAAACATTTTGCCACAGGCTAGGGCAGAGTCCATAAACAAAATCTTATGAAGCTAAGTTATAACTCTTTTGCATTTGGTGCGCTCTCCACATCCAAATCATATTCTTTCATATCTTCTACAATGATCTCGCTTAGGTCTGAGTTATACTTTGGTTACACTGAGCAGTAATCTTATGTTACATAAGGGAACACAAAAAGCCTACTTTCTGGTCGCAAAGATTTATAAAAGGGTGCTTGAAAGGACTATTTAAGGGGTTTTCACTACGGAAACACCTTAATACTTGGCACCTTAATACTGTAATGTCTCAACTCATTTAAAAAAGTAATTTTTAGTCAACGCACAAAGCAGACATAAACATTTCTCTCTTGGAAGCTCGCTCTCCTTTAGGATTTTAGCTCCATATTACGAACTAATCGACGCTTTATATCCAAATTTACATCAGACTTTCACCTAATGAATCTGTTATTCTAGAAAAATCCTTTAAGGATCCCAGCAAGCCAGCTGAAAAGATGCTTAACGCTCTGGATGTCAGGAGGTGTCTAAAGTTTTACTTAGAAAAAACTAGAACGTTTAGAAAATCGTAAAGATTGCTAGAAAAGGATAATTTGTTTCCAAACAAACCGTGACACACTGGGAGTCTGCTGCCATTGTATAGTGCCATGATAAGGTAGGCCACTCTATGCAAGGTAGGATTTCAGCACATTCAACCTGAAGTATATGTACATCATGGGCACTGTTCAACATTTTTTTTATTGGTAGACATAAGCGGGACTGCAACCTGGAAGAACAGTAATACTTTTACTCAACACTCTTGCCTGGATTCTGCTACATGGAGGGACACTGCAGTTGGTCAAGTGGTTTGGCTTTATTTAATTTGTTTCCCGCCATCCGCAAAATTATATGATACTAATGACTTCTTGTTTTTCTGATTCAAGCACGTGAATCTATGAAAGTTTCAATTCTGAAGAAGAAAACTATTACTTACCTGTAACTGCAGTTCTTCAGAACTGGTATCTTTCATAGATTCATATGGTACGCACCCTCCTCGCCTTTTGAGATTCACCTGTATTGTTCCTTCACACAAGTGCTCTATTGAAATCTGGAGGATATTAGCATCTCATGGTGTGATCTCCACACTGATTGTATCCAGAGTGGTTAAAATGTGGTGCTTTCATATGATGTTAATAGTATAATTAAAGTCTGTGTTACAGCCTTAGAGCTATGTTTTGACTTTAGATCAGCTATTTTGGCTTATTGAGGGACTTCAAGTCTGACGACTAGCATGATTCAAGCATGTGAGTCTATGAAAAATACCAATTCTGGAGAACTGTAGTTACAGGTAAGTAACTTTTTTCTTTTCCACCATAAGACACCTCTGCAAACGTGAACAAGGAATCAAATGTTATTACGTTCTTATTGTGTGATATTTGTTGAGAGCACAGTACCACATAATTCCAGAGGACTTGTATAGGACTAAATTATTTTAGAAAAATTAGATTGGATTTATAATTTATTTAGTTTTTTATAACCATTTAGAACATTAAAAGCACATTTTGACTGCCTGTCATATAGAAGTTATTCATAATGCATGTTTTAAATTTCTATTTTTAAAAATAAATACAATGCAAAGAATATATTCCTAGTATTTCTTTAATAAAAACGTAATAAGACTTGAATAAGTGTTTTCTGATTTTCAGTCTGTTGTGTGTCGCAGAGAATGACTTGAATGGCTAACTTGGATGTTGTGCAAAGGTTTCTGGAAATACAGGGTTGATCAACCAATCTGCCCTGATCCTTTTAGCTATGTCTTTGGTGTTTCATACACTAGGTCACAAGGTATTTTTAATGGAGGAACTGAACTAATCAGTGGTCAATCATGTGTAGCCCTAGGCTGCTTTTGCTTCCTATCTGAAAGGAGTTGAAAATTCATTCGGTCAATTTGGTTCTTCATTTTTTAGCTCTGACCTTAAAAGTCCCCAGGACTCTGTTTTTTCCCCACTAAAAACATATGATCGCTCTGGCCCTTGTTTTTTAATATCAAGGGCTGCATTGTTTTTTTTTTTAATTCTTTTTATTAACAACATGAAATAGGTGGTGGTCATCACAGTCAAGATATATAATATTCACATGTGCATCGCGGGAAATCACAGAGCATACAGAGAATTTACAGTACAATAGTAGTCAGAACAGTGCATCACATTACTTTTCACAGTGCGAGCGGTTCGTCAATCAGGGCAATTCGGGGAGGTTCACAAATGTTGCCTCTATATTCATTCCAGTTAGACCACACTTCAATCCATTTCCGTGGGCATCCAGGTGCCACATGCACCGTTTCTCCTGGAGCATGCATCAGTCAATATCAATCTTCCAGGAGCCCAGTCTAGGATGCCTCACTGCCCCCCACAGCCTAGCTATGTTCCGTTTGGCGATTACAAATCCCAACGTCACCCATAGCCTCCCACGAGGTGGCAGATCTATGGGTTCCCAAATGTTCAGCAGGCACCTCTTTGCTTCCAGTCGTAGCTCCAACCCCCAAACCTCTTGCATGCAGCGGGTCACCCGGGCCCAGTAATTCCTCAGCAGTCGGCATTCCCACAGTATATGGAAGTAGGTCCCTAGCTCCCCACATCCCCTCCTACAGAGCCCATCCTCACTGCGGCCCATTCGCTGCAATCTAGTTCCGGAGAGATATGCTTGGTGGAGGATTTTTAGCTGAATCAACCGGGGCGTAGCCGATATGGCTAGGGGAGGGGAGGCAAGCGCATTCCTCCATTCTTCCTCATCTATTTCCAACCCATCAGGCTCCCATTTCCCTTTGAGGGGCAGCAGCAGGTCTGGGGAGTTGTTAATGATTTTTTTGTACGTGAGTGATATGGCATGTTCGGGGAGGTGGCCATCTAGGAGTCTATCCTCCAGGGGGGAAGAGTCCGGGGGTTGGGTTCCTGAGGGGATGTTCGCCTGGAGGGAGTGTCTAATCTGTAAGTATCGGAAATGTTCTGTGTGTGCCAGTTCGTAAGTGCGTTGGAGTGAGGCAAAGGACACCACGCCATCCGGGCCCCACGGGTCTGGAATGTGGGAGATGCCAATGAGGTCCCAGTTACGGAACCCTTTGGTTCGGCCCAGCTCTCCCAACTTCTCTGAGACCCATAGAGGGGTAGCCATCGTGAGGGTGTCAGCCCATCCTAACTTGCGCTGCACAATGTGCCACAGCTGTACCGAGTGCTGCGTGGGCCCAGTGAGTGGGTACCTACCAGGCCTAGAGTAGAGTGCCGCCTCGAAGTTCCCGTCCGGCAAGAGCCAACGATCCATTCCGTACCCAGGGTCATTTCCGTCGCAGTATGTACTCTGATTAATGGCCAAGAGGTGTGCAGCCCAGTAATACTTACGGATGTCCGCGAGCGCTATGCCGGCGTGAAACTACCCCAGGGTAAATTTTTGGAGGGATATGCGAGGTGTCCCAGACCATAGCAGCTCTCTCTGTGTGGCCTCAATGGACGCAAAGTATGAGTTCGGGACCAAGTCCGGATAGTTTTGTCGGGCGTATAAAAATCTCGGCAGCGCCATCATTTTGAAGAGCGCTGCCCTTCCAAGGAGGGACAGTGGGAACTTCCGCCAGGAGGCAGAGTCCCTTTTGAATCGCTGTAGGGGCGGCAGGAGATTCCTCTCATATCTGGTGGTCTTTTCCTTGGATATAAAGATCCCAAGGTACCGGAACCCCTCCGTGGCCACTGTAATCGGACAATTTCGGGGGGCTGCAGGAGGGTTACCTTGTAGGACATAGAGTATGGACTTGCCCCAGTTGATACTATATCCTGAGTTTCTTCCGAGACAGGTGAAGATGTCCATGGCCACTATAAGGGACTTACGAGGTCTCGTTAGGTATAGGGGGATGTCATCTGCGTAAAGCGAAATCCTGTCCTCCCACCCATCAGCCCAGCGTATCCCTTTCAGTGAGATGTCTTGTCTGATCCAGGCAGCAAGGTAGATAGGGCAAAAAGTAGGGGTGAGAGAGGACACCCTGTTGTGTCCCTCTCTTGAGCGCAAACACCTCAAAGGTTTTATTATTGGCAGAGCTCTGGGCCAGAGGCTCAGAGTAAAGGAGACGTACCCACCCTATGAAGCTTGGTCCAAAGCCCAGTTTTTGAAGGACCGCCATCATGTAGGGCCATTCGACCGTGTCGAATGCCATTGCGGAGTCTAGGGACACCACCACCGTGTCTTCCTGGATGGTGTGACAGGGTGGAGTTGAGTCACAGGATGTCATCAAGGGAGGATTCCTCGAGGTACAGCTGGGTGAAGTCAGAATAGAGGTGTAAGGCGATGTTTGTTTGTTTTAGAACGGCAGTGAGATGTTCCATGTAAATGAGATGTTCCATGTAAAATGTTGAAGAGTGTGGGGGAGAGGACTGAGCCTTGAGGGACACCTCGAGTTGAGGGGGAGGTGTCAGACATCGAGTTTTTGATCTTTATGATTTGGGAGTGGTTATGTAGAAATGAGGAGAACCATTTTAGGGCGTTGCCATCTGCTCCAATATGCTTTTGTAGGGCGTCTAGGGGTAGAGTGTGGTCAACCGTGTCAAAAGCAGCAGATAGGTCGAGGAGGACATGTAGGCAGCATTTGTTAGAGTTAAGGGAGTTGTAAATGTCATCAGTTATGCTCAGTATAGCGGTTTCAGTGCTACATCCCTTTCTAAACCCGATTGGTGTGAGTCAAGTAGGTTGTTTCCAGGTGATGGTTCAGTTGGGCGAGAACGCATTTCTCCGGGATTTTAGCTAGGAAAGGGAGTTTGGCGACTGGCTTAAAGGTTTTTAGGTCATTTGGGTCCGCATCAGGTTTTTTTTTAGAAGGGTGGTGGGTGACTTGGACTTGTTTGAGGCAGTCGGGCATCAGACCGTTGTTTAGGGAGCTGTTGATGATCTTTGTCCATAGTGGGGTTAGGGTGGGGTTGAGGTTCTTCGCCAGGGAGGCAGGGAGAGGTTCTGCATAGTGGTTGGAGGGTTTGGAGTTGGCAATCACCTTGGAAATGTCCTCTTCGGAAAGAGGTTTGAAGTCCTTCCAATGCTTTGGGGAAGATGGCGGTCTTGGATGAGCGCTTATTTTGGTGGTTGAAAGAAGGGGGGTCTTGGCTTCAGGGAGAATGCCGTGAACTAGGGTTGGGTTAGGTCTTGTTATGGGTGGGGATTTGCTGTATTCGGATTGAGGATTTAGGTCTACGGAGAGCTCGATATTGGGGATTTTGTCATTGAAGAATTTGACCAGGTTGTTGCACTGAAGTTTGGAGGCAGGGGGGTTAGCTTTGGTGGGTTTGGAGGTCTGTTTCTGGATGATGTTGTAAAGTTCTTTGGGGCGTTTTTTTGCTTTGTCTATTGCACCCCCGAAGAAAGGGGCTTTTTCCTTGATTATGCGCTTTTTGTAGTTACTGCTTTCTTTTCTGAACTGGGAGAGGTTGGTTGAGTGACCCTTGACCCTGCTCTCAGGCAGGTCATTCCCCACGCCGCACAGTACAACCTGTGTGATGCTGCCCCTGAGCCCGCTGTTGCAGGTTCAGGGCTGATGCTCTCGCGCTCGCTCTGACCTTGGCACTGTTGCTCTGTGATTGTGCCCTTTGCATTCTGTTTCCCGCTGGTAGCTCCTCAGTACTTGTGCTGCCTGACTTTGCTCTTAGTGTGGTATTTTTCCATCTTTTTCTCCATTTTTACCGGTGTTCTGCTATTGTGCTATTCTGCTTTTGTGCCCCTGCCTTCTTTTCCCCACCCACTCTCCCCACTCGTTTTTCCTGCCGCTGCATCCCCTGCGCCCACCCCACCTGCTCGCCCATTCGCCGCCCGCTCCCACCTCCCAGCTGCTCCTCCCTCCAACCTCCCCTTACATGGTGGCTGCTGCGCGGTCACGCAGCAGGTGTGCCGAAGGTGCGGCTAAGACAAGCCCATCTGCGCCAGTCCAGGCCTGGACCAGGCCCAGCGCCAGAACCCATGACCCCCGCAAATGCCATGACGCACAACATCGCTACGAGGCCAGCACCCTCCATGCACTCAAACATCAGACGATCACACACCTGCTTCCTGGCCGCCCCGAAACGCACACAAAGACCCTTCACCTGCCGAAACCGCTGCTTCACCAGCATCCGACCTGCAAAATCCACCTACCGGGAAAGAACCCAACCACTTCAGATTCGTCCTTCTCAACACACGCTCCACCCGCAAACACGCCGCTGAACTCTGGGACCTTCTCGACTCAACCTCTCCAGACATCACCTTCCTGACGGAGACCTGGCTGAACCCCTCCTCGGCACCCGACATAGCCATAGCCATCCCGGATGGCTACAAGATCACGCGCTGGGGCGTCCAATGGAGCAGGAGGAGGAATTGCCATCGTCCACAGGAACACTCTCAGAGTCTGGACCAACACCGACGACACCCTCCGCACCGCCGAACACCTGCACTTCCAGATCCACAACGATCCCAACATCACCCTCAGAGGAACCCTCATCTACAAACCCCCTGGACCCTGACCACAGTTCAGCAACTCCATCGCTGATTTCATCAGTACACACGCCCTCGCCCCCACAGACTACATCCTTCTCGGAGACCTAAACTTCCGCCTCAAGAACAACAACAACCGCAACTCCACCACCCTGATCGACAACCTCGGAGTAAGACAACAAGTCGCAACGCCCACCTACTCCGCCGGTCACACGCTTGACCCCATCTTCTCCGCAAGCTGCCACGTCTCCTTCAACCACACCACTGAACTCCACTGGACCGACCATCGCTGCATTCACTTCACCTTCCGGAAGCCTACCATGCACCACTGCACCCAACAGATCCCTTGTCGCTGCTGGAGCAAAATCACCGAAGACCAGCTAACCACCACCCATACCCCGAGCCTATCCACCGACCCAGACACCACCGCCCACAACCTCAAACAATGGATCGACGACTGCACCAACACCCTCGCCCCTTTCAAGAAACCCTCCAACAGACTCACCAGCAGGAAAGCCAGCTGGTTCCCCGAAGACCACCAGGCCTCCAAGCAAACCTGCTTAAAGCTAGTGAAAAAATGGCACCGTGAACAGACACCGGATAGCTAAGCAGCCCACAAGAACGCCACCCGCAGACACCACTACCTCATCAGATCTGCCAAAAGGACCTCCTTCAAAGACCGCCTAGACAACAACGCACACAACAGCAAAGAACTCTTCAACATCGTGAAGGAACTCTCCAACCCCAGCTCCAACACCAACAACATCCCACCTTCGCAAGACCTGTGCTACTCCCTAGCCACCTTCTTCCATCGCAAGATCGCTGACATCCACAACAGCTTCAACGTCATGACCCCCCGACAACCACCGAGACCTCCATCCCCACAGCCACCATCCGCACCGACCCTCTGCTCGCCTGGACCAACATAAACGACGATGACAACATCAGAATCATGAACACCATTCACTCCGGATCTCTGTCAGACCCATACCCACACCACATCTTCAACAAAGCCAGCACCACTATCACACCCCATCCCTGGAAAGCCATCAACATCTCCTTTGAGACAGCAACCTTCCCGGAGAGCTGGAAGCACGCCGAGATCAACGCCTTACTCAAGAAACCCAAGGCTGACCTCAAGGACCTCAAGAACTTCCAGCCCATCTACCTGCTTCCATTTCCGGCGAAGGTCATTGAGAAGACCGTCAACAGACAAATAGCCCACTACCTCGAGGAGAACAGCATCCTGTACCCGTCCCAGTCTGGGTTCTGCAGCAACCACAGCCCCAAAACTGACCTCATCCCCGCCACCGATGACACCAGGGCCCTACTGGACAATGGAGAAACCGCGGCCCTCATCCTCCTGGACTTGTCAGCCGCCTTCGACACTGTCTGCCACTGCAACCTACGCACGCGCCTCGACGGCGCTGGGATCCAAGACAAGGCTCTGGACTGGATCACCCCCTTCCTCTCTGGCAGAACCCAGAGTGTCCGCCTCCCCCCTTTCCGCTCCGAAGCCACCGAGATCATCTGCGGCGTCCACCAGGGCTCATCCCTCAGCCCAACATTGTTCAACATCTACATGGCACCGCTCGCCCACGTCGCCCGACTGCAGGACCTCAACAGCATCTCCTATGCGACGACACCCAGCTGATCCTCTCCCTCCCCAACGACCCCCTCACCGCCAAAACCAACCTCCATGAAGGAATGAAAGCCGTCGCTGAATGGATGATGAACACCCGACTGAAGCTAAACTCTGACAAGACGAAAGTCCTCACCCTCTGCTCCACCCCCTCGGCCTGGGACGATTCCTGGGGGTCGACCACACTTGGAACAGCTCCAACACCCACCGACCTCGCACGCAACCTAGGGTTCAGACTCAACTCTAATCTCTCCATGACAAAGCAGGTCAACGCCGTCTCGTCCTCCTGCTTAAACACCCTTTGCATGCTCCACAAGGTCTACAGGTGGATCCCCACCGAAACAAGAACGGTCACCCAGGCCCTAGCAGCAGGTTGGCACAACGGAAACGCCCTCTACTCAGGAGCCTCGGCCAACCTCCTGAAACAACTCCAGTGCATTCAAAACGCCTCTGCTCGCCTGATCACACCCCACCTGTGAGACCTGCACTGGCTCCCCGTCAACAAGAGGATCACCTTCAAGCTCCTCACCCGCACACACAAGGCACTCCACAACACCGGACCAGCATACCTCAACAGACGACTCAGCTTCTACACCCCCAACCGACCAGCTCCGCTCCGCCGACCTCGCCCTCGCCACAGTCCCCCGCATCCGAAGAGAGACTTCTGGTGGCAGTTCGTTCTCCCACCTTGCCGCCAAGATCTGGAACACCCTCCCCATCCTCCTACGGTAGACCCAGGACCTGCTAACCTTCAGAAGACTCCTCAAGACCTAGCTATTTGAGCATTAACAGCATCCCCTCCCCCCCCCAGCGCCTTGAGACCCTCACAGTGAGTAGTGCGCTTTACAAATTTCCCGATTGATTGATTGATTGATGGGTTTCCTCTCCAGAGTCTCTCCACGGCTCTTACTTTTCTCCTTTCTGAGTTGAGGTCTTTGTTGAACCAAGCTCGAGAGAGGATCTCTCTGACTCTTTTCAGTTTCAATAGGGTTAGTTGGTGAGGAGCAGTTGTCATTGTCCTGTTGTACAGAGTAGTGAGCTCGACCGTGTTAAGGTTGTCTGTGGAGGGTGGGAGAAGTGATGGTATGGTTTCTTCGAGGCCAGGGAGGGGGATGGCCTTGAGGTTTCTGCTCCCTTGATGGGTAATTTGTGCTTTGACTGGTGGGGCTGAGGTTTGATTGATGTTGAATCTAATGATGTGGTGGTCTGACCAGTCGATTGGGAGAATGTTCATGATGTTTATTGTTTCATTTTTAGCTATGATTGCATCTAGGGTAGATAGAGCCCTTGTTGTGGGTTTGACCCTTGGAGTGTTGGGCGAGTTCATTTGTGAGCAGGAGTTTGTTTATTGATTGTATGACAGTGTCCTTTTCATTATTCCAGGGGAGGTTGTTCTGGGGTCATAGGATTTGGCGAGTGTTGTTGCCTCTCTCAGAGACATCTCATGGTTTGCTCTTCTTGGTCTGAGAGATTGGGTGCCATGAGCAGTGGGGCAGCAGCTGGTCTTCTTGTGATTGGGCAGTTGAGATTGCTCACTGATGTTTATGAGGGAGGGGGGTATTGAGTGTTGGGTGTGGGAGGGGGGCATATTCAAGGAGTTAAGAATGATTTTGTCTATGCCCTGCGTGATAGTGTTGATTTGGGTGTGTAGAAGGGAAAGGATTTCACTTATGGTTGAGAGGTGCGTAGGGGTCAATGGTAAGAGAGTATTGAGTTGATTTTCTATACGTCTGAGGTGTTCAGTTAGTTCTGCCATTGACTCTGGGTTTGGGGTTGGGGGAGTGGAGAGGTTGAGGGGCAGATCCGATTGAGGATGTGGGTTGGGGCAGGGGGGTTTAGGGTTGGTAAGGGGAGGTGTGGGGGGGCTGATTCGGCTGAGGGAGTAGGTTGGGACAGGAGGGTCGGGTCGGGGTTGATCGGATTTGGGGAGATGGCGAGACATGCGTCTTCTGATGGGCAGAGGATGGGGGATTGTGGAGGGTGTTTCTTGAGTGTATTGTCGTTGTTTTGTCTGAGAGTTGGGCGTTGCTGAGTGGGGTGTTCGTGTAAGTGCGGGTAGGGGTCTGGGGTGGATGTATTGGGTGGGGTGAGGGAGGGCGCGAGGTCTAGAGGTGGGAGGTGTGGTTTGGGGAAGGGAGTGGGGGGCAGAGAGGGATCTGGGGGCTTGCAGAAGTTTTCATGGCCATTCTAACTTGGGTCGTGTTTTGGGGGACAAGAATGGAAGGGGTGGGGCAGTCGGACGGGGTTGAGATGGAGTTTCGCAGCTTGGGGAAGGCAAGTTTAAATTGGTGCAGGTTGGGGTCGTTGGCTTGAACCATGACTTTGCCACTTTTGCATACTGTTATGGTGGCATTGATTCTGAAGGGAGAAGATTTGGAGATAGTTAGTATTTAGTATTTGTCCGTGGGGGATGTTTGTGGATTTGGTGACTCGCAAGTGATTAGCTAGGTTATTTCTCCATATGGCCTGATGGGCGGTGTAAAAGATGAGGTCAGTTTTCGTCTTACCTTTGAAGGAGTTGTGATAGAGGTCGGCTAGTGTTTCCGGGTGTTGCTTGAGTAGTCTGTGTTTATAAAGATTTTGGCGGCGTTAGTTGAGAGGTTGGGTGGGTAGGTGATTGAGAAGGAGTGGGGACCATGGTGTTTGAGGTTGGCGAGAGGTGGGGGGGTGGGGTTAGTGGGATGTACTGGTGTGGTCTTAGGTTGGACGACATCTGCCTGATTGAGGGGTATCAAGGGAGGGGGGCTATGCAGGTGGGGTATTCTAGGTGGACGGGTGGCTGTAGGGAGGGGGGCCACAGGGTTTGGGTATGGGGCAATCCTAGGGCAGAGGGTCAGTAGGGGGGAGAGGTGAGAGGATCAGGTGGGTCTTGTGGTTTTGGTGGGGAGAGTGGCAGAGGGCTTTATCAGGTCTGGGACTGAGCTCATTGGGGGGGGGGTTGAGAGTGTAGAGGTGTAGCCATATAGACCGTTTCAGGATGGTTGTCCCTAGAAGGGGTAAGGAGGAGATTGGGTCTTAGTATAGTTATGGTGGGAAAAGTAGACTAGTCTTTACGAAAGCTCACCCCCTGGGTGGTAGCCTATGTTTGTGTTTTGGGAGGGCTTGGGTTCACCTGGGGGAGGGGGAGTGAGGATAGATTTGGAGATGGGGCAGTATTATAGAAGAGGGTAGAGAGGTTAGAGGTCTGCAGGAGGCTAGTCCAAGATTGCCGCCATAGCAGGAAAGTTGCACTAGGTCCTCTTTCAGTTACATGTGATCTGTGGGGAAGGGGTTGTGAGGGAGTAGGGGGAGGGGAAAGTGGGAGAGGACTAGTGTTGGGAGAATCTACAGAGAAGTGTTGTTAAAATGGATGCTCGTCGTCAGGGAGAGCGTTCATTTTGGGGGTGGGATTTGCTAGTGCTCCTTCATTGAGGGGATATGGGAGGCACAGCTTGTGGCTTCGCTGATCCCCCAATCCCATTATAGATCCTTCACTAATGGCAGGCGCAACATGACCGGTGGACCAGTGAGTTTTAGCGTGAGGATATTTTTTGGGAAGAATCGTCAGGGGTAAATTGCAGCATTGTTGAGCGCTTCTTGTCTGTTAGGGAGTGTTTTGTACGGCGGGTGGGGGGGGGGGGGGGCTCGAGTGGGGAAGCAGAGGGCTTGGTATTACAATGTGATTGCCAGGTGTGGGAGAGGAACCGATCGGGTATACCAGGATGCAGGGAAAGTCTGGGGGCTGGGAGGGGAGCCTCCGGTAGCAGCCTGCGGTGTCTCAGAGGGAAAAATTCAGGAGGAGTGGAGGTTGGGGATAATCGTTGGACCTCTGGGCGGTCGGGCCTCATTGCAAGGAGACACAACTACTGCTGCTGTGGGCTCTGCCGCCGCGAATTGCCAGGTGTTAGGAGTGATTAACCAGAAGCGGGAAGAGTCTTGGGGAAGGGAAAGGGCCTCCGACATGCAGCCCGCGGTGTTACACTCTGGGGAAAAAAGTCTGGGGGGTAGAGGTCGTTGAAGAAAGTTGGACCTCTGGAAGGTCAGGACCTCTTTAACAAGGTGGCATACTACCGCTGCTGCGGTCAGGTTTTTTTTTTCTTCAAACGTGGCGGTACAACCTTACCTTGTGAGTGTCCGGATGGGAAGGGAGGAGAGCCTCAGTATGCAGCCTACGGAGTTGCAGCGGGCGAGTCGCAGGACCCCTCTCCTATGTCCTGGGTGTGATGTTGACTTGGGATCAAGAGCGGAGGGCCGGGGTCGTGGGCGGCTCCCACTGTGTTGGTTTCGGAGAGAGAGCGGTATCGGTGAGCTTTTGATTGGAGGCGGGCTCCGCAAGGACAGTCGGTCTGACGATTGAGCCATCTACAGCGTCCGGGGAGCCTCCATATGCAACCTGCTGAGTTGCAGCAGGCGATTCGCGGGAGCCCTCTCCTCTGTCCTAGGTGTGATGTTGACTTGGGATCCATAGCAGAGGCACAGTAGCTCCCACTGTAGAAGACTTTTCTATAACCATATTCCTTTGAGTAAGCAGACTTTCTAACATCAAGTGATTTAAAGGAATAACTTCACTATATGATAATTCTGTACATGAATCTTGAGAGCTACAATGGTTGAAGTATTTAGAATTTTTATCTGATTCATTCTCTAATTCTAAAGGTAGTGCCGTTGGAAATGTTACATTATCAACAGTTTGTTCGGTGTTTACTGCTTGTTGACATGTGCTCTGTACTGATTGCTCTTTATTGGTATGAGGGGGATCCGACTAGAACTCATTATGTGATTGAGTTATCAGTTGCACTGTCAGTGCTGGTTTTGGAAGTTTCACTGGTCTGCTGTACTGATGGACCACATGTCACGATTCCCTATGTCCTCTGACACCAGTCTTGTTCTCTTTCTCCTGGGGTCCAAGAGTAATATGAACCATATTGTTCCTTTTGGTCCCAGCACATGTACAAGATCTTGATGGGTGAGATCAAACTCTTCCTTCAATCCCAGTCACTCTACCATGAGCTCACCAACTTTCTGTGACAAGCCAGCTGCTGGATACGGCTTTGGAGTTGAAGCCTGACGTAGACTCTCACTGATCTACTGGAAGTACTGCAACACAGTATGAGATGATTGATCATGAGGACCCTCCCATCCTAGAAGTTTCAGTACATGCATTTTGGCTCTTAAGTGCATCTTATAGGGAGCGCCAGTGGACAGTTCATGTCTTGGCATACGATTTGTTGTTCTCTGTGCAGCTAGCAGGTTTTGGATCTATGACCCACCATTGTCTAAGACTCTCGCTGTCAAGGCTTGTTTTAACACAGTTATCTCTAAAGGAGTGCAAGACTTGGAGACTTAGCCTACCTTATGCCTCCTAATGCCTGAGAGGTAAAAACTGCCACATAACCCCTTCACTGCGGCGGCTATTCCGCCGCAGTGCTAAGAGGGGAAGGCGGACGAGCGGCGGGCGCATGCTGGTGACGGAACCGCTCCATCACCAGCGTCGGTTGCGCTGTGCTTATGACTGAGCGGTTTCGTCATGGCCCTGCCCGCTCAATAGAACGCCCAGCGCAGGCGCGGAATCCGCACGGCGCAGACGCATCGGGCGGGCCATGACGGAACCGCTCCGTCATCAGCACAGCGCCACCGCGGCTGATGACGGAGCGGTTCCGTCATCAGCAGGGGAGGGGTTAATAAGAATTAAATATATGAACTTCACCATTGCTATTGAGCTTAGCAAGTCTTTTATGGTTGCACGAGCCATATCTTGGCATTCAGGCTATACCCACATAGTTTGGGTGCACAAACCTACCTCTAAGACTATTGAAATCTACCCACTGATTGTAGCGGACTCCAAGTAGTTCTCCAATAGAGCCAGAAGAGGTCTAATGATCATAGAGTAATGATGTTTTGGCAAATTTCACATTGTAATACATATTGTTTAGTTTGTTTTGGCATCAGTTGCCACCAATAAAGCTCCTATTGGATGTGTAATGTTACAGACACCCCAGCACGCACAAAACCTATTCCTTCATGAGAGGCTATAATTAAATTCAGTCTGGTAGATTCATTCAGGGCATAGTTATCTCCTATTTTAGATATGTTTACAGTTCGGAGCCACTCTTGTTACAGGAAATAGTTGCTCTTCCCCAGTAAATAAGGGGGTGGTATTTGTTGCTATGCTATGATTAAACTGTCGAGTGTCTGTCTGAGTTGTTTCTGGTTTTCAACTGCTGCTTCTTAAAAACCTGCACTTATATGGGTGATTTCAAAACCTGATCTGCATCGATGTTGCATATAGAATGAACTTCCTCACTCAGGCGTGGCAGCGACTGCTGGACATCTAGACCTCCACCAGGGGACGCTGTAATCAGAGGGCAGCTATTCGAGCAGAACGCTGTTTAGCTTTTAGTGTTTTTCCCTGTGAATCTTTGTAATCATTGGTCTCCCAATGTTTCAAATCAACTTTTATATACTCGTACACACAATGGTATTACGGTATAGAAACTGATTGTTATTTTTTTGCAGACCAAACAGTAGGCATTTAATTCTGCCATTTATGTAGTCTAGTCACCTAAGGGCTTCACATGTTTATTTTCAATTTTCAATTCAGAACCATTAAATCTTCCTTGCTGAACAAGCTGTGAGTAGTGCTGTGTCCTGCCTGTGGAAAGGCTGTGTTGATCCATCAGATTGACCTCAGGAATTATCGCTTGCTATTACAGGAACTATTCGGTACTTATTGTAGGGTCATCTAAGTTATACATCTGTACTGGCCTAACTTGCAGCCCGATGCACCCATTTGACATGCAGTGCGACTGTGCGAGTGAATTTGGAATGCTTGCCTCACGTGCAGCCCCCAAGTATGGTTATTGATGTTACCTTAATGAATGTGTTTCCTTGGGCTGGTGGTTGCTCTTTGATAACTGCAGTACGTATTTTCTCTATCGGGGCAAATCACTCCTCCTCAGAAGGGTATAAACGTGTATTACATGCAGTAGTAATCAGCACATTGTCTGTTTTATCTCGTATTTGCAAATGTGCTGCAGTGAACATGTCTCTGTAAATCTCTGAGTATCAGTGCATGTTGCTGCTTCCAATCCTTTCTGGAACCTGTAGGTTTCATTAGCTGATATAGGATGGCGTGAACCCCCCAAAACGAAAAATGTTTTCCTCAGCACCAAAAGGAGATCTTAATCATTGAACCCCCTTTGGGAAAAGGAAAGCGTATTGTTATATCTCATTTTTCTCCATGATGAGTTAGGTTCATTCAGATGTCGAGTGTTATGAATCAACTGAGTCAGAAGAGCTGTCATCTGAACAGGTTTTTTATAGACACATGGATGCTGATCCCTGAAAACAGTAGACACATACCACTGTTAGTGTTTTATTATATAAGGGTATTTAATAAGTACTATAAGCATTCAAGCCTCATGTATTATAATGATGGACATTCTATTCATGGTAATCTCAACAGCCAGAATATGAAATAAGATTAACATTAGAAAAATCCAAAGTATTTCATATCGCACATCCCTACTACCTGTAATAATTGATCCGAACTCTACCCAACGCCTATATATATGTTATTATCAACTTCACATTTATGGTATCAGCTGATTTTTTTTTAATATTCCCTCACTACTTTTGGCCAAGCCAAGTGTTACTTCTTCATACCCTTTTAAAGCTTCCAAGACTTCAGGTGAATTACAGTTCTCGAGCATCTCCCCTGGGCAATGAGTCTTCGTGTTTGTCCCACCCAAATTCTAACATCTTTGTATTCCTTTCTACCTAATGATTCGGTATGCAGAGGGGAGGGGGGCTTTTTATGCACTCTGTTGTTTATACATCACTGAACAAACCGTGCCTCAGTTAGAGACAGTTCCTAAAGACAAGCAAATGTCTTAAAGCATGCTTCCTTCCACATGTGCTCTGTAGTGCCATGTAATGGTTCTCAGTACATGTAGCTATTTGTGAATGGACATTTTCTTCTTTGCTGTATTTCTGTCATTTTTGTTTGCCTGACTAATGTCAACCAGCTTGTACAACATATGGCCATCTCACACACACTGTTGGCTGGTATCATCCTTCAAAGCATTTGTTTCATCCTTCAAAGCATTTGTTTTCTAGGCTTAAGCCACCCCCTTTAATAGTTTGTGCGTTCATGTTTCCCATACAATTAAGCCTGATATGTATGTAGCAACCATGTGTCATCAGAAAGGCCCTGCCACGTTTGTTAAAAGGTTTACTTTCTGACTTTTACAGAGATTCTGATGAATCCAGGCGAACGAAGAAGAGCACGGTGAGTGATGAGCACAGTCAAACGGAATGCAGATTTTGAGGCTCTGATTTAGTGTTTGGGGATAATGAAAATTCCTATGATTTATGGAGAAAGTACCGAATATGTAGGAGGATCCACCAGTAGTATTTCATACTATATAGTGGAGAAACAAAATCCACTAGTGGCTTCCTCTCTGGATTTAGTGAGTGCTGCAAAGAGGAGGACGAGGTATAGCAGCATCACTGCAACTGCACTGGGTGGGCTTTAGAACCAATGATGTCTCACTCCTTCCTCTGCAGAGCTGCACTTGGAGACTATCTGAAATAATATGATGGTACACCAGATTTCAGGACTACTGCCAATTAAAAAGAAGGTGCTTTGTTGTGACGGCTCTGCCATGTTAATTAAATTTGGTTTTTTTCTTCAAATTGTGTGCACATTTAGCTGAAGCTATTGTGTTCAAGTGTCAGTGTCTAATCAAAGCCACTGCGCCTTTTAGTAAAATTATTGAAAAATGAATGTTCCATACTTATATAACAATCTTACTCTGACTATCCTGCCACAGTTGGGTGCTAAAGTAACACACAGTTGCTAATTTAATGTTGAACTGCAACCGACGGTTGGCAAAAATGCTTTATTACTGCAGAGCACCGTGCAGCCGTGCATTGGGAAATTTGCAGGCTGGCCTGTTTGTGTATTTTATTAAATGAATGTTGCAGCATTAAACACGCTGGATCTTGCTGCTGCTTTTCTCAGGCTTCACAACACTGAGAATAAAGGCCAACATTAGTTTATCATGAAGGTGATAAAGCAGGTAGTAGATTTTCAGTGCTTACAGTTTTGTTTAGAAGTGTCAAGAGCTTTTAGATAGGACTTCCAAAAATCATGATTCTAAATTTGCCTTTAGGGTTAGCTCTGTTTTATTGAACAAAAATGGAAAAAAGACATGCCAAGGAAATCAAAAGGGTTGTATCACTCAACATTTAGATATCATGAATCTGTAATAATTCACTGGGAAAGAAAATGCAATCACTACCTCTCTACAAAAAGTAAGGTCTAGAAGAATTGGAGGTGAGAGAGGTGGAAAAGGAGAACAACTTGTGTTGTTTTAAACAAGTATGTGCATGAAACCTTCCCCCACCTCCCGCTCCTCAGGCACCAAAACAACAGGCAAGGTAAGAGTCACACTGGTAAGCTAAACCTATTGGAATGCTCTAATAAAGTACCAGAGCCCTCCAGCATTCAGACCACTTTGTTCATTTTGCTTGGCACCAAGACCAAAATTATATTTAGATGATCTGAACGCAAATGCCTTGCCCATCTGACTAAAGATTCGAAACAACTCTAGAAGTTGGAAATAAAATCATATCAACAGCTAGTATTGATAAATAAGCTAGTTTTCTATTCTGAAAATATAACCTCTTCTACAAATGCCCCAAAATCGAGTTTTCAGATCCTAAATTATCCAAGCAACAAATATAACATTCAGCCACGGGTAAAGCCACCCCAGAAGCTTTGCAATAGCTTTGGTGACTATTTTATTAAAAGATTTTGCACAGTAGGAAGAAGATTGAGTTTATCCCTTTTGCATGAGCTTCTACAGATATTAAATCATGTTTGTCACTACTTGAAACATCACTCTTGATGTTGTAGACTGAGCTATCCCAATTAGTGCTGTCTACAAAATCAGGTTGATCAATTTGCTCCTTTTGATTTTAAATAATTGCTTCAGGGGATTATTTTCCCTCTTGGGTTTTTATTCAACTCATCCCTGTTGAAAGGTGAAGTTCCTACCTTTTGTGGTCTCGCATAAGACAGTGTTAGTGACAATCTGTTGTTACTTAAAAAACAACAAAAAAATCTAAAAGGGGGCTGGCTGTTAGCGCACCCATTACTTTGATCGGCATTGGTTGCCTTCATTATCACTCTTATTGTCTACCTTTTCATTGGTGAACGTGTGTCAGCATGTGTCGGCTTCACTTGGGCTTCCTTTTGCTTCCATGTTTTTGTTTCCTTCTGTGGAGCATGGACCATTGACTGATAGATGCTACAAATTGCAGACAGTGCTGCTCACCCTGCTCTGAATGGACTTTTTGGCACTGTCTTAATGTAGGGCCAACACAGCGAACGTCTGGTTGGAGGAAAAATAATTGTACAAGTGAGTTTTTGTTTCTTGCATGTCTTTTATGTGTTTGTGAGTTTCAGACATTACAGCCATGCCATGATCCTTCTAGCTTTTGAAAACTTCAGTCAGCTTTATGTAAGTTGCATCCCTCGCACCCATTTATGCATGACAGTTATCCTTTATTGTTGTTGTTATTGCCTAATTTGTGTAATTCCCAGCACCCTCAGCCTCCAGCTCACATTTCCTATCCCCATAAAAGAGAGATTGAGGCATACATGTGTATTTTAATTGCTCGTGGTTTTACCTTTGCTGACAATGTGTTAATGTCATTTGTTCCTGAAAAGTTTGTTGTTGTGTGAAAGCAGAGAATAACCCCATTCCAAGAAAACAGATCACTGCCCCTTTGAGGTCAGTGCTGGCCACCTCACGTCACTTTTGTTTCACACAGCTATACATCATTGCTAAAAGACATTGACAAAGTCAATAGCTCTTGAATAGGCAAGACCTATTGGTTTTGCCCGTGCTTGTTTAAAACAGCAATTTTACCTCTACTCTGAAAAAAAAAATTGGAGCTGTGCCATCACTCTATTTAGCATCTAACCATTGCTGCGAAAATATAGCAGAGCGTGTTGTGTGTACTTTGTTGATATTTGCTGGCCAGTAATTGCTTGACAATTGTGAACGCAGTATTCTTGCTAGCTCATAGCAAAGAATCGGTTCTTCTTGGTGTTTTTGATGATTTGAGATTTGATCTTTATGCTGGTGAGGTTAGCACCTTGGTTCTTTTAGATCTGTCGGTTGTATTTGTTATGTTGATCATGCCGATAGATCGATGTTGGTACAGAAAAGTTCTCTGCATGGTAAAGATGTGTACCCCTGCCTTAAGTGGCCAACTATATTGTTGTCTGTTACCCTAATGCTGACTTTTTGTCATAGGTGAACGCGGATCATGTATGTGCGCTATGACACATGCCTGTCTCATGGATTTCAGTCTTGTTGGACCGAGAGGGGCACCCAGAGTGCTACTCTCATAGTGATGGAAATCTACTGCCTTTAGCCGGCAACTTGATCCTGGGTGACTTGGAACCCACCTAGGGCACCAACTATGCATTGATGGTGATCCCTAACGCCCCCACAGTCCCTGCTCTAGCACACAGGGAGCAGCAACAATTCTGCTTCCTGTGTGCAGGCGCAATTCTTGAATTTGTTTTTACAAAGTCTGTTTTCAGCTGGCTGGACCAGTTTTCCAGCTCCTGCCAGCTGGGAGCAGACATACTCCCCTGTTTATTTAGGGCCAGCCCCAGGGAGGTAATGGCCCCGGTGGCCGAGAAAAGCCCTGGAGATAATTTAACCAATGGGGGTTTCGTGCGGCCCCTCTCCCCCTTTAAACTTTATTTGGCCCTCGGGGAGGTGGTGGTCCCGGGGGCCTTAAGGGCCCCCTCCAGTTTTTTTAATAATGACCCCTGGAGTTTGTGGCCCGGGGCTCTTAAGGGCCTTCAGAGAGGGGCTGCATGGCCTCTCTTCAATAAAATAAACAAACTGCCCACCGGGGCTTCTGATACAAACAAGTGGGAGACCACGCTTTTTTTAAGCAGAAATGTGCACATTTTCACGATTTTTCCTGCCAGCATTTTAAACAATTCTTCTTTGCCCTGGCAGGGTACCTAGGAGACTCCTCCCTCCCTCCCCCCCTTGGCCTAGGGGTTTAGGGTATTCCTACCCTGATATATATATATATATATATATATATTATATGTTTCGCACTCACTCCGGTTACAGGATCTGCCTGGCTAACTCACGGGCGGTCCGAGTTGGGGGCGACCGGAAGCCCGATGCATATTAACTCCGCTCTGCTCCTCCAACAGACATAGTCGGACACAACACGATACTTTATTAGCTGATGTGCCATTAGGGAGGAAACGCCAGATAGAGCGTTCACTGATGAGCTTACACAGTATATTTCGGTTAAAGCATAAAGCGCACTTGCAACTACTGTGAAAAAATATAGCAAGGGAAGAACATGTTATTAATAACTATTTGAGATAGAATATTGCAAACATTACTGTTGAACCTCCTTATAGGAAATGTGATTGTGAGGTATAATTTTCCTTGGTAATCTTTGATAATGTGATAAATGTTCTAAGTTACAATCTATACTCAGGGGTCTAAGGAATTCCAAAATGGATGACATTTTTCAAGAGGATGTTACACGTATGCGGTGTTAGTCCTATGTCTATGGTAGGCATATGTTAAATTCAATCACTGTTTGTTGCAATGTTGAAACGTGAACAAGGCGGAAGCTGAAACGCATTGTTTCCTGCAATTAAATAATTTACAAGCATCGTGTTGTGTCCGAGTAGGTCTGTTGGAGGAGCAGAGCGGAGTTAACATATATATATATATCACAGAGAATGGATTAGGCCCAATACCGGAGTTAAAGCTTTTAATTGCAGGTACAGCAGCGCATTAAAACTCCGTCTCCTTACGCGTTTCAGCGACCTTTTTAATTGAAAAATCGCGCACGATTGCACTTTGTACATACATACTCCAACCTGTGATCAAGACGAAAGCTCGCCGAAACGCGCAAGGAGACGGAGTTGTAATGTGCTGCTGTACCTGCAATTAAGAGCTTTAACTCCGGTATTGGGCTTCACCCTTTCTCTAAAACAAAACCCTTTCAGGCATAGAGTGAAGCATAAATTCTGAAAAAAGTGATTCAGTGTACTCTGGATAGTTCTCAAGTTTAGGTGGAAAGCATCTCCTCTATAGAGCACTCTCAATACCAGCGACACTCTAAATTTGCTCACCTCAAATGCCTGCTTTTCTATCAAAGTTTTTAAGCATAGGATTAGCACAGTGCCATCCATGCAGAGATAGAAAGGGACAACGTATTTTTCCATTTCTACAGCAAAGTCTTCAAGCATAGGATTAACGCAGTGCTATCCATGCCGAACTTTAAAATGACCAAAGCCTTTTACCACTCCAGGCACAGTATTACAGCTTTGGTTTGGTAAAATACCTCCCAAGCCATCCTGAAATGAATAAGAGCAACCCCTGACACGTGTCAGAGAGGTATAGCATTGTCCAAACACAACGGAGCACTCAGTATAAGTCAAAACAAAACCATTACAGGCATAGACCAATGCATAACTTATGCAAAAAAAGAGAAGCAGAGAAGCAGAAGCAGAGAACTCTGTGTAGTTCTCAAGTTTAGGTGGAAAGCCGCTCCTGTATAGAGCTCTCTCAACACCAGCGACACTCTAAATTTCCTCACCTCAAATGTCCGCTTTTCTATCAAAGTCTTTAAGCATAGGATTAACACAGTGCCATATAAACATCATGGCATCGTAGTCTCAGGGCATGCCGGACTTGGGCTATGCGGATGGACGTTGGGACAAAGGAGGAAGTTTTTACTGTAACTGCAGCACTGTGTTTACACCAACATGAACTTTAAAACACTTTTTTCATTTACATCTTCCAGCCCTCACTACGGCAAGACACAGAGGGAAGATACTTACCTGGCAAGGGAGAGAAGTGCTTTCTGGGAACTGTGGTTTGCCGATACGGGCGGCAGTTAGTTTCTCCCAATTAACTCAGCTCACCTGGACTATAGCGATTAACGAGTGAACAATACAAAAGCCTGTAGGAGGGAAACCTCTGTGGTTGAATGGCATTTGTTAAAGGCATACACTCTGAAACGCGTCATGCCAATTGCTTTAATAAAGGAAGTCTCCTGCAATCCTCGCTGTGTCCCTCTAGTACCTTCTGGTGAAGAAATCCTTCTTGTGATATATATATATATATACACAACGCTCAACTCCAGAAAATCTCCTTCAGAAGAACCACACTAGTGGAACCAAAGTTGTCGGTGCTCACACCATTGTAGTTTTAATTACAGAGTTAACAGACGCGTTTCAGCATCAAGCCTTCGTCAGTGTTGGTTACATTTTGCAAGTTAGCCTGGGTATTAATGCAAACATTTGCTAAATATAGTTGACTGACTTAGTAATTACTGCTGAGCGTAGCGCCATCTTTAAACATGTAAATACATCGTTATTTCATTTCACGCTTGCTCAACATCAGTGGAAATATGATTTTGGAATATCGCCGTGTATCGGCATAGCTCCCCGCATTGCCACATTACGGGGAGATTGAAGGGGCGCAAAGCCTCACAGCCCCCATTTTGCAAAATTTCCAACAGTCCATCAAGCCATGTATTGGCAAGTTTCTCTGCTTACACTTACAGTTCCAGCTTTTTCTGAATATAGGTGCATTTTCCACTTACGTTTCAAAAGCCAAATTAATTCAACATATTATTTCATATGTTCCTTTCTACAAATATTCATACTTCACATTTCATGATTTCCCTCAGTTTTCACCATCCTCTTCCCCTGTCTTCATTATTATGTTTCTTCTAGTTATAACAACTAATAGCTTGTATATTGGCCAATATATCTGATTACAGAATAAAAGAGAGACAAGGGGGGGGGGTTGTTTGGAGGTTTTTGAGGGGAAAAAACATGGAATTGAAAGAAAGGAAAAGAAACAAAATCTAATAGAACGAACTCATACTAATCTGTTATTACAGAGGGGATACTACATTCCAAATTCAGTTCATCTCCCTGATCTATTTCCTATTTATCCAGATTTCAGTTTTTAATAGGAAATGAATAGCAACTCTAGGGCCTAGGTTCAGTTTTCTTCGCTTGCTCGAATCATCTACTTATTATTTTCCTAGATGGACAGCCAGTTCTTCCCCGCTGTTCAGTCCCAGTGGTACCTTCGTCATTAGGTCTATAATGTACCTAGATTCCAGGCGTCTCAGCTTCTTAAGTCTATCCCCTCCTCTCACACTTTCGGGCCCAAAGTCAAGGCCAAAGTATTGCAATTTACTCCTATCCCTCTGATGTATCTGATCAAAGTGTCTTGCGACAGGGTATGCTGGGTCTGCTTTGTCAATTGCCCTTAGGTGTTCCAGGACTCTGATCTTTAATTGGTGGATCGTGCTCCCAATATATCTTAGGCCGCATGGGCAGACCAGACAATATACTGCGTAGTTGGTACTGCATGTTGAGCGTTGTGTTATTGCGGGCGCCCATTACCTCATACCGCACCCATCCGCGAGTGCCTTGATTCCCAGTGGGACAGGGAGCATACATATATATATACAGGTCATGTGATCAAGGCTCTGCTGAGCCGAAACGTCGGTGACTCTTTCTGCGGAATAAAACCTTTTATACACCTCGAGGTCCGTGTCCGGAGTCTTCTTGCTGTGTTGCGCGGACGCGCGAGTGGGGAGACAGACGATGTACAGGATATATATATATATATATATATATATATAGTAGCGTTGCAGCACAAGTGTAGACTTGTCCATAGTGATAAGATGACGCCAAGGGGTAACGCTTAGTCACTGTGCGGGTGAAAAACGCCAGGTAATTTATTCAAAGTGGAAACAAATATAAAAATAATAACGGCCGACACGTCTCCGCTCCGCGTCTTCAACTGGGTCACATATATATACATAAAAAAGACTTTATTCTTACCTGCTAAATACTACAATTTTCATTGTTAAGGCAACTGTGGTAATGGCATGCGTTGTTCCGTCATGCATCTGTATTGAACACTAGCAGCCCGCCCCAGCGTTGCCTGGGGCAGAAAGGAGCTGGGGGCAGTACACCCGCTCCTGCCCCGACCCCCTCCCGCACCGCCCCCCTCCCGCCCCGACTCACTCGTGCCCCCGCCCTGACTCGCTCGCACTCCGACATTTTCCTTTACTGCTGCCTCCTTCTTGCTTCCCCCTGCATCTCACAGTCTCGCACTGAACTTTCCCTTTCCTTCACTGCACAGCCGCTCGTCACTTCACCGCCGCTCCTCCTTCGTCGTCATCACGCACGTCGCGTCGCGGTCATCACGCACGTCGCGTCGCGGCCACCGCTAGGTCCTGGCCGGCGCTACTTCAGGGGACTACTTTGTTTACAAACTTAATTTTTTTAATTTACTTTTTTTTAAAATTTATATAGCCTATGTCCATCTACACACCCTGACATTTTCATAGATGTATCGGGTGTGTAGATTGGCGCTGTGGTTCCCGAGTTTACCTGGCCAAAAGGTGCAAGTTCTCTCTTTATAATAGTAGTATAGATTGTGCGCAGACTAAGTGTGTGTGCAACATGTAAAAATGCTGGTGGTAGCTTGGTACATTGGATTCAACAATACTAGACAGTGGAGTGTGGTGTGAATGTATATTGAGTGCAGAAGAGCCTGTACTTGGATACTACAAGGAGGATCTTAAGTACCATTTTGGGAAGTCCAGGCCTGTCTGGAGTAGAGGAATAGCCCGACAGATTTGTATATTGTCTGGGTGCAACAGGAACTAGGTGAGGGGTTTTCAGGCTCTCTGTGTGCATTTCAAAGGGCTCTTTGATTCAGCGACAGATCACAAGCAAAGGGCTTGGACACATCTCAGGAAGACATAGAAGAGACTGAAAGGGAATCATAAAGGGTAGGGTTGAGGGCCTGGGATTAATCTTTGATGCACAGATCATTGTAGCTGACATCCAGGTGTGAACTCCCATGAATCTTGTTGTGGGTTAATCTGCTTCGGAGTCCTGCCTGCTGTGACAGGCATATTTCATAAGGAAGGATGAAAGGGAGAAATGTCCTCATCAAAGAAGCAGAACCCCAACATGAAACTTCAAAGATTCAGACCCTAAATCCCTTTATCTGCCTGGAAAAGAATTATAGGGGAGCACAGACCCCATACTTTGTCACCTGCTGAACAGGCAGCCAGGCTGCATGAGGAGGGGAAGCTCTGCAAGACTTCTGCCTGTGACCAGGACTAGGGGCCTAACCTGCTAGTCTCCTTGCTGGGTAAGAGGACATCACCAAGGGATAGAAAGATTACCAGCCCTGGAGTCTGGAGCATCAGTATCTGCCTGCTCTCCAAGACTGATGTTCCCTTGAAGGCGAGGAATGTGTTTGAGGGAGCGAGATCCAGAGATGAGCCCAGACGTGTGGGGCTCTTGAGTGAGGTATGAGGAGCTGTGCAACACCAATCCGGCCACTGCCCGGGTGCTGCGTTGTAATATTGGCATCTCATATGCCTGGAGGGGTGCATGACCAAGGACAGTGCTGCATCGATTGGGCAGTTTCCCGTGTGCGGAATTGTGGAAGTTGGCATCCTTGTATGGCAGGAGGGGCCGCCCTGTGGCAAAAAACTGTGTTGCATCGATTGGGCCGTCGTCCGTGTGTTGGAAGTTGCCACAACTCTGTATGCCAGGCGGGCCGAATAACAGGCAACCTGAGGCCAACTTGAATGGACAGTGAGCTTCCTTGGAGTGACCATGTATGTCAGGAGAGGCCACTCAAAGCTCTGAGGCGGAAGTCTGGGCTGTTGCCCATGACACAAAGTGATGCTACAACCAAGACTAGGGAGGCTTTGTATGCGAGGATGCCTGAGGACAGAAGAGACACAGTCGGAGCCTCACCGGAGCAAGGAGACTCCTTCTATCACAGAGCAAGGAAGAACAAGACTTACTGCTTGTGGCTGGAGCCAGAGCAGCACCGATTGTCAGGATGCTGGCAAGCGCGGCTCAGGAGAGAGAGCCGTCGCCTGCCAGGAGTTGCAGTTGTGAATGAGTGTAGCCCGACTTTATCAATCTGGGCCAGGATTGCACTATACTGCTGCCAGGTTTCATACCGGCAGAGTTGTTAAGTTGAGAACTGGGCCTACCAGGCCCCAGGGGATATACCCACCTTGGGTTTTTGCAACCCTACTTGACTACACCTTATTGACTGAGTCCAAGAGAGGAAACCCTGTGAACTGGGCCTAGTATTTTCCATTCCCTGGATGTTGCTGCATGTGAGTGGGGGAACAACAACGCCTGTTATATGGACAGTTACTAGGGTGCCTACCTCAAAAGAGACTGTGTTATTGTTTATTGAATGTCATTTACCTTTGCATGTGTAGAAGTAAAGTTAAAATACTTATTTTTTTACAAAATCAGTATTTGACTGGACATGAATTTATTTTGTTGGGTGCTTGTTGAGTTATGAGTCGTGTTCATTGATCTGGATCTACACTTCACTCCAATGGAGCCTTGACTGCTTGTTCGTGCTACTAACTGAGAATCTGGTGCAGAAGGTGGTGCTTGACCCAGTAGTAGCGTGGGCATCGGGACATCAGGCCTCAAAGGCGTCAACCACCTCAGTTGGGCCCAGTAGCTCCTGCTTGCCCTTTGGCCCTCTGGACAGGGTTCTCACAGCCGGGTTGATGGAGCAGGCCTTAGGAACCTGGACCTGAACTGGTTTCAGTCTTTGCTCTCTAATAGGACTCAGGTGGCAAAACTAGATTCCTTCACTGGCCGGCAGTTACCCTTCACATGCTGTGTCCCTCTCCCCATTTCTCTACAGCATATATGCTATCCCCCTTGCCAGTATGTTGGCAAAGATAGAGATGAAAGCTTATATGTATGCAGACAACGCTCAACCATTAATATGCCTGGTTAATAGTCCTTTTCCTCATTATGAGTTCCAGCAGATTATGCATTCGTCTGGAATTGGGTGGGAAGTAATAATATTAAACTGAATTCTGACAAACCTGAAGTTCTTATTGTTAAAGGTTGTAGTGACGGGGGTGTGGCTTGGACGGCAGCGGAGATGGCTGCCTAAACGCGTCGCTCGGCAGACAGAGGAGCGACTAAGTCTATCTTCAGTAGTTGGAATTAAGCAATCGAAACCGGATTAACAGGCCTCACTTTGCCTTGTAAAGCAGCTTCACAGGGCGCTGCGAAATCCGATCTGAATCGCATAAGAGAAGCTTTACCCGTTGTGGTGCTCGGCGGCCCATGATCCCAGTGAAGGAGCCTTAAGATGGCAGCGCACAACTAATCAGGATGCGTCGAGCCCGGTGCCAGTGGACCCGCTGTCCCTGCCTCACTCAAGGACAGCGCTGTCCCTTTTTTCCGCTCCAGCGACACAGAAGGTGGGTGCTCTGGCGGTCAGCAGTGAACGTTAAAAAAACGCACACCTGACTCCCACGTATTGCCTGACCTTAACATGGCGATCATTGCGGGCATCCTCAATCAGTGCCGATCTGCATTAACTTGACTCTGATATGCCCATCCCCAACATCAACAACTAATCTAAATCCCCCAAACCTAACACGGGGAAAATATCACTCAGTACATCCTAAGCATACCTTATTCGGCCAGGTGCATCCGTGCTGGATATTAAAACCGGAGCTCTTAAAATGGCGGCGTAACGCTGGTTGAGCCTTTTCCCATCTTGGGCTCTCTCTAGCGCCAAAGTCCCTTATCTATCTGCCCGCAAATGCTTTTCCTCTTGCTTCTCTTCCACTGATGATGGTGGGGTCTCCAAACTGACCAGGGAAACACACCAGGTCTGCTATGTTTACTTTTGCTACTGTCACCATCGTTGTCAGCGCTCCTAAAATGGCGGTGTGAGCTGGATATGTCTCCCCTAACCTAGGGCACAGCATCAGCGACACAATCCCCGCGACAAGCACCTAACACTAAATAATACGCTGACATCAAGGAGAGTTACAAATCTACGTTTATGCCCACGGTGCCTGATCTTAAATAATTATTGCAGCGTGACATCATTGTGCTCACCAGCTCACCAGCTTACTTCACTATGACCTGTGCCTAAACTAGACATAACGTGTGTTACTTCTCCTCACATATTGCCTGGCTCTTGATCAAGCCACTGGCAGTATAGCAAGTGCGTAGTCTGCCTGGTGCTGATCTTGCCTGTAGATCGCCGCCATTTTCCTAATACCTGCCTCAACACTTAGCCACTCAAACACTCCAGCCCTGTTGTTTGTTGGTCTATAATTCCTGCTACCTTCATTCGTCTGCTCTCACCGCTGGAGCAGGCTAAATATAGAGAACCCAACCGCAGCCTGTTTATATCGTTTGTTGACTTATTTGACACACCATAACTCTAGACGTCGTGTGGATACGTTACAACTGCGTTGCTATGATCTGTGACGAGTTCTCTCACCCTGACCAACAATGGCTGACAGAGATAACAGAAACAACACTAAAAAGGTGCGCCTGGAGCCATCCCCTATCAAAGCCAAATCGGACCTATCAGCCACCATGGAAGTGATCCTTAAAAACTTGCTGACGTTCATGACCTTGCCAAATCTACAAAAGAGCAACACTGACACCATGCAGCTTGAGCTTACGGCAATCAGGGCGGACATGAGCACCATGAATAAAAGCATCAGCGAAACGGAGCAACGCTTAAGTGATGTGGAGGACAGGACATCACAATCATCAAAGATAATAAAGCATCGCCAGTGCACCACTGACGACCTTAGAAGACAAAACGCCGAGCTGGAAGACGCAACAGGAGAGGAAACATTCACATCTTTGGTGTTCCAGAGAATTCAGAGAAAGATGCAGGATCATGTGTGGCATTCCTAGTGGCCTGGATTCCAATGATAACGGGTATCACATTCCAACACAGCTTAGAGCTTGACAGAGCGCATAGAATACCAACCGTCAATGTCCAAGGGAGGAAAGGCCCTCGTCCCCTGAGCTGTAAACCACTCAGATACCAATATGTCGAAACCATTCTGCAGTTCACAAGGAAAAATCACCACGTCTCTTGGGAAGGACAACATATAATATTCACCCAAGATTACTCCAAAGAAACTGTTGAGGTCCGAAAAGGGTTCCTCCTTCTGAGAGACACACTGAAAGCAAAAAATATCCAATTTTCCTTTGCTGGCCCATCAAAGTTTAAAATTATTGAAAATGGCAGACCACTTTTCTACTAGGACCCCTGTGACCTGGCCCGGCACTTGGAAGATTGTCCGATACAGAACATGGACTTGTCAGGTGGCTCATCCAACAAGAGGAAAACGAATTCCCAGGACTCCCCCAATGCCTGAAACACCTGGTTATCGTCCTTCAATGGTCCTTCATTGGTACTGCTGTATGTTTTGGCTACCTTCTTTACTTATAATGATACAACTGTTTTCTAATACTTGATGTTACACTGTTAAAGATTGCCGCCTTGACATTATGGAGCTCATTGGCCATTCTCTATCCCCTCAGGGTAATTATTAGCAACTTTTAGCAATTGTTAGTACAGCACTACAATGTTTTTGAGTGTTTTTTGGGTCAAACTAGTTCGCACCTACAGACCATGTTAGATTCATAATATGTCTGCTCACCCATTGACACTGTTGGCCAAGTTTGTGCCACCAATTTTTGTTCTAGAAGATATACTGTTCTATAACTTGTTATCACCTACGCTCCTTGTTGTTTGTTCATGGTCTAAATTAACCCTGGGCGTAGTGTGCGGAGTGGGGCTACGCGGAGCTACGCGAAGTGGGCACAAAACTATGCCCACCCGCGCACTCCGCGTAGCCCCACTACGCGCCGCCCGCCTCCTTCCCGCCCTCCCTAAATACTTCAATAAAATAATAGAAAGCTTTTAAAAACACTTACCTTGTCTGCCGCGTCCCCGGGGCTCCCTCTCGCCGTCCCTGGATTCGCGCCGCCATTTCGAATACTAATGCGCATGCGCGGCCGCCCGCGCATGCGCATTAGTATTCGAAATTGCAGCGCGAATCCAGGGACGGCGAGAGGGGGACGCGGCGGACAAGGTAAGTGTTTTTAAAAGCTATCTATCCTTTTATTGAAGTATTTAGGGAGGGCGGGAGGGAGGCGGGTTGCGGCCGGCTACGCACCGTCTGCGGAGCGCGCGTAGTGCCGCCTGGCTACGCCCGCTACGCAAAATGCGTAGGAGACGGCACTACGCGCACTCCGTGCACGGAGCGTAGCTGGCCGCCCACCCTTAGTCTAAATGAGGTATAGGCCTCTAATCTTGTTTCTCCTGAAGAATTATTGTTTCATCCAATCTCTCGGTGCTGCCCCTAGACGGTACTGCCGTCACACCTCCTAAGTTCGAACACTTGGGGAGTGAGGGAATGAGGGGAGAGATGGGGGGGTAAGGGAGGGGAGGTGGGAGGGGGGAAGGGAGGGATTGAGAATGGGGTTGTATACTCCACTGGTTGTTTCCTTCTGCTTTGTTTTCTGTTTCTTTTATTTTGCGAAAGATAATGCTTCAGTACACTACCTACAAGAAATCCTTATGGGAGACCAAGAGACTCAAAGAACAGTCTTAGTGGGTAAAAATTTCGCCCTACTCCAGGGCAAAAGCCAGTCCCAGTTTTGGAATCATATGAACAAACTCCGCTCCACCAACAAGACGAGAGGAAACGCAGTCTGTGAAGAAGCCTGGGCCCCGCACGTGTCCGATCTTTATCGCAGTGATTCTGGGGACCCCGCAGTGATTGAATTAAGAGATCGCGCTGTTTCCATTCAAATAGAAACTCTCGAACTGACCACTGCAGTCGAGATCGCCAAGTATCTGCGAACCATGAAAAAAGAAGGAGCTCCAGGGGCTCCCTGCCGAGATATTCAAAAGAGCACGGGAAGAGTGGGCGGACCTTTTGACGCCCCTATTTAACAACGTGTTTGCGACAGGCCAGCTACCAGACTCTTGGTTAGGTTCGATTCTATGCCCCATATTCAAGAAAGGAGACCCTGCGTCACCCGCTAACTACCGCCTCATTGCCCTATTAGATCTGGAGGCAAAGGCATATGCCCGATGTCTTCTTCGGTTCCTTGAAAAATGGCTCGTAGAAAATAACATAATTCCATACTACCAAACTGGGTTTCGGGCATCGGCCTCCACAATAGACAACATTACTACTCTAGCCTTTCTGAGTCAAAAAGCAGTACAAAAAAAACATCTTCCACTCTATTGCTGCTTCATAGACTACAGCGCGGCTTTTGACAAAGTGTCTCGGAACATCTTGTGGAGGAAGCTGAACAAATGGGGGATTTCGCACGACCTACTAGGAGCACTAATTTCCCTGCATAAGAACACGTGGGTGCAAATTAAAACCGGCCCAAAGACACTTTCTTCAAGAATTGCCGTAGAAGATGGGCTAAAGCAAGGCTGTGTTCTTGCCCCGCTGGTGTTCAATCTCTACACAGCTGATCTCGGTACATTCCTGGAGAATAGTAATCTTCTCCTACCAAAACTAGGACCCGCCAAAAAGCCTCTTCCCATATTACAATACGCAGACGACATCGTAATAATGGACCAAGCAAAATCGGGTCTCCAACGGGCACTAAGTACGCTCCACATATATAACACCGCCAATGCTCTGAAAATCAACCAGGCAAAGACGAAGGTACTGGTATTTGGCAGATGCAAGAATAAGAAAAGGCTGGTAAGGAACATCGGGCCCGCCAGGATTAACACAATAGTAAAATATAATTACTTGGGAGTTTGGTTCAATGAGACGTCCAGGCCTACAGCTCACTAGCTGCCTTGCAAAAGAGAGCAGGCGCAATTACCCAGCTGAACCAAACCCTGAGCAGCCCTTCTGCAGAAGCCATCCTGAAGGTGACTAAAGCTATTCTACTTCCTGCGTTAACCTATGGACACCAGGCCTTTCCTGGCGCATGCTCCCCCAGTCTTGAGCTCGCCCAAATCTCCACCTACAAAAAAAATTTCCATCTGCCAAGTTTCATTCAGCGGGCAAGACTACGAATAGAGCTGGGTCTACAAAGACAATCTCTTTACTGCGAGGCCGACACCTTGAAATATTTTATAAGGACCCTAAAAGCAGATGATAACACTCTTAAATCCAAGCTAAAAGGAATCCTGTCCAGTCCTGGAAATCCACGGAACACCCAGATTGTAAAGGCCATAAGAGTGTTAGAGATTGACAAGTCACCTGTCCTCTCAGTCACTATTCCATACTCGGCCTGGAAAAGCGCCATCAACAAGCAAGTCAAACTTATCTCTCAGTCTATGGATCTGCAGGCTGTAAAGTCATCAACCATTCTGCTCCCCTTGAACTCTTTGTATTTTCCTGGGATCCCACAAGCATATTTCCAGGAAAATTTAAGCGCAGTGGCTCGGAAGAATATAATGTTTACGCGACTTCTAGGCCTGCGCTCGACAGCCTTCAACAAATGGGATTCAACAAGCGAGGGGGGGGGCCTGTAGGCTGTGCAAATACCACTCTGAATCATGGCTGCATCTCCTGTGCTGCAGCCCGGCACTAGCAGCCCCCAGAAGGTCCCTCTTGAAACCCTTGTTTTTAAAATGGGGTGCTAGGACGTGCTGGGAGGCCTCGGCCTGTGCTTTACATCTACTGACATCCAAGTGCTCGCAAGGTTTGGTAAATTTGTGAGACTTTTAGATAATCTTCTATTACCTCCCTTGGCCGCCATGCTTCCTCCCCCTCCCCCTCAAAGACTCATTACAGACTTTTTCCGTCCTTTGGCCAGCACCCTTTGTCTTAATTATTTTTATCAGGCCAAGCACAGCAAAACGTTCACACAGGCAACTATAACGCTGTTCTTTCAATAAGCATACCGGTCTCTAAGCCTGGAAAAAATTTTTTTAGCCCTGTTTTTATATGATAAATGTGCTAAAAGTTACATTTTATAACTGTGCTAAAGTAGATTCTGTATAGCAATGGTTTTAAGTAATTGTGCTAAATTAATAAAAACCTTAATGCTTCAGTAGTATCTCACAGGTCGTTCTCTAACCACTGTTACCAACACAGTCTTCACAGGTGCCCATATACTAAAGAAAAGCAACAAACTCCTCAAGTAGTTAGTCTCACACCGTGCAATGATTGGTATACAGAGGGCGTCTCTCGAGCTCTCCAATCTTCCGGCTATAACACCATTATCAACTACTCTCTCAGTGACCGCAACTCTTTAGATGGCTAAAACCAATTCCCTAGTAGAAAATCTCACTGTAGTATCCTTGAGTGTCAAGGGTCTGAACCACCCAGTGAAAAGACGGAAGGTTTTTAAATACCTATCTAAATCAAAAGGGGATGTCATCCTACTTCAAGAGACTAAACTCTCAGAGGAGTACATAAGTTTTAATAACCTCAACTGGATCTCCCACACACTCTGTTCCTCGGCCAACCACAAGAAGGGAGGAGTGATCACCCTAATCTAAACAAAATCTAATTTATCTGTTACCTCACACACACATGACACAGATGGCAGACTATTAATTACCCACCTGATGAGAGACGAAGATCCCATTCACGTGGTAAACATATACGGTCCTAACTCTGATGCCCCAGACTTTTGGGAATCAGTCTCTCTAGCCAAAGAGAACATCCCACAAGACGAACTTCTAATTGTAGGCGGCGACTTCAATCTTCCGATTTACTCTCTATTAGACAACAATCAAAATGCATGTTCCAACCTTCTCGCTCTCACGAGTCACTCTCACGCCTGTGCACCAAATTCCTACTAAAGGATTCTTGGCGCCTCCAACACCCTGATGGGAGGGACTATACCTTCTACTCAGCCCCACACAACTCATACTCCAGAATTGATTATATTTTATTATCTAGCCCTTTCACTCATCTCATAGAGGAAACCGACATAGCACCCAAGATGGTCTCTGACCACTCTTGTATTAGTACCAAACTCGCTGGCTCCCACTTTTACCCCCAAAACGATGGCGCTTTAATGAGGAGATTCTATCGGATCCCGAAGGCAAACAACAAATAGAAAACGGCATTAAGGATTACATTACACTAAATGATTCCCTTGATATGAACACCTCCACCGTCTGGGACGCCCTGAAATCACAGGGGTGATTATTGGCATTAGAGCAAGGACTAATAAAAAACTTAACGCAGAACTAGATAGGCTTGAAAAAGATATCAAGACCCTACTCAACTGACCTGGACAACAAACTGGCCCTCGAGCAACAAATTAATAAGAAATACGAATATAACACTATTGCGTGCAGACGTGTTTGGGTCAATATATTCAAAGCCATGAAACTATGCGAGGGGAATGGAGCTGGAAAACTACTTGCGTCCTATCTCAAACACAGACAAAAATTAATCACCATATCATCGATTAAAGACTCCGCTAATAATACACACCAAACAAGAAAAAGTTGTAGCCACCTTTAAGACCTTTTATGAGGACCTCTACAAGAATAATATGTCATTCGATCCGGTCGCTTGTACTAATTACCTAGACACTCTGAACCTCCCCAAACTCTCTGACGAGGACAGTTCTACAATAGGGTCCCCCATCATGGACACGGAAATCTTTGTCTCAATTAAATCACTGAAAAGCAACAAAGCCCCTGGCCCGGATGGGTTTTTTGCAAGCTTCTACAAAGCATTTGATAAGTCGCTCACCCCCATGCCCTTAAAACTATTTCATTCGGTTGCCACCTTAGGCAGTGTTTCGGAGTCAATGGGTGAAGCCACTATAATTGTTATCCCGAAGGAGGATAAAGGCCCCCTTCTAACTAAAAACTATCGTCCCATCTCGCTTATAAATCTCGACTGCAAAATGTATGCAAAAATTCTGGCGAGCAGACTCAATGCCATTCTCCCTAAATTAATCAGCAACTCTCAGGTGGGATTTTTAAAACATTGCATGTCCAACGACAATACAAGACTATTATGCCACATCCTTGAGAAAGCCAAAATAACACCCACCCCAACGGTGGCCATAACCCTTGAGGCTGAGAAAGCATTTGACAGAGTATCTTGGTCCTTCTTACAACATTGCATGAAAGCCTTTAATCTGGGGAACTCTTACACCAATATGGTAATGGCCCTATACTCTTTACCGTCCGCTAGAATCGCCATTAATGGCACCCTATCGGACCCATTCCGACTACAACAGGGCACCAGGCAGGGGTGCCCTCTCTCTCCAACCCTATTTCTCTTGGCCCTTAAACTGCTTCTATCAGATATAAAACAAAATAAAGAGATAGCGGGAGTGAGCTTCGGGGACACACAGGTGAAACTAGCAACATACGCTGACGACATTTTAGTGGCTACCGAGTACCCAGAGACCTCCATCGAAGCTCTCATGACTACCATTGAAAGATACTCGCTACACTCCGGTTATGAATTGAACCAAGACAAATCAGAGGTTAAGCCCCTAAACGTACATGGTACCAGAGATATGCTTGGTGCCTCAGGTCTCACATGGCAAACTGGTTTTATTAAATACCTGGGAATTGAATTCGGCTGCTCCCTTCTCGAAACCCTTCATCACAATGAATCCATCACGCTAGATACAATTTAATCACAACTGGATGGCTGGTCCCCCTGTTTCATAACTTGGTGGGAAAGGGTCAAAACCATCAAAATGATGATCTCCCCTTTAGTCAATTATCTCATTACAATGCTCCCTCTTACCCTGTCCCAGGACTTCCATCACAAATTAGATACTCTACTATCTAAATTCCTATGGAAAGGGAAAAAGGCTAGGATTAGCTTAAAAAAGCTACGCTTCGACAAATCCCTGAGTGGGGTCAATCTAGCGGATTTTAAAATATATCAGATTGCCTTCCTTGCCAAACAAGGCTCTTACTGGCTGTCACCACCTGCTGAATACTCTCCTGTATGGCTTAACGTTGAGAAAGCCCTTTTGCTCGAGCGTCCATCCTCCCTGCTAAAATGAATAGGGCCAGTTGCTCAAAATCCATCTTTAAAAATACAAGACTTGCCCTGCTAAAAATTGATAAACTCCTGACTAACCATATTAAATGCTCTGACTGGGAGTCGTTATGGCACAATCACTCAATAGTATACAAAGGTAAACCATTATACAATGAGCTCTGGATTAATAAAGGCATATTCTTCCCACATCAACTGTTTAGTAATTCTTACTCTTTTAAAGAATTCTAAGCCAAATATGACCTAGAAGCGATGGAGTTTTACAACTTTTTGAATATTAAAACAGCAGTCTCCAACGCAAAACTATCCAATAAGCCGCCCTCCCTCCCGTGCTATCTAGCTACCCTCAATAAGCTGGGCCAAAAGGTCTCCAGGCTTTACAAACTCCTAAGGCCACAGCAATCCAATCTCAATAAAGATCTTCGGCAGTTCTGGGAATCTCATTCCTCACTACCAATTTCAGACATGGATTGGTCCAAAACCTGGGAATCAACCATGAGACACAAAATAAGCCCTACACTCTCCCAGACGAAGTTTTGGCTTCTCCATAAGCTTTCTGGACACCTGCGCATCTCTTCTCACACAATATTAGAGACAACGCCAGATGCTGGAACTGTAACGAGAAAGATTGAGACCTAGAACACCTTTTATTACGATGTGTTTGGGTTGCATCCTTCTGGGACAAAGTCTTTGCATTCCTTGCAAAAGTTCTCTCCGTATCCCCCCACTAGAGAGTTGTCTACCTTAGTACTTGGCTTCATTAGAGCCGATTCGCTCTCGGATAACGACAGGGCCCTATTTGACCTTCTGCTCACCGCTGCTGTGAAGATAATTCTGAACAATTGGAAAGACACCCGTAAAGCTTCTGTCATGTGGTTTGGTTTCACCTTTGCATGGTGTTATGTTAGCATGAGCGTGTTAGAAGTTTAAATGCCAATTTCTTTTTCTGCAGCCTCTGCAAGCGACACATTTTGTTAATAAAGCTTTTTGCCTAGTTGAATATTTTGCTTCACACAAGCATTACATGTTTGCTTATAATATCAGCCTTGCTTGGTAAGCTATGTCTGTGCAGTGAGTGCCGAGGCCTTCAAGGTTATTTCAACACAGCGCTTGTTGTTCGGTTTGATCAGTGCACTGGCTAGACATAATACATATGCAGCTGTGGCATACTTTGGGTTTTAGGCGCGATTTAGGGCATCTGCCAAGCCAGCCCTGCGAGCGCTCCATTGGCTCCCTATTGAGAGGAGAGTGCAGTTTAAGGCCCTTGCCACCTGCCACCGTATTCTGAATGGCAAGGCACCTCTCCCGCTTCAAAGCCTTATAGCTTACTATGAGCCTACACGCAGCCTTCGGTCCTCACAGACCGGGCTGCTAAAAGTACCTAGAATTTCTAAAGCTCGCATGGGAGGCAGATCCTTCAGATACCTTGCCCCCAAATGTTGGAACAACCTGCCGCTGGAACTTCGGCTTGAATCTTCCGAAACCCAGTTTAGGAAAAAACTTAAAACTTATCTGTTTCAGTAGGTAGCTTGGTTGGGAGGAGGGGGGACAGTTACTCCGCTTGCCATAGCGCGGGGACACGCCAGTGGCGTAACCAGGCGCTTAATAAATCTCCAATAATAATAATAATAATAATAATAATAATAATAATGCACTGCACAGAGCATGAGTTACACACTTGATGAATATTCTCATGCAGAGAGTTGGTGCAGGAGATAATGTGATCCATTTCTGCTGAACCCAAAGGTTTAAGCCCGCCCTTCTAAACCCAAAGAGACCTTCTGTAGATATAATATAATATACTAGCAAGGGAGGGTAAACAGAGGTTCTATTTAGACCTTTTCCCTTTAGCATTTTAACATGCTTTCTGTATTTTGTGGAATAGTAACCATGCTGCTAACCTTGTCCCTTATAATATGTTTGCTTGTATTAGCTAAGATACTGCGCTTGAGAACACTGCATTAGAAATAAACATTTCAAACTTGCCCTCATTTACTCCTGGTTCTGGATTGATATGTTAGTATAACGAAAGAGTGTTCATGTGTTCCACGTTATCTGAGGTGTTCTAAGTCCATGTTCTGGGTTGCCTAAACATTGGGGGTCGATAAGAACCAATGAGACACTGATTGCTAGTCTGGTAGGGGATTTTGGATACTAAGTTGAGTTTTGGCACACCCTAATTCACTGAGGTGCTAAGTCTCTATGCACAGTTCTGTGTAGGAGCAGAATCCCTGCTACACTTCCTTTAAATGTTGGTTAAACTGGATCACCAATCTGGGAGGTGCTGATAATATCTCACTCCAGAACACCCCATGGCGCCCTCCTCATAGACAAATGTGGATTTCCATTGACAATTATTTTTGCGTACATAAACCTCCTTGAATTTTCAACACACTCTCCAATCTTCAAGCCCATATGACTGCGTATACTTACCACCGATTACCGAGCCTAATCTGTAACTTATTCGACTGCACCAGGTAGTCTACCCCAGGAAATGTGTTGACTGTATTACCTGTGTCCACCATCCTAGTGTAGATACTATATATGATGCATATGACTGATGTTATGCTGCTTTCCCATCATTGCTTTATGTTTGTCTTAGTCTTTAATTTACTCTGATTCTCCGTGCTTGTCATTGCCCATACAGATATTTCCCCATTCATTTAATTATTGTAATCCCATCACACTACTTGTATCCATCAATGACGCTTATGTTTTATTGTATGTTTTTGTTTTGGAAACTACCAATAAAAAAATGTGAAATGAAAAAAAGGTTGTAGTGACCTCTGGCTGTATTCCTTTTGGCCGTCTTGAATAGGTTCTCTCTTAGGGGATCTCCATTGATAGTCATAAGCGTTTAAATTGTTACGCCCATATGCGGGAATCCCAGACCACTTTTCTTTAGATATCTTCTTAAGTGTAGATGTTCGCCTTTCTTCAGGAAGTTCTATAGAAACACTTAAGAAATACCTTGTTATGCAGCCTATTAACACATGCTTCAATGGAAAGTTTCTTCAGATTGTACTTACAAAGGGGTTAATATACCTCTATATACGTACAATTGTAGGTTAAAACTTAATGCAGCAGCTTGATTCTCTTTCACAAACCCCTTTCTGTAAAGTTAACCATGAAGAAAAGCAGGACAGTGTAGTCACATAGGCTAGGCTGCGATTAGGCCTTTAAGGACTCAGAGACAACCAGTATACCCTCATTCCTAGCAGGTGACAGTTGCCTCAGTTCTTTTTCCCGTCACTTGGTGACAGGATCCTGGAGCACTGAGCTCGGCCTTTTAGGGTTTTTCTCTTCCAAATTCTGCAGTGGAATTTGGTACAAACTAATATATTTAATGTTTTTATCCTTCTCCCACTATTTCTGCCTTTGTCTGACGAGAAATTGTGGCATTTTTTCAATTAATATGCCTTCTTTGTTTGACAAGTGCCTTGCCTGTGGGAGAAAGAAAGCCAAATCAGACCCTCACAAAATCTGTATTCTCTGCCTTCCATCTAGTCATGTTCCTGAGAGGTTTTCACAAAGTACAGTCTCAAGGTGAGACCTTAGTGAGAGGAGAGGGTCAGTCCTCTACCAGGGCTCTGCCATCTACCTCTGAGGGATGTGGAAGGTCCAAAAAGAAGGTTCCAGGCCAGAAATTACATCATTCCTGATTGACGTCGAGACCAGATATGGCACCAACTTGCTTGCCGCCCAGGGCTGGTTTGTCATTGAGGAAAAAGCACCGATCGACGTTGAGGCAAGGAAGGTCGACGCCTCAAGGGCATACACTTTTGACGCGCACAGTAAGATTGCTGTCAAAAAGTGTATCGACGTCGAGGTGTGCGGATCCATCACCACCAAGGAACAGTTTGACGTTGAGGTGTCATCGTAGACCTAGTTGTCGATGGAGGTCGACGTCAAAAAGTCTTTCAGCATTGAGGACAGAGTAGAAGTGCAGCAAAAGGAGGCATATGTATAGTCTTTTTCTGATTCTGAATACTCGTGGGTGTACTCCCCCTCTTCACCAATAATGTTACCTGATTCTCCTCAGCCACCATCTCCTCTGCCTCCACCTCCAGCACCTCCACCTCCTCCTCCTCCTCCTCCACCAACTTCTCTGCCTATTCCATTAGTGCCAATGCCTACACCTGTGGATTCACCAAGTCCTAGATCGCACTCGAACATGCCATCATTCACGCCATCACAGGCGTCATTCCATACGTTCATCATCTTCAAGGTGCTCTCACCACCAAAGCCGTAGATCGCGCTCACACACAAGATCTAGGCGTTGTTCAAGGTTTACAACATCCTCATCTTCCTCTACAGAGCGATATTCACTGACATTGTTGGATCCACCACCTCCATGTTTTTCTCCTGTGGATGACATCACCACCTTCTAGGAGGTCTTGGTAAGAGGAGAAGCAAAGCTCAATATACAGATGTTGGTACTGACACCATCTACATTTGTTATTTGTGAGACAATCAACTGGTGGTCAGCTTCAAGACCACTGCTTCTGTCGATTCCAGGACTCTTAGAGCCAGCTATGGAGCTTTTTCTGACCCCATCCTCAACTAAGACTGCTCATTTGAGGCTTCAAAAAAGGTACAGACCTCCCGAGCAAGATCCTTTCTTCCTCTGATCGGATATGCCTCCTGACTCAGTAGTCGTATTGGCAGCCAAGAAGCTCCATACTACCATTCCTGCTTTTTCAGTTCCACCTGATAAGGAAAGCAAAATGCTGGACTCTGTAGGCCGCAAAGTTTGCAACTAGGCCGCAAGAAACATGAAAGCAGCTAACGCTACTGCCCTCCTTGGCAGATATGATAGAGCACTCTGAGATTCTATCCAACAACTTGCAGAAGACCTGCCCAGGGACTGATGAGAAGATTTCCTGGAAGAAGTCAATGAAGGCCTCATAGTATCTACATCAGTGCCACAGCAGACTCTTCTTTGCTAGCAGCACATGAATATTGCCATGGAATAGCTTTAAGATGACATGCCATGGATTAGCCTTAAGACGGCATTCTTGGCTCCGCCTTATTGCTCTCAAACCAGAATCTCAACAAAGGATATTCAATTTTCCGTTTTCAGGTACTATCCTCTTTGGCAGCCATACTGATGATGAAATGGCTCGCATGGAATTGGAGATAGAAACTCTTAAGGCGGTTGGCCTAGAAAGGCCCAAACAACAACAGCATTCCTTCAGGCCCTACCAGCGCCGACTCTACCCTCAGAGGGTTCGAACCCCTTTTTGGTATCATGGTCAGCAGCAACCACAGCAGCAACAACCTTACCATCAGCAGCAGTGAAGACATCTAGAGGGCAATCCTCCCAACAACCTGCCCAAGGGAGTAAACTTTTAACAGGCACCAAGCCAAAAATCTTCACTTCCCCTCTTCCGTTACCCACTCTGGTTGAGTAAAGCATCTCTCATTTTCTGACAGAGAGGCAAATAAATCACAAAAGATGCCTGTGTTCTGAAAATTGTTAAAAATGGGTATTGTCTCAGATTCATAAATCCTCCTCTGACCATTCCTCCAAAATCATCCAATCAACATCTGCACATGCCTTGGGCAGAAGTCAGCATCTTGCTGCAGAAGCACGCAGTGGAGGTTGTTCCGCACAAACAACGGGGTACAGGCATCTACTCCAAATATTTTCTGGTAAAGAAGAAAGACAAGAACAAATTCCGACCCATTCTCGACTTAAAAGTAGCCAACAAATGGATTTGTCGAGAACAGTTTCAGATACTGGAATTGCATCAGATCTACCCACAATTACACCAGGGAGTTGGTTCTGATCCATAGACCTCTAAGATGCGCACTGTCATGTACCCATCGCCAGAAAACACTATACACGTTCTTGAGGTTTGTTTTGGGGCTGCACCATTATCAATATCATGTTTTTCTATTTAGCTTCAAGTCACCTCCCACAACTTTCTCTAAGTGCATGGCAGTCTTTGATGCCCACCCAAGGAAACATCAAATCTTCATCTACCTCTATCGGATTGGTTAATCAGGGCGTTCATGTCACAGGAAGCCTATTGGCATAACAACTGAACCTGCAAGGTCCTTCAACAACTGAGTCTTCACATCAACTACGGCAAGTCAATTTCCACTCCAGTTCATCCCCCACAGTATTTAGGGGCTACCATCCATACCGTGCAGGCAAAAGTGTGTCCTTCGGAGGAGAGACTTTCATCGATTCATCAGACATGTCACTCTCACGAAAGCCTCTCACCCCACGGTGAGGTTGGTGCATCTCTTCTCGGCTCCATGGCCTCATGTAACTTCCTCTCCCTGAATGCACGTCTCCACATGCGTCCCCTTCAGGAATGTCTCAAGGACCAGTTGGATCAAGCGACAGGCAACGGAGAAAACAAGATTATTCTCTCGCCTCATGCAAAACATTTTCTAATATGGTTACTGACCTTCTTCAAGGGATACCTTTGTAACCAACAGGTCCCCTCCTAGAGCATAGTGACAGATGCATTGAGATGACATATCTTATCAGTTTCCTCGTGCTCTAGACAGTCCATCCAGCGCAACAAACGTGTCGCCCCTCATTCAAAACCAGCCCCTGCTTGTTCAAACGGACAATACAACCCCCATATACTACCTCAGCAATCAGGGGGGAACGAGGTCCAGACTCCCTATCCCACGAAGCCCAAGCAATTTGAAGATAGCTCAGAGCTAGGAAAATGTGTAGTCAGACGCCCTCAGCAGGGTTCTACAAGAAAATCACATATGGGTTCTTCACTGTGACTTCGCGCAAGACATCTTCAGGCTGTCGGGCAGTCTGCACATTGACTTGTTCACCTCTGCAGAAATCAAAAATTGCCACTACTTCGCCTTGAGATAATTTCAACCAGAGACTCTGCCCTATGGATCAACTGGTCTGGCAAATTTCTTTGCACCTTTCCACCGATCCCACTGATCCTGTCAGTCCTCATCAAACTGTCCTACTTGAAAGCCAGAATGGTCCTAATAGCCCCAGAATGGGCACGTCAGTGGTGGTTCACAGACCTTCTTCACCGGTCAGAGCATCCACATCTCAAGCTGCCATGCAGACCAAACCAGTTAATGAAGTTCGGAGGCCAGATGGTTCACCCCAATCTCTCCTCCTTGAATTTGGCTGCATGGCTCCTTAGCTGGTGCAGTATGGATACTTAAACCCGCCACAAGACTGCATGGACATCCTTAAGGAGGCTAAAGGGCCATCAACCCATTAAGCATATGCATTCAAGTGGAAGATATTTAGCATTTGGTGTTCTTCCATGAACGTAGCCCCTACAACATGCCAGGAAGATGTCATTCTTCCCTGCCTTCCCCATTTGGCAAAATGTAGCTTGCAGTTCTGTTCCATAAAGGCTCACTTGGCAGCCCTTACTGCATACAGGAAATGTCCTGCACAAAACTCTTCTCAAAAGTCCTGTGATCAAGGATTTTTTAGAAGGCTTAAAGAAGGTTTTTGCTCTCATTAGGCATCCTTCCCTTCCCTTGGAGCTTAACATAGTCCTTTTAAGACTCGGGTAGGATCCTTTTGAACCCATCTTTAAGTCATTCCTGCAGCATCTCCCAAGGAAAACAGCCTTCCTTGTAACAATCACTTTTGCTCAGAGAAATCCAGGCATTATGTTCTAACGAACCTTACACAGTTTTTCATTCTAACAAGGTAGTTCTGAGGACTCACCCGATATTCCTTCCCAAAGGTATTTTGGATTTTCATGTCATTCAGACAATTTCCTTACCAACCTTTTTCTCGCATACTTCCACCACAGCGGAAAGGACTCTTCATTACCTAGATGTGAGGCGGGTCTTAAAATTTTATCTTGATGAGACATATAACATGGAGGATTGGACCAATTGTTGGCCAATTATGGCCAGGTTCATATAGGTTTAGCCACTTCCAAACAATCCGTCTCACGGTGGATAGTATCTTGCATACTATTATGCTGTCAAAAAAACAGCACACCTTTGTCAGCTAGACCTTAGGCCCATTCCACTAGGGCCAAAGCAGCTACTGCTTATTCTGATGAGAAATGCCCCTATCGCATAGATTTGTAAAGTGGTTACATGAAGATCTGTTTACACATTCAACAAACACTATTGTTTGGACTTGGATGATCGAGCAGATCCTCAAGTAGGTCAAGCCTCTCTCCGAAAGCTATTTGCTAATTCAGTCCTATTGTCTCCTGAGTTCTTTTCCATTACTATTGGTGGGTATTGGCTTGCTATTCTATTCAAACACTTATGACTATCAATAGAGATCCCCAAAGAGAGAAGGTATGGTTTCTTCCTTGAAACCCAGGTCTCTCTTAGCGGAATATACATTGAAGTCACAAATAACCATCTCGCCTCCCTGGTAGACATAACAAATGATATTATTGGACTTACCCATCACTGATAAGTCCTGTCAAGAAGAACTGAGGCAACTACCTTCTGCTAGGCTTGATGAGATACTGATGGTCTCTGAGTCCTTAAAGGCACAGGCATTAGTTTAACTTCATATAATAGCAGCCTATGGGGCGACACCGTCCTGCTTTTCTTCATCTCCTACTTTACAGAAAGAGGTTTGTAAAAGAGATTTAAGCTGTTGTATAAATGTTTAACCCAAAAGCATATGTATAGGGGTATATTACCTCCTTTGTAAGTATAATTAGAATAACTTTTGTTTATAGGCTGCATAATATGTTCTTTCTTAAGTGTTTCTACAGGCCTTCCTGAAGAAAAGAGAACTTCTACACGGAAGAGGATATCTATGGAAAAGTGCTCCAGGATTTTCACACGTGAGCAAAACTATTCAAATGCTTATGACTTCAATGAAGATCCCCCTAAGAGAGAACTGAGATTACAGCTAAGAAACCATACCTCCTTTATTTATTCCCTCAATGACTATAAAGACTTTGGGTGTGTATTCTGACTCCCAATTGTCCTTAATTACCCAAATAGCTTCTGTTTCATAAACATTTCAAGGCATCTAAGGCAGAAACAATCTACAACACCTTCAATCTGTACCCCTGTAGTGATGGTTGCACAAGCTAAACAGCATCAGCTGTATCTGTTACAATTCATGAAGCATAAAGATGACAAACTATATAGATAATAATGTCAACAAAAACACAAGTAGATTAAGAGACACAAACAATAAAAAATGCCCTTTATATTAGTCACATTTCAATCTAATTTATTCTAGAACAGTGATAGGAAAATCTAAATGTACACTTTGTAGAGAGAAGAAGAAAAAACAAAGAGAATCAGAGGAACAAAAACATAAGTATCAATTACAGTCATTGAGTTATTTGGAACACATATTAGGCCCTACCATCTAATATTTTCCTTGAACTTTTTTGTCATATATCCAAAATATCAAAAGTTATTATATAAAATAAAATCATACCCAAGTTATTTTAGTGATCACAATCAATGAGTTGCTAATATTGGTATATCTTCAAACAAAATCTGTCTCTAATGTTTTCATGTACCCATAGGTCAAAATGTGGCAACCCAAAAGTAAAAGGGAAGAGAAAGGACCACCTATCAGTTCTGGAGGTCCCAATTCTTCTACTGTTGAAATAGGTCCTTTTGTATTATCCCACATCCTTCCCCCTTTTTAGCAATCCCTGTACACACTGTGATAACAATATATGTCTCAATATCTGCAGTGTGCCAAAGCCACATCATGGCTAAAAAGTCAAGCGACAAAAACACGCCCATCATTGCAACATTCAAGTCAGTGATCTGTGAATTAAAAGATCTGCATGTCTAGGTGTGTATCAAATCTTAGTTACAAAACAACACCTGCATAATGGCAACAGTTATGCACGTTAATCCAAACCAAAAATAAACTCCTTTACCACTCCCTGTTGATACCAGACCAACTCTTCAGGGTCTGTAGGCAACACAATCTGATTGGAATGGCGTCTTTCCCGTGGTCACACCAACTCTCTAAGAGCCCCTTCTCAGTAACTGAAGTGCAGCTAGGATACCACCGCCCAGGTATGCTGACACTGTGGACATCATCTTGTTTAGGCACTAGTAGAACATAGATCTAAAGACTATGTTTTTTCAGCCCAAGGGGGAACAACCCACTCAAAATAATGTCCATTTATTGCCCCCCCACCGCCACCGCTCGCCACCCACCGCGTCAGTTTCAAATCAGAAACCCCCTTGGTCCACTCAACACTGCCATGCATAACCCCAAACAGGAGTTCAACTTCAGCACCACACTTAGATTTGTTCTTTTAAATTGATCTCGTTTTTTTCCTATAGATCTTTTTTAAAGTATTTTTTTGTTTGATTCAGGATCAAATCAATCAGTGCAATATAATAGTAAGCACAGTAAAGTAATCCAGTTACATAACCCAGCATTATATTGCATATGCATTTGAATTTTGAGTGCTGCAGTGTGGGGCTCACCTCAAACCATCGATCAATAATATTCTAGTACGATTCCCGGTAGAAAAACATGACTTACAAAAATAATTTATTGTGCTAACAAAAGTCTTGGTAGGGTTACATTGTTTATGATTGACATTCATATTCTAAAATTAGAGTCTTAAAGGTGCAATTGATTACTCTTGACAGTACCAACTGTATTTTAAATTACATCAGCCCATAGTCATCTCAAGGTGCATATTTATCATGTAAATCCTTCGTCTCTGTTCATAAATGAATCCCATATATTACATAATGGAGACTGTGCACATCTGTTTGTGTATTTTCAATCATGTTGCAGAATTGCTTGTGCTCATGTATGAACATCTCTCAACCATATTCTGACACTGGGCACTAATACGGCTGTCCAGGACGTTACTATCCTGCTCTTTGCCAAAATCAGCACTAGATCCAGAAACCCTGTTTACTGTTTATGCCTTTTCTTCATTGGAAATTATCCCACAAGGCAGAACATTGTTTTTAAATTGATCTTGAGGTGGTTAGCTAAGTGGTACCTGCCCAGACACTTCCAGAATCACCATACCAGGAGTGCCACCAAGTTACCAAGTAAAAGATGACCATCACAAACCGTTTTCTTGACTGCATTAATGTAATATACAATCTGTGTTTTATGAGTCATGACTCAGTGCAATGGCCGGGAAAGGAGTAGTTGATCAACTCAAACACGTGTAAGGTAACGGGGAAGATCAATTTCAACTGCAATTCCTGTCTAACTTAATATTATTCAAAATGAAGGATTTTGCTCAACATGTTGCCAAGCCAGGCTACTGAAGAGAAATAGAGTTGGATAAAGGGGATTTTGTGGAAAATTAATCTTGCATATTTCCATTTTGGGGCTAATAAATGCTGACTCCTCTACATCCCAATAGGTGTTCAACCACAGAATTAATCAAGCTGTGAGTCTGATAATACAAAAAATGTTGTTTTCCAAAGAAGTTTGTTTGAATCCTCATAGTGCTGATGGACCCTTGTAGTGCCTAACCTGAGAATTCTGCTGCGTGAAGTCAAAATGCCTCTCCCTCTGCATTTCTTAGTGGGTCTGTTTCTTAGAGTAGTACAGCACTTAGACCACTTCCATTTTCTGGCCCGCAGTGCCTCCACACCAGATGTTGGATGGAAGACGTTGGCAGTGTCACCATTCACTGTTTTTTTAATGTTCTCGAGTCTCAGTATAAAGTAGTGTTCTACTCCAGTACATCAGAAGTTTCTGTGATTTGTCTATCCTTGCAGGATGGTCTGTGTTCATCTGTAAACAAATGAATCTGTTTTTGACAAATACTTGGTGTACTTTGCCTGACATAGACAGTCTGAGAGGCCTTAAAATATACTGCTGAGCAAAGAGGGTGTACCTTTTAAGAGTGGACACTACAGAACAAAATCAGTCTTTGCATGATTAGCTATTGTAGAACTTGCTAGTTATTGACTCTTTAGTTTATTCTTTGCCTTTTACTAAAATATGTATAAGAAGGTGGAAATATTATTTTCAGCCCATTTCTACCCTTTCTTCTTCCTGAAATCTGAATTTAATTTGTTAGTTCACATAAACTACGGCTGAGGGAACCTTTTACACTTGAGAGCCCCTAGCAGTGCTTAATTCTTAGAAATATAAGTTCCAGTCCTCAAATTGGGAGGCAGGCCTTACATTCAGCACCACTACTGCCATAAGCCTCTGACCATTTCTGCCAGCTGCCTACCCAACTGCTGTTTAGTTAGCATGGGCAGAAAGCAGCATGCATATCGGCCTTCAAAAAGAGCAGTAGTACTCCTTTCATTTCCCTTATGGTTCATAGAAATAGAAGAATGACTACCAATACATTGAAATAGCACAATATTGGCTGTCCTGCATCCTTATTCACTGGAAAGAAAGGAAGGACTTGTCAGCTGTATCCTACTTCACAGATGGGGACCGGAATAGTGCAGAAGGTGGCAAAGAGTTGTGGTCTTCTGAAATAAGTGCCGGTGGAGGGCTAAGATTTTCAAATGTTACCAAGATAGAGCAAAATCCTTCAAGTTCCAATACTGAAGCAGCAAATGTCACTTTTTGGAATTTCGAAATTGTATAATATTTAATGAATTCTGGCTCTTTAGCGCTTTCATGCTCCTCCTACCTGACCAAATGTACATCTGTGGATATACAGACACGTTCCAGCCGTAGACTTTGTAGGCTGGCAAGGTGATGGGTCAATCTTAATTTACTCTACTTTCTGGATGCATCCTCAAGAATATTGATCTTTCATTCGGAGGTTTTTCAAAACCTGTTTGCTTAAAGCCTGGCCGGGCATATGCTGCTACTCATCTCCCCAAATCAGATTCTCACAGAGTTGGAACAGAAGGAAAGTAGTAGGAGATTGAGGTAAAACTGACTGATCTGATTCAATCCTCTTAGTTTATACTAAGAACTCATTCCCACCTCACCATCCCCTTAGTTGTCGTATGTAGTGCTGAACACTCAGAAGTTAGAAAAAAAGTGCAAACTGGGTGTAAAAATGTATGAACTGAGGCCCTGATTCACAAATAGCCTCTGCAATCCGGCGAAGGCTCTGCAGTTTTAGTTGGATCTCCACACTCGTGGTGGAATCTCCGCACTGCTGTTTCCCATTGCGGATATCCTCCCACGAGTGTAGGCATCCTGCCACGACTGCAGAGCCTCCGCCCTAAGAGTGAGGGAGGCTCTTTGTATAACAGGGCCTAAGTGTGGTGGTTTGTGATGTGAGGGTAAGAGGTGGAGCTCAGAGGTGCAGATGAATACTTGCTCATTGAGTGCCCAAAATTGTTTTAAATTGATAGCATTTGTTTGGTATGCTTTTTCCAGTCAAGTCTTGCACAGCAAATTTGTGTGAAGGTTGGAAAGCAAGGACAAGGCTGCTAGAATCATCACAATGTAAATGTTCTGATGTACACTTCTAACCCACAGATACTACCTGCTGTTCAAGGTGGGCCTAAAGCACTTTAAGTTTGTAATGTTCACTTTCAGGCTCAACAGTGCCCCTTGAATGTTTACAAAGGTGATGGCAGTGACCAGTGCCCATTTCTAGAGGTCAGGTTAGCAGTCTTTCTCTACTTCAGTGACTGTCTCTTGAAGGCATGCTTGCCACAGTAAGTCACTGACCACCTCTGGATGAGAGAACCTCTTGACATCATTGGGATTCTCAATCAACCGGCAGAATTCACACCTAAATCCTGTGCAGAGAGCCATCTTTGATATGGTGCACTGTTGAACTTTTCCTCTGAACCAAGAAGTCCAGGACATTTTGGCTAGGCCTCTGACCTGGGTGTCATTGGGTCTTACTGAGGATGGCTTTGAGGATTCTTTGTGTAGTAGTCTCCTGCATGCTGACCATGCCAGCTGGCGAGAACCCTTGCACCAATCTCTTCACCACATCCAAGAATGCGCAATCGTGGCACTTTTGCATGCTGGTGTTCCCAACAATGCTCTCTCTTGGACTTTGTGGGGGATTGCCACCTTTAAGTGGTCAGGGTGCTTGCATGCCTCTGTGACTTAGCGAACTGTGCCAGCTGGATCACCCAAGCTGGACAGGTCAAAGGGTAGAGACCAGGTGACGGGTGATCCATTGGTCCTCGAGGTTGAGGATTGGGCACTAGGCTATCAACATTGTCTCACATTTGTTATGGAAACAGCAGCAAGAACCACTAAATCTTCTGGGCACAAGGGGCTTCCAGAGTCCCTGAACCTCTGACTTCTCGCATCTCTGAATGGGATGTGCATGGCAGAGGTTTTGAATGCAAAAATCGATCCTGGAATGTAGGGACTCTCTGTCGCATATGCATTCTCTGTAGAGTGGAGCACAGGACTCCTGTACACTTTCCGTCATTAACTCTCCTGCCCCAAGTTTTCAAGAAGATCCAGAACGACTGAGCACAAGACTATCTAGTGGCTCTGGGATGCCCCAGGAGAGTGTATTGGCCAGAAATTCAGGATTGAGCATCTCTTCTCTGATCAGGCTGCCACATCTTGTGAAGTAGTGTGGCTCACTGGTTAGAGGCGGCAGACCCGAGAGCAGAGGACGGCCCGGGACCAGGGTTCGATTCCCGGCGCGGCAGGTTTCTGGACCAGGGTCAGCGGACTCGATAATTCTCTCGCCTCGGTGCCCACTCTGATCAGCGATCACACTCGGCAACTCTGGGCATTAGCTTGCCTCATCTTCACTAACGGCCCCACCAGACCGCCGGGGATGCCTGGTCTCACCCTGGAGATACCCATTAAGGGACCATCTCTCAGGGAAGCCAGGAAGGGTTTCGCAGCGGTCGAAGCGCGGAGATACTCCCCCGGGAGTGATTCTAGCGCTATATAAACACGCAAAATTAAAATTAATCAGGAGGTCCTCCAGTCATAGCTAAAGGACAGAGTGCTGCAACCGAGCCTAGGCAATCTGAATGATGTAATTTGGCATCCATCAATGAAATCTGTTGCATGTAAAACTGTCATACATGTTGTTGGTTGCTTTGTTTTTGGGTCAGCATGTCTTCTCTGATTGGTCAGCGTAAACAAGATTGGCCAGGCTACTTTGATGAATTGATCTATGGTCAACTAGGGTAGAGGCTATCTGCTGGAGAGGGCTCTGCCACACTGGAATGCCAAAGCGGGGGTGGGGAGAGAGTAGGTATTGTGAAGCATGAGGCTTCAAAGGAGGAACAGGACAGACAGGGTATGCCAAGTCTGCCCACCTCCATCCCCTCTGACCCAGGCAAATGGTAGGTTTAAGGAAGTAATCTGCGGATGTTAGGGGGTAGCAGAGCTATGGAATGAGCCACACTGGAGGTTGGTTTAGCTAGTTCTTGTTCCTCTGCTGAGATTTTAGACATCATGAATTTTCGAGTAATGGTGCTTTCTGGGAGAAGAATATACCACACTTTGGAGGAAGTGGTCATGCTCTGGGGTGTTGCCTTTCACCTCACTGGACAGAAATGCTTTCCTGCTTGACCACAAAGTACACTAAATACCGATGTGAAAGGTTCAGAGACTCTCAGGTCTGCTGCCTGAAACTACAAGAAAAGAAGTACTGACCTGCTGGAATCTGAATTTGCACCCACAAGCCCTGCACTGACTGTGCCTGCTGCACACTTTGGTACTGCAGCCCTGGGGACTGTGCCTTGCTTCAGGAAAGATTAAGGAGTGGACTCCTTACAACTACAGGTAAGGCTGCCTCCTGCATCATCTGCACCAAGAGTCCCCAGCCTGGAGTGCATCCAGTGAGCTTTTAAGGTTTTGGCCAGATGCATTGTGGGAATTGTGGTCCGAACCTTCCAAGGACCATCCAGGAGGTTCCAGACCCATGGATTTCTGTTTTGGACACTTTGAACCCACAATGAGACCTTCAGGAAAAAAGTGCAAAGGTAACATTTTGACCGGGGCTTCTCGCTTATTGTATATGGCCAGGGCTCTATCGCAGTTGGCCTGAAACTTTGACTTTGTCCCGGTCAAGCATGACCAGATGTCCTAGAGTAGCATTGTAGGCTTTTGAGCACTGTAAAGTGGTAATTCTTTAGAAGTTTATATCTCCGGATCCCTACATTGGATTTTTGTAATTTTGGTGTCTATTTGTTCATAAACATATTTTCTACGTTTTGTGTGTGGTGTCGTAAGTATTTAATGTATTGGTGTTTTTAAATGATTGACATACCTGTCTCCTAAGTTAGGCCTGACTGCTCGATTACAGCTGCCAAGGGTTGAACAAGGAACTAATTCATTGAGACCCTTACTGGACCCTATACCACGTTAGTGGACTTATTACTGGTGGTTAGTGCATACTTACCCCTACCAGTAATCCACTTTCCAACAGTTGGTGTTAAAGTGCACCATACAGTGGTTAAGTAAGACTTGTAAAAATCCTCCAAATTGTCTTAGAACAAAACTTTTGAGTTTTGAATTTTTGGAATTTAGACTAAACTGATTTTTAACCCATTGTTTTGATTTTTCCAAAGTTTTTCTCAGTCTGATTGATAGTTGGTGAGACCTGTGAGAAGCTGGCTTGGTTTATGGTACGCACTTATGTAAGTGGGCACCCTGCACCAATCCAGACAACCCTTATGGTGATTTTAGTGGTCTATACAACCTTAGAAAGCTCTCTAAGTTGTAGCTGTGGAGAGCAGCCTTCAGGCTTAGTCCAGAAGGGGCGTTGAGCAGCTTGGTTTACCAGAACGTAACGTTATAGGTATAGATTAAGTGAAAAAAGAAGCACACAGTGTAGTTATAAAAACATGTATAAGATACTCACTAACACATACAAATATATCCTACCCGAAGGTATACACAATGCACATAATACTGTGCAGAGAAAACAGGTAAGTAGCACGAAATACACATTGGTCGCCCGTGGAGACCAAACCTTATCCTAAACTAGTGGTATGCGAACCAACTCTCGAGTCAAAACTATACCCAGAAGATGTAGAAGTGCTGAGGACCCAAGGAACCACCTGAAGTAAGTAACCAGGAACCCCACGGAGGCCTTTTGCAGAGTGGGAACACGACCGCAGGCTCAACACAAGTCTATGGGTAAGTCGCGGTTGCAATTTTAAAGAAGAACGACCCCTCCCAGTGGAACCTGAAGAAACCCCGTGGAAGACAGAAGGTTGGAGAGCCACCCCACCCGTGGATACCCTAGGAACCAGGATACCTACACCAGGGAAGGTGGGTGCATAGGTGTGAAGTGGCGCCGGAAACTGCAGTCAAACCCGATGGAGGACTTCAGGGAGATGCCGTTGCTGGAGAAGGTGAAAGTGTCCAGTGGAACCCAAAGGTGGATTCAGTAGGGGAAGTACCTGCAAGCAGAGGGGACAGAGACAATGCCACTCAGGAGAGACCAAGCGGCACGTAAGACGAATGCCCACTGATGTCGGGTGTTGCAGGAGAGATGACGGTAACCTTGGAGCTTCAGCTGTGGGTGAAGCTGTGGAAGACCAAGCTGTCCCACATCAGATGTCAAGAGTTGAGGAGTCCGTGTCCGGGTCTGTCAGGTACACCAACAATCCTTGGCAACCGCAACCAACGTGGAAAGCGGAGAAGGTGCAGGGTCGGGATCAGCAAGGTCCAGGTGACTCGCCACACGCAGGGGAGTCAGAGCAGGCCCAGAGCAATCAGGAAGCCCACTGAAATCAAGGAAGACCCTTAAGAGGACCCTCAAGCTTGAGGCACTGGGGTCGCAAGAGGACCTCGAGCAGATCACCAAAGATGCAGGCTCACAGTGCAAGTGATGCAGTGAGGATGAAGATCTTCATCACAGTAGATGCTTGAGGTTAGGGCTACTTGGAGCCCGAAGATCTTGGAAGAAGGAAGCCAACAAGCCTTTGCAACAGCAAGTCGATGTGGTGCACAGTGGTCAGGTTCCTGCGGCTCCGACGAGGTATACTGGCCTCAGACTTGGTGAGAGGACAGGGCAGGCCTTGAGGGATGTGAAAAACCACTGCCTGTGTTGGTGAGCCTTTCGGAGTCTGTGGGAGTGCAGGATCGGCAGACCAGTCAGGTTTGTTGCGATGCCTGCAGATGCAGGGAAGTGACTCTTCCACTTCAAGTGAGATTCCTTCCAGTGTCTTGGATGTCCACAGGTCTTGGAAGGTTCCTGTATGGAGCACAGGCACAGACGTTGCAGCAGACGAGTAGGACGATGAGACAAGGAGCAGCAGGAGTCTTCCCAGTTGCAGTCTCGAAGCCCAGAGCAAGGCCCAGCGAAGTCCAGAGTGCTCACAGTCAAAGATGAAGTGGTGTCTTGAATTGAATTTTGTTCCACTATGAATCTAGGGAACCACCCACAGGCAAGTCCTTAAGTACCCTAAGGAAAGGGTTGAGACGAAGGGTTCCCTCCCAGGGAAGATGTGGGAGAGTTGGGAGGATACTCCCATGTCCTTAGTCCAGTTTTGCGCCAGAGCGGGAGCCAGCGGCTCCCTGAGCTGTTTTGAACTGGACTATGCAAAGGTGGGATAAAATGTGCTCTTCAATCAGACTTAGCGGTGCTAGCACACGCCCCACGCTGCTCCAATACACTAACCCCTGTCGGGGAGGTGGTCACACCTCCCAGTGACAGGATACCTATTGTCCTGCCTTTTCCTGCTCAAGCCTGGCTCAGCAGCAGGAGAGCAGAATAGTGTCTCTGGTCGGCAGTAGCCATGTTATGCTGTCCGGGTCTCGAAGACTGGTACTGGGAGCACTGAGGGCTTTCCGGAGGAGCTTTACAGGGAATCATACTTCCCCACCGTAAACGGTGTGGAAGTATGATTGCAACATGTTTGATACCAAACATGACAGGTTTCACTACAGCCAGTTTAGAGTTAGCCATTGCGTAATGAAGCATGGGCACTTTATTAGGTCGAGGACCGCCGCATTGCGTAGCAGTGGGTGGAGCCCGAGATTTAATGTTTCTTAGAGGGGGCCTGGAACCTGCCCCTCTTCTCCATTGGCTGGCCTATTAAATGCTGGCCAGCCATTGGAGGAGAGGGGCGTCACTCCCTTTAAGCCCCGTCTTTTTCGGATTCGGGGCGTGTTTTTTAGGTTCTTTTTATCTGTGACGTCATCCGTTACTCACCAAAAAACACGCCCCCGATTCTGAAAATTCCAGAGCTTTGCGGCAGCCATTTCTGCCCACCGGCCATCTCGTCTCTGCCGTTTTCGGGAGCTCGGGGCCTGCAGCTTTGGCGGCCCGCCGACAACTTCAGCAGCTTCTTGTACAGCGCCGGGGGCCCGGCCATCTCCCGGGCCAGCACCTCTCCCTTCACCCTGGGCTCCAGCTAATGGGGCGGCAAGTTCAGCCATGGCTACCGGACGGGCAGCAGCGGAGGGGGCATCACGGTCGTCAGCGTCAACCAGAGCCTGCTGGCCCCCCTGAACCTGGAGATCGACCCCCAGGTCCAGGCGTTGCGGACCCAGGAGAAGTACCAGATCAAGGCCCTCAACAACAATTTCGCGTCCTTCATCGACAAGTTGAGCCTGGGGTGTGCGCGGGCACGGGGGCACTCAAACCCAGGGGCACAGCCCTGACCGTGCATGGGAAATGCGTGAAAGTTGAAAGTCAACTCCGCCCGGACATCAGAAGTGGGCTTGGCTTTATTGAACACCCCTCACTTGCAGGGCAGACCTGGGCTGCCTCAGACACGATTCCGGCTCCACCTCGTATCCCAGAGTGAGCGGCTTCTCTTGGGCCTGCCCACATTTGCCTTGCATGCGCTTAAAGGATGTGTGCTTTCTGGAATGTATAATAAGCTTTCATTACACTGAGGCGCATACATAGCCCAGAGTGTGCAGCCTGTGTGCCAAAGTGGCAGCATAGCTTGGGCGTGTGACGACTGTGATGGCATTGGCACACCCATATATCGAGGGCACATTAATGCTGGCACCGGCAGGTCTGTGCTTTGAAGGTGGTTGCACTTGTGCAGGCAGAGGTGGTGTCTGGTGGTGACAGTTGTCATGTAGTAGCGGGCCTGTGCTGGCACAGGCAGACACTCTCACTGGGGGAGGGGTGGCTGGGCTGGCACTTCAGCGGCCCAGGTAGAGGTGGCTATTGGTGGACAGGACCGTGGTGACCTAGGCTGCCGAAAACAGCGCAAAAGAGACGAGTTTACTTACAAAGTCAGTCCTGGCCTGTGGGAAATGTCTGCCCTGCTGGCAGGAGGAGGTACATTTTTGGTGGAAAGGACAGTTTGGTTGGCACAGGGATGCCCAGGGGTTCTGAGGACTGTTGTGTAGGGGCATACAGAGCAGTCTGCTGACAGAGACACACCCAGTGTATGGGGTTGGATCCGAGCAGCTGGCACGGGTACAGCTGGTCCAAGGTGTGACATCTAAGCTGGCCGAGGTGTCCGCCAGACAGGCTCTCGCCGTGGGAGGGGCGCTGCACTGGCACGCGCAGGTAGACACTGTCTCCATGGTGGCACAAGCGAGGCGATGGGCACAGGTGTAAAAGGATCTAAGGGGGATGAGAAGACCAGGCGGGAGAAAGACCTGATGGGCTGGTGCAGGGGAGCCACCCTTGCTGGGACCCCCATACCTTCTGTAAGGGGAGGGGGCGGTGTTTGCACCGGTGTACGTGAATGGCTGCTGTGCAGGTCCGGAGGCACGAGGCAGTGCTGGTGCATGTGAAGGTGTCCATCCAGTGCTGGCTGCGGTAGGCCCAGTGTCTGTGATGCGTCACGGTGCAGGCCCAGGGTAGAGAGGCAATGGTAATTATTTATTTATTTGATGCGTTTTTATATAACGTAGACTTTACCTGAAGGTGTCAGAGCGCTTCACAATAGGAACAGATGTGATACATGAGTAGAACATTACAAGTGAACAAATTACATAAGCAAACGTTACGTTACATGAGGCAAAAATGACAATAGTAAACAAAATACAAGAGGTAGCAAACGGTGCATTACAGGAGATAAAAGTGACATGTGTGCAGATTATAAAAGCGTGCAAAGTACAAGTAGAGGTATAGTACTGCAATATATGGCAGACACCCGGCATGGTGGAGGCAGGGTGGCTGGCACGTGAAGGCAGTACTGGAGCTAGGGACAGAGGCGGTGCTGGCAGGCGGGGTGGCAGTGCTGCAGTCTGGGGGGGGGCAGGCTCTGTTGCCCGAGGAGGGGGGGGGGGCTCTGCTGCCCCAGGTTGAGAAGCCCAGGCTAAATCACTAAAGCACTCCTCTTGCAGAAGTTCTCTCGAGTTAGTCCTTGGACGCACTGCGCAGGGCTCTGCCATGTGACAGAGACAGCCATATTACGCCGTCTCCAATTTTCTTTTCTCAAGGGGAAATCCTTCCTGCTTTCTTCTGTGTTTTCCAGTGTTCACGACAGCGACAGTTTAGAAAGACGTCCCATGACAGGCCTCGCCCATTCAAAGGTTGGAGCAAGGGCTTCAGCCTGGCACGGAGACACTCTCGGGGCCTGAGGGCGGGGCCGGCCACCTGCGGCCGGGGCGAGGGTGGTAGTAGTTACTCTAAGCACAGGACAGCGGCTCGTCACCAGCTGGCAGTGCGTGCTCCTCGAACATGGGGAGCAGTCAGTGTACCCACGAAGCGGGGAGCAGTGTGTTTGACCGTACGATTGGAAGTAGAGAGGGCACCTATCCACAATGGCAGGGAGAAGTAGGTGTGACCATGCAGCTGGAAGCAGTGCATGTACCCTTACAGCAAGAATTAGTGCGTGTCCCTATCCAAATGGGGCAGTGTGTATACCCCTGCAACGGGAAGCGTGAAGGAATATTTACAGCAGGAAGCAGTGAGTGTAGTGTATAGGTAGAATGGGAAGCAATGTGTGTACCAATGCAGCAGGAAGCAGTGCAGTACCCTTAAAGAAGGGGTAGTGAGTGTACCCAAAGCGAGCATTGTGGCTACCCATACAACAGGGTACCCACGCAGCAGGAAGCAATACGCGTACCAATGCACCAGGAAACAGTGAGTGTACACTTACAGCAGGAAGCAGTGAGTGTATCCAAAGAGCAGGAGGCAGTGAGTGTACTACTGCAGCAAGAAGCAGTGAGTGTATCCAAAGAGCAGGATGCTGTGGGTATACCAATGCAGCAGGAAGCAGTGACTGTATGTGTGTGTGTGTGTGTGTGTGTGTGTGTCTCTGTGTGTGGCTCTGTGTGGATAGCTTTTTTTGTAGGTGGCTGTATGTGTGGGTGGCGCTGTCTGTGTGAGGGTGGCTCTGTGTAGGTGGCTCTATGTGAATGACTGTGTGTGTGGCTCTGTGTGGGTGTAAATGCAATAGGTCATGCATTTGCGAGTGATTAAGCTAATGGCATAGTAAATGACAATGCCATTTTTTTAACGATTAAGCTATTGGCAATGTAAATGACAATGCCATTTATTTCTGATTAAAAAAAAAATGTCATGAGCAATGCCAATAGCTCTACCTTTAATAATGCCGAAACCATTACATTGTAAATGCTGGTATATTGTAATCGCTGATGCACTTACAACTCAGGAAATCGGACTCCGAAGATTGTAGGGGTGTCCCGCTCATGCAGGGGGACCCTGACACTTAGAACCGATCACAATGCTTTCAGGATGGAAAGGATATCAGATATAAGGAAACCTATATCTGTTGGAAGTGGTGCTAGCACCAGCTTACACAGGCTGCAATGTCAGGCCTGTAGTTACAGTTTCAGTGGTCTTCCATGGGTGGCACAATACATGCTTCAGCCCATGGAGGACACCTGGTGTACCTATGCCCTGGGTACCTTAGTAGTATATACTAGGGACTTGTAAGTGTACACCAGGAGCCAATCTGGGGTGTACCTAGGTACTAACTATAACCAATTTAGGGAGAAAGTACAGAGAATGGGGTCCTGATTAGCAGTATTCCAGTCAGACTAGTCAGAAACAGCGTAACACCTGGTGATGCAGAAGGCTCCTACCTTCCTACAAGACCCAAAACTAGGGATACCATGGAGCTGGATCTAGCTAACCTGACTTAACACAAAGTGGCCGAGCTTAGGGTTTGAGTTAGGCTAGGGGGCTACCTGCTACTAAAAAAGATTAGGAAGGCAGAGTTGGTTAGGTCCCTGAAGGCCTGGGCCAGGCCAATCCTAGATAATGAAGGGTGGGGGAATGCTGATCCCCCTAATGTCACCCAGGAGGAGGGTGAGGACAATGCCTCCTCCATTGTTTCCAGGATTAGCTCTGCAATTCCAGATGGTGGGAGGAGGACTGGGTCCCCTACTCATGCACCACCGCTGTCCCTTTCATAGAGGCTGCTTGAGGACCAACTAGCTTTAATAACTTTGGAACAGAGGACACTGGATTGTCCAAGGGTGGTGGGTTTGACCACAAGCTTCCCAAACGTCTAGTTCCCCGGTACACATAGGGGGATGACGTTGACAAATGACTGACTGCATTTGAAAGGCCCCTTGAGATTTGGGGCGGATGCCCCAAGCATTGGTGTTCAATCTTGTGGGAACCGGTCCCAGTAGCTGGGGCGGATAGGCTTATGACCCTGCACGGGTAAGAGGCAAAATCCTACATTCACACTAAGCAATGCTTAGTGAAGAAGTGTGGTGTGATGCCAGAGCAGTACAGGGTCAAGTTCAGAGACAGCCAGAAAGTGAAGAAATGGTCCTGGTTGGACTTTGTGGATGTTTCAGTAAAGGCACTAGAAGGCTGGCTTGTTGGTAATGCAGTAGACACATATGAGGGACTGTATAAGTTGTTTTTGAAAGAACACATTTTGACTCATTGTGCTGAAGAGAAGTTACACCAGTACCTAGTAGACTCTAAGCTGATAGACCCCAGAGCGCTAGGAAAAGCAGCTAATGAGTGGGTGATAACCCAGGTTTCCATTCAGCACCAGGGGGGTGATCCAAAGAAAGTACACGCCCGCCCAGGGGAAACCAGGTCAAAAACAGAAGGAGTCTTCAAAAGACCCACAAAAACCTTTAATCCCTCAGAGGTGGAAAAGTGCTTTGACTGTAATCAGCCAGGGTACAAGAAAGGAGATATTGTTTGCACAAAGAAGACCCCCACTAGTGGGCCACCCTCAGGGATAGCTAGTGTAAGTGTTGGGATGGAGAGTGCCACGGAGAGTGGTAGGGAGGTGGCAGAGGCAACTTTTGTATCCCTTGGTGGGGTGAATATTGCAACCCTGGGCACCTTACCTCCAAACATGGATCAGTACAGCCAGTTGCCTAAAGTCAATAGGACTGAAGTTGGGGCTCTTAAAGACACTGGGGCTAGTGTGACTAAGGTCCTAGACACCATGGTGCCCCAGGATAGAATCGTACCTGGTGAGATTCACACTGGTGAGATGCAGACAGTTGCATCAAACTCCATCTTATGGCTGAGGTAGGTTTGGAATGGGGAGGTGTGACATGCCCTAGGAAGATAGCTATGTATTCTGTACTCCCAGTACAGTATTTACTGGGTAATGATCTCGAAGCATCTGAGTTGTCAGAGGTGGAGAAAGGGCTCCATATGAGAATATAGAAGCTCCTTGAATGGGTATGTGCTTTGACCAGGTCACAGACTATCCAGAAGGGAAATGGGGGACACTTGGACCCTGGAACAAGGGACCAAACATCCCAGGAGGGGGGCAATGGGTATGGTGAACCAGCCCAGGGAACTCAAGAGATGCAGCAGGGAACTGATTCTGAGGGGGAGGTCTGACCTCTGAAGAATTGACTCTTTCACTGCCAGTGCAGTCAGATTTGTCAACCCTCCAGAGAGGAGTTTTGTCAGGGACAGAGAGACTGTCCCACCCTTGAGAGCTTGAGGCGGATTGCCTTAAAGCAAGAGGAGGCGGATGACAGTGGATTTCACAGAATCTTCTGAGAAGATGGACTGCTTAATACTGAGGCCAGAAACCACAAGGATTGGGCAACCAGGAGGTTGGTGGTGCCCCAAAAGTACAGAAAGTTCATCCTGATCTAGGGTCATGATATCCCCTTGTCAGGACATTTGGGACAGACCAAGATTTGAAACCGGTTGGTGAACCTTTTCTACTGGCCCATATGTCTGAGAAGGTAAAGGAATTCTGTAGCTCCTGTGTCACCTGCCAGGCCAGTGGCAAGGCAGGGAGCTAGTCAAAGGCTCCTTTGGTACCACTGCCAGTGGTTGGGACTCCTTTTGAGAGGGTGGGGATGGACATTGCGGGTCCTCTAGAACCCTCAACTGCATCAGGGAATAAGTATTTATTGGTGGTAGTGGACCATGCCAAAACATACCCTGAGGCAATACCCCCCAGGACAGTCACTGCTCCTGTAGTGGCTAAAGCCCTACTTGGTGTGCTCACCAGGGTGGGTTTCCCAAAAGAGGTTGTTTCAGTTAGGGGCACAAATTTCATGTCTAGCTATCTGAAAGCAATGTGGGATGAATGTGGTGTTATCTACAAGTTCACCACCCCATATCACCCCCAGACTAATGGTCTGCTGGAGGGGTTCAACAAGACCCAAAGGGATTGATCATTGGGTTGTCTGACAAACTCAGGGGGAGATGGAATGTTCTCCTCCCATGCCTACTCTTCGCCTACAGGGAGGTTCCACAAAAAGGGTAGGTTCCAGTCCCTTTAAGCTGTTGTTTGGACACCCTGTGAGGCGCCAATGGTGCCTGCTGAGCAAGAAAGCAAAAGACAATGTGCTGGACTATGTGCTAGGCCTGATATTTCCAATGGCAGTATACATGTAATAGGCAGGTAGGAAACAGGAGGCCAGCCAGGAGCTCATGAAGTACCGGTATGATCAGAAAGCTACAATGCCTGAGTATACTCCAGGACAGTTGGTGTATGTGTTGTAGCCTGTAGCTCTGATTTGATTTGATTTGATTTGTCTATTTGTATAGCGCGCGATTGCCCGAGGACATCTTGGCGCTGAGATATACCACTGGCTCCTTAAAGATGTGTGACTAGAACTGTTTAGTGAAAAGCCATGTTTTAACTTCCTTTCTGAAGGATTTCAGGGATGGACTGGTTTTTATGGCTAGTGGTAGCTGGTTCCATGTTTTTGCCGTGTGTACCAGGAAGCTTCTTCCGCCCCAGTTAGTTCTTTTAAATCTAGGGACCCTCATGAGTTTCATTTGGCTGGATCTGAGAAGTCTGTTTGGCTCATATAGTTGCAGATGTGTTCTTAGAAATTGTGATCCAGTTCCATTTATTGCTTTGTATGCCAAGCATAGTGATTTGAATTGTATCCTGCATACAATTGGGAGCCAGTGCAGGCTCATTAGTTTATGGCTTACTCTTACGAACTTTGGTATTTCCAGTATCAGCCTAGCTGCTGCGTTCTGCAGGCGTTGTAGCTTAAGTAGGATTTTCTTCCTTGCTCCGGCATATAGGCCGTTTCCGTAGTCCAGTCTGGACAAGGCCAGTGCTGTCACCACTGTCTTGCGTGAATCATACGGTATGTATGGTAGAATCTTTTTAATCATTTTTAAGATGTACCAGAGTGATGGAGCTAATTTGCTTGCTTGAGCGTCGAAAGAAAGTTTAGTGTCTAGCGTGATTCCTAGGTTTTTCACCTTTTCTGACGCCTCTGGGCATCTTCCCATATCTTTAGGCCACCATAATGGGGACCATATGTTTGTGTCTCCTCCTAGTATCATGACTTCACTCTTGTCACCGTTCAATTTTAAGCAGTTCATTCTCATCCATTGGCTGATTTTTGTCATGCAGCATTGGAATTTTTCTGCTGTGTCTTGTACCTCCTTACTTATTGACACCACAATTTGGGTGTCGTCGGCGTAAGATATAGGGGTGAAACCATTGTTCCTTATTAATTGTGCGAGTGGAGCTACATATAAATTAAAAAGAGTGGGGCTCATTGATGAGCCCTGCGGGACTCCGCATGGTAGGCTGAAAAGGTTGGATTTCGCTTCCCCTGATTCTACTGAGAAGGTTCTGTTCTCTAAGTAGGAGGCTGTAAGAGCGCATGCTGATTCATGTATGTTTGCTGTTTTTAACTGCGTTATAAGGATTTCGTGGCTGACCGTATCGAAGGCCGCTGATAGGTCGAGTAGTATCAGAGCGGCCTTCGATCTGTTGTCCATTATTTGCCTAAGTTCCTCTATTGCTGTGATCAGGGCCGTTTCCGTCCCATGTTCTGCCCGGAAACCGAACTGAGAATGGTCCAGCCAATCTCCGTCCATCAGATGTTGTGATAGCTGTTTGTTTAACAGTTTCTCCAAGATTTTTGCGGCAAAAGGGATCCTGGCTATGGGTCTGTAGTTGTTGGGATTTTCGCAGTCTAGATTAGGTTTCTTTAGCAGTGGCCTGATAGATATCATTTTCCAGTCGTCTGGAAAGATATTGGTATTAATCATTTTGGAAAATAATTTTTCCAGTACTAGGCTTAGTTGTGTGGAACAGACCTGCATGATTCTAGGTGGACAAGGGTCCGTTGGGCTACCTGAATTGGTAGTGTGAATTTCTTTCTGGATTTGCTCAGCTGTAGGGGGTGTAAATCTAAAAGCTGATATTTGATCTTGTTGGGTTACTGGATTTATTGTGTCTGATATGTCCTTTTCTATTGTTTCAGTACTCTGATTTTTGAAGGAATTATATACTGATGAGACTTTGTTAACGAAGAAATCCCCTAGTGTATTGCAGAAGTTTGATGACAGTGCTTCTGGGTTATTGTTTTCAAACTTTGATAGTTTTTTGACGGTGTCAAAAAGGGTTTTGCTGGAGTTTTTTGACTCGTTGATCTTCTTAATGAAATATTTACCTTTTTCTTCTATTATTAGCTTTTTATAACTGTTTAAGGTGTCTTTATATTCTTGTCTGAGGTGGACATCATAGTTATTTCTCCACTTTTTCTCTGCTCTTCTACACGTTTGTTTTTGTGTTTTTAGGGCTTCTGAGAACCATGGTTGTGATGGGGTTTTTCTTTTCAAAGTAGCCTTTTTTTGAGGGACTGTCTTAATGACTGCGTTATCTATCCATTCATTGAAATGTCTGCAGGCTATATTACTATTGTCGTTAAAAGTAGGATGGGTTGTTTGGAGTTTTTCTATGAATGCCTGGTTGTCAATTTTGGACCAGTCACGATAGGTTACTTGCTTAATAAGTTCCATTGGTCTTCCAGTGTCTTCTTTAACTTCTAGGGTGAATCTTACTAGTTTGTGGTCTGACCATGGGATTGGGAGGGTGTCAATTTTATTGAGGTTCTGACAAGATGTGAAAATACCGTCTAATGTATGTCCGGCATTATGAGTTTCTAGATGTACTTTCTGTTTCAGGTCGAAATTTGCCATTGCATCTATAAATGCTGCTATCTTGGGGTCTGATTTTTTCTCTAGGTGTAAATTGAAATCACCTAGGCTGGTATAGTCTGGACATGTCACACTAGATTCAAGAAAAGGACTTAGCAGGTCGATTAGGGGGGTTTTGGCACTAGGTGGTCTGTATATTAGTATTCCGTTAAACGTGTAATTGTTTGTGATCTTTATTTGGACGGTTAATGTTTCGCAGTCTGAGGTGTTACCTTTATCTGAGATTTTAATTCTAAGATTTTCTTTTGCTATGACCGCTAAACCTCCTCCCCGTTTTATTTTTCTGTCGACTCTGGAGAAAGAGTATCCTTCCGGAATAGCTAAGGCCAAGTCAGAATCTGATGCCTCGTCTGCCCAAGTTTCGGTAATGAATAGTATATCAATTTTTTGTTCATCTATTAGTTCAGGTGTTTGTATATTATGCTTGACCAATGATTTGGCATTGATCAGACCGATTTTCAGAGTATAGTTTCTGTATTTCGGTATCTCGGGTTTATCCACGTTTTTAACCGGAAGAAAGTTGAATGTAAGAGGGCATGACAGGCATTTCTTACCTTCTTTGTGTGGCTCTAGCTGAGCACATGTGAAGTGTGGTCTCAGACCTCTTAGTTCCTGGCTGGAGTATTTCAATATCCTCTTATCGGGGTCGTTTTGGCCAGGGTGTATGGCCCTGGGCCCGGTCTTGGCGCGGACGGGCGCAGACGGGCTTGCCTTAGGTGCGCAAACAGCGCTCCCGCTGCGCTTCCGACAAATGCACATTTTTATCGTGCCGGGGGGGGTGTGGCTTCGAGGGGGCGTGGCCTGTGTGCACGCCGTCAATGGTGGCTGCAAAAGTTTGTTTTGTTTAGACCGCAACAGCGTTCAGTCGGCTGTGCGGAAGATGAAGGCTGGGCTTCTCCCCAGGAAAGAAAGCAAAGTAGAGTGCTTGGTTTTTAAAAAGTTACAATAAATCCGGTGACATTCAAATTTTAAAATAAAGATCGAGCACCTGCAGCTCCCGGCTTCCGCCTCAGGAGTAGGTTTACAGTGGACAGAGAATTCTAGCTGTCAGCGCCTTTGTAGTGGGCGGGGGGGCGTGGCTTCGAGGGGGCGTGGCCTATGTGCACGCCGTCAATGGTGGCTGCAAAAGTTTGTTTTGTTTAGACTGCAACAGCGTTCAGTCGGCTGTGCGGAAAATGAAGGCTGGGCTTGTCCCCAGGAAAGAAAGCAAAGTAGAGTGCTTGGTTTTTAAAAAGTTACAATACATCCGGTGACATTTATTTATTTATTTATTTAGAGTTTTGTATAGCGCGAACAAGACCCGTGGGTATCAGAGCGCTTAACATCGAGGAAGGTTATACATTTCCAATTCGGTATCAATATACAACAGATAAATAAGATATAACAGAGACTATGACTATAGAGAATGTCTAACTATATATATTCCAAACACATGTGCAATTGGTAAAAAGAAGTGATAGAGACCATGATCAGTCGCTAAGTTGAGGTAGAGGTTATATAGATTATATAGTTTGGCGGATATAGCCGAGGCTTGTGTGTGGGGTCAGTCTCCTGTCAGCGATAATGTTCATGTGGAGGCCACCCTTCCGTTAATGAAACAGTTCATACCAACGATCTATCGGCTTCCCTATGCGAGGTATTTACTCATCATTAGGCTTTTCATTTCACGTTTAAACTGTACAATATTATGAATCTTCCTAATGCTAGGGGGGAGTGAATTCCAGACTCTGGGGGCAGCTCCAGAGAATGCTCGGTCATAAGTCTTTTTCTTTCGGAAGAAGGCTGGTCTCAGCAGCAGTTCCTTGGCGCTTCTCCCTGGTCTGTTTCCTCCCGATAGCTTAATTTTCTTGGCTAGGTATCCTGGGGTGTTATGGTGCACCGCTTTGTGAGTAATACATGCTATCTTCATTTGAACTCTAGCCTCATAAGGTAGCCAGTTTAGTGCTTTTAGGTGAGGCGATATATGATCAAATTTCCTAGATCCAGTGATGAGTCGTGCCGCAGCGTTGAGACAGGCTTTTAGTGGTGCTGTGGAAGTTTTAGGTAGGCCAGTTAAGGTAGAGCATCCATATTCGATCCTGGATATTACTAGGGATTGTATAGCTAGTTTTAGATCTGCTTCTGAGATGAAAGGTTTTAGTTTTCTTAGGTAGTTCAGATGGAAGCGGGCACTTTTTGCCATTGAATTAATGTGGGCTTTCATGTCGAGTTTCTCATCTAATGTGATTCCTAGTGATTTGGCAGAGTTGACTAGGGTAGGTGTGCAGTTTAGCGCAGTCACCAATTTGGTCCATTCCTTTATTTCTGGGTGGCTCCTTGGAGGTGAGATTAGCAAGAATTCGGTTTTCTGGGCATTTAATTTCAGATGATTCGAAGTTCACCATTGTACAGTCATCCTTAGTGTTTCATTGATTAGATCTATGTCTTCAAGGGAGGCGATCTTTAGGTATATTTGCGTGTCATCGGCATACATGTGGTAGGATATCTTTGAATTCCGAAGAATGTCTGTGAGGGGTTCGACATACAGGTTGAATAGATCTGGGGATAGTGTTGAGCCTTGCGGGACCCCAATTGCGTTGGGACATGGGGCGGAGATTGCTTGGTTAACCATGAATCGTTGAGATCTGTTACTTAGGAAAGAGTTGAACCAACTCAGGACGTTTCCGGATAATCCCACCCTGTCCTGTAGCCTGATCAGAAGTGCCTCATGATTTACCGTGTCGAACGCAGAAGACAGGTCAAGGAGAATCAATAAGCAAGCTTGATTTTGGTCTAGTGCTTGTAGTGCGTCATCAGCAATGTGCAGGATCGCTGTTTCTGTGCTGTGTCCTGTTCTGAATCCTGATTGGCATTCGTCTAGTAGGGAGAACTTAGTGATGTGTTGCTTCAATTGGTTCTGCACGCATTTCTCAATTAGTTTGGCCAGTAGAGGGATGTTAGTTACTGGTCTATAGTTATTGGGATCTGATGCATTCGCTGTCGGTTTTTTGATTATTGGAACTACTTGTCCTGTTTTTAGGCAATCAGGGAGGATCCCTTGTGTAAGTGAAGCGTTTATTATTTTGGTCCAGATTGGAACCACTATGTGGCTTATTTCTCTTACACATTTTGAAGGCAAAGGGTCATGATAGTGGTTATTCGGTCTGATTTCGGACAGCGTTTTTGCGATCTTGTCATGGTCATATAGTTCAAATGTGTCCCAGTTTGCTCTATTTTTTTACTCACTTTTTGCCTTACTCTCTGTTATCATGCCGGTCTCGCTCGTCGGTCGAGGTTGGGTCGGGAGGATACTTGCGGCCATTGCGAGCTCTACCTCTAGCGCTTTGGTCTTCTCTAAGAAAAATATAGAGAATTCCTCGCAGCTTAGTGGAGTTTTTGCGTTCTCTTGTGTCGATTTGGCTTGTTTATCGGATTGCTGCTTTAGGATCTCGAAAAGTTTTCTTGGTCTGTTTTTGGCATTGTCAAGTTCTGCTCTTATAAATTCTTTTTTGGAATTGATTACCTTTTTGTTATAATCCTTTCTGATTTTTCTGAGGGCTTTCAGCTCTGGTGATGAAGGGTGTTGTCTCCATTTTCTTTCGGCAGTTCTCAACTTGCGCCTGTCTTCATTCAGAGACTCACTGAACCACGGATTCTTTGGCTTATCTGTGGTCCTTTTCAATTTTAGTGGCATAGTTTCATTAACGATATTTCCAATTGAGGTTAAGTAGTGATCAGTCAGTACGTTTACATTCTGCAAGTCACTGGGTGGCTTGAGGCCTCTCTCGCATCTTTCAGCCAATAACTCAATGTTCACTTCTCTTGTATCTCGGATCAATTTTTTGGTCCTGTGGGGTTGCACCGTCCTACCCTTTTTCACTGAGGGGATCACGAAAGTTATGGCGTGGTGGTCAGACCAATCACAAGGGTCTATAGCACGGATTGATGACTCTTTGTTTCTTGAAATAATCCAATCTAAGGTCGCTCCTTGCACGTGGGTAGGTTGGGTGCATGCTTGTGTGAGGTTTAGTTCGGAGAGGAACTCTTTAACCAAATTGACCAGTTTGTCTTTGCCGTCGTCCCAGTGTAAATTAAAGTCTCCCAGGAATATGTTGCTGACTTCTGGATTGGAATTGGCCGTTATGATCTCTATTAGTTCCTCTGTGAACTTGGCGTTCTCTCCTGGTGGGTGGTAAAATGCATGCAAGTTGCATTTTTGATTGTTTGAAGATTTTATATTCAGACCCAGATATTCACATGATTCTAAGGGGTCGGCTTGTATCACGTTGACGTCTATCTCTGATCGGTGAATGCAGGCTATACCTCCTCCTATTTTTCTTAGCCTATCTGATCTCACAATGTTATAGTGGGGTGGTACTAGGAGATCAATAGCAGGAGCGGATGATTCCTTTAGCCATGTTTCCGTACGTATTGCCAGGTCGATATCCTTACTGATGATGAGGGCTGCTATATATGATGCATGTTTAGTTGCTGAACGACAGTTGAGTAGAAGGCATTTCAGTGGTTTATCCGAGTTAAGGAGGTTCCTAGTTTCGGATTCAGTTGCTGTTAACTGGATATGTTGTAGATTGAGGTGGATTGCTTTCCTGTCATTCTTTCTGGAAGCTCTATTAGAATCAATTGGTACAGTTTTAATTCTCTCCTCCCTTTCCCTGGCTGGTTGATCATAGGTTCGGAGTAAGGCCAAGGTTTCTTCATTTGATGAGGGGTTTATCCTGTCTGGTCTGTTGAGCCTATTTTTTTGCGACAAAGCCATCTCGTCATTCTTTTTTTGTGCGGAGATTACTAGATCCTGGATATGCGAGACCTTAGAGTGCGTGCTTACCGTCAGCTCCCACATCTTTTCGATTGCATGTGAGATTTTCCTCGAGCCTTGTGCCAAGTTGCCTACTATTTTCTGAAGCTCCTTAATTTCTTTCTGATTTCGGGATGATTTCTTGGTATGGATAGATCTGCCAGTTCGGGTAGTGCATTTTGTTCTTCTCCGTGACTGATCTGTTCTCATTCTCACATTTCCATCATTTGTATCTTTGGTATGGATGTTGTTCTCGCTTCTATTTGAGGTGTCCTGCGAGTTATCTATGTTAAGTGGTCTAAGTAATACCTTTGTGGGTGGGGATAAATTCGGCTCTGATATCATATTTGAGCGAGGTAACGAGTCCTGTAGTGACTCGCTCGGAGCTGAGGTGTCTTCATCAGGCAGATTTACACCACCTGGTGGCGGCATCCTCTCTTCTCTTTGGACCTGGCCCTGCTCTTCATTTGTCCGTTTGGAAGACCTCTGTGTTCTTTCTGTATTATTCTCATGGGTTGCATTTACACTTTCATTTATATCTCTAAAGCTGGAAGTTTGAGTCTTGTGGTCCCCGGGTCGGTTGACGTCTCTAGTTGAATTATCACTGTTGTCACATGTGACTTCACGTGGGGTCAAGGGTGGTTGATATCTTGGTTTCTCCAGCGTTTCTTTTATTGTTAGGAAAATCTTTTCGAATTCCTCAAGGCCCCTGTTGGCAGCTTGTATCAGCACTATTCCCGTTTGTATAAAGTGATGCATAGTTCAGCATTGCAGCTTCTTGATTGAGTGGTCATTATTTTTGTGCCATGTGGGATGTTTTTCATACTTCTTATGATCAGCATTTCTGTGATGGCATTGCGCCATTTCGCTGTTTTATTTGTGTGGAAAATCAAGTCATTCGTTATGGTGCCTTTGACTATATCGAAGTATGGGTCGGCGAACAGTGTGTCCGGGTTTTTTCTTAATGTGTTGTGTTTAAACTTTTTGGCAGCATTTTTGGATAGGGTAGAAGGATATTTTATGTTCTGCGCTTTAGGGCCAGTCGTCCCTTGGTACCTTTCATCCATTTTCACTTCCTGTTGTCGGTTTTATGAGGATTTAATCTGAGTTGGTCCCTTGTCGGTGTACATTGATGGTCACTGTCTTGGTCTCAGTATTGGAGAATATATCCGAGGATAAATCAGGTACCAGTGGTAAGTGTTGATTCATCTGATAAATTCCAATTATACCTTTATATATTAGTTACCGTGCCATAGGTATTACGTTAACTCTCCAAATTAATGAGTTAGGAGAAGTCTGGGGTGGAGCTAGCCATTCCAAGATGTCCGCCGTTTCTGTTGATATTACTATTCTATGGAGGAGTGCACTTTCTAACTATCCACTTCTGTAGTTAGTTCCTTTTTGCTTTCTTATGTAAAAGGTCCTCTTTCCGTGTCTGTGCCCTGCGTTAATGCTATTGGTGGTTTCAAATTTTAAAATAAAGATCGAGCACCTGCAGCTCCCGGCTTCCGCCTCAAGAGTAGGTTTACAGTGGAGAGAGAACGCTAGCTGTCAGCGCCTTTGTAGTGGGCGGGGGGGGGGGCGTGGCTTCGAGGGGGCGTGGCCTGTGTGCACGCCATCAATGGTGGCTGCAAAAGTTTGTTTTGTTCAGACCGCAACAGCGTTCAGTCGGCTGTGCGGAAGATGAAGGCTGGGCTTGTCCCCAGGAAAGAAAGCAAAGTAGAGTGCTTGGTTTTTAAAAAGTTACAATAAATCCGGTGACATTCAAATTTTAAAATAAAGATCGAGCACCTGCAGCTCCCGGCTTCCGCCTCAGGAGTAGGTTTACAGTGGACAGAGAACGCTAGCTGTCAGCGCCTTTGTAGTGGGCGGGGGGGGCGTGGCTTCGAGGGGGAGTGGCCTGTGTGCACGCCGTCAATGGTGGCTGCAAAAGTTTGTTTTGTTTAGACCGCAACAGCGTTCAGTCGGCTGTGCGGAAGATGAAGGCTGGGCTTCTCCCCAGGAAAGAAAGCAAAGTAGAGTGCTTGGATTTTAAAAAGTTACAATAAATCCGGTGACATTCAAAATTTTAAAATAAAGATCGAGCACCTGCAGCTCCCGGCTTCCGCCTCAGGAGTAGGTTTACAGTGGACAGAGAACGCTAGCTGTCAGCGCCTTTGTAGTGGGCGGGGGGGCGTGGCTTCGAGGGGGCGTGGCCTGTGTGCACACCGTCAATGGTGGCTGCAAAAGTTTGTTTTGTTTAGACCGCAACAGCGTTCAGTCGGCTGTGCGGAAGATGAAGGCTGGGCTTGTCCCCAGGAAAGAAAGCAAAGTAGAGTGCTTGGTTTTTAAAAAGTTACAATAAATCCGGTGACATTCAAATTTTAAAATAAAGATCGAGCACCTGCAGCTCCCGGCTTCCGCCTCAGGAGTAGGTTTACTATTGACTATTAAAGCCAGCAAGTGGCAAATAGGGCAGAGTTATGTGGTGTACCTGGGCTACCTTGTAGGTGGAGGCCATGTACAGCCTTTCCAGGCCAAAATACATACTATTTTGGATTGGGCAGCTCCTGCTACCCAGACTCAGTTTAGGGCGTTCCTTGGACTGACTGGGTACTATAGAAGATTTGTTCAGAACTATGGCACCAATTTGGCTCTCCTGACAGAACTCACTTCTAAGAAGAGGCCCAAGAAAGTGGCAGAGTGTCAGAATGCTTATGACACTCTGAAATTGGCTATGTGTTCAGCACCAGGGTTACTGGCCCCTGACTACACAAAGGAAGTTGTGGTTCAGACAGATGTTTCAGAACAGGGAATTGGGGCAGTGTTGGAACTGGTAGATGAGGAGGGCCTTGATCAGCCAGTTACCTTTATTAGCAGGCAACCTCTCCTCATGGAGGAGTGATGGAGTGCCACTGAGAGTGAGGCCTTTGCCGTGGTTTGGTCCCTGAAAAAGCTGAGGTCATAATTGTTTAGTAGTCCCTTTGTGTTCGAACTGACCACAAACCTCTCAGATGGCTCATGTAGGTGAGTCTGGAGACTCCCAAGCTATTGAGGTGGTCCATTTCCCTACAGGGAATGGACTTTACAGTGGAACACCGACCTGGGGGGGCCATGCCAATGCGGATGGACTTTTCAGGTTTTTCCACTTAGCTGATGAGTTCTACCAGGGTGCAGGTTAGTGATTCATCGCCTTTTGTTTGGGGAGCGGGGCTATGTTGCAAAGTCATCCTATGTGTACTGTGCACACCCATTTTTGCTGACTAGAACTGGTGGTAGCTGACTCTGACTGTGTTCTGGGCTCTGCTAGTCAGGCCATGACCAGTGCTATGATGAAAATACAAGTGAAAACACACACATGCATTAGGGTATACTATGTGTTAGGGGACCCTTATAATTGTCATGACCTACCGTATAAATAAGTCCCTAGTAGATAATAGGGCAAGGGGAATTAAAACTACCTTTAAGTCTCTAGTATATAATAGGGCAAGGCAGTTTAGATGACAGCAGCCTTTCTTGCACTTGCATATGTGCACTGCTGAGCACCTGAGGTCATTTTAAAAGCAGCCCTGCATTGCAGTACTGCTTTTAAAGGTACATTCAACGCAAACTCGACTTTGGTGGTAGGAGCACTACAAAGGTGATAATCTACATTGTTTTACATTAGGTACTTCCAGGGTCTCTCCTAGGTGGCCCAGGGGTGGGGGTCATGTAATTGTAAGCTGGGTCCTTAAAAAATATGTTTTATATGTCCTGGGGATAGCGAAATTGCTCATTTCACTTCCCCCATTGTAGTCCCTCCCAAAATCGACTTTCCTGCTATGAGGACAGTGGAGTGATGAGCTACATTACTTTGACATATTCAGGACCCCTAAGGTCTCCCCTAAGTGTTGCAGTGGTCGGGAGCCATGTAACTATAAACAGGGCATTTATAAAATATGTTTTGTATGTGCTGGTGATGGAGAAATCCAAAAATGTCATATTTCATTTTCTCCATTGTAGATACCTAACCACATTGGTAACATTTCAAAAGTTTAATGGGTGCATGAAATTGCTAGGAATTGAATGAATATATAATTAAAGACTTAGGAGAATGGTATTGATAAATCCAGAAATATGACATTGCTGATTATAACCTAAATTGTACAGCGATTAAGTCATAAGACTTTCTTGTCAGTAGGCAAAAATGCTGCCTTCCTGCAGACTTCCCTGATTGGTCAGAGTTAACAGGATTAGCCAGGCTCTTTTGGCAAAGTGATAAGAGGCTCACCAGGGGAGAGGCTATCTGCTGGAGAGGGGTCTACCACACTAGAATGACAGAGCATGGGGGAGGGGTCGTAAAGCTTGAGGCTTGAAAGGAGGAACAGGACAGGGAGGGTATGACAGGTCTGCCTACCTCCCTCCCCTCTGACCTAGCCAGATAGCATGCTTAAGGAAGGAATCTGTAGATGTTGGGGGGAGGAGAGCCATGGTAATGAACCACACTGGAGGTTGGTTTAGCTAGTTCTTGCTCCTCTGATGAGATTTCAGCCATGATGAATTTTTGAGTAATGGTGCCTTCAGGGACAAGAATATGGAATACTTAGGAGGAAGTTGTCATGCTCTGGGGTGTTGCCTTGAACCTCACTGGACAGGAGTGCTCTCCTGCCTGACACTAGAGAACACTGAATAACTATGTGAGAGATGAAGAGCCTCTCAGTTCTGCTGCCTGAAACTACAAGGAAAAGAAGGACTATCCAGTACCTGCACTCTGACTGACTATGCCTGCTGCACACTTTAGTACTACAGCCCTGGGTACTGTGCCTTGTTTCAAGAAGGATTAAGGATGGGACTCCCTGCAGCCGCAGATTAACAGAGCCCACCAACATCATCTCCACCAAGAGTCCCCAACCTGGAGTGCATCCAGTGAACCTTTAAGGAGTTTGCCAGGTGCATTGTGAGAATTGTGGTCACAATCTTCCAAGGACCATCCAGGAGATTCCAGACCTTTTGATTTGTGTTTTGTACACTTTGAACCGGCAAGGAGACCTTCAGGAAACACACCCTGAAGTTTGGAGAAGTTTTGAGAAATTTGGGGAAAAAGCTTCAGAAAAGTTTCTCAGTGCAAAGGTAATATTTTGTCTGGGGCCTCCCACTTAGTGTATCCAGCCAGGGCTCAATCTTGGTCAGCCTGAAACTTTGACTAGTGCGACGAGATGTCCCAGACTGGTGGTATATATACGGCCACATGCATCAAAGTCCGGTTTTGCGATTCCTAATTTGCGATTTTTAGGGAATCGCAAATAAGGAATCGCAAAACGGGATGCATGATTGAAAGTGCATTAAATTTGCGATTCGGTAAAAATCGCAATTTTTACCGAATCGCAAATATTATGCGAATTTCAATTTCCGATTTCGCAATTCCCATTGATTCCTATGGGCCAGCCCATAGGAATCAATGGGAATTGCGAATTCGCAAATTAGAATTCGCAAAATGTTGATGCATTCCATGGGTGCAGGGGGGGGTCCAAAGGACCCCCCCCTACCTGCACCCCTGAAATGTATTTTGAAGTGCATGTTTCAAACACACATGTCCTAAGGACATGTGTGTTTGTAACATGACAGTGTTTTGAAATGCAAATTAGAGCACTTTAACACATTTTCGCAAATTACCACGAGTTTCAACCTCGTGGTAATTTGCACCCCCTAATTGCGAATTCGCAATTTTTAAATTAATCATGCATTGCTTTTAAGGAATCACAAATTTGCGATTCCTTAAAAGCAATCGCATTTTTGGAATTCGCTAAAAATAGCAATTTTACCAAAAATGCTTGATGCATCCCAAAAACCTATTTCGGAATCGCAAACGGCCGAATTTTGCGATTCGCACCGTTTGCACTTCCTAAATAGGTTGATGCATGTGGCCGATAGTCTTTTAAGCAATTGAAAATGGTAATTCTTTAAAAACTCATAACTCTGGTTCCCTACATTGGATTTTTGTTGTTTTGGTGTTTATTTGTTCATAAAATATTTACTATTTTATAAATTGGTGTAGGATTTTTATTGAGTGTTATGGCTTACTTATTTAATGTATTGGTGTTTTTAAATGCCTCATATACCTGTCTCCTAAGTTAGGCCTGACTGCTCGGTTACAGCTAAAGAGGGTTGAGCAAGGGACTAATTTATTGAGACCTTTACTGGACCCTATACCGTGTTAGTGGACTTATTACTGGTGGTAAGTGCATACTTACCCCTACTAATAACCCACTTCCCAGCATACATATATGGGCTGATTCTGCTTTGGTCACCCATACAAGTGAGGTATTATTTCTATCGGGAGACAGAGGGGAACTCTGGGTGATAGCAAATTTGTGAGTGGTGATCCTACCCAGAAATGTGAGGAAAATATGTTTTTTTAGCTAAATTTGAGATTTGCAAGGAATTATTTGTGGGAAAACGTTGGGAAACCCACACAAGCCACACCTCCCTGGACTCCCCCAATGGTTTAGTTTTCAGAACTGTCTGGGTTTGGTAGGTTTCCCTAGATGGCTGCTGAGCCGACCAAAAACACTGATGCTCCTCTTCAAAACCAGGTTCTTTAGTGATAGATAATGTTGATATATCCACAATATGTGTGGTAAGAAATTTGTGCCGGCTTATTGATCCCACAACTTTCCCACACAGAAATGTGAGGAAACAATACGTTTTTGTCAATTAATCAAACTAGCAAGGGCTTCTGGGTGAGTAAACCTTGTGGGATCAGCACAAAACATACTACATATTATTCCCTTGGAGATCAGTTTCCAAAAAGATGAGAGGGCAGAAGGTGTTCACAACAGAGAGAGTATGCATTGACGGTGAAAAGCAAAAAAAAAACACCAACACTTTACTGCACACCCATGCACTAGTCAATCACAGGCATACTGGTTGGATTTAACATGGGGTAAGTAAATGCTTCATAAAGAAAACTTTATTCACAAGTGACTTTACAAAATACAATCCTGAAAAGTCAATGGGCCAGATGTAGGTAAAAAACATTTACCGATTTTAAAATACCGAATTGTACCGATTCAGTATTTCAAAATCGGTAAATGGTATGTAGGTCCCAACATCTGGATTCGTTACCGAATCCTTAACAATTCTTTAATTACCGATTCGGTAAATACCGAATCGGTAATGCCCATTCATTCCTATGGGCTTTGAAGCCCATAGAAATGATTAGGCATTACCGATTCGGTATTTACCGAATCGGTAATTAAGGAATTCACAAGGGTGCAGGGGGTGTCACTTTGACACCCTCTGGCACCCCCAAAACAGGCTCAGGTGCCATGTGGCAGACATACCTGCCCTAAGGGCAGGTCTGCCTGTCACATGACATAGGTGTGCATGCACACATGTAATACCGATTTGTTAAGGCTCCTGGGACTCTGCAGAGTCCCACCTACATATGGGTGGCTTCAAATCGGTAAATTTACAGATGTTTTATTTTACCGAATCGGTAAAATTACCGAATCGGTAATTTTACCGATTCGGTAAAATATTGCCCCCTACATGCCAAAACTTGTAAATCGGTCGGTAACGGCCGAAAATACCGATTTTCGGCCGTTACCGACCGACCTACATCTGGCCCAATGTTAATAATTTCAACATTAGATCAAAGAACCACTGACTTACAGCTTAGCTTGTGAGTTGTAAAGGCATGTCAAGGCACTAACCACTTTACAGTCCATACACACACATTTAATGCGTGAGACAGATAACAATTCACACTGCCAGCTGCGGGCCCAACACAATCCAACACTTACATTTACAAACAACGTTATTCAAGGGCCCATCATGCTAATATTTCAACAGACCTGACACACCAATCTCACCACCAAGCACCAAAACAAGTGACAAACAACTGACAAATACACCTCAAGCAAGTCATTACACATACTGGCTACAAGCCTTCAACACACCTCCATTCCATGCACTACCCCAGTCAAGCGCCAGTCTACACACACAGTCGGCCAAGCAATTCCAGCCTACACACACTACCAGTCAGGCGCCAGTCCACACGCACTGCCAGCCAAGCGCTAGTCCACATGCACAGCCAGCCAAGCGCTAGTCTACACTTCTCACCAACCAAACGCCAGTCCAGATGCCCCGCCATACCAGTGCTAGTCCACACACGCCCCCAGCCAAGCGCTATTCTACACTTCTCACCAGCCAAACGCCAGTCCATATGCACCACCAGCCAAGTGCCAGTCTACAGACACTGGTTGCCAAACACTAGTCCAGACACACTGGCAGTGAACTGCTACTCCACTTACACCGTCAGCCAATTGCGAGTCCACACGCATTTCCAGCCAAGCGCAAGTCCACATACACCACCAGCCAAGCACCAGTACAAGCAGACCGTCAGTCGAACTACACTTCACACACATAAACTTTCCCTGGTGTCTAAGCTTTCTGCCCCCTGGGCTGATGGACCTAAAAATAAGGCAGATCTGTCCCCGTGGGGCAGAAAATGGCCAGGATATTACCCCTATAATGGGGAGCGACCCTTGCCCAAGGGGATGCTGCCCAACATATAAATAAGTAAAATCCTTAGTGTCTAGTTGCTTTCTGCCTCCCTTGAGGGCAGATGGACCTAAAACAAGGGCAATCTCCCCGGGGGAGTGGGCAGGAAATGGCCAAAATATTGCCCCCATAATGGGGAGTGACTCTTGTCCAAGGGGCCTCTCACCAACATTTCAATATCTTGAATCTCTGGTGTCTAATGGCATCCTTCCACGCAGGGGGAAGGGTTGGGGGCAGAAAATGGCCAAAACAGTGCCCAAATTATTGGGGAGTGACCCTGGCCTAAAGGGCCACTTCCTTACCAAAAACATGCAAAAAGAATCCCTGGTGCTCTAGTGCTTATTGCTGTTTATTTTTTATTTACAAACTGCTCTCACTTTAGAACTGCAAAGTGTAGTATGTGACAATCTTGCAGGAGGACAGGGAGTGTGGCAGGAAAGGCTGTAGAATGTCATTTTTTATTTTGTAACACACAACAAAATGTAAATACCTGTAAACAATCTGTACACACTCAGCAGTTAGGAAAGCAAAATTAAGCACATGTTTTGTGATTCTAAAGTTTGATGGAAACAAAGATGGACACATAGAATGTCATAGTATCAAAATAAATCAAGATACTTTACTTGGTGATGCACAAATGATAAATATTTACTGAAACTTGATTTCCACACATTATCATTTGTGTTCATTATAGTTTTATCATTAAAACCCTATGTCTGTGAAAATGTAGTGGTCATTTTAATGTTTGTCTGTAAATTGGGCCATGATTCTAAAATGATTAGGAGGCACTGGTCTAAGGGCCCGATGTAGGTGCCCTAATACCGGTCGGAAACAGCCGAATTCGGCCGTTTCCGACCGGTATTACGTTTTTCAGATGTAGGGCATGCATTTACAGAATCGGTATTTTACCGATTCTTTATTTACAGATTCAGTAAAATTACCAAATCGGTAAATACAGACTCGGTAAAATACCGATTCTGTAAATGCAGATGTAGCTGGCACATGTCAGAGTGCCACAGGGCTTTAAGAATCAGTATTTTACCACCCAATCCTATTGGGTGGTAAAATACCGAATACAGGTGTGCATGCACATCTGTGCATGCACACCTGTGCAATGTGACACACAGACATGCCCTTAGGGCATGTCTGTGTGCCACATGGCACACAAGTCCGGAATTGGGGTGCCAGAGGGTGTCAAAGTGACACCCCCTGCACCCTTGCAGAATTCGGAATTTCCCGAATCGGTAAATACTGATTCGGTATTCCACATTGATTCCTATGGGCTTCAAGGCCCATAGGAATCAATGGGGGATACCGATTCGGTATTTACAGAATCGGTAAATACCGAATCTTACCTATTCGGTATTTACCGATTCTGATTTACCTACATTTCCCCCCCTCTAATTTACCACTTCTTAAATACCGAATCGGTATGATTTCGGTATTTAAGAAGTGGTAAATTAGAATTACCTACATCGGGCCCTAAGTCATTCCAAAGACCCACCTCCTTTGGAGATACTGATTTGGTATCTATTCCCATGGTGTGGAATCTGCAGCTAGAAGTACCCTTCAGAAGAACAATTTACTTACCTTTTACAATGTCCTTTCTGGTGTACACTCTAACTGTATATTATTTAGCGCCATCCTACCTGCCTTTTCTATGGTATGGTCTTTTTCATCCTAAAAGATCCCAATCTAGTAATCCACACAATAGTTTGTTCAATTTGCTTACAGGCTCCACATCAATTTGCTTACAGGCTCCACATCTGAGAGTGTGGATGAGTTCATAAAAGAAACTTGCATCAGCATGCAAGAGTGGCACTTAAATGCAGCTCCAATCGTTACTTCCAGAGTGGAGTGGCATCCACATAGAGTCACATGGTGCCAACTGCCGGTGCGCAGGAGCACCGCTTTTAAGGTTACTGAATCCAGTCTGGCACCTGGGGAAAATTCACAAGGTGAAGAATCTGTGGTTATCACCCGAAAGAGAGTTATTGAAGGTAAGTACCTTGTTCATTACTCCTACATTGTACGCCTAAACTTAACTACATAGTCATTATCCAAGTTATCAAAAAAGTTCCAGAGAATTGAATGGAGGGGAAACAATATCAATTACAAAGTGCAAGTGCTTCCTTACAGTAAATAATTCTAATATGGAAAATAAGACATTTCTTCCTTCCAAGAATGGCTGCAGTGCTATATCGAAAAAAAATTCCATAAATTGTTCCTGTGGCAGAACCATCGCTACCACAACAAGCATAGGACAGGCTAAGCTGCTGAATTTGCTGGATCATGGGTCAAAGCGCCAGGATGCCCTTGGTGGTGACCGGTTTGTGCTATATAAGTATACCACAATACCAATACCAATACCATTTGCAATGCAATAGGTCTTGCATTAGGAAAGTTTGAGCGATTGGCATTGTAAATTATACATTTTTTATTTATGTGTTGGTTTTGAAAATAGATACATTAATAGCATTGTCATTTACAATGTCAATAGCTTAAACTTTCGCAAATGTGACACCTATTGCATTTGTAATGCAATATGTGTTGAGATTGAGTGAGTGAGTCAGTGAGTGAGAATGAGTGGGCGAGTCAGTCAGTGAGTGAGAGAGTCAGTTAGTGAGTGAGAGAGAGTGGGTGAGTTGGTCAGTGAGAGTCTGGACAATGAGTGAGTGAGTCAGTGAGTGGGAGAGTCAGTCTGGGAGTCTGTTAGTGACAGTGAGTGAGTGAGAGAGTGGGAGAGTCTGTCAGTGAGAGTGAGAGAGTCAGTGTGAGTGAGTCAGTGTGAGTGAGAGTTAGTGTGAGTGTGAGTGAGAGTGTCAGTGAGTGAGTGAGAGTCTGTGAGAGTGTCAGAGTGTGAGAGAGAGTCTGTTAGAGTGTCAGTGAGAGTGTGATAGTGCGAGTGAGTCAGCCATTAATGTAAGGCATTTGCAGGTAGGGTGAGTACTCTAAAGCTCAACTTTAAATTTATAAATCCGGATGGGAAAATTAAATATTTTACCATTTGTTTTTTGCTTGATTAATGCTTGTTTCTTTATTTGTGCACGTTGTTTTGTAGTTGAAATCATCACAATTGAGACAGTCAGGGTCTCCGGTTTTCAGTAAAGGCTCTGGATACTTTTAAAGATGCAGTGGAGGCCCAGAACAGTCAAAAGGTTTAGAACCGCAGGTCCAGTTATGAAGTCTTTGTTCGTGGGAGCTCAATTACAATTTTGTTTATTGTGGGTATGCAGTTGGGAGTATAAGCAATGTGGGCAATTTGTAGAAAGTAAGAGAGAAGGATTGCCAGATGCTAATTCATGAGAGGTGTTGGTATACTGCACGTAGTAAAACGGCACCATAAAAAAAATCACTAAGATTGCTTTTTATACCGTAGAGGGTACCTATTTGAAGATAAAAATGTAACCTCAAAAAAAACGACTCGACCAGTTTATGTAATACTGCAGAATAGGAACCAAACATACCTTTTCAGACCCAGATACATACAACTTCAAAAGAACGAAATACCTAAACACCCTATCGGTTAAAGGAAAATAAATCTTGGTAAGGAATGCTTTCATTGAAATACAAAGCAGTATATCGGTTCGAAATAAAAACAGACTTAACTGAAACTGAAACTGAAGTATGGAGAATATTTGAAACCAAAGCATGGAGAATATCTCAAAAGGCTTTTTTTACACGTCCTAACTTGTGTCTCTTTGTAATAGAAGGGGGTTCCCCAGGGCAGATGAGTGAAATAGGCAGGAACGAAGGGGAAAAAAACGCAAACAAATAGAAAGAATCACCCTGCCAAGCTAGATAAATGAAGGTCCCAGCGTGGGATCCAGTTCTGATTAAAGGGGGGCAGTATCCAGTGAATATCCAAGACCAAAACAGACCACAATCAAATCATTCTATGTAGAGAATCAATGTTTTTTTCTTTTCAATTTTTTTTATTTGATTTGGTGCATATAGCCATCTTATCAAAAATAGTCAGAATAAAGTGAATACAAAAATAGATAAAATCAACAGTACAATTCGTCATTTTATGAAGAAGGTTAAATTAATGGGAAAAAATACGTATAGGAATAAATATACAGTGTTCCACTCACTCAAGGGGGTAGATACAGGGGGCTCAACAGGCACTCACATATAACAAAAACCATTCATACTCCAGAATATTCAATCACTTCATACAGGTAATTTATAAAAGGCCTGCTACAGACAAGGGTGGACTTATGGTTGCATGGACGTGGGTGCAACTAGGGGAAGGCAAGAAGTTGGAAAGTAGTTGCCGTTCCTGATGGTAATGCCGTAATAACGCCAACGAGCGTTTCGGTGTGGAGCACCTTCGTCAGGGCTGGCAAAGATGGGAGAGGGAGGGGAACACACAGGCTGAAAGAATACAATACAAAATGTTATATTATATCAAAGGTTGTAAAAGCAAGGTGCATATCAAGTTTGACATTATACAGGATTATATGTTTTCACAAATCTAACAGCAGTTCATTAAAAGTTAGGAAATCATGACTGGGCAAGTTGGGTGTATCAAGTATATAGGCTTATTCAATAGATGGTCTAGGTCTAGGCGTTCACTGGAAGTTCCCAAAATCTCACAACCCGGGGATTGAGGATTAGTCTAATCCACCGGGGTCAGTATGGTGAAGACACAGATTTCTCTTACAGTTCTACATACATTTTTCAGTCATACTTCAAGTTACACATTCTCAAATTCAGGGTCCCTTTGTCTTCCAGAAAGCTAGAAGGTAAAGGTAATCTCCTCCCTTGCTCAAATGCCCTATGGAGAACTGGGTCCTAGGTCATACCTGCGATAATGAGGAATGGAGGATTTTGATAGGGTGGTCCTTTAGGGAGGATCGTGAGGGGAAGTGGCAGGGTCTCCGGGTATAGACAGAAGCACCGTCACTGAAAGGAAAATAAACAAAAAATAAAAAATAATGGAGTGCTATGATTAGGATCTGAGGTTACTAGAAAGACGGGCATTCAGGAAGGGCCTGAGGGGATTCTGGCGATGGAGGGCCCGGGGGCATACTGACCTGATGGAAGGATCAGTGTTTGGGAACCACAGATGTGGCTCATGCCACGCATGCCCACAGGCCATAATCGGCGACTCTATAACCACCACAGAGCGAACCATCTCAGTGGCCCGGAATGAGACATTCACCAACTGTCGAAGTAGTAATGTGGTGTACCTCATTCTATGCCCGTGCAACCTCCCATATGTGGGAGAAACTGGACGTGAATGCCGGGTGAGAATCGGCGAACACAAGTCCAACATTCGGAACTCCAAGACCTCTGCCCCCATCGTATCCCACTGGATAGAAAAGGGACATACAGAAAATGACTTGCGATGGTTCGTACTGGAAAAAATAAAGGCCAGACTCGGTACTGACCCCCGTCAACCTCCGCAAAAAAAGAGCGGTCTTTTGGATCTTTCTAACCAATTCTGTTACTAAAGGTCTCAATGAAGAATGTCCATGGCAGAACACCTTCCTATAAAACTCCCCGTTATGTACCCATGTGGCCCATCCATACAGGTCTCTCACCGTGCCGAGACCGGTCATCAGTCTCCCTACCCGGGGTCCTTCAACCCCTTCTTCACCCCACCGCTCACCCCTGCCCTCTCTGTATCTTCAGTATGACCTTCCTTCCCCACTCCTTCTGCCTTGCTTTATATTTATACCAAGGGATCGGATTCGGGTCTCTACAAATATCGCCTCCCTGCGTTAATGACTCAGCCTTCAAGGACCCCTGCCACTGTTTCCCTTCCTGGCCCCTCCCATCCTCCGTGCTTTCTGACGTGTCTTCTGTCACGCTGTATCTATTCCTTTCACTTATTCCCGATCCCCCCAACCTCCAGACGCTTTCTCTTTATCCCCCAAAATGTACCCGTTAGCTTCAGCTGTTTGCAGTACCATCTCTAAATGGCTCTCTTGATCGAGGGTAGCCCCAGGTATTTTTGCCTTCTGACGCGCCCGCCACGGGCCCCCTTGATCCATCCGTGGTGCTCTCCTTTTCGCTATTATGCCCCATCAGACGGCTATACTGTTAGTCCATCGTCTAAACTTTCCGCATCAGCGCGACCCAGGTGACCCAGGTGAGTCGCATTTGGACAATTGAATCTACCTTTAAAAGAGCGATCCCACCCTCCCATTTTATCCAGGGTATCTCGACACTGAGAGCCCCCCTGGACTTTAGCACCCCGCATCGTGGATTCGAATCGCCGCGAGACCGAATGAGGTAAGTTTAAACACCCCCCCCCTGCAAACTTCTGACTCTGCCCTTTGAGGATTTTGTCAGATTACAATATTTTTTTTTCATCTTGTCCCCCTTTGAATCGGCCTTTAAGCCTTCCATACTCGCCCTGGGACGAGATTCTCACCTCCTTCAGACTCTCCCCGGCAGCCTGAATTTCACTGTTTACAAGGTGAGCCCGCGCTGGGGCATGACTGTTATGCTCTACCTGCCCCTCGAGAGCCCCTCCATATTAGGTAGACCTTTTTCGCTACCGCATTTCATTTATTGTGTCTCCCTTTCAGCTCCTATCACACTGACCCTCTCCATTACCCGAAACGGCGCTTATCTCGACCCCCCAGCTCACCCATATCCAGACGCGGCAGCGTGCTCGTGAGGACATACAGGTGAGTCCTGTTGACGAAACCTTCCCCCTTTGACCTGATCGCTGCTTGACATCTAGCTTGTACCTACCCTGCATGTACTAATGTCCATTTCTTGGACATGTCTTTACCATTCAGTGTTCTCCTTTCATTGGATACCGTCCATTCTGATAACGGAGCCTAAATCCAACCACTCAAAATACTGCGGGCGATTCTTCACTGATCCTTCCATCAGGTCAGTATGCCCTCAGGCCCTTCCTGAATGCCCGTCTTTCTAGTAACCTCAGATCCTACCGGGAGTCTAATCATAGCACTCCATTATTTTTTATTTTTTGTTTATTTTCCTTTCAGTGACGGTGCTTCTGTCGATACCTGGAGACCCTGCCACTTCCCCTCACGATCCTCCCGAAAGGACCACCCTATCAAAATCCTCCATTCCTCATTATCGCAGGTATGACCCTAGGACCCAGTTCCCCATAGGGCATTTGAGCAAGGGAGGAGATTACCTTTACCTTCTAGCTTTTCTGGAAGACGAAGGGACCCTGAATTTGAGAATGTGTAACTTGAAGTATGACTGAAAAAAGTATGTAGAACTGTAAGAGAATTCTGTGTCTTCACCATACTGACCCCGGTGGATTAGACTAATCCTCAATCCCCGGGTTGTGAGATTTTGGGAACTTCCAGTGAACGCCTAGACCTAGACCATCTATTGAATAAGCCTATATACTTGATACACCCAACTTGCCCAGTCATGATTTCCTAACTTTTAATGAACTGCTGTTAGATTTGTGAAAACATATAATCCTGTATAATGTCAAACTTGATATGCACCTTGCTTTTACAACCTTTGATATAATATAACATTTTGTATTGTATTCTTTCAGCCTGTGTGTTCCCCTTCCTCTCCCATCTTTGCCAGCCCTGACGAAGGTGCTCCACACCGAAACGCGCGTTGGCGTTATTACGGCATTACCATCAGGAACGGCAACTACTCTCCAACTTCTTGCCTTCCCCTAGTTGCACCCACGTCCATGCAACCATAAGTCCACCCTTGTCTGTAGCAGGCCTTTTATAAATTACCCGTATGAAGTGATTGAATATTCTGGAGTATGAATGGTTTTTGTTATATGTGAGTGCCTGTTGAGCCCCCTGTCTCTACCCCCTTGAGTGAGTGGAACACTGTATATTTATTCCTATACGTATTTTTTTCCCATTAATATAACCTTCTTCATAAAATGACGAATTGTACTGTTGAGGTTATCTATTTTTGTATTCACTTGATTCTGACTATTTTTGATAAGATGACTATATGCACCAAATCAAATAAAAAAAATTGAAAAGAAAAAAACATTGATTCTCTACATAGAATGATTTGATTGTGGTCTGTTTTGGTCTTGGATATTCACTGGATACTGCCCCCCTTTAATCAGAACTGGATCCCACGCTGGGACCTCCATTTATCTAGCTTGGCAGGGTGATTCTTTCTATTTGTTTGCGTCTAACATGTGTCTCGGTCAAGTTGAGGAATTCCTCGTCCAAAAAATGTTCCCAGTTGCATAAATGAGAAACGTTTACACTATCTTATTAACTTGGAAACGAACGCTAGTCATCTCCGTTCCAATTATGCAATGCTGAAGATAGTGTGAAAATGCTGATTTTTATTCGGTATCAAAAAAAAATATCCCCATACTGTCCCAGGAATCCCTAAAATCATAAATGCCATTCAATAATACCCTGGATAGAATTAATAAACTATAAGAAAAGTACAGAAGAAAAAACCCATGGGCAGCTGTACCCTACTATCTCACATACCTTTGACACTGCATGTAATACTAGGGATTCCTCGAAGACTAGGTGGGCTCAAATGACAGGCAACGTCTTCAAGGGAAGAAGCTAACCACTCCCTTCCAAGGAAGATGAACTGCCTGTTCCTGACATGCCTGTAATGGAAGGTTTATTGATGACGCACACAAACAAAGGAGGAGTAGGAGGCAGTGATGAAGATAGGAGAAGGAGACCGTCTTTTGAGTATTTGTTCTTTTCCTTGTGCTGGGGATGTCCTTTTGGAGACACGTCCGCCTTAGATTGAAACAAAACATTGCCACTCCTTAACCAAGTAAGCTGTTATTTAAACGTTTGTAGTTTAAGTTTTATTCTCAAATATGGCATGACAAAAATAATTTAATAAGGATAGCACAGGGGCCCAGTGGCCAAAGGAATGTGGTGCACTTATCAAGACCGCTCGGACATGGAAACTAAATAAATAATAATGCGCAAGAAGGAATAGCAAAAAAGCTGCGATTCAGGAGAGGAGTTGTGTTCTGACACGTTCACACAACTGTTGTTTTTGTTTTAAAATAAAATAAAAACAAGGATCGCACGGGCACCCGGTGGTAGAAGCAATGTGATGCAGTCATCAACACAGCTGGGGTATACAAGCTTCGATCCGGGAGGGAAGAATGCACTGGCGCATTCACGCAATGCGATTGCAGTAATAAAACAAGCAGCGCAGCATACTGAACATGTATTGGCCGCGCGGCCGGGCCGCAAAATAAAAAAAAAATAATTTTAAAAATGCGAGTTGTGCGCACGCGCGCGACTAATAAAGTGCTGTGTACATCGTGCGCGTACTTGTGCGTGTGCAGGTAAGCTGATTCCCTCTTTGGAAGCACTTCCAAAAGCGGCTTAACTAAATGTCTCGCTGACAGCGCATGCGCGCTGGATCAGCGAGACTTAAAAAGTAGTCAAGCCAAAATCATTCCCAAACTGGAAAACCCAAATTAATAACGTAACATCTTTAAAAGACTTTCGTCCAAACTTTAATAGTTTTCCCCCAATTTTAAATCTATCCTCAACCATGTCGCGTATTGACACAAATCAAATCCCACAAGCTCTACTGTCCTACATGAAAGACGCTACATTAAACCCTTCTCGTCATCATCCTGTAATTAAAACACTCCACAAAAATGAAGCAATGCTTCGCCATGAAACACAACAGCATCTGATAGAACATACACACCTGCAATGGTAAAAAGATCTATCAGCACACCTCAGTCGAACCTGGCACTCTTTTGTGCCTTTTATCATCAAATCGTTAGTCTACATAATAAACTCCATAAAAGACAATGGCATTCTATTGACCTCAATTATCAAACTCATCTTACCCAATGCTTGCTCTCTGTTTCTGCATATTTTCATTTGTCAGTGCCTCATTATTGACAGGTACTGCCCCAGACTCTTTGAACATGGCGAAATTCTACATCTTCTTAAAAAAAATAACCTTAACGCTGACAGACTTTCCAGTTACAGACACACCATGGCCAAAATATATTTTGTCCTGATTAAGGGAGTCAAATTCGAACTAAAGTCTTCAGCCTGCCTCATTAGTATGAGCCCCAGTGAATACCTTCTTTGCCTCTCTCCGTGTCCCTTGGCTTTCACATGGACAGTGACCCCTATTGTATGTGCAGTTTCTACCCAGTCGTTCTATAAAGCTACTTCGGTGCCACAGTTCAAACATGTGTTCTACCACACACAGACCTTGACAGAAACGTCCTAAATAGCTCCAACGTCCACCTTGCTTCAGCGCTTACTTTGAGCTGTTGATCGCAGGTGGGGCCCACTGGCCTCATTTTTGCAGACTGGGGCTTTGTTTTCCTCATGAGGCCCTGACCCAGAGGAAGAGAGTGAAAACCACGAGGTGGACTACAGGAAGGAAAATATGGGAAAATTGTGACATAAGGAGAAAGCACAAACCTACAAGAGTTAGATAAAAGGGCAGGGATTGTTTGGGATGGATTAAGGAGGGATGAAGTGGAATCAAGACTACCCAGCCTTAGTAATTGTCACGCTGACAGTAACACTGGCCACATGCTTCTGAACAAAACTGTGGGCCCCAGCAGCAGCGGCCGGCACAGGTAAACGCGGTGGGGCGGCGTGGGGTGGGGTGAGGTAGGGAGGGGATAAGTCGACAGACAACGGAATAGGTATAATAAATAAATAAATAATACCTATTCTGACGTCTTTCGGCTTCCTTCCTGCTGCGCCCTACCACGTCTCACAGCCCAACGTCCTTACTTGTGGCGGCCACCGCTGGGCCCCAGTACTAATTATTTTATAAATGAAGCATAGCCTTGGGCCATACTTTTTGTGGTTGTTCTGTCCACCAGCAAGCAGAAAATCACATAACTCTCAGCATAGTGCAACTATACTGGCATCCCCATCAGCACACACATCCAATTTAAAATGTGCTGCATAATGTTCAAAACAAAAGAAAGATAGGATTTGCAGTAGAGGCCACATCTCTCTTAGTGCTTTGTTCCACGACTAGAAATAAAAATGATAAAAAACACATAGAAAGAGGATTTCTCCACATATGCGCCAGGCCTATCTAACAGTCCACAACCACTGCACACTAGATTACCCTTCTCTCTCTTGTGCTGCCCTTCTCTCTCTTGTGCTTTAGAAAAGATTTAAAAAGCCACCTGCCTCATCATCTTGCCATCCAGGGACTGACCACTGTTCTCCATGACCTTTCTTATCCCTCAGTTCTTCCTTTAAATCTACATTGGCCTGAGCTGTGTAAACGTCCCCTATGCACCTTATAAGTCTGCATTTGGGAGACTCAAGTTGCTTTGTGAAGCACTTCAGAGCCACTAGACTAGGTACACAGTGAATAAATACCTCAAATAAAAATTGCAAGTAGAGAAGTACTGGAGTGTCTAATCTTGGTAAGTGAGTTTGGTTTAAAAAGTGATGACCTCCAAAAACCACAAGAACTATCGAGGTTGGTAAATCATTTGTGTTTCATGTATTTGTGCTTCTAGGTCTGTTGCGGGCGAAGCAATATTTCAGAGCAAGGGGGAGGCAGAAGTCACTTGGATCCCTGTCAGTACAAGTAGAGCCAAACAGGTAAGGAATGAGAAAAACTTAGACACAGGCTGAATTATATACATTGTTTTTATCCGTTAAGTTAAACATTACAGTGCAAGTGCTAAATGGTTGAGCCTTAATCATGAAACATCAATTAAAAATCCTCTTTACATGTATATATTGTTTGTATTAATTAGTAGTATATGTTGCAAACCTAGCTGGGATTTGGTGATGATTCAGAATTGTGTACATTAAGCGGGGATAGACATATTGGTGTTACACATTTTCTACATTACACATAGTAACAGGGGCCCAGGGAGATAAAATAATTTGCCCAGAGTTGCCTGATTTTGATCATGTGCCAAAGATTGGATTATTGACATGGTCAACTTAGCTTCTAGACCACATCTCCTTCCTGAATGTTTGCTGCTGTTTCACATTAGTGTAATGAAAAGAAACATGGTACTATAGTAAGGTCAGTTGACATACCTCTGTGGTGTTCTCTTGGTCAAAGACATTTGGACTCAACTAAGATATGAGCTGCATAAAGATAGTGATGTGGAATCCTCCTATAAGTGTGAGAAGCTCTCATTTTGCCCCACAGACAAGGCTGTATTGATCAGATTGAGAGCAACACTGGACGGTACAGGTCAAGGCTGTGGTTCATTCAAAAAACTTCTTGTAGTGTTTGAGTGGTAAATAAATAGGAATTGTCCCAAGTAATCAAGTAAAATGCATTGAAGGAGCTATTAGTGCGTTATTAAATAAGCAGGGTTAACACAGAAGAAGTGTTTGCATGTGTAGCGGTATTGTGGGGATTAGCATAGGTTGAGACAGTTATTGAATAAGTTGTACTGGCACCAGCTGGGGGATGTGCTTGATGGAACATCAGTTAAAGTCACGCATCCAGGTTGAGGCGCATTTAGATGTTTTCTTGGTTACAAACCACTAGCATATCAAAGGTGTCCCTGGTGAGGGATGAACTGCCCGGCAGAGCAACACTAGATTTCATTGACAGAGGAGCAAAGTGTTGAAGACTGGCAGCAGCATTCTCAGTAGAGCGGGGTTTCAGGCCGCAATTGAGTTCCACTGACTAGGCTTTTGTTTTCCAATTCTATGAAATAATCCACAGATAGTTACATACCTGCACTGTCAAAATTGAATCATGTCTCAGTTTGACATTTTTGATGCTGCAGGAAGTAAAGTAAATGTATTACCAGAGCAGAACGACGGTTCAGTTCCACAGAATTCAGCGAAACGTGCAGTAGTTGTTTTGTGAGAGGAATAGTATCTTGATTTTAGAAATGCACATAACTGTTCACCGAATGCATTGTCGGATCCATTCAGTGTCCCAGCTGTCCAAACACAACAGCAAACACTGCAGAAATTAGATGTCAAAGATGAAAAAATTCTTAGTTCTAGAAATGCTGGAGGCTGTACATTTGGTGCATTGCCAGAAATAAATTGTATTTCAGTTCGATGTCTGCAGTGGAGTTTACAGTAGATATATTGTCAGGGGTAAAGACTGACCAAGTTTGAGAAATTCCACTGGCCATGTGCAACGTTTATTGTCAGAGCAGAACTGTTTCCTAGTTCCAGAAGTCCTGGAAACAGCTGGTTCCAAAATGGGAATCCACAGAGCAATTTGGGCAGTTTAAAGTTCCTTGCAAGGTGATAGAGTCCAGTGAATTCGTAAAGAATTTCAGAGAAAGAAAGTTTCAAAATACTTGAAACGAATGGTCCTCTATGATCATACCTCCAGCTCCCATTTACCAAAACACGCAGACAAGGAGTGATCCGGGTTAGGTTGCTGCTAATTTCCAAATATAAGCTCAGAAACTAATGTCAAACGTTTCTGGCGACAGTGGATAGTGCACATTATCTGCATATCCCCAGAAATAGTGGATAATCGTAAATTGTGGCTGAATCTTATTCTTCGTGAACAAGGTGTGTGGAGCTGCAGAAGAGCATTGGATTTATGCTTCAACAGTGAGCGCATTGGCTCACCTGGTAAAAATTGTAGCCCAAGCATCAAACATTTAGAAAACTGCATCAGTAAGAGAGGACTTTTTATAGCAATAGCTAACATACCCTGCTTATCAATACCCTACAAGATATTGTAAGAAATCCTTTTCTTCACTTTTTTAATGTAGTCTCAGTTCACAATTAGACTAAAAGTAATCTTGTTTTTAAATGTCGTGTTTTATAAAAAAAAACTAATAATTTTAATACATTATCAGTAAATCAGAATCTGGAAACAGTGCAGCAAGTACATTGCCAGAGTAGCATTGTATCTCAATTCAAGTGCAGCAGCAAACAAAATGAATAGCTGTATAGTCTGTGGCGACCCCGTGTATGCTGTCATACAGCTCCAGGGCACTCATTTTTGGGCTCTAGTCATGCTTTAGCAATACGCTCATCATAATCATCTTCTGATTGGTGTCTCAGTTGCAGAACTTATATAGACAATTTAGTAGCTGTATTCATTGATCTGCTTGATATCCTAGTTATAGAAATGTTTTAGAATAGTACCATTGGCACATTGTCAGAGCTGAATGTTTCTCAGAGAGGGGAAGCTATAGTCTGTTTTATACTTACTCAATGAAATATGGACTGTGCCTGTTAGAAAAGCACCACAGAAGTGCCAGGCTGTGAGGAGACTTTTAGTGGTGGAGTCTAGTATCACATGAGACAAATTCCACATGTTTTAAACCTCTGTTTCCATTAGGAAGAACCTCCAGAGAAGAAGCAGAAGAAGGAAGTGGACCTAAACCAGGGGACTCAAGTAAGGTGGATGGAACATGGGAGAGAAATTTGGGAGGGAATATTGAAAGGGATTCAAGTGATTTCATGAACAGCCTGGCTACCATTGAGTGCCTGAATTAGGGTTAAGGCTCTCACTGTCGCCCCCACGTCTTTCAGTGTTAGCATTCCGAGTGACAAGATATCCAGTTCATCAGCTGAGTAACCTTCATCCAGTGCCCATTTTCTTCTAGAAGTTAGCAATTTGTTAGTGGACAAACAAGATGTGTTCTCATTTACAACCTCTAAACGTTACTTTGAGTTCCTATATAGAACTTGTGCCACTTCCCCATTGCTTAAAACTGCTTCAGGAAAGGTTGGTGGAGAAGGGAAGAATGTATATTCTATCTTAACAGGATTTACTCTGAACCCATCTGTGAACATACTGAAGACCCCTTTGACCATACAACCAGCACTTCAGATCTCTCTCATAACCTTATAGCTGTTGGTTGTGACAGTAGAGTTTAACCACTGTATAAGCAGGCACTCACAAAATGTAAAACTTTAATAAAAGTTTATGTTGTAACAACTTGAATAGTCAGGATTAGTGCAAATGCCTGAGGGTCCCTCACGATGAAGATTGTGTCATAATCGATACCCAGACATTGCTAGTGGGACATGGCTTTGGTCTGTGTCAACCAGTCACTGGAGGGTGTGACTGAAGTCAAGGGTCTGTGCACACCCAGCATGGCTGCAAGCTGTCATCAGCATGCAGTGGAGAAGGGAAAGTGAATGCCGTGCACTCTATGTTCTCTTGATATAGGTACTGGTTGCGGCCACCAGTAACTGTGGAAGGGGTAGTATGCACAGATCATGGTTGAAAACAGTCCCTACCTTTCAAATGGGGGCTAAGGAAGTAGGCTCAGGGCATGACCAAATGCTTGATCAAAGGGGCCATGCTGCAGCAAGCCAAATACCAATCCCCGTTGTAGATTTCCAGAGCATATCTAAAGGTTGCCATGTACTGTGCAGCTGGTTATGGATTCTGCAGTTTCAGTGTGTAGCTGATGGCCATCCCTAGGCTATACCCAAAGTCCATTGGTTGTTTGGGCATGGTACCAGATGCAAAGACTGGCTGAATATCACCGCCCACCACATAATATCCCCCTAACAAACCTCAGATGAAGTGAAATTATGGTTATGATCCACAATCTGAAAACCATGGTTTCAGCTATAGAACTACGTTTATTTAGACTGTATGTCTCTAAACAACAGAAAACATCTTACAATAAATAATTAAAAACATAGGAGCATTTTTCACTAACACCTTAAAAAAGCAATTCCTACCTTCCCCCACAGCTTACAAGTTTCATATAAAAACACTCATAATATTCTCAACAAAAACTATTTAAGAATATATCTTAAAACTAATATACAGCCTAAACGTAATTTATTTATTTAAAATGTGCCCCACTTTACTTCTTTGCTAATTTTATCCAGCCATATTCATTGCAGCGAGACCCTTTTTTTATCACTTTCATGTATTTTGCCATGGCAATTGCTATATCGAGGTTTGGCATGTCAGTAAGGAGTTTCATTGCTAACAGGCACAAATTTTTGACAGTCCAATAAAATATGTAAATTGTCACACATAGGGGGTCATTAGGATCGCGGACGGACTTGCGTCCGTCCGCGACCCCAGAGCAGGAGGGAACCTCCGCATGGCATGCGGAGTTCCCTCCTGTGCAATTAGGATGTGACCGCCGCCCTGGCTTTCACATCCTCTATTTTTAACATTGCGGCGGGTGCGGCTTCAAGCTGCACCCGCAGCAATGTTAAAAATGCATGCCTTTCATTTGTATGTAGAAAGTGGCAGGCACCGCGCGGTGCCTGCCGCTTACTGCATACAAATGCAGGGGGGTACCATAGGTACCCCCCATGTGCACCCCCCACCACCCCTTCACCTAGGGGGCCCGCAACGGGCCCCCGCAGTGAAGTTACACATGCTTTTCCACGGCGGAAAAGCCGCAGCGGAAAAGCATGTTTCCGAGCACATCCTAATCTGGCTGACGGTGTCTGAGAGACACCGTCACCATATTAGTGCTTTTCCGCCGCGGTTGTAAGCCAGCCGCGGCGGAAAAGCTGCGGACGGAAACAAGGACCCACCAGCCATCCTAATGTGGCGGTGGGTCTTTGGTGGGTCCGCAGAGGATTTTCCGCATCCTCCGGGCCGGCGGTGGCTTCCACCGGCCCGGAGGATGCGAAAAATCCTCCATCCTAATGAGGCCCTTAGTACCTAGTCCACAGTGACATTTGCTATCAGATTGTACCATTACTGCTTTTCTACTTACATTTGTTACCCAATGGTTGACGCCTATTCTCCATCTGAGCACTTCGACTCTGAGGCCGGAGTTAGGTATTGGTTCCAGGTAAGGGTACCACATTTCGTTCTCCCAGCAATTCATCATATTATGAACGGATGCTTTCTTTCTCAGGTATAATATGTCATTTAACCTGGATACTTCCTTTCCTATTGTTCTAACCTCCCCATTTGTGGCTTCTACCAAGAATGTCACCTGATCGAATTCCACTTTTAGATTTTTACACGTTGTGCACAATTTCATTCTAACCTCTTTGGCCCACTTTAAGTCACTGTGAAATGCCTCCTCCTTGCAACATTGTGATACTTTTGTGACTTCCTCAGATCCTAATCTTTTCCAGAATCTTAACCCCTTAAGTGCTGCCTCGGTGCGTTGGACGACGGCAGCACTACCTCCCCAGTGCTGCGCACGACCATTGGACGTCCATTCAGCACTAGTTCCAATGGACAGCGCAGCACTGGGGAGGGATGTTTACTAGCAGCTATAAGGTTATAAGGGCCACTTGCACCTGCACATTCCATGATGTCAATGGATCATTGTCTCACACATGATGTCACAGATGATGTTGTTGACACCACTGATGACATTACATACTTTATTAACATTTACATCATCGTTGACAACACAGCAAACAGTTGCTGCTTGCCCATCTGATTTTATATTTAGCATCATATGATCTATTTAAACAACTGCATCATTTAACTTGCTTGGTGTGTTTCAGTAGTTGATAATGAATGTGATTGATCATATAAGATAATCTTGGATAGTGTGAAGGTGATTTGAAATCTTTGGCTTGTGGGTGTTTGATATGTTTGTCAGAGGAAATGTGACAGAATAATTTGACAACTGCATACGCTACTCTTAGGTTGGTAATACACTAGTTGATCAAAGGTTTGATCTTGTCATAGCTATTTGCTTGTCTTGGCTTAGCCATCATTTATGGCATCCAGTATATTGCATATTTTAATTGTGTTATATATAGAAGGAAATGTTATTGGGGTGATACAAAAATAGATTTTAGAGAAAATGGTTTACCCATTTTTGAGTGGGGTAAGAGTCCCAGTGGGGCAGATCAAACTGAGAAGGCATCTCAAGGCACATTCCAAACTTTCTGCAACAGTCCTCAGAAAGCAATCATTGTCCAACAATCCCAAACCATGTGGTATACATTTGCCTGAATCGTCACACCTGGGGCATTGACCACTAACAGATTAGTGAATTAGGCCTAGTCTTTTGGGAGTCAGATATGTCCTGCGCAAGAAATGCAATTGCTTCAGATTGAATATAGCATTCTAGAAATCCATCCAAGGTGCTCCTATGCCCTTTTTCAGTTCCTATTGTCAAGTCCTATGCCCAGGTCTTGGGTCCATTTTCCACTTACAATACTGAGGTCCCCATCTAGATCACAGGAAAAAGACTGATTTGCATATAGCTGGGTCTGAACTGAGGTGGCGAAGTGAGCTAAATAATGATAATGTATTCAACCCAGAATTGTGACTGGGGGTCAGCGTCTGAATAGTTTCAGCGCTCTGTCCATCATCTCCTTGTGTTGGCTTTCTTCGCCCTAAGTTGGCAGGGTCCCAGGATGCATGTTTCCAGTTCAGGGAATTGCAGTTCGGGCTGAACTGTTCCCATGAGGCACAGGGTCAAGACTGATTTGCATATAGCTGAGTCTGAACTAAGGTGGCGAAGTGAGCTAAAGAATGATAATGGATTCAACCCAGATCTGTGACTGGGGGGCGAGTGTCTGAAATTTTTCAGCGATCTGTCCATCCTCGTGTTTGCTTTCTTCGCCCTAAGTTGGCAGGGTATGCCCACACATGGGTCACTTACACACTTTGGCACTGGATTCAAGCTAGCCTGGCTGATGAAGGGTGTTACCCAGAACCTGGTCCCAGGATGCTTGTTTCTGGTTCAGGGAAGACCTAGCTTGGCAGTTTGGGCTGGACTGTTCCCAGGAGGCACAGGGTGAAGACTGATTTGCATATAGCTGGGTCTGAACTTAGGTGGCGAAGTGAGCTAAAGAATGATGATGGAATTCAACCTAGATCTGTGACTGGGGATGAGTGTCTGAAAAGTTTCAGCGCTCCATCCATCATCTCCTTGTGTTTGCTTCCCATCTGGATCAGCACACAGTACTCTGTAGAGTACACCTCAGCCGGGTCAGCATTGTATACAGGGTTGTAGCTTGGTCAGTAAGATTGGGGGGGTGAAAGCTTCAGATTTCTAAACAATTGCGCAAGCATATCTTGCTAAAATACATAATGAGAGGCAGGACACGAGGGGGGCTTATGAGGCAGCAGAAAGATGGAAAAGTGCAGATTGTTAGGGGTACTTAAAACACAATTTTTTCAAACTAACCAAGTTTTAAGGCAGAGGCGAGAGTGTGTGAGTATGCGTTTGTTTTTGTCAGTGTGAGCATGTAAAAATCTAGGATGAAATCCGACAGACATTTCACCATACCCAACTGAAAGCACCTGTACTGAACTATTTATGGCTAAATATATTTGTGGAGGGAGTGTAGCACCCTAAACACCCCCTCTCCGAAGTCACATCCTGGTTTCTATTCAGGGTATGATTACAGTCAAATTGGCTGTAACTTTAGAGCCCCATCTCTTATGCCTTTCATCTACTAGCCCTGCATATGCTAAAAAGCGGCTTGTGGAGACACATATATTGCCATTAATTTGGCAAACACGCACAATGTGCCACTATTATAGAGATCCCTAACCACCATCATACCGTATTACTTCCAGCCTTAAAATTGGTATTTTGCTCTTTCTGTCATTGCTTCAATCAGAATGTCAGGGGGGTAGGCCAAGTGGACCAACAAGTGTGCTGGTGTTTCCCCCTCCACTGTACTAACGTGAGAACACATACTATTGACCAAAATCTGTGCCCCATAGGTACTGGACTACTGGAGGTAGTAGACACTGTGAGCAGAGACATTGGGCGCAGCATGTTACTAACGTTCCTGTCCTATGCCCAATTCCTCTGGTTGTCAGTGAGGGCACCATTCGTGGGCAAAAGGCATAGCTGAAGCCCATGCAATATGTTTAGAGCTTGCTGGGCATGACCAAAGGCTCTTTTCATTTAGCCCTGTGGTCAGTGGGATTGGCAATGGAGCTCAGCAAAGGGCTGCACCATTTGAGGTTTTGCGTCTCTCTAGAGACAGACGGAGTTTGTGTCATGACTTATGCCTGAGATCCACTAGACGGGGGTAACTCCATGGCCAGTGGTTGACACTGGAGCCATATCCTGAGCCCAAAGCATCCTAGGCATGCCATGCTGTTAGACTAATTACCTTTGGAGACACAGTAAGTGAATGTAATGCAAGCCAGTATTCTTCACCAAGTGTCCATAGGGCTAGGTCCAGGGCCTCTGGATTTTATAATGGGAGTGGGCATTCAGTGTTTAGGTCTGTAGTGTTTACTGAAAGTTTGTGGCGCCTAACTGAATTACTCATTATAGGCTAAATCTGAACCAAAGTATAGTTCCTTAGAGTAGATCTATAGTCGTGTACATCGTATCTACATTCCTTTTGGCACTTTAAGATTTTTCATATTTCCCTGGCTCAGCTCATAATCATATTCCAGGTCTTTGCCCCATCTCCTGGGACAAGATAATTCTCTTCTGAGGAGCAGGAGGATCAACATCCTCACCACACAATGAAGCCATTAACAGTGCTTGACCCAGTTCCTGGGAAAGGAAGAGATGGTCAGGAAATCTCCAACTTTTAATTAGCTTATCATTACCTGGGCTAGGATGGCCAAGGCCCACAGATACAAAGGAAAAAGGCCAGAGCTCTAGAGATAGACAAAGAAGGGTTTTTTGGTGGGAAGGGATCAGGCAGCTGTGTCTGCTGATGGTAGAGCTGAGGCATCCAATGTAGGCCTTTCTGTAGACCCCTTGAAGTTGGCATGTCTGAGAATGCTATGCAGAAGGATTGAGACATGACACCTTCGGATTGGCATGGGGTGCCTGGCTTCCAGAACTTTCCACCCCCACTTAAAAACCTTGCACAAGGGAGAGACTGATGAGAATACATGGGACCTGGAAGTAACAAAGGCAAACACATGCTGTGCCGGAAGGAGAAGACATCTTATGCCCCTGCAACAATTGACTGAAGGACTTTAACTCCAGCTGAGCCCCAGGGCTAGAACGGGTCTCTCCATGGCCAGCGCCCTCTCCCGCCCCCCTTCATCCCTCCACTCTAAGTACTTCATTAAATCCAGAGCAGGTATAGTCATTAAAAAAAATATTTTTCATGACGAACTCGATAACGGAGGATAATAGAAAGTATGCACTATTATCAGATTACTTAGTACCAGAGTTCCAAGAGTCCCCTGGATGTACAAAGGTTTTGGTCTTATCATGTGACCCAGAGTGTAAAAAGGGGGAATTTAAAGAGAACTTCGTAATACACATGGACACCACTCAGTTACGCCATCTGACCTGATGCTGGGGGAAAAAGGGCCGTTATAGTACCTAAAAGCCTAGTACAAATTCTGTATGTGACTAATGGAACTTGCATTGGTGTCTCTCCCAATTTACTGAACTCTAAAATGGTGTTATTATTATAGCTTAATTAACATTAATTTGCGATACTTAAACACGATTAAACTTTCACAGGAGGACTCATTCACCCTTTTTCCAAATAAATACTTTCCGCATTTACCTATCCAGTCATCGCACACATTCATCAGGTCTTTGTCCTATTAGTTCGGGACTCCTTAATACAGATTAGTGAAGGAGGTGCATTGATCTCTGATGTATATTCAGGAAACTGCGATCTGGTAGGGAGATGCCATGAGTTAAGCTATTCAACTATTATACTGCTGCAATAACTGGTAACCTGTGGGTTACATCTGGAGCTCTGCAGCAAGTGCACTAAACCCTTGAGCTTTTATACTGGGTTTGAACCTGCGACCTTAAGGTTGCATGCCTATCTCTGTAGCAGGCGTATTGGAAAGGGGCGACCACTCGGTCCCCCCGAACGTATGGTTGGGTGCCCCGATCCCCCCGGGAAACCATTTTGGGCGGGAGGCGTGTCTCGGCTGGTATGCCCGAAGTGGCGTAGCCGGGGCGCGCCTTTTCCCGCCCAAGAGGGGTTGTCCTAGACACCTACACCGTTGGACACGCCCCGTAGGCGGTTGGAGGAGGGTCCACGCCCTCCCGAGGAAGAATAAAAGGAGCAACAATCCAAGGAAGCATCCTCTTGTTCCTGTGCTTGGAAGCTGCACCTCCTCGTTGCACGTGAGCCCGAGACGGAACAAGGAGCCAATTTTGAGAACTTGTAATTTTTGTGCTTCTCCTTTCAGTGATTCCGAAGCTTTGGATCCAGGACCTCGAGTCGAATATCCGTGAACGATGCCTGGCAAGAAGGTCGGAAAGAAGGTTGGGACCGAACAAATGCTTCGCATGCTGGTGAAGGACATGGCGAACATGAAGAAGCAGATGGCGGCAATGAATGGTACGGGTAGACCGAAGAAAGTCATCGGACCAGCATTGCCGGGAGTAGTTCCTGCCGGGAGAGGTAAAAGGGCCAGGAATAGGGCGGCAGGAGGGGAGGCCCCGGTTCCCGAGTCACCTCCGGCGAGCCCGGTCAGTCCGGTCGAGGCCCCAGTTCCGATCCCGAACGCGGGACAGCCGATCCCTGTGGTAGTTACACCTGTTAACGAGGGGGATATGCCTCCCGAGCTGGCCGCCCAGTTGGCGGCGTGGTTAGGCAGGAACAACGAGGGTGCTGTGGCACCGGGAGACACGGCCGAGGAGGCCAGGTTAATAATGAAGCAGTTGCGGCAATCGAGAGATGCTGCGAAGGCACCTTGTCCTCTTGTTTCCCCGCAGGTTCCCTCGGAACAACCGGCATCGAGCGTTGGAACAGCAGCAACAACAGTCCCAGCTACTGGTTCGGGTAAGCAGCCGTTGCCAATGGCGGGGAGGGATCGTTACCCTCAAGGAGGGAAAAGGTGGTCCAACATATCCCGATGGATGTGAAAGAAAGGATTTGGGCGGATAAATATGTGAACATGTTTTCACTGTTGACCGATCACTATGAGATAGAGCACGTTAAAAATCAGAAGGAGTTGTTGCATCCGAGTGTATGGCGTGCCAAAATGGCGGGTTTCAGAGTAGATGAAACGATCGCTAATTGGGCCAGGGCATTTGGAATGTTCACTGCAATCATGGGGGAACGCAGGCCTGAAGTATTGTCGGAATTAGCTTGTTACCAGACACGTATTATGGAATTTTATGAAACGTATGAAGGCAATCAATGGATGGGTTATGATAACAAATTTCGTAAGGCCAAGGAGCACAACTCATCCCTGACGTGGGATTGTTTCGACTCCATTTCCTGGCAGAAACAGGTTATGCCGAACACGGCGAAGTCGTCTTCTTTTGGCGGGAATGGGGCGGAGCCTTCCCGCCATTCTTTGGCGGCGCCCTTTCGGGCGGGCGCCAACAGTGATCAGCACACAAAGAATAATGGGAACTCGGGTAGAAAAGGGGTCTGTTGGAGCTTTAACAGAGGCAAGTGCACTAGGCCACAAGGGACATGCAAGTTCAGGCATGAGTGTGCAGGGTGCGGACAATCTTCACACCCCGAGAGTTCGTGCAGAGCCAAGAATGGTGATACAGGAGGTAGAGGAGGGGCCAAACAGGTCTAATATCGACCGAGGGGCACCGTTACCTACTCCCGTTGACATCATGGCAATGATCCCTTGGCTGAACGAATACCCTGATCATGTCTCCGCCGGGGTGTTGCGAGACGGTTTCTCATATGGTTTCCACATCCCGGCGGGGGATTTTCGGGGGGAAGCACAGTGTAAAAACCAACTATCGGTTCAACAAGATACGGCGGTGGTACAGGCAAAGATTGCAAAGGAGGTGGCCCGAGGTCGGGTTGCGGGACCATATGGGAACCCGCCAGTTGTTAACTTTGTTTGTTCACCGTTGGGAGTAGTCCCCAAGAAGGACCCAGGTGAGTTTAGGTTAATTCATAATTTGTCCGCTCCTAGGGGTCTTTCGGTGAACAATGCGATTGACCCAGGAGTTTGTTCGGTGCGGTATGCATCCTTTGATGAGGCCGTCGCCATTTTGAATCGCCTGGGGCCCGGAGCGCTGATGGCTAAATCAGATATCGAGTCAGCGTTCCGGTTGCTCCCGGTACACCCACAGGATCAGCGTCTCTTAGGTTTTGTGTTTCAAGGACGCTACTACATGGATAAATGTATGCCGATGGGTTGCTCCATCTCTTGTGCGTATTTTGAGAAGTTCAGTACTTTTTTACAATGGGCGTTCACCAGAGCCACGGGCTTTACGCAGGTTATGCATTACCTTGATGATTTTCTGTTTCTGGGGGCGGCCGGGGACACGGAATGTGCACAGGCTTTGAGAGAATTCTGTAATCTCATGAAACGATTTGGCGTGCCATTGGCACCAGGCAAGACAGTGGGGCCATCTACTTCACTCGAGTTTCTGGGAATTGAGCTCGATTCGGTAGAGGGGTGCTTCCGTTTGCCCAAGGAGAAGGTAATGAAATTTAAGGCCTCGCTTGAAATGTGCCTCGGCGAGAGAAAAGTAACTCTCCATCAGTTGCAACAAGCTGTGGGTCAGCTTAACTTTGCCCTTAGAGTGATACCGATGGCTCGCCCCTTTTCCCGCTCTATCGCACAAGCCATGGTTGGCCTCAAGGAAGGGCACCACCGCACAAGACTGTCAGCAGAGGTTCGCCAGGATATGCGCATATGGCTGGCATTTCTGGCAGATTTCAACGGTCGCGTCGTGTGGAACAAACCGCCAGCTTCCTCCGAGGAGCTGGGGTTGTGGACCGACTCGGCAGGGAGTGTGGGTTTTGGCGCCATATTTGGTAATCAATGGTCGGCACGAACATGGCCGGCGTGGTGGCACGATGGTGGGCTCACAGGTAACATTGGGTTTCTTGAGCTGTTCCCCATTCTGGTGGCCTTGAAAACATGGCCAGAGGGGTTTCGTGATCGCTCTGTGGTGTTCTGGTCTGATAATATGACCGTTGTTGAATGTATCAATAATCAGGCAGCACGCTGCAAATGGATTTTGAGATTGCTGAAAGAAATTGTCCTGCTATTTATGAGACTAAACGTCCACTTTAGGGCAAGACACGTGCCGGGGGTACTGAACCAGGCAGCTGATGCACTCTCTCGTTCCCATATGCAGGCCTTCCGGGGTTTTCTGCCCTCAGCGGACTTGGTGGCGGCACCATTTCCCGAAGCTCTCTGGTCTCTCGGTGCCCCGGATTACAAAACCTCGTGGGAGAGAGTCTAGCACCCAGGACAAGGAAGGCATATGAAGGAGCGTTCCGTTCCTATTGGTCATTTTTGGGTTCAGCTAGGGGGGAGCATTGGGGGCAGGAGGAGTATGTCCTGAAATTTCTAGTATCATTACATCAGGCAGGCAGATCAGTGGCTACAGCCAATAGGCACCAGGCCGCCATTTCCTTCATGGCGCGGGCCCATGGCATCCAGGACCCCACATCGTCCTTTCTCGTAAGGAAAGCACTGCGTGGGTGGCAACGCCTTGAGGGTCGTAGAGTGGATGAGAGGCACCCGATAGGTCTAGCAAGGTTGTCCCTGTTAATGTCCGTACTCCCTGCGACATGTTCATCTCAATCAGAGACGGTGCTGTTCCGGGCCGCTTTTGCATTAGCATTCCATGGGGCTATGCGGGTAAGCGAACTGGTAGCGAGGCATAAGCAGGATACGGGGGGAGGTCTGTGTCGAGAACACATTCAAATTAAGGGGGAGACGATGGTAGTCTCAATAGCCAGGTCCAAGACCGATCAGGGAGCGATCGGGGACAGTGTGGTAGTCCAGCGGATTCCGGGGTCTCCCGCGGAGGAGTATTTAGCGCAGAGGGCGGCATCATGGGGGGGAAGCTTGCTGAGGCACACCGACGCCACCCCACTGACTAGGTTTCAGTTTCAGCGGGTGTTAACAATGGCAATCGCGGCAGCGGGCTTGAACCCGAGCGATTTTGGGACCCATTCCTTCCGGATAGGGGCTGCTACAGAGGCTACAGCCAGGGGTCTGAGTGTTGAAAAGGTGAAACAGTTGGGGCGTTGGTCCTCGAATTGTTATAAAAGGTATGTGCGGTTGCACATGTTGTGAAGCTAATGTCATGCACTCACGCTTCTTGTTTTCTGTTTGGTTTACAGTTTCGCGAGCAGGCTTTGCGGGGCGGACTGTGCAGTTGACCCGGCACCTGGGGACCAGCGGTCAAAGATCACCGGCTGAGGGAAGAGTGGTGTGGGTCGTTGGCCACTCATACGTGAGGCGCGCCGCAGACGTATTCAAAGCAGGTGACATGATTCACGTGGCTGGGGAATACGGGTACAGGGTGACCTTCCACGGAAGGGGCGGGCTCTGTATTGACCAGTTTCAAAGTTTTATGGAGGGACTGTTAGGGCGGACGAGGTCACCGCCATCTGTAATCATAGTGCATCTTGGGGGCAATGATTTGGTGACCATTGGTCGACGAGTACTTCTCGAGTTAATTTTATCCGCAGTAAGTTGGTTGGCGAGAAGGGTACCGGGGTGCACGATTGCATGGTCACACATGATTCCTCGGAAGGTGTGGCGGGGGGCCCTCTCTGTGTCAGCCTTGAATCAGTTGGTAAAGAAGGTTAATAACAAACTGGGTAGGTTGTTTCGTACAGTAAAATTGCATAGTATTCCACATGGATGTATCCGGGGGGACCATATGTATCTGGAGGATGGGGTCCATTTGTCCCGGGAGGGGAATGTCTTACTCATAGGAGACTTCATAGCTTGGTTAAAGAATTTGTGTAGCCATGACCTTTAGTAGGAGTTTTGTGGGGGGTCCGGATAGCCGGTCAACTATCCGGCCTGTGGCGGTAAGGTCATGATCGGTGAGCAGTAATTGGAAGATCCCTAGAGGTGGGGCGCCACCCATTATGGATGGGAGCGCCCGGGGGGAGGCGGCCATTGGCCCCTCACACGGGGAGGCGGTACCCTCTAAGGATGGGGCCGCCGAAAGGGAAGGCAGTCATAGGCCCCTTGGGGTGGGAGGGGGGTCTACGCTACCTTCTAGACACTTCACACGAGTCCTCAGACGACCACCAAGATGGCGTCGAGTAAATATGGGGCCCCCGCTAAGACAAGGGAAATTGGAAGTTGGCACAGAGGTACAGTCCTCTGTGCGCCCGCCCCTCACAAGTAAGGGGGGGAGTTCTGGTATTAGGGATCTGACACCGGTTAGGACCTTGCCGTTGGCCCGTAACGTTAGGATGTACAATTTGAATTTTGAGAAATGCATTTACAGGATGTTTTAGAATCGGCTAGGAGAACCTTTGTATTAGAGATATGTTAAGGTTAGCCAATAAACATCGTAATGTGTAAATGAAATTGTACATGATATGAAACTGTTATTTTAATGTTTTAATTTTGTTTCATATTTTTAATAAATACGGCCGGGAGGGTAACTCCCTCCCGCCTTCCAAAAGTTCAAGAACCGTTTCCGTCTTCCCATTCTTGGGGATTGTGTTGGGAGGGGGTGACGGGTATCCTGGCCATATGGAAAGGGGCGACCACTCGGTCCCCCCGAACGTATGGTTGGGTGCCCCGATCCCCCCGGGAAACCATTTTGGGCGGGAGGCGTGTCTCGGCTGGTATGCCCGAAGTGGCGTAGCCGGGGCGCGCCTTTTCCCGCCCAAGAGGGGTTGTCCTAGACACCTACACCGTTGGACACGCCCCGTAGGCGGTTGGAGGAGGGTCCACGCCCTCCCGAGGAAGAATAAAAGGAGCAACAATCCAAGGAAGCATCCTCTTGTTCCTGTGCTTGGAAGCTGCACCTCCTCGTTGCACGTGAGCCCGAGACGGAACAAGGAGCCAATTTTGACCCACCCACCAACCCCTGATGGCAGCGATTTGTATTGCAATAAAGTCGATTAATGAGGGTATTATCTCTTTTTCAGGTTGATTCTAATAAAGTTGGGATTGTTTGATGTGACAATAAAATGGTTGCTCCTTTAGCATGTATTTAGGCGAAGTATCGCAGCTGAGTTGAAAGAGGTGTTATTGCATAGTTAGAAGTTTATACTTGAAATGCCCAGTATAACTGTTTATTCCGTCCTCATTAGGTTAAAAAAAGTCGTATTTATTGTTTGGTCGGGCGGTAAGGTCATGATCGGTGAGCAGTAATTGGAAGATCCCTAGAGGTGGGGCGCCACCCATTATGGATGGGAGCGCCCGGGGGGAGGCGGCCATTGGCCCCTCACACGGGGAGGCGGTACCCTCTAAGGATGGGGCCGCCGAAAGGGAAGGCGGTCATAGGCCCCTCCCTGGGGAGGAGGGGCCTATACGGCGGATGTGGTAAGCAGTGTGGGGTGGGAGGGGGGTCTACGCTACCTTCTAGACACCTCACACGAGTCCTCGGACGACCACCAAGATGACGTCGAGTAAATATGGGGCCCCCGCTAAGACAAGGGAAATTGGAAGTTGGCACAGAGGTACAGTCCTCTGTGCGCCCGCCCCTCACAAGTAAGGGGGGGAGTTCTGGTATTAGGGATCTGACACCGGTTACGACCTTGCCGTTGGCCCGTAACGTTAGGATGTACAATTTGAATTTTGAGAAATGCATTTACAGGATGTTTTAGAATCGGCTAGGAGAACCTTTGTATAAGAGATATGTTAAGGTTAGCCAATAAACATCGTAATGTGTAAATGAAATTGTACATGATATGAAACTGTTATTTTAAAGTTTTAATTTTGTTTCATATTTTTAATAAATACGGCCGGGAGGGTAACTCCCTCCCGCCTTCCAAAAGTTCAAGAACCGTTTCCGTCTTCCCATTCTTGGGGATTGTGTTGGGAGGGGGTGACGGGTATCCCGGCCATATAACACATATACACATTTCTGCAGAAGGTACATTAATCCACTTAGTTCGCTGCTACGGAACCATAACATGACCAGCATGCATGCATTGCCATTTGAAAAGAAATAAAGCACATAATGAAACTAGGGTTGCCACCTTTCCAAATACCGGATATTTATTGTTTTATTAGTCTGCAAAGGCCCGAACATGAAGGAAAATCATATGTATTAATTTGTTGCATAACTTTTCTCCCTTTGTTTATTTGATTACGAAAAAAAGAAAGGAATTTTGTTGCAACATTTTCATAGTACTTACTAACCCAATGTATGTCACTGAAGTACTTACCTACATGTAGAGCAAGCTACGGCATGTGTAGGGTGGAAGTGTATTCTTACGTTTGTGAACCTGTGTAGGAAGCGTTTCCATGTCTTGACTGATGAACACCAAGGTGCGGTTAACATGTAATGGGATGCAGCGCGGTGGATGATGAGGTGTGAGACAGCCTTAAAGTCAATGACGCTGGGCGTCGGGCGGTCTCTCGGAAAACTTGCGAGTTCCTTAGCCTTTTGTTGCTCACTCCGATTTTCACTGATCAGAAGTAGCTCCCACTACAGAAAAGGTTGGAGACCCCTGGCTTAGGCGAATATCCCCCACAATAATTCAAGTAGCTCCCACATGGGCCCGTCAACCATGGTACATCACCCTGTTGGAGCTGTCTCTAGTTCCACATCAAAAGCTGCACCTCACCTCCAAGCTCCTCACACAGAACCATGGAGAAATCAGGCATCCAAATGCCAAAGAACTGAACTTCGCAATCTGGCTCCTGAGTCATGGAGTTTGGCTATTTAAATCTTCCACCAGACTGTATGAATATTCTGAAAGAAGAAAGAAAGCCTACAACTAGAGCTTGTTACGCAGCAAAGTAGAAAAGATTTGTTGTCTACTGCAATAACAACACAATCAATCCTCTGGATGCTTCTATACAAAATATTATCTGTTACCTTACAACAAACTAGACTACCTTATACATCTATTCGTTTTCACCTGGCAGCGGTAGCTGCATATTTGCAGCACAGGCAACATTTGTCACTATTCAGAGTTCCAGTAATCAAAGCTTTCATGGACGGCTTAAAACGAGTCCTGCCGCCAAGGATTTCTCCAGCCTCAGTAAGGTCTCAGGAGGCTGGACAGGCTGAAGGACGAGCCAGTGGAACTTTAGAAGTGCTGGGGCGCTAGACAGCTAACTTCAGTATGGCAGTAGTTACTCACTTGCTTGTTTTGATCTGGGGGAATAGAGCTAGCACTGTTTACAAATGTGTAGATTATTAGGCTTCACCTTGCAATGTGTTGCATGGTTGCATTGGCTTTTTGCTCATTTACAAGTTCACTAATTTCACTGAGTACCCTCCACGTTTGTTTCCTTCCCTTTTTCGGTTCCCATGGGTTTGCTTATCTGATCTTGTTTCAACTTGCCTTGTATTGTTCTAGCCTACACATTTTTTCTGTAGACTCCCCCTGGTGTGTTGCTGCTGTTTCCTGGAGCATTCAGCTTGTATACTGGTCAGATTCAGGCTTGTAACAACACTACAGACTGCCAAGTTTCCAGATACACCCATTCTGAAAAATCAAGACAGAATGGTACTGTACCTTGAAACAGTTGAACTTAAAAGGACTGTGGATACCAGGCCAGGTTTCCTTTCACCACCCTCTTCCCTATTTGACTCCCCCCCCCCCAATTCCTTCGTTCGGAGAGAGTCCATCTTTGTTCAGTGGCGTATGCATTCAGGATGGCATGGTCTTTCAACTAGTCTACAAATCTGGAACCTGTCTGCTGCATCTCCTCAAACAGACGTGGGACCCACATGCCCCTTTCTTTAGTTACCTGCATCTGCAGGCGCTTCTGCCACAGTCAGAGACCCACACAGCTTTTCACATCCACTTTGACCCAGACTGATCGCACAGTTTGCTATAGTACTGGGGGCCACCTTTCATAGTATTCACCTAATTACTGACTTGCATATTGCCCCAAGATGTTCTGCTTGCTTTATATCACAAATGATTAGCAAGTTGAGGATTTGTTTCAAAGGATGAAATTGGAATTGAACAATTGTAACTTCTTTTTCAACCTCTCTCTTTTAATTTATGATTAGCATAATGATGAAGCAGATTACTATAGTCTGCTCCTATAATTTTCCACAAAAAGCGCAGTGAAGCTTGTAGGTACCTGAGTTTGAGAAGCACAGAGCCAATTCAAGGTGGATTATTTGCAATGTTAGAGTTACAAAGACACAAGCCCATTTTTAACAAGTATGTCAATATAGGTCTGACACTGGCTATTCACTCTTTGGACTTTGTCAACGACTGTTTTGTTTTGGTTTTCACAAAAACTTTATTGTTGGAGAAGTTTCCAGACTCCCTGTCAATCTGAAATAAAACCATCATCGGTTAACAGCAAAAATATTTTGGGGCCTTAAATGCAGTTATTGAAATAGTCCCTGGCACAGAAGGGAACTACTTTGTGTGTGGATGTAATTCTTGTGAAAGGGCAGAATGTCGTCACTCACAGTGAAACTAGTCAGGCGCTGATGTGAGCTGACCACTGCCCTATTTTGTATGCTGAAGTGGGTGGTAGAAAAATGGGAATAATACAATAATAAACAAATGGATGGATATCTGAAAGTCCCTATAAGTATCTCATTTAGAAAAATCAAAACATCTTGGCTAGTGTCAGATCTAGTAGCTAGCATTTAACTTTGTCCAACCCAGCAAAATTGCCAGAGGTCCATTTAAAATAACTATAATTGAGTTAAGTGTTGATTTTAGTGCACTAAATCAAAGTAAGGGTCTGCAGAAAGATAATGTTACTTACCCAGTAAGCATCTGTTCTTGGCATGTAGAGCTGTAGATTCACATGCTTTGCATACTCCTGCCATCGACTGTTGGTTCCGGATGTTTGCAAGTTTTTCTTCGAAGAAGTCTTTCCTAGTCACAAGGTAGTCTGACTCCTCCTTTCGGTGATAGTGCCCATGGCCAGCGACTCCATTGTTAGATTGTTTTCCCACAAGAGCGGGAGAATGGGGTGAGTAAGTGAGGTAGAGAGATGTCCATGCGTATGAATGTATAATGAAGAACGCAACAATTACAGGTACCCAGGGAGCCGGGTGGGCGCAAGTGAATCTACAGCTCTACATGCCAAGAACAGATGCTTATTGGTTAAGGAACATTATCCGTTTGAGGCATGTGTACTGTAGATACACATGCTTTGCATAGACTACAAAGAAGTAAACTCCCAAATCAGTGGCTAACCTGTAGATGTTGCAGTTGTTAGAAATAGTATACTACTTATACTACTTTACTTTACTAGTAATAGTACTACTTGGCCTACAATAACTTGTTGACATGCTAACATATCTACACAATAGTGTTTGGTAAATGCGTGTGGTGTAGACCATGCAGCTGCCTTACATATGTCACCTAAAGGAATCGTATCTAAAAAGGCCACAGAAGCCCCTATTTCTAGAGTGGAATGCACTCTGGGGGTATGGATAAAGTTCTTTTAGCTTTAGTGCAGCATGTTTTAATGCATTTAACAAGCCATCTTGCAATACCAGGTTTAGAAATGGGATTGCCTTTGTGAGGTGGAGCAAAAGCAACAAACAATTGTTTGGTGAAAGTCTTTTGTCCTATCTATGTAGTACAATAAAGCTCTTTTTACATTGAGTGTGTGAAGAGCGGGTTCTGCCACAGAATCAGGTTGAAGAAAAAGCACAGGTAACTCAACCGATTGGTTTATATGAAAATCAGAAAACACTTTGGGGTGGAATTTAGGATTGGTGCAGAGAACTACCCTGTCTTTGTGCAACTGAAAGAAGGGTTCTTCTAAGGGTATGGCTGTAGCTCACCAACTCTACTTAATGATGTGATTGTAATGAAGAAAGCAACTTTCCTTGAGAGAAACTGCAATGGGCACTTGTGCATTGGTACAAAAGGTGGACCCATGAGCCTTGTAAGGACAATGTTGAGATGCCATAGTGAGGCTAGAGGAATCCTTGTTGGTGTGACTTGTTTTAAGCCATCTATGAAAGCTTTGATTACTGCTGTTCCTCCTGAATCCTTGCAGCAGTGGTACTTGGTGGAAGTATATCCGAGGAATTGTGTGGCTCCAGCTATTTGGGGGGCTGTTCTGCTGGTTTCTATGGAAGTGCATGAGAAGAACAGGGTGGAGCATATATATTACTTTGTCAGGTTCTGGAAGGATGTACATTTAAAAAAATGAAGTGTGGTCTAAGGTGTTAGGGGTTGCGGCATATCTGGTTAAAGGTGAATTGAAAAAGCCGAATGTGCTGTATGGGTCTCTGTACTACAGCAGGATGTGCTGCAGGTTGATATTGTGGTGATTTGGAAGAGCCATGTTAACACCATTACTTTAGTAGAAGGTTCTACAGGTCAGGATTGAGGTAGGTTGGAAGAGCTCTGTTGGTTCCAGTACAGTAGGACTAGGTGCTGTAGAACTACATGGATTACAGTGAAGTGGGTCTATGTACTTGGGCTGGGAATGTGCTGTGCATGGTTTCCATCAACATATAAAGTGATGGATGGCATGCTTGAGTTAATCTCAGCCACTTGTAATTACTCAGGGCCACATCCCAGTCCATTGTTATTTTGCACACCAGGCCACCTCAGTTTGCACCCAGACATATGCAAATCAGTCTTGACCTTGCTTTAATGGAAACAATCAACCCCGAACTGCCAGGCCAGGTCCTGTCTGAAGTGGAACACAAGCAACTCAGGACCAGTTCTGCCCTAGTTATGGGCTCAGCGGCAGGGTATACCTTGGTTCTAGTGACATAGTGTTGACAGGACCCATGTTAGGGTATACCCAGCCCACTTAGGGCCACACAATAAATATACAAACAAGTGATGGATTGACTGCTTGAATTAATCTCAACCACTGGTAATTACTCGGGTGCATCCCAATCCACCGTTATTTTGCACACCATGCCACCTCAGTTTGGACCCTGCTATATGCAAATCAGTCTTGAACCTGCTCCAGTGGGAACTGTCCAGCCCGAATTGTCTAGCCAGATCCTCCCTGTACGGGAACACAAGCAACCCAGGACCGGTTTCGCCCTAGTTATGTGCTCATCAGCCGGGTTCCAGTGACACAGTCTGCAACGGGGTCTACGTCTGGGCATACCTGTCCCACTTAGGGCTACACATCAAAGTATACCAAAAAGTGATGGTTCGAATGCTTGAATTGATCTTATCCACTGGCAATTATGCAGGCCGCATTCCAATCCATCGTTATTTTGCACCCTTTGGAGTACCCGCTCGAGTCCAGCCTCAGAGCATCAGATGAAGACCACTGTTGCCAGGCTGGTGCCTGCACCTGCATAGGTCCTAGCACAGCAACTTCACAGATGAAGGCTGGGCGGGCATGCTTCTAGATGCAGCCTGTGCAAATCTACAGCACTATACCAGCCTTGCAGACTTACCACGAACCCTGCAGGGGACACAGAATGACCGTTCACGGTACAAGGCAGCGAGCAAGGATTCATTAACTGTCACCCATCCCAAAGAGGGGTAAGACAAAATGTAAAAGGAGTGCTTGTGCCTATGGACACGTATAAACTGTGCCAGAGTCTGATTCACTCTGTATCAAATTTCACTACAAGAAGGGAACTCGAGTTAGTGGGGACCACCCAGAAGAGAGTGGTTGAGGAGTTGGGGAGGCTTTTTGGCCTTCATGGGGATCACACATCAAAACCCTGACTTGTTTGATCGTTGAATAATGTAAACTTTAGTGCAACTCTGTGATTGAAGTACTTTCTTACTTTTAGAGATCAGCACTGGGCTGGACATTATTATAATTTTGTCTGTTTATTGATCCTGGAGTACAGATCTCGAGCACTTCCAAACTATCTCCCTAAGAATCCTGTAACTATTCGCTGCCTCTACCCTGAGAGCCAGGTGCAAAGTGCGCTTCCCTTGGCCCAGTTTTTAGAGAGCTGTAGAAGTACAGGCCACTGACATCAGAGGCAAACGAGCTCAAGCTCAACGGTTAAGGTCCTGTAACTTCGGTCTGGCCTGTGAACTCCTGGACAGGGTCTTACAACATGGCTGAGGCCTAGTAGTTTCTGCTTGCCCCATGAACCCTTCAGTGGAGTCTGACAGCGTTGTAAGAACTGTCTGAGTTCCGCGGTTAGGATCGCAAGAGGGCAGCTGGTCGTGACACAGGCATATTTACTTGTGTATATTCGATGCTCTGTACTGGTATTGAAAGGCAATATTATGTTTAATATTATAAAATAGATGGTATGCCAAGAGACGGTCTTACTTTTTTATTTTGGGGGAGTGATCAGTGTATGAAAATCACAGCAGGGAGAAATTTAGAAATGTAACAACATGTAAATGATATAACTTTCTTTCTCTTACCATCACAGCTCACTCTGCAGAAGGAAGAAATGGCAGGGCCAGTCAGTGAAGAAATAAACACCCAGGTAAACTAAAAACAATCATTCAGGGAGTTTAAGCTGCTGTATAAAGCAATACATATGCAGAGAAATTAACATGAATAGAAATATGTGATCTGATGTTCTGAAAGGGAATGGCGTAAACAAATGAATACTTGACGGGGTTCGCCTTGGATTGTGTTGATAAACACTACAATTCTCCCTTTTCTAGTGACTCAGGTCCATTGATCAGTTTTAGAAGTATTCCCTATGGCCATGGTCAGGTCCATTGATCAGTCTCATTCCTGCACTATGTGTAGGTTTTCTATTGTAGTTTCGTTGGGTAGTATTGGCAGTACCTAATAAGCTTATTTGCTTGTATTGGCCATTCTCAGCACTGTCATCACCAGTGCTCCTGTGCACATGCTAGAAACAATCATAATCATTCCAATTGGTCATTGTTAGTTTCATGACTCCATCTCTGTTTCCTGTCCTTAATTAACCAGTTTAATGCATTTGCTTTCTTTATTAAATTAAAAAAACAATTGTACAATGTCACCTAATATTCCTTTCACAATTCCTACCTGTTCTGTGCACAACAGAATCTAGACATGTGATAAATATTTTTCTGGCCTTGTATTTTACTCCACTAGCAGGTGAATTCATCTGATCAAGAACAGACATCCCCCAACGCCTCGTCATTGGCTGGAGGAGAGAAAAAGCAGGAGAATGCTTCCACATCACCAACGCAGCATGTCCCATCAACCACACCCGCAGATGTCTCTGAATCCAAATCCACCAAACAAATTTAGTATGTAAAGATAGCTAATACTTCTACCTATCTTTTTCCACCCTCCCAGGAAACTGTACCAATGTACATTGCTTTATAATCTCATCCTTCACTTTATTCAGTTTCACAAGGAGAGACAGGTATGCACTCCGCAAAAATACCCTGCGAGTATATGTAGCTCAACAATATATGCTCGATCTAAAAGTGGTGATAAATGACCCATAAAAGAGCACTATTTAGCTGTTAGCTCACACAGCCTAAAGCTGGATCCTCAGTATGATACTTTTGAGTGGCTTTATGAAGAGCTAGTAAGTGTATTTGTGGTAGGCAATATTTTCATAACAATCCGTGAGCCGGTGTTCGGGGCTAGTATTCATGGGTGTGAGCAGGATGATGCTGTTGGTGGGGAAGGTTGAGGTTTAAAGTTTTCGTAGATGACTGAGAGCTTGTCGTGGAAGAAGTACGGTTGGTAGAGGGTGATGTCGTTGTCTGCAGCTGCATGGTAGGAGAACTCCTTCACAATGGCAAACATCTCTTTGCTGTGGTTTTTGCTGGCTTTGACGATATCTGCTAGGGTGTTCGTCTTTGTTTCTTTCAGGAGCCGGTGGTACTGGTTGAGTGCCGTCTTGAAGGTGGTATGAACTTTTGTCTCTTTGCAGTTGCGCCACTTCCTTTCTAGTTACTGGCAGCAAAATTTAAAGGATTTCAGCTCTGCGGTGAACCAGCTGACTCGACTGGCGGGTCCTTTGGATTTGGCTGGCTTGACGGGGATGATTGCATCAGCACATTCTGTGATCCACTGGAAGTTCTTTGCTGCCTGGTCTGGGTTGGATGTTGTTGTCTGGGAGTTGAGAGCGTTGTTCCACTGGCCTTCTGATATCTTTTTCCAGGTTCTGCGTGAGGAGGTGGGGGGCATGGGGCCCTTGTTGGTAGGTCCTGGAATGGTGAAGTGTATGCTGTAGTGGTCAGTCCAGGTGATCCGTGAGATATGGTTGTACTTGACTCTATTACTGGATGTAAAAATGGGGTTGAGTGTGTACCCTGCGATGTGGGTGGGGTCAATGACAAATTGCTTGAGACCGATTGTGCTCATGCTTTCCAGGAAGGCTGTTGTGTTAGTGTAGATGAGGTTGTCAATGTGAAAATTAGGATCTCCTAGAAAATGTAGTGTTTGGAGTTGATGGCAATCAAGGCAATGAGGTCAGAGATGGCGTTGGAGAAGCTGGGGCATTGTCTGTAAGCGAGGGTGCCTCTGATTGTGTTTTTTTCAATCTGTGTGGAATTGGAAGTTGAGATGCTCCATTATCAGGGTCGAGTTGTCTGGCAAGGTCGTGCTACAGATGATGGCGATTCCACCTCCATATTTGTTTGTTCGGTCCTGATGTGTTATCTTGTAGCCTTCGGGGTGGTGATGGCATTGTACAGTGCGGAAGCGAGCTTAAGTCACGTCTCTGTGAGGAAGATGACATCCGGGGTGAAGGAAGAGATTGTGCTCCAGATCTCCATGGCATGCTTGTGGAGTGATCTCACTTTGAGTAGAATGCATTGAAGTTGTGTCTTGGCGGTCTCAATCGAAGTGGTGGATGCAGTCGCGTTTTCTGTGTCTTTGTCGTTGTTGACTGCTTTGGTGTTGTAGATGAAGCGACAGTGCTGGCAGGGGAATGGTCCTCTGCTGGTGCGTGGAGATGTGCTGCAGCAGTTGTTTATAAACTCGTGGTTCAGGGCTTGGAGGTCTAAGGCAGTTTAGACGGGTTTGCCTTTAGCGCCGCCTAAGGTGTGTCAGTGGCGAGTCCATGCTGCAGACTTCATATGGAGTCATTGGAAGTGGGAGGGGTTAGCAGGAGGTGGGAGGGCACAGAGTGGGAGAAAAATAGCTAAAGCGTCTAATAGTTGCAGCACAAAGTAAAACAACAGTTGAAAAATACACAATACAAATGCACAGAATACAGTTGAATGGAAATAGCAGAGAGTTACTGAATTGGGGCTTCAGGCAGACACAGAAGTAAGCTGTTGATCTGCAGCAGCATGCGGAGTGGCACATTGAATCAGAGGTTGTGGAGCACTCCTCTTCCTCAACACTATTATAGTGTTCTTTCAGAACTATACTTTAGAGAAGAGCATTTTGATCTAATCTAATCTGCTGGATTTTTCTGTATTTCCTAATTCTTTTGGCACTTCAACCGGTTAGAGGGGAATGAAATCTTCACAATTTGAACTGGAAAAATTGGCATTTCTGCTATAAATGTGTCTCTGACAGATTTGAAGTTCAGAGCTGTAAACTTCAAAGGGACTGAGCTGCGCCTGGTCAAGTTTCGCCATCAGCCAGAACCACTGGGATTAATGGTGTGTGAGGTGTAGAAGGGCGGAAGGGACAGAGGCTGGAAGCAAATGAAGAAAAATGTGTGCAGAGAATACGCTTATTATACTTAGATGTTAATAATGAATGCTTAAAACAATGACACATTAATGTTAATGGTTTAAACAACCCTCTGAAATAAAGTACTATATTTTCCTATTTGCAAGACACCCAGGCACAGATCATAATGATGCAAATAACACATTTAACCCAATTAAAAACACCTAATGTCAACTGGAAACAGAAATATGGTTGGAGTCAAGATATAGTATTTTGTACAGCAATACTGATTCGTGGGATACAAAATGAACGGTTAGCCAAGTGTTCGAGGCATGTGGGCTGCTGAATTCATATCTGTGCATAGATCGCTTCCTAGTGTTGGGTCCGGATGATTGCACATTGTTGTCCTGGAAGAGTCTTCGAAATATCACGAGATAGTTGGCTCCTCCCCTGGACTACAGTGCGCATGGGCATCGACTCCATCCCCAGATTGTTTTTTTCCGCCATTGGGTTCGGATGTCTTTGGTTCCCTCTTGTCGGAATCAATAAGTATTGACTTAAACTTTACTCGAGACCAAAAGGTCTTTAGGACTTGCGTCGGTATTGTTTTGCGTTCGGCTTCGCAACTTCCTCGGCTTCGGGCCGAGCTTGTACTTCCGCGTGCTTTCGGCGCGGAAGGGCCTAGTCGACGCTCCAAACTCTACGACCATCCATCATGGAACGAAGTCCATTCAAACGATGTCCGGTGTGTGCCTCGAAGTACCCACATATCGACGTACACCCGGTGTGCAACAAGTGCCTGTCGCCGGACCAGGACGAGGCCAAGTGTATGGCCTGTTCCAGGTTCCGGTCCAAGAAAACACTCAAGCTCCGTCGAGCTGCGCGCCTGGAGGCCCAGCAATCTGCACCGCCGCCGACGGACATTTTCGATGCTGGGGAGGTCGAGGATGAAGATACCCAGGACATCTTGGAATCTAACCCCGCGTCGGAGGTCGAGGACGACTACGACGCCGAGACCGATGATTTCGGTGAAGTCGTCGAGGAGGTAGGGGACGACGATGGGGCCCTTGCCACCATGGAGGATATGTGACTATAACAGGGGAAACCCAATAAACCCTTGTAGGCTTGGGCAATGTTTTGTTCAGGTCAGAGGGATGCTACAAGGGATTTGTTTTTCAAAAGTAATGACTCAGTTGGGAGTTGTATTAATAATATCTTACTCCAGTGTACCCACAAGGTATCACAAATAATAAAAATAGAAATGAATCATTGGAAGGAGAAGAACACACGGAGAGAATAAAAGGTATGTTATTCAAAATTTTTTTTATATGAATTCGATAAAGAAAATTATAATTCAAAATGTGGGGAGACACAAATAAAAAGCAAAAGAGTAGTGAACAGAGGTATATATAACTTCACCACATCAGTTCACAACTAGAACATCAACTCCAATCAATTTATAACAACAACCAAAAGAAATTAATTAATCATGGTTGTGTGCTTGTGCACAAGCAGCGTGGATGGAGATGATGTAGCTGTCGACGTTTCGGTCTTATACTGCTGCCGTCAAGAAGACCATCATCAGGACCATAAAGTTCATTGCTGGTAAAAGAAACCCCCTGAAAATTCCGGTTGAGTAATTCTTATTAGGAACAATATGTTTAAAAGACGAATCTACTACGTGGCGTATGGAAACTAAGCGGTGGTGTCAATCCAACCAGCAAAAAGAGCCAGGCGAGTGGAATTTGAAAAAAGACGGGCGGCAAGATGAAACTTTTGCACATCACGAAAGGGCTTTCGTGGGGTCCCGCATTCTGGACAGGACCCTCAGCTTTTCTCAGCAAACAAAGGTTCTGGTGTTAACCTGGGCTGCTATGGGAATTCACAGGGGCATATTATCAAGGCCATTATCGCCGCTTTAGCAGCAGTTTCCTGCCGCTAAAGCAGCGATAATTTCATCGCCTTTCTTGATAATATGCCCCATAGTTTATAGTTACATTTTGGAAGGCTTTGTTAAAAACGTTAAGGGTTATGCATTACTTCTCTACCCGCTACCACCCACAGACAGATGGGCAAACAGTGAGGTTTACTGAAACTTTTGAACAACATTGCGCTGCTTCCTCTTAAATCATTCAGTACTTTCACAACAAAACACTTTTCTACTGCTTTAGAATATTCCCATTTCTGTTCTCGGGATTTCACACTCTTGTTTGGCCTCTATTGTTGTTATCTCCACGTTTTTCCCTGTACAAATGCCACTCCTAGACATTAGCACTATAGGAAAATCTTCCCTTACCCATTTAAGACTTGTTCATGCCAGGTATATAGATTACTTTTTCAGAACACCATTGGAGCCTAAGCCCGAATTTCAATATAGGCAAGAAGGTATGGCTTTCCACAGATTACCTCTTTATTCCTGCAAGCTGAATACGTTGACCCTTCCCAGGTTTCCCTCTTTTCCTTGTCTCTCGAATTAAGAAAGCTATGTTGCTCACTCCTTAACTCTACCTCCCACCTTATTTGCTGGAACCCCCTTGAGTATGAAGTTAAAGTTATCCTGAACATTAGGTGGAGTAGGAAATGATTGTAATGTTTGGTTGCATGGAAGGTGTATGCGGTGTTAGATACCTTCTGGGAACCAGCCTCTTTTGTCCATTGTCGCCATCAGTCACTACATTTCTTAAGAGGTTGCTTTCTAATCCCAAATCCAGGAGGGAAGGGGATCAGGGAGTGGGTACTGTCAGGTCATCAGACATGGTCACACAGAAAATACACAGAAGACATCAGACATGCAGAAGATGAAAGTCAAGGAAGTGTAGAATAATGCCACACACAGAAAGAGCAAGTGCTTCCAGTGCTACACAGATTGCACTACACCAGTCAAATTAGAGCTGGCTGTAGCAAGTTGCCTTTCCATATCAAAAGAAGACTAATCTGTCTAGGAACCTAACACATGCATAAGCAAACTGTCTGTCAACAGAGTTTGTTAAAACTCCCTCGATTTCACTTGAGTTTGCACCTGATCAATCCGTCCCTGCAACTTTGTTGTTTTCTCCATTCTTGGTTCCCTTGATCAAGGCAATGAGTGTGTTTTTTTCATTCTCAGTTCCCTCCGTCCTTGGCTCTCCGGCTCCATTGTGTTTTCCCTATGCTTATGTTTGTTAGTTTATGTCTTCTTTCCTGCAGACCTCGTCTTACTAGTGCTGCCTTGACATTCCTTCTAGTTGCAGCTCTTGAGCAAAATTTCAGGTACCATGATAGACTCGTTGTAGTCTGTCTGTACTCTCCACTGGGCAAGTCATACCAACACCTGTGTTAAGGTACTTGTGTATCGTTATTGTACTTTCCCCACTGATTGTGCTTTCTCATCAAAGGTGGGAAAGATGTTTAACCTTGAGTATTTGCCAACATACAGGCTGGGGTTTCCTTCAGTAAGCTTGCAGAAGCAACTCTGTCCATTTCTCTCTCATGCCTCCTTTTCCTCCCACACATGAGTCTTCTTCACAAGTCTGGTGATCCTTACAGGGGGTGAAGGGACCTGTAGGGAAATATGAAGTGAAGTCCATTTTAGGTTCCTGGGTATAATATGGAGAATTGCAATAGCTGGTAGCCTGAAATAAGTATGGTGTCTTTGACAGACCTTCAGAGCCAGTTTCTGTGGTGTATGCACTGCCTTTGGTCTATTAGTTTCACAATACTTTCCTGACTAAACCAGATAGTTCTACAAAGTCTGCTGTGGGAGATTCATTGTGTGGGTAGAGGTTACTGTCAGGATTTCAGTCCAGGAGTGAAAATAGAACGTCTATAAGGGGTATATGATAATTTGAGACCAGTCCAACACCCTCCTAACATTGACATCATCTCTGTGTGAATACTCGCATCATAATCAGAATCCCCCAATTCGAAAAGGAGACTCTGGAAGACTGAGCAGTGGCATTTGGGAAAGTCTAGACTACTAACTACAGTATGGGCGAGAAATTCCTAGTTCAGGAATCCCGTTCCACATCATTTGTGTTAGAGCATATTTAACCACTTTATACACAGGCCTCCTTGCCTGTTAATGATTATGTGGTTGTATTGATACTCCACTCACACTTAATTTGTCCATTTGACACTGTTTCCTCCCGCCTTTATTTTTCTTCCCATTCCCTTTGGGTTAGTCCTAGCCTAGACTACCTCTGGCTTTTCCTTCTTTCCTGTCTTGGTTGTTGCCATCTGTCTATTGATGCTCCTGTGTGTTCTGGGGATCAGCTCTGGTATCCAGCCAGTGGATCCCGGTAAGCCTTTGAAAAACATTGTGGGTAACATCTCACTACAGCTGATATCTCTTGGTATTACCTTACAATTGACCTTTCAGTATTTCTTGCACGTATTCAGATTTCTCTTCATATTCTTCCTGAGCATTTCAGTTTATATGTCCACAGGCAGATACCAGTCCATCCTTAGATTTCCCAGCACAGCTTTACAACAAGTGTTCCTGTATGCTCTCCTTCCCGTCCCTATTTCCCCTTCCTTCTTATGTGAGTATTCAAGCTATAGAGACGTCCAGAGAGACACAGGGGCAGCTAAGATTCTGAGCTGATCTACGTCTTTTGTGGAACCCTGGCAAATTCTCTGGAAATACTATTGATCTAGTGAGCCCTCTTGGGAAAGTGATTTTTTGTTTATACTTCCTTGTTGGTTCATCATTTTTTGCAGGATTACCCTGCTAAACGTAGAGCTTCAGAAGGGGGGCATACTGTTACATCCACAAATAAAGCGTACTGAGGTGGGCAGCATTGAGAAGACAATGGTGCGCATATCATACAGACAGGCAGGCCGTCTCTGTATTCCACACTTGGTGCACAGCCATTCCTCCTTGGGACCTAGACTGTCCTGGTAATTCTGTGTTTGTGGTTACCCGGAGGAGCGCTCTGTGACTGCAGTGGATCCATTGCTGGAAATGGCGGGAAATGGACTTCTGAGTCTTTTGTCAGAGGAAACATATTAAACTTGCTTTATGAAACACTGTTTCGAAGATGAGAGTCTGTCCAGCGATTACCGCCTGAAGTTCCTAGTTCAAGATGAAGTTGAGTGCTTTCCTTTACTGCCAGGTCTTGTTTGAATCATATATAGAGGAGGAATTAACTAGTGAGGGATATGTCACAGCATATATTAGTTCCCTTGTTTTTCATCATGCATATCACCTTTTTGTTGCCATTTTTGCCCCCGATTTCTGCTCATCTCATCCAGAGTTCCCTTTAGATTTTCTTCTTCAAATTGTGTGTGTCCCTTTTCTCTTTGCTTATTCAGTGAAAGGTATTGCCTTGCTTATCTTCTGCATAATTGTTCATCTCCAATCAGGAACGACAAAACTGCCTATGATCCTTCGTAATTTTTTCCTTCTAACTTGGACCCTCTTTAGAGGTCACTTGAGACTTTTCACTTCTGAGTATTATGTGGCTACTTTGCTCAGTCGCCTTTTCCTTCGTCAGTCAAGAAGGGCACTTGATAGACCTACACAGCATCCAGTCTTTGACATTAATATCGTAAGCTGCCAGCCTTTATTTTAACTTTGATGGTTTCTTTTTCTATTTGAATTTTACAATTATTCTGTACATTTTTATGTACTTTATGAAAGAAGTTTTAAATGTTTGTAGATTTAGTGAGTACATATTTTAATTAATTGCATTTTTTTAAATGAAAATAGTATATATTTTCAGATGTATACATTTGTATTTCATTTTGTTCTTAGAAATTATACATTTTATATTGTCATTGAATTTTAATCAAATAAACACAGGTTAACATACCTAGTTTTTTTGTTTAACCCCTTCCATGCTGATGACGAACCCCAGCCGTCATGCACTACGGTGCTCGTGTGCTGATGACGGTTGGGGTTCGTCACGGCCCGCCCCTGTTCGTGTTGTTTACAGCACACCAGGGGAATCGCGGCCGCATGGAAGGGGTAAAATATAATAAGCAGTTATAGTTATCAAAAAGGTTATTTATTTAAATTGTATTATAAGTTGAAATACATATTTTATTCAAATTGTTGTTTAAAATTATTTGTTTTATTGTTTTAAAGTATATACATATTTTATTTTGTAGATATTGAATGTTTAATTAGAAACCTAGCTGTGCAGAATAATGTTATAGAATATTTATTTAAAAATAACAATTTCAATTAAAATTGTTCCATAGAAATGTTCTTCAAAAAGAAAATGTTCAATATTTTTGCATACTATATTTTTCCATTAGATATTTTGGTTACGTTTACTGTTATTTTGTAAATACTTCTATTTTTATTCTACATTTTGTTAGTAGATATTCTGTATTTGCTGTAATTTTATGTCATTGTAGTCAATATTAGTAAGATGATATGTATTATCAATATTTTTGACTAAATATCGCTACAACAATATTTTTGAGTCACAATATTTTTGCAGTTACTATTGGTGTAGTCTGAATCCCTATAGCAGCAAATCATTATCCATTTCAGAATCATAAGTATACCAATTCGCATCAACAAATTTCTGCAGTAAATGGCATACCAATGCTGCTTAAATGCTTGATTGTAGTTGTCTGGATGCAGTATGAGTTCAGAGGGTGAGCGGCCAGATATCTCATCATCTGAGGCTGATAGCTTTGTGAATCTTTCTGGTTCTTTGGCCGTTACCAAAGTCAGTTCTGGGAGGGAGAATCTTTGAGGAAGTCTTAGCCCTAGGTCATAGTAATTATGGGCATGTCGCAAACTTTGGCCAATTAGGGACGTCCTGGAGAGGATCAGTACTGCATCAGTCTCCTAGAACTGAATGCTGTTACTTAGCTGCTTCTTTCTCCATCTGGTGTACAACCATATGAGTCTGTGGAACAAATACAGGCCAATACCTTGGCAATCCACTAAAAGGCATTAGAAAGATCTTTTGTAGGTTTGCAACAAAGTGATGTCTCTATGGTCCTCAACGATTGCTCAAAATGTCCAGATCGCCGCGGCTTACCTTAGTGAGATGACCAATATTTGTGCAGAAGCATAGATCAGGCTGAATGTTTCATTACCCAAGGGAAACGTTACTGGGATATAGTGATCTTGCTCGCAATTAATGATTCAGAGCATAGGGCCTGTTTGCTACTAGGGACAATGACAAACGCTCTGCTTTTCTCCTGGTTGTTTTTCCTTATTGACGCCTGGGGGATGAGCTGTCTCCATCTTCAGTATGCATTTCCACTTTTGCTAATCCTTTGGTTATTAACTATAGAGCAACACAATGAACATTGTGGTAATCTTCAAGGTGCGTATATAAACCATTTTAGAACAATTCAATCACAATCAATTACAACTATCACATGCAGAACCGTTACACACGATAAATATTCCAAACTATCATTAAAGATAAAATAGACAGATCAGTGTCTCGCTAGAAAACTTCGTCTGATGGTTGACAAGCCTCAACATCTGGTTGGGAGTTCTAAAATGAATAGTCTGCAATTTTGAGCAAATCCAAGTGCAAGCAGCATTCTGCATGATTATCATATTCTTTAGACCAAAAATGCCCATGATAGCTCTGTTTTGAATTGCCTGTATAATGACTAGCAATATGCCTGAATTGGTCAGGTAGGCAATCATACTGCACTCTAACCGTAAAATTACCATTGTTCGGATCAAAGGTTTTCTTTCTTCAAGTTTTAACAGGGGGCAGACTTAGGAGATGACACAATTGTGGAAGGTGCTCTGGCCTGTACTTCAAAAGAAAGGTCACTGTCAAAAATCACCGTAAGATTTCTAACTCACCTTGCATTGGGAGTAGCTGCGGCCTGTGCAGGTAAGAGAGGTGGGGCCGGGTGGCGGTGGTGGATTTCAACAGATGACCACAAGGGCAAATTAAATAAATAATCAATTTTCAGTCGTCGTTGTCTATAGAAACCCCCCCACTGGTCCTCACCGCTTGTACCTGCACGGGCCATTGCTGATGGGGAGGATCAGAGCCCATGTATTTGGGCCAGTTAGGAGTTAAGGCTGAGGTATCTGAGCAACCAAAGAGTAGGCCTTTGGACTTACTTCCATTTCCGCAGAGCTAATAGCCATGCACCCAGCACTGGATCAGCAGACAGCCCTCACCTCAGCTGGTTCCTAGGAATTTCACTTCTGCAGGTGGGGCCAGGGCATGGACCCAGGAGAACGTGTGCTGCCTGACCTCCATTCGCGAGATTCCGCCATATGATGTATTGGCTGAAACCCGTTGTCTGAGCAGGATTAATGTAGGGAGAACCTGCTAGCAAACATTTGAGAGCCCTGTGAGCTTGCTGGCCTTACCGGCAGATTGAGCACAGAGATGTAGCGGGGTGTGTGGCACAAGCCAAGATGGTGGGTGTGACTGATTTTGAGCTGCAAAGGACCCTAAGTGAAGAGAACACCAGGAATGCTGGCACAGGAGTGCAGAGCCGTCCCACAGCTGAAGCAACAGTAACACAGTGACCGGCTTGGGGGCCTGGAGATAGTGTGGAGCTGCTGACATGAAAACAGACAATAAGCAAGGTAACTAGCATTGTAACTAGCTACGGCATCGGCCCCACCTACGCATTTGGCACTATAGACCTGGATGATTCTTGTGCCTCCACTGCCTAATCTCCGTCCGGTCCCCAGCTGAAAGACACATTTACTAGATTACCCCTGCCTTGGTGCCTGAAATCTCAGGTAGGATCCAACTACGCCCTGTTAATTTCCCGCTCACAGTGTTTTCGGCTTCTGCATATCACCCTTGACCGCCAACCACTACAACTGTTCGATTCCAAAGGAGGGATGGATAGCGGTACAAGCACAGCAGAATTTCCCTCTTGACTATACCATGCCTGAGTACCATGCTTTATCATGACCTGTCCGCTTGCTGGATCGACACAGCGCCTCAAACCTCCAAGAGGCATCAGTTGGGGCCTGACCTGTCACCTTAATGAGCTTCATCTTCCCCTACAACGACTTACAGGTAGCACAATACAGCACCAAAGGTAAACCCACAGCGCTGTTTGTCGCCTTGAGCCCACAACCAGCTTGAGAACGACTGGCTGGGACTGACTTGCGGGGTGTTACAGCAGACAACCCTCCGAAAAAAGTCAAGGCAGCCAAGGCTCCTCCATAAAAGAAATCTTCCAGGGGCAGAGAATGGAAACCACCCAGGGTCAAAAGATCCCAGGTGTATACCAAGGATTTTTCCCTCACTCCTGTCCTGGCATGCAAGCACCAGCAACCAAAGCTGATATACAAAGATGCGAATGGAATTCCACTAGAAATGACAGGTTGCTGTGAAGATATCAACAAAGCGATCTCTAAACTGGATCACTCCATACAAACTGAAACTTGAATCATGATGTGACAACTACAGTTCATGACCAGGATGGCCTCGTCCGGCGACTGGCTACCCTAGGAAAACTCCATAAGGATTTAGCAGATAAGAGTGGAGGACCTTGAAGTTCACTCATGGAGTAATAACATATGATTCAGGAGCATTCTGAAGGAAATATACTCTAAATATTTAAAAGAATATGTCAGGCTTTGTTTCACCATATCTTGCAAGACTCACGCCCTGAACAGACATGCCTAAACTGCAGGTTCAGGGTGTTCTCAGTACTCCAAGGACAGAAAAATCTAACCCCTGATGTCCTCACTTAAGTGCATTTTTTCAACAACAATGAAGCAATCCTCCTGGCAGCCTATCGTCGGCAACCAATCACTTTCCGAGACTGCGCATTAACACTTTTTCCGATGATGTCTTGCTAACCACTCTGCTGTAACGTTGGGAATTTGCCCAGGTCACCACACATCTCCATCGCAAAAAGATCCCTTACTGGTAAGGGTTTCCCATGCGTCTCCTGTTCATCTTTAAAGGCACACAGCATGAGATCTGAAAGGTGACTGAGGTGTGTACTCCTAGGTTTGACGACCACCGCAGAAGATCAAGCATACAAAGGTTCACGCCGGGGAAGATGCCCCGGGGTTTTGGTATACGCCCAATACAAACAAAGGCTGCAGGGAACAGAAACAACTATGGCAGTTGAGTGATAGGACGGACTACATGGTCACTACTAAGGGTGGCTAGTTGGCACTGCTACACTGCGCCCCTTGTTATGTCGGCAAGCCAAGGACGTGTGGGTCCCGTACCCTCAGAACACATGACTAGGCCTTGGCCTGCAGCTACCCTCCTCCACCTCATGTCGTCACCATCTACACCTTATTTACAGCCAGGCAATTTAGCGATACGTGTTCGGCACTGACACTGAGAGTCATGAAGACATCTGCAAAGCAGTGGCAGAGGCTTTCCATAGCCCCTCCTATTTTACTTAGCCGAACTGAGCTCAAAGTCTGTATTTTTGGATTGAAAGATAGTTTATTCAATTCACACTTGTCAACCAGTCACTGATCTATCTGCAGGGATTCACTGCTTTTCCAACATGATTCGCAAACTTTGATTACATTGTGTACTTGCTAGGGAAGATGATGGTAATCTGCCCCTCTTTCCCGCTCTCATGAGTGCCAATACTTAGTTATGACAGATGTTGCGATTGTAACGTTAAACATCTAAGGTTTTGACTCCCAGACTAAACGAAGGGCATTATTTCAGTACCTCAAAAATTACAAAGTGTACATTGCTCTCTTTCAAGAAACCCATCTTCTTTTTAGGAATGCTCCCAAATTGGGCTCCTATTGGTTTCCCTCCCAGTTCTACGCCACAAATACGTCAAAACGGAAAGCCACATCCATGCTAATAAGCTGGGGGTTATCTTTTGACCTAGACACAAAAGGTAGGCAGGGAAAGTTGATGGTGTCTATTAGAAGAAAACTGGGAGGCCTTCTCCTGATTTTATATTCTGTATATGCACCCAATGACAAGAGAAGTTTTATGCCGATTTCCACCCAACAGTAGCCCATTTGATAAAAGGCCACATAATCATAGGAGACTTCAATGTGATCCTCCACCCAGAAGAGGATAGGCATCCAGCCGGCCAGACGTGTCCCAGAACTCAACCATCCCTTACCCCTTGCTTATCTGATCTTAATCTTTAAGATATTTGGAAAGTCTAACCAATGAGAAAAGAACTAAATTTTGTATTCAAATGTGCACCAACCATACACTTGCATAGACTTCTTTATCACATGCAGAGCCCTGCACCTGCAGATAATCAGCTCTGATATAGATCTGAAAATCCTGTCAGACCCCGCCTAAGTGTGGTTGCACCTAGATACAGTAAAACCGTATTGTCAAACACAAAGCCCATGGCCTGCAAGTGAGGTGGAGCTGCAGGACACAGTGGTGATGGAGCTCATATGTGAAGCCTTAGAAAACTATTTCCAGGAAAATGATAATGGGGAGGTGAGTCATAACATGCTGTGGTAATACTGCTAAGGCAGTGATTCTAGGGGAACTTATCTCTCAGTTGGCTCCATTTGACAGACAGAATAAACAAAAAAGACAGGAATTAGAGGGTGAGATGCGTAGATTGGCAGCTCTATATAAACAAAACACTTTGTATCGCATACAGCTGGCCCTGCTCAAATTACATGTTGAATTAGAGCAATTATTAATGAAAGATGAGGCAAAAAAAATATTTCATATACAACAACATTGCTATGGAAAAGATAACAAGGGAGACTGATTACTAGTCTATAAGCTTTATCGGTCCCATACATGAAACCACATGCACAAAATCAGGGACCCAAAGGAGACTGTCTGTTAGACATTGGGTTACTAGTTGACTGGGGTGTGAGCCCTGGCCAAGCAGCAACCACAACCCTAGTCAGGGTACGGCACAAACAAACCCCAAATTAACCTGTACTCAACCCCATGGTAGCCTGGCACAGAGCAGTCTGGCTTAACTTAGAGGCAATGTGTAAAGTATGTGTGCAACACTTCAAACAGTAAAACTGTGAAAACACAACACAAAATGTACCCCAAATTTGAAAAAAAGAGCATCATTTAATAAATAAAACAAGACAAAAATGAAAAAATCCAATTAGTAGAACGGGAAATATTGAATGTTAAAGTTTATAGAGAAAATAGCTGTAAAAAACGCAAAGCACCAACTGTGCATATCTGGTTGTGCCAGTAAAAGTCGCAAGTTTAGTCTGATGATAGTCCGCGTCCAGCACCAGTTAGGCCAGATGAACAAAGTACCTTAAATACTGTTTTGTGGAACGTTGCATGGATCCGTGTCGAAGATGCGTTGCGCAGCCGAGATGCATTGGTTCCGAGGTGCAGGTGCAAGGTCCTGTAGTGTCAACGTTGAGGATCCAATCAAGGGGACTTCCTATGTAAAGTCTGCCATGAAGGATGAGGCGCGCAGCCAGGATGATGCATCGGTTCTGAAAAGCGGCGTGGCTGTGATGTGAATTCCTGCATCATCTTTGAGGCTAGGGCCTGTGCCAAAGATGAGTCATGCAGTGGCAGTCCTGAAGGCGATGTGGGCTGCAATGGCGATGCAAGTCCAATCCAGGCAGCATAGTCCAGGTGCAGATACAAGGTTGTTGAAAGCCTGTTATTTTCCTAAGGCATCAGATCAGGAGGCCAGCCAGCTAGCCCTTGGAGTCACTCTGGATTCTGGGTTCAGGAGATATAGGTCCAGTCCTTCTTACCCAGGCATGAGGACGGCACGTCAGCACAGGATGGCAGCAGTTCCTTCAGAGAAGGTGTGCAGCAGAGTGGCAGTCCTTTCAGCAGCACAGCAGTCCTTCCTGGCAGAGTATCCAGAGCTCCAGAAGTGTACTCAAGTGATGGTGTCTGGGGTCCCTCTTTTATACACAGTTGCGCCTTTGAAGTGAGGAGAAACCTCCAGAGGCATGCATTTGAAGTGCACAAGTGCTCTGCCTTCCTGATCCTGGCTCCAGACATCCGCAGCCATTTGTGTGGGGACAGGACTCAGCCTATTCAGGTGTAAGTGGAGTTGGGCCCAGCTCCTCCCTACCATCCTGCCAGTAGTGGTCCATCCAGTCACATCTAAGCACCCATTCAGTGTGACTGTGTAAGAGGAATACACAAAGTCCTACTGTCACCAACACCCAGTCATGCAACCCTGAGACAGGCACCAAATTGCTAAAGCAAGAAAATACCTACTTTCTAACAGTAGGAAGAGGTAAACCAGGGCCTGGCTGTCCTAGACAAAGTGTGCACTACCTGTACCACTCAGCATTGAGTGTGTTTCACATTATACTTCAATTATTATACAATGTTGATACATTTTTGAAAAGTAATCAATGTAAACAAAAATCAAATATCAGTAAGTCCGAAAAATCCAAATAAAACTTCGATTCCATCCAACATTGTTCAATCCTTCGTTTTATTCTGAAGCATGATTGATAAATGATGTACAGCTTCAATGTACATTATACTTTCTTGACAAACATGAAGATGACTATTCCCAATGGATTTCAAGTGTGTCATACACCCTTCTTCATGGGAAATCTACAACAAATATATGCACAATGAATAAACAAATGTAACTTCTAATTTATAAATAATAATGCTGGCCTCTCATTATCTGGAAGAGAAAAAACGAGATACTGAATAAGTAGGTAGAACTGTGAATGATAAAACCGGAGAAAATAACAGGTTTTTAAACTAACATGTTGATTATATTCTGTGAAATTAACTGTTCCTGAATCCTCCGTTCCAGCACTGAAACAGGAACTAGTTCTCTTTGCTGAGGCTGCTGACTTCCTTGTCAGTTACTCTAAGTCTTGCGACATTGGGTTTTATCAAACCTTGAACCTTGCGCACACTTCTTGAGTGCAATGACTTATACTGCTTCTAGGGCCCTGTAAAATATCTTGATATATGCCAACTCATTGGCAAACGTATATCATTGCAATGTTCTCCCATCATGCAGTCCCTGTATAAGGACTTTGTCATTGTAGCAGTCTAGAAATCTCAAGGTTTGGAAGACTAGGTAAAGATGAGCTTCCTTCCGAGATTGCTGTATATCGGTAGTGCAGACTCTGCTACTCTGGTTCCTGCGCCTTACAATAGACTGAATCCAAGCACAGCTACTTGCATTCGTCTGGAAGAATCATACTTAACATAAACTCTTTACCCACCAATATGACAATTAAAATCTCCCATGATAATAAGACTCTTCTCTGAATTCATAATTTTCTCACATAACAATTGAAATTAGGAAAGAAGAGTCCATTGTAGCACAGGTAGGACTGGCAACTTCTCTACACTCAAATGGGGAACTTGTTGGACGGTAGGGATTCTAAGGTGACCAGGAGACGTCGGGCCTGATTTAAAGTTTGGCAGATGGGTACTCTCTCACAAATGTAACAGATATCCTGTCCACCTTTTTACAAGGGCATAATGTCATGTGGAAATTGTAATAAGGCGGGCAAATATCTGTCCTGTTTGTGACAAAGTACATGTCCTCCAAACTCTATATCAGGCCCTAAAAACGTAAGGTTGATTCTGATATATAGCCCTTGTTTGGCATTCTGCTTTCAAGCTCCTTAAATCTTTCTTCGTAAGCAAAACTTCTGTTTCAACAACATCAGAATCATTTGCCTTTTGGCCAGCTGAGTTCCTTAAAAGAGAAATACCTCTTGGTGTTGCTCAAGCGGTATGTACACACCTTCCTATGGGATTCCAGAAGTTCTACATTTTGTTTTTCTTGGCTAAGGAGGGGTTGAACTTTGGCACAGTTGAGGCTTATTTGGTTGACATCAAGACATTCCAGAAGTGTCCTGAGCATGTTTCCTCTTTTAAGCTTAATACGGAAATAGGGAATTTTGGAAAGTTCTGTAGAATTCTGTTACTGGTACATAAGCATGTTCTTTGAGGATTTCCTTTTAAGGCATTTGTCCTTACAGTGATTACTTCAACACTTTGGGTTGTAGGAGTGCAAGCAGTTTGCATTGATACCTGCTTCACAGCTTTTGTTCCAGGACACAATGGTTGTCACGGCTATGTCCTCTTTTTGGTCCAAACAACTTTCTCTGCCTATATTACTTTCTCTTCAACTCTTCTCCAAGGCCGAGCATTGCCTCCATAAATGTGGAACCTATGAGACTGTGAGTTTGGCCTTTAAGAAATTCAGAAGTATATTGTGGGTATAGAATGTTTTGCTGGTCTTTTTTAGGGTGAGTTATGATAAGCAGTGTCTAAACATACAATATCCCTTTGGATTGCCCGATGCACATTACAAGAGGAAGGAAAGATACTTCTGCTCTTTTGATTTCTCCAGCTTCTAAAATCGAAAATGATGTTACTAGTGATTTGTTGATTCTTTTATGGTCTGTGTACTCAGTATTGCACGTTGTTTTTGTCCTGGTCACAGTTGAGTTGATAAAATACAAAAAAACTGACAACATATATGTCATTGCTTGTTCGGGAGAGTGGGGTCACGAGGCAAGTATGGGCTACTAGGCCTAAGCCATGTGGCATCAGGTTGTTTGCCTCTGATGTCCCAGTGTCTATCCTGCTATGACACTTGGCAAACTGGGCCCAATACAGTCTTTTCAGCAGCTGACATTCAGAGGTAGTGATGGCAGTCAGCTTCAGGCTTCTTAGGGAGGCAGTGTGGAGGTGCTTCATGCCCGGAACTTATTAATTACCCAGCAGCATATTAATGTATTGTCCAACCCAGTGCTTGTTTTGTTAAAAGAAAGTACTTTAATGAACACGGAAAACACCACAGGGAACAGATACAAATGCTTAACTGGCATGGGGCAACTGCTCTCGGAGGCTGGTCCTCTCCACACCCCTCCTTCCATCTCTCTCCTTTTCTCCTGGATTTGATTTCTGCCTTGGGTAGGTATGAAGCTCAGGTGCAGTTTTACCCCTGTTTAATTTTGTGCACTGAGCTATTCTCGTAGTGCTCAATTATTCTGAGCGCACGACTGTGGACTTCTGTCTGTTCTTTGGGCATGGCCGTTGGACCTGAGGTACACGTCTCATTCCCTCCATCTTCTTGTAGGTGTCTTTGCTAGGATTACGACTGTGGCAGGCAGTAGTTGAGCTCACCATCCGTAGTCTCTGCATATGTGCCATCTCCAGCATAATCACTGGTATCCGGCTGGTTGTATGCCCACTTTTGGGCTTCGGATAAGTTGAGAATGTGGGCTGTGGTTTCAGGGGTTGCAAAGCATGCGTTGTGGAGATAGGTACATTTTGACTTGATTATGGTTCCATCTGCTCAGGCACTATCACAGTAGTACAATCCGCTTTGGCACAACTTCACAATGATGCAGGGGCACAGGCCACTTAGGCACATCTTCACATTGTCACAGCAGCAGCATTGTTCACTTGGGCAAAGCTTCATAATGTTGCACTGACACGGTTTAGTCAGGCACAACTTCACAATGTTGCCATGTGTCCCATCTAGAACTCGGGTCAAATCTAGAATGCGGGAGAAACTGGGCTCATGTCTCTGCAGCACGCAGATTGTTCTCTTTTTTCCTAGGTCAGCCTCTTCTCGCTTAATCTGGACAATTACACCTCCTGCAGGTGACAAGTTCAATGTCTCTTGCAGCAGCAGGTTGCTTTCCAGGCACTTCAGGACAGGGGGCAGCTCCTTACTTCCACTCAAGACTCACAATGTCCCTTACCTGTGGATAGCTGGCTGTTGGGCAGACACCAGCTCTGGTTGCACAGCGGTCCTCTGAGTAGGCTCTAGAGCACTCCCTTTCTTGGTCGAAGAGAACATCTGGAATTACACGTGGGTCAGCATTTCTCACTTTTTGACAGTCATAGAAGGCAGGGAATGTGATTCTCTGCACTTTTAGAACTGGTGTGGCGTGGTTGTCCTTTCATTTGTACCCTCCAGACCGTTTTCCAACAACAATGGAGACATTGACATGGCACAGACAGAATAATCAGAGCTGTGTCATGTACATACAGGCAATACTGTGTCCTGGACAACATTATCCAGTCAGGAGCCAAAAGTAAATAATAAATTAAAAATTTCAAAACAATAGTATCGATAGAGTCTGCACAGGATGCAACTAGTGTGATATGACTAAAGCGTGGTCAAAGAGGGATTAGGACATTATTGCCAGTGGACACTGTGGGCCTTGCAGCCCATCTGGTGTTGAGGGGTGCTGACACCAATGGGTTGGAGCTGTGCGCCATTGCCAGAATGATTAGGGACTGTCGATGAGTATGGAAAGGGCATGGAGCGTATGGTTGCACTACCCTCTCGGTTTTATTCCAGTAGTGTCCCTGGGATATTCCTTTCAGGGAGGGTCGGTATAATTTTTGGGCTCAATGTTTGCAATGTATGTGTCCCAGCTACCCCCTCCCTTGTGCGCAGCAGCTGGAGTGCATCTGCCTCCGCGCATTCCCACTACAAGAATGCAAGTAGAGCGAGAGGGCCCCATTGCCGAGGAAACGGACCCTGGAGACGAGGGGGCACCAACGGACTCGGACGAATCGGTGACCAACAGTGCCCACATGCCGGTGATCACTCCGAACTCGGTTGAGGACCTTTTGGATGGACAGGGATGACGGGGTGAGCTGCTTCCGTTTGGGTGGGGGTCTGCAGCGAGGGTGGCAGGGGTAGGCGATTGCCCATGAACTCCGGTGAAAATAGGGGAGGGGTGCCCTGCTCGTGACATAGCTTTGTGTTTTGGGCTCACTTTAGTCTCGGCAGCTCGGGAGTCGAGGGCCCATTACCGGCGTCCGGCCCGCACCTAGCCCTTAAGGCCTTCCTGCGGTGGCGACCGCAGGTTTAGTCGGGGATAGTGGGATTGTTGGGGGTATGGTTTGGATGGGAACTAGATGGTACTATTTGGGTCCTGTTCTGGGGAGGGTGGGCAGGGGTTTGTTCCGAACGGGAGTTGATGTTTTTTGGTTGGGGAAAATGGCCGCCATCAGTGTTGGGTTGATTGTTGCTCTTTCTTTGTTGAGACCAGGGTGGGGAGACCCGGAACGAACGTTATGGGACAATGGCTGATGTTACTAATTTGAAATGCATTACTTGGAACGTACGGGGACTTCACACTATGTCTAGACGCCACAAAGTCCACGCTTATTTAGTGCGTAGAGGGGTGCAAATGGCGCTGCTGCAGGAGACCCATCTTAACAAGGCGTTAGGGGCGGCGCTACAGCGTAGGTGGAGAGGGCAGGTCTTCTATACTTCGTACTCAGCGTATGCCAGGGGGGCGCTGATTTGGATCAGAGCTGGGGTTCCATTCCAGGTTACGAAATCAGTGGTGGATCCGGAGGGTCGCTACGTAGCCATCTCAGGCACACTGGGGGGGAGGGGGCTAAACGTTTGCTGTGTTTATGCGCCTAATGTGGACCAGCTAGCCTTCCTTTCCAGGTTATCGGGCTCATTGGCCCACTTCTTCTCTGGGCCCCTCCTGGTCGGAGGGGACTTTAATTCAATAGTGGACGTAGAGGCCGACCGCTCGCACCCCCCCTCCCTGACTCTCCGGTTCGCCGTGTGGCTAAAGGTAGGAGGGAATGGCAGACGCACTGGGGGCTCACGGACATCTGGAGGGCACAACACCCCGACACTAGGGACTACTCCTACTTCTCGGGCCTGCACGAGTTGCACGTCCGACTGGACGGGTTTCTGGGCTCGGCGGAGCTGGCTTCAGCAGCGATCCGGTCTGAATATCTGACCAGGACTATTTCAGATCATAACCCTCTCCTGCTGGACCTTCACTGGTTTCCCGGGGTTGCCGCTGTGCCCACCTGGAAAATGCGCCCGGAGATCTTGGAGGACATAGTCTTTAAGGCAGACCTGGAGGATAAAATCTCGGACTATTTCGCGTCCAATGGGGGTACTGCGGGATCGAGGGCGCTGGAATGGGACGCCTTTAAGGTGGTGGTCAGGGGCTACTGCATTTCTAAAAAGGTGGGCATGCGGCGAATCATCCTTGATGACTTGGCTGCGGCTGATCGGAGGCTCCGTGAGTTGGAACTCCGCCGCCCCGGGCGTCCTGAACTCCAGGAGCGCACAGCAGCGGCGAAGGAGGCGGTGGCGGCGGAGGTCGAGCGGTTGCGCTGTTTCGACTACAAGGCCTATACTGCTAGGTCGCTCGCGAAGGGTGACAGATCGGGCGCATTGCTGGCGTGGTTAGCTAATCCCACACGCCAAACCACTCTAACGACGTCCATGCGCACTGCGGAGGGGGCCGAAGTGTACACTCAGCCTGAGATCTTGAGTTGTTACCTGCGCTACTATGAACACTTGTACCGCAGCTGCTCACCCAGGGACCCCGACCTGATTGAGGACTACCTGCGTCCCCTGGAGCTCCCAACGATGGAGCCGGACGTAGCGAAAGCTCTGGGCTCCGACATCGAACTGGGTGAAATCGCAGCGCCATTAAAAGGATGGCGAGGAATAAGACCCCGGGCCTAGACGGCCTTCCGATTGAATTTTACGCCGCCTACGCTGACCTCCTGGCACCGAGGCTGCTAATAGTTTACAGAGAGGCGAAACGGCTGGGTCGACTCCCCGGCTCGATGTGTGAGGCCTTGGTGGTTCCCCTTCTCAAACCGGGAAGGGATTCATCCGACCCGGCGTCCTACCGTCCCTTATCCATGTTGACGGTCGATTATAAGATACTGAGCAGCATATTGGCATCGAGGCTGCTTGGTCACATGCGCTCTCTGGTACACGAGGACCAGGCTGGATTCATTCCCAAGCGGAACACGACCATGAACATCCGTAGGCTGTTCCGTTTGCTGGGTGAACCGCACGTGGACGCCCCGTGCCCGGTGGTCCTTTCGGTGGATTTGGAAAAGGCCTTTGACAGCCTGGAATGGGACTACCTGCGTAGTGTACTACTGCGGTTCGGCTTGGGAGAGGGCTTCGTCAGGTGGACTACGGTATTGTATGCCTCGGCATCGGCCATTGTACGGGCAGGCCCGCTAATTTCCTCGCAATATCCGGTGGAAAGAGGCACGAGGCAGGGTTGTTCACTGTCCCCGCTTCTCTTCGCACTAGCGGTGGAGCCGCTGGCGCTGCTGCTCCGATCGGGGGTCCACTTTAATGGTTTGCGGACACCATCGGGCCCACATCATGTCTCGCTGTACGCTGATGACCTGTTGCTCTTCCTTGAGGACCCGCTTGATGCCTTGAATGGGGCTGCATCGGCGCTCACGGCGTTTGGGGAGGTCTCCGGCCTTCGGGTGAATTGGGCCAAGACCTGTCTGTTCCCGGTTCGCAGGGGAACGCCCAGCCCCGACATCAGTAGAGAGATTAGATGGGAACCTGACTGCTTCAAGTACCTGGGGGTATACATCTACCACGACCCGACTGACCTCCTGGATGGGAACATAGCTCGTAGCACTCGCGCACTGCGTGGTTGCATGGAGTTCTGGGCTACCCTGCCGCTCTCAGTGGCGGGGCGAATCGCTCTGCTAAAAATGGTGGCGCTCCCCCGGCTGCTGTACTATTTCCGTGCGCTGCCGGTTTGGGTCCCACCGGCCACCTTTCGTCTACTGCGGTCAATGGTGGTGGGATTCCTCTGGGGCTCGGGCCGCCGGAGAGTGGCCCTCAAGACCCTAATGAGGCCGAAAGCTGAGGGTGGTCTTGCGGTGCCGGACTTTGAGAAGTATTATTTGGCAGCCCAGCTACAGACCTTCACTCAGGAGTTCGCCAGAGAGTTCCGAGGCCCAGAGACCGGGAGGGGCACAGGGATGGCTAGGCATGTTATCTCCTTCATCGCGTTGCGACAACGTCTGGCCTTGCAGGACCTGACGCTCGAAGAAAAGACCATTCGCTTATGCTGGAACCGCGCCCATGCCCGGGGACAGTTGCGGCTGCCGTATGCACCCGAAATACCTTTAGGTATGCTGTCGGCCCTGCCTCACGGCGGTGACTGGTCACGGCTAGCGGACTGGTAAGACGCGGGCCTGCAGCTGGTGGGCGACCTCTACGAGGATGGGGCGTTACTACCCTTTCAGGAGCTCATTGACCGCTTTGATGTTCCTCGTGGCGACTTTCTTCTGCACGCGGCCCTGGTCCGAGCGATTCAGGCGCACTGGAAGAACGGACTGGAGGAACCTCCTACATCCCCGGTGTGCCAGTATGTTATGATGTCCGCGGGCACGGTCAAGGCGGTCACATGCCTGTACAACAGACTGGTCAACGAGGGGTTAACCCCCCTCACCACCTTAAGATCCCGCTGGGAGGCGGACGTAGGGAAGGAGATTCCGGAGACGACCTGGTCACAACTCATGAGGCGGGCCTGGAAGGGCACGCGCCACGCCCGCTTTCAATTGGTCCACTTCTTTGTACTCCACAGAGCATATTTGACCCCGGCGAAGATCCAGCAATACTTTGCCATGGACTCTGCGGACTGCCCCAGGTGCCGAGCGCCTGGAGCAGACCTCCTCCACATGCTGTGGTCTTGCCCGGGGTTGTCCTCCTATTGGCTCGAAGTGGGGGACACCCTGCAGAGGGTGACGGGGAGATCCTTATCGGTTGATGCGGCAGTGGGGCTCCTGCACTGGTTTCCGCATACCCCCAAAAATAAAATCTCTAGTAAATTCATCGATCTAGGGCTTCTCCTCGCTAAACGGGAGGTGACCAGGAACTGGAAGGCAAGGGTTGGTCCAACGGGGGTTCGGTGGCACAGCGAACTTTTGAAGTGGGCGGCAGGGGAAAGCACGCTGCGATACCAGTTGGCTAGGAGGCAACACAACGAGAAGGCGCAGGAGGCAGCGTTAGAATGGGAGACATTGGTGCAGGCCCTTAGGGATTATTGCGCTTCCAGCGACTCCGAAAGTGAGGATGCAGCTCGACCCGAGTCCCGATAGACAATGGTACTTTACATGTCTGTAGCATTCCCGGGGGATTCTCCCGTGGCTCCTTCTACATCTATTACCATACACTGATGGCGGGGTTGGGGAGGGTTCTGTTTAGTTCATAGGGTTTTTTGGGGGGGTTTTTCTTTCGCTTCCCCTTTTTTTTTTTTTTTTTTGTAGGATGGTTTGGAAAAGCAGATGACGGACTGTGGTTCATCCGGACCGGCCTCGACCTCCTATTGGGCCCTCACTGATAATCGCCGCCCGACCCTCGGGTTGTGGGCTAAATGGCTGTGTACCTGATTATCTTACTGAGGGGGGATGGGATATGTTCTACTATTTTCGTCTGAACTTATAATGCTGGTCCACTTTGTAATTTTTTTACTGATTCCTGCAATAAAAATATATTAAAAAAAAAAAAAAAAAAAAAGAATGCAAGTAGACCTCTCTGTGTGTCCGGAGCAGAGGATGCCTTCCAGAACATTGTAATTTGCCATTTGAATAGTACAAACGTATGGTCTATAAACCTATTTAGGTGTTTGCCCCCTTTTTCTCCCGGTGTTCTAGAGGTCAGTGCTGTGTATAGTGTGGAGATTGCGAGGTGCATACCTCCATGAGTGAGGAGGATGTGGAGCATAGTTGACTAGCCTCCCCGGTGTTCCAACTGGCATGCACTATGGTGTGGCATGTCAGGATGTGACCCGCACCTATATTGTATGTGTCCATTATATATTGGAAGGGCATAAGAATGCCATCATGGAAGATATTCTCTGGATGGTTAATCACTGCTTCCTGGTCCAGAGGCCTGGTCGTGCCATAGTACTATTAAGGGTGAAAATGGAACACGGGGCACCTGCTATGCCCAAATTGTTGCCAGCACATCCATTCCACCACTGTCTGGCACAACTCTTGTTGTGGATGGTGACATGGGTCTTTCAGCCAGATATAGATGCTCGTCTCCCCCAGGAACGTGCACATGGTTGACTGTTCGGGGCACGAGGCCATGCGCAGTCAATGCAGCGGCCACTGCAGCTGTGCTGCCACATAATACATTTCATAATTATGCGTGCCAAGCCCTCCCTTGAGCAAGGGCCTCTGTAGACTAGCGGACAGCATAAGCATTTTGGCAATTACCACTCGCCCCAACGGGGAGATGGCCAGCAGGCGGCAGAAAGAGAGGAAACCCTGGATCGACCCTATCCACATTACCTTCCTTGAGGTCCTTTCCGGTATGGTATCTGGATGCCCGAGTATTTGAATATATCATGACACCACCTGAGACGATGCTTCAGCAAAACACCCATATCAAGTGTAGGGGTGGGAGTGCGGGGGAACAGGCATGACTTGGGCCAATTAACCTTGAGCCCAGAGAGGACCCCAAATTCATCAAGCAAGAACATCAAACCTGAAAGGGAGGCCCCCACCTCTTGCAAGAAGACCAAAGCATTGTCTGCATACAGTGAAAGCTCCAGGATCCCCCAATCTTGTACTCGTAGGTGCAAGCAGCATGCCAGGGGCTCCATGGCTATCGCGAACATTAAGGGGATAATGGGCATCACTGTCTGGTTCTCATGTGCATGGAGAAGCAGTCCAGGATAAACTGGCCTGTCTGGACTCTCACTGTGGAATTTGTAAGGGTCATCAGTACAAAGTCCCAGCTGAGGATGTCAAGAGACATTGCTACCCAGCTATGTGCCTCAGGTGGGTGTCATGTATGATTCGTCGGATCTTTGGCGGCTCCTCCAAAATGGCAGAGGAGTGCCGCCTCCCTGCTCAGAGCCAGCGGGTGAAAAATAAAAAGATAATAAAACAGGTTTATTATAATTTATTTTTCGCTGACTGAACTAAAGGGAGTCTAGGGTGGGGCGGGCCAGGCCATCCTCTATGCCTAAAGCATCAGGGAGGAGTGATGGGCACTTGTAAGTGTGTATGTCAGTTTGGCCGGCTGTCTTCAGCTAGACAAACTGACATGCGCACTTATATTTCTCCAACTCAGCTGTGTTGCACAGCCAGGTGGTGAAAAGGCACAGGCTCCCTGCCCTTGAGTAAGCATTAAACCAGGCTGCTCAGGATAATCCTGACGCTTCTCTAATGCTGGGTAATAGCATGAGGAAAGTGTCTGGATTGGGTGAGGAGTCTGGGAACTTGTGCTGTGTGACCCTTGGACTGCTGGGAGCAGAGGAGCACTGAGGTGTCCGGGAGCAGCAGTGGCAGGTAAGTCCTTTTTTAAAATTATTTCCCTACCACCCTGCGCTGCCTCAACACTTTTTATTGGCATCAGCCGCCACTGCATCACATATTTAGGAAAGTGCTGCGATCCTCACTGATCATCATGCAATAGGCTGCCGACTAAAGGGAGCAATCTATTTGCTAACACCCTCCCCCAGATTTTACAATCAAGTTTGAGGAGGGATAACGGGCAGTAAAAAAGAACATACAAGGGGTCTCGTCCAGCCTTGGGGAGGGCCACGATCAGTGCTTCACGGTGTGAGTCCGGGACCTGAGCATTCGCCTTGGCTTCATTTAACACTTCCAATAGATGATGGGTAATTAGGGCTGAAAATGTGGCATAGTATTCGATTGGTAGCCCATCCTTAGTAACCCTGGGTGTAGTTTGCGTAGTATCGCTACGCGTAGCTACGCGAAGTGCACTGCGCACTATGCAAGCTACGCGTAGCTACGCGAACTGCGTAGTGCGGTAGGGAAAATGCTGTTCCCACTGATTGTACTGTGCCGGATGCTTGTCTGCACTGTGCAATCATTGCAAACGACATCTTGCACAATGCAAGCTGTCGCTTTCTGCCGCTTGAGTAGATTTGTACTCGAGCAGCAGGTTTCTCAACGCGACCACTCGCAATGAGAAACCTGACCTCCCTGCGTTGAGAATCTCGCCTGGAGGTTTATTTTCCACACTCGCGATCGACAACTTGATGTTGCTGATCGCGAACGAGGAAAAAGTCTCGCCGGGATGTTGATTTTGCTCGCTTGCGGTCGCCAACTTGATGGTTAGGACCGCGAGCAAGCAAAAAAGGCCTGCTACGCTACGCATTTTTGCACTGTGCTACATGCAATTTGCCTAGTAGTGCAAACTCCTACGCCCAGGGTTATTCCTTGGCCGGGGTCTTGTTATGGGCAATTTGAGCTATGGCTGTACTTATCTCCTCCAGCTGGATTGGCTCATCTAGTTTGGCCCGCTGGAGTGAGGACAAGTGGGGTAACGGAAGTCCATTCAAGAACCCATTTATTTGTTCAGGAGGAGGAGCGTCCCCCGCTCTGTATAAAGTGTGTTTCTAATCCCTAAAAGCATCATTGATGGAAGCCTGTGTGACTACAAGCTAGCCGCCATTTCGTCTGATGGCTCCACTCGGAACACACTGATGGCCCTTCTTAACCAGCCATGCCAACAGCCTTCCCGACCGGTCAGCATCGGCATGAAGTATGGTCAGTCAATGCTTGCAGTCAGGCCTTCCCAGGCACATTTCTGCCTCCATATACTGTTTGTGTAGCAGCTGGAGCCACTCAACCATCGTGATGCGATTAACCACTACCCTCTCCAGTGGCACAGCTCCCTCTCAAGTGCCACCAGTTCCTCCTGCAGGAGCCAACAAACTCCTCACGTATCAGACATGCAATGTCGGCGCATAACCACTTTGCGTGCATCCCATCCAAGGCTCTGGATGGGGTGAATCCTTTGTTAAGTTCAAAGTATTGAGTGATGCACTTCTAAGGATCTTCCCTAACTAGGGGATTAAGCAGCACCTCAGTCTGTAGCCGCCAGGTGGGTATCCGCTTGCATGATCTCTCCCATTGCAGGGCTAATTGCAATAGACAATTGTCCGATAGAGTGCAAGCCAAGTACACCAAATGTAGAACCTGCAACCCAGATGGTTGGTTCATAAGATGAGATCCAGTCTGCTGTGGATGTCATGGACAGGGTAGTAAAATGAGTACTCACGGTCTATTTGATGCCCCCCTCGCCACGCATCATATAATTGTTTTTAGGTCAGCCAATTTTGGAAATGTTGTGCCATCCTCCTGTATTGTTTCTTTTATAGATTCATATGCTTGAATCTTCCCCGTTATCATGGTGGGAGTCCCGTGGTAACAGTAGAAATAGCAGTACTGAAACATTACCATAGACCTACATAGAACAGAAACTACAATATAGTAACCTTTCAACCTTATTTTATAACATCCAAAGTTCAGCCAATCACAGCAGAGACCTCAAAGTACCCTTCTCTTACAAAGCCAACATACCCTATATTTCTTACTACACGTCATGTGATAGAGAGTCTCTATGAGCTCTGCTCAGTGAACATGTTCTATCTTCAAACATCCAAGTCCCAGGATAAATCTGAGGTGAAACAACACAAAAAATCTCAGGTGGATACTTCAAAATCTTCAGCTCCAGCTTCTGCTCCTCTGACTCCTGTCAGAGACCATTGGTCTTGTCCATCGACGGCTTCATCTTCAAAGATTCCAGCTATTACCAGAAAACCTGAGGTTCCCGCATTGTTAAAGGCCTCGTCTGCGACGGCTACTACGACAACGGCAGCAACGTCGGTAGGATTGCTTTAAGCGGTGACTACTTCGTCATCGTCAACGAGACCTTCACCGTCGACAAGAATTTCACCATCGACCACCGGCCTGTCGACGACTCTGATGACGGTGGCCCCACAGACGAAGACCATCCACGCAGCATTGATGGTGTTCCAGATGACTATCAACGACTGCACCGCCGTTGAGTACGTCAATGGAGGACAAAAACAGCTTCCTTCAGCCCAAGCAAGTACAGGATTTCTCTAAGATTTCCCCTTTGTCTCCATCTTACCTTTTGGATATTCAAGAGTGGGATGATTAAGGTTTGTTTGTCCCTGCATACAGTCCATCACAGTTAAGGTTCAAGTGCCAAGATTCAGATGATGAGGACATTGAGGACAATGATCCATCTTCTTACCTTGCAGGGGAATATTCTTATACAGATAGAGGTCCTTCTTCTGTGCAGGGGCCTGATTCCTTCCAAGAGCGTTACCCATATGATGATCGGGAGGAGGAACGCAATCATTTTAGAGAACCATCAGTGAATGTTCCAGTTTCCCTAGTGTCAATTTTACATCACATGATTGAAGATTATTATAGACATTTCCCAGATGCTAATGCTCCTCAAAGGCATTGTGATCTGTCTGGACAAAGTACTCCCAAATCCACCAGGTAAAAGGTTTTGCCTCCTCCAATAATCATCACTGAGGACATCCAGGATGCAGACCAGCAACAGATAGAGGAAGGTGAAATCCACACTGACTCAGATGTCCATGTTGAATGGGATGATTATATAGTCCCCATGCTACCATCCCCTATCCCATCTTCTGTGGATTCTCCTCCTGCAAATATCAGTGGATTTTACGATCTTTGGAAACGTGCCTCCAAACGTTTTGATCAGCCGATGCTGGCTAACCAAACAATGTTTTTTATATGCGTTCAAGCCAGGCAAACAGCGTTCCATCAGGACAATCCATATAGTCGATTTTTGTATGGCAAGAAGGCCTCAAGCTAATGAAAACTCCTGCTTCTGTTGCAGTGGTGATTCTAAAACTGAATAAAAAGTACAAGGCCCCTGATAACTCACCAACATGCCTCATTGGTCATCCGCGGCCGATCATCATGTAGGCAGCACAACGGAGAGCCACGAATCCGGTGTCTCCATGTACAGCTCCACCTGACAAGGATGGGCCCTGCCTTAAGAACATAGGAAAGAGATTCTCTGCGCTGGCAGCCACCTCCATTAGAGCCTCTATGGCCATCCTGGGGAGATATGACCGACAGATGTTGTCAGACATCTCTGCACTGTTGGAGTATCTTCTAGATGATAAAAAGATAGAGGCTAAGGACATTCTGTCAGAAGTGAAAAGAGCATCTTCCGAGCTCATTGAGATCACCATGAACATCTCAACTACTGTTTTTCGCCAGATGGAAGGGTCAGCAGTGATGTATTGTCATGAATGGTTGAGGGCAACTAACTACCTTCCGTCCAGAAATACAGGCCAAAGCACTTGATATACCATTTGAAGAAGAGTGCTTGTTCGGTAAGCTCATAGACGAAGCGCTACCTTCCTTAAAATCGGACGCAGACACAGCTAAGTCATTAGGCAGGCTCCAGAAACGCTGTTTTCAGTCCCTTCAGGGTAGAGTTCTTGGGCAGTACTTATCCCGCCCGCAATTCCAACAGTGGTGCCCGCCATATCCGCAGAATACCTACCAGCCATACAGTCAAACTTTCCAATCCAACGCTGCTTAGTCTTATTCAAGACCAACAAGACGCAAGAGGCAGCAATCTGCTGCAAATTCCCAGGACTCCAATAGGAGGCAATGAGATTTGCTAGGCCCCTGTCACCACATTCCCACTAAAATTTGATCCCGCCTTCTCCAAATTCTTTCTAAAATGGAACTCCATTTCTTCAGACAGATGGGTTTTAAACATCTTCGAGCATGGTCACACCCTGGAATTCGTTTAGCATCAACCAAATGTTCCACTGTGGAGAGCTCTGCATCGTCATCTTCTGGATCTCAAAAAGGAGATAAAATCACTCCTTCTCAAGCAGGCTATAGAGGTACCCCTCCAACAGCACAATCAGATGGTTTTATTCACATTTCTTCCTCATCAAGAAAGAGACAGGAAAATGGAGACAGGTCATGGACCTCAGAATGCTGAACAAGTTCATCAAAAATAATCATTCAGGATGTGCTCTCTCCAAGAAATAATTCTTCTCATGGAAAAAGGGGATTATCTGTCTTCTCTAGATCTCCTCAATGCCTATTTTCATATTCCCATCCACCCCAAGCATCGAAAACTTCTCTTGTTCAAAGTGGCAGGGTGCCATTATCTGTTCAAAGTCCTTCCATTTGGTTTAAAATACGCTCCAAGGGTTTTCACCAAGTGGATGGTACCAATAGCAGCTTTCCTAAGACGTTCAGGTCACCAGGTATTTCCTTACCTGGAGGATCCGACTTTTAGGCTGCAAATATTTCAACAACAGCCTGTCAGAATCTGTTCCAGTCTCTAGGTCTTCGCCCCAATCTCGAAAAATCGTCCCTCATCCCTTCCAAATCTCAGATTTTTCTGGGTGCATGGCTAGGCACGAATCTCGGCAAAGCCTTATCCACTCATGAAAGAATATTGAGTATTCACGATGCAACAATCAATCAATCAATCAGTACATTTGTAGAGCACACAACTCCCCCATGAGGGTCTCTGGGTGCTGGGGGGTGGGGGCGGGGGTGCTGCTACTGCTACTGCTCGAATAGCCAGGTCTTGAGGTGTCTCCTGAAGCGTGGGGTCGAAACGTCGACGGCTACTCCCTTTCATCTCAGTTGACGCCGCCCCTAGTTTTTGGATATAGACTACCAGCGTCAAATACATGATCTTTGATGAATGTTTGGAAATCTGTGATTCCATGTTTTGGCTCAGGGATCTGAAGCCAACTTAATTTCAAATAATTAATGATTTTGAAATAATCCTTTGTCACAACTATTATCATTTCTCACTAATTCCTCCCTTTCTCACAGCATCACGCTAATTCTCTCTTTCCCTTCCTTTTCTTGGGGCACTGCTAATGTATCCGTATTTTATGTATTGTAGACCTTGCCCATTGTGATTAATTTACAATGTGTCTTGCTTTAATGTCTTTACTTTTGCTGTAAATAAATGTGATAAATGTTTAAACGGTTCACTGGGACCCCTTTCTTATATATCATATAGCACCCAGGTCCCCAGTGACTTATTTGGGTAAACCCCCTCTCTATTTATCTGTCTCCTGAAGGCCAGCAGGTCCTGGGTCTGTTGTAGGCCGATGGGAAGGGTGTTCCAGGTTTTTGCGGCGAGATGGGAGAATAATCTGCCACCGACGGTCGCTCGACGGATGAGGGGGGCGGTGGCGAGGGCTAGGTCAGCGGAGCAAAGCTAGCGGTACGCGGTGTAGAAGGTGAGTCGTTCGTTGAGGTACCCTGGTCCGGTGTTGTGGAGAGCTTTGTGGGCGTGGGTGAGGAGCTTGAAGGTGATCCTCTTGTTGACGGGGAGCCAGTGAAGGTCTTTCAGGTGGCCTGTGAGGTGGCTGTGGAGGGGGATGTCGAGGATGAGGCATTCCGAGGCGTTCTGTATGCGTTGTAGTCGTTTCTGGAGTTTGGCTGATGTTCCTGCATAGAGACCGTTGCAGTAGTCCAGTCTGCTGGTGAGAAGGGCCTGGGTGACTGTCCTTCTGATACCGGCGGGGATCAATCTGTAGATCTTGCGGAGCATGAGGAGAGTGTTGAAGCAGGAGGAGGAGACAGTGTTCACTTGCTGGGTCACAGACAGAGCGGAGTCCAGGATGACTCCCAGGTTGCGTGCGTGGTTTGTGGGCTCCGGTGCAGCTCCCAGTGTGGGTGGCAACCATGTGTCGTCCCAGGCGGAGATGCTGGATCCGATGATGAGGACCTCCATCTTGCGTGAGTTCAGTTTCAGGTGGCTGACCATCATCCATTTGGCGATGGCTTTCATTCCTTCGTGGAGGTTGGATTTGGCGGTGGTGGGGGCCTTGGTGAGGGAGAGGATGAGCTGGGTGTCGTCGGCGTATGAGATGATGTTGAGGTTGTGCGATCTGGCGAGCGGTGCCATGTAGATGCTGAAGAGTGTTAGACTGAGGGACGATCCTTGGGGTACGCTGCAGATGATCTTGGTGTCTTTAGAGCGGAATAGGGGGAGGCGGACATTCTGGGTTCTGCAGGTGAAGAAGGAGGTGGTCCAGTCCAGTGATTTGTCGCAGATCCCTGCATTGCGAAGGCATGTGCGGAGGGTGTGGTGGCAGACGGTGTTGAAGGCGGCCGGGAGGTCCAGGAGGATGAGGGCCGCATTTTCTCCGTTGTCCATCATGCCCCTGATGTAGTCTGTTGCGGCGATGAGGACTGTTTTGGTGCAGCGGTCGCGACGGAAGCCGGATTGCGACGGGTCCAGGATGTTGTTCTTTTCAAGGAAAGAGGTCAGTTGCCTGTTGACGATCTTCTCGATGACTTTCGCCGGGTAAGGGAGGAGGGAGATGGGCCGGAAGTTCTTGCGGTCCTTGGGGTCAGCTTTGGGTTTCTTGAGTAGGGCGTTGATCTCGGCGTGCTTCCAGCTCTCCGGGAAGGTGGTGATCTCGAAGGAGCTGTTGATGATTTTGCAGAGATGGGTGCAATGGAGGAGCTTCCTTTGTTGAAGATGTGGTGCGGGCAGGGGTCGGATGGTGAACCGGAGTGGATGGTGTTCATGGTTTTGATGGTGTCTTCGTCGTTGACGTGGGTCCAGGAAAGCAGGGGGCCGATGTTGATGTGGCTGAGGGATGGTGGGTCTGAGGTGTCTGTGTCAGCCGGGGAGGCCTGGTTGCTGAAGTTGTTGTGGATGTCTGCGATCTTACAGTGGAAGAAGGTGGCTAGGGAGTCGCAGAGACCCTGTGATGGCGGGATGTCGTTAGAGTTGGAGTTGGAGCTGGGGTTTCGAGAGTTCCTTCATGACGTTGAAGAACTCTTTGCTGTTGTGTGCGTTGTTGTCAATGCGCTCTTTGAATGATGTCTTTTTGGCGGTACGGATGAGTTGGTGGTTTCTGCGTATGGCGTTCTTGTAGGCTGTGTTGGTGTCTGTATGTAGTGTCACTTCTTCTCGAGCCTATGGCAGGCCTGCTTGGATGCCTAGAGGTCGGCGGTGAACCAGATGGCTTTTCTGTCTGAGCGTCTGTTTGAGGGGTTTTTGATCGGGCAAGAGTGTTGGCGAAGTCTTCGATCCAGTGCTTGAGGTTGAGGGCGGCGGAATCGGTGTCGGTAGTGTCCATTGGTGGGTTTCGGGCGAGGGTGGTGACTAGCTGGTCTTCGGTGACTCTCAGTAAAAAGTTTTTTTTGTGAGACAGTACAAGTCATGGTTTAGGGATGATGTCTTTTTGCATCCTGCTAATCCCCAATTGCCGTCTCCACATGCGACCACTGCAGCAGCAGCTCGATGCGCAGTGGATTCAATCTCAAGGATCATCCAACAACAAGGTGCACATTTCAGCAGCAATGAGAACCATGAAGTCCTGGTGGATGGTCCAGGAAAACCTTTTGCAAGGCCTCTCTTTCATTCACACTGTGCCACAGCTGGTGATGACCTTGGATGCGTTGATGGACGGATGGGAGGCTCACCTTCAGGAATTACAGGTTCATGGCAAATGGTCCAAACAGGAGTCAGAGTGCCACATGAAATGAAATACCAGCATTTGCAAAGTGCACAGCTACCTCCGTAGAGGTGTCCGGGCACTGGGGCCCTTAGGGAAGATTAAGCAAGGTATTGCCCAGAGTCACATGGTTCTGGGCTGACCTGCCACTGGCACCGGGGATCAAACTATGAACCCTTTGGTCCGGAGTCAGGCACCGTGGCTGCTGCGCCACACCTCTTCCACATAAACATTCTAGAACTCATGGCAGTATTTCTGGGCGGTAAACATTGCATGCCATTACAACGCTCTCATTACAATGACTGTGTTGTTACATCACATGCCATTACAACGCAAGCTGTTACAATGGTTTGCTGTAGGCAGCAGAAGGTGTTGGATTTTAAATCCAACACCTTCCCTACTGTTGCACAGACTGGTTGGAATAGTAAATGATACTATTCCAACATCTAGCGCCCTACCTAGAGCAAGTTGTTGTAATGACTTGCGTTGTAATGATCTGCAATGTGACAACACAGTTGTTGTAATGACCGCGTTGTTATGGCATGCATTCTAAACACATGCGATGTAACGTGGCCTATTCTTCCTGGGCCTAAAAGCATTCCTGCATCGAATCAAGGTTTTGTCGCTGCTTATCAGGACAGACAATACAACAACAATGTTTTATCTTCAAAAACAAGGTGGCACGAGATCTAGAAGCGCTTTCCCTTCAAGCTCAACAGATTTGAGAATGGCTTCTTGCCAACCACATCTCCTTGCAAGTGGAACACGTGCCATGTGTCCACAAACAGTGGGCCGACTCTCTCAGCAGTGTTTCCAAGCAATGCCACGAATGGGAGCTCAATAATCAACAGATTCAGGTGGTCTTCCAGTCCTAGGGTTATCCAACGTTCGATCTGTTTGCTAAATCCCTCAACAAAAAGTGCCCTCTTTTCACAAAATCTTGGGGAGATGCCATCCAGTTTTCTTGGGTGGGGATGTTCACCTACGCCTTTCCCTCATTTCCGCTCATCACTCGGATCCTTCAGAAAATGAAGCAAGAGCTGTGTTGGCTCATTCGCAATGCCCCCAAATGGACATGGCTATTCTTGTATACCGAGTTGCATTGCCTCTCAGATTGTGCTACAATTATCTTTCCTACAAAGGAGGATATTCTTTGCGTGAACCAGGGCCAAGTGGTTCATCCGCAAATTTCCTCTCTTCATTTGTTGGCTTGGTTCCTCACCATGCTGAATTTGAAGACTTGAGCCTATCTGAGGCATGCAAGTCAATACTACAAAAGTCTCTAGATCCTTCCATGCTTAAATGTTACACAGATAAATGGAAGAGATTCTGTGCATGGTGTACCTCTCACACATTGCAGCCCTTTTTATCCACTCTGGAGCAGTTGCCGCCTAATCTCTTGCACCAAGGCAGAGCTTTCACACTCTTCCATAAAAGTTTACATTGCTTCAATCTCTAGATATTGAAGACGTTCGACACTTCAAAGAATTTATGAAAGGACTCTTTAGGGCTTATCCGCCTGTTAAACCTCCTCCAGTACTGTCTCAACTAAATACAGTCCTGTCACAGCTAATGCGTCCTCCATTTGAACCAGTGCACAAATGCGAGCTGAAGTTCCTTTCTTGGAAGGTGGTTTTACTTTTGGCCATTATGTCAGCTAGATGTATCAGTGAAATCCAAGCTTTCACAATGAAAGACCCATATCTTCAGTTTCTGCCAGGCATGGTTATCCTGCGCAGTAATCCTTCATTTATACCTAAGGTGCCTTCAACTTACCACCTCAATGAGCCTATTGTCTTACCCACGTTCACCCCTAATCCATCTTCAGCAGCAGAGAGAGCTTTGCATTCATTGGACATTAAACGTTGTTTAAAATGTACCCTACAAAGAATTAAGGTCTTTCGTAAATCCTCTCAGTTGCCGATTTCATTCTTAACACCTAGAAAAGGACAAGCCTTAACATGGGCCAGCATTGCTCGTTGGGTCGTTGGGTCACCTCACCTGATCGAGGGCGATTCACTTCACTCCTGAGGCGGAAGCCGGGAGTTAGTCTGGTGCTCGTTTTAATGTCATTTGCTGGTTTTTAAAACTCACTTTGTGATTTTTTAATAAAAAATTTGTACTGTTTCCCCTGTCACTTTGCCTTAGTAGGCGTCTACTGCTATTTGCGCCGCTTCTTTTGGAACTTTAGTGCCCCTTCTCAGCCGATTAGGCTGCTGAGTGATTTCGGGGCTTGGAGATGGCCGGCACTTCACAGCGCCCATCTTGGGGTGGAGGCAGGTTGGCGCTCTAGGCTTGGGGAAAGAACTTAGGCACACGCGCCGAAGCGCATAAATTGAGAGGGTCTCTTCTCCACGCAGTGATGCAAACAGCGGGCGCGCCTTTTTGCGCCAAAGGAGCGCCTAAGGAAAGCCCGTCTGTGCCCGTCCGTGACTGGACGGGACCAGGGGCTGGGAAGATGGGAGCCAGTACGACCAGTGTAGCAGGTAAACTACAATATAGCGGGAACAGCTCCAGAGAGTGGGGGGTGATTGTCCTCCATTTTGCCCTCTCGCCGCGTTACCTGAGGAGGTAATGACGCCTTGTCTTTATTGTAAGGCCCCGTCCCGCCGGATCCTCATGTAACAGGTCCTCTGACAACCGCAAAACCCACAACTTATTTATTATTGGTTCTTAATTGACGGTCTCTCCCGAAACATGCGCATGAAATCCGCATGTTATTGGAGGAGCAAGACCCCGACATCCTGTTCCTTACGGAAACTTGGCTAACAGAAGCCTCGGACCCGGATTTAGTCTGTGCCATCCCTCCCTGCTATGCGATTAACAGAATTGACCGGCAATCTGGTCGGGGAGGAGGGGTCGCTATTATTTATAGGAACTCTTTTGGGTGTCGAACCGCTGAGAGCCCGCTCTCTGAGTGTGAGCGCTTGGCGTATGCCATCTCTTTTTCCCCTACTTGTACCCTCTCAGGGATCTTGGTGTATAGGCCGCCGGGAGCACATAACAGCTTTTGCAATGATCTTCATGACAAAATCACCCACACCATCAGTAGTTCCCCCAATTTTTCCATTCTGGGAGATTTTAATATACACCTGAGGCTTCCTCTTCACAAGATCTTCTGGAAGGATTGGGGATGCTACAACTCAAACAAATTGTGGCTGGACCCACCCCTGGAGCAGGTCACTTGATTGACTATTTCTTTACTAATCTGGAGGACATTAGTTGGGATGAATCACTCTTTGTTCCATGGTCAGATCACGCGCTACTCGCATTCACGTGGACTCCGGTCGATCCTAATCATCCGGTAAAAATTTCCAATAGGACAAACCGAATTTGGTTGAGACTCTCCTTGGATGACTGGATAGCTATCTTAAAAAGATCTCCTCCCCCTGTCTGTGATGATCCTGTTAGAGCTAATGCAGATTTTAATGAATGGCTAGAGACCTCATTGGATCTTATCCTCCCTATGACAGAAGTACGGCATCGTACCGGTCCAAATAAAATGCCCTGGTACTCTACGGACCTGAAGAATCTTAAGCGAGGTCGCAAGAGGGCCGAAAGGAAAGAAAGAATTTCTCCTCTGAGACTAAGAATGATTATAGACGTGCACTTAGGGAATATAAGAACCAACTAAAGATCACACAATCTGTTTATTACCAAGTGAAAATCTCTGCTGCCGCTAAGTCCTTTAGGGAAATTTTCAAAATCTTTGGTCACCCCCCCTGGTTCCTCTAATGAAGCATCTGACCCTCAGAAACGCTGCGAAGAATTGGCCCACTTCTTTGCCGAGAAGGTTGCCAATATGTATTCTGCCTTTCAACCTTCTGTTACCATCGATACCACATCCCCTTTGGTGGTGCCTGTACCTCCCACAGTACTCAAGTCTTTTCCTCTGCTTGATTTGCCCTCGGTGGAAAGACTCCTGGGGAATCTTAAATCTGGTTCCCCCTCAGACATCGTTCCTCCCTCTGTTCTTAAACAGGCTGTGGCGACTGTTGCCCCAATTATCAGGGACGTTATCAATTCCTCCTTGGTGGCAGGTTTGATGCCACCTCTATGGAAGCAGGCTAGAGTCAAGGCTATATTAAAAAAACCTAGTCTTGACCCGGAAGATTGGTCCAACTATCGTCCCATCTCTCTGTTGCCGGGGCTTAGTAAAATTGCGGAGAAACGTGCCAACCTGGTACTATCATCGTTCATTGAGAACAAGGGAGCCCTCCACCCTACCCAAACGGGGTTTAGAACTAAGCAGGGAACAGAGACTGCTCTGGTCGCGGTGATGGATGAGACTAGGAAAATTGTGGATGCAGGAGGCTGCGCTGCGGTGGTCTTGTTGGACCTCAGCGCAGCCTTCGACACGGTAAACCATCCACTCCTGACTCAACGGTTGCAGGAGGTTGGCATCACAGGGGTGGCTCTTAAATGGCTCCAGTCCTTTCTTTTTGAGATAACCTTTTCAGTCTTTGAGGATGAAGCAGCATCCAAACAACTTCCACTGCATTACGGCTTTCCCCCGGGATCATCACCTAGCCCGACCATGTTTAATATCTACATGAGGCCTTTGGCTTATGTGGTTCTCCCCTGGGGAATACAGCTGGTGACCTACGCCGACGATACGCAGTTGGTTGTCTCTCTTGCTAGGGCGGATGCTGTGTATTCCGGGACAAGCTATCTGTCCCCTTGTCTCACCAAGGTTCTGGAATGGATGGATGCCTCTTTTTTAATGCTTAATGGCTTAAAAACCGAGATCATGCTTTTGGTATATAAGGCCCCCATTAATCTTGATCCGTGGTGGCCAAGCTGTCTGGGCCCCTCCCCTGCTCTGAAGAACCAAATTAAGAGTTTGGGGGTTTGGCTTGATCCTTCTTTGGGCTTTCAAGTTCAGGCTCGGAAGGTGGCCTCGACATGTTATGGACTTCTTAGGCTTTTAAGGAAGGTTCTGCCCCTGCTTCCGTTCGAGGCCAGACGGGTCCTTGTCCAGTCCCTGATTCTTTCTTGACTGAACTACGCGAATGCGATCTATCTGGGTGCCCCTTTGGGCACTTTCAAGATACTTCAGTCCATCCAGAACTGCGCAGCCCGTCTGCTTCTGGAAGTACCAAGGCACTGCTCTGTGAAGGCCGCCGTGCGATCTCTTCATTGCCTGCCGGTGCAGGAAAGGGTCCGGTGTAAAGCCATGTGTTTGACCTACGCCCTTTGTTTTCTCATTATCAATCCTCCAGAGCTCTAAGTTCTAACCATCTAAATTTATTGACAGTCCCTAGGGCCAAGCGCTCACGGATGGGCGGCCGACGGTTCGCAGTTCACGTAGCCAAATGTTGGAATCAACTTCCTGATGACATTCGGCTTGAACCCAACCATATGGCGTTTAGAAAACGGCTGAAGACTCTCCTGTTCTGCTAAGTGGTGATGTTCTGCCTTGGTCTAAAAGCGCCGGGATGCCTCCGGGTAGCCAGCGCTCTACAAATCTGTAATCATTCATTCATTCAATGATTGTCTTCTGTCATGAAAAGCCTGGCTGCCCACTCAACAAGGAAAGTGGCAACTTATTCAGCCTTGTTTACAGGAGCACTCTACCTGACATCTGCAGGGTGGCAACGTGGGCGAACTCTCACACATTCATGAAGCATTACTGCCTTAACGGTTGGAAGAAGACAGATATAGCTGATCGGGCAAGCTGCTTTTCAACGAGTATTAGCACACACTTGGAATCTCTAGCACTAGAAGATTCGATCACAGTACTAGGTGATCTGAATTTTCACCTAGACGATAATAACAACAAAGAAACTCAAGCTCTCATTACGGATATGGAAGTCTTGGGGTTACATCAACTGGTTACCTCACCTACTCACCAAGCGGGACACATTTTGGATGCCATTTTCTCTAGTGCCCAGGGGCTCCAAGTATGTGACATCCTTCCACTGCCATGGACAGACCATTATGCGGTTTTCTGCACCTTGGCTATGGATAAAAAACCTATCACAGATATTTCTCCTCCCCAGCCTATAACCTTTAAAGCCTGGCACAATGTCAACCAGCGGGATCTAAAAAACCACCTGGATGATTCTCGTCCGCTAATCTCGGCCAACCCCAACCTGGCCATACAACAACTCCACGACTGGTTGGGACATGCCATGAACTCATTAGCCCCCACTAAGAAATTATCCACGAACAGGTCCACCCCTACCGCACCATGGTACTCGGATGAACTAAAAGCACAAAAACTACAGAACAGATACTGGGAAAGACAATGGAGAAAGTCTTATGATCCTATAAGTAAAATTAAATACAAGGAGGCTCTGGCAATATACAAAGCCATGATTATAAAGGCAAAAAAAGAGTACTATATGATGCAAATTGAGCAGGCAAAGAACTCTAGCAAAAAATTATATGATATAACTAAAGTGCTCTCGGGCAATACTCCAGACCTGACCCCACCTCAAACCCAAGATATGTGTGACGCCATGGCCGACTTCTTTTTCAAGAAGGTGGATGAAATTTATCAACCTTTCCTGGCAAAAATCACGCACTCTAATGATCCCAACATCAGTCAGGAAGACTTAACACCAACAGGGACTTCATCCTTCACAGACTTTCTACCACTGACAGAAGATCAAGTACTAAAAATTGTGTCGACAATCAAAGCTGGATCCAAGTTGGATCCTTGCCCACTATCGGCGCTCTTACCGGTGATGGACTCGATCATACCAGTCTTGACACAAGTCTGTAATTCCATCCTGCTCTCAGGGACATATCCCCTTAATCTAAAAACCACACTGCTCAAACCACTGTTAAAAAAACCAGGAGCTGATAAGTCGGAACTAAAAAACTATCGACCCATCGCCAGCCTCCCGTTCATGGCCAAAGTGGTGGAAAAGGCCATGAACCTACAATTAACTGAGTATATAGAAACCCACAAGAAATTAGATGATACTCAGTATGGATTTAGGAAATACCATAGGACTGAAACTGCCCTTATTAAAGCATCCGAAGACATAAGAATAATAAGAGACCAAGGCGGTACAGCGGTGTTGGTACTGCTGGACCTCTCAGCAGCTTTTGACACGGTCGACCATGGTATTCTGGTCGACCTTGTCGGAAAAATAGGCATCTCCTCCACGGCAAGAGCTCTCCTCGCCTCCTTTCTCTCTGAGAGAACGCAGGCTGTCACTCTTGGCCCCTACCAATCTGCCAAATTGTCACAACCGTGTGGGGTACCTCAAGGCTCATCCCTGAGTCCGACACTTTTTAATATATATGTGTCGGACCTGGCCAATGTCATCAAGGCACATGGGATGACCCTAACCTCCTACGCGGACGACACGCAATTGGTGCTGGCTATAAGGGGTGATGGAGAGGAGGTAGCTAAAAGATTCCAGAGAGGATTGACAGAACTAGGTGAGTGGATGGCAGCAAATTGCCTAAAACTTAACTCGGAAAAAAACGAAGTAATGATTTTTGGACAACTCTCACCAGAATGGCCTGCCTTATGGTGGCCCCAAACTTTTGGTGCCCCCCCTAATCCAGTGACTAAAGTAAGGAACTTAGGAATAATTTTTGACAACCTTTTGAATTTCATGGACCATGCTAGCAAAGTGGCCTCTGTAGCCCACCACAAACTTCGCATGATCCGAAAGATAAGTCCTTATCTTCCTACCACCGCCATTAAAACTCTGGTGAGCTCACTAGTCCTGACATCCCTAGACTATTGCAATGGGCTTTTTATCAACGCCCAAGTAAGAGTCTTAAAAAAACTGCAGACCATACAGAACGCAGCAGCACGTCTTATTCTGGGAATTCCTAAGTTTGCTCCTCTATCCAATGCCATTTCCAAACTACACTGGTTGACGATTCAGAACAGAGCCAGATTTAAATCTCAGTGCATTGTGTACAAAGTTCTAAATAAACAGGGCCCGCAGTTCCTTAAAGACCATCTACGACCGTATCAACCCACACGCCAACTGCGCTCTACCAACAGCAACCAACTAATGGTACCACGCACCAAAACTGTGATGTGGGGAGACCGACGGTTTGTAGTGGCAGCTTCCAAACTTTGGAACATTCTACCCCAGGACATTAGGGCATGTCCCACACTACTCCAATTCCGCAAAAAACTAAAAACTTGGCTGTTTAATAAATAATTTCCAGGTATAGAATAGTGGTCTGAGCAAGGCAGTTTATCATCTAGCCGGCAAATTAATCAGCGCCAAGACACCCCAGGGTATATGCTGCGCTTTAAAAATGCCAATAAATAAATAAATAAATAAATAAACGCCTCTTTGCTTAAGGTATGTGGCTATTAGCCTCTGTTTCTTTATATATACTTGCATGTTCTATATACCTACTTTTAAGCATGTTTATTTTTGTTTTGCGATGTATCTATTTTACATAATGGTGGGACAGTTCGCCAATCCACCACCATTCTTATGTCTTATTGCTGCAATACTGCTTACTAATCGGATTTAAGCATGTGAATCTATAAAAGATACAATACTGGAGAAAAAAGAAGTTACTTACCTGTACACTGTGGTTCTCCAGGATTTATATCTTTTATAGATTAACATGCAACCCTCCTTCCTCCCCGATTATGTTCACCATTTAGCTAAGAGTTTTATATGTGTATCCACTTGTGCTCGAAATCTGAGGTATAGTTACTCTGTAGGGGAAGGGTACTCTAAGGTCTCTGCTGTGATTGGTTGAACTTTGGATGTTATAAAATAAGGTTGAACGGTTACTAAATTGTGGTTTCTGTTCTATGGAGGTCTATGGTAATGTTTCAGTACGGCTATTTCTACTTTTACAGTGGTACACACACCATCAGGACGGGGAAGATTCAAGCTTGTAAGTCTGTAAAAGATATCAATACTGGAGAACCACAGTGTACAGGTAAGTAACTTCTTTTTGCGGATACATGCCTCATTACGCAGGAGAGGGATAGAAAGATCACAGTGCACGTCCAGCACACAGTTAAAGCCCCCCCAGATGCCCAGAAAGATGTGTGCCTGAAAAGCGCTGGGGTAGATGTGTCATGGAAGCTTGACTGAGTAGTGTTGGATGCGTACACTCCCACCAAGGTCAACAAATTATCTCCATTATCACATTTCGCGCTCTGGCATCAACACCATGGCTTCACTACACCAGGAGGGATCCAGATGAGTACCCCTCAACCATATGCTGATGAGTATGCCCCGTATACTTGTCCCCGCCACTTTGTCCAAACCTTGTAAAATTCCATAAGTGTTAGGTATGCTTCCTGCAATATTGCAATGTGTGTATGGCGTCGCTTGAGGTAGGCATGCATCCGATACAGTTTAGCAGAAGTAGCCATACCTTGCCCTTTCCATGTCATCATGTGCTGTGGGATAAGACTGTCTATTCCTGTACCTTTGGTGTGTGACAGTGAAATACGTTCCAATCATCAGGCCACCGCCCCAGTCCCCCATGCCCGCTGTGCCCTACACTACGCACTCACGCAAGCTGCTGCCATCCCCACCACTGAAGCTTATCACAGGATTGGACAACAATGTGAAAAGATTCCATAAAAATAGTCTTAAAGAAATTAAAACTAAACAACTGTTCCCCGCCCAGGTCAGGTGACATTCAAGTCCCTAGCCTTACACCCACAACAAAGAACCAGTAACTAAATGAAATTATCAGTGGGTGTAACGTCCATTTTGGAGTCTCTGTGGGGTATGGAAGATCAATTGGTCACTGTCTCCTTACCGTGGGCCTGCATCGGATTGCCTGCCATTCAGCCTCCGACGATCTCGGTGTCTCACCTTGATGGTACATGCACCAGCTGTAGCTCTACACCCATGGAGAAGCAAACATGGGGCCCAGCCGGGCATTCACAACAAGTCATCCATGGTCCTTGGTGTACGTTTTGGGCCTGGAGGGGTGCAAGTGGTCGAGGTCCCAGAGCCACCTTTATCTGAGCCAGAATTTGTGTCTTGCCTGGATCTCAGTAGAACATAGGAGTTTGTTCTGTGGTTTCAGGCTTCTTGCTCTGCCTGTGTTTTAACGTTCTTGCATTTCTGGCACCTAGGCCGGGGCACCAGCCATTGTACATCACATGAGTTCACAGAGGAAGTCCGAGCATACTCCCTTTCATGAATCCTGGTCAACACATCTTCAGGGGTCGAAAAGATATGTGATGTCTCATCGTCGATCACCTTTGCGGGGATTAAAAGTGCATATTTAAGTTGACGCGCCCGAAGGGCCTTCTGACCATTCAGAGAAACCCAGCAGGTGGACATTATTGCACCTTGAGCGCCCCTCGAAATCCTATTCTTCACGGTGCAGCGAGGCCACCTCCTCGCTCATGACCTTCATTTGCACCTGCATGTCCCGCACAATTGGTCTCATGGTGATCAAGGCTGATTCTCTACTCAGTCTGCTGGCTTTCGGTGATCTGCCCTCAGTAGGTTCACATCTAGTGAAACAGTTGATTTTGCCCTCCAGCGATGTTTTAGAGTCTAGTATTGTGTGAAGTACTTACTCAAAGTGGGCAGAGTGAAGCAGCTTTGAGGTGACTCAGAATCCAAGGCCTGGCAGTGGGAGTAGGTGGTGCAGCGCCGCTTGGGTCCTTTGCTGGAATCCTAGTCGTTTTGGGCGTCGTCATCATGATAGCCTTGGGTGTTGCCCCACCAGGTGTTCTCGTGAAGCAGTAGGGGTGTTGGTTCCTAATGTCCTCTGTCAATACTCACTCACAGTTCACGGGTAAGGGTGAAAAAACTTAAGTCCCACACCCGGGCGTGAGGAACCAGGCCTGAGATATTGTCCCTCTTGCCAAGCGCTTTCAGCAAAACGTCCCACTGCAAATATCATTCACTCGCACCAATGGTTTCCAGTTGTTTCCCACATTTTTCTTCAGGCCTGGGGTCCTCAGCTCTGAAGCTGAAATGAAAGAGGAAGGGCCACTCAGCTAGGCCCCCAGCTAGCTATTTTGCCTCTTCCGCGCTGCAGGCTGAGAGTTACATGGTCCCCAGTGGGTTTTAACTTGCATGCTCCTGCTCACCTCCCAGCAGTTGGGGTCCTCCTGATAAGTCTAGTCCCAGCAATCTGTAGGCCTTGAGAAAATTAGAAGTGGGGGGCCCTCCGTGTATCCATCAATCTGTGAGCTGAGTTCAGGGTAATTTTGGCCCAGTTGCATGTAGAGAAACACCCACGGGCCAGCAACCCAGACGTCTGACTCCAAATTGCTGCAGGAACCAGTGTGGGTGCATCAGGGCTCATATATTCACTCAGGCCGAGCTCATCCCCATCAGAACCAGCCGGCATGCCCCTTCAGCGCCAAGCACCTCCATGTGGCTCAGACACTGCCAGGCCCCCCCACCTCCCACAGGTAAGGGCAGGCGAAGCATCCAAGTTTCCGGGGGACCCCCAGCATGGCACTGCTGTTCCCAGTTACCTCATGGCCAGAATCAGTGAGTCAGGGTTATCGGTCCTCTGAGGGGCGCCCCCGTTGATCGCCCCCAGGGCCCAGGTTTTGGTCCAGGTACAGGAGGTGACAACAAGCCTAATTGGGCACTTCAGTAAGACACTTGGGTGTAGTCCGACCTCATCGTAGCGGAGCACACCAGCTCCGACACTGCCACTCTCGCAACATGGCCACTGTGATGCACCTGGACAATGCTGTAGGAGGCACCGTTCCAGGCCTCACTCACCAACAGCATTCCTAGCTCACAGCTCCATGGTGCAGTGGCGCAGCTCGCACATGCCTACTTCTGCTTATGTCCCCCAACAGGGCGGGCAGCCTAGGTGATGTATGCTGGTCGTTTGCAGCCGGTTAGGGATGCTAATCGTAGGATTATTTGCAGGCTTTCTTCGGAGCTCCTTAAATTGCGCACAATACAGCTGCCATCTTGGCCACGCCGCAGCCTATGTGGGTGTTGACTGTTTCAGTCCAGGAATATATTTTGAACCAACTGGCTGTGACTGAGTACCTATGATGAAGGCTAGATAGAGTCGTCCAGACACCAGTGTGAATTATGCTGCTACTCCAAAGCATTTCTGAGGTCCTGTGTTTGGTATCAGACTTTAGGGTGTATAGGATAAGAGATAGTGTCCCTTTGAAGTGTATGGACAGGCCTTAGTTACTTACTGCTCCAGTCTTCCCCTGAAGCGTTACTGACAGTAAGTTGGATGTAACTGAGCGTGCAAGATGCTCCTTCTTTTCTGCCTTTTTTGTTGGTTCTCCTGATAGGGAAATCCCAACCTCACCTCTCCTTCCTGCACACTCAAGAAGTCATAGACTGTTGCTTGTCCAATCTGCAAGGAATACACTTAAGTCACAAACTGCTCAGCGGTGGTCCCAGACCTTGACCTGTGGAACATATAGTCTCTGTCTGCAAAATTAGAGAAATTATGGTGCAGATAGGAACCTTGAGTCATTGTGCCTAGATTTCCCGCTGCCCAGTACCTGGAGTCCCACAACAATGGAGATTTAAAAATACATCTGTACTCCATGGTGGGGTTTCTGACTGCCAACTCCCCTTGTTGGGTTCAGTAATAAGAACCTGGAGAGTCTGTACCATGCACAAAAGAGCTGCCTTGAAGCAAGAGGCCTAATGACTCCTGAGGAAGGATACTTAAAGCACCCTTGCACAGAGGAAAACTGTCTAGCAAAAGAGGGCTGTGAGGAGCTATGCAGGGATAACTGAAGTTGTACTGCTGTATCATCTACACCACCAGGGCATGTGGTGAGGCATTGTGACCCTCGTTCCCCCCCACAGTGATCCCAAAGTCAAAAGTATTCCTTAATCTGTGCTCCCATTTGTGGCTTGTGAACTCACACTGCATGTCTATGGAGTCTTGCTACGAACTACCGGAAGTGGCGGAAGAGCCCCAAAATATACAATGACCTAATCAGTCAGTGCCTTAACAATTTGGCACTACAAAACATCCCCACCGCGATTGGCAGTTTATCTTCGACGAGAGGAAGCTATACTTGCGACAAGTCGACTCTATATTACAACGGTGCACAGTCATCGCATCATCGAAATTACCTCTGCAACCCAGGGTGGGTTGTTCATTTGTTTGAGTGTTGGGCTTCATATTTCGATCTAAGGAAGATCCTATAAAGAGTTCCTTCCCTACTGGAGCGAGTGTCCTCCGTTCTTGTGTCTATGCCGTCTGCCTTCATCTGACCTGGGGGTGTGTGCCTGTACTTACCTGCACTGCCAGAGGGCGACCTAGGACAGTGTGTGTGAGAGCATCCATACAGTCAAGAGCTGCATCCCAGCTCCCTCCTGCAATGCTTTGTGAAAAGTGCCCGCTAGGAGTATAGGAGAACTTTTAAAGACATTTAATAGATATTATATAAATTAGAAGTCTCTATGCTGTTTTGACTGTCTAGCAACTAGCTACTCCCTATAGAAATTAAAAGGAAAACATATATGTTTCTTCCCACTCTACCCCAAGCCTTGGGAGCCTCCTGAATATATCTTTTCACCCTGTTCCTTTTTTATTAAGTAGTAATAATTATAAAAAGTGATGTGTATAATTAATTGAAATAATTTAGGTATATATGAACAGCAATTATAGTTGCAAGCATTTTTATAATTTTTATAATTAAAAAATAAATATCTATTATTTCTATATAATTTTCACATTGTAATATTTACTTGTTTAGCTATTTTAAATATCTTAATGTATCCATATTTCCTATGGGTTTTTATTTAAATTCCCTACCACCATCATTTTCTGTGGTGGAGTGTTGCAGCACCAGTGATTTGGCAATTGTGGTGCTTGAATTGCTACAGTTTTTTTTGTAGTAACTTACTTCTCCAATTTTGTGAATAAGCAAAAAGTATTAAACGTACTCAAAAGTGTAGGCGACTCAGTCCCTAGGATTACAGGCAAGTAACATTTTATTATTTATCTTTGCAGTCGAGTCAGACTTTAAGTAACAAAAAAGTTACTTATAGCATCTTTCAAAATTCCCTGACCTGTGATATTTCGAGTATTCAGGTTCTCTGATCATCCCCAGTCTAAGTTTACCCAGCATGTATTTTCAGTCTGGTTTTAAATGACACCATGTGGTTGAGAGCTTTAGCTGAAGTAGATAGCACACCTCTCCCTCTCCTTCCCCTCACGCACTTTTTGTGACTTTCCATTTGATTTTCAGACACTGGTTGATCTCTAGGATTTCTGCAAGGTAATGACTTGTGTCCACACCAGTACTTTTCTGCATGTTCAATAATCTTATGCTCTAACACTTTTTCCATTATAGTTCGCTATTTACATTTGATACCCAGTATCCTTATTTGTTTGGATAGTACAATATCATGGTATGGTTCTGTAGCATATACAATGGGCATATATATTAATTATGCTAATATATTTACAGCCTTCCTGTCGTTTTTAGCAGTAGCAAGGAATTAGAGGGCACCAACCAGAACTCCATTCCCGGGAAGAGACACCCTTGTAAATCACCCTCACTAGGATCAGCAGTTCCAACTTTTCCATTGTCCACACCATCCTGGAGAAATGTATTTCGTAGATCGAAAGAATTGCCAAAGACGAAACGGGATAGCAGTCTCACCTCAGGACAGGAGTCAGGTAAGGGTAGGGTGAAATCACTTTCCATTTCCAGAAGGTGAACAAACTGTCTGCCTTTGCTGGCATTAAGGAGAAAGTCATTGGAGGGAAGTGTACTGCAACATTATTGTTTGATTTGTATCTTGTATGATGTTAAACCTCTTTCCCCGGTGGTTGAGGGTGTGTCCTGTCTTTTTATAATTAAAGAAAATAAAATAGCCTGAAGTGCTGGTTTTTTTGTAACCCATGGATTTGTTGTTTGTATGAATTAGCAAGAGAATGTGAATCTTCAATATCTTTTGTGGTCAAGCTCCAATTCAATTTACTTTACTATGCTTATGCTGTTAGCAGGAGGGGGAGTATGAAACACCGGTAGATATGTGGTGCGGTGCATGGTTTAGGTTAGTAATGAAATATTTCCTATATTGAAAAGAAAGGTAATTATTCCATAGTCGATAATGCCTTTTTAATTGAGACTAATACTATTTTGCTTTGAAGACTGCAGACATTTGTAGTATGATTGAACCAATAAAGAATGGTAGATATTTGGATAACACTGTCTTCACTCCCACAGTCTTTATTCTGCATACATTTGTTTCCACATAGAAGGCACAGTTTTCAAAGTCATCTGCAAATGTAAGTTTTGCAAACTTGCACAGATGGTTTGCCTTGATTTCCAAATTTGCTTTATTGCCATAATTCTACTCCTTAGGCAGGAAATGGGTGTGCCAGTGCAGAGATAGTCTGGAAAGTTTAGGAACACATGCAAACATGAAAGGTTATGTTTTTCATAGATTAATTTTTCCGACCCGCTATTCTCATTGGTAACATATTTAGGCGTAGGGGCCGATTTAAATCCTGGCGAATGGCCCATTGTTCTGCTAGGGCAATGGAGAAAATTACTCCATCGCCCTGGCGAAGGGACAGCATGCCAGATTTATAAATAACCGACAAGCTGGTGGTCATTTATAAGGCATTACCAGGAATGTATTTTGCTATTTGGTGTAGGGCTCCTTCAACATGATGAGGCCTTTAACCAAACAGTTTTCTTGTTTTATTTAAAATTTTCATTGTGAAAATAAGAAAGAAAATGCCCCCTAGCCATTGAAGTGGATTGCATTGAACAATTTTCACTGCCCCCTTTCCTAGAGACCGTCAGAGATCGGTGTCCTAGAGATCCTCAGAGATCAGCGTCCTAGAAATGCCGATCTCTGACAGTGTACTTCCCACTCGATAATTCAAATATCGATTTGCCCTAAGGTTATTGTAAGGCCCCACATAATCACTTAAATGGATCGCGAGCAGGAATCGCTTTGATGCATTTATTCATTTGGACTAATTATTTTAAAGTCCTCATTTTGATCCCATCCTAAGGGTCTTCAGTCTACATATGAACTTTCTTGTCCTGAAGATGGTCTTATAGATGTATTATAACATAAGACCGAAACGTCGACATACAAAGAATTGTTATATATGAACCAATCATTGAAAGTTGAATGATAATTTCTATTTGTAAACAAGTGAGAGAAATGGGTTATCTGCAACAGTGACTATGAGACAATTTTAGTTGAAAGACTCCCAATCTCTGTTATTTTTGTTTTTGTGAATGTTTTTTGTACCCCGCTAGTCTTTCTAACTGTATCATTCTGAACAAAAAAGTATACACCCATTGTTGTTGTTCTGTCTGATATTTGCAATGCTTTGACTATAGTAATTGATTTTTTTATTTTATATATCTTAGGCCACTTGTTAGGGCACTCAAGAATAACCGGAAATAATTGATCCTGACTTTTTCTAAATATATCCCTTGTAGGCACTATTACCAGATAGAAACCTTTAGAAAGTTGGCATTTTCTTGCTTAGCCACCCGCTACTAGTCAATAGTTTTTATTTTAGAACATGATTTAGTTCACTTTTTTTCTTTTTTACAACAAATGGTTTATGTACAAAAACTCACAAAACACCACAGAAATATTTACAAAAAGAATTTTAGAAAAATGCCACAATGACTAGCCAGCAATTTGTCTTATCTTACCACTTGCATTCATAACTATTCATTCATACACCATTCCACAGTCAAAGACAAGTCACATCCTACACATATTCATATACCCATTTTCTTGGTTCCCTAAAAACGTATTTTTCTTAAATCAGCGAACCGAGGAACCTACACCAAACAAAGAAATAATTTCCATCAAAGATTTATGCGTTTCAAACCCACTTCTCTCAGGGGTTCTCTTCAGGACCAAAACAACAATTCCTTAATCCACCAGTGGATGGTATTCAAAAGTTATCTAGAACAGCAACATGCATGAATGGCGTGGAGTCTTGTGATGTTATTTAAGATAAAGCTTCTGCTCTTTCTCACTGTTACTTCACAGAGCGTGTCTGGAGCTTTGTATGGCTTTGAGTTATTTTCCGGCTTTGAAAACGCCGTCTTGGTGTGTTTCTTTGTGCGACCTAGGTCTGCTTGATGACAGCGCTATCTTTTAATTCAGGAAGATCCTTGGCCATGCGCCTTGTACACTGGCCATCAGTACTGGCAGGTGTGTTGTTCTCTCTGGCAGGTGCCTCAGGAAGCACTGAGGATGCCTTGCATTTTCTGCTGCCTATACACCAGTGCAGGCTGATTTGCAGTACCTTGCTGCTGAGGCATACTGGAGCAACCTTCATACTGGATTTGTGAGTCACTTTATGCACATAGTCAACTTAATAAGAGATTAGAAACTCATTAAACAATACCTTGATTGTCAACTGTCTATGCGATTGTTGGTCTGCTCGTGCCTCTCACATTGTGAGACCACTACTTTTGAGATGTGGCAGGACCCTTATCTCATTGAAGCAACTCAGGTACTCTTGTGATTTGGTCAGGGCTGAGCCAACAGCCAAACTGCAGATGCCATTATTTGGCTATCCACAGCATTCTTGAGGGAACTTCAGGAAGATGGGTAAGAAACTTACAGAAACTTGGCTCTCCCCTTGCTCTGAGCCAGATATCGTGCAAGCCCTCCCCCCTGTTACAAAGAGTGGACCGTTCCAAGGGTCAAGGGGGTGGGATCGCTATTGCTTACAAGTGTCAGTTCACTTGCCGCCTACTGGGCTCCCCCCTCAAAGACTGTGAAAATGCCCATTTCTCCATAGTATTCTCCCCGCTGCTTGCCCTCACAGGCATTTTGATCTATCGTCCGGCCTGGGCCAATAAGGTCATTCAACAACTCCGTGCTGGAGGCCACTATCAACCTAGCCAGTGCATCGAGTAATTTTACAATCTTGGGAGACTTTAATCTCCATTTCAATGAGCCTCCCGCTCCTTCTTTAGAACTTTCCACCTATGACCAAAGAATCCATTACCTCTCTGGCGACCATGGTAAAGATTGGTTCCCCCACCGACCCTGCACCCTTGAACATCTTGAAACAGGTCATGCCTATTATAGCCCCCATCCTGACTAATCTGATCAATGCCTCACTCACTGTGGGACTAGTCCCCTTCAAGTGGAAAGAGGCAAGGGTCAAAGGTCTACTAACAAAGCCCCACTTGGACCCGACAGATTTGGGCAACTACCTCCCCATATCCCTTCTCCCGCCCATAAACACGTCAACTCAACTCTCTCTGGTTTTCCTTGACCTGAGCGCTGCTTTCGATACGGTAAATCACTCGATTATGATCCAGCGACTCAGAAACACAGGAGTGGATCGCACAGCGCTCCAATGGCTAGCCTCCCTTTTAGAGGGTAGAACCTATCAGGTTTTTGAAGAAAATACTATTTCCAAACCCACATTCCTTCAGTGCGGGGTGCCTCAGGGCTCCTCGCTCAGCCCAACCCCTTTTAATGTTTACATGTCCCCGCTAGCAGACATAATAGACCCACATGGTATTCGTATAGTCACCTACGCTGATGACACTCAGCTGGTGGTAGGGCTCAATCAACCAATCAGGAAACCCTGATCGAGCACCTGCTTGAGCGACATCTCAAACTGGATGGACGAGTCCCAGCTCAAACTTAATGGGGGAAAAACTGAGATTATGATCTTGGGTAACCCTTTCAGTTTTAACCCCAGTCTGATGTGGCCTTCTTGCATGGGCCCAGCCCCTTCCCCAAAATCAGAAATAAAGAGCCTTGGAGTATGGTTGGATCTTAGCCTCACGACCCAAGCCAGGAAAACAGCATCCCTGTGCTATGGCCTCCTGAGAACGGCGCGAAAGGTTCTACCCCTCCTTCCCCCAACGGCAAAGAAAGTAATACTCTCCAGATTGGGCTATGGGAACGCACTGTACTTAGGCGCTCCCATTTCCGCAGTCAGGAAACTTCAAACCGTTCAAAATAGCGCAGCAAGGCTGCTGACAGGAACTTCCAACAGGCTTTCCATCCTCCACTGGCTCCCGGTTCAAGAGCGTATCAGGTTTAAGGCTTTCAGCCAGATTCATCATTGTAAATTCGGTTCGCAAATTGAGCGAGCAAAATTTTGCATTTGGGATTCATCACCACAAATGCAAAAATCGCAAATTGCGAAATCGCTAAATTGCGAGGAATTGCATTTAAGGAATCTCTATTTGAGATTCCTTAAATGCAATTCATGAACCATTTTTGAATTGCGAAATCGCTTTTTTGGCCGCTATTTACAGCGAAGTCTGACTTCATGGGAAAAGTTGTATGTTACACTTGAGTTGTGCCGCCATCCAAGTCAATTTGTGACTCTCTGCTATAGCAGGAGATCAAGAATCTCCTCATCGAAATGATGCACAGCCTTCGTACAATTGATACTAAAATTGACTGCCTCACAATCAGATTGGAGTTTGTGAAGGAACGGATAGATAAACACGATGATCGTCTGGAGCGGCTGAAGCATGCTCATGGAAAAAGTCATGGTGGTCATAAAAGCAAATAAATAAAGATTTGGGGTAGTAATCCAGACAGAACTTGTCTCGGTTGTCTACCATTAAAATATTTTAGTTGCATGCTCCACAATGTGTTCCGCCTGCTGGATGGACTGAGGAGCACATTTTGTTCTTTTGCCCAGAATACCTTTACTCGACGTGCAAATGGATAAACCCAGTATGTGAACCTTGGAAACCAGTACTACTTAATTGCCCACAGGATTCTCAAAAGTGTTACTTCTACTCCAATTTTGTTTGCAGTTAGTCGATATTTGTCAGTCATTTGGTGCAAACGTGAACTGACTGACACCCCTGCATATTTTATTAACTGTGCACTACCCGGGTGGTTAGCTAGAATCTTGCTGCCATTTTGCATTTTTCACTCCTGCACCCTCAAACATTACACTTTGAGATTGATATATTTTAATGCTCTTTTATTTCATTAAATCTCAGGGAATCATGGAATATGGAACTGCCTTTAGTGAAAAGTTTTTAGCACCTACTTTACCATGCTTTTATGTATTGATTAATTAATTTTCTTGTTTTAAATCTTGTTTCCTAAAATAACTTACAGATTTGAAATGTTTTATAGGTCTGAACCCAGCATCATGTTGCAATGTGCACAATAAGTTGTTGCATTACTGGACCTTAATCATGTGATCTTATTTTTCTCATGAAGTGTTGTATGAGCTACTTTTTAATGTATTGCTGTGTGTGTAACTTTAAAAAAAAAGTTGCCTCCAAATTTTTTGTTGCAATGTTTTAATTATGAATGATTTTTATCTGTTCGCTTTCTTTATCAAACAAATAAAGCATTTCTTGATTCGTTGATTGAAATGCCTCTTTTTGCCTGATCACCCCTAAGTTTTGGACTGATGCAGCGGTTTTTCAACTCTGAAAGTGCACTGAGTCCTGACAACTAGACCTCAGTGCTAGTGCTCTGACAATAAAAAAGTATATGACTAACTGGCTCACCCACAATTGGCATAAATCAACTTACTTATAATTCCCTAATATATGGTACTAGAGATATCCAGGGCCTGACAGTTAAATTGTCCTCCTTGGATTACAGATCTTATTATGCCACCACTAGTGGGACAAAGCAAAGCATGACTCCCAGCTCGCCATTGCCAGCCGGCAGAGCAGTTTACACTGCTAACTCGACTTTGCCATTTAAACTAATGAAAAAACGCCCAGACCTGCCTTTTTAACATTTATAAGACACACCCAAGGCAGGCCTCCCAAGCCCTAAAGACAGGGTGCATTATATTAAAAAGATAGACATGTGTTTTATCAACTTTACATGTCCTCAGAGTAAAAACCTGTATTGTCGTTTTCACTCTGGAAAGGCTTGTAGCCCCTCTGGTGAGTATGGAGTTACACACTGACAACTCAGCAGTGATAACTTTTGAATGGGACCACTGAACTTGGTATCATGGATCAAGATATCAAAGGAATAGTTTCATTAAACCCGACTTGTTGCTCAAGTTGCATTTAATGTACATTTTGCACAAATAGCAACTTTAGAAAATTGGCACTTTTGCTGCCTGAAGTGTCCAGTGACATTATGGTTACACACAGGCTGCTGACCGTGAGACAGCCTTCTGTTATCCTGAGGAGAGTTGTGAACGACTCTGAGGAAGGACCACAAAGGATCTGCCAAGAGTAGAGGTATTCCCTACTCCTGGCAGGACGGCCAGTTTGGGTGGGAGCCCAAATGCGAGCTTCAAAGGGGAAACTGCCATTGAAGGACAAATGGGCATGAGAAAGACCGCTCTTTTTTTTTTTTAGGTGACAGGCTAGCATCTCAGCCAGAGGGGGGAAGCGGTTGCCAAGCTGTTTTCCATGCATGTGAAGCCCCTAGGTATACACACCTCTGGGATGGGCTAAGAAGTTTATCACACCAACAGAAGGGTTCTGCCATGTAGGCAGAATGGTGCATTCAGTGCTAACCTGATGCCATACTTCACAGGAAGTCAGCATTAGGAGAGAGGGGACCTGTTATCCCATTGGCTAGTACTAGCCACACCCTCCAAAGAAATAAACCCGCATAAATGTGGAACCTATGGTTCCCAGACCTCAGATCACATCTGGACCGAAGAGGACTTCCCTGCTGTTCCCTCGTCCCAGCAAAGAGAGGCTGCGCCAAACAGGGACTTCAGTTGCCCTATCTGGCTTCGGCTAACAAAGAGAGGACTTTGCCTGTGGTTTTCAGCTTGGGAAAAAGTTGTTCCCGTACCCCAGACAGAGAAAGTGACTCCAAGGGTCAGTTGGCTGACTCCCTGTTTCAACCACAGGGCCATAAAAGCTGAGATGCCTGCTCCTCTAATGCTTAGCGCCAATAAGCCTGACTGCTGCTGGATGCCAAGAATGAGTCTAGGAGACCGAGTCCCAACCTTCAAAAGATGAACCCCAATCTGCTGAGCCCAGGAGAGTAGTCGGGTTTCAGTTTGGTCACTCAGTGTGGTAGTTACTCCAAGTTAAATAGAACCACTGGTTTCACCGAGACGAGAGACCAGTAGAACAGTGGAAACTTTTTTTGTGCTGGACTTCACCCGGACTTTGTAGGACATTGACCCCTCAGGTCAAAGTTGCCCCTCTGTGTTCATGGACCAAGGAGACACAGGAACACCCCTATACCAGCTCATCATCATCAGTATCCTTGAGCATCCTTCAGCACCCTGTATCCTTTGCCTCTGGCTCCACGTCGCCACGGGACGGAATGGATATGGACGGAAGCCCCCGCTGTCCAGAAGCGCCGTGATTCATTTTGTTACCAGGAATCCATCCCTACACCTATCAGGCCTCCGAGTAAGAAGGGGTATTGATCAAAGACGTCCCTTCCAGCTATCGGTTGCTATCCTGACGCGGCTATCGTATCCTCGCATCTATCAGGGACGTGCTTCTGTGGCTTCCATTTGACGACTAGACGTGGCTGGCCTATATCAAGTGCTACAAGCCCATGTTTGTTACTTGTGATCCGTTGTTACAGTAAACCTGAACCCCTGAGGAAGGAATTGTATCACTGTGCATCTCCTACTGTCACCAGAAGCTTGTGTGTTCCCCTCCCACATCCGTCTGCCCTGACGAAGGTGCCTTACACCGAAACGCGCGTCGGCGCTACCACCAAGGACGGCAACATTATACCATCTAACTTGCCCTCCCACTGTTGCACCCTGGTCCATGCAACCATAAGTCCATCTATCAGTTGCAGGCCTTGTGAAACTCACCTGGTTGAACGGTTTGAATGTGTATGAGTCTGAATGAATCCTTGAAGGTGTGAGTGTTGGTTGAGCCCCCCTAAAGTGCCCCTGAGTGTCTGGAACACTGAACTGTATGATGATATTTCCCTCCTGACTTGATATGAAATATTACATTGATTGTTTTTATAAATCCTTGAATATCCAATCCACGATTGTCTTTTTATAAATATGTGTCTAAAAAGCAATAAAAATATATATTTTTCATAAAAAGTATGATTTGAATCTCTGGCTCTAATACCTGGTAATGTTGCTCCTTCTTTAGCAGAATTGGATCCCTTGGAGGACCATTGGGTATTCATTTTGGCAGGGTGTTCTTCTCTATTTATGCTTTAAATCCCCTCCCTTCCTGCCTATATCCTGTATTACCTTGGGGAACCCCCTTCTATTGTATACCCTGTATCCTTTGCATCAGGGCTACCTCATTGATTCCAATTACAGTTCACCCACAGAGTTTGGAACTGAACTGGAAACTGCTTTCCTTGCAAGGTAACTGTTCTGTTGGACATTATTGGTACCTGTGACTAGCTCCCTGTTGGTCTCCACAAGAGTGCCCTTAAATCACGAGTTGCAGTAGATTACAATTATATATTGCGCCAAGTAAAAATATCTTAATTATTGTTCCTTTGATAATTCCAAGGGATTTTTTTGTTAAATTGTCTATTTAAAGATTAAAAATACTATCTATTTTTATAAATTTGTTTCCGATTTTTATTGTGTTGCGTTTTCTTCTTATTCAATTGTCTTGGTACTTCTTAATGAAGCGCTAGCCCAGGCGGTGCATCTATTGATTTTTAACTTTGCCTGTGTTACATTCTCGCTTTACAATTTAAAAAATATTAACTGTTGTGCCTAAAGAATCCTGCTTTTACCTTTTTAAAAGTTACTGTTGTGAGTGCTTTTAACCTGCTTTCTGCCGCGCACACTAGAGCTTCTAGTTGACAGGTCCCACCCTCCACTTCCGCTCCCTCGAACACGGACCAGTGACCACAGGCGTTGACTGCAGCTGCTCAGCAGGGCTGATTGGCGGGGAGGGGCCAGGAGTCACGAGTGGCATAAAACAGCACGCTGGAGCGGACGCGCATTTAAAGAAGACGCGCTAGCCGAGGCGGTAAATGTATTGATTTTGAACTTTGCCTGTGTTACATACTCTCTTTACTATTTTAAAAATATTAACTGTTGTGTTGAAAGAATCCCACTTTTATCTTTTTAAAAGTTGCTTTTGTGAGTGCTTTTAACCTGCTTTCTGCTGCGCACACCGGAGCTTCTAGTTGACCGGTCCTGCCCTCCACTTCCGCTCCCTCGAACATTGTCTAGTGACCACAGGGGTTGACAGCTGCTGCTCAGCAGGGCTGTTTGGAGGGGAGGGGCCAGGGGTCACGAGAGGCATAAAACAGCATGCTGGTGCAGACGCGCATTGGACGCGCCAGCGGTTGCGCCTAAGGCAAGCCCATCCGCACCCGAACGGGCCAGGGGCCAGGAACCTTGGCCAACTCCGGTCATATTCGGGCAATGAATTACGAGCCCTAAGTCTTAGATCCAGCCCCCTAAAACCAGAAACAGTAAATATACTCTAGTGAGAAGTGCTCCTTATCTCACAGGGGAGAGAGACACCTAGCTCCCTCCCTACGTACACACACTCCTGGTAATTACAACCCTGGCGGAAGTAATAATATGAACATCTCTGTCCTTAATACGCGCTCCTTATAGGAACATGCCCTTGAGATCTTCACCCTCCTACAAGAAGATGCCCCTGACATCCTTGCGCTGATTGAAACATGGCTCGATGAGGACTCCGGACCTACCATAACTGCATCACTTCCTGATGGTTATGATGCCATCTGGCATAACAGGTCTGTGGGAAAAAGAGGAGGTGGGGTGGCGCTTCTGTACTAAAATCAACTGACAATTGAGAAGTCGCCAGGAGAAAACTTGGAAGGCGTGGATATTTTAATAATCTGAAAGAAACAGGTTAGTATTAGATTCTTTACCTTAGAATATCCCCAGGCGTCAGTTGTTCTTTTTTCTGCGCCAGCAAGCGCCGATCCGAAAAAGTGGTACCCTAAGTCATTTTTTGACAAAACTTTTTCAATAATTTTTGATCATCTTTCGAAGTCGGACGACTCCGACGGTGCCGGTAGGGATGCCCAGGTTCAAATCCTGCGTCAACTGCAACCGACTGATGTCGATTACCGACCCCCATCGCCGGTGTCTACATTGCCTGGGACCCGACCACGATGACAAGTCATGCCCCGACTGCCTGGCCTTGACGTCGAAGGCTAGGCGGGAGCGGTCCCGCAAGCGCCTCGAGCTCCGGCAGTCGGCGACGCTCCGTTCGAGGTACCGGTCCGGAGGGAGGTCGAGGGATCGGTCGCGGGGCCGGAGTCATCATAGCTCGGGAAGTCGACACCACTTCTCGGGCTCCAAGTCCTCAAGTAAGAGGCACAAGAAGTCGAAGAGGCAACATAGCGCTTCTGACTCCCCCTGACGCTCGCGCGACGCGCGCGGCCGGGGGTTCGGGAGCTGCATGCGTCACGACCTGCTCCATACCCACCGGTCCCTGGGCAGAACGCGACGCCGGAGGAGATTGATGCCTTTCTCACGGCCATGAGGTCGCTCACTCCTCCGTCGCGTTCCGCGGCGCCTTCGGGCCAAGCGGCCCTGACTAGGAGCCCAAGCAGGCCAGGTGCTTCGGCCCTGGCGCCGTCGGCGACTTAGGTCCCGATGCCGCAGGGCCCCGCTGGATCCGGGTCGTCGCCGGTCGACCTTACGACCTCGCCGGAGCCGGCCCCTAGGGTGTCGCCCCCGGCGTTGTACCAGGACGACGTGCCATGATTCGGCCCCATCATTTGACCCAGAGTATCAGGAGATGGGTGGCGAGGCGGATTGGGAGGGGTCTGAGGACCCTATGGCACGTGAGTGCCAGTCTTATCAGGACGGGGCAGGTGAGCTAGGCCAGTGGTCTGGACACTTCGCCAGACACTGGTTTTGTCTCCCCTCCTACCGTGTAAGCATGGGCGAATTTTGCGAATCTCGCGTTCCCGAATTTTGCGGATTTGCGAACTCGCAATCCGCAAAATCCGCGAATTCTCGCGAATTTGCGGATTTTTTTTTTTTTGTGTTTGCCACTCTCTGTCACCACTGCCACTCTCTGACTACTCATGCCACCCTCTGGCCCACCCATGCCACCCTCTGTTTCATCACAGCACCCTCTGGTTGTCCAGTTTTACATTATTGTGGCAAAGCAAAGCACACCTTCCCTGCCTCAAGTGACCTGAATTAATTTGGGGCTGATTAATGTGTCACAGAATATTTTTTTAGCTGGCACCTGCTTCATTAGTGCTTCCTGATTAGTGATCTTTTGCACTTGCTAAGTGCTTTCATTGTTGCAAAATTAGTTACAACACCTGCCCTGCCCCAACTGACAATAATGAATTAGGGGCTGATTAATGGATTTGAACTTCCAGCCTGGCTCCTGCCTGTCTCCCTTAGCTGTAATTCAGGACCTTTGTGGCATATGTGTAACTATTCTGAGGTTCAGAGCAGGGTCACATAATAGTTGCAACTGGCAACTGAACTCTGGAGGGGCCCCTCAGGAAGCACTACAGGAAATGGCTACTAATGATGAGCCTGAACTTTTGAACCTGGTAAGTAGTTTCAGTTTTGCTAAGATCGTATTTCTGCAATTTAGCGCTTATTCGCGGGGCGCGAAGTTGTACTGGGAAGCCGCGAACTCACGCGAACAGTGCGAGCAAGCCATAAAATCCGCTGCTCGCGGATTTGCGGATTTTGCGGGAGATTCGCGAATCTCGCGGATTGCGAATTTACCCAAAATCCGCGAGCGAAACGGATTTTCCGCCCATGCTTACTACCGTGGCTACGGAGGAAGGGGCTGCCTATGGTGTGGTGTTGACGCGGGCGGCCAAGGCCTTGGCTCTTGAGCCCCCCGTCGCAGCCGTGAGGACTAACCTCCTCACTGAGGTCCTTAAACCACAAACAAGCTCTTCTGAGCCTCTGTTGCCGTTCAATGAGGCCTTGTCTGACGTTCTTCTGGGCACTTGGTCCAGGCCCGCTACAAGTCCCCCTGTAGATAGGAACGTGGCCAGACGCCACCGCCCGGCTCCGGGCAACCCTTGCTTCCTGTCCACCCACCCCACTCCCGAGAGCCTGGTCATACCGGCCTCTAATTCACAGACCGCATTCCCGGCGGCTCCCCCAACCGGAAATTCAAGAGGTACGAACAGTATGGTAAGAAGATGTTCTCCTCACTGAGTTTGGAGTTGCGGTCAGTTAACACCGCGTGCCTCTTGGGCTGTTATTCCCACTCTCTGTGGGACACGGTCGTAGATGTGCTGCCACAATGTCCGGAGGAGGCCAGGACTAAACTCGCCCAAGCCCTGGTGGAGGGTCGAGATGCGGCACAGTATTCCATCCGATGTGGGCTGGATACAACGGACTCGCTAGGCAGAGCGATGGCAACGACGGTGGCGATTCGTCACCATGCCTGGCTGAGGTCCGCCAACTTTTCGGCTGATGTCCAAAACACCATTATGGACTTGCCGTTTGATGGCCGTCGCCTCTTTGGCGACAAGGCAGACAGTGCACTTGAGCGCTTTAGGGACTCCAGTGCTACGTCCAAGTCCTGGGGCCTGTCGGCCGGTGCCAGCAAACTGCTGCCTTTTGCTCCTTTCCTGGCCAAGGAAGGGGCACCCCCACACGTCATGCAAGCCACGGGCCGCAGACTAACATCCAGCGCGGTGGCGGACCTGGTAACCGCCGTGGCGGTGCCCGGGGACAACGGCGAGGCCAGTCCACATCTACCCCGCAGCATCTGCCTCAAAGCCCTCCTAGTCCGAGCTTTCAGGCCCACGTGACGCCAGTGGGGGGCAGGGTTCGCCATCACCTCCTTCACTGGTGCACCATCACTACGGACAGGTGGGTGCTGCAAATCGTCCGAAGGGGCGACCCCTCCAGCCATGCCACCGCAGTACCACTGCATGTCGGGATCACTTGAATCTTCTGCGAGAGGAAGTTACGGCCCTCTTGGCCAAGGGGGCCATCAAGCCTGTTCCTGGGCCAGAAGTAGGGTGTGGTTGTTATTCCCACTACTTTCTGGTTCCAAAGAAGGGCAAAGGGGGCCTACGCCCTATCTTGGACCTGCAGAACGTCAACGGCTTCCTCCGAAAGGAGAAGTTGAAGATGCTGACACTGGCTCAGGTCTTAGCTACCCTGGACCCAGGAGACTGGATGGAAGCGTTTGACTTGCAGGACGCTTATTTTCACATCCCCGTCCTGCCGGCTCATGGGTGATACCTGCGGTTCACAGTAGGCCACAAGCACTTTCAGTTTACCGTGCTCCCCTTCGACCGTACCAGCGCCCCACGGGTGTTCACGAAAGTGATGGCAGTGGTTGCAGCTCATCTGCGCAGGTTAGGGGTTTCAGTCTTCCCCTACCTCGACGACTGGTTGTTGAAGGCGGGCTCGCCCTAGACAGTCGTCAGCCACCTCCAGACTATGGCCGACCTCCTGCACCTGCACCTGCTGGGGTTCTCCATCAATGTGCCGAAGTCACACCTGTGTCCCTCTCAGAAGCTCCTCTTCATCGGAGCGGTTGTAGGCTCGGCGCAGTTTCGGGTTTATCCTCCCGAACAGCGGGTTCGGGATATTCAGGCTCGGATTACGATCTTTCAGCCGTTATCCCGAGTCTCGGTCAGGTTGGGGCTGATGGCCTCTTGCATCTTTCTGGTGCATCACGCCAGGTGGCGGATGCAGGCTCTGCAGTGGGTCCTGAAGTTTCAGTGGGCCCAGCATCAGGGCAATTTGTCCGACCATGTCTTGATCTCTCTCTACCCCAACCGGAGCACGTAGTTGTGACGGACACGTCCCTCCAGGGCTGGGGGGGCCACATGGGAGAGGCGGAGATCAGAGACCTCTGGTCTCCGGCGGAGTCCCAGCTCCACATCAACCTTCTGAAGCTGCGGCCGATCCGGCTTGCACTGAAGGCATTCCTCCCCTCTGCCCGGGGGAGTGTAGTGCAGGTGTTGACGGACAACACCACCTCCATGTGGTACTGCAATAAACAGGGTGGGGTGGGGGACCCTTAGTCAGGAGGCTCTGCGCCTCTGGCAGTGGATGGAAACAACCTGGCAGGTTCCCTGAAGGCCAGGGCGGACGAACTCAGACGTCGGTGCATGATGGATCACGAATGGCATCTGAACTCGGACGTGGCTCAAGGCCTCTTTCAGCAGTGGGGAGCCTTGGTTGGATCTATTCGCCACTGGAGAGAACGCGCAATGTCATCAGTTCTGCACGTTGGAATTTCCAAGGCGGCACTCGCTCGGAGACCCTTTTTGTTGCGAGTGGAGCTGCGGTATGTTGTACGCCTATACCACTTCTGCCCAAAGTGCTGAAGAAGATCAGGCGCGACCAGGCCCAAGTCATCTTTGTGGCTCCGGACTGGGCATGAAGATACTGGTATCCCGAGCTACTCAGCATGTCTGCCAATCCCCCGATTCATCTGCCTCTTCAGGAGGACCTTCTGTCGCAGCAGCAGGGGATGGTCCTCCTCCCGAACCTGTCCAGTCTCCACTTACATGCGTGGAGATTGAGCGGTGGGAGTTGAAGCCATTCGACTTGCCTCCTGAAGTCTGTAATGTGATTCTGGCAGCCAGGCGTCCATCCACAAAATCGGTATACGCCTGCAGGCATGGTGCACAGCAAAGGCTGTGGATCCCCTTTCTGCCCCTCTTTCAGAGGTTCTCCTCTTTCTTCTTTCTCTTGCCCAACAGGGCTCTGCTCTGGGCACTCTGAAGGGCTACCTCTCGGCCATTTCTGCCTTCTTCAGGCTCCCTGAGAAGCCCTCTTTGTTCAAGTCCCCAGTTGTAAATTCAGAGGTAGTTCGCAGCACTACTCTAAGCCGCTTAGATTACTGCAATGCGCTGCTTCTGGAGGCCCCAAAAAATCTGGTGGGGAAGCTACAACGGGTGCAGAACATGGCTGCCAAGTTGGCTCTGTCGCGTGCCAGGTCTAGCTCTTCCACTCTTGCATCTGCGAGTGGTGTATAAGGCTGCGTGTTTGGTGTTTAAGGCAGTACACCAACAGGGCCCAGTACCACTTTGTGACATGTTTGCGTGGTACGCTGCCTCCCGGCCCCTTCGCTCATCTTCGGCCAACTTGTTGGTGGTCCCGAGGTTCCAGAGAGTCAGGATGGGTGGCCGCTCATTCAGTGTTGCGGCGGCCAGACTTTGGAACTCCCTGCCTCTCTCTCTGAGAAGCCACAAGGATTACCTACCATTTAGGAAAGCGCTGAAAACGCATCTGTTCCCGAAAATTGTCTGAGCAGTGAGTGATGTTCTGCCGAAGTTCAAAGCGCCAGGATGCCCTTTGGGTGACAGGCTGCGCAATATAATTACACAAATAAATAAATAAATAGGTTTTTGAAGGGCATCACTCATATGTTCCCTCCTGTTCCTTTTGTGATGCCTCAGTGGGACTTGAACCTTGTTCTGACCTATCTGATGTGCGCTCCCTTCGAGCCACTTCATAACTGTCCTCTTCGTCTCCTTACTCTTAAGACTTCATTCCTGGTTACCATCACCTCTGCCAGGAGAGTGAGTGAGCTCCAGGCTTTTTCTTCTAAACCTCCTTTCCTTTCTGTCCATCCGGACAAAGTTGTGTTGCGGACGCGACCCTCTCTCCTGCCCAAGGTAGTCTCAGCCTTCCACATCGGGCAGTCCATCACCTTGCCCACCTTCTTTCCGCCTCCTCATCCCTCGAAAGAGGAAGAGAGGCTCCACCGTCTGGACCCAAAACTTTAGCTCTCATTCTATCTGCATCACACACACCAGTTCCGGGTGGATGGCCAACTCTTTGTTGGTTACATGGGCGCTAAGAAGGGTTGGGCGGTGCACAAGCGCACCATTTCTCGATGGGTCGTCTTGTGCATCTAGGCTTGTTACTCTCTGGCTAGAAAGGAGCCTCCTGTGGGGCTACGTGCCCATTCGACTCGGGCCACAACGGCTACTACTGCCCTGGGTCGGGGAGTCACCTTGCAGGACATCTGTCAGGCAGCTACGTGAGCCTCGCTGCACACGTTCGCAAGACACTTCTGCCTTGACAGCCAAGTCCGGAGAAATGGCTTTTTCGGCCGTTCCGTTCTCCAGGACTTTCTGGTGTGATCATTGGTTCGCAGACCCACCACCGGGGTTGGTATTGCTGGGGTATCTATTCTAAATGTAAGGAATCTAATACTAACCTGTTTCTTTCAGATGCACTAGTTACTTACCTTCGGTAACGATATATCTGTAAGAAACAGTAGTTAGTATTAGATTTCTTACCACCCCACCCATCCTCCCCGTTCTGCGAACCGATATCTAGGGTGAGGGTTCACCCCTTTCAGGGCCCTAGTTTCATTGCACCAGTGTTGGTTTTTATCATGGCTCTGCGTTTCTGGCGCGGAAAAGCTGTGTATAAGAACTGACGTCAGCGCGCGAGGGCGGCATCTAAGTACTCCAGCGACGTCATCCCGGCGCCGACGACGGATGCGGAGTCGCAGACGACGCCTACCGACGCGCAAGGGTACTGCTACGCAAAAGTTTCTGGATCCAGTCTGACGCCTGGGGATATTCTAAGGTAAGGAATCTAATACTAACTACTGTTTCTTACAGATATATTGTTACCGAAGGTAAGTAACTTGTGCATTAAGGTCTGTCACAGCTCCTCAAGTATAGTATTCATGGTAGCATACCATCCGCCTAAATGCCCACTGCTGTTCGTAGATCTCCTCACAAATGTGTCACCACACGCCGTTCACGTTTCCAACTACTTCTGGTGGTAGGAGACTTCAACTACCACTGGGACCAACAACCTAGCGGGACACAGGCCACAGCTAGAGGATACGCTCACAACTCTTGGGTTGAAAAAGCTAGTAACAACTCCTACCCATGAAAAGGGACACACCCTAGACCTGGTTTGGGCAACTCTCCCATTAGTGAACCTAGTGGATACCACTCCCTGTGAGTGGTCAGACCACTATATTTTAATCTTCTACCCCCCTAGCTAGACGCGATTTACGCCCGACACCCAACTGGAAACTAGTACAAAGTTGGAATAAAATCGAGGGTCCCACCTTAGAGAGCACCCTTCGAGAAAACCCCGTCAGGAGGCCAGAGATAGCGGATATTGAAGAGTGGACAGTATCCATCTCCAGCCAGCTATCATCTGCCATTAGAAAATTAGCCTCAGTCAAGAAAATAAAAACTGGAAACAAGGTCAAGGGCGCACCCTGGTTCATGGAGGAGCTCAGGGCTCTGAAACTCATACTTGGTGCTTCTTAGCAGGAAAACTGAATACTATGAAAATAGGATCTTGGTGGCAACGAACAAACAAAAAGAAACATTTAAAATCCTCATGGAACTGTGTCAAAAACAGTCGCTAGATGCGCCGTGCAGCCAGGAACAATGTAATAAATTCTTATCTTACTTCTCTGATGAAGTACAAGACATCCTGGCTGACATTGACAAATCTCCCTTTAAGCAACTCCTCAATGAAGAGGCAGTGACACGGGGAAATAGGGTAGAGCTGATCTCCTCCTTTGAAACTCTCAACCTAGAGACCCTGCAACGCATTGCAATCAAAATAAATCTGGCTAACCCGCAGATCCTTGCCCACCTAGGATCTTTAAACTTGCTCTTCCAGCAATTGAGGGAGAAATCCTCACTATGTTGAACCTCTCGCTGGAAACTGGGAAGGTGTCCAGGTATTTTAAAGAAGCAAGAGTAATCCCCCTACTCAAGAAGACAGGAGCTGACACTTCCAATATGAAAAATTACAGACCCATATCCCAACTCCCTTTCCTGGCCAAAATTATGGAACAACATGTCCTGCAAACTCTATCCAGGTTCATGGAGGATCACCACCTCCTTGGAGATAGGCAGGCTGGCTTCAGAGCTCACCATAGTACTGAGTTGGTGATGTTATCAGTACTTGATGAAATCAGGATTACAGCAGACAACAAGAAGCCATGTGTCCTAGTTCTCCTAGACCTGTCCGCAGCGTTCAACATGGTCAACCACTCCCAACTCCTGGAAAGAATACAAAACATTGTTATTGGAGGGTCAATACTCCAATAGATTACTTCATTCCTGACAGACCGCACCCAAAAAATCCAGATGGGCGACTGGGTGTCAGAGAGGGGGTCCATTCCCTGTGGAGTCCCACAGGGGTCGGCACTGTCCCCTCTCCTATTTAATAAAGGACCTAGCCTTTATGAACTCCCAGGTATTTAACTATGCGGACGTCGCACAAATCATTCTACAAATAGATAACACCCCACAGGCCCACACCCGGGTGAAAGACGTACTGCAATTTGTGGTAAACTGGATGACGGCCAAGTCGCGCAAGATCAACCCGGACAAAACGGAGGTTCTGGCCGTCACCAATGATAGCAACCCATGGAATTCCCACTACTGGCTGCACGAGCCGGGTGATACTCCATCCCCTGCTCCAGTGGTAAAAAGTTTGGGAATCAAAATAAATGCCAAACTCTCATTGGCCAATCAAGTCTCCGCCGTGTTTGAAACTTGTGTGAGCCTACTCAGGCAGTTTAGGAAACTCTCCCCCATCCTCTCCTTCTCAACCATGTGGACAGTGGTGGCCGCCCTGATCGTGGCCCGTCTTGACTATGGGAACTCGCTTTACATCGGACTACTGGACTCATTGCTGGGCAAACTCCAGGTGGCGATGAATGATGCAGCCAGCTTCAAGCTTCCTAGGCGCACTCGGGTATCACCCCTACTGCAACAACTACACTAGCTGCCCATCAAGCAGAGTGCTAAATTCTAAGGCCTCTGCATTACACACAAGGCCCTATTTGGGCAGGCACCCAATTACATCAAGGAACACCTGGAGAAATACGCCCCCTGCCGCTCACTAAGGCCCTCCATGGAATGATTCAACAACACCACTAAAGGCGGCCGAGCCTTCTCTGTCCTTATGCCGCAACTTTGGAACAGGCTGCCTGGTCAGCTTCACTCATAAAGCTGCCTCCTTCCATTCAGGAAGAAACTTAAGACCCTATTATTTACAGAAGCCTGGGCATAACACTCCACTCTGTGATACATCTCTCCCCTAGTACTTCTGCTGATCCTCTTGAAGCGTTTAGAGACCTGCAGGTATTAAGCAGTCTACAAGTCAGAATTAACATTAACATTTCATTTGTTCCTTTGAAAAAGCCTGACTGCTCTTAGCCAAAGCTACCAAGAATGAGCTAATCACTCAATCAATCAGGGAATTGTGAACCGTGATACCCACTCATGAGGGTCTCAAGGCGCTGGGGGGTGGGGAGTCAGCTCCGAGTCAGCTGAAGAGCCAGGTCTTGAGGCTCTTCCTGCAGGTGTGCAGAGTGGGGAAGCGTCTGATGTTGATCAGGAGCTCGTTCCAGGCCATTGCCCCGATGTAAGAGAAGGCTCCTCCACTGGCTCCCATTCTGCAGATGCGTAGGGTTTCTGTGGGGTGAGGTTGCCGGAGCGGAGGTTTCTCTTGGGTACGTGGAAGGAGACTCTTTCGTTTAGGTATTTGGGTCCAGTGTTGTGGAGGGATTTGTAGGCGTGGGTGAGTAGATTGAAAGTTACTCTCTTCTCGACGAAGAGCCAATGGAGGTATTGCAGTGATGTGTTCATGTCGTGGGATGCTGAGGACGAGTCTTGCAGCAGTGTTCTGGATGGTCTGGAGCTTACGTAGCAGAGATTTGTTGATTCCAGCGTAGAGGGCATTTCCATAGTCCAGTCTGCTTGGTATAAGTGCGTGGTGATGGTCTTTCTGGATTCGGGGGGATCTATTTGAAGGTCTTGAAAAGGATGCAGAGGGTGTTGAAGCAGGTAGAGGCGACGGAGTTGATCTGGCGGGTCATGGTGAGGGAGGAGTAGACAATGATTCCGATGTAACGGGCATCGTCCGTGGGGGTGGCCGGGTTGCTGCGGGCGGTGAGCCACCAGGTGTTGTCCCAAGCTGAGGGGGTGGGTCTGAGGACGAGGACTTCTGCTTTCTCCGAGTTGAGCAATAAGACAGCTGCTGCTCATCCAGGATGCAATGTCTTTCATTCTTTCCTGGAATCTGTGTCTTGTGGCGTTAGGTTCCTTTGTGAGGGGGAGGATGAACTGGGTTTCATCGGCGTAGGATACTATGCTGAGTCCATGCTGTCCGACGATGGTGGCGAGGGGGGCCATGTAGGTATTGAAGAGCATGGGACTGAGCGTTGATCCTTGGGGTACTCCACAGTTGATATCTGTGGCTTTGGAGAGGAACGGCGGGAGTCTGATCCTTTGGGTTCTGCAGGCGAGGAAGGATCGGAGATAGTCGAGGGCGGTTTCCTGGGAGGGCGTTGTGGAGTCTGGCTGTGAGAGTGCGGTGGGAGACAGTGTTGAAGGATGCGGAGAGGTCTAGTAGGATGAGGGCCGCAGTGTGGCCTTGGTCGAGAAGCATGTGTATGTTGTCTGTAGCTGCGAGGAGGGTGGTCTCGGTGCTGTGGTTGCTGCGGAATCTGGATTGGGAAGGGTCGAGGATTGTGTTTTCTTAGATGAATTTTGTCAGCTGGGCATTGACGATCTTCTCAGTGACTTTGGCTGCAAAGGGAAGGAGAGAGATGGGGCGGTAGTGTTTTAGTTTTGTTGGGTCTGCAGAGGGTTTCTTGAGGAGGGGCTTGACTTCTGTGTGTTTCCGGTCATCGGGTAATGTGCCGGATTCACAGGTGGCGTTGATGGTGCATCGTAGCTCGGGTGCTATGGCGGCGACGGCTCTGTGGAAGATGTGCAGCGGGCAGGGGTCCGTGGGGGCTCCTGAGTGAGAGCTCTGCACGGTCGTGGCGGTATCTTCAGTGGTGACTGGAGTCCAGGTGGCGATGGTAGGCTGGCTGTCGTCACTGGAGGAAGGAGTGGTTTCTGGAGTCTGTTTGCTGAAGTTGTCGTAGAGGGCCTTGATTTTCAGATGGAAGTAGGAGCCAAGCTTGTTGCAGAGGTCCTGGGAGGGCGAGACATCCGTGGCTTTGCTGGGGTTTTGGTGAATTCTTGGATGATGATGAAGAGTTCTTTTGAGTTGCTGGAGTTGGCGAGGATTTTGTTCTGGATGAAGGTCCTTTTGGTGGATCTGATGAATTGGTGGTATTCTGTCATGGCATTCATAGTCTGGTCTGCAGTGGCTCTGCTTTTCCTCCATCGCTTCTCGAGACGTCTGCAGGTGCTTCTGGATTCCTGCTGGTCGGTGGTGAACCAGGTGGCATTCTTGGGGTGCTGTCTGTCAGAGTTGCGGAGGGGGGCGAGCTTGTCTGCATTTCTGTGATCCACCAGTATAGTTCTTTGGCTGCAGAGTTGGTGTCAGTCGAGGTGGGAAGGGGATGGTGGATGAGGTTGGAGTTGAGGTGCTTCTCCGTGACCTTGCTCCAGGTTTCTTCGTGGGTATCGTGGTGTGGGTTTTGAGCAGTGGCATTGCTTAAAGAGAAGTGTATGCAGTGGTGGTCCGTACAGGGGGATTGGGTGGTGTGGCTAAAGTGGATGTGGTTCCCTCCTATGAAGATGGGGTCGAGGGTGTGTCATGCCTTGTGGGTGGGGGTGGTGATGAGCTGTTTCAGTCTGCGGTTAGGGAGGTTGTTCAAGAGGGTGGCGGAGTTGGGGTCGCTGAGGTTGTCGAGGTAGAAGTTGAGGTCTCTGATGAGTATGTAGTCCATAGAGGCGATGGCATAGGGCGCGATGAGGTCGGCGATGGTAGTGGTAAACAAAGTTTGAGGTCCGGGGGGGTCTGTAGACAAGGGTGCAGCGTAGGGTTGTTCTGGGGCTGGTCTGGATCTGGAAATGGAGGTGCTTGGTGGTGGATGGGGTGGCGCTCGTGCTGGAGGTAGAAAGTCAGAGGGAGCTCTTGTGTGCGATGGCGAGTCCTCCTCCTGGGCGGTTGGCTCGGTCCTTCATGTGAATCTTGTATCCGTCAGGGATGGCGGAGGCGATGTCGGGGGCGGAGGAGGCATTGGTCCAGGTTTCCATGAAGAAGGCAAAGCCTGGCGAGAGGGTGTCGAGGAGGTCCCAGATTTCAATAGCATGTCTGTGCAGGGGTGCACGTTGAGGAGAATGCACCTCAGGGCTTCGGGGGTGCTGGCGACCGGCATGAGTGCGGCGACCGTGGAGATGCGGATGATGGTGAAGCATTGTCGATAGTGTCAACAGGATAACTGGCCATGGGTGGTGTTCAGCGTAGACAGCTGGCAGTTGTTTGTTTCTTCCGGAGTTGGGTGCATGGAGGGAGCTGAGCTCTAGCGATGGGTGGTCGGAGACAGGGTCCCTGGCGCAGGTCGCAGACTGGCTTGACTTTGGCGCGGCTGCTATTTAATAGGGAAGGGGGAGCGCAGCTGGGCAGCGGGAACTGGCAGGGTGGGCACAAACAAGGGCACAGGTAGAATGAAAAAAAGAAAAACAGGCAAAATAAACAGAGTCACAAGTAACAAAAAAGACACAAAAGACAGAAAAAGGCCGCAAATGCGAGACAGACAACAGCAGAGTAGGGCTCTCCCATTGGACCACCAGCGATGAGGCGAAGGCAGGAGCCTGCGGTTGGAGGAGGGCCTCGAACACCTACCTTACTGAGAGATGTAGGGGCAGTGGCAGTGGCACAACAGCGGAGCTGCTGGGACGGACTGTACTTGATATGGAGTCCGTAACTATGGGCAAATTAGAAATGTATCTTAAAAGCAGGCTGCACTCCTTTTTAGGGCTCGGCCTACATCCCACGAAGTGAGTGTGGCTTCAGAGTCCTTTTGAGAGGACTTCGAAAATCTAACCTACGAATTCCAGAGAAGCGCGTGAATTTTGTTAGTTATTTATGGCAGCTGCATGGCAATTGGCCCTCGCATGGCTATGTTTTTACAAGGCAGCACGCAATAGGCCATAGTCTGTAGAGTTGCTCCACTTCCTGCATATTCCGTGCGGACACGCGCAGCAGAAGGATATAATTCATCAATTACCAGCTGTCAGGGGCCGCGGTAATTGAAGGCAGATGCTGGGCACGCATTCAGCACTCTCCAGTTACTTGCATTTTTTTTTTTTTTTACAATACGATCGCTTTCGCGATCGGTTGAAGTGCTGCTTGCTTTAAACTTCTGGTTAGCAGATGACCGGGCTTCACAAGCATTGTTGTGAAGGTGTGGCGAAGCCGTGTGACAGACTCTAGACCCTGCGCTTTCACTGAGTGCATGACTGTGAAAGTCCATTTCTCACTATCATCTTTGTGGACTCAGCTGTGAGGGTTTAACTCACGTGTGTTCTTTGCGTGCATGAGTAGGAAGATGCATCTCATACTACCACTGAGTGCACCACTGCGAAGGCACACCACGTGTTTGACCCTTCGGGTCGTGGGGTCACAGCAGTGGGGGCGCATGTGACGTGTGTGACCCTTGGGGTTGTGGGGTCCGGGCAGTGACACGTGTGTGACTCTTGTGCGCACGACTGCGGCGGCTGCGGAGGCGTTAGTGCACATCCTCGTGAGCTCGGTCTGAGGCGCTGGCCGTGCTTGTATTATCTCGCCCCAGCCTGTGTGTGTGTTTTTGGGGGGGGGCAGCACTGGAGGGCGGGGGAGCTGCGGGACACGAGGCGGTTCTGTGGACAGCAGCCAAGAAACCTGTCAGGTGAACAAACATGGAACCTCTTTGAGGCAGTCTTGACGTCACTGTTTTCTTAACTCCAAGTCTTGAATTAATCATGGAGCTGCGATGGTTCCCGCGCTCAGGGGCATGCGCGCTCCCGCTGCACTGGAGGGAAGCTATTGATCTTTAAACGGATTGACTGAGCATATTGAAATAAATTGAGATTCACTTAAGGAGGCGCTTGCATGCTGTTAGGACGAATCAACATTTATGAAGTAAGAATCGTTGCGCCAGGCTCTACTATACGAATTGAAACACAACTTCCAAAATAATAATTACATAACTCATATCTGCTGTTAAGCGCTCTATGTCACACCTGCTAATATTTCTCAATTGTATTACGCAGCTTTTCTGCTTTGGTGGATTGGAACTCATGACTCAGAGAACGCTCTATTTTGTCAGCGGCGAAAGATAACAGGAAGCATCAGAACTTAAGCTGAGATACTACCGATACAAACAGCCCTGCACGATGCGTCTTCTTTTAAGACAGAACACTCCAGCGCGTCACCTGTTATTTCTGAAAGCAAAGTCAGGTTTGCTAGCCAGCGCCAAATGTCAAACACAGCTTCGTAAGAAACACAAAGGCATACTATCTGTCTTTGTAGGCCCTGCTATGTGCTAATTTATCTGGTGTGCTCTCTCCAGCGCATGAAATAATCAATCTAATTATGTAGCTGTTTTGAGAAATAGAAACAAAGGAAGGTGTTTTTTTGTGTGAGCCACTACAAAGGATTTCACGAAAACCTAACACAGCTGATGAAAATAAACGAAGTGCTTGTAAGCTGTTACAATATCAGAGCAAATCAACTACTACAGGTTTCATATGCAGCCTAGGCGCAGGTGCCTTTGTCACTGCCCTCCACCTCTCTAAACTACTTGCCTCAAACCTGATACCTCACCTGTCTCCACCCATCCCCATCCTGCCCCCACGTGTCCATTCGGGCTCCCTGTATCCCGTGCCTCGCCGCTCGCTGTGCCTCAATCCAGCCTTCCCTCCTGTATCGCTCTCCCAGTCTCTCGCTCTTATATCATCCGCGCTGTATCTTCCAGGGCTGCAGCCCTCCTTCCCTCTTGCCCCCTTCTACCCCTCTGCTTATCTTGCCTCAATCAACCGCCTGTCCCACCCCAGCCCCCGCACCGGTCACCACCACCCTTCTCCCTCTATCGCTTTTCAGCACCTTCTCTGCAACCCGTTCCCTCGCCACTGATTTCGCTTATCCTCCCTCCCCCGCCTTCTGTGCTGTCTACACTGCCCCTTTCCTCGCACCAGTTCCACGTCCCTGTCTCCCGCCTGCCCTGCTCTTCACCACAAGCTGTATCTTATTCCTCTTTTTCTACCCCTATCTTCTCCAGGATACAAGAAACCATCTACCTTATTGCACATTTTCCGCCTCCCACCACCTTTTCTTTCGTATTCTGCCTGTCTGCCCCTCCCCTGCCCGTTTATATTTCTGCGCATGTTTTTCTCCCTATTATACGCCCGCTCTGCCCATTCCCGTCCTGTTCCTCCCTGCCCCCTCCTCTCACTTCCCTATTTGGCCTTCTCTGCTCTCCTGAATGCACAATTTCAGCTCTATTGGGTTCTTTCCCCGCGTGCCGCTCTCCCTTCTAGTTTCCTTGCCCTCTACCGCTCTGCAAAAGGCACCCACCTTTCTGAGTCACTGCCTCTCCACCTGCCAATGCTTTTCGTCTCCTTTTCCAATTTCCGTGTTCTTCCTTCCCTTTCCACGCCTCAAGCACCCCCTCTCATTCCGATAGCACACCTCTATCTTTCTCGTATGTTTCCTCTCTCCACCTTTTCTCTAATTTCACTTCGTTTTTTATTCTACCTTCTTAATTCCCTTTTATGTTGCTAATGTCCCCATTAGCCCCCGCCCCATTTCAAAACCACTCGTGTCCCTGCCCTTTCCCCTAGTTAACACTCCCCTCCAGATGCCTCTCCTCTCTGCCCCTGCGTTGTCACCTGCCTCTCCTCTCAGTCCCTGCATTGGGTCCTGCCTCACCTCTCCCCCCTTGCGTTGTGTCCTGCCTCTCCACTCCACCCCTGCGCCTGCGTTGTGTCTTGCCTCTCCTCTCTGCCCCTGCATTGTCTTGCCTCTCCTCTCTGCCTCTGCGTTGTCTTGCCTCTCCTCTCTGCCCCTGCGTTGTCCTGCCTCTCCTCTCTGCCCCTGCGTTGTCCTGCCTCTCTTCTCTGCCCCTGCGTTGTGTCCTGCCTCACCTCTTCCCCCCTTGCGTTGTGTCCTGCCTCACCTGTCCCCCCCTGCGTTGTGTCTTGCCTCTCCTCTCTGCCCCTGCATTGTCTTGCCTCTCCTCTCTGCCTCTGCGTTGTCTTGCCTCTCCTCTCTGCCCCTGCGTTGTCCTGCCTCTCCTCTCTGCCCCTGCGTTGTCCTGCCTCTCTTCTCTGCCCCTGCGTTGTGTCCTGCCTCACCTCTTCCCCCCTTGCGTTGTGTCCTGCCTCACCTGTCCCCCCTTGCGTTGTGTCCTGCCTCTCCTCTCGGCCCCTGCGTTGTGTATGTCAGGAAACACAAGATCGCTGTAATCTGTGGTTCTCAGTTTCAGGCAAAGACACGGACATTGGTTAAACCCAGCCGGGTTAATATTTGGTGCCCTTGTATATAAGTTAACCTTCCTTCCTAAGATGGCCGCCGCAGTGGCCATGACGCTTTCAGGAGAAATTAGTTGTAGAGTCTAGTGGTTGAGGGAAGCGCACGGTTTTAGAAGTGCGCACTTCAACGAACCTGTTCATGGAGAAGCATTCGAGTGCTGCTGCTCCGCGTCTATATTCATGACGGGAGTTGGTGGTGTATGACAAATAGTTAAATTCAGTCAGCAAATGATTTAAACGTAGGCTCAGTCTTAGTAGTAGAAAGAGTCCTTCGTTTCCAGCTTTCGTTCATCTTTTGTGCAAGGTCTTCCGAGGTCGTTGGGGAAACGAAGCACAGCAGTCAAGTCAATCAGAAGCAGGAGTCTTCGTGGAAAGCAGTTTCGTTCCAAAACATTGCGACAGACGAAGTCAGCCGCCTCAGCCAGAGTCCGACAGTAAGACAAGCATTGCTGCCAAGTACTGCGTAGCGCTAACTGACCAATAACACCCTACCCTTCTCTTGCACTTGCCCTATTCTTTCCTTCCCCATTTGCCTTCCCTGTACCTCTTTGCGCGCCATCAGGAGGATCGACACCGGCCTTAATCTGCAAGTTATTTAGCCTTTGGATATAATTTGGACTATCACCGAACTCAGTTACAAGGTTGCTGCAGAAGTCTTTCAGGTATTTATGAGTGAGAATAGATAGAGAATTAGACTAGAGCAGTATTTGGGTAATAGAAAGTAATCAAAGTTTTTTCCCTCCTTAGCAAGAAGGCTTCCTGTAAACATCATTAACAAGCATAGAAGAGTAGCAATTACTTTGGAAGCAGCTGGTAGGATAAGCTTAAATTAAGTACATAGAGTCGTGTAGAGAAGTGGGTTTGTTGTCTTATTCCTTCCTTCTCCACCTCTGTGTATTAGACACCTCAAAACAGTAAGGGCGAGTCCTGCAGAAGAATCCAACCGTCGTTGTGGGTGACAGCAGCTTACAGAGTGCCTCTTCTCTTATCCGCTTCCCCTTTTCCCCCTTACTGGTGACTTCGCTCTAGTAGCGTTGGCACTGGGAGGGTGGCAATTGGGACTAGCATCCATCCTGCCTCTGCGAAGGGACTGGAGCCTTCTGACAGATTGAAGTGCCCAAGAATTTACTTCGCTCAGGCAGAATGGCTGAGGGAATGGATCTTAAGACCTTAGGTGCCATACTAGAGGGAATCCAAAGGGATATAGGGGCGGTCAGAGAGGAGAATAAAAATGTAAAACAGGAATTAGTGGCCTCTTGTCAAGAGACGAGAGTCCTTGCTCAAAAGGTTGATGTTTTAGCTATGGGAAACCCTGTCCAGAGTACCCCAATTCCTAGTACCAGTATTCCAAGTACAGACCCCAAGGCCGTTGCGCAGGTTATCCATTCAGTCTCTCCATTAATTCCCCTAGCAGCCCCTGAAAGATTTCTAGGAGACCCACAAAAGGCGCAACATTTTTTGACGCAATGCTCTTTACATTTCATGTGCCGTCCCACACTCTTCCCTGATGCTCAGTCCAGAGTAGCCTTTATCTTATCTTATCTTATCTAGGAGGGGATGCAGCCAATTGGGCAATGCCATTAGTCACGGAAGATGACCCCCTTCTTTCTGATTTTGCCCGGTTCAAAAGTGAGTTTCTCTGAATTTTTGACAGGAGAAGGATTTCCCAGGCTACCGACAATGAGTTGCTAGAATTACGTCAAGGGTCCAAAGATTTGATTTGATGACTCAATTCAATAAGTTAATTATCGAAACGAATTGGCCTGCAGAGAAAAGAGCGGCGCTGTTCTATCGTGGATTGAGAGATGACATCAAAGACACATTAGCACAAGTTCCTAATCGTCCTAAAGAGTTACCGGCCTTGGTGGATTTGGTATTAGAATTAGACTTTCGTAACTCTGAACGCAAGGGAGAGAAGAGAAAAGATTGGAAGATGAATTTTCCTCGTTTTGACAGGATAAGGACTGAGAAAGGAATCGGAGGAAATAATGACCCTGAACCCATGCAAATTGGAGCAGTTAGAGGTCCGTTGAGTAAGGAAGAAAAAGAACAGAGACGTTTGAAGAAGTTGTGCTTGTATTGCGGAGGTTCCGGTCATTTCGTGAAGGAATGCACCAAGGGTCCTAAGATTTCTCTGAAGGGAAACGATTCGAGCCATCAGTAGGCGGAGTCGCTCTGGTGGTAAAGGAAGATAAGACGACTTCAGAACCACATTTGATTTTAAATACTCTACAGTCTATGACCCCACATGTGATCCTACATATGACATTAAAGTTTTGTGAGCATAAGATTTTGGGAGTTGCTATCATGTTGGACTCCGGAGCCACAGGGAATTTTTGCGACATCAAATACGCTCATAGAATGGGTATTCAAGCCATCCGAAAAGAAAGAAAAAAACCTGTTTGTGCTGTGGATGGGACTAATTTGTCCTCTGGGCCAATCACCAGCCATACAGAAGGTTTAGAGTTGATTCAAACCGATGGTCATCGTGAAGTTTTGCAATTCAACCTTATAGATGCATCACAATTTCAGTTGATTCTGGGGCTTCCGTGGTTAACAACACACAATCCAACCATTGATTGGGAGAACCGTACAGTAAAGATGCAGTCTCATTATTGTTTGGAACACTGTTACTGCACTGAAGAAAGGCTAGAAGGACCTTCGCAAGCTTCATTACTCTCTTTGAGAAGTCAGTCCATTGGAGTCATTAATTCCGGAGATGTTCCCACCGAATACCAGGATTTTGAGACAGTTTTCAGTGATCAAGAAGCAGAACTGTTACCGCCTCATCGTACTTATGATTGCTATTGATTTGGAGCCTCGGGCTGTCCTTCACTGCAGCCGAATTTATGCACTGACAGAAGCAGAGAATCATCATCTCAAGGATTATTTGGACCGTTATCTCGCCAATGGGTTCATTAGACCATCTCAGTCGCCGGTATTCTCTCCACTATTTTTCATACCGAAGAAGCAGGAGGGGAGTTTGAGGGCTTGTATAGATTACCGTGCCATGAACCAAGTAACTATTAAGAACCGCTATCCTCTGCCTTTGATCTCGGTCTTGTTGGATCAAATCAAAGAAGCTCAGATTTTCACCAAACTTGATTTGCGTCGAGCTTATCACCTTATTCGCATGAAAGAAGGGCATGAATGGAAAACTGCCTTCCGCACTAAGTTTGGCCTTTTTGAATATTGTGTGATGCCCTTCGGATTGTGCAATGCGCCCGCAGTTTTTCAACATTTCATAAATGATGTTATGGGAGATTTGATTGACAAGATTGCCATCATTTATTTGGACGACATCTTGATTTACTCCCAGAACCCCCAAGAGCATTCAGTACATGTAAGATTGGTGTTGGAATTTCTAAGACTCCATCGATTGTTTGTCAAGTTGGAGAAATGTGTCTTTAATGCGACCAAAGTGGAATTCTTGGGATTTGTTATTTCCTCGCAAGGAATCACTATGGATCCGGGAAAAGTGCAAGCGGTGGAGAGTTGGCCTGCGCCACATAATATCAAAGAAATTCAAAGATTCCTGGGGTTCGCCAATTTCTACCGACGTTTTATCCAGGGATTTTCACAATTAATTGCACGTATTACTCGTTTGTTAAAGAAAGGAGTCAAGTTTGAGGGGTCCACAGACGCTGAGCAAGCCATTCAAGATCTTAAGACTAAATTTGTGTCAGCCCCTATACTGTTGCATGCCGATCCTGCGGAACCATTTTTCGTGGAGGCAGATGCGTCTGATCAAGCTATAGGTGGAGTTCTCTCGCAACGACATCAGAAGACAGGACAGCTTCATCCGGTTGCCTATCGCTCCCGGAAATTAAATTCTGCAGAATTGAACTACACCATAGCGGAAAAAGAACTGTTGGCGGTTAAAGACGCCTTTGAAGACTGGAGACATTATCTGTTGTGAGCTAAACATACTGTCACAGTATTCACTGATCATAAGAATCTGCAATTTTTGAGATCTGCGAAAACTCTTAACTCCTCGGCAGTTACGTTGGTCTTTATACTTTGCGGATTTCGATTTTGTGATCACTTATCGTCCGGTGCTAAGAATGGGAAAGTGGATGCTTTATCCCGTCTGTATACAGAAGAATTTGAGCATCCTGTGGATCCACAACCAATTATTCCTGAAACTAAGATTGTTTGTACAGTCTCTCTGGATAACTTTCAGGATGAAGTTCAGAAGAGTGTGTCTAAGGAGAAGATTCAAGAGTGGGTTACTCTTGGAGAGGAAAGACAATTACACCAACAATTACCCTACTTTAAGGATGCTCTATATCTTCCCACTGCTGCTTTGCAACAGAAAGTCTTACAAAGTTGTCATGACCATCCATTAGCAGGACATAAAGGAATTGCCAAGACTTTGGATTTAGTGCAGCGATATTTTTGGTGGCCTGGGTTGTCCTCTCATGTCAAGCAATATGTTCAGTCTTGTGAGTTATGTGCTAGAAGTAAACCTAACAGACTGGCTCCCCAGGGGCTTTTGCAACCACTCCCTACCCTGACACATCATTGGCATACCATTTCTATGGATCTGATTGTGGATTTGCCCATTAGTAAGGGGTTTGATACTATCTTGGTGATGGTGGACACCTTCACTAAGATGAGTCATTTCATTCCAATGTCTGGCACCCCTTCTGCCCCTGAGTTAGCACGAGTATTTGGTGGAAACATTGTAAAGATTCACGGAGTTTCCAAGGTAGTGGTATCTGATCGAGGTCCTCAGTTTATTTCACACTTTTGGCAGGCATTCCTCAAGGGTTTGGGAATTGACAGTAGGTTGTCTACCAGTTATCATCCTAAATCCGATGGTCAGACTGAGAGGATCAATCAGGAACTGGAACAGTACCTCCGTTTGTTCCTCATTGATCAGGGTGGTGAATGGTCTGATAGATTGTGGATGGCTGAATTTGCTTGTAATAATGCGAAGAGTGTTTCTACGGGCTACTCTCCATTTTACGTGAATTTTGGTCGCCATCCTAATCCTTTTCAAACTCACGAGGATTTAGAAGTACCTGTAGTAAAGGATTTGATGAAAAATATAGCCTCCCTCCATAAATCTGCAGAGCAGAATTTGATTAAAGCTAAGAAGTCTTAAAAAAAATGTGCAGACAGACATAGACAACCCGCACCTCAGTACCGGGTGGGATATCAGGTGTGGCTTTCTACCAAGAATCTACATTTGAAAGGAAATAGTAAGTTTCAACCAAGGTTTGTGGGCCCCTATTTAATTGAGAAAGTATTGGGACCAGTTACTGTGAAATTGAAGTTACCAGCTAAAGTAGGGATTCATCCAGTCTTTCATGTGTCCTTATTAAAAAAGACTAAACCACAAATGAGATTGAGTAGACCTCCAGAACCACTTGACATTCAAGGCCATCCAGAGTATGAAGTGAAAGATATATTAGATTATAAATTCAAGAAAGGTAAACTGGTGTATGTCTGTGTGTTGTTGTGTGATCCTCTGTGAGACACTGGGTTCTGTTGTCTGGAATGGAAGCTTTGGTCAGATGGGGGAGCATGGAAATGTTGCGCTCCTGCGAAAGAGCTGGCAGGTGATTGGGGTACCCCTTAGGAGCCAAAGACTCTGAAAGCAGTTCCCCTGTCTTTAACACCACCACACCAGTGTGCCTCAAGTAACATGTGCCCGGTCTTCTACCACGCAGGGGCAGAGAGGAGAGGAGAGGCAGGACAATGCAGGGGCAGAGAGAAGACGCAGGACAACGCAGGGGCATAGAGGAGAGGCAAGACACAACGCAGGGGCAGAGAGGAGAGGCAGGTGACAACGCAGGGGCAGAGGGGAGAGGCAGGACACAATACAGCGGCGGAGAGGAGAGGCAGGACACAACGAAGGGGCACAGAGGAGAGGCAGGTGACAACGCAGAGGCAGGGAAGAGAGGCAGGACACAACATGGGGCGGAGAGGCAGGACACAACGCAGGGGCAGAGAGGCAGGATACAACGCAGGGGCGGAGAGGCAGGATACAACGCAGGGGCGGAGAGGCAGGATACAACGCAGGGGCAGAGAGGAGAGGCAGGACACAACGCAGGGGCAGAGAGGAGAGGCATTACAACGCAGGGCCAAAGAGGAGACGCAGGACACAAGGCAGGGGCAGAGAGGAGAGGCAGGGCAACGCAGGGGCAGAGAGGAGAAGCAGGACAACGCAGGGGCAGAGAGGAGTGGCAGGACAATGCAAGGGCAGAGAGGAGAGGCAAGACACAACGCAGGGGCAGAGAGGAGAGGCAATACACTGTCAGAAGGCTCCAGTCCCTTCGCAGAGGCAGGATGGATGCTAGTCCCAATCGCCACCCTCCCAGTGCCAACGCTACTAGAGCGAAGTCACCAGTAAGGGGGAAAAGGGGAAGTGGATAAGAGAAGAGACACTCTGTAAGCTGCTGTCACCCACAACGACGGTTCGATTCTTCTGCGGGACTCTCCCGTACTGTTTTGAGGTGCCTAATACACAGAGGTGGAGCGGGAAGGAATAAGACAACAAACCCACTTCTTTACACGACTCTATGTACTTAATTTAAGCTTATCCTACCAGCTGCTTCCAAAGTAATTGCTACTCTTCTATGCTTGTTAATGATGTTTAAAGGAAGCCTTCTTGCTGAGGAGGGAAAAAAATGTGATTACTTTCTATTACCCAAATACTGCTCTAGTCTAATTCTCTATCTATTCTCACTCATAAATACCTGAAAGACTTTCTGCAGCAACCTTGTAACTGGGTTCGGTGATAGTCCAAATTATAACCAAAGGCTAAATAACTTGCAGATTAAGGCCAGTGTCGATCCTCCTGATAGCGCGCAAAGAGGTACAGGGAAGGCAAATGGGGAAGGAAAGAATAGGGCAAGTGACTGCAGAGTGAGAGTGACTGCAGAGTGAGAGTGACTCTGGAGAGTGAGTGTTCCAGAGAGAGAAGGGTATGCGTGTGCGCTTACACGGTGCACTGACACACAGGAGCTAACACAAAGAACAGGTGAACACGTGTCTTGGGAGCTTCATGGAGGCAGCCGGCCTTCTGTGAGGGGAGCAGCAAGGAGGGGACGCCCCAACCAATCAAGCCCAACTACTCACAACCTACTGTACGATTACAACGCAGGCCAAAGGGCAGAGCAAGGTCTTTTTGTATTACGTAGGGTGAGCAGTGTGTGAGTGTGTAGGGTGAGCAGTGTGTGAGTATGCAGGGTGAGCAGTGTGTGAGTATGCAGAGTTAACTGTGTGTGAGCGTGCAAGGTGAACATTGTGTGAGTGTGTAGGGTGAGCAGTGTGTGAGTGTGCAGGGTGAACATTGTGTGTTTGTAGGGTGAGCAGTGTGTGAGTGTGTAGGGTGAGCAGTGTGTGAGTCTGTAGGGTGAGCAGTGTGAGAGTATGTAGGGTGAACAGTGTGTGAGTGTGCAGGGTGAACATTGTGTGAGTGTGCAGGGTGAACAGTGTGTGAGTGTGCAGGGTGAACAGTGTGTGAGTGTGCAGGGTGAGCAGTGTGTGAGTGTGCAGGGTGAAAATTGTGTGAGTGTGTAGGGTGAGCAGTGTGTGAGTGTGTAGGGGCAGTGTGTGAGTGTGCAGGGTACGAAAACTCGAACTAAGTCCACCACACACACACATAAGACCACACACATAAGACCACACACACACACACACCACCACACACACTCTCACACCACACTCTCACCACCACACACTCACCACCACATACTCACCACCACATACTCACCACCACACACTCACCACCACACACGCAACCACACACACCACCACCAGCCGTCAGTGCTCGCTTTCACCGGGCACAAACACCACCAGCCGTCAGTGCACGCTTTCACCGGGCACAAACACTACAAGCCGTCAGTGCAGGCTTCCACCAGGCACACACCACCAGACGTCAGTGCACGCTTTCACCAAATACACACACACCACCAGCCATCAGTGCACACTTTCACCATGCACACACAACACCAGCCGTCAGTGCATGGTTTCACCAGGCACACACACCACCAGCCGGCAGTGCACGTTTCCACCAGGCACACACACCACCAGCCATCAGTGCACAAATTCTTCAGGCACACACACCACCAGCCATCAGTGCACACATCAATTGTTAACGCATCCACAATTACCTATTTTAGCAATCGCAGTATGGTGCACTTTACTTTTACATATATTCATCTAAAGCGCAGCATGCCACCATTGCTACAATTCCAATCCAACCCACATAATTCCACTACACACCACATGCATACACTCCATAACACATGGCTAAAAGACATTGCCATCAACAATGCCATTAGCTCTAACTCAAATAATTCCGAGACCTATTGCATTTCCAATGCTTGTTTGGAGAAGCTCTTACACCCATGTCTTTGGGACCAAGGCCTCCTCCAGGGGCCCTGGCACGACCTGTCATTGTACTCGACTTAAATTACAAAGATCAGGCTCCATCCTGGTTCTGTCCAGGGAGAGGAGGGAGATTAAGTATCAAGGGAACACTTTATCTACCTTTTTACTCAGATGTCCGCCTAATGATAAAACCGGAGTGCTGTATGCTTTGGTCTATCCTGCTAAGCTGCCAGACAAGTATTTGCATACTTAAGCCACCGCATCTAAACTCAGGCAGAGTACATAAATAAAAGAAGGACTGTGTTGCAGCGAAACTGTAGGTTAGACTATTAAAAGCAAGCATGAAAGAGAAGGATGTACGATTCTACATCGCGGCCAGCTACATCTCATGCTGTAACATCCCGTCTATTACATCGCTTTGTCCATTACATCGTGACCAATGACAACGCATTCCTTTGCAACGCGATTGCATTGCTTCCCATTGGCACGAACATCACCCCGCAGTACATTACGTCGCAGGGCAAAACAACGCGTTTTCTTGTGTTTGCCGCATGAACACACCTCTACCCCTGCCCCCGCCCCCTCCCCCCTCCCGTCCCCTTTGACACCAAATCTTCTACTTTTATTACTTTGTTAGTATGGCATATTATTAATTTGTAAATTGCAAGTAATGTAACCCTATTTTTTTTTAAAACTCTTATTTTAATTTAGCCGCAAAGGTAACTCAATAACTAGTCTGTACTTGGCAGCCCATCGGGTGAGGTCTGTCGACTGAACTATCGGTTTAGCCCCTGGTTCATTGTGTGATCTTGGACGAGTTTTATGCCTGCTATCTGGAAGGGAGGGGAGGTCCCTGCTCTCTCCGGAGCTACCCACAGTGGTACTGTAGTTCCTGGTGTCCCTGGGTTCCTTGTTCAAGCGCCACAGGTGTCTGTGCCCCAACAACCTGGGTGAGGTGTTGGCTGCAGCCACGCAACCACTGATGCAGCAATTAATAATTTTGCAAGCTATTTCGCACAATGCTTGACTAGTGACTTGCTTCAGGGGCTGCTAATTATATTTAAGTTCAGAGGAGTGTACATACCTTAGCTCGTGTCAAATAATGTGACGGGGAACTGGTTTCGTAGGAGCCAGTTCTATAACTCAGTGGGTGCAGCATCTGCTGCAGCTGTCTCGTACAACCTACACGTCACCGCTTCAAATGCCAGAAGAAACCACCCCTCGTTTTATCCTGACGAAGCAGCTTCCAGGAGCACCGAGCAGCAAACATTACGGCGGACTATTAAAAAACAGAAAAGTCCTCTCCCTTTAAGGCCAAACATGCTGGTTAAAACGTCATACTGTTTATTCTCAGGCCTTCCCTGGACGTTGTGCGTGTATTGATTAATAGAGATTTTTGTTTTTAAAAAGAGACTGATTTTACATTAAAAATATATCAAAATATGAAACCAAATCAGTATCACAAATGCTATTGATGACGTCAAATCGATATTTCCAAATTGAACTTGTCCCTGGTGCCCATCAGATCTCATACAGTAACAGAGGGTCTTTAAAAACCGGACACAGCAACAAATCATACCGTAAGTGCTCTAGAGGAGAATTATGGATGACCGTGAATGTATTATCCTTTTAGGTCCGGCTGGGAAGTTCAGTTGTTGCCTGACTTTGTGATCAACAGAAAAGGGAGTTCTTGTTTTGCACTTTTTGCCTTTTTCAAAATCTTAACACCGGAATGTGAGCTGGTCAAGGTGAAAAGCAAACGATAAAGGCCATAGGCCTGATCTGTATATTGTTACAACAAAGGCAGTAGGCCTGACATTTGTTGTGGAAAGCGTTTGTTAAAACCAGCTGACCTTTACGTTTTGTCAACTGTAATTTAGTACATATTTGTAATTTTGACTGTATTCTAGAAGCTGCCTTGTGGGAATGCTTATGAGGCATTTAGTTGGCCTGAGTCGGTTAAGGTGACAACCTAGTGATAAGGGCCATAGGCTGGATGGAATTACTAGGAACAGTTATGTCGGAGGCCGCAGGTCCGATCTGTTGTTAATTTCTGTGGGCGGGGACAGCACCATCCAATTCTTTCCGAGCCTCTCTTTGGTGCAGCGGATGACAGCAGATAATTGTAAAAACTGGCATTGACATTCAGAGGCCCACTGGAGTTCAAATAGCAATAATTGTAATTTTGTGAACATCGGCATAATACTAATTACCTGCGACACCCCACTGGGCCATCCAACCTTCCATCCATCCATCCATTCATCCATCCGCACCCTACCAGCCCCACATCCATCCATCCATACACCCACCCATTCTTCATCCGCCCATCCATCCATCAGTCCATCCATCCATGCATCCATCTTGCCTTCCACCTTTTACCCGTCCAGCCACACACCCTTCGTCCGTTCACCCACCCTCTCACCCATCCATCCACCAGCCCATCATCCATACATCATTCATCCATTACGTAATTTCTCAAAAATGTTCATGTGGAATTAATTCTTTGTAGCAGTTGTTGCAAGTTTTGGATTAGAACTGATGACATTCCCCTTCATAACCGTTCCGTTTAGCTCTTGACGCTATCATACATTATTTATGGGAAGCTGGTATTTAGAGACCCAACTTGTCTTCTGTGAATGGTTATTTGGACAGTCAGCGCTGTATTATATTGTTCGCCCAAATATTCATTTTTGTGCATTACAAATGACAGTCACTCACCCTCTCACCCATCCATCCACCCATCAATCCACCCATCATTCATCCACCAGCTCATCATCCATACATCATTCATCATGCAATCATCTTCCATCCACCCTCTCATCCATCCATTCATTCACCCAGCCTTTCACCTGTCCAACCATCCACCCTTTCATCCATCCATTCATCCACCCAGCATTTCTCCCGTCCATTCAACCAACCAGCATTTCACCCGTCCAACCATACAGCCTTCATCCATCCATCCATCGATGTACATGACGAAACAGCTTTTCATGTTCACGTAACAGAATAATTATACAGCATACAACATTCTCAAAAATGTACATTTTGCATAAATTATTTGTAGCAAGTTGGGGATTCAAACTCACGACCTTCCCCTTCATAAACGGTTCTTTTATCTATTTAGCTATCATAAATTAATTAAGACAAGCTAGTCAGTCAGCGTGGTATTTTCTTTGTTTCCCCACATTTCTATCTTCGTGTGCCTCAGCGCGTAATTAATGTAAGGTCGTAATGTTTATCTTCAGGTGACAGCATACGACACCTTTTTCAGGGATGGTGCTAGCACCGCCCATGACAGGAAACCCTTTGTCCAAGCTCCCCTCACTGGAAGGACTCCCAGCTGCAGGGGGTCAGACTTGTGTCTGTGGTGGCAGCATCCATTTTGTGATGCTGAGGCTCGGGTTAACTTTAACCGGGGTTCACAGTTACATACATGTCGTGTCCCTCTAGAAGGGTGGAATGCTAACCCCGTCGCCAGAATTGGCGAGGGGTTAGTATTCCCATTCGTATGACACCTTACTCGACATGTTTTGATAAAGCGATACCAAAGATAGCAAATAACCGCGAGGATTATAATGCACTTAAGAGTATATGATACGCGTATCATAGAACAGCTATTAGGACTTGGTTCCGCAAGCTGCAGACGGGCTCAGCTCATGCCAGAGCACCATCTCACATAATTCCAAGCACTCTGCCTTCAGGATTGTTAAGGCCTGCCATAGGAGTGACTGATAGGAATACATGTGTCCATTTTAGGGTTAGATATAGGTATACTATATCTACAGCAAAGGGTGATTACACCACTTTGCCCCAGCTGTCGTGCAGCCAGTTGTGTCAGATTTAGATGGCCAGCCAGGGGTGGCATAATACATGCTTCAACCCCTGGTAGGCCCTGGGTACATCTATGCCCTGAGTTACAGGGTCTGATAAGGTGGCCCAGTACCAATTGGTAAATGCACCTAAGGTACACGTGTCAATTTAGTGAGAGAACAGCTAGGCTGTGGGTCTGATTAGCAGGCCCACAGCCAGGGAAGTCGTAAACCAGTGAAGCAAAAAGCAAAAATCCGGGGTGATCATAGGATTGCAGACCCTACTCTCCTACATGACCCCCCCCCCCCCAAACTTTGGGACAATAAACTAACCTTGACCAGGTGAGTCTTCTTGCTCTAAGTGGAAATACCTGGAGAGCCCATCTGCATTGCCATGATCAGTGCCAGGTCTATGCTCCACTGTAAAATCCATCCCCTGTAGGGAAATGGACCACCTAAGCAGTTTGGGGTTTTCACCCTTCATCTGATTTAGCCACAAGAGGGGCTTATGGTCGGTCTGAATCTTGAAATGAGTGCTAAACAAGTATGGCCTCAGTTTCTTCAGGGCCCAAACCACAGCAAAGGCCTCCCTCTAAATAGCTGACCAATTTTTCTCTCTGGGGGTCAGCCTTCTGCTAATAAAAGCAATGGGCTGGTCATGACCATCAAAATTCAGCTGAGATAGAACAGCTCCCACACCCAACTCAGAAGCATCTGTTTGGACAATGAATGGTTTGGAGTAGTCTGGACTCTTTAGGATAGGTGCTGTGCACATGGCCTGCTTTAGGTCATCGAATGCTTTTTGACAGCCTGCTGTCCACTGAACTTTCTTTGGCATCTTTTTACTTGTCAGGTCATTAAGTGGAGTCACAATTGATCCATAATTTCTGACAAATTTCCTGTAATAACCAGTCAGGCCCAAGAAAGCTCGAACCTGAATCTGGGTGGTTGGAGGAGCCCAGCCCTTGATGGACTGTATCTTGCTCTCCAGTGGCTGAACCTGGCGTCCACCTACAAGGTGGCCCAGGTATACAACCTGTGTCTGCCCTATCTGGCACTTTGTGGCCTTGATAGTGAGACCTGCTGCTTGCAGTGCCTCTAACACTTTCCTCAGGTGGACCAGGTGATCCTCCCAGGTGGAACTAAAGACAGCTATATCATCAAGATATGCTGCACAGAAGTCATCCAGCCCAGTGAGAACTTGATTCACCAGCCTTTGGAAGGTGGCAGGTGCATTTTTCAAACTAAAGGGCATTACCACAAACTGATAATGCCCACCAGGGGTAGAACATGCTGTCTTGGGCTTGGCTTCCTCAGCTAACCTGATTTGCCAATACCCATCTGTCAGGTCAAATGTGCTTAAGTAGTTGGCAGAAGCCAATCTATCTATAAGTTCATCTGCCCTTGGTATTGGGTGGGCATCAGTCTTAGTGGCTGCATTGAGGCCTCTGTAGTCTACGCAAAACCTCATCTCTTTCTTACCGCCCTGGGTGTGAGGCTTTGGCACTAGAACTACTGGACTAGCCCAAGGGCTATCTGAGGGCTCAATGACTCCCAGCTCCAACATTTTCTGCACTTCGGATTTAATGCAGTCTCTGACATGATCAGGCTGTCTGTAGATTTTACTCTTAACTGGCAGACTGTCACCAGTGTCAACCTCATGGGTACACCAATTGGTTTGACTGGGTGTCAGAGAGAACATATGTCTAAAGGATTGAAGAACTTGTTTGCAATCCTTTTGCTGATGCTCAGAGAGGCTGCCACAAAAGACAACACCATCTACTGACCCATCATCAGGGTTCTGAGTGAGCAGGTCTGGGAGAGGGTCACTCTCCGCCTCCTGTCCCTCATCTGTGGCCATGAGCAAGCTCATGTCCTTCCTGTCGACATATGCCTTGAGCCTATTCACATGGAGCACCCTGAGGGGGCTCCTGGGAGTTTCAAGGTCCACCAGGTAGGTGACCTCTCCCTTTTGCTCAATGATTGTGTGGGGCCCAGACCATTTGTCTTTGAGTGCTGCTGGGGCCACTGGCTCCAACACCCACACCTTCTGTCCAGGCTTGTACACAGTCAGGACAGCCTTTTGGTCATGCCAAGCTTTTTGGAGTTCTTGGCTTGCCTCAAGGTTTTTAGAAGCCTTTTCCATGTACTCAGCCATCCTGGTGCGGAGACCAAGTACATAGTCCACTATGTTGGTTGCAGGCTTTTTGAGAGGTCTCTCCCATCCTTCCTTCACCAAACACAGGGGTCCTCTTACAGGATGTCCATACAAAAGTTCAAAAGGGCTGTAGACAACCCCCTTCTGTGGGACTTCTCTATAAGCAAACAAAAGGCAAGGTATCAGGACATCCCATCTACGCCTGAGCTTGTCAGGTAGTCCATGAATCATCCCTTTTAGGGTCCTGTTGAACCTTTCAACAAGCCCATTGCACTGTGGATGATAGGGTGTGGTGAACTTGTAGTTGACACCCCATTCCTTCCACATAGCAGTCAGATATCCTGACATGAAGTTTGCACCTCTGTCAGAGACAACCTCCTTAGGGAAGCTCACTCTGGAGAACACTCCAACTAGGGCTCTTGCCACAACAGGTGCTGTAGTGGTCCTAAGGGGAATAGCTTCAGGATACCTGGTGGCATGGTCCACCACCACCAGTATAAACTTGTGCCCTGATGCTGTCTGGGGTTCCATTGGACCAACAATGTCAATCCCCACTCTTTCAAAGGGTACCCCCACCACAGGTAGTGGTATAAGGGGGGCCTTTGTTGTGCCACCTGACTTACCACTGGCTTGGCAAGTGACACAGGAGCGACAAAACTCCCTGGTATCTTAATTCATGTGAGGCCAGTGAAAGTGTGAGACAAGTCTGTCCCAAGTCTTATTCTGGCCTAAGTGTCCTGCAAGGGGAAGCTCATGGGCCAAGGTAAGAAGGAAACCTCTCTGTGACAAGGGGATGACCAGCCTCCTGTTGCACCAGGTTTGGGGTCTCTTGCTTCAGAGTACAGGAGTCCATCATCCCAGTATACCTTGTGGGTACCTGTGGGGTTCCCTGCAGCCTCAGCAGCAGCCTGCTGTCTGAGGGGTTCAAGGGAAGGGCAGTCTAACTGTGCCTTCCCCAGGTCTTCTCTGGAGGGTCCCCCTGAACCCAGAAACTCAACCTGATCAGGTTCAAGTTCTTTAGGCTCAGTTTCCCTCAGCTCTTTGAGGTCAGCCTCCTCTGAGACTTGATCCCCAACCTGGGGCAAGGGGGAAGGCGATGCCTTAACCCTACTGCTCTTCTTCTTGGAAGGTGTCTGGTCCATTGTTCCAGGATCCAGCACCTGTTCAGTGGGGCATCTTCTGGCCTGTGACCTAGTCACAGGAAGCACATGTGCTGGCAAGCCTAACATTTCCATATGAGTCCTCTGCTCCACTTCTGACCATAGTGATGACTCCAAATCATTGCCCAACAAACATTCAACTGGGAGGTCTGAACTAACCACAACTTTCTTTTGGCCACTTACCCCTCCCCAGGAGAAATCAACAATTGCCATACTATGGTGGGTAGTGACATTGCTGGCATTGGTCACTAGGTAGTCTGTACCTAGTATGATCTGTCCAGGGTCCACAAAGTTAGGTGTCACCATTGTGACACTGGCACAAGTGTCCCTATGGGCCTGAGCCATCTTTCCATTTATAAAAGGTGTCTGCCTGTATTTGCCCAAAGTATTGGGACTTGCATCAGGGGATATATCCACATCCCCTGTACAGACAAGGACAGCCTGAGTGAGTGTGCCAACTAAGTTGTCATACCCCTCAGATCCAAAGGTTAACCAAACTAATCCCTTAGGAGGTGCACTACCACTGCTGACTGTACTAGGGGGTGCAGGTGCCTTAGGGGCTGCAGTGGTAGGAGTTTGCCCTCCTTTCTTGGTGCACTCACTAAACCAGTGAGTTTTACTTTTACAGTATTGGCACCACCTTTTAGACTGGCCTTCTTGAGTCTTTTTTTTCTGCTGGGAAGCCTGACCCCCACCCTCTTTGGTTTGTTGGGGGCCTGTCGAAGACTTCTGGTCATTTTTCTCATTCTTATTATTACCCTTCTGGTCTGCTTTCGTCTGACCACCCTGGTTCTGAGTCTGGTTCTGCTTAACCCCTGTTCTGACCCATCTGTCTGCCTTCTTTCCCAATTCTTGGGGAGAGGTCAGATCTGAGTCAACAAGGTGCTGATGCAACAACTGGTTCTGACAATTATTTAAAATCTGTTCTCTCATGATCAGATTGTACAATCCTGTGTAATCAGTAACCTTACTGCCCAGCAACCACCCCTCCAAAGCCTTAGTGGCACAATCCCCAAAGTCAGACCAATCCTCAGACTGAGTTTTCTGGGTATCCCTGAACAGCAACCTGTACTGCTCAGTGGTTAGGCCAAACCCACCTATCAGTGTATTTTTCAGGACTTGGTCATTGTTAGCATCCTCAGCTCTAGTAGTGAGGAGCTTATCTCTACCTTTGCCTTCAAAGGAGAGCCACAAGACAGCTGCCCACTGACTCTGGGGGATGCACTGGACAGTGCAGGCCCTCTCCAAAGCAGTTATCCATTTGTGGATATCATCCCCTTGTTTAAAGGGGGGCACTATCTTACTCAGGTGTCTAGTGTCTAAACTCCTGTCCTTTTCTCTAGGTAAAATGCTGCCACCAGTGGGGTCTGCCCCACTCAATTTCTGCCCTCTAGCAAAGGCAAGTCTCTCTTTGGCCAGGGCAAGTTCTTCCCTTTCAATCCTCAGATTGACTTCCCTCATCTTAGCTTCATGCTCTCTTCTCTGAGGGGATGTCATCCCTCTGTGAGAAGAGGTCTGAGAGCCATTGGTTCGAATGGATCCGTTAGAGCCTCTGGATAGAGACCTAACTCGTCCATTTCCAATGTTAAGCCTGCCTGAGAGTGGGCCTGGGGGTCCCCCAAATCCATTCTCATACCTACTTAAGTTGGTCCTGGTGAGTCTACTGACTTCTACCTGACCCTTGTCTGCCTCATCCCCTGACAACTCCTGTTCCTCCTCCTCTCCTTCACTAACTGTTCCATTGAGTTGGAGGTCAGGGTCCCCAAGGGTTCCCTCTAAGGGGGGCATGCTCCCATCTGGATTAGGAGGGCCTGTGCTAGAAGCCCTCCTGGCATCATAAGTCTCTAAGAGACCAATTGGTGGAGGAGTGTGGCTCAATGGTTAGAGCGGCAGACCCTGATGCAGAGTTCTGGTCCGGGACCAGGGTTCAATTCCCGCCTCGGCGGGTCTTGGGCTCATAATTCCTCGGACCTGATTTCTCGCCTCGGTGCCTATTCTAATCATGGGTCCCACGCTGCAACTCTGGGCAATAGCTTGCTTAACCTCCACACCGGCCCCAACAGCGCTGTGGATGCCTGGCTTCACCCTGGGGGTGCCCAGGAGTGGACACTTCACAGGGAAAGCCAGGAGGGGTTCCACAGCGGTATGAGTAATAGCGCCAGGAAACCGCTTGGTGACAGTGCGCTCTACAAATACCTTGACATTTACATTTACATTTACATTTACCAATTAGGAATGGGATTGTAGGGTTAGAACCCTGTTTTAGCTTCCTGGAGGTACACACTTGTCTCATCTCCTGAAGCTAAGAGCTGCATATCTTGAGACGGCCTGTGGAGGGTCAACTGATACAAGGGTCTGACATGCTTTTCTAGTGAGGTGTAAGTGGTGCACTTACCTACACTATTTGTTTGCCTACTGATCCCTTGCTAAGAGTTGTAGTCAGGGTGTGCTAGGCCCTGTTAAACTACAACAGCTGGTTCAGTAGAACTCAGAGTATTCTAAGCTAAGTTATATGTTATATGTACTTATGTGATCTTTCAAATGATATTCTTAGGATACGTGTGGTAAAACAACAGCAAGCTCAAATCCCAACCGCTGCTCACCAATGTGAGAAGTTGGCCTGATATGCAGTGCTCACTATTCTAGTGATCACTATGTATCAGTCCAAACGACCCTTATTGATGATTGGTTGTAAGTCAACCTTATAGACCAGCTATCCTAGTAGCATGGACAAGAGCAGTCTTTAGGCTAAACTCTAGAGGACGTGTTAAGCCAGCTGTTATACCATCACATATACCCCTTGAACACCAAGTGAAAGGACACCACACAAGTTGTTATGAAAATAAAAGGATATTTATTTATAACACAACAGCCCTGGACTCTTTATGAGGACAGGGCGCTAAGCACAATACAAAGCTCTTAAAGAAATACTGAAAGTCGCACAATTTACGCAAATGCCCGAGGGGCACGGAAAACCATATACTACAAAAGTGGAATGCGAAATTACTAGCAGGTAAGTACTACTCTCAGAGACTTTGGAATCGCTAGGCCTACAATGCTGAACCCTTAGATTAGAAGCAGGAGGTCTAGGAACGCCGTGTGCAGAGTGGGAACTCTCACGCGTATTGCGGGACAAAGTCTATGGATACTAGTAAATGCAAAAGTTAATGTTCTCGGGCGAACCCGACTAGGTAGGTCAAAAACGAAAGTGGATCTAGACACTTAGAGAGTTGGTCTACGCTGGAGCACCGTGGTACTCGGTTTACCTAGCCCAGGGGCTGCATAGGGTTCAAGTGTCGTTGGGAATCCTCGTTGACGAACCAGGAGCCTGAAGTGGAAGTTGCTGGCAGGCGACCAGTGAAGATGTTCCGGGCTGATCCAAGGGCTGGGTCAGCTGAAGAAGAGTACGTGTAAGCAGATGGGACCAAGTTCTGAATCACTAGCCAGTGATTATGTGGGCACCAGGATGGCACCGACGAGGTCACTCAGCCAGGCGAAGAGGTGACACTGGATTCTGCTGCTGCACGGACCAGGGGCGCTGTTGTCGACCAGGCTGGAGGTCTGCGAGATGTCCCACGTCGGATGTCTGCTGCTGGCGATGCTGGATCCGGTGAAGGAGGCAACAAGCCTTGGCTACGGCAAGCCACGTGGCGACACAAAATGGCGTCTTGAGTGGACCAGGAGGGTCCGAGGAAGGTCCCCTTCAGGAGGAGACTAGGGCCAGTCTAGAGGAGCTAGACCAGCGGTGAAATAAACGTAGGACGTCGTCAAGAGGGTCACTAGCCAACGGGCAAGCGACCGGACAACGTGGCAAGCGACACAGAAGCAAAAGGGCCCCACGCAGATCTGGTGGATGCTGGGGGGCTGGTCTTCGGTGCTCGTGCTGCTTGGGGTTGGGGCTTCTCTTACCCCAATGCACCCACTCGAGGGTCCCTCGGCGGTCGTGCTGGGTCAGTGTCGAGCTGGTTCTGATGGTCGCCGGGTCCACTGGTCACGTCGCACCCACGGTTCTCAGCTGTGCTGTAGAGGCAGGTAGAGGTCAGAGAGGGCAGGGAGTCCGGGTCTCGTCGAGCTGGTCAGTCTGGTTCTGGAGGAAGGACGTCTAAGCAAACCGCAAGATACTTAGGTGGTGCCTGCTGCTGCAAGGTGACTACTCCTTAGTCACAAGGGAGAAATCTTAGGAAGAAGTCTTGAGTTCCTTTCATAGAAAGTAGTTTCAGGATTCAAAGATGATCTCATTTGGAAGGGTCCCCGCTCCCACCTTTATTCTAAAGAAAGGGGCTGGTACGGGACTAGGTCCTGCCCATGGGTGGGACCAGGAAGGGGGGTGGTTACACCCCTCTCCCATGCCGGACTTTCCCCAGCTCAGGGGCTGGGGTGCCCCTGGAACTGGTTCAAGCCGGCAGATGCATAGTGAGCACCGGGGTGCCACTTGCAGTCACCTTCCTATTCAGCCCTGCCTACCTAGGATACACAAAACCCTGTCTGGGATGGTGCTAGCACCGCCCCTGACAGGAAACCCTTTGTCCAAGCTCCCCTCGCTGGAAGGACTCCCAGCTGCAGGGGATCAGACTTGTGTCTATGGTGGCAGCATCCATTTTGTGATGCTGAGGCTCGGGTTAACTTTAACCGGGGTTCACAGTTACATACATGTCGTGTCCCTCTAGAAGGGTGGAATGCTAACCCCGTCGCCAGAATTGGCGAGGGGTTAGTATTCCCATTCGTATGACACCTTACTCGACATGTTTTGATAAAGCGATACCAAAGATAGCAAATAACCGCGAGGATTATAGTGCACTTAAGAGTATATGGTACGCGTTATCATAGAACAGCTATTAGGACTTGGTTCCGCAAGCTGCAGACGGGCTCAGCTCATGCCAGAGCACCATCTCACATAATTCCAAGCACTCTGCCTTCAGGATTGTTAAGGCCTGCCATAGGAGTGACTGATAGGAATACATGTGTCTATTTTAGGGTTAGATATAGGTATACTATATCTACAGCAAAGGGCGATTACACCACTTTGCCCCAGCTGTCGTGCAGCCAGTTGTGTCAGATTTAGATGGCCAGCCAGGGGTGGCATAATACATCTTGCAGCCCCTGGTAGGCCCTGGGTACACCTATGCCCTGAGTTACAGGGTCTGATAAGGTGGCCCAGTACCAATTGATAAATGCACCTAAGGTACACGTGTCAATGTAGTGAGAGAACTGCTAGGCTGTGGGTCTGATTAGCAGGCCCACAGCCAGGGAAGTCGTAAACCAGTGAAGCAAAAAGCAAAAATTTGGGGTGATCATAGGATTGCAGACCCTACTCTCCTACACGGAGTACCACAGGGATCATCACTCAGCCCCACGCTCTTCACCATCTACATGGCCCCCCTCGCCGCCATATTCAGACAGCATAGGCCCAACATAGTATCTAACACCAACAACACCCAACTCATCCACTCCCTCACGAAGGATCCCGAAGATACCAGGCTCAGTTTCCAGGAAGGAATGAGGGACGTCGCGGCCTGGATGAAGGACAGCTGCCTAAAGCTCAACACTGAGAAGACAGAGGTCCTCATCCTGGGACCCTCGGCCTTTGCCTGGGAAGACACATGGTGGCCCTCTGCCCTCGGGAGTCCCCCCCACCCGACAGACCACGCTCGGAACCTCAGCATCATCCTTGACTCCTCTCTCACCATGACCCGCCAGATCAACACTGTCGCCACCACCAGCTTCAACTGCCTCTGCATCCTCCGAAAGACCTTCAAATAGATCCCCCCCTGAACACAGGAAAACCGTCACCCATGCACTCATAACCAGCAGACTGGACTACGGGAACGCCCTCTATGCCGGCATCAACAGGACCCTTCTACACAAGCTCCAAATCATCCAGAATACCGCGGCCGGACTCGTCCTAGGGACCCCACGACACAAACGCATGACAAAACACCTTTGAGACCTACACTGGCTCCCCATCGAGAAGAGAATAGCCTACAAGCTTCTCACCCACACCTACAAATCCCTCCACAACCTCAGACCGAAATACCTCAACGATAGAGTCTGTTTCCACGCACCCAAAAGAACTCTCCGATCCACCGACCTCGACCTAGCGGAGCCCTCTTGCATCCGCAGAAGGCCTTCTCCTACATTGCAGCCAAAATCTGGAACGAGCTCCGGGTCAGCATCAGACGCTCCTCCAACCTGCACATTTTCAGAAGGACCTCAAGACCTTGAGCCGGAGCTGCCTACCCCCCATCCCCCTCTAGCACCTTGAGACCCTCACTGGTGAGTAGTGTGCTTTATAAACCCCATGATTGATTGATTGATTGATGGCGGTGGTTGCAGCTTATCTGCACAGGCTAGGGATGTCAGTCTTCCCCTACCTCGATGACTGGATGTTGTAGGAGACCTCGCCCAAGGCAGTCGTCTCCCACCTTCAGACTACGATGGACCTCCTGTATTCACTGGGGTTCTCTATAAACGTGCCGAAGTCATACCTGACTCCTTCTCAGATGCTCCCCTTCATTGGAGCTTTTCTAGACACAGTGCACTTTCGGACCTACCCTCCCGAGCAGCGAGTCCAGGATATTCAGGTTATGATTCCAATATTTTAGTCTCTATCCTGCATTCCAGTGAGACTGACTCTGAGGCAGTTGGGCATCATAGACTCCTGCATCCTGTTGGTGAAACATGCCAGTTGGCGTATGAAGGCTCTACAGTGGGACCTGAATTTCCAATGGGCACAGCATTGAGGGAATCTCACTGACTTGGTCCAGGTCTTGGAAGGTATTGCGAGAGAGCTGCAGTGGTGGTTGATGAACCACGATTTGGTCAATGGTGGACCCCTCTTTCTTCCCCAATCAGATCTTGCAGTCATGACAGATGTGTCACTTCTGGGATGGGGTGGCCATCTGGGAGAGGAGGAGATCAGGGGACACTAGTCTCAGGTGGAGTTGGGGCTCCACATACATTAGTTGGAGCTCTGTGCGATTCATTTGGCATTGAAGGCATTTCTTTCCTCTCTCAAGGGGAAGGTGGTGCAAGTGTTCATGGACAACACCACCGCCATGTGGTACTGCAACAAGCAGGGCTGGGTGGGGTAGTAGACCCTTTGTCAAGATTCCCTGAGTCACTGGACATAGCTGGAACAGAAGGGAATAACCCTGGTGGTTCAACAACTGGCATGGCGGGCGAACTCAGCCTATGATGCCTAGCGGATCACGAATGGTGTCTCCAGTCGGAGGTGGCGCATGGTCTCTTTCAACAGTGGGGATAACCTTGGTTAAATTTATTTGCCTCCAAAGAGAACACGCAGGGTCAGCAGTACTACGCACTGGAGTTTCCAAGGCGGCTATTGCTCGGCCACGTTTATCACACAGTTGGAGCTCAGGCCTGCTGTATACCTTTTTGCCCATACCACTCCTGCCCAGGGTTCTGAAGAAGACCAGGAGTGACTGGACCCAAGTCATTCTTGTGGCTCTGGACTGGGCGAGGAGAGTCTGGTATCCAGAGCTTCTGAAAATGAGCATCGATCCTCCGATCAGGCTACCCCTTCGGGAAGATCTTCTGTTGCAGCAGCAGGGTAGCGTTCTCCACCGGAACCTGTCAACTATGTGCCTCCATGCGTGGAGATTGAGCCGCAGCAGTTGATGGCTTTTGACCTTCCCCCCCCCAAAGTATGTAATGTTATTCTGGTGGCCAGGCAACCTTCCACTAAGACGGTATACGCCTATCATTGGCAGATATTAGTTTTATACTGTACAGAAAGGTCTATTGACCCTCTTTCTGCTTCTCCTTCTACTGCCCCCCTGTTTATTTTGACCCTTGCCCAGCAGGTCTCTGCCTTGGGAACTCTCAAGGGTTACCTTTCTGCTCTGTCTGCGTTTTTGCAGCTGCCATGCCAGCACTCTCTCTTCAAATCTCCCATTGTGCATAGATTTCTAAAAGGGATGGCTCATCTGTTTCCACCTACACCCTTTGTTATGCCACAGTGGAACTTTAATTTGGACCTCACCTATCTGATGTGCATCCCTTTGAGCCTTTGCACAACTGTCCCCGCCGGCTGTTGCCTATCAAAACAGCCTTCTTGGTGGCGATTACATCAGCCCGGAGGGTGAGTGAACTACAGGCGTTATCTTGCTCACCTCCTTATCTTATGTCCTTTCTGGACAAGTTGGTGCTTCGCACCCGAGGATGCTTTTTACCAAAGGTTGTGGCCCCTTTTCCTCTGGGTCAGTCCATGTGCTCCCTCACATCCTTCTAAGGAAGAGGATCGTTTCTTTCCACCGGCTATACACAAAAAGAGCATTGTTGTTCTACCTTGACTGCACAAAAGAGTTCTGGGTGGATGATCAACTCTTTGTGGGGTACGTGGGAGCAAAGAAAGGAAGGGCAGTGCAGAAAAGGACCATCTCTCGCTGGGTCGTTCTCTGCATCAAGATCTGCTTTGCCCTGGCTAAGAAGCAGCCCCTTGTGGGATTAAGGGCCCATTCCACCAGGGTAAAGACTGTGAATACGGCCTTGGCTCAGGTTGTCCCAATTCAAGACATCTGTCAGGCGGCAACGTGGGCTTTATTGCACACGTTTGCAAAACATTATTGCCTGGATGGTCAAGTCCGTAGAGATAAGCAATTTGCCCGCTCGGTCCTACAGGACTTTTTAGTTTAAGCTTTTAGTCAGCACCAACCGCCGGGATGGTATGGCTTGGGTATCTAATTCAAAGGTAAGGAATCTGAAGCTAGAAGTCTCTATCAGATGAACAAGTTACTTAGCTTAGGTACCACATTATCTGGTAGAGGCGCTATCTAGCTGCAGATTCCTTACAGCCCCACTCAAGCCGCCCTGCTTTGCGGATTTATATTGTAGGGCTAGGGTTACTCCCCTTTCAGGGCCCTAGTTTGGTACACGACTACGTCAGTTACTTTGTGGATCTGTGCTTCTGGTGGCGAAAAAATGTCCGCGCACCAGGGTTGCACCTATATAGGCACCACAACATCATAACCAATACTGACGCCGACGTTATAAGGAGCCAAACTGAGTCAACCGCGGTATCGCTCAGCAAAAGTTTCCAGATCCAGCCTGATGCCTGGGAAATTCAAAGGTAAGGAATTTGCAGCTGGATAGAGTCTCTACCAGATAATGTGTTTCCGAAGGTAAGTAGCTTGTTCTTTAATAAGATCAAAACAAATCAAGACACTACTTGGTGATGTGCAAATGGTAAATATTATTGTTTGTGCATTACATAGTTTTATGAGTAAAAGTAAATGGCAGTGTTAATTTTGTGGCCACTTAAATCGAAAATGTGCTTTCTGAATATGACTTTGCATAACCACAACATGCTTTAGTAATATGTTTGCAACAGTGTGCTCCGAATTGCCCACCTGGCTAAATTCCACCCTCTTACCACTATCTCCTGCGTGGCTTATTTGCTATCCCTATGATTTTGGTAATGTACCATTGATAGCAGCACCCCCACTCGTGACACGAGAAGACAGACTTGCCCTAGAACATTTTACAGAGAACCGAGCCATGCCATGCTCTTTGGGCCTTTCAGCACCATTTCAGCAACAACCTCCAGGCAATTTTACCCTTTTCAGGGATATGCCAGTGGCTAGGCATCAAGTTTCCTAGAACTTTTAAAGTCGAGGCCATGGGCCCAACAGACCAGGCCATCTCCTGGGCAGTGTACAACCCAGCCCCTCCAGCAGCATCTTCAAAACCTCTTTAGTGCGCCTATAGTGACAAACAGCAATCTAACAGAAGGCAAGGTATGTCTCTTACTTCAGGTCTGGCAGAGCATCATATGTAACAGATGGGTCCCTGACATTGTTCAACAGGGCTGCCCACTGCACCTGCCACCTACATCAGAGGAGCTTTCAGAGGACCATCTGTCCAAAAGAGCCTTAGAGAGGCTCCAAGCCATAACCATTACCGCTGCTTCCATGTGCCGAAGAAATCATATTTTGGATCTTTACCCTAACATCACCTTACTCTGAAAGGACACATTCAAGATGCTCACACTAGCCCACCTTCTTTCAGCCCTGGATCCCAGTGACCAGATAAAGGCGTTGGACCAGCATGATGCCTATTTTCACATGCCTTTTCTGCAGGCCCACAGACACCTGTGGTTCAGGGTTGTCCACAAGCACTTTCAATTTGCTGTCCTTGCTTTCTGACTCACCAGTGCACCTTGGGTGTTCACAAAGGTGATGGAGGTGGTCTCTACTCATCTTCAGGAGCTGAGTGTACCAGCTTTTACTAATTTGGTTCACACCTCCTTATCTGTACCCGTTTTGAACCAACAGTGGCGACTCCTCTGCTAAGGTGGAGAATTGCACCCTACAAGAAAAATAAATCGATAATGCCTGGGTATTATCATTTTATTTTTCCCTAGCTGCATTGCCCAAAGAGTAGGGGAGGAGTGGTAGGCACTCCTGAAGTGCTCATAACTGCTTGGCTGCCCGTCTTGGGCCGCCCAAATAGTAGTGCGCACTCTGCATGTTCCGCATGGATGTATGACGTTACAACGCATGCTTTTACCACGCATGCCTTTACAATGCGGTTTTTACATCGCAAACCTTTACAACGCATAGCGCTTAGAGGTGCTGGATAGTGAAAAGTTTAATTTTCTATTCCAACTCCAGTCCCCGTGGACACTAGGGAAGGTGTTGGATAGAAAATGAAACTTATGCCCTATCCTAGAGCGCCCCCAGCGCAATGCGTTGTAATGGTTTGCCTTGTAATGACCGCGTTGTAATGGTAGTGCATTGTAAAAGTTTTGTTGTAAAGGTTGTTCACCATTCCGCACGAGTCTGCAATGCACAGCCTCGTGAGGAACATGCCCAGGCCCCCAGTCTCAATCTGAGCGCCGATCCAGTGCGCTCAGACCAATCATGACGCTGCTATCTGCAGCCTCATGATTGACTAGAGGACCCTGGAAGCATGGGTGCTTCCAGTTCCTGCCATCTTGGAAGAAGAACTGTGGAGAGACATCCTCTGGCAAGGTTAGTTTATTTATTTTTTATTTTTTATTTTCTCTGTTTTTCTTTTTTAACCCGCCCACCCCTTCCACGCCCACCTCACAACTGATGCGCTGTAGCAGCTGCTACTATGAACCAATGCACAGTTGCGTCCTCACCTTACAAAATGTCTTACTTATTACAATAACATCAGCATCCCATGTGAGTAAGCTCCAGGTCTTTTCGTCCAGCCTTGTTATGCCACCTTTTTTCTGGACTAACTGGTGTCATGGACTAGAGCTGCATTCCTGCCAAAGGTGGTGATTCCTTTTTTAAATTGCAAAATACATCACTCTTTTGATCTTCTTTTCTCCACCTCGTCCCTCAACAGGTGAAGAGAGACCTGCCTTGATTGCTTGGACCCAAGAGAGTGCTGTCAGTAGCACCAACGAAAATGGGGTGGACTATAAGCTCTTTGTGTGTTTCTGTGGGGCAAGGCAGCACAGAAGTGGGCCATCTCATAGTGGATGGTCCTCTCTATTACGTTCTGCAATGTATTGGCTAGGAAGCAGCCTCTAGAACATCTGAAGGCTTATTCCGCCAGAGCCAAGGCTGCTACCACTGCATTGGCACATGGAGTGTCTGTCCTTGATATCTGCCAGGCTTCTAAGTGGCATCAGTGCACACATTCAAGATTCACTCTTGCATTGACAGTCAAGTCCGCTGGGATAGGCATTTTGAATGTTCGGTGCTGCAGAACGTTTTACTCTAAGCCATTCCACAGACCCGCTGTGGTATCGGTCTAGCGTTCAATGTGACCGGAACCGGAAGGGGTGTAGCGGAAGTTGAGGCGGCCATTTTATCCTGGCGCCAACCGCACAGAGTTGAGACGTGGTCCCGGCGCTCCGGGGAATAAACTAAAGTTAACTTACTCAAGTCTCCTGTCGTTCATGAAACTAACATCATTACAATGGCGACGAGGCAAGGGATCTGACAAGAGAGCCCATGGTGCATGAGCGGCGAAGACAGCGGGAAGAAAAACGACAACCCGGAGCGCGGCAGAGGACGAGGGAGAGGCCAAGAAGAAGCGATCAGGCCCTCACGAGAATCAACGTGGCGTACTCACAAGTAAGCTGAACCGCGTTTCCAGCCAGAGCAGCACCACCGCAGCGAGAAAGGCGGCAGAGCGAGAACGCCACATAAGCGACTCACCACCCAGGGCACGACGAGCCCCACTCCGCAGTAGAGAGAAAACCCGCGCACCAAGCTGGCGGCTCTGAGAGAAAAGGAGGAAGGCACGAACACTGTGGACGGAGCGGTCGGATACGACCTTCAAACGCCACTGCACACAGACTGTGCGACGGGAGGCGGCTCAGCCAGCGGCGAGCACAGTGAGGAAGACGCGGCGAGAGACAAGCTCCGGGCAGTCCGCCGAGCAGGCCAGTCCCGACGCACGCAGGACCCAGAGGGAACGGCAAAATGGCGACACAATCCTCCTCCTTAACCCAGCTAGTACCGTTCCTCCCAAAAAGGGGGAACCCACGATGCCGTGGGAAGACTGGAAACGATATTTTCTCAATTACCTGGACGCGTTGGAAGAAGAGAATGAAGCAGAGTATGCAGGCCCCAGAAGGAGGAAGATCTTGCTACATAACTTAGGCCCGGAAGGTCTCAGGGTATATGACACCATTGTCAAGAAAGCAAGAGACGCGGCAGACACCGACGTGCTCAGCCACGCACTTGAAGACATCGACGCGCATTACAGACCGGTAGTGTGCGTAGCCATAGACAGACACAACTTTTTCAAGAGGAAACAAGAGGGCGGAGAGACAATCGATGAGTACGTAGCGTCGTTGCAGAAATTGGCGCTAACATGTAAGTTCGGCGCGCTACATGACAATCTGATAAGGGACCAGATCATAATGCACACGCCCAGCACGCATGTGCAAGAAAAACTGTGGGTGAATGGAGATGCCCTCCTGAAAGAGGTTTGGGCCCTGGTGAAGAAGGCGGAAATGTCTAAGCGTTGCGCCCAAGCTGCTCGGAAGGACACGGGGCGACGCAAACGGTCTGCAGGATTGTGACGCAGAACAAGAATGAGAAGGCCAAGCAGAGAGAACCACAGAAAGGACAAGAACACAGACAGAACACTCATCCAGGGAGCACGGCCAACAAGACAGGAAGAGGAGGTCGGCCATGCTGCTACAGATGCGGAAGCTCGTCCCTCCTGGGCAACGACAAGGTGTGCCCAGTGTTCAGGGCGAAATGTGCGTACTGCCACATATTCGGACATTATGAAAAAGTGTGCCGCAGGAGATCGAAAGGGGCCACAGTCAAGTACATAGAGCAGGAGACCCAGGAAGACGAAGAAACCCTAACTGGGGAGGAGGAAATAGAGGAAGTCCTCTACATTGATGCTCAGATCTTGGACGTAGGGTGTGCAGAATCGGACAAACCACGGCTCGACATGCATATTGGAGGAGTGCCCATCGAGATCATTGCCAACTCAGGAGCCCCCATCACCATTGTACAAAGGCAGGTGTGGAAGGAGAAGTTTGAACTGATTATTAAGGAATAGCTACGTCCTATGGACCTACGGCCGGTCACTTATACGGGACAGAAAATACCGATGTTAGGGTTTTGCCCACTACTATTTGAGTTCAGAGGACGCAAGGCAGAGTGCAAGCTGTATGTAGCGGAGAAAGGACCGTCGGTGCTCAGCTGGAAAGATCAAGGAGCACTGGGAATACTGCTGAACCCTGAAGGCGTAGAAAAGATCATGTTGATGGACGTGGAGGACAGGGAAGAGATAGAGGCCTGGCGCAGAGGATACCCGAAAGTGTTTGATGGGCGAATAGGAGAACTAACCAAGTACACACATCTGATCAAGCTAAAGGAGGGAGTCAAACCGGTCATTCACAAAGTGAGGAACATCCTCTTCCGCAGCAGGGAGGCAGTGCAGGCAGAACTGGACAGACTGGAGAAATGCAAAGTGATACAGGCCATCGAGAGTGCTGAATGGCTTTCGCCGTTGGTGGTAGCCCAAAAGCCAAACGGGAAGGTTAGGCTGTGCGTTGACCTCAGGGAACTAAACAAAAACATCCTGATCGACAAGTTTCCCCTTCCTCGCATAAGTGAAATGTTGGCAAAAACCAAGGGCGTAAAATGGTTCTCGACGGTGGACTTATCGTCTGCCTACCACCAAATAAAACTTCATCCGTCGTGCAGCCACCTCATGTCATTCATCACACCCTTCGGGTGCTACAAATTTATCAGGATGCCATTCGGGCTGACATCAGCGGCCGCAGTATTCCAAAAGTTGATGCACAGACTCCTTCGCAAGGTGGAAGGTGTTCAGTTTTTCCAGGACGACATCCTGGTCATGGGCAAGTCCAAACAAGAGCATAATGAAAAGCTGCACAACGTACTGCGAACATTACAAGAAAATGGATTGACGGCAGAGTGGTCCAAGTGTAAACTCGGGGTACCATCGGTTACATACCTTGGCCATGAAGTTAGTGGACATGGCATTGAACCCAAGAAATCCAACATGCAAGCGATATTAGACGCGCCAGCCCCAGAAAAAAAGGAAGACGTCAGGTCATTCCTGGGAATGGCCGAGTTATATAGTAAATTCATACCCCACTTTGCCATGAAGACACACTGTTTATGCCAACTGCTCAAAGAAAGGAATGGTTTCAGATGGACCAATGAGGAGCAGAAGGAGTTTGTCAAATTGAAAAAAGAAATGAGCGAAACAATTCCACTAACCGGATTTGACCCGGATGCTGAATCAATCCTCACCACGGATGCGAGTGAACGAGGCCTAGGGGCAGTGCTCACGCAGCAGTCAGCCCTAGGGCAAATGTCGACGATCAGCTTCGCCTCGAGATCCCTGGCACCCAACGAGGAAAAATTCAGCGTCATTGAAAAAGAGATGCTGGCGGTAGTGTGGGCCATGGAAAAGTTTAGGCAGTACCTGTGGGGTGCAAGGTTTCTAGTCAAAACGGACCATAAACCCCTGGTGAAGGTTTTGACATCCAACGGACATGCTCACACCACGCCCAGAATAGCCAAAATGACGCTACGCTTGCTGGATTTCGTGTATGATGTGGAACACATACCGGGTCCCCAGAACAAGGTAGCTGACTTCCTAAGCCGAGCAGCAGCTAAGGAAGACGCAGACAAGCAAGAATCCTCCCAGTGGGACAACTACGTGGTGGCAACAGTAGAAGACATGGAGAAGGTGACTGGAGCTCAGGAATGGGAAGAGGCATATAAGTCGGACGAAGACCTGCAAGCAATAAAAGGGTACGTGGTCCACGGGTGGCCCGAGAAAAGACACTTGAAGGAGACATTAAGAAGGTATTGGGAAGTGAGGGACGAATTGTCTCTAGGGGAAAATCCCCTGTTTTTGCTGAGAGGTGACAAGGTGGTCCCACCTCAAGGGATCATAGAACACTTGATGACTTTGTTACATGAGGGACACCAAGGAATCACCAAGACTAAAGCGTTGGCTCGTCAAGCCTACTGGTGGCCAGCAATTGACACACAAGTAGAACGATTTGTGCGACAATGTGAGTCATGTGCCAAGGCGGATAAGTCCCAAACCCTGATGAGGCCGCCACTGGGAATGTTTCCGGTGCCCGAAGGACCATCTGAGATGGTATCAGTGGACATTATGGGACCAATACTGAACGCCAAGGGCATTCAAAAGTATGCCATAGTATTAATCGACAAGTACTCCAAGTGGCCAGAAGTGGTCATAAAGGAGGCAGTGGACACAGACACCGTGATAGCCTTCTTGAGGGAAGTGTTCATCAAAGAGGGAATTCCCAAAACCATCATAAGTGACAATGGGCCGCAATTCACGTCAGGAAAATGGGATGCCTTTGTAGCTAGAAACGGGATCGAAGTCAAGCACACACCCGTTTATCACCCAGCCGGCAACGGGCAAGTAGAACGATTCAACAGGGTGATTATGGGCACCATACAGGCAGCCATAAATGACTGATTGGACTGGGAGAAGGAAGTGCCCAAAATGTTGTGGGCGTACCGCATCACGCCAGGGAGCACGGGGTACAGCCCCTTCAAAGTACTGAGAGGGAGAGAACCATTTACTAAAGACAATACAGTATGGAGGAAGATGGTTGTCAAGCACACACCCGTTTATCACCCAGCCGGCAACGGGCAAGTAGAACGATTCAACAGGGTGATTATGGGCACCATACAGGCAGCCATAAATGACGGATTGGACTGGGAGAAGGAAGTGCCCAAAATGTTGTGGGCGTACCGCATCATGCCAGGGAGCACGGGGTAGAGCCCCTTCAAAGTACTGAGAGGGAGAGAACCATTTACTAAAGACAATACAGTATGGAGGAAGATGGTCGTGCAAAGTAAGTGGTCACCAGTGGTGGTCAGGAGAAATCTAGAAAGAGCACAGAAGGTCTACACCGAACACTTCAACATTAAAAGAGGTGTACAAGGAGTGGAGTTAGAGAAGGGAGATTGGGTCAGGGTGAAAGTGGCGACCCTGAAGAGGAAAGGAGAGAGTAAATTCACGCCGCCCCTCCAAGTGTTAGAACCGTATACCAGATCGGCACTACTCAGTGATGGAAAGGTGTGGCCGCAAGACAGGATGGCCAAGTGCAGCAAGAGATTGGAGCGGGAAGCGGAAACTGACGAGGAGATTGAGGATGTCGAAGGAGGCAAAGAAGAATGTGATGGACGGAGCACGGAACAGGTAGAAGAAGGTACGCAGCAAGTGGAAGAGAGAGTAATTAGGCAGGACGAGGAAGTCAGAGGAACCAGTTGCACAAAGGACAGGAGCAAGTTTAGATCGATGAAGGAAAAGGCGGGAAGCACCGTGGAAGGAACAGACACAGGTGAACCGGAGCAGGAGGAACAGAGGGAAGGGAGAAGAGAAGGAGCTGTAAAGACGAGAGCTGGAAGAACCATAAGAACTCCGGAGAGATTCAAAGACTTTGAAATGGACTACAAGTAAGACTGTCCCTAGTTTGCATTGAAATATTATATTGTGAATAAAGGGGGGAGATATGTGGTACCGGTCTAGCGTTCAATGTGACCAGAACCGGAAGGGGTGTAGCGGAAGTTGAGGCAGCCATTTTATCCTGGCGCCAACCGCACAGAGTTGAGACGTGGTCCCGGTGCTCCGGGGAATAAACTAAAGTTAACTTACTCAAGTCTCCTGTCGTTCATGAAACTAACATCATTACACCCGCCTCCTTTGGAGATACTGCTTTGGTATTTATTCACAAGTTGAGGTATCTGCGGTTACAACTATCCATCAGAAGAACACGTTACTTTCCCTCTGTAACGCTTTAATTCCTGCCTTCCCACGTCTCTGTTCTGTGGGATCGTTTCCTTTCCAACTAAGAAGGTCCCTGCTTAGGAATTTGCACACTGTTTCTCCCAATTTTTTTATGAGCCCTGCATCTTGGCGCAGACAAGCTTGTGAAGAAATGTGATGTCCGTGCATGGGTGGCACTTATGTACACCCCCACGCTTCACATCAGAAGTGGAACAGAATCAACACAAGGTCATGCAGTGCCACTTAGCGGCACGCAGGGGCACTGCTTTTTGAGTTTCCGGATGCAGGCTGGTGCCTGGAAATATTCACAAGGTGAGGAACCTGGAGTTAGAGTATCTACTGGAAAGAGCATAACCAAATTCTTTTTTGTTTCAAGCATGTAAAACTGAATAGTTTGACAACCGTAACACCTATACTACCATTAGATATAATGCACTTGTAATAAGGTGGATGGGATATCCGTCATGTTTGTGACAGAGTAACCAGTCCACCAAACTACATCAGGCCCTTTGTTTCCGACTGTGTGTATCTTATCAAGTCAATTACCTAACGCTTCAAAGTCTTCGTACTGAGTACCTTTAAACTGCATAATAGCAACATCAGTTCACCAGCATGGTTATCCTATGCATATTCACAAATTTGTATTCCCTAGATTTTTTCCAAAATCTTATCGGATTCTTTATGGTAACATGTAGATTTTCTAACCAGGGGAAGATTTGAAGGATAACATGCTTGAGACTGAAAGTTACATTCCTGTAGCAGCAGTTGTCAAGCATGGGTATGCTTTTCCAGTTCTGAGATTTACAATATTTTCTCACTATCAGTTATGATCTTTGAAACTGTCCCCCTGAATAGTTCTAGAATATTCTAAAGTTGAGAATCTGAAAAGCACCTAGTGCGTCAAGTATTTCGAACTGTCTTTGTTCATCTAATGAAAAATACTCCTGTCGTCCATAATTCTCAGTTCCTTCTCTGACTGTTGCAAAGGTAACTACACTGATAATGTTTTGTGCTTCCTGCAGCTTTCCGTGCAGCCTTTGAAGCATTTAGAAGCAATCGTGAGGATAAGATGTCCCTGCGCGACTTTGAAAACAGCTTGAAAAATATGGGTATCTTTCTCAGCCACCCAGACGCCTTCCAGGTCTTCAAGAAAGCAGACATTAACAGTAAGTACATCCTTGTTTGCCAGAAGTTGCACTATTTAAAGACATCTCCTGTTTCCGTATGTTAAATAAGTCTTCTACATCACATTGCCAACACATATTTTTTTGGACCGGCTAGATCTCAATTAACCCCTTAGCTGCTTAGGATTTTTTACCCCCAGTAGTATTTGTTGTTGCTATTTGGGGTACTTTGCACTTAGACCTTTATAACATTTTTCCCAAATGATTTGTCCATGCCAAATTTGGATCTTTTTTTCTCAAAATTACAGAGATCCGAAAGGGGTTTGTGGATTCACCTGGAGGGGACTGAGAAAATAGCCAAAATATAGCTAAATGTAGAGTTTTTGGGTGAAAAATTGGAAAAGAGTGATCCACAAAAAGTGTAGTTTTTTCCCCTAAAAATGGCATCAACGAAAGGTTTGCTGTGCTAAAATCACCATCTTCCCAGCTTTATGCAAATGCAGAGTTGTATCAAAAACCATATTTTTTTCCACAGTTTTGGCATTCTTCTAGTGGTAACTCCTTTTTCCAAATGTTACCGCTTTCAACCTGCTTTCAGTTTGTGTTGGAAATGAGTGTGACATACATGGGTGAAGCCGTAAAGCTATACATTTCTGAAAAGAAGACACAATTCTAAAATCCAGCCATGGGTCATTTGTGTGCATCCACAGGGTTTTCCCACAGAAAGTAACTGTTGAAAAAAAAAAATGGGTAGGAAAAAAAGCCATTTGTGACAACATTAGTATCTGTAATTTCTTGTCATAGTACCTGATTTACAAAAGCAATACACCAGTACATGTGCTAGACACTTCTGGTCGCTCGGATATATAGGGTTTGTAGGTTCTCCAAGAACCCAAGGTACCCAGAGCTAACAACTACGCTGCTGCTTACAATAGCTTTTCATTGTGTATTGAGTGTAGAGCAGTACATATGGTAAAATATAATGAGAGCAAAATGGGCATGAAGGAAGCCTATATATTATTGAAATGTACACCAGATGCTGAGTTAAATAACAGTGGTTATTTTTACATCTCAGATTTTGTTTTGTGGGTACCCATACTAGCATGAGATTCACAGGGCATTTTTTGAAACATCTTCTTTCTCACACACTGGCTCACATTTGGAAGTGCACTAATACAAATAAATCCTAATGATAATAACAAATGCTCTACTATTCTGTTGTGCCACTTGTGTGGCTGGGCCTAGCAACTACAAACAACAGACTAAGCACACAACCATGAGGCATCAAATATTACCCAGCAGAATCCGTACTTTTCTTTTTACAATGAGGTTAGGTGTAGATTTTGGGCTCTAGCTCAGCCAACACCCAGTAAAACCTATATAAACCAGACATTTCTGCAAACTAGACACCCCAGAGTGTCCAGGGTGGTGAGACTTTTGTGCTTCTAGCGTTGTGCTTTTATTCGGAAGCCCTTGCAAGCCTCAACCTGTGCCCAAAAAGACATATATTACTCTAATTTCTGTGAAGGAAAGATTTGAAATCTGTGTGGGGTCACATATTTCCTACCACCCAGCCATCCTGCAAGTCTCTCAAAGAAATGGCAGCTCACTTGTGCGGGTGGACTATGAGACCATAACACAAAAGGTCATATAGTGCTATGTAAAGAGTTCAGCGATAGTGGCAGCCGCAATATTTGAGTCCGTGCTCGGACGCCTATGGAAACAAGTCACGGACATTTATGGAAACAAGTCACGCAGGAGATTCCTGGATGCTGTGCCTTTTGTGAATCCCACAACATTTGATTGCCCCCAATGCCGTACAAACTTCAAACTTTACCTACAATCATACATAGTCCTTTCATTTCTGTGATGGAAACGTCTGGAATCCGCAGGAATCGCAATATTCCTACCATCCATTGTTATCCCACTCTTTCCAATTAAACACTGTGCCCCACTTATATGGCTGGGCCTAGTGCCTACAATAGGAATGGATCAAACCAAGGTCAATGGAAATTCTGTTCATGTCCATGTCACCTGCAGACCTAATAGGTGCTAGGTGCACCTTTACTAAAGTCTCGTAGTAGAAACCTGATTAGACGTAGAAAGACTTTTTCTTTCATGCACCTTCAGTGCACTCAGTGCATTAAATCCAACTTCCTCCAGTGTGTTGATGTAAGTTGGGGGTGTCTGGGGATACAAAAATTGCCCAGTCCTCAAACTGTGTGACCTGATGTACCTTTGAAAACAGGACTAACCATTCTGGGAAAGACTTAGGGTTTGGTCGGCAGGGCACTCTGGCAAAACATGGCACACTCACTGAAGTGCACTTATAATACTGTAGAATGAACTTCTGCCATAATTTTGATGTGGGATGAAATGAAATGAAAAGGCATCCCATGTTCCGGTAACGGGCCATCTGTGTCTTTCGTCTAGATGTTTGGTATAGTCAGCCCATAAATCGAGGTATAATATGGCATCTATGCCATGCTTGTGGTACATAAAGTTACCTGGGGTGTCCCTAGGGGGGATAGGAATTTCTTCCTCTAGTATCCCTTTCCTAGTTCCTATCTGCTTTAACTTGTTAAAAAACGGCATCTTGTTTACTTGGTACTGAATGCTCGATCCTTGCTACTTGATACTGAATACAGCTAGTTATACAAGAAAACATAAATGCACATTAGGAAACAGTCACACTCATACCACGACATTAATCACATGAAAAGACATTTAGAAAACATATATGACTACCCCCTATATCGGATGTACTGCTAAACAGCACAGATACACTGCTAAAGCGGTGCAGAACGGATGTACTGCTAAACAGTACAGATACACTGTCTAGAAACAGTGCAGACCGGACTTGTGTACCCAAACCCGTCTAGATACGTCCCAGCAATGGTACTCACCGGGAAGCACGGAAGCAGAAGGCCTCGGAAAACTCGACTGGACTCAACACTTCGGAAAACTTCGGAAAAACTTCGGAAAACCTCGGAAAACTTCGGAAAACTGGTGGGCCTCTTGACACCTCGGACCTTGCTTCTTTCGGCTGGGCTCTGGTCGGGATCCTCCGCACTCCTCACCGCCTCGTCTGGGTACTGATCGTAATCTTCGTCACCTCCGTGGGCCAGAGGGAGATACAGGAAATCCTGCCGGTACGCGTAGTTTCCTTCTAACTGATGGCAGGGGACAGAGCTTACAACGCACCAACCGGCGCGTGAGGTGGGGGAGGGGTCCCTGTTCGGGCGCCAAAATGATGTAAATATATAATTTACCGTCGTAATTTCTATGCAGGTAAGTACTTAATCAATAATAACTCAATCAGAAAGAAAGAAAACAGAGTCCGTGGTGTTAGAGTTCTTAGGGGTTTTATTCCTTAAAAAGGAATGGTCTAGACCAGAATATCATATTCTTCCCACCACAGGGGTGGAAGAAGGGATAGAGAGCGCGCTACATTTTATTGACAGTACATAGCTTATATACTTAATTCATGTCATGGAAAACAGTACAGTAGGCGTAACAGCTGAGAGAAGACAAGATAACAGTAGCCACGTGTTACTAGTACATAATCAGAAGGCGTGGACTAGGCGTGAGCTGGAGACGTCACAGATAGGTGTCACAAAAGGGGTGGCACTAAGCAGAAATGTTGCAATGTCAGCAGAAATCGGAAGCTTGGATGCGCGCGCAGCTGCATGACGTGTGACGGACGTGAAACTGGAGGGTGCAGGGGGCTTGACATTTGCACTGACGAAAAGAGACAGAAGTCTGGCATGTCAGATCAACTTGTGCTTCTATCATATCTGATATCTGGTGTTTAGGAACTGAGCTATCTGGGCAGAAAGGTCTCTGGGGCAGAAGCTATTCTATACTGACTGTGAGTGCGTGCATAAGCGCCTGAGTGTCTGCATGAGAAGCGTGGGCATGGGCCTTCCATGGGAGCATGGCAACAGAAGCTATGAATTACTTGCACGGAGACAGGTCGGCCCTTTGGCCCTGTAGCTGAGGGGGGTGTTTACTGAAGCTAGCAGGCAGGAATGTATTTTCGAGGAGCAGAACAGATAACTCGAAGGTTATAGTCAATCTTGGCAGGCAGCAGGCTGAGCTGAACGCGCTGGGCCGCGCTAGAAGTAAGGCAGAGTTCACGTGTACGGGGGCAGCCTGGGCAGCCTGGTCTGAGGCTCCCGGAGTCAGGAGGGAGAAAAAGGCTCGATGGCAGATATTCTGGGCCTACTTTGCCAGAGCTAAAAACATGTAGAATACACTACAAAAAGACGTTGGCATAGTATACTTAGGAACGGGCTATCCAACCCATTCAGGGTGGGTCTGAAAGAAGACATGTTGACGTTGGACGCAAATGTATTTGCGTCTTCATAGCTGGTACAGGAGGGAAGTTACATGCACTTTAACTCGTACATGGAGACGGTGGGGTACACGCTAGGGAACACAACTTGACCAAAATTTATATTTCCTCATTCCCTCCTTGTTCCCTACGGACCCTTCATGATATATCAATCATCATAAATTGATCAGTTTGTTCTTGTAACATAATTTGTTCGTCTCTCTTCCGTTGTCTATTTGAGAGAAAACTGGAATGTTCAATGCACGATGTGGCACACAGTCCACATATCGCTGGCCCACACTGTAGGCACAGGCAGCAGCTGAATACTATGACAAGGCCAAAACCTAGGAAGGATAGGATCTTCCATCCCCAAGCTGTTAACGTTGTCCAGAACCAACCGGACCAAGTCCAGGTGCCTGGATTCTGATGTATCTGATTTGCAATTTTATGCAGACGGGTAATAGCTTGATATACAGATGGCGCGTTTTGTGGAATGAAAACACAGCAACTTGACCCGATGACCTTACAGGCTCCACCTCTATCTGCCAAGATGACGTCAATAACAAGACGATTCTGAAGAACAACAACCCGCATGGCAGATTGCTCCTCTGTTAGGTTACCTAAGGCGGAGGCAGTTTCATGTACTACAGCTTCAAGTGTTCTAGTTAATCTACGTATTAATTTACTGTTTTGGACGGGGCCTAAAAAGAAAAAGAATCCTTTATTAAAATCGGTGTATTGTTCCCATGCCGTTTCTGTATAGTCGACAAGCGGGAGATCTCTTCGGAGTCTATTCTTTGCTAGATTTGTGTTTCTGTGGTAATCAGGAGGGGCTAGAAAAACAGGTGGCAGAAGGAATGCAATATAACAAGTACCATCCCAATCTGGAGGCAGGCGTATGTATGCGGTATGACCACAAACAAAATAAGAGTGACTGATAGCTTTGAAGGACGATTTACCATGATCACTGAATTCGACCACAGTAGTGCATTTACTATGACCTAAGTGTACTGAACCTTTCTTTCTGACACATAATTCACCAGTGACTGGTAATACTAGCATAGCGGGCAGGACTGGTGCAGCTTCGGATTCAACAGTAAGGATCATAAGGCTAATTGTGTAATTACCTAATCCATATACTTCATTTTCTAGATCAGTTCCTATTCGAGTGGGGAGTCCCTCCTTATCAGGGTAACAGACGTCGAGTAGGACCAAGTTCAAGTTTCCCCAAACCCAGCCCCCATCGAAAACAGCAATATCAGGATCTAAGGAATTAATTATTTTAAACCATGCCCCGCAGGAGCCATTGTGAGTGAATGGGTACGGAAAGAGGGGCAGAGCTCCCTTGTAATTCTGGTAGGGAGGGAGTCGGCCACATATCCAGCAGTCTGTAGCATTGTTAGTCTGATGGGAATGATGCAGCATACTAATGAATGTGTTGTTGCGCAGCGCAAGTCTGTAGGAGAGTTCGTGTGGAGGTAACTCGCTAAAAGAGTGTTCAGCAGAAACATTGTAAGCAGATTGTCCATTCTTGAAAATAGGGCAATAGATAGGGAGAAGTACGCTTGCAACAATTATCAGAATACTTAGAAAAAACATGATTAATAATGTCACTATACAGTGACTACGCAATGATTTGCAGTATGTACGTTTCTTGAATTCTCTCTCTCTCTCTCTATTTCGATCTAGGGGATACATGTCAGATACTATTTAACCGATTCACCTAGGGGAGGACTTAAACAATTAAACTGTCTGACTTGCTAGATCGAAGCTTGAGTTTGTACTCCTCTTGGGGAGTTTTCTCTCGTTTGGAAACTTCAAAGTCACTGGGCTTGATACAGTCTTTGGAAGGGGTGGATGAGCCTGGGTCGGATTTCAGTTCATTACACAGCTTAACATGGCTCATGTGGACCCACCCCTTCCTGCCCTCGACCTTCACCGCTGTCCTCGTAGTAAGTAGAACGGTCTTCGGCGATTTCCAGCGGGGCTCCAACGGACTTTTCCGGTCGAAGTTCCTTATGAGGATCAGATCACCTGGACGGACATCGTGTGGCTTTACATCAGTGTTGTCAGGGAAGGCTGCGGCAACCTGTGAACGACATGATTGCAGACATCAAGGAGGCAAGGTAATCTGTCAACATATTGCAATCAACATCGGTAATTTTTTTAGGAATGGGCGTCCCCCACATATTCGGTGGTCTTCCAAAGACCACTTCGTACGGGGATAGTCCTGATCTCGAATGGGCAACCATTCTCATATAGAATAGTGCCACTGGCAGGGCGACTATCCAGTCGACTCCCTTCTCTTGACATATTTTAGCAAGACGTGTCTTTAGTGTCTGATTATGCCTTTCTACAAGGCCTGCGGCTTCGGGATGTCGGACACAATGGAATTTCCACTGATATCCTAGCAGCAAGGAAACCTGTTTCATCAATTCGGATGAGAATGGCTGACCGTTATCTGAGTACACGACACGAGGCATGCCGTACCGTGGGAAGAATTCACGAACCAGCTGCTTGGCAGTGGTCGGAGCAGTATAATCTGGGACTGGGTAGGCTTCGGTCCAACGGGACAGTGCACAAACAACTACGAGGACATATTTAAATCCTCGACATCGGTCCATCTGGATATAATCCATCTGGAGGACTTCAAAAGGATGATCGGGAGGATGAAATCCACCTTGCTTTACAGGGACGCTTTTACCTGGATTGAACTGACAACAGATCATGCAAGTACGCACTTTCTGTTTTGCTGCTGCTCGTAAGTGTTTATTGCTCCAGAGATTCTGTAAACTGTCTAACATTGCTTTTTCCCCTAGATGTGCTGGACTATGTGCTGTATTGATTATGACTTGAACCATAGAGTCAGGGAGAAACCATGTAGATTTTCCCTTCGTCATCCAACCTTGATCTGTCTGGATCCCTCCTAGTTCAATCCATTTCTTTATTTCATCTGGGGTAGCATGTGTCTGAATATCGATAACATCTAGCGCGGGATCCCTAACTGTCATACAATTTGTCGGTCCTATTGTCTTTGTCATGTCAGTTGTCTGAGTGTGAGTCAATGCTGTATGTTTCGCTGTCTGATCTGCCAGGTCATTACCCTGGGAAACAGAATCTGTAACCTTAGTATGTGCTTTACACTTCATGACGGATATGCCTGAGGGCAGATTTATTGCTTCTAACAGCGCTTGAATGAGGGGACCGTGTTGTATCTTGGCACCATGAGAGGTCAGGAAACCTCGTTCTTGCCATAACATTCCGAAGTCGTGTACGACTCCGAACGCATAACGGGAATCAGTGTATATGTTAACATTTCTGTTCTTGGCTAGTATACAAGCTCGGGTCAGAGCGATGAGCTCTGCTGCTTGAGCAGACAGTGTGTCAATACGATGTGTTTCTTTAACTTCAGTTTCAGTGGTCACTGCATACGCGGCCACTAATTCTCCTGTACTTGTTCTCATGCATGAACCATCCACATAAAGTGTCAGGTCTGGATTTGTCAGTGGGACATCTGTTAAGTCTCGCCGTGGCTTTGTTACTGCATTAATGATTTCTATACAATCATGCGGGGCAGGATCTGTCATAATTGTAGGTAACAGTGTTGCGGGGTTCAGAATGCTGCAGCGTCTGATCTCTATGTGTGGTTGGAATAACGTTAACTCGTAACCTGTCAGTCGTGCTATAGTCAAGTGCTGAGTCTGGGTTCTGTTTAAAAGAACCTCAACAGAATGTGGAACTTGTACGGTTAACTGATGTCCTAAAACAATTGAATCGCTCTGTCTGATTGCTAGTGCTGTTGCTGCTACTGACTTTAAGCACGCAGGGAGTGCCTGGGCTACTGAATCCAATGTACTTGAAAAATAAGCGCAAGGCTTATGTGAACCTGCTTGATCTTGGGTGAGGACAGACAACGCTGTACCATCACGTTCTGTAACAAAAAGTGTAAACGGTTTGCTGTAACATGGTGTCGCTAAAACTGGTGCTTGGCATAATGCTTTCTTTAATTCCTCAAAGGCTTGTGTATGTTCCTGAGTCCAAGGAAGGACAGTCGAGGTTGCTGCCTCCTGCGTTGTTAACTGAATGAGTGGTTTAGCTAGAAATGCATACTGAGGAATCCATTGTCTGCAGTACGAGGTGAGGCCTATGAAGGCCCGCACTTCTTTTTGTGTCTGGGGTTGTGGCATATTTGCAATTAACTGAATGCGATCGGGAGTGAGCTGTCTCCCCACTTTGGACAGCAAGTGACCCAAGTACACAACTTGCTGAACACAGAATTGTAGCTTCGATGGAGACACCTTGTGTCCCTTGTCTGCCAGAAAATGTAAAACTGTCAATGATGCTTGTTCACATTCGGGCTCACTTCGTGCGGTGATCAGCAGATCATCGACGTATTGCAGTAAAGCAGTGTTAACTGGCATTGTGATACAATCAAGTTGTCTCTTCAGTGCTTGGCTATAGATGCTGGGGCTTTCTGTGAATCCTTGAGGTGCGCGTGAAAATTTGAAACTGCGTCCATTTAAACTGAATCCGAAGAGAAATTGGCTCTCTGGATCAATAGGCACGCTGAAGAAGGCGTTCTTGAGGTAAATTACAGTAAAGAACGCTGCTTCTGAATCAATAGCAGTCAATAAGGATGAGATATCGGGAACCACAGGGTACTGTGGCACAATACATTTATTCAGTTCTCGAAGATCAATCACCAGTCGATATACTGGCGGTGCATTGGGGTCAGTACGTTTAAGAATCGGAATAATGGGTGAATTACAGATATTGGAGTCGGTCTCTACGACCACTCCTTGTGCTATGAGCTCTTCAATGATTTCCAGTAAAGCCACTACAGCATCGGGTGGTAACTTGTATTGTCTGATTCGTGGTAGTACAACTCCTGTCTTGAGTGTAACACGGTATGGTGTGATATGCATACAACCTACATCAGTTGGGCCTTTTGCCCACAGGTGATCTGGTACATTTTTCAATCTGACATCGAATTCTCGCAAAACATAATGACCCTTGAAATCCCGTAGAAAGAGTCTAACTCCCTCCGGGGAACAGCAGATTATAGCTCCTAGAGCCTTCAATGTTTTAATTCCTAACAGATTTTCTGGACATGATTTCGTAAGTAACAAGTCTGTAACACGTGATAATGGACCCACAGCCAGGGGGACTGGTTCTGATACTTCATTTACAATGGGCTGTCCTGAAAAGCCAAGGGAAACATTCTGTGAGCCTGAGAGGGGTGCCCCTGGGACTTCATATGACTTATTGTGGTGCGGCTTGCCCCTGTGTCAATTAAAAACTTTCTGTCTTTTCCCAATACTTGACTGTGTACATACGGACCTTCTTGATCTACAGGAATTTCAATAAGAGGCAAGCCAAATTCCCTCTCTAGGCTGTTTCATGTATATCGTTGATAATCAGGGTAAGCGAACTGTGCATACTGGTACATCTGTTGTGAAACTTGCTGGGTCGCGGCAATGGGCTGTGGCTGTGATACCGCTACTGTCTGTGCTGGAGGTGAGGAAGCATGTATAGGCTGTGTATTCTGTGAAGACTGATGCTGGTTATGGTCTTGTCTAGGCGGATGCGGTGTTTCTTTAGTTTTACCTGTCGCTATGTTATGTTTCAGAACGGGGCATTCATGTACGTAGTGACCTGGCTGCTTGCAGTAGTTGCATGTCCCTTTAACGGGAGCTGCGGCGTGACCTGTCTGGGTCGTACCTTTTCTATTCCCGTCGGTATGGACCGACTGGGCTACTAACATTTTCATTTTTGTGTCTTTCATACGTTTCTGTTCTTGATCCTGTTCTTCTCTAATTCTATTCTGATGGTATTGTAACATTTGTAACATCTGAGATGGCGTATTTGCTTGCCATGTACTCTCCACCTTGTATACACGATTCTTGACTGCTAACAGGGAATTCTCAACTAACTTTGATACAAAAAGATGCGGGTACGATTCGCTACTTGGTTTAAGACCACTATTAATAATAAAACATTTCTCGAATCTTGAATAAAAGTCACTAGTATCTTCGTCGGGCTTCTGTTTACATGCTGAGATTGCATCCCAGTCTTCTTTTCTAGTTGCCAATAATCTTGGCAGAACCTGTACTATTAAACCTGGTAATGCTTTAGTTTTGTCCCCAAGGCCTACCCCTGGGACCCGTTTGTTCTCTTCATCTTCTATTTCTGTCCATGCAATCTTTGTGTCTCCCACCTCCCATTCCTTTTCCTTTAGTTTCTCGTAGATGCCCGTGGGCAGCAGTACCTTTAACATTTTCATGATATCATCATATGTGTAATCCCCCATCAGTAACATGTCTTTAAGCTCTCTGTGGAAACCTGCAGGGTCTTTATCATGGCTCGGGACTAGTTTCTTCATTTCTAACAGTTCTAACTTGGTCAATGGCGTGTGTACATATACACGTTTCAAGAGATTGTCCGAACCCATAACTGGGTGTACTTCTCGTAAGGGGTTCTGACTTTCAATGCCACCCAGGCATTGCATGTGATACGTTTTCCTTTCTGGGGGCGGAGCAGGAACATAATCAGAGCTTATGAAAGTGTCATATCTACGGCGTTGTTCTAGAATTATTTGAATTAATTTGGTACTTAGACCTCTCCATCTATCCATGAGTAGCGCTTCTAATAATTCGGGTAAGGGACCTGGATCCGAATGCTGATGTCTGTACTTTATGAGAAGGTGCTGAATCATGTATACACCTGCTAATTTCTGCTCGTCTGGGGAGAGGTTCAGAAATGTCTGCGCTACTGTGTCATCATTATATATGTCTGGATTTTCGGCCCATGATATGGCTGACCGGGCTAGTTCTTGTTCATCCATAGAATTGAGTACATGGTACCCTACTCGATCTCGAAGCCTTTTATCAGTTTCCTGGAACTGATGCTCAGCAGAATTCGGATTTGTCAAGGCACAGAAAAGAACTCTCTTGCTTTCTGGACGGATGCCTTTCCTAAGGTAATTTCCCTTACCTACATATGCTATAGTGTCTAGAGTTTCTTCTGATTCTTCACATTCTTCTTCCCCCTCGGAGGAAGCCTTCTCTTTCTCTTTTTGGTGTATGTCTATCACTGCTTTTCTAATTTTCTTGTACATACTAGCTATGCAAGTCCCCTTATCGTGTTTTCCTTCAGATATATTTTGACCCCACTTGGTTAATGCATCTAATTCACTCTGGTCGGTCCCAGGCCTATCTCGTTCTCTTATTAGGCAATTTATGAAAAAACGTAGTATCTGTGCTTGAATGTCAACTTTCTGACGCTCCATGGCATCTTTAATACTGTCGGGGTCTTTCCCAGTCTGAATAAACTCATATATTCTATCTAGGCGCTCCTTCATTCCTGCATAACACAGCAGGGAATCAGTAGCAGATCTTAACCGTAATGATGCCATCACCATTATATCGTCTTTGCCGGGTACTGGATCATATCTGCAAACTGAAATGGTTTCTTTAAACACGTCAAGACGGGGTGATTTGAACGAAAAAGGATTCCGCAAGTCCCCAAGCGGTAACCTGCGTGTCGGTGGCGGGGTGTGAAGACCCCCGGTAGCACCCCCTGAGGCGGAAGCTTGAGCATTATTTCTTTGTGGAGTCTGTACCTGAACTTGAATGTGTCTTTTAGTAGGATCAGGTAGAAGTGGTTTCGGTGGATCAGTTTTAGGTACGGGAAGCGGTGGAGCTGGTGGAACAGGGGAAACCTGTCGTGATACTGGTAGAATATGGTTTTGGGGCGGGTTACCACCCCCGTCCCCGTCGTTAGGCAGGGCGCGGACAGGCAGATTGGTGTAAGCGGGTGCTACATCCTCTAGATAGGAATTCAGGAATATGTCTTTAGTGGTCCTATGAGTTACTTTGGTTGGAACCAATGGGGGCGGTAGGTCTTTCGGTATTTCTGAAATGGCCTCAGGTGAACCCTTGGCCGCGAGATACATACCGTTTACGAGATTATTTCGTGCGCGGTCTATCTGTTCAGTTTTTACTCGGATCCCCTCGGTAACTAGTTCGTTTTCTTGGGCTTTCTCTGATTCTTTAAGTCTATCTTCTCTACGTAATGTTCTTTCAGCACGTTTATGTGATTCCTTACGCCAGAATTCTATGGCGTCTTTCTGAGATTGTCTGGCTTTCTTTTTCCATAGTGCTTCCTCTACCTTCATGATGCACTCGGCATCCCATGTTCCGGTAACGGGCCATCTGTGTCTTTCGTCTAGATGTTTGGTATAGTCAGCCCATAAATCGAGGTATAATATGGCATCTATGCCATGCTTGTGGTACATAAAGGTACCTGGGGTGTCCCTAGGGGGGATAGGAATTTCTTCCTCTAGTATCCCTTTCCTAGTTCCTATCTGCTTTAACTTGTTAAAAAACGGCATCTTGTTTACTTGGTACTGAATGCTCGATCCTTGCTACTTGATACTGAATACAGCTAGTTATACAAGAAAACATAAATGCACATTAGGAAACAGTCACACTCATACCACGACATTAATCACATGAAAAGACATTTTGAAAACATATATGACTACCCCCTATATCAGATGTACTGCTAAACAGCACAGATACACTGCTAAAGCGGTGCAGAACGGATGTACTGCTAAACAGTACAGATACACTGTCTAAAACAGTGCAGACCGGACTTGTGTACCCAAACCCGTCTAGATACGTCCCAGCAATGGTACTCACCGGGAAGCACGGAAACAGAAGGCCTCGGAAAACTCGACTGGACTCAACACTTCGGAAAACTTCGGAAAAACTTCGGAAAACCTCGGAAAACTTCGGAAAACTGGTGGGCCTCTTGACACCTCGGACCTTGCTTCTTTCGGCTGGGCTCTGGTCGGGATCCTCCGCACTCCTCACCGCCTCGTCTGGGTACTGATCGTAATCTTCGTCACCTCCGTGGGCCGTGAGGAAATATAAATTTTGGTCAAGTTGTGTTCCCTAGCGTGTACCCCACCGTCTCCATGTACGAGTTAAAGTGCATGTAACTTCCCTCCTGTACCAGCTATGAAGACGCAAATACATTTGCGTCCAACGTCAACATGTCTTCTTTCAGACCCACCCTGAATGGGTTGGATAGCCCGTTCCTAAGTATACTATGCCAACGTCTTTTTGTAGTGTATTCTACATGTTTTTAGCTCTGGCAAAGTAGGCCCAGAATATCTGCCATCGAGCCTTTTTCTCCCTCCTGACTCCGGGAGCCTCAGACCAGGCTGCCCAGGCTGCCCCCATACACGTGAACTCTGCCTTACTTCTAGCGCGGCCCAGCGCGTTCAGCTCAGCCTGCTGCCTGCCAAGATTGACTATAACCTTCGAGTTATCTGTTCTGCTCCTCGAAAATACATTCCTGCCTGCTAGCTTCAGTAAACACCCCCCTCAGCTACAGGGCCAAAGGGCCGACCTGTCTCCGTGCAAGTAATTCATAGCTTCTGTTGCCATGCTCCCATAGAAGGCCCATGCCCACGCTTCTCATGCAGACACTCAGGCGCTTATGCACGCACTCACAGTCAGTATAGAATAGCTTCTGCCCCAGAGACCTTTCTGCCCAGATAGCTCAGTTCCTAAACACCAGATATCAGATATGATAGAAGCACAAGTTGATCTGACATGCCAGACTTCTGTCTCTTTTCGTCAGTGCAAATGTCAAGCCCCCTGCACCCTCCAGTTTCACGTCCGTCACACGTCATGCAGCTGCGCGCGCATCCAAGCTTCCGATTTCTGCTGACATTGCAACATTTCTGCTTAGTGCCACCCCTTTTGTGACACCTATCTGTGACGTCTCCAGCTCACGCCTAGTCCACGCCTTCTGATTATGTACTAGTAACACGTGGCTACTGTTATCTTGTCTTCTCTCAGCTGTTACGCCTACTGTACTGTTTTCCATGACATGAATTAAGTATATAAGCTATGTACTGTCAATAAAATGTAGCGCGCTCTCTATCCCTTCTTCCACCCCTGTGGTGGGAAGAATATGATATTCCTTTTTAAGGAATAAAACCCCTAAGAACTCTAACACCAAGGACTCTGTTTTCTTTCTTTCTGATTGAGTTATTATTGATTAAGTACTTACCTGCATAGAAATTACGACGGTAAATTATATATTTACATCATTTTGGCGCCCGAACAGGGACCCCTCCCCCACCTCACGCGCCGGTTGGTGCGTTGTAAGCTCTGTCCCCTGCCATCAGTTAGAAGGAAACTACGCGTACCGGCAGGATTTCCTGTATCTCCCTCTGGCCCACGGAGGTGACGAAGATTACGATCAGTACCCAGACGAGGCGGTGAGGAGTGCGGAGGATCCCGACCAGAGCCCAGCCGAAAGAAGCAAGGTCCGAGGTGTCAAGAGGCCCACCAGTTTTCCGAAGTTTTCCGAGGTTTTCCGAAGTTTTTCCGAAGTTTTCCGAAGTGTTGAGTCCAGTCGAGTTTTCCGAGGCCTTCTGCTTCCGTGCTTCCCGGTGAGTACCATTGCTGGGACGTATCTAGACGGGTTTGGGTACACAAGTCCGGTCTGCACTGTTTCTAGACAGTGTATCTGTACTGTTTAGCAGTACATCCGTTCTGCACCGCTTTAGCAGTGTATCTGTGCTGTTTAGCAGTACATCCGATATAGGGGGTAGTCATATATGTTTTCTAAATGTCTTTTCATGTGATTAATGTCGTGGTATGAGTGTGACTGTTTCCTAATGTGCATTTATGTTTTCTTGTATAACTAGCTGTATTCAGTATCAAGTAGCAAGGATCGAGCATTCAGTACCAAGTAAACAAGATGCCGTTTTTTAACAAGTTAAAGCAGATAGGAACTAGGAAAGGGATACTAGAGGAAGAAATTCCTATCCCCCCTAGGGACACCCCAGGTAACTTTATGTACCACAAGCATGGCATAGATGCCATATTATACCTCGATTTATGGGCTGACTATACCAAACATCTAGACGAAAGACACAGATGGCCCGTTACCGGAACATGGGATGCCGAGTGCATCATGAAGGTAGAGGAAGCACTATGGAAAAAGAAAGCCAGACAATCTCAGAAAGACGCCATAGAATTCTGGCGTAAGGAATCACATAAACGTGCTGAAAGAACATTACGTAGAGAAGATAGACTTAAAGAATCAGAGAAAGCCCAAGAAAACGAACTAGTTACCGAGGGGATCCGAGTAAAAACTGAAAAGATAGACCGCGCACGAAATAATCTCGTAAACGGTATGTATCTCGCGGCCAAGGGTTCACCTGAGGCCATTTCAGAAATACCGAAAGACCTACCGCCCCCATTGGTTCCAACCAAAGTAACTCATAGGACCACTAAAGACATATTCCTGAATTCCTATCTATAGGATGTAGCACCCGCTTACACCAATCTGCCTGTCCGCGCCCTGCCTAACGACGGGGACGGGGGTGGTAACCCGCCCCAAAACCATATTCTACCAGTATCACGACAGGTTTCCCCTGTTCCACCAGCTCCACCGCTTCCCGTACCTAAAACTGATCCACCGAAACCACTTCTACCTGATCCTACTAAAAGACACATTCAAGTTCAGGTACAGACTCCACAAAGAAATAATGCTCAAGCTTCAGCCTCAGGGGGTGCTACCGGGGGTCTTCACACCCCGCCACCGACACGCAGGTTACCGCTTGGGGACTTGCGGAATCCTTTTTCGTTCAAATCACCCCGTCTTGACGTGTTTAAAGAAACCATTTCAGTTTGCAGATATGATCCAGTACCCGGCAAAGACGATATAATGGTGATGGCATCATTACGGTTAAGATCTGCTACTGATTCCCTGCTGTGTTATGCAGGAATGAAGGAGCGCCTAGATAGAATATATGAGTTTATTCAGACTGGGAAAGACCCCGACAGTATTAAAGATGCCATGGAGCGTCAGAAAGTTGACATTCAAGCACAGATACTACGTTTTTTCATAAATTGCCTAATAAGAGAACGAGATAGGCCTGGGACCGCACAGAGTGAATTAGATGCATTAACCAAGTGGGGTCAAAATATATCTGAAGGAAAACACGATAAGGGGACTTGCATAGCTAGTATGTACAAGAAAATTAGAAAAGCAGTGATAGACATACACCAAAAAGAGAAAGAGAAGGCTTCCTCCGAGGGGGAAGAAGAATGTGAAGAATCAGAAGAAACTCTAGACACTATAGCATATGTAGGTAAGGGAAATTACCTTAGGAAAGGCATCCGTCCAGAAAGCAAGAGAGTTCTTTTCTGTGCCTTGACAAATCCGAATTCTGCTGAGCATCAGTTCCAGGAAACTGATAAAAGGCTTCGAGATCGAGTAGGGTACCATGTACTCAATTCTATGGATGAACAAGAACTAGCCCGGTCAGCCATATCATGGGCCGAAAATCCAGACATATATAATGATGACACAGTAGCGCAGACATTTCTGAACCTCTCCCCAGACGAGCAGAAATTAGCAGGTGTATACATGATTCAGCACCTTCTCATAAAGTACAGACATCAGCATTCGGATCCAGGTCCCTTACCCGAATTATTAGAAGCGCTACTCATGGATAGATGGAGAGGTCTAAGTACCAAATTAATTCAAATAATTCTAGAACAACGCCGTAGATATGACACTTTCATAAGCTCTGAATATGTTCCTGCTCCGCCCCCAGAAAGGAAAACGTATCACATGCAATGCCTGGGTGGCATTGAAAGTCAGAACCCCTTACGAGAAGTACACCCGGTTATGGGTTCGGACAATCTCTTGAAACGTGTATATGTACACACGCCATTGACCAAGTTAGAACTGTTAGAAATGAAGAAACTAGTCCCGAGCCATGATAAAGACCCTGCAGGTTTCCACAGAGAGCTTAAAGACATGTTACTGATGGGGGATTACACATATGATGATATCATGAAAATGTTAAAGGTACTGCTGCCCACGGGCATCTACGAGAAACTAAAGGAAAAGGAATGGGAGGTGGGAGACACAAAGATTGCATGGACAGAAATAGAAGATGAAGAGAACAAACGGGTCCCAGGGGTAGGCCTTGCGGACAAAACTAAAGCATTACCAGGTTTAATAGTACAGGTTCTGCCAAGATTATTGGCAACTAGAAAAGAAGACTGGGATGCAATCTCAGCATGTAAACAGAAGCCCGACGAAGATACTAGTGACTTTTATTCAAGATTCGAGAAATGTTTTATTATTAATAGTGGTCTTAAACCAAGTAGCGAATCGTACCCGCATCTTTTTGTATCAAAGTTAGTTGAGAATTCCCTGTTAGCAGTCAAGAATCGTGTATACAAGGTGGAGAGTACATGGCAAGCAAATACGCCATCTCAGATGTTACAAATGTTACAATACCATCAGAATAGAATTAGAGAAGAACAGGATCAAGAACAGAAACGTATGAAAGACACAAAAATGAAAATGTTAGTAGCCCAGTCGGTCCATACCGACGGGAATAGAAAAGGTACGACCCAGACAGGTCACGCCGCAGCTCCCGTTAAAGGGACATGCAACTACTGCAAGCAGCCAGGTCACTACGTACATGAATGCCCCGTTCTGAAACATAACATAGCGACAGGTAAAACTAAAGAAAGACCGCATCCGCCTAGACAAGACCATAACCAGCATCAGTCTTCACAGAATACACAGCCTATACATGCTTCCTCACCTCCAGCACAGACAGTAGCGGTATCACAGCCACAGCCCATTGCCGCGACCCAGCAAGTTTCACAACAGATGTACCAGTATGCCCAGTCCGCTTACCCTGATTATCAACGATATACATGAAACAGCCTAGAGAGGGAATTTGGCTTGCCTCTTATTGAAATTCCTGTAGATCAAGAAGGTCCGTATGTACACAGTCAAGTATTGGGAAAAGACAGAAAGTTTTTAATTGACACAGGGGCAAGCCGCACCACAATAAGTCATAATGAAGTCCCAGGGGCACCCCTCTCAGGCTCACAGAATGTTTCCCTTGGCTTTTCAGGACAGCCCATTGTAAATGAAGTATCAGAACCAGTCCCCCTGGCTGTGGGTCCATTATCACGTGTTACAGACTTGTTACTTACGAAATCATGTCCAGAAAATCTGTTAGGAATTAAAACATTGAAGGCTCTAGGAGCTATAATCTGCTGTTCCCCGGAGGGAGTTAGACTCTTTCTACGGGATTTCAAGGGTCATTATGTTTTGCGAGAATTCGATGTCAGATTGAAAAATGTACCAGATCACCTGTGGGCAAAAGGCCCAACTGATGTAGGTTGTATGCATATCACACCATACCGTGTTACACTCAAGACAGGAGTTGTACTACCACGAATCAGACAATACAAGTTACCACCCGATGCTGTAGTGGCTTTACTGGAAATCATTGAAGAGCTCATAGCACAAGGAGTGGTCGTAGAGACCGACTCCAATATCTGTAATTCACCCATTATTCCGATTCTTAAACGTACTGACCCCAATGCACCGCCAGTATATCGACTGGTGATTGATCTTCGAGAACTGAATAAATGTATTGTGCCACAGTACCCAGTGGTTCCCGATATCTCATCCTTATTGACTGCTATTGATTCAGAAGCAGCGTTCTTTACTGTAATTGACCTCAAGAACGCCTTCTTCAGCGTGCCTATTGATCCAGAGAGCCAATTTCTCTTCGGATTCAGTTTAAATGGACGCAGTTTCAAATTTTCACGCGCACCTCAAGGATTCACAGAAAGCCCCAGCATCTATAGCCAAGCACTGAAGAGACAACTTGATTGTATCACAATGCCAGTTAACACTGCTTTACTGCAATACGTCGATGATCTGCTGATCACCGCACGAAGTGAGCCCGAATGTGAACAAGCATCATTGACAGTTTTACATTTTCTGGCAGACAAGGGACACAAGGTGTCTCCATCGAAGCTACAATTCTGTGTTCAGCAAGTTGTGTACTTGGGTCACTTGCTGTCCAAAGTGGGGAGACAGCTCACTCCCGATCGCATTCAGTTAATTGCAAATATGCCACAACCCCAGACACAAAAAGAAGTGCGGGCCTTCATAGGCCTCACCTCGTACTGCAGACAATGGATTCCTCAGTATGCATTTCTAGCTAAACCACTCATTCAGTTAACAACGCAGGAGGCAGCAACCTCGACTGTCCTTCCTTGGACTCAGGAACATACACAAGCCTTTGAGGAATTAAAGAAAGCATTATGCCAAGCACCAGTTTTAGCGACACCATGTTACAGCAAACCGTTTACACTTTTTGTTACAGAACGTGATGGTACAGAGTTGTCTGTCCTCACCCAAGATCAAGCAGGTTCACATAAGCCTTGCGCTTATTTTTCAAGTACATTGGATTCAGTAGCCCAGGCACTCCCTGCGTGCTTAAAGTCAGTAGCAGCAACAGCACTAGCAATCAGACAGAGCGATTCAATTGTTTTAGGACATCAGTTAACCGTACAAGTTCCACATTCTGTTGAGGTTCTTTTAAACAGAACCCAGACTCAGCACTTGACTATAGCACGACTGACAGGTTACGAGTTAACGTTATTCCAACCACACATAGAGATCAGACGCTGCAGCATTCTGAACCCCGCAACACTGTTACCTACAATTATGACAGATCCTGCCCCGCATGATTGTATAGAAATCATTAATGCAGTAACAAAGCCACGGCGAGACTTAACAGATGTCCCACTGACAAATCCAGACCTGACACTTTATGTGGATGGTTCATGCATGAGAACAAGTACAGGAGAATTAGTGGCCGCGTATGCAGTGACCACTGAAACTGAAGTTAAAGAAACACATCGTATTGACACACTGTCTGCTCAAGCAGCAGAGCTCATCGCTCTGACCCGAGCTTGTATACTAGCCAAGAACAGAAATGTTAACATATACACTGATTCCCGTTATGCGTTCGGAGTCGTACACGACTTCGGAATGTTATGGCAAGAACGAGGTTTCCTGACCTCTCATGGTGCCAAGATACAACACGGTCCCCTCATTCAAGCGCTGTTAGAAGCAATACATCTGCCCTCAGGCATATCCGTCATGAAGTGTAAAGCACATACTAAGGTTACAGATTCTGTTTCCCAGGGTAATGACCTGGCAGATCAGACAGCAATTATTGCAACGGCCTACTGGCAGGGACAAAAAAGAGCACTCTCGCTAAACTCCAGAGCGTGCTAAATACAGCTGCTCGACTTGTACTCAAACTGCCCCGGAGAGCCTCCACCTCCGCAGCCCTTCTTTCCTTACACTGGCTACCTCTCCACAAGAGAATTCTATTTAAGATTCTAATCATCGCCTTCAGATCCTTCCACAAATCTGGGCCAAAATACCTCCACAAACGTTTTCCCCACTACATCCCCAGGCGATCTCTCCGCTCGGCACAGGACAACCTCATCCTGCCTACAAAATACAATCTGAAGACGAAAGGAGGAAAAACCGTTAGCCACCTAGCCTCCAAGGCATGGAACAATTTGCCCAAACACCTCAGGCAAATAACACAAGAAAGACCATTTAGAAAGGCTCTGAAGACCTGGATCTTCAGCCTTCCCGACGATCTCACTAAAGCAGCCATCTAATCCCGCTCTGTTCCCAGACCGGCCATCAAGAACACTTAGCGCCAAGATGCTCCCTCCGGAGCGAACGCCGCGCTTTACAAATTCCCCCACAAATACAGCGAAACATACAGCGTTGACTCACACTCAGACAACTGACATGACAAAGACAATAGGACCGACAAATTGTATGACAGTTAGGGATCCCGCGCTAGATGTTATCGATATTCAGACACATGCTACCCCAGATGAAATAAAGAAATGGATTGAACTAGGAGGGATCCAGACAGATCAAGGTTGGATGACGAAGGGAAAATCTACATGGTTTCTCCCTGACTCTATGGTTCAAGTCATAATCAATACAGCACATAGTCCAGCACATCTAGGGGAAAAAGCAATGTTAGACAGTTTACAGAATCTCTGGAGCAATAAACACTTACGAGCAGCAGCAAAACAGAAAGTGCGTACTTGCATGATCTGTTGTCAGTTCAATCCAGGTAAAAGCGTCCCTGTAGAGCAAGGTGGATTTCATCCTCCCGATCATCCTTTTGAAGTCCTCCAGATGGATTATATCCAGATGGACCGATGTCGAGGATTTAAATATGTCCTCGTAGTTGTTTGTGCACTGTCCCGTTGGACCGAAGCCTACCCAGTCCCAGATTATACTGCTCCGACCACTGCCAAGCAGCTGGTTCGTGAATTCTTCCCACGGTACGGCATGCCTCGTGTCGTGTACTCAGATAACGGTCAGCCATTCTCATCCGAATTGATGAAACAGGTTTCCTTGCTGCTAGGATATCAGTGGAAATTCCATTGTGTCCGACATCCCGAAGCCGCAGGCCTTGTAGAAAGGCATAATCAGACACTAAAGACACGTCTTGCTAAAATATGTCAAGAGAAGGGAGTCGACTGGATAGTCGCCCTGCCAGTGGCACTATTCTATATGAGAATGGTTGCCCATTCGAGATCAGGACTATCCCCGTACGAAGTGGTCTTTGGAAGACCACCGAATATGTGGGGGACGCCCATTCCTAAAAAAATTACCGATGTTGATTGCAATATGTTGACAGATTACCTTGCCTCCTTGATGTCTGCACTCCAATCATGTCGTTCACAGGTTGCCGCAGCCTTCCCTGACAACACTGATGTAAAGCCACACGATGTCCGTCCAGGTGATCTGATCCTCATAAGGAACTTCGACCGGAAAAGTCCGTTGGAGCCCCGCTGGAAATCGCCGAAGACCGTTCTACTTACTACGAGGACAGCGGTGAAGGTCGAGGGCAGGAAGGGGTGGGTCCACATGAGCCATGTTAAGCTGTGTAATGAACTGAAATCCGACCCAGGCTCATCCACCCCTTCCAAAGACTGTATCAAGCCCAGTGACTTTGAAGTTTCCAAACGAGAGAAAACTCCCCAAGAGGAGTACAAACTCAAGCTTCGATCTAGCAAGTCAGACAGTTTAATTGTTTAAGTCCTCCCCTAGGTGAATCGGTTAAATAGTATCTGACATGTATCCCCTAGATCGAAATAGAGAGAGAGAGAGAGAATTCAAGAAACGTACATACTGCAAATCATTGCGTAGTCACTGTATAGTGACATTATTAATCATGTTTTTTCTAAGTATTCTGATAATTGTTGCAAGCGTACTTCTCCCTATCTATTGCCCTATTTTCAAGAATGGACAATCTGCTTACAATGTTTCTGCTGAACACTCTTTTAGCGAGTTACCTCCACACGAACTCTCCTACAGACTTGCGCTGCGCAACAACACATTCATTAGTATGCTGCATCATTCCCATCAGACTAACAATGCTACAGACTGCTGGATATGTGGCCGACTCCCTCCCTACCAGAATTACAAGGGAGCTCTGCCCCTCTTTCCGTACCCATTCACTCACAATGGCTCCTGCGGGGCATGGTTTAAAATAATTAATTCCTTAGATCCTGATATTGCTGTTTTCGATGGGGGCTGGGTTTGGGGAAACTTGAACTTGGTCCTACTCGACGTCTGTTACCCTGATAAGGAGGGACTCCCCACTCGAATAAGAACTGATCTAGAAAATGAAGTATATGGATTAGGTAATTACACAATTAGCCTTATGATCCTTACTGTTGAATCCGAAGCTGCACCAGTCCTGCCCGCTATGCTAGTATTACCAGTCACTGGTGAATTATGTGTCAGAAAGAAAGGTTCAGTACACTTAGGTCATAGTAAATGCACTACTGTGGTCGAATTCAGTGATCATGGTAAATCGTCCTTCAAAGCTATCAGTCACTCTTATTTTGTTTGTGGTCATACCGCATACATACGCCTACCTCCAGATTGGGATGGTACTTGTTATATTGCATTCCTTCTGCCACCTGTTTTTCTAGCCCCTCCTGATTACCACAGAAACACAAATCTAGCAAAGAATAGACTCCGAAGAGATCTCCCGCTTGTCGACTATACAGAAACGGCATGGGAACAATACACCGATTTTAATAAAGGATTCTTTTTCTTTTTAGGCCCCGTCCAAAACAGTAAATTAATACGTAGATTAACTAGAACACTTGAAGCTGTAGTACATGAAACTGCCTCCGCCTTAGGTAACCTAACAGAGGAGCAATCTGCCATGCGGGTTGTTGTTCTTCAGAATCGTCTTGTTATTGACGTCATCTTGGCAGATAGAGGTGGAGCCTGTAAGGTCATCGGGTCAAGTTGCTGTGTTTTCATTCCACAAAACGCGCCATCTGTATATCAAGCTATTACCCGTCTGCATAAAATTGCAAATCAGATACATCAGAATCCAGGCACCTGGACTTGGTCCGGTTGGTTCTGGACAATGTTAACAGCTTGGGGATGGAAGATCCTATCCTTCCTAGGTTTTGGCCTTGTCATAGTATTCAGCTGCTGCCTGTGCCTACAGTGTGGGCCAGCGATATGTGGACTGTGTGCCACATCGTGCATTGAACATTCCAGTTTTCTCTCAAATAGACAACGGAAGAGAGACGAACAAATTATGTTACAAGAACAAACTGATCAATTTATGATGATTGATATATCATGAAGGGTCCGTAGGGAACAAGGAGGGAATGAGGAAATATACATTTTGGTCAAGTTGTGTTCCCTAGCGTGTACCCCACCGTCTCCATGTACGAGTTAAAGTGCATGTAACTTCCCTCCTGTACCAGCTATGAAGACGCAAATACATTTGCGTCCAACGTCAACATGTCTTCTTTCAGACCCACCCTGAATGGGTTGGATAGCCCGTTCCTAAGTATACTATGCCAACGTCTTTTTGTAGTGTATTCTACATGTTTTTAGCTCTGGCAAAGTAGGCCCAGAATATCTGCCATCGAGCCTTTTTCTCCCTCCTGACTCCGGGAGCCTCAGACCAGGCTGCCCAGGCTGCCCCCGTACACGTGAACTCTGCCTTACTTCTAGCGCGGCCCAGCGCGTTCAGCTCAGCCTGCTGCCTGCCAAGATTGACTATAACCTTCGAGTTATCTGTTCTGCTCCTCGAAAATACATTCCTGCCTGCTAGCTTCAGTAAACACCCCCCTCAGCTACAGGGCCAAAGGGCCGACCTGTCTCCGTGCAAGTAATTCATAGCTTCTGTTGCCATGCTCCCATGGAAGGCCCATGCCCACGCTTCTCATGCAGACACTCAGGCGCTTATGCACGCACTCACAGTCAGTATAGAATAGCTTCTGCCCCAGAGACCTTTCTGCCCAGATAGCTCAGTTCCTAAACACCAGATATCAGATATGATAGAAGCACAAGTTGATCTGACATGCCAGACTTCTGTCTCTTTTCGTCAGTGCAAATGTCAAGCCCCCTGCACCCTCCAGTTTCACGTCCGTCACACGTCATGCAGCTGCGCGCGCATCCAAGCTTCCGATTTCTGCTGACATTGCAACATTTCTGCTTAGTGCCACCCCTTTTGTGACACCTATCTGTGACGTCTCCAGCTCACGCCTAGTCCACGCCTTCTGATTATGTACTAGTAACACGTGGCTACTGTTATCTTGTCTTCTCTCAGCTGTTACGCCTACTGTACTGTTTTCCATGACATGAATTAAGTATATAAGCTATGTACTGTCAATAAAATGTAGCGCGCTCTCTATCCCTTCTTCCACCCCTGTGGTGGGAAGAATATGATATTCTGGTCTAGACCATTCCTTTTTAAGGAATAAAACCCCTAAGAACTCTAACACCACGGACTCTGTTTTCTTTCTTTCTGATTGAGTTATTATTGATTAAGTACTTACCTGCATAGAAATTACGACGGTAAATTATATATTTACATCAGCCGCAATATTTGAGTCCGTGCTCGGACGCCTATGGAAACAAGTCACGGACATTTATGGAAACAAGTCACGCAGGAGATTCCTGGATGCTGTGCCTTTTGTGAATCCCACAACATTTGATTGCCCCCAATGCCGTACAAACTTCAAACTTTACCTACAATCATACATAGTCCTTTCATTTCTGTGATGGAAACGTCTGGAATCCGCAGGAATCGCAATATTCCTACCATCCATTGTTATCCCACTCTTTCCAATTAAACACTGTGCCCCACTTATATGGCTGGGCCTAGTGCCTACAATAGGAATGGATCAAACCAAGGTCAATGGAAATTCTGTTCATGTCCATGTCACCTGCAGACCTAATAGGTGCTAGGTGCACCTTTACTAAAGTCTCGTAGTAGAAACCTGATTAGACGTAGAAAGACTTTTTCTTTCATGCACCTTCAGTGCACTCAGTGCATTAAATCCAACTTCCTCCAGTGTGTTGATGTAAGTTGGGGGTGTCTGGGGATACAAAAATTGCCCAGTCCTCAAACTGTGTGACCTGATGTACCTTTGAAAACAGGACTAACCATTCTGGGAAAGACTTAGGGTTTGGTCGGCAGGGCACTCTGGCAAAACATGGCACACTCACTGAAGTGCACTTATAATACTGTAGAATGAACTTCTGCCATAATTTTGATGTGGGATGAAATGAAATGAAAAGGCATTTTATAAAGCGCGTCTTATACCTGTGAGTGACTCGGCTCTAACTCAGTGAGGAGACGGCAATAGCTGAGAAAATTTAGTTATTGGTTAAAAAGCAAGGTTTTGAGTGATTTCCTGAATGCTAACAACTGGATTTCCTTTTTCAGTTCCAACCTTGTTTACAGGTGTAGGAAGAGAGCTAAGTTCCTGCGGCCATAGAGTTGGCGACCATTAAGACACATTGTTCCTGAAAAGTTGGAAATCCATTTTATTGGGGTTGAGCTTCAGACAGTTTGAAGCCATTGAATTCCCGACTTGGAGCAGACAGTTATGAAAATGCCTAGTAGTGTCTGTAGGGTTACGGGCCACTGATGCAACAATTTGGTTGTCATCGACGTAAGATACAACTGAGAACCCAAAGGACTGGATCAGTTTTGCCAATGGAGCGACATAGATATTAAGGAGTCGGGCTCAACGAAGAGCCCTGGGGGACGCTGTAGGGAAATGTGTAGGTAGGTGAATTAAAACCTGCCAAGGCAGCAAATTGTTCAGGATCGGCAAGATAAGATTTGAGCAATGAAAGTGCACGTCTCTTAATGCCTATTGTGGCAAAAGGATCTAGTAGCGTATTGTAATTGACAGTATTGAACGCTGCATAGAGGTCCAAAAGCACCAATGCCACATTCACCCCAGCGTCTGCTGTGATCAGAGCAAGTTAGGTACTGTGATAGTGGATCAAGATATCCATGAGTCTCTATTAAGTCATAGATTTCTGTTTTCATAGCCTTTTCCACCAGTTTGGCCGGGAAAGGGAGTCTGGAAATGGGTCGGTAGCTATTAGGATCTGTGTTGTCCAAGTTAGACTTTTAAAGTGGAAGTACTGATATTAATTTCCACTTGTTGGGAAAAATACCTGAAGAAAACATTTGGTTGAGGTTGGTTAGGAGATGCTCTGCGATGGTATCAGGCACTAGATGAAATATCTTGGGAGGTCAGGGATCAAGTGACCTTGTTTGATGGAGCAGGTTTTTGACCTGAGCTATAGTAAGATGTGAATAGGATGATAGCAGGAGGGTGTCAGTAGAGTCTCCCTGCAGTGTCAGAAATACCCACTAAAATGGGATTTGTAGAATTCAGGCTCCGAGACAAAGATTGCCCAGAAAGATGATTGCTCGAGAAATTACTATAAACTGCCTTGATTTTAACCTGAAAGAAAGTTGCCAAAGAGTTACAAAACTCTTACCTAACATTTGAATTCATAGTTTCTGGAGGTTTGGTACGTTTTTTCACTGTGGCAAACAGTTCCTTGGATGAATTTTGTGAGGCATCAATTGATGTTGTGTAATAAAAACAGGTTTTTTTCAGTGCAAATGAATGCTTTGTAGGTTGCCACTGACTGTTTATAGGATTCTCTTTCAATGGAGCTGTAGTGGAGTCTTCATTTCCTTTACAGCCGGCGCCAGGTTTGCTATTGAAGCCTAAGGCTCTCTGAAAACCAAGGTTCTGAGGGCTTAGATCTCTGTTTTTATATTTTTTGACAGGTGCTATACTATTCACAGATGCATTGAACCACTGGTCAAAGGAGTTTGCAACCTCGGGTTAAGTCATTACTAAACAGCAAAGATTTCTGAGAAAGTGTCCTCTCCAAAGCTTCTGATGTAATATAGTTCCAGGGGTGGATCAGTTTGTGGGCATTCAGCTAGGAACGCTGGAAGATACGGAGAGAGGATTAAGAGTGAACATGGCAGCATTATGGTCAGGCCAGAATAACAGGAGAGAAGTTAAAATTTGGAAGGAGTCATTATTTGAAAAGACCCCATCCAGTAGGAGGCCTGCCAAATGTGTATCTCCCGTAATGCGCTCAGAGAAACCTATGCTATTCATTACATAAATCAGATGGGCTGTATCCATGTTTTGGATGTCTTCTAAATGAAAATTATGATTACCTAGAAAGGTGAAATCAGAAACTGAGCTACAATGTCCAGTATCTGGCCCATTGCGTGTGTAATGCTGCCCTGGGACTGGGAGGGACAATATATTAGCATACCATTAATCAAATGATGATTACTGAATTTATAATTTTAAAAGACAGTGCTTCAAGTTCTTTAGTATTATTATGGTTCACGAAGACACCTCTAAGTATGCTCTGGTCGATGACGTCTACACTACCACCTCCTTTTCCTACTTGATAGAAAAGCCTGCGGGAAAAGCAACGGGTGATTCTAGAGCTGACGTCTTGTCTTCCCAGGACTCCTTGATAAAAGCAATGTCTATGACATGAGTGTCAAGGAAATCTGCTAACTCAAATACGTGCTTAATCAGGGAATACGCATTGATTAGCGTACAACTTACTGGCTTCGTGGAGTGTGATGTCTTTGGCAAAAAACTTGTACTGGCTGTGTGCCGTTTAACTTTTAAGTTTAAGAGGGTAACAGGATTCTTGTCAAGACAGAAAGAGGAACCAAAGCAGCACTTACCTGAACGGCTCATATCGAGGAGTTGATCTCTATAATATTTAATCGAGACTCTGAACTGGGAGTGCCCATCGGAATAATGGTTGGCACTGAGCGCAGCCCGAACGAAACACAGGTGCAGTGGCTCACCCACTGCACCATTGGGGGATTTAAATAACCCTCCATGAGAGGGGCGTGTCCATCAATGATGTGCTGAGAGCACGAGAACAAGCCTTAAAAACAAGTGGTAAATTGAAATTGGTACAAAAGTAGGGTCCAACCACCCCGCAAACCCCTCACAGACTCCCCTGTGGAGGAATGATACTGGAAACAAAGGAACAGGTTTGACATTTAAAACAATAAATGAAGGTAGCCAGAAGCCAAAAGCAAGACCAATGTTTTCTCCTTTTAAAGTTAGTCAAAACATGGCACATGTCATGTCTACTGTTATTTGCAGTGCTTTGACTGAAATCCACTTGTTACATAGTGGGTGGAATATCCGGCATGTTCTGACGGGAGGATGAAGGTGGCAAACAGGCCACAAGTATGACATGTGACGAGTGGTGGATACAGTCATCTGTATATCAATCAATCAATCAAGTGTCTTGTAAAGCGTGACTATTCACCCATCAGGGTCTAAAGGTGCTAGGGTCCAGTCAAAGAGCCAGACCTTGAGGTCCTTCCTGAATTGTGGCAGTGACTGTGATTGCTTGAGGTGGAGAGGTAGGGTGTTCCAGGTCTTTGCTGCGAGTTAGGAGAAGGAACTTCCTCTTGCCGTGGCCTTGCAGATTCACAGGACGGTGGCCTTGGCCAGTTCGGCAGAGCAGAGGTCTCTGGTGGGTGCCTGGAATGCGAGGCAGTGGCTTTAGCACGCATGTCCCACGTTGGGTAGGGCTTTGTAGTCGTGTTTGAGGAGCTTGAAGGTGGAGGTCTCTCAGGTGGCCGGTGATGTTGCTATGGCAGGGTATGTTGAGGATGAGTCTGTTGGAGAGGTTCTGAATGTTCTTCAGTTTCTTGAGGAGTTTCTGGGTGATGCCGGCATAGAGTGTGTTGCCGTAGTTGATTCTGCTGCTGATGAGTGTGTGGGTGACTGTCTTTCTATACTCGGTGGAGATCCACTTGCAGATCTTTCAGAGCAGGCGTTGCACGGGGAAGCAGTATGATCAGACAGCGTTGATCTGGCGGTTCATGGGGAGCCAGGAGTCCAGGATGTTGCCATGGGGCGTTTCCAAGTGCTGCGGGCCACCAGGAGTCGTCCCATGCAAAGGGAGTGGAGCCCAGGATGAGGACTTTGGTCTTCTCTGAGTTGAGCTTGAGGCAGCTGTTCTTCGTCCATATGGCAACAGCCTTCATCCCATTGTGGAAGTTGTTCTTGGTGACTTTGGGTTCGTTGGTGAAGGAGAGAATCAGCTGGATGTCGTCACAGAAGGAGACCATGTTGAGTCTGTGGTTCCTGATGTTTGCTGCGAGCGGGGCCATGTAGATATTGAAGAGAGTGGGGCTCAGGGAGGAATCCTGAGACACTCCACAGATGATCTCTGTGGGTTCAGAGTAGAATGGTGGTAGTCTAACTCTCTGTGTTCGACTGGTGAGGAAGGAGTGGATCCATTCCAGGGCTATGTCACGGATGCCGTCATCGTGGAGTCGCTATTGAAGGCGGTTGAGAGGTCCAGGAGGATGAGGCCTGCAGTTTCGCCTCGGTCAAGTAGGGTGCGGATGTCGTCTATGACAGCGAGGAGGGTGGTCTTGGTGCTGTGGTATATCACTCCTACTAAGTTCAACTGCCTTCTACCTACACAATATGCCTATGACAACAAACCTAGGCTAACCTTTGCCTACCTGTACATGTCTTTCTCTCATCTGGAGTCCTAATAATGCGAGTATGCCATGTTCACCTTTCCTAATACCTCTCTGTGGAAACCTGTTCAGGCTTAGGAAGACTGTTGTTTCATGCACTTTCAGCCCACCCACTGCACTAAATCCAACTTCTTCCAGTGTGTGGAAGTAAGTTCGGGATGTTGAAGGATGTATTTCTTGCCCATTCCATGAACAGTGTCAGCAAATTCTCCTTTGAAAATTGGGCTAAACATTATGGGACAGACTCTACTAAATTCCTTACAGAGCACTTCTGGATCGACTAAGGGCCTACGGGTTTGGTGGATAGGGTACTCAGTCAAAACATGGCACACTCACTGAACTGCACTTGCAATACAATAGACAGAACTTGCACCATATTTTTGATGGGAGATGAAGGTAGCAAGAAGCCAAAAAGGCCAATGTGTGCCTCTTTACTGGAGTCGGTAAAAACATGGTGGCTCAAATGTAATTTAGAAAGAAACAATCTAGGATTAGAGTTCTTCATTCAAAATTAAATGGATGAATTTCCAAGGCTACACAGTTACTCAAGTAATGGCCCTTGGAAGGTTATGTATTCATGATTTGGGGTGGCTAATAACTCCTAATCAATGTTCTCATCTTCAGTCAGTTTCCCAGAACTTCACTTTTGTATGGTACAAGCGAGTTGGCAAACACAGGCCCAACAGAGATGGGCACTTGGGACAGTAATATCTACTCTATTGCCTCTTTTCCCTGCATCTGGGATATCGAAGACTCTTTTGCTCTGTTGCAGGATTGCGATCGGCAAAGTGCAGCCTTGCAATGTTCTATACAATAGACAAAATAGAGGCTACTGCTTCTAGAGCAGTAAGGCTTTCAATAACAGACAGCTGAAACTCAAGGAAGGACATGTGGTGGTCTGCCGATAGTCAACAAATGAATTGCATTATATGTTGCTAGCTGAATAAGGTGAGTAGCCAATGTCTTATACCATGTGCGAGTTTTACAGCTTTCATTATATGGTTGAAGAACTAGGCCATTTTTATCCACTCCACCCATGTACTTGTTATAATTACCTTCTTTCCACTGTCCCCAAACTGTGACAGGGCAAGTGCTCTCATTGTGAAGTGTAGTGAGCACATACGCTCCCTGCTTATCTGAGATCTTGATACCAAACAAGTCATTGCAATTCAGCGCACTACTCTGCCCTTTTGGGATCTTCTTTCAAACAAACTCCTCAGGGAATCTTTTGTGGTCCTTTCTAATGGTACCACAAACCACAGTGCCAGATTTGTACAGCTCACGAAATAGCTGAACTCCTGTATAGAAATTTTCTGTATAAAGGTTATGACTTTTATGAAGTAGAAATAGGCAAATTTCTACAAAATCTTCTCACTAACTCCTAACAAGGAAATACAACCTGTAGGATTTATTGTGGAGTCCTTCACTGTGTATAGTCTCTGGCTTTACATATAAACTGTTGAGCTCTTGTATAAAGGTACATCCTGATGCTGTAACAAGTTCTTTTTCTAGATATGTACTGCCTGAACAGCAGTCACCGTTTGTACTAGATTAAGGACTCATCAACTGCTATGTTCTTTACAGGAGTATAAATCACTGGAAACATGACAGACAAAGGTTTCACAATAGGCCAAATTTTGAATAACCTGCTGTAGACTAGGTATCAAAAATCTTTTTCTGCTTATGGCCAGTGAAAAACAGGGTGTTAGCCAAACTGCATGAGTAGGCCAGTAGAACTGTACTGTTGGATTGTGGACTATTCTATTCTTCAGTCTTACGCCCAGAACTTATTGCAGCTCTCCAAGTGAAGTGGGAGTCCACAGGTGTGTCCTAGAGTCAGGCACCAGAGTTGGTTCATGCTTCCTCAGAAACAGTTCAACATGCGAGTTTGTTGGCTGCACAAATTCCTCAGGGAGGTCTGCATCCCAAAATGATGGAAGTATTCAATAGGTAACACAATTGCTGCATTAACTTTACACCCAGCATCTCCAGTGAATGGGGAATTACTTGCCGAACTAAAGTAGAAGTCTACCATGTGAGCACTCTGTTTATGCTCAGCGTGTATCTGACTACACTCTATATTTATCCACCCTGTCACTGGCTCTTCGCTGCATAGTTAGTGTTTGCGCAGGGGCATCACTACTACCAGAGTCAAGTTCCTCTGACTCACTGGAAGATGGTTTGGTGACAAAAGGATCTTTGACTGAAAAATCACTCCCAAATCCTGCTCTTTGACCCTCTTCTTCTGATGCTCTCTCAGTATCAAACCCTGCCTCAGAGCTCTCCTCTATTATTCCAATTAGAGCCTCAGAAGCAGCCATTCAACAAGACGCCATCTCTGTTTTCTAGCTAAGTTGTTCTGGCTAGGTAGAATACGGATATTCTCAGAGAAATGAGTGGGGGCTGAGGAGTTGTGCTGTGAACCGAAGTAATATTTTGTATCTGATAGAGACTTCTAGCTGGCGATTCCTTAACTAAGAATTATCCCCAAGCGCCAGACTGGATCCGGAAATATTTTTTAGCAGTATCCCTGCGCACCAGTAGCTGGCATCTTTTGGTTCCGTGTGGTGTTGTCTGAGTCCGAAGAGACGCACACAGTGTCTTTATAGGCGACACCCCAATGGGCTGACATCAGATCTTTTCTTTCTGCACTATTCAGCGCAGATCCGGTGAAGAGCTACCTCCAGTCACTTTTTGAATTACCTTTTTTTGACCCTTTTGTCAAAAGGTTTTGAGGCATTGTAGCCTGGTGTGGCAATGATGTCAGCGAGGAAGGCTGGTTCTCTTCCAGGGGATCCTCATCAATAGTCATAAGCACTGAATATTCCCGCCCATGTGCGGGACCCCGGAAACAATATAAAAAATATATGTAAAAAACACGTATATCTCGCTCCACATATATGTACATACATATATTATTTTTCTCACACCAATGCAGCCCCGAAACTAAGGCTAAAACAATGTAATCACATGTACATGTACTGCAATTAGTAAGGAAACAAAAAAACACATTAGGTCAAATATCCCTTGAACTTTGTGTTTTAATGAGTAAAACCACTCATAAATCCTGAAAATTGCTAATAAATAGACATTGTTAGCCCTCAGGCTGCATTGTAAAACAATAGCATAGAAAATGAAACCATTTTCAACTAAAACTGGCACCGTGCCTTTAAGGCAGCCATGACCCCAGGCTTCCCATCATGCCTCAGGGGTGACAGTTAGGTCAGTTGTTCTTTCCGGCTCCTTCAGTCAGGTCCCTGGTGAAACAGCTCCCTTTCTTTTTGACTTTGTGTCAAAAAATATATCAGTTTATCTACAATTTTTGTCTTCACTCAACGTCTCTTGGACTTAGGGTGTTACTGCTACCTTTTTTAGGCTTAAAAAAGGTGACTTTTCTGTCAAAATGCCTTCCCTCTTTGACAAATGCCCTTCATGTGGAAGGAAAATGGGCAAGACTGACACTCATTCAGTGTGTATCCTGTGCCTACCAGACTCTCATTCTTCAATATCCTGTGAACACTGCCAAGTTTTATCGTCCAGAACTCTCAAAGACAGAGAGAGAATTTGTATTTATGGACTTTCTGAGAGAGGAAGATCTCCCAAGAAGCAGAAAAGTTGCAGGACGCGGTCGACGTTGAGAGAAATCCCCACTTGTTCACCTTCGGCGTCGGGATCGTCGTCGAAAAAGCTGTCAACGGCGACGAAGAAGACTTCTTCAGCGTCGAAAGACAAGGTACCTCCGCTACAGACAGCGTCGAGGGGTAGGTCGCTGTTGAAGCAGAGGAGCTCGTCGGCGAGCCATCCGACGTCGAAGCAGCATCGTCATGCTGTGACGTCGAGGCATTCTCCGTACACGCCTAGCCATCGGCGTTCGACGTCGAGACAACCTCCGTCGACGACTGGTCGTGGTCGTTCGACGTTGAGGGAGCCTCTGTCGACATTCAGGCATCGTCGATCGACCTCGAAGCAGCCCACGTGGACGCCTAGTCAACGGCGTTCGTCATCGAGGCAGCCTCCGTCGCAGTCAGCCCAGCAGCATTCGACGTTGAGGCATCCTCCGTTGTCGCCAGAACATCGGCGTTCGACGTCGAAGCAGCCTCAGTCGTCATCTGGCAGACAACCTTCGACGGCGAGAAGTTCTGCTTCGAGGGACAGTCATCGACACTCGAGGTCGAGAGAACATTCGACGTCGAAGCAGCGGCGCTCGACGTCGGAGCATCCTCCGCCGTCACACAGGAGATCGGCGTCGAGGAGATCACGGTTGACGTCGAGAGGGCGTCCATCTGCTCGGCGTTCGACCTCGAAGCAGCCACCCTCGACCGGTCAGCGGAGATTGAGGGAACGGGGCAACTCGAATTCAGGGAATGTCTCCCCTACAAGAACACAGGGAAGGTCACCCTTGAGGCAGGTGGTGCAAGAGATGGGGAGCCAAACATTGGACCAGCCTCAGGCCCTGATGTCTCAGCAGGTTTCCCAAGGATCAGCATCAGCTGCAGAGGTTTAACAATCCCCGATACAGGATCCTCCCATCAAAAGGAAATGAGTCTCGGATGATAGAGGTCGGTCGAGCTCTTCCTCTAGCCGGTCTCTGGTGAGCCTGTCCTCATCCTCCTCGGCATCTCCCAGTGACAGATCTTCGGATGGAGAAGTCAGCTCTTCGGACAGGGAGAGGTCCAAGTCTCCTGCAAGGTCGCAACAGAAACAAGAGGATCAACCTCCTCCGACACGTTCGCCAATGAGCGATCGCACCCAGAAGTCTCCTTCTGTTCGTCTTTCCCCAAGGTGGTAGAGACCTCTTCACCACTGGGCCAAGGACAAGGAGACGGCGGGTCGTTTGAGGGCTTATCGAGAACAAGCCTCCTGCCACAAAGAGCGGTCTCGCTCTAGAGTGCGCTCAAGTAAGAGAAAATCTAGCCACAGGGAGCGATCTCGTTCTAGAGCATGCTCAAGTAGGAGAAGATCTAGGTCCATGAGCAGAAGGCAGTCTCATAGATCTTCAAGTTCTTCGAGCTTACGCTCTCACAGGAATTACTCTCCGACTCTAACAGACAGCCCACAACCGAGAATATCTCCAACTGAGGATATTTTCTCGTTTCAAGACATCTTGGGCAGGGGAGCCCTGAAGCTAGGAGTGCCTATGACAGCTCCGCAGGTGAAGACGACGGTCATCTTTGAAACCCTGCAGCACAGATCGGCACCCAAACTTTTATTGCCGTTGGTCCCGGGTAGCATGGATCCGGTGAATGAGGTCTTCCTGACTCCGGCTACGGTGAAGTCAGTCCCAGCGAGGATTCTCAAAAAATATCGCTCTCCTGAAGAGGATCCCCTGTTCCTCAAGTCCGACCCACCACCAGATTCAGTAATCATTGCGGCCGCTAAAAAATCCAATGCGGTGGCTTCCTCATCCACGGTACCGCCGGATAAGGACAGCAAGTTACAAGACTCATGGGGGAGAAGGGTTTGTAACACCTCAGCCTCTTTCCTCAAGGTCGCCAATGCGGAAGCTCTGCTGGGCAGATACGATTGATCTCTGTGGGACTTGCTTCAGAGGTTTTCTGCAAAACTTTCTCAGAAAGATAGAAAGGACTTTCAAGAGATTCTGATGGAGGGCAGTCAAGTCTCCAATCAGATTATTGGGGCGGCGGCAGATGGAGCTACTCTGGCTGCGCACGGCTATGCGCATGGAATCACAGCGAGGAGATCCTCATGGTTGCGCTTAACAGCATTAAAACCAGAGGCTCAAGCCAGAATCCTAAACCTTCCCTTTTCGGGCACATCTCTTTTTGGGGCGAGTGCTGATTAAGAGATGCAACGGATGAAAACGGAGTTAGACACCCTTAAAGCTGTGGGGCTTGAAAAGAAAAAGGAATTCCGGAAGAAGTTCCGTTCTGACAACAAGGGCTCTTCGAAGCAGAGGGTTCAAACCCCTCACTGGCAGAAGGGCCAGAACCAGCAAGGCCAACAAAAATCGCAATATAAAGGCAAGTGCAATTCCAAAGGAAGTGGGAATCAGCGCCAAGGGAACAGCTTCAATAAGCCTCTGCAGAAGCAATGAGTCTTCACTTCCCCCAGCGCCGTTGTCCACTCCAGTGGGGGGAAGCATTGCACATCACAGGACAGAGTGGCAGGCCATTACAAAAGATCAATGGGTGTTGTCTACGCTGCAGAATGGGTACTGTCTTCGTTTTCATCGTCTACCACCACTCGTTCCTCCGATTCCAACGTCAAGCCACCAGCTACAACTGCTAAAGAAAGAAGTAGCGACACTCCTCGAAAAATCAGCCATCGAGAGGGTGCTGGTGGCTCAAAGGGGGAAAGGAGTTTATTCAAGGTATTTTCTGTTCAGAAAAAAGGGCCAAAAGGCGGAATACAGGCCCATTCTGGATCTGAGAACGCTCAATCTACATGTCAGAAAAGAAAAGTTTCGCATGTTGGTGCTTCATCAAATATATCCACATCTCAGGAAGGGGGATTGGATGTGTTCGCTGGACCTTCAAGATGCATACTTTCATGTTCCGGTACTGCTCGATCACAGGAGATTCCTTCGGTTCCGGGTGGGGACCTCCCACTACCAGTTCAAGGTCCTACCGTTTGGGTTGAAGTCGGCCCCCAGGGTGTTCACGAAGTGTGTCGCAGTGGTGGCGGCAGCTCTTCGCCGCAGGGGGGTCTTCGTATACCCATACCTAGACGATTGGCAGTTGAAAGGTCCTTCTCCAGACATCGTAAGGAATCAATTCCAGACCTGCGTAGAACTCTTTCAGCGTGTGGGCTACATGTGAACTACAGCAAGTCTATCTCCCAACCCACTCAGAAGATTCACTTCCTAGGAGCTCTGCTAGACTCCGAAGTAGGAAAAGTGTTCCCTTCGGAGGAGAGACAGTTTTCTATAACGCTCAAGTGCCAGCAAGTTCTTCGCAACAGGACTCAGAAAGTGAGAAAATAGCCTCCCTCTTAGGGTCGATGGCTTCATGCATCTTCTTAGTACCAAACGCCAGACTTTGGATGCGTCCTCTTCAGCAGGATCTGGAGGACAAATGGGACCAGCAATCAGCTCGCTGGGACGATCAGATCACTGTGTCAGAGGTAGCTCGAGCTTCCATCCTGTGGTGGACAAAGAAGCAGAACATGCAGGTGGGAGTTCTCTTCCATCAACCTCCTCCTGCTCAAACGCTTACAAGGCTGGGGGGCGCACATGGGGCCTCTCCAAGTGCAGGGTCTGTGGTCTTCCAAAAAAAGCACCTACCACATCAACTTGCTGGAATTGAGAGCAGCCCACCTGGCCCTCAAAGCGTTCCTTCCCTCGCTTCAGGAGGCAACGGTTCTAGTACAAACGGACAACACCACCACGATGTACTATTTGAACAAGCAGGGAGGAACATGCTCAAGGACTCTATCACTGGAAGCTCAGCGCATCAGGCATTGGCTTCTGGCTCGCAAGTTGTTCAAGCAGTCCACCTCCCAGGAGAGCAGAATGTGAGGGCAGACGCACTAAGTCTGCACTTCGAAGACAGAGAGGACTGGGTTCTCACTTGCTCACTTTGCCTCTGGATTCAAGCAAGCCGGGCTGAAGACGGCTGGAATGCCAGAAACCGGTCCTCGGAAGCTTGTTTCCGGTCCAGGGAAGACATGGCTTGGCAGTTCGGGCTGGCGTGTTCCCATGAGGCACAGGGTCAGACTGATTTGCATATAGCCGTGTCTGAACTGGGGTGGCAGAGTGGGCTAAAGAACGGTGATGGATTAAATCCAGATCTTTTGACTGGGTGTGAGTGTTTGATTGTTTCAGATGCTCAGTCCATCACCACCCCCTTTTGTACCGCTTTTGATCGACTGGTCAGGGGAATTTGTGTACGCCTTTCCACCCCTTCCGCTGATCCCGAAGATGGTGAGCAAGCTGAACCACTCGTGCACAACAATGATCCTGATTGCCCCCGACTGGCCGAGACAATGGTGGTACACGGACCAACTTCACCTGTCAGTGTCTCCTCACAAGAGGCTTCCGTCCAGGCCGGACCTGTTGTCGAAGATGAACGGGAGGATTCACCATCCCAACCTTCCGTCACTGAACTTGGCAGCATGGCTCCTGAGGTCATTCAGTACGGCCATCTAGGACTGCCACACGACTGCATGTCCATTCTGAGAGAAGCACGACGTCCGTCCACAAGACACTCTTACGCATGCAAGTGGAAGCGGTTCTATATGTGGTGCATGCAGAATGGTCATAATCCGGTGAAGGGTCAGGAAGAAGCAGCTCTTCCCTACTTGTTGTACCTGGCTAAAGCAGGGTTGAAGTTTAATTCCATTAAGGTGCATTTAGCCGCTATAACTGCTTATAGGCGATCACCTTCACAAACCTCTTTTTTCCATTTGCCAGCGGTAAAGGATTTCCTGCAGGGTCTGAAAAAGGTGTACCCTCCAGTACGTCCTCCTTCTCCTCCCTGGGAGCTGAACCTAGTACTATCAAAGTTGATGGGCACTCCTTTTGAGCCCATTCATAAAGCTACTTTACAGCATATTTCCTGGAAAGTGGCTTTTTTGGTAGCGATTACGTCAGCCCGTAGGGTGAGCGAGATTCAAGCTCTCTGTACCAAGGAACCATATACGGTGTTTCATTTGCATAGAGTGGTTCTGAGAACGCACCCTTCTTTCCTGCCGAAAGTGGTGTCAGATTTTCATGTTAATCAATCGATTTCTCTGCCCACTTTTTTTTCCCAATCCCTCTACTCCAGCTGAGAGGGCTTTGCAGTCTTTGAACCTGAGAAGAGTTTTAAAATTCTATCTAGATAGGTCCAAGCCTATTCGACATTCTGACCAGTTATTTATTAACTATGGATCGATCAGAACTGGTCACGCAGCGTCAAAACGTTTCATTTCCAGATGGATCGTTTTGTGTATCAAGCTTGCTTACCAATTGGCACAAAAACCTCTGGGGTTTACCCCTAAAGTGCATTCCACTAGAGGTAGAGCTGCAACGGCGGCTTTCCTGCATAATGTGCCCATGTCTGAGATTTGTAAAGCAGCGACCTGGAGGTCTGTCCATACATTTACCAGACATTACTGTCTAGATTCTGACACGAGAGCAGATACCCAGGTGGGTCAGGCCTCCCTGAGGAATCTGTTTAACAGCTGAGTTATTGGCTGTTATGAGGTGGTGGGGTCATGTTCTTCTCATTTACCTGCAGGTGGTTGATGGGCTTGCTATTCTATTCAGTGCTTATGACTATTGATGAGGATCCCCTGGAAGAGAAGGATAAGTTACTTACCTGTAATCCTAGTTCTCTTCCAGGGGTATCCTCATCAAAGTCATAAGCAACCCACCCGCCTCCCCAGGTAAATGAGATTCGGTACTATTACAATCTTATGGTTGAGCCCTGTCTTCAGGGTTATGCAAAGAACAACTGACCTAACTATCACCCCTGAGGCATGATGGGAAGCCTGGGGTCATGGCTGCCTTAAAGGCACAGTGCCAGTTTTAGTTGAAAATGGTTTCATTTTCTATGCTATTGTTTTACAATGCAGCCTGAGGGCTAACAATGTCTATTTATTAGCAATTTTCAGGATTTATGAGTGGTTTTACTCATTAAAACACAAAGTTCAAGGGATATTTGACCTAATGTGTTTTTTGTTTCCTTAATAATTGCAGTACATGTACATGTGATTACATTGTTTTAGCCTCAGTTTTGGGGCTGCATTGGTGTGATAAAAATAATATATGTATGTACATATATGTGGAGCGAGATATATGTGTTTTTTACATATATATTTTTATATTGTTTCCGGGGTCCCGCACATGGGCGGGAATATTCAGTGCTTATGACTTTGATGAGGATACCCCTGGAAGAGAACTAGGATTACAGGTAAGTAACTTATCCTTTCAAGCCCTGCGGCGCCTGTCACTGACAGATATCGGTGACAGTCCCGCACCTTGATTGACCGCGATGCCAAGGCCTGTGTTGATTGTTGTGCCATGCACCCCAAGGCCTTAAGGGAGCGGTCACTAAAGCTACTTGCCGCTCAACGTACAACACTGCAATGGTCTCGATCCTAGTCAAGAGGAAGGTCCCAGGATAGGTCGCAGAGCAATCTATCTTCACCACAGTCAAAGTCATCCACTCTGGAACGTCCCACAAAAAGAAGAAGTCGAAAAGGTCTTAGACTTCTCCCCGCCTGCCAGAGTCAACCGACGAGACGAGAGAGTGTTGATACTCCAGGCCTGGCTCTGCTGTTGAGCCGTGCCTCAGCCGTCTCTGCGCCTCCCCAAGTTTCTGGAGTTACCCTCACCCAAATTAAATGAGGCCGTGCAACTCATATTTGAGTGGCTCATCCCCTCTGGAGCACCTTCGGGCGCTGCAGTTTTGGAAGGGGCCCCTACTAGTCTTCCACTGTCGTGTTCATTTTTGGCACCAGTCAGGCCCCGTGGATCCACAGATGGATCCGGACCGGTGCCAGTTGAAATACTTTAACCTGCCCTGGCACTGGCCCTGCTGTTCACTCTTCTGCACCATTCTTATCCCCGACTCCAACACGGAGCCTGATGGGCATAGGCTGACGCCGTGTCAGCACAGACTTGAGCTATTTCCTCCAGGCTGGAGCCCAAGGCCTATCCTTATAGGCTGGGACTTTGGGAAGATTGGAAGGGGCCACAGGACCCTTACAAATACCAGTCCCTAGACCCCAATAAGAGACACTTGGAGTGAAGAATTGGTGGAAACCAGTGGACTGGACACCTCCCCACCTTGGTCTCTCCTCCCACCGTGGCTAAGGAGGAGGGAGCCTCATTTGCTATGGTTGTAAGGGGTATGTGTATTGTTAATTAGCCCAATGAACAGCATATTTTTCTATTGTATTTAAACCAGATTGTAATGTGTACTGTCTTCAACTGGATGTGATATTAAGTCTGTTGAATGATATAAAGACCCCAGTATGTTTTCCATGTTCATTCATAGCCCTTACACGTGACTAGGCAAGAACCAATTACTGGCACTTTAAAAGGACTCGTCGTGATTGTGATCACTGTCATGTGAACAAGGCTCCTTTGAACCGAAACGTCATGCGACTAACTTGCACTAAATAAAAAAACTTTAGCACTCAACTGGTTCGTGTCTGCGTGATCCCTTGCTGGGGAAATTCCTGAGCATGGGGAGAGAGACGCTGGCTCTTGGATATATATATATATATATATTACCTACTGGTCGCCAGTAGGTAGTTATAGTTAGGACCTAGTTTCCATAGGAAATCCGCAACATTCTATTGAGAATAACTTTGGCGCCGGTGGACGAATCTTTGCGAATTTCTCAAAGAAGATGGCCTGCTCCGCTCCGCTCCTTTCCTGAAAGTTTGGGGGGGATTCGTCAAGTGGGGGCTGAGATAAAAGGGGGTCCCAAAACGTGTTTTCCCCATGTTATTTTCCATAGGACGTTTAGACACGGCTACAGCTCGAACGGCTGAATGGATTTATAAGAAATTTGGTAGAAAGGTAGAGTCCGGCTCGCAGATTACGCTTTTCTTTCAATGGTGTAAATCTGTTCAGTAGTTGCTGAGAAAATTAACTTTGAAAAAATATATATTGGGCTACATTGGGCTATATATATGTTAGAGCCCAAATGTAGCCCAATGTAGCCCAATGTAGCCCAAAGATGGCCACCAGAGACTAAAAAAAACAAATGTAGCCCAAATATCAGCCAGATGTAGCCCAACTATAGCCCAATGACAGAATGTCCCAGAGTGTTCTAAAGAACAACTAGAGTGCTAACAGTCTTACTTATGACAAAAGTATGGCACACCTGAAGTCATCTTGATTGGAATAAAGTGTTAACACTTAAAACATTTAATTTGTAATAGAACAAAATGAGGGGGTGCATTTTGCCATAGAAATTATGATTAGTGCTGAAGAAAGAAAAATTAGGGCACATTTTGAGTGACTTCTCAAATCCTCTTATATTTCATTAAAAAAATTCTGATATGCAGTCTCCCAAGATGGCCACCAGAGACAAAAGAGCCCAAATGTAGCCCAAATATCAGCCAGATGTAGCCCAACTATAGCCCAATGACAGTAGTTAGGACCTAGTTTCCATAGGAAATCCGCAAGATTCTATTGAGAATAACTTTGGCGCCGGTGGACGAATCTTTGCGAATTTCTCAAAGAAGATGGCCTGCTCCGCTCCGCTCCTTCCCTGAAAGTTTGGGGGGGATTCGTCAAGTGGGGGCTGAGATAAAAGGGGGTCCCAAAACGTGTTTTCCCCATGTTATTTTCCATAGGACGTTTAGACACGGCTACAGCTCGAACGGCTGAATGGATTTATAAGAAATTTGGTAGAAAGGTAGAGTCCGGCTCGCAGATTACGCTTTTCTTTGAATGGTGTAAATCTGTTCAGTAGTTGCTGAGAAAATTTACTTTGAAAAAATATATATTGGGCTACATTGGGCTATATATATGTTAGAGCCCAAATGTAGCCCAATGTAGCCCAATGTAGCCCAAAGATGGCCACCAGAGACTAAAAAAACCAAATGTAGCCCAAATATCAGCCAGATGTAGCCCAACTATAGCCCAATGACAGAATGTCCCAGAGTGTTCTAAAGAACAACTAGAGTGCTAACAGTCTTACTTATGACAAAAGTATGGCACACCTGAAGTCATCTTGATTGGAATAAGGTGTTAACACTTAAAACATTTAATTTGTAATAGAACAAAATGAGGGGGTGCATTTTGCCATAGAAATTATGATTAGTGCTGAAGAAAGAAAAATTAGGGCACATTTTGAGTGACTTCTCAAATCCTCTTATATTTCATTAAAAAAATTCTGATATGCAGTCTCCCAAGATGGCCACCAGAGACAAAAGAGCCCAAATGTAGCCCAAATATCAGCCAGATGTAGCCCAACTATAGCCCAATGACAGTAGTTAGGACCTAGTTTCCAAAGGAAATCCGCAACATTCTATTGAGAATAACTTTGGCGCCGGTGGACGAATCTTTGCGAATTTCTCAAAGAAGATTGCCTGCTCCGCTCCTTCCCTGAAAGTTTGGGGGGGATTCGTCAAGTGGGGGCTGAGATAAAAGGGGGGTCCCAAAGCGTGTTTTCCCCATGTTATTTTCCATAGGACGTTTAGACACGGCTACAGCTCGAACGGCTGAATGGATTTATAAGAAATTTGGTAGAAAGGTAGAGTCCGGCTCGCAGATTACGCTTTTCTTTGAATGGTGTAAATCTGTTCAGTAGTTGCTGAGAAAATTAACTTTGAAAAAATATATATTGGGCTACATTGGGCTATATATATGTTAGAGCCCAAATGTGGCCCAATGTAGCCCAATGTAGCCCAAAGATGGCCACCAGAGACAAAAAGAAATGTAGCCCAAATATCAGTCAGATGTAGCCCAACTATAGCCCAATGACAGAATGTCCCAGAGTGTTCTAAAGAACAACTAGAGCGCTAACAGTTATGACAAAAGTATGGCACACCTGAAGTCATCTTGATTGGAATAAAGTGTTAACACTTAAAACATTTAATTTGCAAAGGAACAAAATGAGGGGTTTCATTTTGCCATAGAAATCTTATATATATATATTCACTGAAAAAAACATAGGTTTTAAACACGTTATAGTTAGGAAGTAGCATTTAAAAAACCTATGAAATTCACTGAAAAAACCATAGGTTTTAAACCCGTTATAGTTAGGAACTAGCATTCAAAAAACCTATGAAATTCACTGAAAAAACCAAAGGTTTTACACATGTTATAGTTAGGAAGTAGCATTTACAAAACCTATGAAATTCACTGAAAAAACCATAGGTTTGACACATGTTATAGTTAACTGGACATTTTACTCATATAAAACCAATGAAATTCCCCCGTTATAGTTACTTCAGCTAACTATACCTCGCGCGCCCGCAATGCACTGCTGATGACGTCACATATTATATCACTCATGACATGGTCAGTGACATCACTCATGACATCACTGATGATATCTGAAATAACATCACTGATGAAATCACTGATGACATCATCCTTGTAAAAGAGTGGTAGACCTCCTCTCAGCGTAATATAACCTTTGATACACACATTTAAAAATAGAAGCTAAAATGTTCAAAGCATGAGTGATGTAATATGTGACGTCATCAGCAGTGCATTGCGGGCGCGCGAGTTATAGTTAGCTGAAGTAATTATAACGGGGGAATTTCATTAGTTTTATATGAGTAAAATGTCCAGTTAACTATAACATGTGTCAAACCTATGGTTTTTCAGTGAATGAATATATATATATATATATATATATATATATATATATATATATATATATATATATATATACGGTGAAACTCTTCAGCTTTGTAATCCCTTTCCTGTAGGGCACAAAAGAAAGAGCACGGACCACCAAGTGCAAATCCTTCAATTTATTTTCCCATTTTAGTCCAAGGTACAGCAAGATGGGGCAGCCATTACGCGTTTCATCCCAAACATGGGACTTGATCATATATATATATATATATATATATATACTTTTTTTTTTACTGCATTGAAAACTAAAAAAAATTATTTGCAGGAGAGCTCTTTCAACAATGGCAGGGGACTACGATGGGCACGTGCTTTGCCCCCAGCGACGCAAACTTGTTCGTTGGCTGGTGGGAGAAGCACATGGCCTGGGCAGGAAAAAAACAAATCTGGTTAGAAAAAGTGATCCTATGGTTAAGATACATTGACGACCTCTTCATTGTATGGAGAGGGTCAATGGAGGAGGCCAGAGAATACATTGCTGAGCTGAACAATAATGAGGTCAATTTAAAATTCACGGAATGCATAAGCAAAACTAACGTGCCTTACCTAGATCTAATTGTATTTCTAAAAAACTTCAAAATTGAGACAACACTTTATAGGAAGCCCACAGCGGGTAACAGTGTATTGCACGCAAACAGTATCCACCCCAAGAGTGCGATTAAAAGTCCCTTATGGGGAATTGATAAGATTAAGACAAAACTGTTCACTGGATGAGGATTTTATGGCAGAAAGTGGAAAAGCCATTGATTGATTCTCGATTAGAGGATATAAGAAAGAGACTTTAAAAAAAAGCAAGTGAAAAAATAAAACAGGTAGTGATGAAAAATCTTATTTCTGACACTATTGACAAGGAAACCAGATTGCCCGATGTTGCAGTACCAGTGAGGATAATAACTGAATACTCCACAGGTTCCACTGAACTGTTTCAAATCTTCAGAAGAAACTGCAAGATCTTAAAATCAGATCATGTAATAGGATCCCTCATCACACAGTCTCCATTAATTACTTATAAGAGAGGTCCAGCACTTAAAGACCAGCTTGTAAGAAGTAATTTTTCTAAAACTGCCAGAAAGAGAGATATGGTAACAGGCTTCTATGCCTGTATGGCCTGCAAGGCGTGCAGGAATAGCAGCAAGGTGAAAGAATGTACAGTACCAGGAAATAATAAAATGTATAGGAACAACAAACTGATGACCTGTAATTCAGGTCATACAGTTTATTGTCTTATGTGCCCCTGTAACAGAAGATACGTGGAAAGCACGATTCATCCCACAAAAAAGAGAATACTTGGGCACATGTGTGCAATTAAAAATCATGATGCAACATATCCTGTTGCACTGCATTTCGAAGAGAAGCATAATTCAAATGCCAATTTGTTAAAGTTCTTCTGTTTGGATCAAGTAGCAAAGAAAGAAAGAGGGGGCGATGGAGTTAAAACATTAAGGAAGCTTAAATCCTGATATATCATTGAGTTATAAATGAAAGCCCCACATGGATTGAATAATGATGAGGAACTCTGGGTCCATGTTGAATAAATGATAAAATCACAATTGAAAATATGGACCCGTAAGAGGGTGATTGTGTAAAATACGATAGAACCTAAGGCAAGAGTATAATACAAAAGCCCATTCAGGGCACAATTATGTGGAGCGGGTGACATTTTTTTTTTGAGAGGGTGCGTATGCCCATTCAGGGTGAGATTACTGTCCTTGCAACAATCACTGAAATAATTTAACATAAATTACAATGTTCAATTAAAATTGATGCAATGCACATGTGTTCAAAATGCTTAGTTCGTATATATGTGTATATGTATATAACTTTGTGTAACATTAACTTTACCGCATCCGGCGCCATAGCTGAGATTGAATAATGGATTTGAGACATTCCAGTATGGCTGCCAAAATTAATTGAGCTTGCATTAGCGTTTGTTCCTCCCAGGTTCCGAGATGGGCTGAGAGAGGTGGCCAGCTGGATGACAACAACTGTCTCCAGCTGAACGCGAAAAAAACTGAGGTGATGATCGTTGGAAGGGGAGCGGATCGCTGGGGGGACAACTGGTGGCCTCTGGAGTTAGGGCCGGCCCCTACACCAGTGATGGAACTCAGAAACCTGGGAGTGTGATTAGACCACACCCTCTGCTTCACTACCCACATTAAGAGAGTGGCGGCATGCTGTTTTGGTGTCCTGCGTGGGCTAAGGCCGGTGCTCAAATTGTTTGATGCTCCGACGAGACAGTTGGTTATCCAAGCGACGATTATCTCCCGGCTGGACTATGCCAGCTCGCTCCTGCTGGGAGTTAACCAATCTGAGATCGTTCGCTTGCAGCGCGTACAGAACGCGGCTGCGAGAGCAGTGGTGGGTCTGCCGAGGTCCTGCCCCATTTCCAACACTCTGTGGTCCCTACATTGGTTACCGATCAAAAGTCGAATCCACTTTAAGGCCCTTAGCCTTGCCTTCAAAATTTTAAAAGGATCGGCACCTGAGATTCTCAATAATCTCTTATCCGCCTATGTCCCGACTCGCTCTCTTAGATCTCTTGGGCAATCCCATGCGGTTATCCCGCGTTTCAGGCTTAGCCGGATGGGCGGTCGCTCTTTTCGTGTGAGAGCCGCAGCTCTCTGGAACTCCCTCCCTTTGGAAATCCGCCTGTTAGAGGATCTATTAGCATTCCGTAGGGCTGTGAAAACTCACCTGTTTTAATTCTTCTTATATTGACTGTCTGCACTTTTCTGTTTTCTTTTGCGTTGTGTTATGTTCACCTTTTCCTTGCGCCGGGCCGCTCCTTAGCTGGAGCATCTGTGCGCAAAATAAATGATAATAACATAACATAACATAACATAACATTTATGTTGCTGGTCATGAACTGCGAGTCCACTCTCAAGCTCCATGATTTGGTTTACATTTTTTGTGTATAAAGTTACATCACTGATTGAATGAATTTTGTGACATTGAGGAAGGCGTAGCCTAGACACGTCTGTTCATCTATTCGTGTAACCAAATAAATCTTTGAAAACTTACTTTGTCAGTGTGCGCCTCGCATCGTGACTTTTGGAGAAGTCACACACTGGGTATATATATATATATATATTTCAGAACAAGTCAGCATCCATTCCGATGTTGAAAAGAGGAAAGCACGCAGGTCTCCAGTTAAAATGTTTATTACAGACCCCTCACCCCTCCAACAGACGCGTTTTGCCTCACAGCTTCTTCAGTGTTTTAAATATATATATATATATATATATATATATACATACATACATATATCTACACTCCGGTCATGATTCCGATTGTTTTTATTTAATTTTCAAAATTTACAGCTAACTTGGCAGATCACCATGTTGACTTGAAAAAGGCTGACCAAGCCGAAATGCGTGTTGAAGCAGTCATGGTGATCTGCCAAGTTCGCTGTAAATTTTGAAATCGAAATAAACACTTTTGGAAGCATTGCGGTGGAGAAATAGGGCTGGGCCTCCGACTAGCTCTCAGGAATTCAGCTGTGCAGGACTTACAGGAGGTACCAGGAGGGTTTCTTGGCCACCAAGGTCCCTCTGGAACCAAGGGGATTTTATCCCCCAACTAGTAGTGCGCCAGGAGGCATGTTTGCAGAGTGGTGGAGAGAGGAGGCATGAAAACTTCTGAGCAACTCTGCTGTGTGGGACTTACTGGAGGTAACGGGACGTGTAGTTGGTTTTCTTAAATAATATATATATATATATATATATATATATATATATATATATATATATATATTTCTTTTTTTAATTTTCTTAAATAATATATATATATATATATATATATATATATTTCTTTTTTTAAGAAAAAAGTAAAGTCGCGCACCCATTGTGTACCATCTCTGTGGGTGTGACGATTCAAACCGCTATATTGGTAAAGTCATGAAGGATGCACGTTTCAGCCAGCCCACTCCGCTTACGCTTACAGGGAGGGAACTACAACACTACATGTCCCAGGTCTTCCCTGTGGTGATCTGCTGATCACAGATCTAATTGTCAGCATGCCACAGCTACAGCCACTCCCTCACGGCTGGTTTACACCCATACCACACCCATGCAGCACAGTCGTCACAGGACATGTGACCCTGCCAATAAAAAGTGCCGGGCTCACATGCTTGACGCCATTTCCACTCTCTATCTGGGTGTATCCGTTTGCTTATTATGCTGGTGGCAGCTGAGGCACTTTGGCCAACACGGACCTCCCGCAACATGGCGATGACTTGAGGTGCACAGAGTTGGTGGCAGCCGAAGCACTTTGCCAGACACTGGCCTCCTGCCACGTGGCGATGACTTGAGCTGCACAGAGTTGGTGACCGCCGGCCTCCACGACACAGGCCCCCTGCGAACCCAGCGGCACAGCACCACAGAGTAATGTCTGTACAGACTACTGCCTTCGATGTACACTGCGCACATCAGGGCTCACAATTCAGATCGAGTCGCGATTGCAGATGACGCAGTCCAGTAGGCAACAGACATTGCTACCAGTGCAGCCTGCCCGGACGATGCATCATCACTGGCTGCGCACACACTGAGTGTTTCAGGTGCCACTAACTCTATGCAGCCAGGTCAATGCCACGTGGCTGTGTGCTCTTGTTGACCGCTGCCTCCGGCCTACCCTGCGATCAGGAGGTGTCACAATTCAAAGTCAGTCTTGATTCATTAATTGCAGAGTCCAATAGGCAACAGACATTGCATCCATTGCAGCCCACAAGGACGACGCATCATCGCTGGCTGCGCACACACTGAGGGCCTGATTCACAGAAATAACTTAAGAAAAAATTCTAAACTTACTACCATTTAGGTATTCACAGAATGAGTAACTGCCTTCTGTGATAACCACAATTATTAAGTTACTCAAAATGAGTAACTTACTCATTTTGGTATTCATAGTAGCATTTACTCATCAATGAGTAAGTGTCTTTGGTGAATACCAAAATGAGTAAGTGCCCTCTGTGAATACCAAAATGAGTAAGTGACTTCTGTGAATAACAAAATGAGTAAGTGCCTTCTGTGAATACTAAAATGGTAGTAAGCTTAGGATTTTGTCTTAAGTTAGTTCTGTGAATCGGGCCCTGAGTGCTTCATGTGCCACTAACTGTGCAGCTCATGGTTGTGGGCCCTTGCTGACCACTGCCTCCGGCCTACACTGCGGTCAGCAAGTCTCTTACATATCTAATCCAATCCTGACCTGCAAGGACACGCCATCATCGCTGGCTGCGCACACGCTGAGCTCTTCAGGTGCCACTAACTCTGTGCATCACAACTCATGGACCCTTTATGATTGACTTGCATTTACATTTTACTTTCGTGCTGTAGACACCGGACTCAACAATGTCACCTCAGGCAGCAGGAATATCCCGAAGGGACATTAACAATTTCTTCACATGAGCACGCTCATCTCTGGTGCCTCTATCTCAGTGCACCACAAGTCATGGACCCTTTATAATGCAATCTTTTGTGTGTGATTTTAGATCTGGGGCCCCTACCTTAGTGCACCATAAGTCATGGACACTTTATGATTGAATCTCTGTGTGTGATCCGATGATCACTGTTGTAGTTGTTGCCAGCGCCAACCATTCCATGAGGGATGGCTTACGCTCACCGTACACGCATCCAGCACAGGCGTCACTGGACATGTAACCCTGGTAATAAAAAGGGGCCCGGGGCATGTGCACATAGCCAGTTCCACTATCTATCTAACTGTGTCTGTGTGTTCATTATGTATGCATGATGGCCCTGGGCCCTACCACATTACATTGTGCTGTTGACTGCGCACGCAACCATGTTACCTCTGGCAGTGGGGAAGACCTCAGTTATGTAACTTTGTCTGGGTCATTCTATGAGTACATGGGTAGAGACTGGGTGATTAAAGTACTGCAAGGAGAGTGTATGGTGAATTTATAAGTGCTTGGGGATTGGCGGAGTGATTGGATGAGTACATATGTTGGCGAAGCCTAATTCCCGAGCAAGAGCTTTGCTCTAATTGGCTGCCAACCATTGGCAACCCCGGCAGAGCGTGAGGATTGCAAACCAAGCCTTGGGAGAGCCAACGCTACGCACAGAGCGTGAGTAGGCACTGCGCCAGTTCCTGAGGCACCAGCCTTCTTTGCTACGGTTTCTCACAGCCTTTGCTCTAGTACCCTGGGTTCCGTCTCACTAAAATCTGGGCCACTGGCTGGCGGGAATACCGCAAGGATGCCTGGAAAACCGAGCCCTGGAGCCTGGAATTCTCATTGTGGTATACTGCATTCTCATTCAGTGGATACCCTCCCAGGTCGTTGATCTCTGGAGCAAGGAATTCAGACTGTTGGATCCCCGGAGTCCCTTACACTGGATCCCCTAAAGCGAGCTGCTGGGTCAGTGGAGCACCAGTAATAAATGACCCAGAATAATGTCGGCAAGATATTCCTGGCCGCACAGCTGGATCATTGACATACGGCAGATAGAATCTACGGAATCTGTAAGCGTAAGCGGAGTCAGAGCTGGCGTACGCCAGCAGGGGCGCCAAATGCAGGGAAGGGCGATAAAATTTTTTTGGGGGGGGGCGAATTCTTCCAGTCATAGGCAGAGTGGAGATGCAGGGGCTCTAAGAAGGGGTGAAAACTCAACAAAGCCTCATTAACAGGTAAAGGGTATTTTAAAGACCTGTGAAGTACCCGGGTGCCCCGCTGAGAGCTACGCACCCAGCGCATTCACACTAGGGGGTTGCGCTGAGAGCCATGCACCTATGGGCAAGGGGAGCTGCTAACATGCAGCTCCCCTTGCCCAAAAGCAATCTTGCTTTGCTTCATTGAAGCGAGAGCAGGTTTTCCTCCTCTTGCTTCAACAAAGAAAACCAGGGTTTGCTATGACAGGGCAGGAGACGTGCTTCCACCCTGTAATAGCAAACAACTATGTCCAAGGGGTGGGCTCCCTGGGACATTGCAGGAGCCGGCCCTTAGGGCTGGTGGTCCCCAGGGCCATCAAGTGCTTCAGGAGAGGAGCACTGCCCCCCTCCCTCCCTTTTCAAAGCCCTGGGGAGGTGGTGGTCCCTGGGGCTTCAAGGGGCCCACGAGGCCCCCCCTGCATATTTAATTAATGCCCGGGGGTGACAATCCCTGGTGCTTGGAATTATAAAACAAATCCCGGGGAAATTGCGGTCCCCGGGGTTGCGGGAGGGCCATGTGCCCTCCTGCACCGAATTTGCATGGCCCCACAGGCCCCCGAAATATAATTATACGATTGCCCCCCGGAACTTGGCCCATCCGGGGACTCATTTAAATGAAGTTGGAGAGCCCCCACTTCAGTTTAAAAAAAAATCTTCGTCCGGATTCGCACACCCATCGCACATTTGGACGTTTAAAAAAATAATAATAATAATTTTGGGCTGGGGGTCCTTGTGGGACCCTAAGGGGTCAGTGTGTTTATACCCTGCCCCCTTGTATTCTTCTTTAATCTCTTTTCAATTGTTTTCTTGTGACTCTGTTCTACCGAGTCACAAGAAGCCTGCCAACACTTCCTGGTTTGGAGTGTTGGCAGCCAATCACAGTGAGCTCGTGGTCATGGCAGCAAATCACAGTGAAGCTTGTGGTGGGGAGGGATTTACACCATTTAAAAGAACAGTCGCTTTCTGAATCAAGCACTACCCTTTTGCCAAATTTGGTGTAATTCCGTTCAGCAGTTCAGGCTGTAGTCTTGGCTAAAGTTTCCTATGGGAAATAGATTTTTTGACTTTTATTTTTTAAATTTCTCAACAACTACTGAACGGATTTACACCATTTAAAAAAAAGGTTGCTTTCTGAACCAAGCTCTACCTTTTTGCCAAATTTGGTGTAATTCTGTTCAGCAGTTCGGGCTGTAGCCTGTAATAAAATTTCCTATGGAAATTGACTTGGAGAAAACACTTTTTGGTGACCCCCTTTTTCTCAGCCCCCGCTTGACGAATCACCCCCAAACTTTCAGGATAGGACCTTTTTTTGGAAGAATTTTGGGAACAGTCGTCAAACCAGGTAAAAGTTATAAGCAATCAAGAAATGCTTTTCCTATGGAAACTAGGTTCTAACTAGGTTCTAACTATAACTATCTACTGGCAACCGCCAGTAGGTAATATATATATATATATTATAATCAGGAGACTTCTCACCCACAAGGATCCACAAGGGAAGAACGGTACTAAAAAGGGCTTGCAGTGTTCAAGATGTAGTTTATTGTTCCATCAAGAAAATATATTGGTAAAAATCGCCTACACGTTTGAGCACAGAGCCTTTGTCATGAGGCTGAGGCAACGTTACCGGGAAACTGATAAACAGGAGATCAGTTAGCATAGAAGACGGAGGTATGCACAAATGATTCCTAATTCTGCTAACAATGGCGGCCATCTTATAACATCAGATGTCAGGTCAGAAAAGTACATAAATAACTGTAAATGTTAAATGAACAAAGCAAAACAAGATCGCATGAAGTTGAAATAACACGAATTGCGTTAGATTCCCCTCAAATTCCATACAGCATATATATATAAATATGTAGACTGGAAAAGAGAAGCAATGTTTTATTTAGATGGTTAGATGAAAATTCAGTCCCACCGTAATGTGTTGAACTAAAGAAATGACAGAAATACACTAATTATAGTTAGCAGAGCAAACGCCCCACAGGCAACCAATCCCATTCATCACATGGCCTTTGACCATACACTGCAGGGGTTTGGCAACAGGACATGGCCTGTGGCCAGGCACTGTTGCCAACCGACCCGGAGGCAGCTGACCCCCTGCAGACAGTCAGCCTCACACTGCACACACCCTTTCATTGCACGTGGTGTGGGGTTGACTTTAGGGCCTGGCTGTGTCCATTTCCCTGCAGGGACCCCCAGAGTCAGCCAACCCCAATCTGTGCATGGCCTTTGCTCGTGTATGGCGTAGGGTTAGCCACAGGGCCTGTGTTGTAGTCAGGCGCTGCTTTGAAATCCCCGCTGAGCACAGCCTTTGGCCAGGCGCAGTGGGGCGTTGATCACAGGATCTGGTCTGCCACCAGGCCCTCTGGCCAAACCCCCAGAAGGCTGCCAATTCCAGAATGTGCTTATCCTTTGCCGTGTACAGCATAGGGTTGGCCTTTGGGTTCCCTGGATCTCATCCTCTGGGGACAAAACACACACACACATATTTAGCACTCCAAATGAGAGAAGATGAATGGTAGGCATTCATAGATCCATGAAAGGATGAGAATATTCTCAAACTATCCGACAAAGGTGGAAACATTGTTGGAGAAGTGTGGCTCACTGGTTAGAGCAGCAGACTCTGAAGCAGATATCAGGCCCGGGACCAGGGTTCAAGTCCCGACGCGGCAGGGTCTTTGGCTCAATGTCCGCGGACTCGATAATTCTCGCCTCAGCGCCTACTCTAATCATGGGTCCCACACTGCAACTCTGGGCAATAGCTTGCCTAATCTCCACAACGGCCCCAACAACACTGGGATACCTGGCTTCACCTTGGGGGTGCCCAAGAAGGTCATCTCTCAGGGAGAGCCAGGAAGGATTCCACAGTGTAATACAGTGCCCGGACGCCCCATTGCTGGGGCAGCTGTGCGCTTTACAAGCACACTACATTTACATTTACATTTAATGGATTGCCGTAAATACCATCAAGTGGTCAGGAGACAACTATGAAAGGCTAAAGAACAACCCCACTGATCAAATTATGTTGATATTCTATACCAGATTACAGACATGGCATGATCAAGAGCTACTTGATGAGGACGAACTACAATATCTGAAGTCCACTCATCCAATTGTCCCAACATTTTATGTACTTCCGAAAGTGCACAAAAGTCTGGAAAATCCCCCAGGATGCCTTATAGTAGGTTTGTGTGGCTCCCTGTTGGAGAACACCTCCAGGTTTGTGGATATCTTCCTGTTTCCATATGTAGCAAATCTACCATCCTACATATGTGACTTAATGGACTTTCCCAACTGCATTAAGGGAATTCCCTTGGAAATCAGGAAATGTTATGGCCACGGTGGACGTAGTTTCACTTTACACCTCAATTGTCCACAGTGATGGTCTTATGGCATGTGAATACTTCATGAGGTCCCACTTTTTAGTTTACTTAGCCATACACAAATGCTTTTGGAGATGATGTCTTTCTATCTCACTAATAATGTATTTATCTTTGATGGCAAATTTAGCAAACAAAAGCAGGGAACAGCCATGGTCACTTCATTCACCCCAATGTATGCTAATCTAACTATGGAATTTTGGAAGGCAGAACGTCTGGTCAGAAGTCAACATAATTACTTTGTAAAAAGTGATTTTATGAGTTCGCTGTATCAATGACCTTTTTCTGATAAAGGAGGGAGAAGAAAATGATCTGAAATAATTTTTATCATCTTTGAATATTAACTCTTTGAATTTACAATTTACCCATACAAGCAGTAAGATTTCAATTGGTTATCTAGATATACGAATCTACATGGAAAATGGAAAGATATGTAGCACCTTTTTTCGTAAACTCACTGCGTGTAATAGCATCCTGGCTGCAAAAAGTCCCATCCCAGAGCTCTCAAGTGGAGAATACCGTACGGGGAATATTTGAGAGCCCGTAGAAACTGCTCTGAAGACTCAGAATATGAAGAACAGGTAAATGAAATGTATAACAGGTTCAGATGACGTGGATATCCAATAACTGTATTGAAAGATGCACGGATGAGAGCAACTAATCAAAAGAAAGACAATCTGTTGATACCTAAAGAATCCTCAAATGATGGAATCAAATAGGGAAGTAACTAGATTCATTACTGACTTCAATGTGTCAAATAGAGCCATTAAACAAGCAATAGGAAATCACTGGAAGACACTTAGGAAAGATGAAGAACTCAATCATTTAACATCTGAACATATCAATATCACATATAGAAAGGTTCAATCGCTAACTCAAAGCTACTTCACAAAAAAGAGGTGCACAGAAAGGAAATTGGTTAATGAATAGTGGCTTCTTCAAGTGCCAGAAATGCAAGGTATGTCGCTACGGGTAGAACAGGGTGGACATCAGATCCATACAAGGTACTGAAAAAAAGATCAAAGAAAGGATCTTATGTGAAACCTCAAACGTAGTGTACATCTTAGAATGTGGATGTGGTAAACAATATATCGGCAGCACAGTTAACAAGCTAAAGCTGCACATACTACAACACATAGGAGCAATAGTAAATAAAGATTTTACATACATGATGGCTAAACACATTTGAAAAGACCATGGATGCATTTTGTAGAATAACTTTTCATTTTCTGACATAGAACATATCCCGGTCAAGATCAGAGGATAAGATCGAAAAGCAGCCTTGAGAAGAGCACAATAACAATGGATTATCACAATAGAAACTGAGATTCCATGGAGTCTCAATGCAGATGCTGAGTTGTATACATATCTATGATGCTTTGGGGCAGCGGACAACTGATAAGAGTCCTTCAAATTACTGCCAGAGCAAGATGTTATAAGAATATGATTATTGGAATTTTAACTTTTGTCATCATTTTTTACAGAGGTTGAGATCAAGGTGTATTTATATTTGGGTTGTGCAATTTGAGGATAAGCACTGTTGCACTTTAATATCTGTGCAATCTCAGTGTAAAAGCTCCACACTTTAATATATGTCTACTGTAAGGAATAACACTTTGCACTATATAAATCTATAGATGTTCTACTGCACTTTCTTGCATAGTTTTCAGATTTAAGGTTAGGAGCTATGACCCAATTGTTGATATATATGTACAAGTATGTGTTTGTTACTATTATTGCACTCATGGCCGTGATAAAGTCGTTCTGGCAAGATTTGCACAACCGAATGTGATAGCTCCATGTTCTCAAATTGCACCTTTAAATTTGTGCAATTTCGAACAAGCATGTTGCACTTTAACAATCTGCTAATAATATGACTATATACTGTTGCTGTCTGTGTAATTTGCACATCAGGGGAGAAGTGCAATAAGGGGCAAGGGAGTTTACATTACATATAGTGTCTGTATAGCTGAAATTAATCTCTTATTATAGTGCATGCAGCCTAGAAAAAGCCTTACAGAGACATTATTCTGCAATACATCATGGTGATACTTGTTGACTCCTAATACCGTTTAACTGCTGGTTGTCGTGGTCTGTGTACTCCATACATATGATGTTTGTCAGAAATGTGTCTAACTATGTACTTTACAGTCTTGTCTTCAAATTAGAAATAAATGTAGACATTAAGAACTTATTTAGTTAGCATTTATTTGTCTTTCCCCTTAAAGATATTTATATATACATTTTTCATAAGGTGATGGGATAGAGGGCTGCTGTCCCTAAAAAAGTGACACTCTCTGCACTAATGGTATGACCCAGTTGAAGGCTACTGCCAAAACGCATAGATTTGTTTGGTGATGCACATGCATTTTTGCACTTTGCTGTGATAAGGATAACAATAGAAAAAAGAAAAAAGCTCAATAAAAATACTCGCCTGAAGACTCCTGTGTTTTCCATCTTTCTGTGTCGCTCTGTAGGAAGCGTTGGTGCAAGGAAGAGTGGTTAAAGGAATTTGTTATAAGATGGCCAACGTGTTGCCATAAGAGTCTAAAACAGCTCTGCTGAGATAATTTTTTTATATTATACAGCAGCTTATTTGAGATTGAAAATGTATTTTAATTTACATATTAGTTTATGAAATTATGTAATATTATATACACCTAGGTACAATTTACATATTTGCATTGTATGTTAGATAATATTTAATCTGGTTCAGCAATATCATTTGAAGTTAACATGTTACAAGATGGATGCATGTTACAATATGATTGTGCAACTTGACTATTCAAAATGACTGCTGTATTGTATTATCAAATTAGCACTTTATATAGATGTCAGCACTTTACCAGGTAAGGAGTTTTTTAATCCATATTTCTGCAATTGCACTTTACCTACATTCCCGTATTAAGAAAAATAGCCATATAAGGGACTCCATATGACTTTGAGAGATTACATATAGTCATATGATCTAGGGTTATAGATTTGCATTTGCACTTTACACACCTATATTTATTTGCATTTGCACATTACACATCTATATCTATTGATTTCTGGCCAAGGATATTATATATAATTGTGATATGGAGTCAATTGACCTACTTATACATTTGTGGCACCTGCATTTTACTGTATCCCTGAGCCAGTGAAAGACAAGAGGTGTGGAACGTGATGCAGAAAGGTATTGAAATGAATATGCCTAGTTGTATTAAGCATGTGTACTTTTTTCAATTTGGTACTTCCCTATAGATGGGTGGATATGTACGAATTTGCTGGCAGAAATGGAGATAGATTTTATTCCAGTTACTATATGCTTGTAACTAAATATAGTGCTATAATGATGTTGTCAGCTTGAGACATAATTGTCTCTGCGCCAACATCTATTTCCTTTTTGTCTCTGTATAATTTATGATATATGGAGCACAGCCCAATGCAGTGTCTTGTTAATATTAATTGTATCTTTTGTTTGTGAAATTATGAGGTATGAGACATTCTTTTTAATGTAGGTGTTGTAATTCGCAGGTCTCATTAGGAATCCTAGCACATATGATTGCACCTTACAAAGCAAAAAACATCGATGTACATTGTGTGCATATTTTTTGTATTTTGATAAATAATGCATATGCAATATACATAATGATAGTATTGGTTGGGTATACAGACTGGAAAGTGTTCACAGATCAAACAAACTACAGGGTTAAATAGTTAAAAACAGAAGTTTTGCAGCATATGAAATGATTATGAGTATTTACACACTAAAAAGAATTGAGATACTAAGATTATGCAACTCAATATGGTGGAAAATTGGGACAAAGTGCAAAATCGTTGGATGCGGTGTAAATTAAACAAACAGAAAGTGTGAGAGGTTCATGCCACGTCCATCCTTTATTTTTAAATTTCATGTTGGTTGCCCAGTTGAAGGCAGTAGGCGTCCTGTGTGGGGTGTTGCGGCACATGGATTTCGCATTAAAAAGAAAATGCTTGACTGAAGAAAAGCAAGGTCCCCAGATTTTCCTTGACCATTTGGCGGATCGATTGCAGCTGGGCTGTTCGTGTTGAGCGGTCGTTGGAGAGGGGAGACTGGTGCCTCTGTCATTCATGAGGGTGGCCTCACGTGACATGCATCCTTCCAAAAAATATGGAGGTCTCTCTGGGTATCCATTCAATATTTTTAATCAAAGTAGACGCATTTCTGCGGAATGCCTTTATCAATGTTTGTCGATAAATGAAGTTGACACACAGTGTTTCATTTGTTTAAAAGTCATGTACACTGTTCCCATTGGAGGATTGAAATGTGGCCAACTGGTTAGGACTGCAGCTGTTGTACATTCAATGTTCCATCTTTTAGCCACCATATTTGTGTGACATTGCAATCCCAAATGGTAATACAAGCTTTGCTTAAAGCGGAGTTTGCTATGGCTTGAAGGCAGCGCTAAAGCCCCTGCCAAGCAACAGCAAACAGCTGTGTCTCATGGGTGGGCACCCCGGGACTTAGCAGGAGCCAGGCCTGCGGGTTGGCAGTCCCCAGAGCCATCTAAGGCTCCAGGAGGGAGTGCGCGCGGCCCCCTCCATTCCACGGCACAGCCCCGAGGAGGTGGTTGTCCCCTGGCTTTCGAGGGGGGTCACTTGGCCCACCAACTTTACATGTCAAGATATGCCCTAGAGGTGGTGGTCCCCTGGGCTGCAGGGGTGTCACACGGACCCCTGCATTCTTTTACTTTAGCCCCGTGCAGTGGTGTTCCCCGGGGTTGCTGGAGGGCTGCATGGGCCACCGCATTAATTTAACATTTGCCTAGGGGAGGCCCAGCAGACAACCCTCTCATAAAATATGAATAATGCCGCAGTGAGGCGGGGGTCTCTTGGGCTGCTGGGGAGGAGTACAGGCGTACAGCCCTCCCCTGCCCTAATTTTAGAAATAGCTCTGGGGATGTGGTGGTCCCCGGGGCTGAGTGGGGCTGTGCATGCCTCGCATCATTTTAATGTTGTTTGCCACAGGGATGTGGCGTTTCCTGGGGCACGGGTGTGCTCCCTGGGCACCCCGCATAATTGAAATACTCTGCCGCTGGGAATTGGCCCACCCGGGGGCATCCTATAAAAGGCATGCGGAACCTGTGTGTCTTTTTTTTCAATTTTGCCACGGATCCACCCGCGAATTTGCAGCAAAATTGAACTAAAAAATTGCTTTTAACCTCCAGCGGAGTCGCTGTGGGCCACCTCTACCATATCTGGTGGGTCAGGGTATTCCAACCCTGCCCCCTTCTTGTTATTTTTTACATGTTTGTGGGACTCAGCTTCAAGCTAAGTCCCAAGGTGGCTGCCCGCGTTTCCAGGTCGAGGTGTTGGCTGCCAATCAAATTTCAGCACAGGATCTGTGTATCTGTGAGTCCACTATAAGGATACGCGCCCCCAGATATCTATTTAAAAAAAGAAAATCAATATCTCTAAAAATACAGAACAGATTTACCCCAAATCACAAAAAGCGCGCTTTCTGGACCAACATCTAGCTTTCTGCAAAATTTGATGTAATTCCATTCAAAGGTTCGGGCTGTAGTTGTGTTCGAAATTCCTACGGGAAAATGCATGGGGAAAAAGTGTTTTGGATCCCTCCTATTTTCTCCGCCCTCGCTTGACAGAATCACCCCAATTTTCGTGAAGATTCCTTAAATGGCGGCAAAATATTGGCAAAACAAAAATGCTTTTCCCATGAAAATATGTAAATGTGTATGTATAGGCATTTATATAGCGCACTACTTACCCGTAGGGTCCCAAGGCGCTTCGACCGCTGCGAAACCCTTCCTGGCTTCCATGAGAGATGGTCCCTTAATGGGTATCTCCAGGGTGAGACCAGGCATCCCCAGCGGTCTGGTGGGGCCGTTAGTGAAGATGAGGCAAGCTAATGCCCAGAGTTGCCGGGTGTGATCGCTGATCAGAGTGGGCACCGAGGCGAGAGAATTATCGAGTCCGTTGACCCTGGTCCAGAAACCTGCCGCGCCAGGAATCGAACCCTGGTCCCGGCCAGTCCTCTGCTCTCGGGTCTGCCGCCTCTAACCAGTGAGCCACACTACTTCACTATAAAATATCATCCTAACTATAACTACCTCCTGGCAACCGCATCCAGAACCTGTTCCTTGAGTATTGAACAGGCTCTGACACCACAGGATGCAGTTTTAAACCAAAATGTTTTTGTTCCAGTTGACTGACATTTTTTTTTTGTATGGAAATATCTTGTTTGTAATTAGTTATCAACCTCTATATTTTTTTTAACATATTTTGGCAATGCATGTAGTTTCCTGTAAACTTTACAGTTACACATGTTACACACACACACACATACACACATATGTGTGACGTCAGTAACTCTGGAAACTTTCCAGGAAACTACATGCATTGTCAAAATATATTATTTCTATTATAGAGGTTGATACCAATTACAAACAAGATATTTCCATACCAAAAACAATCTAGATTTTTCACAGCCTGGTGGGCAAAAAAATATGGATTTTATTAAAGACACAAAGGCAAAGATTATGCAATCATCTTTTAATTACCCGATCACAGCAGCAACAATGGAAAGAATTTAGAACTTTGAAATACATTCCAATCATGTATATAGTACAGCAACCTGCAGGCATCTTCCTTCTTTCTGCGCTGCGAACAAGATAAACTCCAATGACCAATTAAATTCTAAAATCGAATGGTTCTTGAATGATACATCGTAAATAGGATTCCAATATTAGTCTGAAAGAAAATTAAGACACACAAAATTAATTGAACTGGATGGGAATATGTGGCAGGATAATTTTAGCCTCTGTACCTTTAATAAAATCCAGATTTTTTTGCCCACCAGGCTGTGAAAAGTCTACATTTTATGGCATGACACAGAGGCTAATATTATGCAAGTTTAAAGTGTGTTCAACACATTATCAATTGCATTAGACATTGGTTTAAAGTAACAACTTCTAAACATATTTTTATTCAACCAATCTGCCACTCTCAAAATGTCTTGCAATCCACCTCCCAAAACGAAGGCTTTGGAAGCTGATGCACCTCTAAGTGAGTGCTCTCCAAATTTAGAAACATCCACACCAGCTTCTTTCATCACATCTTTCACCCATCTTGCTAGGGTGGGAGAAGAAACAGCTCTATGAGGCATTTTGTGGGAAATTAACAGTGGTGGAACATCATTCCTCACACTTTCAGTTCTTTTTTTGTATTCTTGTAGACATTTAACCACACAAAGTCTAGGGTTTCCTTGGAAGTAGGGATAGAATATATTTGATGATAGGGTCTTCGTTCTTTTAATATAGAACCAGACCCTTCCGGTTGGTATGCTTTACTGGTAACTCCGGAGGCACTAACATCTGAAGTGCGTCTAAAGGATACTAGACATAGTAAAGTTGTCAGTTTGTAGGAACGTTTTGTTAGGGGTAGATGGGCATTATCACCCCAGTTCTCAAGTACTTGTAAAACCACTTTAACATCCCACAATGAGGTGTATTTAGCTAAGGGTGGTTTTAGAACTCTCATGCTTCGCTTTATTTTCCTTGTTAATGCATTTTGGTCTATAGGTATGTTTTCTATCAAACAGTGTTTGCCTGAGATGGACCTATAGACGTTTATTGTTCTGTAGGACAAACCTGATCCGAACAACTCTGTTAGGTAACTAATTATGTGTACCTCATCGTTTGAAACTGGATTGGAACCCCGTTGAAGACACCAGCGAACTCATTTGTTCCAAGCCGGTCGATATGCTTTCCTGAAATCCTCCAGGCCATCAGTGTGAGGGAGCCTTCTTCCATTAGAGGGTGAATTTCTCCCTCTGGACCTAGGAGTACTCTTTTGAAATTCGGTATTAGTAATGGGAAGTCTATTGTCATCTCTAGTATTATCAGGAACCAGGCTTGTGATCTCCATAGTGGGGTTATCAATACTAGAGATTCCTTGTATCTGCATGTTTTCAGTAGAACTTTTGGTAGCATGGCAAAGACATATTGTGTCAGGCCTTTCCAGTTATGTTGGAAAGCATCTACCCCGGAGGCTTGTGGGTTTGGTTTCCAACTGAAGAAATGTGTTAATTCTGTGTTCAATCTCTCTGTGTTATGTTATGTTATGTTAAAATCACTTTTACCGCGCACTGTCACCAAATGGTTTCATGGCGCTCATAGACAACTGCGGAGGGATAGACAACATGATTACTTAAAAGCTATTTGAAAAAAGATGTAATTTACGAAAGCAGAAATAGTTGGGGCAGAGTCGGAGTGAAATAGGAAGGGAATTCCACAGTGCAGGGGCAAGAAATGAAAAGCACGAGCCACCATGCTTTTTGCGTTTATACCTGGGGATGATTAAGAGATTGTGAGCAGTAGACCGGAGGTTTCTTAAGGGAATGTGACGTTTGAGGCTGGAGGAAGTGCAGGCCGGAGCGAGAGCAAGAAGGGCATTAAAGACAGTATAGCCCAGCTTAAAAATACAACGGAAAGCCACTGGGAGCCAGTTTAATTTCCTCAGCAGGGGCGAGACATGCTGGTGTTTGGGCTGTCTCGCCGCCTGATTTTGAACCAGCTGAAGCCGGTGAAGGTGGTAGGCAGGAATTCCAACATAGAGAGAGTTAGCATAGTCAATACGGGAGGTGACAAGAGCTATGATGACCAGTATGAGAGCCTCCGTCGTAAGGAATATGCGGATTTTGCAGATGTTATGTTATGTTATGTTATTCACATTTATAACGCGCACAGCTGCCCCAGCGAAGGGGCGTCCTGGCGCATTACCAAGGTACACAAAACACAACACCGAAAAAAGGCCAGGAAGGAGAAATAGCAGAAAACAAATGGAGATCTACACAAATAAAATAGTCTTGATGGCGCGTCTAAACTGGAGAAGATTATCAAGTGTCCGGATGTGAAGAGGAAGAGAATTCCACCACTTCGCCGCTAACACGCGAAAAGAGCGACCACCAGCTCGACTCAACCTGAAGCGCGGAACCACTGCCAAATTCTGGTCCAGAGATCTGAGAGTTCGCGAGGGTACATACGGTACCAGCAAGTTCTCCAGGATTTGAGGAGACGTGCCCTTGAGGATTTTAAACGCAAGGCATAGTACCTTGAATTTGATCCTCTGGCTTACCGGAAGCCAATGGAGAGAATGCAGCGATTTAGAGACCGAACACCGCCTTGGCAGACCTATCACCACTCTGGCCGCAGCATTTTGGACTCGCTGCAGCCGGGTGAGTTCCGACTGATTAATACCCGCCAAACGCGAGCTAGCATAACCCAGCCGGGACAACACAGACGCTTGAACCACCAGTTTCCTGGTGGGTGCGTCAAAAAATGTAAGGATGGGTCTTAGGCCCCTGATGATGCCATAGCAGGTGGCCGCCACCATCTTGGTGTGACAAATGAAACTGAGGGTTGGATCGAGCCATACCCCTAGGTTTTTTATCTCCGATGCTGGAGAGGGGGTCACATCCAGTTCAGGGGGCCACCACCTGTCACCCCACAGCTCCGCCTGCTTGCCGACCACCATAACCTCGGTCTTCTTGGCGTTTAACTGGAGACAGTTGGAATTCATCCAGTTGGCCACTGACCGTAATCCGTCACGGAACCTGAGAGCCTCCATGTCAGAGTTCCCACTCAACGTGACCTCCTGCATAGATGGAAAAAGCAGGAAGATGTAACTGCATTGATTTGAGGTCTCATGGATAGGTCACTAGATAGGATTACCCCAAGGCTCTTCACCGAATTGACAGGGCAAGGTGGAGTGCCTAGAGCGGAGGGCCAAAAACTGGAACTCCAGGGATTAGCTGACCCTCCTGTTATACTAACTCTGTTTTGTTGGGATTAAGCTTCAGCTGGCTAAAATGCATCCACTCAGAAATGGTAAGCATGGTGGATTAGAAATTAGCACAGGAGGAGGGGGATGGATCAACTGGAAAAATCAACTGTAAATCATCCGCATAATTAAAAATAGTGACAGGAGTGTGACGGAGAGAAACTATAAGGGGTTGCATGTAAAGATTAAATAAAAGAGGTGAAAGAGCAGAACCCTGAGGAACACCACAGGAGAGTGCAGAATAAGGGGCTGAAAAGGTGGACAGGTGAACTGAGTGACAACGTTGGTGCAAAAAGGATCTGATCCAAGTAAGAGCCATGCCCTGGATGCCCGCATTGTTGACACGGTCGATCAAAATAACATGATTGACCGTGTCAAAGGCAGCCGACAGATCTAATAAAACAAGAGCCTGGGCCAAGTTTTTATTGGCGCCTTGCCTCAGCACATCCATTACGGCCACGATGACAGCTTCAGTAGAGTGAGCCGGTCTAAAACCGGCTTGCTGGTCATCTAAGAAAGCAGACTTCTCAATGAATGTGCTGAGGCAACGGGTAACATAGGTCTCCAAAATTTTCCCCAAAAAGGGGAGAAGGGAGATCAGGCGATAATTGCCCAGGACAGAAGGATCAGCACCAGGTTTTTTTAGTATAGGAACTACAACTGTGTCTGTGAAGAGATACATCCCGAATGGGCCCCATTTCTGTTGGTTATAGAGAAAGATGCCTCTGTTCAGTCTCAAATTGCTGGAGTCCCTGACGTTCAGAGAGAATCAAACCACTACACCATTGCTCAACACAGGAATGTGTTCTGCTACAATGGAAATCCCTTTCTTCAGACAATATTCCGAAAAGTCTTTCGCTAAGTCTGCTAGGTCCCCGGAATGTGGTACCCCCATCTTGCTGACATACCTCACGGCTGAATTATTGTCCATGCGAAGCATCACACAGCATTTCATCATTCCTTGTGTGAAACTGCGTACATAAAAGGAACCTTCTAGAAGGTCTAAGCAATTGATGTGTAACGTCTTCTCATGGGTTGAACAGCGACCCCCAGTGGAAGAATTCCCAGATCTCGCCCCCATCCTTCCAAACTCACATCCGATTCTATTATCAGTCCGGGTTCTTTGCCGAAAATTGCCCTTCCGTTCCATGCCTCTGCATTCTTCAGCCACCATAGCAGTTCTTCCCTTGATTCGAGATCGAGGCACAACATTTGAGAGTATGAAGGGTTCTTTTGCAAGCACCTTGTTTTGAGTCTTTGGAGGGCTCTACAATATAGAGGTCCTGGAAATATTGTCTGAATCATTGAAGATAACAGGCCTAGAATCCTTGCTAATGTTTTCAGTGATATTGCCTTCTCTAATAATATCTTTCTCAGTTCCTTGCAGAGTTCTTTTGTTTTCCCCTTGATAATCGTAGTTGTGTTTGAACTGGGTGTTCTGTGATGGGGTTAAGCATGATTTTTTATTTATTTATTATGAAGCCTAGTTTTTCTAGCAGTCGAATCGTCCAGTTTGTGTGTTGTGATATGAGATCCTTGGATTGCCCCATTATTAGGATGCGGTCCAGGTAAATAATTAATCATAGTCCCCTCGCCGGGAGCCATGCTGCTACTGGGCGCCGTACTTTTGTGAATCAACAAGGTGCAGATGAAAGTCCGAAAGGGAGACTCAAGAACTCCTAGAATCTGGCTTTCCAGGTGAAGCGGAGGTATTTTCGATGTGGAGGCCAAATTGGAATAGTTAAGTAAGCATCTTTCAGGTCTAATCTTGTTAACCAATCCCCTCTTCTCAGAATGTCTCATAAGAGGTAACTCCGCTCCATTTTGAAATGGCGATAGACCACCCATTTGTTTAATTCTTTGAGATTTACAATGGGTCTCATACCTTTGTCTTTCTTTTCCACTAGGAAAATGTTGCTGATAAAACCTATCCCGAAGTTGAATGCTTACCGTATGGCCCCTTTTAGTAGTAGGACCCCTACTTCTTTTGTTACTAATTCCGAATGCTCTTGTGAAAAGGTTATTTCCCTGGGAATTTTCCCCTGGCATTGGGTATCTAAGAATTCCAGTTTGTATCCCTTGACAGTTTCTAATACCCAAGGGTCTTGTGTTTCTAACGTCCAGTTCCCACAGAAGTGGGCCAGTCTGCCCCCTACCCTTAGAGGGGTATCAAAAAGGTCTCTCATAGGACTTACCGGTTGAAAATCCCCTCTGCCTTCGATCTTCTCTCGGTGATCTGTTACGGGGTCTTTGTCGTTGGGGGAAGAAGCCTTGATAGGCTCCGTAGCCAGATTGTTGGTAAAATCTGCTGCCATGTCCCATAAAGGGTCTGGAGGAGGATTGGCCTTGGCTTGGCCCTATCAAAAACTCAATCCTGAAAGACTTTTCTGATTTCCTTTTGAGATGTTTGAATGAAACTAAAAATCCCTACATATTTAGCCAATTCATTTATAAAGTCTTCCCCAAAGAGTTGGCTTCGACTAGAGGGGCCTCCTTCCTTGTTTGCTAATTCCATAAGCTTTGGGTCTAGTTTAAGAAGGATGCTCTTCCTCCTTTCATTAGGAAGGGCTGTGTTTGCGTTACCTAGGAGGCAAAAGGCTCTTTGTGCCCATTCTCGTAATTATTTGGGATCAACATGAGCTTTGTTTAGGTAGGATATATTTTGGTCAGGGATCCCATAATGTCTAGTATTCGGTCCTGACATGATCTTTGTTCCCTGTATAATCTTTTTCTTGGATCCTTGCCCCCTTTGTTAATAAATGCTATTACTTTGGGATCTAACTCTGGGGTGATAGTTACCTTATCAGTTACCTTATCAGTTTCAGATCTTAAGTGAGATCTTACTTCCTTAGGGATTTCCCTTATTAACCAGAAGGTGATATAATCAGCAATGTGTTGTAATAGTGCCGATTCAGGTGACAGGGGATGCTTAATAGGGGATCAAACATTTTGGTCCCTAGTGGGTCCATAATAGCCATCTTGGAGCCTGAGGCCTTCGATGCCTCTTCTAATGTCCCTCTTTTCTCTGTGTAATGCCTTCTTGATAAGAATCAAATTCTGATGAGCAGGATAGCTTAAGTTCATATTTGTAAACCTCACCATCAGAGTCGCTGGAAATAGGAACAACCGGGCCTTTTATATGCCTATCTGCAGTGTCACATATGTTGATTCCATCTCGGCTTCCTCTGGTAGCCCCTCATTAGTCATTTTTGGATTTTTTGGTTCTTTTTTGAGGGTTGTCACCAGTCTTTTCTTCTGGGCCTTATCTGCCCATCCAGAGCACTGGGGTTGTTCTGTGTCTAGGGTTCTCTTAGTTATAGATTCTTAAATTGTTATTGATGGTTTCATTTACCTACCCCGTCAATTTCCCTATTGCCCTCTTAACAATTTCTTCTAGTTTGTCATCAATACTGGTATCTACTTGGTACGAGATATTCTAATTATTCACTGATTAATGGGCTAAGTCAAGGATTTAATTTAACCTATTTTGAGTCTCTTCCAGAAATATTTAAAGGCCACGAGGGGACAATCTTGTTTTAAAGATATTCAGTAATTTTCTGGGATGTTAGAATGGTGCCAGATGCGTATGCGGTGCGTGCGTGGTGTGTTGCTAATGTTTTTTTTCTTTAAAAGCCTTTCGATACGGCGTTAGAATAATCACGCCGTACCGAGATTAAATTGGATGTTATTTGATTGAAATGATAACCTGATGCAGTTGCGGTCTGATTTGCAGCAGCATCAGGCTAATCTATTGGTATGTTTGGTCCGGGCGCTTTCACTTGTGCTTCCGGACCAAAGAGAATACATTTGAGAAGAGCGCAACAGACTTTTGCTCAGAGGTCGTGTGAGGCTTGTCACTCACCTCGAGCAGTCGCATGAGGCTTTTCTGAAGGAACTTGTTTGTGCGCAGGGGCACGCTACGTCAGGAGTGTCCCCACTGCATTTTTCAACTACGGGATTAACTGACGAACGAAGTAAGTCCCATTTTCCCAACAAAGGAGGAAACAACCCTGCACCACAATAGGGGTTTGTATATTAGGCACTAATAAGTCGACAAATACATTATTGGTAATGAATCAAGAAAACCTAGAAAACAAAAGGCATATAAAATTGACAGAGTGCAGGTAATCTATAGATCTTCATGTTAAATTAGAAATGTCTTAAACATGTTAGACATGTAAAAGGTGTAACAAACATGCGTTTAATGGAAAAGTAAGATAGGGTACTTATCTTGTGAGCAGCAGCAACAAAAGAAGGAAGGTGGCTGGTGGTGGTTGCTGTACTATATACATGAGTGGAATATATTTCAAAGTTCTAAATTCTTTCCATTGTTGCTGTTGTGAGCGGGCAATAAAAGGAGATTGCATAATCTTAGCCTCCATGTCATGCCATAAAATTATAATATGCACTCACCAAAAGTTCATGGAATAGGTGGTTTACTTGGCCGCCATATTGAATAGCCTGTTTTTATGTTACTAAGCATTGCTCATTATAGCATCATCGTTTCCTATCCTGGTGCCTATATCTATGCACAAAGTAAGCATTCTGTGCATCTTTCAAGTTAAGTGCCCAATCGGTTGAATCTCAAAAGTAATAGATGATAATGTTATCATGGCATATTCTGTCACAGATTTAAATAAACACCCAATGCTGCATACTAAAGAAATTGTCATATTCACTAAATGTGATGCCATCCCAAACAATTGCCGTTTGAGATAAGAACAAATACCTCTGTGCTCGCAGTACTGTGACGATTCCAATCTGAGGAAGTCCCGTCCTGGTTTTCTCCCATCCTTATTCCTACTTCCCTTTCCTTTTTGTCCCTGATGTCTGTTTTGGTGATGTATTCCTCTGTACCACTCCGCTGACAGATAAAGGGACAGCAGAGGGTTCTCAAGAAATCCTCATTCTCACAAACCTGACAGCTTACGAGGTCAGACATTGATCTGTCTGAGAATTTTTACAAACTATGGTGCAAGTCATTCATAAGATTCAAGAGCACTCAGAAATCGCTAGTCAAGAGAGAGCGGCTTTACTATTCCACATTAGCCAGATATCAGTTCCTGCCTTCACTACAATGTAAGGAAATGCGCAGCATGGCCACATGGGCGTGTCCCTGGGCACAAAACACCCACTCCAAATATGAAGGCCGCAATTGGGTGGGTGTCGTTGCGCACGGCATTGACAGCCACCATGATGTCTCTGTCTATTCTCATACTAGAATGAGTGATTGCAGCAACAGCAGCAGTACAAACTGTTGCCTTAGCGCCTTTATCAGACATGAATTCCCTGCAACGTGAACGGCTTCACGTTGATGACTCCAGGTATGTATTACACAAGCCCATAGCAAGCAGTCTTGTTTTGCCACTGGTTCCCAAAGTATCTTATACTTGATTGTGCAACTCTTTTGTCCCCAGTAGTTACGATATTCATTGTGCTACTGGACACAGTAATACGGATCACTGACAAAATATCAACCTACAAAATATCGACCTACAGGAATATCGATGCAAAAATATCGAAGGCAAGAATATCGACATCCTATCTACAACATGGTAAGTACAAAAATATCGAAAATAAAATATAGATGTTAAAAATATCGATGTTAAAAATATCGTTTTTTTCTGTAAAAATATAAATGTAAAATAAAGTAATAACACTATTAAATAAAATCAACATAGTTAAAAATATCTAATGTTTAAAATCATTAAATAATACATATATAATAATAATACATTAATTAAACATATACAGAAAATATATAATATATATGTACTTAACAATAAGTTGTACAAAATATTTCACTAATTTATAAATTTATTTAAAAAAATATTATAAATTACAAATACATTTGCAAACATAAAACAAAAACATAAATAAAAAGTAAAGAATTATTTTTAATAAATTAAAAAAATTAAATATACTTTTAATATTTTTTTAAATCAATTATATAAAACGTTGGATAGCGTAGGGGTAAAAATTACTATTCCAACTCCAAAAAGTGCAACAGTAGGGAAAGCGTTGGATAGCGTAGGGGTAGAAATTACTATTCCCACTCCAGTGAGTGCATCAGTAGGGAAAGCGTTGGATAGCGTATGGGTAAAAATTACTATTCCCACTCCAGAATGTGCAACAGTACGGAAAACATTGGATAGCGTAGGAGTAAAAATGTACTATTCCCACTCCAGAAAGTGCAACAGTATGGAAAGCGTTGGATAGCGTGGGGGGTAAAAATTACTATTCCCACTCCAGAGAGTCCAACAGTAGGGAAAGCGTTGGATAGCGTAGGGGTAAAAATTACTATTCCAACTCCAGAGAGTGCAACAGAATGGAAAACGTTGGATAGCGTAGAGATAAGAATTACTATTCCCACTCCAGAGAGTGCAACAGTAGGGAAAGCGTAATGGTAAAAATTACTATTCCAACTCCAGAGAGTGCAACAGTAGGGAAAACGTTGGACAGCGTAGGGGTAAAAATTACTATTCCAACTCCAAACAGTGCAACAGTAGGGAAAGCGTAATGGTAAAAATTACTATTCCAACTCCAGAGAGTGCAACAGTAGGGAAAACGTTGGATAGCGTAGGGGTACAAATTACTATTCCCACTCCAGAAAGTGCAACAGTAGGGAAAGCGTTGGATAGCGTGGGTGTAAAAATTACTATTCCCACTCCAGAGAGTCCAATAGTAGGGAAAGCGTTGGATAGCGGAGGGGTAAAAATGACTATTCCCACTCCAGAGAGTGCAACAGTAGGGAAAACATTGGATAGCGTAGGAGTAAAAATTACTATTCCCACTCTAGAGAGTGCAACAGTAGGGAAAGCGTTGGATAGCGTAGGAGTAAAAATTACTATTCCCACTCCAGAGAATGCAACAGTAGGGAAAGCGTTGGATAGCACAGGGGTAAAAATTACTATTCCAACTCCAGAGAGTGCAACAGTAGGGAAAGCGTTGGATAGCGTGGAGGTAAAAATTACTATTCCAACTCAAGAGAGTGCAACAGTAGGGAAAACATTGGATAGCGTAATGGTAAAAATTACTATTCCAACTCCAGAGAGTGCAACAGTAGGGAAAACGTTGGATAGCGTAGAAATAAACATTACTATTCCCACTCCAGAGAGTGCAACAGTAGGGAAAGCGTAATGGTAAAAATTACTATTCCAATTCCAGAGAGTGCAAAAGTAGGGAAAACGTTGGATAATATAGGGGTAAAAATTACTATTCCAACTCCAAACAGTGCAACAGTAGGGAAAGCGTAATGGTAAATATTACTATTCCAACTCCAGAGAGTGCAACAGTAGGGAAAACGTTGGATAGCGTAGGGGTAAAAATTACTATTCCCACTCCAGAAAGTGCAACAGTAGGGAAAGCGTTGGATAGCGTGGGGGGTAAAAATTACTATTCCCACTCCAGAGAGTCCAACAGTAGGGAAAGCGATGGATAGCGTAGGGGTAAAAATTACTATTCCCACTCCAGAGAGTGCAACAGTAGGGAAAACATTGGATAGCGTAATGGTAAAAATTACTATTCCTACTCCAGAGAGTGCAACAGTAGGGAAAACGTTGGCTAGAGTAGGGGTAAAAATTACTATTCCAACTCCAAACAGTGCAACAGTAGGGAAAGCGTTGGATAGCGTAGGGGTAAAAATTACTATTCCCACTCCAGAAAGTGCAACAGTAGGGTAAGCGTTGGATAGCGTAGAAGTTAAATATAACATACTTATAAATATTTGTTCTAAATAAAATAATTACAATTTTTATTTTTAAATAACTACATCATTTGCAAATCCCCATTGATAATTACTAAATACATAATTACAATGAAATAATTAATTAACAATAAATTAGCATTAAATATCAATAAATATTAATTAATAAATATAAATAAGCAAATATTATTGAACACTAACATATTTTTCTAAACAAAAAACATATTAATAATTAGAAATGTATTATCAATTAAAAAATGGTAAACAGTAAATTTATTTTTGAATAAAAAGTATTTTTATACAAAATGAGTTACCAATTAATAAAATAAATTTCCAATTTATAAAAATTAATTAACAATAAAAATTATTATTTACCAATTTCACAAAATGTATTACCAATTAAAAAGAAAATTGCCAATTAAAAATTGTAATTACCAATTACAAACCTTAATTACCAATTAAAAAAATGATTTGCCAATTAAAAATTGTAATGACCAATTACAAACCTTAATTACCAATTAAAAAAATTAATTACCAATTAAAAAAATGAATTACCAATTGAAAAATGTAATTACCAATTACAAACCTTAATTACCAATTTATAAAATTCATTACCAGTTAAGATAATTAATTGCCAATTAATAATTATTTAGAAATAAAATAATTATCAATACCAATCAAAAATAAATAATTACTTAATTACAATTAAATGACTTCCCACCCAATTCCCCTATAAACCCACAAACCCCTACAGAACTTAAACGCAAAATTTAATTAAAATTAATTTACAATTACTAAAAATGTATAATTAATTTAATATAATTAAATTACTTCCCACCCTATTTCCCTATATACCCACAACCCGCTCCAGTACTAAAACAGAAAATTAAATTACAAATAACATTTTTAATATATAATAAATAGTACACATATAATTTAAAACAAATAAAATACTTAACAAAAACATATAACACATACATATAAAATACATAATAAAATACATAACAACAAACAAATATCGATATTAGTAACATCGAAATTAGCGACATCGATATAATTGATATAGATATTACTACCTTCGATATAAAAAAAATCAATATTACTTACCTTAGGGTTGATTTTCTGTCCAACGATATTCTTGACCTCGATATTCTTCACCTTCGATATTTACAACTCGATATTACTGTAGGTCGATATTAGGGAATAGATATTTTGACTGTGCACCAGTAATACGAATCACACACTATAAGTGTAGGGAATCCATGATCTGTGTTTTCCAGTGCCAGTATCAGGGCCTAGTGACTGCATGGGTGTTTTTTCAATATGGAATTTTCAATTATCCATGCACCTTTTTACTATTGCGTATGCTGAAGAATATCAGTGTTTTGCCCCTGTGGCAAGCTGGGTAGATCCATCACTAGAGATGATAGAATCATATTGATTTAGAGGCATTATTTAATTTGGCAAAGGATATTCTTGTTCATCTGCAAAAATGCCTGTGTTTGTAATGTAGAATCAAATTGTAATCTACATCTGTTGCAGTGAGAGAGTTAGCCCATTGTATCTATTGTGGATGTGGATTTGGAATGCTTGCTCTGATGATGGCATCTAAGGTCGGTACCAGGGTTATGACAATTATGCTTTTAACCTGAGCTAGTGCTCTCTCTCACTACACAACCTGTACCTCTGTGAGAATCTTCTCAGTTGCTGCAAAATGCATTTCAGCGTTTGAGTAAAATGTGATTTGTGTGCTAATAGTATCACCTTCATTGAATGTGATATAAGTGTACCCAGGTGGTCCAGCGACTACGTGGATCACCAGGTTTGTGGTGTTTACACATGTGTGTAAATGTTTGGAAGCGATCATATCAGCGTGTACAGAATGCAAAATGTTTGTGTGTTCCTGTGTTCACTCTGTGCTTGAAAAGTCTAGTATTATTAAATCATAGGTTGGTTTCATACCTTCTGCATAATCCAAAATGTATGTAATCTTTTCATAGTTGATAGAGGTTGGAGCAATTCACATTTTTCTAAAAAATGGGTCATTAGGTATTTGCCGCCACTTATCTGATAGAGACTAATAGCCGCAGATTCATTTACGTAGAATTATCCCTAGGCGTGAGACTGGATCCGGAATTTTTTTTGCCACAGTATCCCTGTGCGGCCTGGCGTTGTCTGCGTACGTGACGTCAGCGAGGTCACATAAGTCCCACCTCGGCACGCCTATGTCAGTTTTTTCCTTTTCCGCGTGCATCGCGGATCCGGATCATGCTCCGGGCCTGTTCAGGCCTTTCCCTTTCACTTATTACGTGTGTGTGGGAACAGTGTGCAAATGCCCACAGGATTTAAGATGGGCTTGTCTTAGGCGCAAAGTCTAATATAAAGCTACCCCGTCCTGGGGTGAGGCTCCTCCAGGCACTGCAGAAAAGACTAAAGAAGTCTAATTCACTTAGATGCTTTTAAATGAGTGTTTGTACATCAGTAGTTTGTTGTGTTTATTTACAATCCATTGATTTCATGGTTGTTGCTCTCACAAACAGTGTTCTATTTTACGTTGTTTAAATCGTTAAATGCACGTAACATCAAATTCTCATGTGTCCCAATGCATTTCGGGCTCTCTTGCAGCCCTTCATCAGGGGGTACTCTACAAAAAGAAAGAGGCAGCTGTCAGCCTAAGAAGGTAATGTTCCTTGTTAAAGCATAATATAAGGGTGACTAACCGTTTGTGTTGATTTCGTCTAAAGGCGTGAATCTGTGAATAGTGACATTCATTAATAAACGCCGTCTTCGAAATTACGACATGCTGTGAACTCGGTCGCCGGTGAGCATTATTAACGTGAGTGGTTGATAATCAGAACGTAAAACCCTATACCCCTTAGTGCCAAGTGAAATGGGTGCACTGTGTAAAGAAAATAGGTGTGCTATGTTAACAAGAAGCTGTGTTGGTGAAACCATGCTTCCGTGGTGAACCATATGAAAAACTCATGTTTACGTGGTTTTTAGTAAAGCTTCGACCTGAAATACATAATAATGCACGCAGCCGGTTAATGCTCAGCATTGCATATTAAACACTCGGTGGTGGGGGGTCCTCGAAGCGAAGTACTTACTCGTGTACGAAGAAGTTGTGCGAGGTCTGGTATACCGCTATTCCTCCGTGGTGTCGGCGTGTAAAAAAAATAAAAGTTGTGAACATAGAAGACGGACACAGTCCGGTAAGTGGAGCGCCATATTGGAATGGTAAATGGATGAGTGCGAGTTACATGGTGATCCCCCATAGTGTCTATGTGTGGGGGGCCCCGTTTGTGCCTCTCTAATGCCCATAAGTTACAATGTCAAGTGGAATCAGTAGGGTAACAAATCAGAAAAAGCTACATGATATTCATCTGTAAACATAAAAACGAACGAACATGGATGAATTATTGCAATCGGCTGTTCATCATAGCCTATAGGTAACAAAGGAATTCCATTCTATCATTCAACCCATGCGGTTGAATTGTCGCCATGTAGCGAATCCAGAAGTTCTCATGCTTTAAAAGTGTGCTTTTGTTTTGTCTTGTAGGTTTCACTTGCTTCAGAATCAAAAATTTCAATTGGGCCACGATGTGGTTTTTCTCCATAAAATGTGCTGCCACAGTAGATCTCACATTCTTTGTCCGGATATTACTTTTGTGCTCCAGGATACGAGTTCTTATTTTTCTCTCTGTGTGGCCAATGTAGCTAAGGCCACAGGGGCACTTCAGCATGTAAATAACGTTGGCAGAGTTGCATGTGGCATTGACTTTCAATTTCACTTTGTGTCCTTTCATGGGATGGTTAGTGAAGTTCCCTGGTATTGGTAGGGGCGGAGCCGAGCCGGGCGGTCGTGTTCCATCTCGGCTCCCGGCTCCGGCGCTGCTCGGGAGCCTGGATTGGCGGTTCCCCAGTGGCCCGGGGGCTGTTTTCGGCACCCACAGGAATCGGAAGGTGCAGGACACCTGCAGGGCTGCTCCGTTCGCCCCTGGCGCCGCGGTAGCTAGATCTTGAGGAGACGCGAGTGGAGGACGGCCGCGGGCAAAATGGCGGCCGGAGCGCCGAGGACCTCAACTATCTATGAGAGGTACGCTGACGGGCTGACGGGCGAAATCTGAGGATCGCAGGGGCTGCCTCTATCTCAAGATAGTCTCCGGGGGCCTCTGTAGCGGCAAAACACCGGGGGTGGCCACGGCTAGAATCTGCCTTCCCCCGCCTGCCTGACCCTAAAATGGCGGCCCGATATGACTCCCAGCTAACGATCGGCGCCTTTGCTTACTTGCTGGACTATCTGGCCCCAGCGCTTGCTGCCTCTCCCTGGGGCGACTCCGCAGGCTCTCTCTGTGGGTCTTGCCTGCGGGGGTGAGCCCTCTTCATGGATCCCTTGGCGGTGACCCTCGCCTGCATCTGCCTCTGCGATCTGCCACCCGACGACAACATCCCGGGAGGTAGGATCGCTGGCTGTTCGCTGTTTCCGCCCGCAACAGACGGGCCTGGGCCCGAGGGCAGAAATGTGCCCCTCCCCACCCCCCCTCACTGACCACGCTGCTTCGCGCAAACGGTGCCTGACTCCAAGATGGCGCCCTGGGGGACACTCTTCCGATGACCGGCGGACACAGGCTCCAGGGACACGAACGCATGCCAGGGGAAACCTTTGCTTCTAACTTTGTTGCCTTCCATCTCTGCCTGGGCGCCGGGGGTCTTTCTCCCCTGACCCTCCTCTGGTCTCCGGATTGAACTCCCCTGCCCAGCTCCTCTTGATCTATGTGGCTGCGACTTTGCTGCGGACTGCCTGTCCCCCCCTGGACCTGCTGGCTATGCCAGCCCTCTTTCTGAACCTTCGGACTCGGACCTTCGCGCTCCCCGCCATTATCTCTATATGACGTGCCTCTTCTACTAACGTTTTTCTTCCACCATTTTAGTGACCTCTCACTGTCCTTTTGACTTTCCTACTGTCTCTCTTATTGCCTCTGACCAGTATAGGCCTAGAGTATATCCATTTGTATCTCCTCCTCTTGTGATTCTATCTCTTGTACATTTGCAATTTTTTTCTTTTCTATTTGCACCTTTTGTAACGCGTGTGATCCTAGGTCAGCTGAAATTCCAGGAGCCTAGTCCCGACAGCTCGACGACTTTCGGAGGGCTGGATGAGGTCCCCCGCTACACGGCGGAGGAGGGCACTGGACATCGAATGCTGTCTTATGTGAAGCGCTCTGATAACCTAAACGGTTCAAGGTCCTGAAATGTGCAACGTAACTGATTCTATGTAAACTGCTATGACAACATGTAACGGAACTGGTGCTATGTAAAGCGCTCTGATAACCTTATCGGTTCAAGTTTGCGCTATAGAAAACTCTAAAAATAAAAAATAAAAATAAAAATTGTATTATTGCAATTACTGCAATTAAAGCATGGCAACAGTCCCTTATAAATTGAAGTTTCTGCGTTATCTTTTGGTCTCGTGAGGATTTCTTTGAAATTGTGTCCTCTAGTATAAGCAAAGATTGGTTTTTGTACGAAAATATTGTTCAGTACTCAGAAGAGGCCAGTGTTTTAAAATTATTTTTCGGAATTGGTTGCTGGTTGTGGTGTATTTGGACACCACTACCATTCAAGTGTTTTCTGTCTTTGTTTTGATGCGTAGCAATTCATCTCGCTTAGCCTTCTCGCATCGGGACACTGCCTTTCCTAGTACCTCCTCTGGATATCCTCGTGCCTTGAATTTTTGCAGCATAAGTCTTTGTTGTTCTTCACTTTCTGGGGTGGAGGATACAATCGGTTTTACTCTCAGAAGTTGAGAGTAGGGTAGGTTTTGTTTGAGACCAGGTCGGTGAAAGCTTTCAAAATGCAATATTGAATTGCGATCCGTGGGCTTTCTGAAAATGTTAGTTGAGATTTTATTCCCATGTTTGTGTACTTCTACGTCCAAAAAGTGGATGTTTTCATCGAAGTTCCAAGTGAACTGTATGCGATCATTGATGTGATTCCAATCCTCTAGGAAATTGAGAAGACTGGTCTGATTGCCTGCCCAAAGTATAAATATATTGTCAATGAACCTGAGATATAGTTTACCATGTGCCTTCCAGATATTGCTGTTCAAAATGTGAGTCTCTTCAAATACCTTCATGAATGTGTTGGCATACGATGGCGCGGCATAATTGCCCATGGAAGTACCGTACAGTTGGTGAAACCAGTTATCATCTACGGAAAAGTAGCTGTGATATAGTGTGAACACTAGAAGTTCCATTAGAAACACTTGCGGACACTTTCGCTTTCACAACAGATGATGCCAGCAAGATCTATGGCATGATTCAAGAAGACATCGCGCTCACAGCAAACACACGCACCGTTGAAAGCAACATCAAACAGCTATTCTACTTAATGAAAAAGGAGTCCAACCAGAAACTTCACGCCAGCACTCTTGTGCGGTATCATCGAGCCCAGCGGATCCCAAGAGGCCTAAGGGTCCCTTTGAAACCATTACTATGCGAGAACAATGCGAGATTTGTTGAGAGGTGGTATGCCATCCTCAACAAATGCTCACTAGACCTAATTCTCCTCATCATAGAGGAACTGTCCAAAACCCTTGAGGAACTGGCAACAGACATTAAGAATATCAACTAGGTCGGCGGCGTCCCCACGCCCGGCCCCTGCGGAGGGTTTTAGTAACAATTGCCTCTGTCTTCGACATCGTCCTTCTCCCAGGCTGCAAGATCATCGCTTACCTGTCAGTAAGTGTCGCAGCTTGTCCCTGAGGGCTGGTTCTCGGCCTGTCGGGGCATGGCCTCTCGGCAGGTGGTGTGGCCTGTGTGTCGTCCCCCTATCTGCCGTTTCCCGGTGTGGGGGCGACTAGAGCCCAGATGGAGACTTATGCGGCGGCTTTGCAGGCCTCGCTGGCTTCTCCTCCTCCTCTTTTTCCTCCTGGGACGTCAGCAGATCTCTTGCAATGTGCGGGGCCCTCCGCGGCGTCACAGGTGGCTCCGGCCCCGGCGTGACTGGTTCGAAGTTTGTGGTGCTGTTGGGGTGGGACCCTTCGGGGGTCCCTCCTTTGGACCACGGCGCCTCTGCGCGAGTCCCTGTGGTGTCGCGGGAGGTCGCCTGCGCTTGGGTCGCACCCCCGAGACCCCTTTGGCCCTTTGGAGGGGCGTCAGCCTTGTCCGAGGCCGAGGTGACACTGATTCAGGTGCTGGCCCTGGTGTTGCCACAGGGGCTGGCGAAGGGCCCTTCTCGTTCCGTCGCGGGACAAGGCTGGCGAGGGACCCTTTGTCCCTCCCCGGGTCCCTCTCAACCCTCCATGCAGGCGGCTACCTCGTCGGAGGTCAGGTCGACTCCTTTCCAGCGCCGTTCCCTCACGGCTCTGGTCCAGCCCCGGTCTCCTGTGCCGTGGGCTGTGGCGGAGGTCGTTCCAGCATCTCCCCTGACGCCGGACGACAATGTCCTGCCTCAGATTGCGGACTCTACGGCGCCTGGCCGACGTCGGGTCGTTGACTCGTCTTCGGACGCCTCCTCTTCTCCGGAGGTTCGGAGTTTGCTGGTTTCATCCTCGCCAGAGACGGGCCGCCGCGTCGTGGCTTTTCCCCTTATGTCGTTTAAGGACGGCTCCTCGCCATCACCGCGGCTGCGGTCTTCACCTGAGGCGCTGCAGGTCCCCCACTCCTCGGTCCCTCTTCCTGCTTTCCGGACCTGGCCCTTCCTTCCTCCGGTTGGCTTGGGGGACGGCCACCTTAGCTTGCAGCCGTCGCCTACTGAGGAGCTGCTTTCCCCACCCCGGGGCCCTACGGAGTTGGGAGCAGTCTTCGCTCGCGCTGTTTCCACGGCTGTGGGAATTTTGCGCATGGGTGATCCGGCTGCCAATTTCCCCGCGGATCATCTTCTGGACGTTCTCCACCAGGGCTCTGGTGGTAGGGAGCTGCTGCTTCCCTTCGAGGGTTCGCTCTATTCTTCTCTTTTGGGGACTTGGGGCCGTCCCGCCACGGGGGACCATGTGCCCCAACATCTTCTGCACTGCCACCATCCGGCACCACGTGATCCGGCGTGTCTTTTCCTCCACCCCTCTACCAGAGGCCCACTTTTGCAGAATGCATTTCCCTCTCTGCCGCCGCTGTTGTGTCCCCCGTCACGGGAGGCCTGCTGGCTGGTCTCCTGGGGGCGCAATATATTTGCCTCCACCGGTGCGGCTCTGCGGGCCCGTAACACACTGTGTTTTGGCTAGGGCCTCTTCTTGCTTGTGGGACTCGGCGGAGTCCCTTATGTCTGCCGCTACTCAGGAGGGTGCCTGTGTTGATTTGAGGCACCATTTGTTGGATGGCCGAGAGCTGGCGGCGTTTATTCTTCGCCTGCACTGGACATCTCGGAGGTGCTTGGTCCTGCCATGGCTTCTTCAGTCGCACTTCGTCGGCATGCCTGGCTTTGGAACAGTGTGTTCCCGGAAAACGATCGAGAACGGGTGGTGGACCTTCCGTTCAATGGCGCCCTTTGCTCAACCTCTTCTCCTTCGAGTCTCTAGGTTGCTCTACTTCCTTGTTGCTCCTCTTCATTGCCTGGGCTTTGGGTGGGGATTATTTTTACCCTGTATGGGCGTGGGGTGCACTAGCCTCCTTTTGCCTTACCCTTGTTTCTCCTGCTGACTGAGGACGGACTCCCTCTTTCTTGTTTTCTTGTTTTCCCTGTGGTCTTCTGGATGAGGGGGTTCCCCTTGCCTGGGGAGACAGGGCTCTTCACCCTGTCTGTTGGACTCGTCCCCTGTGGGACCCTCTGTTGCGTCTAGGTGGGTGAGGTCCCCTCGCAGACCCTCCTCCCCTCTGGGTATGGCTAGGGTATCTATTGTACGTTAAGAAATCTGCGGCTAGTAGTCTCTATCAGATGTACGAATTACTTACCTTCCGTAACGATGTATCTGGTAGAGACAATTCTAGCCACAGATTCCTTCATGGCCCGCCCTTCCTCCCCATTCTGCGAGGACCTTTACAATAATAATAATAATAAATGACCTTGTAAAGTGCTTGGTTACACTAGCTAGTGTGTCCCCGCGCTGCAGGCTACAAGGCCTTTGGTTTGGTCTTCTGCATTCGCCTCTTCTGTGAGTGCGTTCTTTCGCTCTTTCTTGCAGGCTTTTCGTACTGTTTATGTGTTTCCTTCCTCCCTTTTGGCACATTGGAGGGTAGGGTTATGGGTACTTCAGGGCCCTTGTGCTTTAGTTGCTCCAGGGTGGAGCCTGCCTGGACCCCCCCTTTTTCATTTCTAGGGGTTCTGACCCCTCCGCTATCCTCTAAGTTGGAATCTTTTGGCCGTTCTTCTGCCCTTGTTCCTTATGGGGTTTGTCACTCTCTGTGATGGGGCTGTCTTGGAGTCTTGCAGTTCCTTGTTTGTCCAGGACTGGTCCTCCTTCATTGCTCTTGGTTGGGGTGGTAGTCCTGCTGTATGTTGTCGTGACATTCTTTCATATGTTCCTTGTCCCCAGGGGGGGCTATCTCCGTACTGACAGGGTTGCTGCTCAGGGCTGTGCTCTATTCTTCATTCTTTTCCCTTACTTTAGGTACTGCAGTGTCTGGCACTGCCCCTTATGGTGTTGTTCCTCACCATGCCCTTTGTCCAATTTTTTTGCTTTTCGCACACTGTTCCTATACTCTGACAGTTTTGTCTGATGGCTCCGCGTTGTGGCGTGGAAAAGTTCTCTGAAGAAAACTGACGTAGGCGCGCCGTGGTGGGACTTATGTGACCTCGCTGACGTCACGTACTCGGACAACGCCAGGGCGGAGTCGCGTGATGCCGTCCCCCGGCGCGCGGAGATGCTGCGGCAAAAAATTTCCGGATCCAGTCTCACAACTGGGGATAATTTTACGTTAAGGAATCTGCGGCTAGAATCGTCTCTACCAGATACATCGTTACTGAAGGTAAGTAACTCGTACAATAATTCATATCCCAAAAATAGGACATTGAGATGGGCAATTTTTTTTATCTTTTAAATGAAATTTGTAGCCCAGGTGAGCAAACCCCAGAAGTATGCGGTCTACTCTGTCCAAGTGTTCCATTAATTCATCGTCTATTAGATATATATCATCACTCTGGCGGAAAACAGCCCAGGGCTATTCTAATATCCCTGGGACAATCAAGTCCTGAAGGCTTTGTGTGCCTTGACCACAAAGGTAACGTCTCAACTCGTAGCCGTTAGACAAAAATATAATAACTTTAGAGTAAGCGCATGTCTGTTGTTCTCTGCTATCTTTAATGCTCCTTCTGCTTCGACTTCAGACATTGTTTTAAAATGTTTTGAAGAAAAGGAAATTGGTAATTAAATTATGGAGATCGAGTAATATAATTTCTATAGTATATCGTTCAAGCTTGAATAACGTATAGCCAATACATAGGGTCTACTTACTCAGCTGAGGCGGATTTCTCTCCCACCAAGGACGGCTCCAGTCTGATGGTACGTAGGAGTCTCTGAGAAGGCACGATTGAACTACTCAGGTGATCTGTAAAATAAGAGCCCAACCAACGTTGGTGGCGCTATGCCATGTTGAGCGTGTGTTGACAAAATAAGCTTTGGGTGAGGTGCTTAGACTGATTTCATGCACCCCTGTAGTATATGATGGCGAAGAGACCAGCTAGCTCACAGTGCCACCATAAGCCCCCCCAACCCAAACAGGGAGCGAATGGTTTCTGGCTACTACTGAACATGACAACCCTGTCCCCTCAGGGATCATGGTAACAGATCTAGAACCCTTTTGCCCAGTCACTCGTTCACTCTTGTTCTCAGAGAAATATACAGTGAATACACAATGGGATGTTTTCGATATTTTTGTTGAACCAACGTTATTCTTGTTTAGAATACATGTGCTGCGGTAATCAGTAGACAGAAGCCTATGAAAGTGAGTACAAGCACCAAAATAGTGAATAACAGGTGCTAAAACAGTGTATATATGCAGGCATATAAGACATGTTGATAATCAGGCGTACTCCTACTATGCAATCCCTACTCTGTGCGTCTAGAGCATGGGTACCCGCAAACATTTTCTCGGGGGCTAAATTTACAGTGTGGTTTGTGGTTAGTGGGGGCGGGGTCAGTGGGGGAAGGGGCCGGGGCTAGAGCAAAAAAATGGGACCATGAGGTTGAACACAGCCCCCTGCTGTGGACGCATTCGTCCACTGAGCCACTGGACCAAATATACCCACATCTCTCTATCTCTCTCTATCTCTCTTTCCCTCTCTCTCTCTCTCTCTCTCTCTGTCTCCCTCCCTCTGTCTGCCTCCCTCCCTCCCTCTCTCTGCCTCCCTCCCTCCCTCTCTCTCCCTATATCTGTCTCCCTCCCTCTGTCCCCCTCTGTCTGTCTCCATCCCTCTGTCTCCATGTGTCCGTCTCCCTCTGTCTGTCTCCCTCCTACCTCTGTTTGTCTCCCTCCTCCCTCTGTTTGTCTCCCTCCTCCCTCTGTCTGTCTCCGTCCGTCCCTCTCTCTCTGTCTTCTTCTGTCTCCCTCCCTCTCTCTCTCCCTCTGTCTCTCTCCCTCTGTCCCCCTCTGTCTGTCTCCCTCCCTCTGTCTCTCCTCCCTCTGTCTGTCTCCCTCCCTCTCTCTCTCTCCCTCTGTCTTTCTCCCTCTGTCTGTCTCCCTCTGTCTTCCTCCCTCTGCCTTCCTCTGTCTCCCTCTCCATCTGTCTGTCTGTCTCTCTGTCTGTCTCTATCTGAATCTGCCTCTATCTGTCCCTGCCTCTATCTCTGTCTCCATCTCTGTGTGTCTCAGGCTGTCTTTGTCTCTATCTGTCTCTGTCTGTCCCTGTCTCTATCTGTCTCTGGCTCTACCTCCACCTGTCTCCGCCTCTACCTGTCTCTATCTGTCTATGCTTCTGTCTCTGTCTGTTCCTGTCTCTATCTCTGTCTGCCTCTGTCTGTTTCTTTCTCTATCTGTCTTTGTGTCTCTATCTGTATTTGTGTCTTTATCTGTCTCTCTGCCTCTATTTATCGCATCTATCTGTCCCTGTGTCTCTATCAGTCTCTGCCCAAACAGGAAGCTTCCCGAATCGCCCTTTTAATAGTTAGCTGGGAAAGCGCTTACAGCGGACTTTTAAAGGGCCTTTTGGGACACTTTCTGAAGTTGCCCTTATGTCACAGAGGCGGGCAGTAAACACAGAAGATAGGCGATGGAGCATACGTAGTGAATACCTATTTAATACGTATTCTCTACATATGCTCCTACGATCATCTTCTGTGTTCACTGCCGGCCGTGGAAACTGCAAGGCAAGGTTCGCAGGCCGCCAGTACAGGTGTGGCGGGCCGCTGGCGGCCCGTGGGCCGTACTATGAGTACCAGTGGTCTAGAGTGTATGTAAGTGTATAGCTAAGAATCCCACCACAGGATGATCCAACCCCATTTCCTGGTGGGAAAAATGTAGACCCCGTCTTGGTCATGAACTGGACTCCCCTCACAGAGATGTTAGACAGCTGCTTAGCAAAGCCTTAGCCTTCAGGGACCCCTCTGCATCAGCTGAAGTGTCTCCTCTTCTAAACCCTGGAAATGCTTATGTATTTATAATAAATAGCATCCTTGTGATGTATATGCAGATTAGCATTGTTATGGATATATAGATAGCCCTGTCGCCCTGTGGATGAAGATAGAATGACATTCGTACAGCATGCGTAAAGGCTATGTACCCTGTGTTCTAGGCATGATAACGTTACGTGATTCGAGATGTATAAGCAAAGCAGTTTCAGAGAAACTTATCCAACATTGTACACATGCAAATATGTGCAAACGGTCACAGTAACATTTTATTGCACTGAAAGAAGACAATGTAACAAAACGTGCAACGTTGCTACATGGGCCTAACCCAGGAACATAACAAAGGCAAAAGGCAAGCTCTGACGTACTAGAAGTAATTATTGGCATAAGGGCTTCTGTGAAAAAATATTGGCATTTGCATAGTGGAGAACATTTTTGGCATTGGGGGACCTGTGGCAAAATTCTAGTGCGGACACATTGTAGGTACTTCTATGCATAAGGGAGTGCACCAGGGCAAAATGCAGATCCTAAAATACTGAAAGTAATACTTGACATAAGGTGACACCTAATGCAAAATGCTGGTGCTTATTGGAGGTAATTCTTTGCCTCAGGGAGTGGGACCATGCATACTGGGGCTGAGGGGCTGGTTTGGGGAAAGCAAATCATGATAAAATGTTGACTTTGAAATACTGAAGGTAATTAACATACTATACCACAGACGTCTCCAGTCTGAAGGTGCTTAGGAGTCTCTAAGAAGGCACGAATGAACTACTCAGGTGATCTGTAAAATAGGAACACAACTAACGTTGGTGGCGCTATGCCATGTAGTTATCACAAATCCTGAGGATCTGCCCGTTTCTTGACAAAATAAACTTTAGGTGAGGTGCTTAGACTGATTCCATGCATCCCTGTATTATATGTTGGCCTAGCGACCAGCTGGCTCACAGTGCCACCATAAGCCTCCCCAACCCAAACAGGGAGCGAATGGTTTCTGGCAACTACTGAACATGACAACCCTGTCCCCTCAGGGATCATGGTAACAGATCTAGAACCCTTTTGCCCAGTCACTCGTTCACTCTTGCTCTCAGAGAAATATACAGAGAATACGCAATGTCCTTAGCATGCATGGACCCCTCGGCATCAGCTGAAGTGTCTCCTCTGCTAAACCCTGGAAATGCTTATGTATTTATAATAAAACGCATCCTTGCGATGTATATGCAAATTAGCATTGTTATGGATATATAGATAGCCCTGTCGCCCTGTGGATGAAGATAGAAAGACATTCGTACAGCATGCTTAAAGGCTGTGTTCTCTATGTTCTAGGCATCATGATAATGTCACACGAAGCAAGATGTATAAGCAAAGCAGTTTCAGAGAAACACATGCAAATATGTGCAAACTGTCACAGTAAAATGTTATTGTACTGAAAGAGGATAATGTAACAAAATTTGCAATGTTCCTACATGGGCCTAACCCAGGCACATAACAAAGGCAAAAGGCAGGCTCTGACGTACTAGAAGTAATATTGACATAAGGGCTTCTTTGGAAAATACTGGATCTTGCATAGTGGAGAACATTTTTGGCATTGGGGGACCTGTGGCAAAATTCTAGTGCGAAGACATTGTAGGTAATTCTAGGCATAAGGGAGTGCATCAGGGCAAAATGCAGACCTTGAAATACTGAAAGTAATAATTGACATAAGAGGACACCTAATGCAAAATGCTGGTGCTTACTGGAGGTAATTCCTTGCTTCAGGGAGTGGGACCATGCATACCGGGGCTGAGGGGCTAGGTTGGGGAAAGCAAATCGTGATAAAATGTTGGCTTTGAAATACTGAAGGTAACTAATAACATACTATTACATAGACGTTGCCTGTGGTAGATGTATAGTATCAATGGCAACATCTGGTGCAGGAATACTGCATTTAATTGTTGTCATAAGAAGTGGAGGTAATTCATAACATCGGAAACTCTCAACGCAAATTTTGAAAACACTGGGGTGACTGCCTGGCAGGTATTACTCCACACTACTTATAAAGATCACCAGCTGCCACTGGCAGGCAGACGGTTCCTCATATTGCATTCTATCTGAAAAAGCATCTTGTATATTTCTAAAACAAACTCTGACCGTTACTTAAAACTCCTGATTGTTGCAGCTCCATTTTTTTATTAAATGACCCTCTTCTTTCCTTTCATCTTCTGCATGCCTCCTCTCTCTGAGCACAACCTACTCCTAGGCATATTTGGTGTCATATGTACTTCTCATCTATTAGCCCCACCAACGATCAGCATGATGTGAATTTACTGACAGCAGCTGTCTTGGAAGGAGATAGTGAGCAGGGACCACGAAAAAACATGCTTGAGTATCTACCTGTGTATATCAGAAGAGAATGTGTGTTAGTCCAAATCCAAGACGAGGCATAATTGGTGAGGAGACACAGTTTTAAAATGATTGGTCTCCTTGTGAGGGAATGGAAGAGAGTTAGCAGTTCAGCTATACTGTATAATGCACTTTACACTACTTTGCCTGGAACAGAAAATGAATAATAGGTGAGATGCATAATGGAATTGAATTGTCATGCAAGATGTTAGGCATAGTGCCTTTTCTAAAGAACGATGGCCTGGAAACCATAGTTTTTTAAAACACCTTAGAATTGGTGACCGAGGTTTATCTTTTGATGAGTAGTGTTCAGTAGGTCTTTCACAAAAATAAGGAGTGTACTTGAAGCTATACATCCCATGAGTTTGGTGTCTGGCTTGCCTTGAGAACTCATTTCATTTTGTTGTTTTAGTTCACAGTATTTTTACGATATGTTTTTCATACATTGCATTTTGAGTGGCCGCAGTCTGGATAATCTATGCATTATCAACATGATATTTTTATGGATATTTTGTCAGTGTGCCTACCTTGCAGGTGCTGCATATGCCTCAATGCCCCCTCCCCTGACTTTTTGTCACATGAGTTTGGTATTAAATGATTTAATTTTATTTTTACAGGAGATGGGAGAGTGGATTTTGAAGATTTTGTGTCAGTTGTTACAGACAACCGCATCTTCGCCTGGTCTTTGGGTAAGTAAAGGCAAACCCTTAGCTGGGAGACTGTTGGCATCGATGTATGCTTACAAAATGCTTCAGAGCTGAATAAAAAGGTTCCTGTTTTTTATGCAACTTCAGCCTCTTGATTGGTAAAGAATAGTATAATCCGAATGTAGTTTACAAGCTGCTCAAGGCCGACTTGCTGGGTGATGACTATGACACTCTTTAGCACTTTACTTTAAACAATTAATTGTGATTTAGAGTGGAGAAGTGTGGCTCACCGGTTAGAGGAGGCAGTCCCTGATGCAGAGGTCAGACCCGGGACCAGGGTTCAATCCCCGACGCGGCAGGGCCTTGAGCTCAAAATGTCCACAGACTTGATAATTCTCTCCTCGGTGCCTACTTGAACCGTGGGTTCACACTCTGCAACTCTGGGCAATAGCTTGCTTAATTTCCACTATGGCCCCACTGCGATGGGGATGCCTCTCGCAGGGAAAGGCCAGGACAGGTTCCCAAAGCAAGTGCCTTGAGACCTTACGGTGAAAGGCGCTATATAAGAACATATGATTTGCGATTTATTTATAATAATACCTTTTACCCTAATGAAATGAATCCATCTGATAAGTTTGGTATCCAGACCACAGTTTTATTCAATGAAAGGTATTAAAGATGTATTAATAGGTCTGGCCTAAAGTCAGACAGTCTTAGTATGCTCGCCAGCCTCATGTTTTCCCCAAAAATATAACAAAAACATACATATATAGAGGCTCCCAATCAACACTTTCACAATTAGTCTGTTGAAATGTCACTCAAAGTATACTCCCTCCCACCCCAGAAAAATGTATAGATCAACAGACCCGCTGACTCCAGCCATTGAATGTTTTCACTTTGAGTGGCAGCTTTTTTCCATTGCACATGTACACATATAACTAAAGAATAGTGACCCCAAAAATTGAAATTGTTAGAAACTTGCACTGCCCAATGACAGTTTGTCCCTTTGTATAGTAGGTTTTCAGCAAATATTTTCTTTACGCTTGAGACATGTATTGTAAATGACAATGATCATTCCTCACTATTAACTAGCTTTAGTATATTTATTTATCCTGCAGAAAATTAGCACAAGTCAGTAGATTAGCTAGAGTTATATATAGGAAGGATAATGTAGCTTTGCGGCTGGCAAGAAAAGACTATAAAAGCTGTTTAATAGAGGCTAAGAGGGATTGGGAGGAGGAGTATTGGCAGGAACTAAGGGTGGCAGCAACCTCTAAGAACACCATATTATTCTGGAAAATGATAAACAGGTTAGATAGAAAAGATAATGATCCCTTCGCCAACCATATAAACGAACAACAATGGCATACACATTTCTCTAACCTGTATAATTGTGGGAAGGATACATCCCCACTAGGTCTGGATCAGCCATATCCCAGTAATAATAGGACTACAACTGATGAGCCCTTTACAGCACATGAGGTAGCTGCAGCCATAAGGAAGATAACCCCCGCGAAAGCGGCTGGCCAAGATGGGATACCGGGTGATCTGTTTTTACATGATCCTAAGTTGTGGTCTAATCTTATAGCCCTACTAATAAATCTAATTCTTGCTGGCTACCCCGTACCAGACTCCTGGAAGGGGCAGAAGTGGTCACAATCCACAAGAAAGGTGACAAGGAAGACCCCGCCAACTATAGACCGATTAGTTTAATCGATGCTATGCAAAAAGTAGTTGGACGGGTGGTTGTGAATAGAATAGATAGATGGGTAGAGGAGGGTTGTATACTCTCCCACTTTCAAGCAGGTTTTCGTAAAAATGTGGGGATTATGGACCAGGTTTTCAGGTTTTGGGCAATTTACTGGAAAACCATTAGCGTTAGAAAGGGAAAACTCTACCTGGCTTTTGTTGATTTAAAAAGCGCCTTTGATTTGGTACCTCGTGAAAAGCTCTGGAGGGTGTTACTGGATATGGGCTTTCCAGGATACCTCCTGGATTTGATAGTTAAGCTCCACGAGGATAGTTACACCAGGATTAGATGGGGGAGCCAAGGGCAGCTAACGAGGAGGGTGGCCGTGAATAGGGGGTAAGCCAGGGCTGTTTGATGGCGCCGACACTGTTCTCTCTTTTTGTCAACGGAGTGGTGGAGCGGTTGAGGGAGGACAGTGCGGATGCCCCGGTCCTGGCAGGAGAAAAAACACCAACTCTCCTGTTTGCGGACGACACCCTCCTGTTGGCTAAAACCCCGGTGGGCCTGCAAAAACTTTTGGATAAATTCAATCTATTCTGTGTTGAGCGTGGTCTTACCATTAAAACGACCAAAACGAAGCTTATGGTTTTACCCCACCAAAAAAACTGAAAGATTCCCCAGCTCACCCTCAATGGTAGTTCTCTTGAGGTGGTGGAGGAATTCGACTCCCTGGGTATAAGGATAAACAGCAAAATGAGGTGGGATTCTCATATAGCTAAGATGCATCTAAATCTCAGGAGAGTGTCGGGTGCTATACTAAGGAGCCAGCGGTTATCAGTAAGTAGACCGATTGGCCCTGCCTTAGCTGTATATGAAGGTAGGGCGATGCCCTCAGCCTCTTATGGGGCAGAACTATGGGGAGGTGAAAATGCTGAGTTACTGGTAAAGGCTGAGAACAAATTTATTAGGGAGTTGGCTGCCTTACCTGTCTCCACCCCATTGACACCATTGTTTTTGGATATGGGCAAACGTCCAATTTCAGATATACTTCACCTGCGCCCACTGTTGTTTTGGGTCCGCTTAAGGAGGACCCCAGAGCTGGTACATTATGCTCTAGTGCTGGACGAGTTGATTGCATTGAACTCAGGTGGTAAAATACGCTGGCTAAATAAACTCAAAGAGATGATCACAAAGCTAGGTTTGACTGAATTTTGGATTTCCTAGGTACCACCCCCAAAGCAAGTAATAAAGAAAATTTACTGGGAGTGGGTGGAGGCCCTTGAACAGAGGAACCCAAGTAGGGGAATATTAACTATGCAATTTTTGGTACATAAACCAACAAGAAGGCTGGAACCCTTTCTTGATGTAATAAAAATGCCCAGAGACAGAGTAATCTTCCTAAAGATGAGATATGGAACCCTGCCTCTGAATCATTTTACCAAAAGTTGGAAAGCCTCAAGGTCACTGAACGGTGGATGCCAATGCTGTCCGTGTAAAATAGAATCCCTTGCTCACTTTTTGTTTGGCTGCAAAAGCTACAAGCGAGCAAGGCAGAGATGGTTAAACCGGTTTGTAGGGAGCTTGGAACCAGAGACTTTCGGGTTGCCCTACGTATTATCACAACCAATACGCTTCCACTTTTCATGGTTTGTGGTGTGGCAAAGTACCTCTTAAGTGCTTGGATAACCTGTATAAAAATATTTAAACTTATTACTTCTTAGGCCGCATGATTATGATTGTTAACTATAACCTATTTTAAGTGTCTGATACTTATATTGTCATGTATTTTTGAGTTGTCTCATGTTTTAATGTATTCAGGTTTATATTATGAGCATAATGTAATGTATTTTAATGCCAATTTTTTTATGATGATTGTACTTTTATGATATGACAATATCGAATATCGAATAAAGTAATATATGCAGGTTTTTAGGTTGAAGCCACACCCCTACCTACTTACTTGATGTAAGTAAGTAAAAAATGTTATTCGATTTTTCTTGAAAATCACAAAAGTATACATATGAACTTTTTAGCATAGAAAATCATTAGTATGCCTCCTCTACAAATTATAAATGAATGAATAAAGGAAGCAATTAAGCTTCTATGGCAAACTGGTAAAATCGCAGTATTAAAACCAGCTTTAAAATGGTGCGTAAGCAAGGGAGCCCACAGAACCACTTCCAATTTAAATGAATCCCCTGGAATGCCATCAGGCCCAGAGCCTTTCAATCTGGTAAGGACATATTGGCTTTCCAAACCTCCTTCCAATGCACACAAAGACTCTGTGAAGCCCCCACCTCTGGTGAAAGGGCATCGCTGGATTTAAGATCATGACTAAGGGGAAATAGCCAGGGCCTGTGCACTCACTTGATCAGAAGCAAAGATGGAATGATTCACAACTCTCCAGAACTCGGCACAGTCATGCAGAGTACAAGCCCCCAACAACTTGTCCCCAAGCTCCCTCTTGAGAGACATCTTCCTCTCCCAACGAGCTGCATGATAGCAAGCTCTGGCCCTCTTTACTTACTCCCCATCACAAGGCATCCTGTGTAGGGGGGCCATGAGAACTCTATGGACCTTGATACATGCCTTGTTGAACCATCTACTGGGCGGCGCTGGATGAAGGATGAAGAAGCGGTTAGGGAAGACTTTATATAGGCAGCTATATTAGCAAAACAATCAGAGTGTTAGAATCAGAGGCCCCATTGTCTAAACTGATAGTAGGTGGAAAGTAAGGAAAGATGGAAAACCGCTGGAACCACCTTAGCCCAATTGAGTCTTCTCCCCTGAGCAACAGGAAGAACCGGTTCCAAAAAAGGGTATCGGGCCCAGCCCCAGTTGCAAACCATCTGAATGAGGCCAGTAGGGGATTATGATCACTCAAAGGGTATAAGGCTATCTTAAAGTCAATTAAGAAGTAAAAAGACAGGAAGAACCAAAAATATAATCAATGATAGAAGAGCCTGTCCCAACTCTCTTGAAAGTTGGGATCTGCAATTCATTGCAGGAGTCCCGCCAATTTAAAATGTTCACAAGAGAGTGGTCTACAAATAGTGAGTTGAACCTATCACCTAAGGAAGTGTGTTTCTGATGTGCCTGGTCCCCAGTCACCAGGCCCTTGTCTTACAATGAATCAGCATACCAGAAACAATATGCACAAGGTTGTAACTTAAGATCACACAACAAGAGGATTACGATAAAGCCAGAAAAACTGGCAACGATATTACTGAAGAGCTGACTAAGCTCACTTGCAACTGCTTGCTTCCTGCGAGGTGAATGATAGACATTGACAACAATGACCCTCAGTTGGTTAGGAAAGGTCAGAAGCGTTCCTAAAATGTAGTGTATGGGTGAGTCAACTATCTCCATTTCGCATTTGAGACTGACTCTAATAAAAGTGACAAGCCCTCCTTTAGCTCTACCATGAGGGGAGGGCAAGGCAGGGGAAATAAACTAGGCACAACCATCTAGATCGAGAGAGCCCTCCATGTGCCACGTGCCTTGTAGACATATGATGCCATTCAGGCGTAAAATGTCAGTGCAATTCTTGGCCCCCAACTACCCTCTAATTCCTGCAATATTATTCCAACTCAGAACCTTAAGTATGTTTGAATCAGTGGTGGTAAATTCAGACGAAACAAAGGAGGCATGAGGTAAAGGCTCGGATGGTATGACACCCAGTCAATGCTGGGTATCCAGGTAAGTTAAGGGCTAGAAGCGATTGCTAAATATAAGGTTTGAGACCTGGAGAGGCAGAGAAGTACACTGAGCCAGAGGTCCCTCTAACAATGGCCTAGGCAGTCCTGTCCTGCTAGACCGCCATTCCAGAGTGAGGGAAGGGGGTTTGTAAAAATAGCCCAGGGGGAGCAACAGAATGTTCCCATCTTGCACAGTCCCTCCCTCACCGGAATTTATCTAGGATGACACCTGCCGCCAGTTATTAGTAAAATTGATTACCACGCAGTCACCTGCAAAATATTTAAGGGTGTGTCCCAACCAACACAGTCTCCGCACCATGCTAATGTCTCTTGCACAAAGATGGTCAGTTTTGTTCTTGAAAGAGAGCCAGTGCAGAACTTTATTTTTCAATGTTGGATAACCCTACGTGGTTGTTTTTTTTTAAGAGGGGACATTGGCCATATCGACAACTTAGGGAGCTGCCCCTGGGGGAAGTTGTATAGTAACCTTACTAGGGTGTAATCGGTGATTGGAAGGGGGACCTTGGAAGGGGGTGAGGGGGAATGGGGCTAAGATGCTTCCATGGGGTACATCAAACGAGCTTCTCTACATCAAAGATTGCAGCCTATCTGGATATTTTCAGGTTACCAATAAATGCAGACCAGCAGTGCTCTTCCACATGTGCATATTTCTGTGAGTACAAACTAAATATTTTACAATTAATTTTAAGATGCCTTGTAGTCTAAGGAAACTACGTTTAAGCAGCACTACCCGGCTTCCCCAATAATAAATGTTTGCAAAAATCATGTCAAAACAAACAGTACATTGACAAAGCCGGAAGGCTGGCAGCCAACACCAGACTTGTTGACTTGCCTGTCTCTATTTGAAGTTGTGGTGCCTATTTGCATGGTTTTCTCTTCATTTTGTTTTGTTCTTAAAGGAATCAATCAGAAGTTCAGAGCTTGCCCCTCCATTTTTGTCAAATACAAGGTTTGATTGAAATTGTGAAGGGTAAATAAGAGAGTTTACTCTATGAAACAGGACCTGGACAGAGTTATTCAGTGTTCATAAATACAGTGAAGATTCCCCTGATAGAGATCTAGGACTACAGGATACATTTGACTTATTCTTAAGGCTATGATTTAAAAAAAAAAACTATTGAAGCACCCAAGAAGGTATATTCGGCTACTAAAATTGATGTAAACATGGTGGATTCTACATAGGTGAGCTAAACAGTTTGTTGTCTTTTGTCTTAAATAAACCATTTATATGCCCAATTTTTTTTAAATAATTGCGAGTCTGATATAATTAATTATGCTTTATTCTTGGTCTACTTTCAAAAATGTAAGATGAAGACCCTCCGGAAAGAGATCACTGATCATATGATGCTTAAAAAGTTCCTATGGTGGGATTTCACAAGGCCTGTTTATGATCTGGCGCTAAACAGAGAAAGGAAGCAATGTGAAAGATGCTGTTTGAGAGTTTAATTCCATTAGGGCCCTTTCCTAATGTTGACAGCACATCAAATGTTTTTTTATTTTTTTTTAAATTAGAGTTCAGCGTTGTTGTAGGTTGTGGCGTACCACCAGCTGCACATTGCTGGTCCAGAAGCTGTCATCATTTGTGGAAGAAGCATTTTAGGCCTCATTTCAGGTTTTTATATTTGTTCCATAGCTGTGGAACTAAGCACATGAAGTATGAAGTATCAAATTGAAATTAATTCATTATTTGCTAACTTCTTTGATATGCTTACCAGTTGCATTTTGTGGTGGGCAGAGAATTACTGAGGGATAACATTTTAAATCATGGAGGAAACGTGTTTTGTACCACTAACACATGTAACAACATATGCCAACAGGTCATTGTGACATGGCATAGTACTCTGGACTAAGAAGGAGAAACCAACTTTTTGTTGGTTGTATGAGCAACACAATAGAAGAAATACTAAACGGAGAAAGGAAAGGCCTAGCTTGCTTGCTAAGGCCAGCATTACAAGTCAGGCGGAGCAGAACTATCAAGTGGAATTCACCTCCACTTGATCACAAGTGATTGGTGCTCCTGGGTGCGGAACCACCAGATCCCATTATACTAGTAAGAAAAAGCAGCTGATTTAGAGCCAGATGTAGGTAAATACAATTTACCGATTCTAAAATACCGAATTTTACAGATTCGGTATTTTAGAATGGGTAAATGGTATGTAGGTATTAATTCGGTAAATTTTACCGAATCAGTAAAATTCAGTAAATACCGATTCGGTATTTACCGATTCGGTATTCTCCATTCATTCCCATGGGCCAGGCCCATAGGAATAAATGGGGAATACCGAATCGGTAAATACCGAATCGGTAAGAGGTGGAAGACCTATAAGGGTGGCAGGGTGTCACATTGACACCCTGTTGCACCCCTGAATAGTGCATGGGTGCACATGTGGCAGACATACATGCCCTAAGGGCATGTATGTCTACCACATGGCACTGTTAAAAAAAGCACAAAATTACTTTTTTAACGGTTTTCGTTATTTACCACCAACTTGTAGTGGGTAGTAAATAACGAATCCTTACAATTGAAAAGCACTCACTTGAGTGCTTCCTACATTAAAGATTCGGTAATTTACCGATTCGGTATTTAAGAATTCGGTAATTTACCGATTCCTTAAATTACTGATTCGGTAAATTACCAAAATTAGGCCCCTACATCTCAAATGCCTAATACCGGTCGGTAACGGCCGAAATACGGTCATTTCGGCCGTTACCGACCGGTATTAGGCTTCCTACATACCGGTAGGTAACGGCCGAAATGACCGAATTTGGGGGTTACCGACCGGTATTAGGCATTTGAGATGTAGGGGCCTAATTTAAGGATTTGGTAATTTACCGAATCAGTAATTTAAGGAATCGGTAAATTACTGAATCCTTAAATTAGGCCCCTACATCTCAAATGCCTAATACCGGTCGGCACCGCCGAAATTCGGTCATTTCGGCCGTTACCGACCGGTATTAGGCTTCCTACATGTGGCCCTTAAACACTTGAAGCTTTGGCCGCAACAGCAGCCAAGCCTCAGTATCCATCTCTGACAATTTCTTTTGCCTCCTTTTCCCCGCTAAATTCACCTCCCTTCTCACATTTACCACCTTCTCAGAGCGGTAGAGTGTTAAACCTGATAAAATAGGGATCTGTGCATTTTTACAACAGTTAAAACTGGGTCCACACAGCTATTCTTTATTACATGGGGTTTAACTCATATCTGCAGTATACCTATGGGGTCTTGTCATACGGTACCGATAGTTACAGGTGTGGAGTTTTCACCCCACTACTACTGTGCAACTGCTAATGAGAACCCTAGGGTGTTATTGGAAGAGTAATCATCATAATAATTAAGTTGTTTTTGCAGTTTCCTTGTCTAGTATGAAAGGCATAATTAGGTATGATGATTACACTGTACTATATTGTTACATTTATATAGGGATTACTACCCCTGAGCGGCATGTTGAAGCACTTGCCTTCAAATTATGTAGCATCCTGAACCTTGTACGGTGTGTGGTTGGAAAGGTATTGTCTTTTTTTGATGCTAGTTGTTAAGTGTTTGCAAGTCACACTTGATGCCCACATAGGTGTGGTTAGAGATGCAGAGCTTAGCAGTGTGATGGATGAAGAAGCTTGAGAGATAGATGTGAAGTTTATGGCTTTCAGTAAACTGGCAACTTTGAACAGTTGTACATGCCTTTTTATGGCAGTTTGTATGATCACAGTCCACTAAGCTGGTTACCAAACTCAATTGTCCATCATCAGAGTTTTAGTTTAACAATTATGGTCTTGAGCACATTACCTTTTTCACATCTGTCCTGTTGCTGCTCTGAATTTTTCTGATGGATACTTCTAACCCCAGATTCCTCACCTTAGAATAGCCCTGAAGCCCAGACTAGATCCAGTGAATTTAGGACAAGTGCTTTTACGCACCAATGAATGGTGTGTTGCGGTTCTGCGCTGACTACATACCAACCTGTAATTGACAGAGTGGAGCTTCATATACGCACCACCCCTGTATGCTGATATCATTTTCTCTTTTTTGGTGCCATCTGGCAAGGATTCTAAGTTCTACTTCCACTTTTGTCAGTCTTATGATTACGCCAAAGGAAGTACACAAGCTAGCAGGGGCACCAGTCCATCAATTTCTTTCCCCTAATAGAGCAGTCAACAAACTCCTTTAGTTTACACTTATTGCCTCATGTCCAATTGGTGGGGGGCAGGATTCAGCACTTCCTCCTGGGTAAAAAATCTATCATGTACGACAGATCGGTCTTACAGATTATTCAAAAAGGCAACAGCCTACCGTTTCTTGCTCTCCCCCCAATATTCCTCTCACACAAGAACAAATTATGGAGGACCATTTCTCCTGTCCATCCTGCTGCAGGAGGTATGCCTGGGGTTCTCTAAGGGTGCTATAGAGCAGATACCGGAGTTAGAGAAAGGCAGAAGTCGTCATTACCACTATTTCCTCACCACAAAAAGCAACGAGAGCCTCATGCTTACCTTGGATCTTTGCCCCCTAAGTACCTTCCTGTGGAATGACAAATTACAAATTCTCACATTGGCTCAGATTCTTTCTGCCCTGGATCCAGGAGACTGCATGGTGTCCTTGGACTTGCAGGAGGATATCTGTTTTCATACACCTGTCCTGCAGTCTCATAAGCTGGGCCAGGACTATTTTCAGTTTGCCATGCTTTGTTTTGGCCTCACCAGCACCCCTTGGGGGCTCTTGGCGATGATGTCTGTATTCGCTGTCCACTTTCAGAAGTTGGTAAATCATTGCTACTGGGTTGTGGGGGTCATCTGGGTGAAGTAAAGGTCAGATGCCTCTGGTCTCCAGTGGAGGGTCAACAAAACATCAACCTACTGGCGCTATGGGCCATCTGTTTGGCTATGAAGGCTTTCCTTACTTTCATCAGGGGAAGGCTAGTACAGGTTCTCACAGACAACACTACTGCCTTGTAATACTGCAACAAGCAAGGAGAACTGGGGGTCTGGCTCTGTATCAGGAGGCTTTGTGCCTCTGCATGTGGCTGGAGCACCAGAACATCTTCCTGGTCACCAGTCACCTGGCAAGCTCTGTAAATGGCAGAGTGGACACACTAGACAGACGTTGTCTGGCAGAACATGAGTAGGGTTTACTACCCAAGGTGTTACAGGGCGTATACGGCCTGTGGGGATGAACCTGGCTAGATTCTGTTACCACAGTTGAGAACACAGTGTCAACAGCTTTACGCATTGGCGTTTCCATGAGAGCACTCATTGTGAGATGCATTCTGACAGCAAAGGACAACGTGATTCCTGTAGGTCTACCTGTCACTACCTCTCTTCCCCGAGTTCTTAAGAAGATCAGGAACGACCTGTCCCAAGTCATCCAAATCCCGCCATATGGGCCAGGAGAGTATGGTACCCCAAACTCCTGAACCTGAGCTTCTGCCCTCTGATCAGGATACTCCTTTGGGAGAACCTCTACTCTCAGCAACAGGGTAGGGACCTCCACCTGAACTTCTGCAGCTTACACCTCCATATGTGGAAATTGAGTGGCTGCAATTGATAGCATTTGATTTGCCTTTTGAATTGTTGGATGTCATCTAGACACCACTCAACAAAATCTATCTATGCTGGGACAATTTTGTAATCTGATGTGGCGCCCGGGACCAAACCTCTTAAAAGTGAAGCTGTTTGACATCCTTTTGTTTGTTTTGTCTTTCTCCCAACAAGGTCTTTCGTCCTTTCTACACTTGCTGGACCAAACTTTGTTATTAAATCACCTGTTTTGAGAAGGTTTATTATAGGTTTGACACACATTTCCTCTCAAAACATTTATGATGCCACATTATTCCTTAACTTAGTTTTGACATTGATCGTGTTTATGTCCTTCAAACCTTTGCATAATTGCTCACTGCATTTTGTGACTCTGAAACCTTTCTTCCTTATTTCAAGTAAGACAACTCATTGCATGAGTAAACTTTAGGCACTTTCAGTGCAACTGCCTTATGCCACCACTCTTCCAGACTAGGCAGTTTATTCACAAAGGTAAATCTTCAAATGTAGATTTACTACAAGTGAATTTACTCTTACCCTTTTGAGTAATTTAATACTTTTGGCTATTCACCATTTCTTTGTGTAAAGTTACTTAAAGTGAATGTACTCTTACCCTTTTGAGTAATTTAATACTTTTGGCTATTCACCATTTCTTTGTGTAAAGTTACTTAAATGTGTAGACTTGCATGTCCCACTTCCTGAAATAGGGGGGGCGGGGGGGAGTCAGTAAAAACGTGAAATACAACCATAACGTTACTATTAGTTGTGGCTTTATGAACGTGTTTGATGTTCTGCTCACTTGAGGGAGACCTGTGCGATTGGAATGGAGTTATCTTCATGGAAATGTATAAGAAAATGTATTCAACTTTTCAAAACATTTTATAAAATAATTAACATTACATTTTTATGTTATATATTTATTTTAGAAATGGAATAATATATGATTTGGCAGTGGTACTTAACCTTTTGACTTCAGTGGGCCACCACTTAGCTATTACTAAAAACCAGGGACCACTTTGGAATCTTTACTGGAATCCAGGGACCACTGTCAAGACATTCCTGGAAATTAGGGGCCCTAACCTATGCTATATCTGCTATTTGAACCTCTTAACAATACACAAAAATACAGAAACAAGTATAGAATAAACATATTTACGAATGGTGGAATATTTAATTTAAGTCACAAAGAACTATAGAAAAATCATACTTCCATTTTTTGGGAATAGTTGAAGCTTTTCTAAATTTATTTTTTAATTCTGTCTCATTGTTTTTTTTTTATCACTTTGTCTTTTTTGCTCCTAAAATGTGCTCACATTCGGCGCTTCAGGTAATCACAGCCTACTCATTATTCATTCTGTATTCTGTTTGTTCTATTTGAGCAGCTGCTATGAATGAAGCTAAGAATATCCCTTCACATTTTGCCATTTTTAAATTGTCTATACTAGATTTAGCTTCTTTATTAACATATAACTTATTAAGCAGAGTCAGACTTCATGAGTGGGAGTCAAGGACCATAGGAGAAGAACTACTGCTCTATAGTTTTGATAACTAGGTTTCAAATCCAAAATTGTATTTGAAAATATAATAAAATAAAAACTATTTTTTTAAATTCAAACAGAGAAGCACCCTAAAATAAAAAATATTTTATTTCATAATGTACTTAAAATGATTAAAAGTTGTGATAGAACTAATTAACAGTAATTGAATTATTTTGAATTTTTAAAATAAATTAAAAAAGGTTAATAAATGATTTTAACATAAATTAATAATTTTTGTATTTTAAGACAGCTTGTTAACATTAAATAAAATGTATTTATATTTTTTAACAATGTAACTTATTTTAACATTAGTTCCTATTGGGTTTCGTTTTAAGTCCCTACTTCCATTATTTACTGTGGGAGGGTATTGCAGTACCATTGATTGTACATTTGTGGTGCTGAACTTAATGAAGCTCTGAGCTGGAGTACATTTACAACTGTTTTGAGTCCTTCCCTGCAGTAATGATGGATGGGCAGTTTATGAATAGCAGTGGCCTTATTCTTTTGCGGGCGGGTGCATGTTCTTCCCTAAACCCCTCCTTAGCCCTTCATTACTATTCCCTTAAGACCTCCCCTTTAGTAGTGAGTATTCATAATTTTCCAGCAACTCCCCTCTGTCTCTTCCACATTTACTACAAAAAATGTATACTTACCTGAGCAAATATCTGCCCAGTTGGGTGGAGATCTCCCACATGAAAGAGAGGAGAGGCGGAGGCATAAGGCTCTGTACGTACGATAGTGAATAACCTTTAGTATTACTATTGTAGTACTATTGTAGCAGTATTAAGCGTACTTCAAATAACAGCTTGTGAATGAGCCCCAAAGTAGTGTGCCGTTTTGTAGAAAGTTGTAAATCCCTTCCATTTTTGGCAATATGCCCCATTACCACTATTCTTTGCTCCCCCTCACCTTTGGAAAGAGAAGTTCTATTGGTTGACCCCCAAAAGGGCTTTATGTTTTTACTTTGATCATACTGAGGACAATCAGATGTTTCTCAGGCTTTCTGGCACAAAAAAAGAGAAACCTCTAGAAAGGCATGGGGTGGGGGTATTGCCCTACCCAACCTGAAATTGTTCTACTGAGTGGCTCACTTGGTAGTGGCGAATTAGATCAGCAGGATCCCTCCTTGCTGGCAGATAGATGGGCATCGGGACCGGTGGGCTACCTTCAATATTTGTATGGCATGGGGAGGACATGTTTGCTGCTATCGCCAGTTGCCCTAGTGGTGGACATATGCTGGAAGGCAGCGCAGCTCTTGAGCTGGGAGTTGAGGCACACTTTTGCAATGCCTATGTGAGAATCGGAGATGCTGAGAGAGCTCAAAGAGATCGAGGGTCATGGTGGGCATTGGAATATGCTGCGGATTTCAGTGGAAGGAGGCGTCTGGAGGGACGGGGGGCTGATTCCCTTCACAGAGTTGCAGGCAGAGCATGAACTGTCACGGATGCAGTATCTCTTGTACATGCAGATGCAGCACATTATTGGGAAGAATGAGGCTCTTTTTGAGAACTTACCGGAGGAGTCACCTCTGGATTACCATGTGTTGTCTTCCTCCTTACATGGGCATGCAATCTCCCAGATCTACATCACACTTCTAGCTGATAGTTTGCCCCTACTAGATGCCCTTAGGCACAGGTAGGAGCAGGATCTGGGGAGGATAGAGGATGATGCATGGGGAGAAGCTTGCCACTAGCAGAGGGAGGTGGTGATATAGGTGGGTTTCCACCTGGTGCAGCTGAAATTTTTGCATAGAGTGTAGTACACACAAGAATGTCTATATAAAATGGGGCGTGGAGAGTTTGCCTTATGTCTGAGGGGCTGTGGTCAGATGGGTATCTTCTTGCTGCAGTGTGGGAGTTCTCGCCGGTGAAGAGATTTTGAGAAAGTGTGTGGAGCACCTGTCTGGGGTGGTGAATATACATATCCAGCTCACTCCTCAATCAATAACCCAAGGCATCTTGGGGAAGCAATCACTGGATGGGTACACACTGCTCTTCTGTAATTTGGCCCTGGCAGTGGAACGATGGGATGTTGTGCAGAAATGGGGGAGCCCCCACACCACACTGCACGAGTGGGAGGGGAGGCTAGATCTGTGTATGAGGACAGATGAGTTCATGTACAAAGCCTGGGGATGTCCCCGAAGGTTTAAGAAAATATGGCACCCCTGGAAGATGGAGAAGGATGGCAGCCTACTACTCCCTTAAGATGCAGCGGAAGGTGGAAGCTTAGGTGGGGAAGTGAGGGAAAGCGTGGGGGCGGCCCTTGCAGGATTGAGGGAGACAAGGCGATAAGATATGCCGGGCTCAGAGTGGGGGTTGGGTGATGTACCCCATAGTGGTGACCACAGACATGTTGTACTAAGGCTTCAGGGGTGAGTTCCTGTTGAAATATAGAATGGCTGAATGGTTGCAGCTGTTGCCTGGTCCTGGTTTGAGAGGGTGGGGAGTAGGTTTCTACTTAGTTACAGGTTCGGGCCTGCTGTAGGCTGCTTCCTATGTGTAATGTATCGTGAGCTCAAGCGGTATTGACGCTGCCCTAAGCGGTCATAAAAAAGATTTTACTAATTAAAAAGGGGAACACAGTGGATGGATTTGTAATTTCAAACGATCCTTTATTAAGCTACTGGTTGCACAAATTGGTCATACTCACGCCACATGATCATTGTAACTACCATAACTATAATGTGTTGATATTTCACTTTGTGAAAACCAAATAAAATAATGTCGGAAAAAAAAGAAAGATGTGAAGAAGAGGACCCTGTTGAGGTGGATAGTCCTTTGCATCAAGCTCTGTTGTGCATTGTGCACAAAGTTACACCTTTACCCACCTCAAAGTCCATTCCACCAATCGCTACCACTCCCTCAGCACATGATGTGCCTGTGCTTGATATCTACAAAGCTGTGACATGAACTTTATGCATATGTTTAAGAAGCAATACTGGTTTGGCCTCCATCTGCAAGACTTTTTAGTTTAACTCCACTGACCCTCTGCCTTTGTCTGGTACTACTTTGATGTCTTCCTAAGGTGAGGAATCTATGTTTAGATATATTCTTCAGAAAACCAAGTTACTCACCTTAGATATCGCTATTTCTTTTACATACCCTATTTAAATGCCAAGTCCTCACTGCTCTTTCACCTCCTCATTCTGTAGAATGGGCTCCTTTTAACATCCAAAAAAGACCATAGTAAGTAATCATCAAAATATCACCAACAATTGTTCACGGTCTGAGTCTGAGGGCACGGATAGCGAAAGAAATAAGAAACTGATGTCAATGAGCAGGAGATAATTCCAATTAGGAAATCTGTATTCCTAATGTCTGTGCATCTGGCCCTAAAAGAAGCTTGTATTTTAATTATAGGGAAGTGTCTCTTTGTAATGTTTCAATAAAAATAAACCCCACATAGAAGACATGTGCAACACTATGTCGTGTGTGAGGATACAATAGTTTTTTGGCAGTCAGATTTAAAAAAAAAACAATTCCAGCTTTTCTCCTGAATTGATTCCTAATGGTTATGGAAGTTAGAGAGGCTGTCTCGAGGAACATGTCCCTCTGCAATTGAAACAGGGATAACATGTCAAAATAAAATATAAAATAAAAACTATAAGTTCTTGTTAGAGATTGCAAAAACTCATTTTGGTTTTATAGATGGACAGCCCCTCCTTTAAGAAACAGGCAGCATGAAATATGTGGTATGTGCTTGAAATATGCTGTGAGATACATTTGGTATGCAACCCATGTTTACTTGCTACGTATGTGCCAGTCAGGATTAACCTGATTACGAAAGAATATTTTTATCTGAGGAATTTATTTTCCATCCCTTTTTACAGGTAGAAATCAGCAGCCTGGCAGCGATATAGAGGCCTTGGATACTGTGTTGATTGAGGCTGTTACAAAACTGGTAGACCTGGCAGCCCTACCGGACACAACTACAGCTGAGATAGTTGGGTCAGTATGAATATTTGGAGGAGTAATAGATTTCTTTGTAGATTTTTGTTTTATCCGCATGGTTGATAATGAAATCTGGATGGATGTTGCTGTGAGATGATGAGAAACTACATTTAGGTCTGGATATGGGAACCGTAAGGCATAGTTCCCTGGGGACAGATTTTCAGGTATCTGGTTTAGAGTGAGGTGGTGATTGTGAAGGAAAAGACTTTAGAAGGAACATTGTAAGACAAAATGTCTGGCTTTTCTGGGAAAATGTAAGACGCTGGTCATTTTGATGATTTGAGGGTTGTAGCCCACAATATTGTATTGCACACATAAAAAACAGTTTGTCCATGATGGGACCATACCAGAAAGATGGGGCACTCACTATGTGCAAACCGCCATCAAGTAAGTGTCAAATTCATCTCCATATTATGACCCCAACACTCTCTCTGGTCCCGCACTCCCTCACTTCAGCCACTTCACCCCAGTCTCAATACTCTAAAAAAGATCACATCACCAGAGATATTAATATAATAAATTGCTAAGATACCATAGGACGTGCTGTTGACAATCAAAATACAAATCACACTCCATAACTGACCCACCCTATTCATCTTACAGGCCACCTCATACCTTCTTCTTTGACAAGCTCATATATGTAATTTCCTACGGGTGATAGCCAGTAGGTAGTTTAGTTAGGACCAACTTTTCCCATAGACAAAGCCTTTTTTGTTTTGCTAATAACTTTAGCACCGTTTGATGAATCTTCAAAACACTTCCCAAAAAAAGTGGCATACTTTGCCAAACTGCATGGAACGTTTCCAGGTGATTTGTCAAGTGGGGGCCAAGAAAAAGGGTGCATCCCAAATCAATTTTCCCCCAGGCAGTGTCTATGGGGATTTTGCAATTTTTAGACACTGGTACAGGCCGAACAGCTTAACAGATTTACAACAAATCTGTCAGAAAGCTAGCTCCTGGTCCAGAAAGAGTCCTTTTTATAATTTGGTGTGAATCTGTTCCGTAGTTTTGGAGTTATTAAATAAATCAATCTTTGTATATCTAGGGGTGCCTATCCTCCATGAATTTGCAGGTCCCCCTAACATCCAATTATATATTACTTTACGTTAAAAAAGCTTACAAATTCACTGAAAAAAAATGTTACAGGGACATTATAGTTTAGTTCATGTTTTACCCACAGAAATTCAGCAGTTATGGATATACCTATAATTATACTTATCTGAAGAAAATATAACTTGTGCCATTAAGTAACTTTTGGTGGACGGGCTTTAGTTTCTTAACTTAAATATAACGTTAAGTATTACTACAACTACTAAATTTCTATGGTTTTGTGTGGGTAAAACGTGAACCTCACTATAACGTCCCGGTAACCTTTGGTCTTTTTTCAGTGAATATATATATATATATATATATATATATATCTATACTAATATTATAAAGGAAGAACTTTGAACCTTTGAGGCGGGTAAACTCGGGAACCACAGCGCCAATCCACACACCCGATACATCGTTGTAAGCGTGAGTGTGTGCAGATGGACATAGGCTATATAAACTTAATAAATATACGATATTTAGAACATTTACCGAAAAAAAGTAGTCCCTTGGAAGAAGCGCCGGCTGCGACGTGCGTGCTGACGTGAGGAGCGCGGGGAGGAACGGCGTCCAGGAGCGCGAGGAGGACCGGCGGACATGGCGTGGGGAGGAGCGGTGAGGAGCGGCGGACAGGCGGTGAGAAGCGGCGGTCAGGCGGTGAGAGCGGCGGACAGGCGGTGAGGAGTGGCAGGCAGGCGGGGAGGAGCGGTGAGCGGCGGATGAGGTAGGTTATTTATTTATTTATTTAGGAGCGGTGAGCGGCGGAAAAATTAAGCAAAAATGACAATCGTGAGCAAGATGAAGCAAACGGAGCATTACAAAAGTGAGCCAAACGGTGCATTACAGGAGGTAAAAGTTACGTGTGCAGGTTACAAAAGCGTACATCGTGAGCAAGAGGAAGCAAACAGAGCATTACAAAAGTGAGCCAAATGGTGCATTACAAGAGGAAAAAGTTACATGTGCATGTTACAAAAGCGTACAAAGGTATAATACTGTATTACAGGAGGAAAAAGTGATGTGTGCAGGTTACAAAAGCGTACAAAGTAAACATAGAGGTATAATACTGCAATATATGGAGGAAGGCTCCGGGGGACCCACAGACAACGTCGGGGCAGGAGGGGGCCCTGAAGCCTAATTTCTCCCAGACAACGTCGGGACGGGCTGCTAGTATATATATATTTATATTTTATATATATATATATATATATATATATATATATATATATATATATATATATATATATATATATATATATATATATATATATATATATATGTATGTATATATTCCATATATATTGTATTTTCCATGCCTTTTATACCATTGCATACTACATCACTGATAGCATGTGAAATTATAGCATTCATAACTACACTTCAAACTTCTCAAATTACATTACTTGTCACAACATAATGCATGGCAGAGTAGCGGGTTATAGTTAATGTTGTCTGTTTTGGGAGCTGTATAGAGTGTGTATGCCCCCGCACGGCCACCAGCTGCTGTGTGTGCCCCTTAGCCTTGTCCCTGCCGCGCTGCCTGCCTCGCCGCCGGCTGACTCTGTTGTCGTTTGTTTTTATTTTGTTTTGTCCGACATTTGTGCTTGTCATACTGTTTTGTATCATACTGCATTTCTTGCCCGTGTTAGCGTTTTTTTTCCCTTAGTGCCGGTTATTTTTCAGCTTTTTCAGCTTGTGTCCTTCCTGTTTGGCCGCCTACCTCGCCGCCCTCCGTCTTCCCTCCCCGCTCCCCGCTTCCCGCCACCACCGCAGACCCCGCCCCTTTTTTCCTTCTGTTCCCTCCCCGCTCCCGCCTCCCAGCTGCTCCGCCCACCCGCGCACTTGGCCTTTAAATGGCGACCGTGCGACACAGGTAAGTGTGACCCACTTGTGGGACACCCCCGCGCCGCACGGCCACCAGCTGCTGCGTGTGCCCCTTAGCCTTGTCCCTGCCGCGCTGCCTGCCTCGCCGCCGGCTGACTCTGTTGTCGTTTGTTTTTATTTTGTTTTGTCCGACATTTGTGCTTGTCATACTGTTTTGTATCATACTGCATTTCTTGCCCATGTTAGCGTTTTTTTTTCCCTTAGTGCCGGTTATTTTTCAGCTTTTTCAGCTTGTGTCCTTCCTGTTTGGCCGCCTACCTCGCCGCCCTCCGTCTTCCCTCCCCGCTCCCCGCTTCCCGCCACCACCGCAGACCCCGCCCCTTTTTTCCTTCTGTTCCCTCCCCGCTCCCGCCTCCCAGCTGCTCCGCCCACCCGCGCACTTCGCCTTTAAATGGCGACCGTGCGAACGCGCAGCGGTCACGCGCAGCGGGCGCGCCGATTGTGCGCCGAAGGCGCGCCAAAGGTAAGCCCGTCTGCGCCCGTCCGTGACCGGATCGCGATCAGCGCCAGGACCCCTGGCCCCCGAAGACCTCGACCGACCCGCCTGACGTACTCCGCCGCCACCCTCATCGCTCTCAACTCCGGCCGACTCCCAGATTGCCATCAAGCCACACCACGACGCACCCACGGACCTTCCAGCTGCCACGCCTGCAAATTCACCTGCATCCGGACCTGCCTCACACCAGCACCCGCCAAGCCGAACACCAGCAGCACCCACCTCAAGTGCATCCTGCTCAACACCCGCTCCGTCCACAGACATGCCATCGAACTCTGGAACCTCCTAGACGCCACAGCCCCTGACGTGGCCTTCCTCACGGAGACCTGGATGAACGCCTCTTCAGCTCCCGACATCGCCATCGCTATCCCAGAGGGCTACAAGATCGTCCGGAGGGACCGCAACGCCAACCAGATGGGAGGAGGCATCGCCATCATCCACAAGAACACCATCCGTCTCACGACCAGCACCGACAACACCCTGACCACCGCCGAACACCTGCATTTCCAGATCCACACCAACCCGAACACCACCCTCAGAGGCACCCTGATCTACCGACCCCCTGGACCACGCACACAATTCAGCGTCAGCCCGCATGCCCTCCCCTCCGCTGACTACATCCTCCTGGGGGACCTCAACTTCCACCTGGAGAACAACAACGACCGCAACACCACCACCCTGCTGGACAACCTCGCTAACCTGGGACTCAAGCAACTGGTGTCCACCCCCACCCACCTCGCCGGACACACACTCGACGCAGTCTTCTCTTCTAGCACAGACATCGACTTCAGCCACGCCACAGAGCTTCAATGGACGGACCACAGCTGCGTCCACTTCACCTTCAAGAGAACAACGACCCACCACCACCAGCAACAGGCCGCCCGCAGAAGCTGGAACAAGATCACAGCAGACCAGCTCGCCACCTCCCTGAGCCAGCACCCTCCTGCCAGCTCAGCGAACCCCAGCCAGGCCGCCGACAACCTCACGAAGTGGATCAGCATCTGCGCGGACGAGCTCGCCCCGCTGAGGACCCCGCCCAGCAGACCCGGAAGCAAGAAAGCCCCGTGGTTCACCGACGAACTCAAGAGCTCCAAGAAGAACTGCCGAGCCCTCGAGAAAGTCTGGAGAAGGGAACCTACACCGGACAACAGGACCTCCTTCAAACTTGCCACCCGGAAGCACCACCAGCTGATCCGCGCCGCCAAGAAAACAGCATTCAAGGAACGGTTGGACAACAACGCACACAACTGCAAGGAACTCTTCAACATCGTGAAAGAGCTTTCCAACCCCAGCGCAGGAAACAACGACATCACCCCATCGCAAGACCTCTGCAACTCCCTCGCTTCATACTTCCACAACAAGATCGCGGACATACACAACAGCTTCAACAACCAACCAACGCACACCATGACCGAACAGCCACCCCCCACCACCACCCTCCACGCCTGGACCCCGATCAGCACCGAAGACACCATCCGCACGATGAACTCCATCCACTCCGGATCACCGACCGACCCCTGCCCTCACCACGTCTTCAACAAGGCCGACGCTGTCATCGCACCCCACCTGCGAGACATCATCAACACATCATTCGACACCGCCACCTTCCCTGAGAGCTGGAAACACGCCGAACTCAGCGCCCTACTCAAGAAACCAACAGCGGACCCCACCGAACTCAAGAACTACCGCCCCATCTCGCTCCTCCCGTTTCCTGCCAAAGTCATCGAGAAGACCGTCAACAAGCAGATGGCCGCCTTCCTCGAGACGAACGGATCCCTCGACCCCTCACAGTCCGGCTTCCGAGCCAATCACAGCACCGAGACCGCCCTCATCGCCGCCACCGATGACATCCGAGCCCTGATGGACAATGGAGAAACAGCGGCCCTCATCCTCCTAGACCTCTCCGCGGCATTCGACACGGTCTGCCACAGCACCCTAGTACAGCGCCTCAGCAACATCGGAATCCAGGACAAGGCGCTGGAATGGATCATCTCCTTCCTCGACGGAAGAACACAGAGAGTCCGCCTACCACCGTACAAGTCAGAGGCCTCTGAAGTCATCTGCGGCGTCCCTCAAGGATCATCTCTGAGCCCCACCCTCTTCAACGTCTACATGAGCCCCCTCGCGGCCATCGTACGCAAACACAACCTCAGCATAATCTCCTACGCCGACGACACCCAGCTGATCCTCTCCCTGACCAACGACCCCGCCTCCGCCAGAGCCAACCTGCACGAAGGGATGAAAGAGGTAGCCGAGTGGATGACGACCAGCCGCCTGAAACTGAACTCTGACAAGACGGAGGCTCTGGGCTCTTCCCCCTCCGCCTGGGACGACTCCTGGTGGCCTCCCGCCCTGGGCACCGCACCCAAACCGACAGACCATGCACGCAACCTGGGCTTCATCCTGGACTCCTCCCTCTCCATGACCAGGCAAGTCAACAACGTCTCCTCGGCGTGCTTCAACATCCTACGCATGCTACGGAAGATCTTCCGGTGGATCCCCACCGAGACCAGGAAGACCGTCACCCAGGCCCTCGTCACCAGCCGACTGGACTACGGCAACGCCCTCTACGCCGGTACCACCGCCAAGCTCCAGAAGAGACTCCAGCGGATCCAGAACGCCTCAGCCAGACTCATCCTCGACATCCCACGAACCAGCCACATCACCGGACATCTGAGAGACCTTCACTGGCTCCCCGTCAACAAAAGAATCACCTTCCGCCTCCTCACCCACGCACACAAAGCCCTACACGACCAAGGCCCGAGCTACCTCAACAGCCGGATCAACTTCTACGCTCCCAAACGCCACCTCCGATCAGCCAACCACGCCCTCGCCGCCGTCCCCCGCATCCGAAGAGCGACTACAGGAGGAAGGTCCTTCTCCTACCTGGCCGCCAAGACCTGGAACTCCCTCCCGACCGACCTGCGCCTGACCCAAGACCACCTCTCCTTCAGGAAGAAGCTGAAGACCTGGCTGTTCGAGCAGTAGCGGCACCCCCCCCGCGCCTTGAGACCCTACGGGTATGTAGCGCGCTCTATAAGTGTCACTGATTGATTGATTGATTGATTGTAACGAGGTCCGCTACTTAGATTAATTTGCAGGTGGTGGATGAATTGTAACTGACAGTTATACCTATAGCTTTCTAATTTTTACAGGTTGTGTAGTTTAAACTTGGTTTGTGTAGGGAAAATACGGTTTCCTAACTATAACTAAGCTTCAACCTTTGGTTATTTAAATTGATTTTCAATGTTTTTTAAAGATTTTAAAATAAAAATATGTTTCAAATTGTAGAGTCCAGTGTCGCAGGTGGAGAGTTGTTATGTGGAGTCTCATACAGTACAGTGGAGGAGAGTGTTGAAAAGTCTATTGTCATTGTCATTAACCTATTAAAATGTAATACGGATAAGACAGACATTGTAGTCTTTGGTCCATCTATGCCAGAGCTAAGGAGATCCTTTTGGCCGAAGGCCGCTCCTCTCCCTGGTCTTCAATAAGATTCTGTAAAGAACTTAGACATTAAGTTATATAGAGCCCTCTCCTTTCTATCACAGATCCAGGCTCTTATAGGTTCCGTCTTTCGGCTGCTATGGATATTGAAAGAATTCCTGCCCCTGCTGTTAGAGGGTTCAAGAGAATGGTAATCCAAGCATTAATAACTTCCAATTTGGACTACGGGAATGCTCTTTACCTGGGTCTAACTGAGTACCTTCCGGGTAGACTTCAGGTGGTGCAGATTTAGGCAGCCCGCATGCTCCTTAATCGGCCCTTAGAACACATTTGTCCTGAGTCTCACAGGGAGGGATGAGGGGCTTGGTAGGTCATACAGGCCCGGGGATACTGGTAAAAGAGAAAGGGTATGCTGTTCCTAGAGGGGCCTGGGTGGGAAATGGGGGGATCAATTGTGGTACATAGCTCCAAAGGGAGTTTATTCTATGTGACCGGCCCAAGATAATTGAAAGATCTCCTGTCTGTTCTAAACCAACACATTTTGGGAACTCTAGCCAAACGTTTGGAGGAGGAATATAGAGTTCTAGAAGGGGTGCCGTCATGAATCCTCTCTCTCAGATACCCGGCACCAGAGCATAGATAGCTTTGTGAAAAAGGACCATGGATTTAGACAGAATCCTTTTTTTTTTATGGGAAGCCAGTGGAAAGCATTCAGATGAGCAGAAAAATGTGTTGGTAAGAGAGAAAGGGTATGGTTTTCATAGAGGGCACGAGGGAGAAATGTGACAGGCCACATCAGTAATGACAGTTACAGACAGGTGCTAGATAGAGCAAGGGAGTACGTGCTTGTTCAGGGATACCTCCAATAAGGAGCAAGGGCCCTCACGCACCCCGAGGGGTGTCATGCTTCATCATAGGGCAGCTCCTCATTGGGCCTGCACTACAATGCCCAATGGGCCCCGCAGTGGGGCTCTTTGCCGGAAGCCTTCTCGGTTTGCCTTTGTGAAGCGAAATTATGTTTTTTGAGGGTGCCTATTTGTAGTGAGTAGAAATGGGATTCTGTGCGTGTCGTTTAAAATGGCTGTTGGCTACTCCAAACACAATTTATTCAAGGAGTACCTGGGCCATGAATAAATACAGACTAAAGAGCTGTGGACCGAGGAGGGAGGATTAAACCCGTCTCAGTTCTTGGTTCTTAGTTGTGCAGGGGGTCAACATGTTTCGTACCGTATTAGTCCATAAGGATCTAGGCATTTCTTCAGGACCTGTAATGATTTTGCCAAAAGGGAGTAAAGAGTCACGTCCCCTCTAGTCAGGATACAACAGTAGTCCTAAATTGTAGTGAAAACAAAAGGGACAATTATACGTTCTGGAAGATTGTGCACCTGTAAGAGATGGATCAAAATCAGTTAATAAATATATTGGCAGCTGGGAGTGGCCTGGTTCACAATGATAAAGAAACCATGAGATCATGGCGGGAGAAATAGGCATGTGAGCACCTAAACAGAATAGGATAAAAACAGACAGGCGAGCACCTACACAGGATAGAATAAAAAACACAGTGGTCATGATAAAGTGTTGTTAAAAATAAATCTTTATTCTCTTTTGTAAGATCTGGAAGGTCCACATATGAATATGCAGTTCCATAACCCAAACATGCATCTTCTCAGTGAGTATGTGGTGAGGCCACGTGGTTCAGCTGCTGTCGCAGGGCAGTGTAACCTGGGGAGTAGACGTATACCCGTGAATCTGAGCCCAAGCATGTGTCCTATGTAGTCTCTGCCACCAATGAACTCACCTAAATAGGGGGCTGTTCTGCCCCAACAGAGACAAGCCGGCATGCTCACTGCGTGGAGAGAAAAAATAATCTGCAAATATAAATGTTAGAATCGTAAAGGGTTAGTCAAGAAAGACAACAGGTCACTGGTGGGGACCCTCTGTGGTGGGGAGACCAATATTCATCTCCCGAATGGCAACAGGAAGGAGAGGGCGTCGTCTGGGTGCACCAGGGAGTATGGCAACTGGGAAGGAAGGGTGCCGCCTGAGGGCACCAGCGGTGTTCATCATCGAAATGGATAGGTCCATACGGTGTGGCGATTATCTCCAAAAAGCGGGTGGTTTATGTCTAGACCGGCATGGCCTGTTACCGGTGCAGTCAAAAAATAACTCCCTTTGGGGTACTATACTAGCATACCAACAGTGCATTCACCACACACATCATACTCAAGCACCCTTGGGTCAATTTATCAGTTGCCAGTAAGTCAGATCCAAGTCCACTTTCTGCAAAATTATATATCTATTAGGAAGTCTGAATGTGCCTCTGTTCTCACTAATTTCTTTTACAAGTTCATCAGAGTCCCTCATTTTTCGCCTTTATTAGTAATCACTGTAAACGTATTGCCTGTTCTGGTATTGATAATTTTCTCAAACTGGTCATCATTAAAACCAAATGTTTTCAATTGATCCATCTGCGCTGGGGCTAAGACAGAATACACTATGTGTAGTTCAGTAAGGGCGTTGCCTTAACTCTCTCGGTCACCAGGGCTGTGCTTTGAACCTCTAAAGAAGAGAGGGGTCCAACACTCCAAAGGGACAGGACACCACAAGAACGGGAAAGTAAAAAAAGAACTCACTCTGGGGTATTATATTAGCATACCAACAGTACATTCACCACACACATCCTACTCAAGCACCCTTGGGTCAATTTATCAGTTGCCAGTAAGTCAGATCCAAGTCCACTTTCTGCAAAATTATATATAACGTTTTTAATTTTTATTAAGTTGGTTCAGAAAATTGTATATATTAAAACACCTTTTCGTATTAGAAACAATACATCATAATACATATTAAAAACACAAAGAATTTAAAAAAGCTAATATAATTGCATTTGAAGAAAAATCGAGAGTTCAAAATTCATTGACGCATAACCATATTAACACATAACAATGGATTCAATACTACATTCATAGATTCTGTCATATATTACAAGGAAACGTGTTTTTGTAGGCCAAGAAAAAGCGACGCGTTTTGGAGGATTTACATGGTTCCAACCTCCTTCCTCAGGCTTCCAGTATTTGGTTATGACAGCAGTATCTATATACAAAGAAACATTTATTTTACGAATCCTGCAAAATTGTTACATAAAAAACATAATATGATTGAACATGAACCAACCATCTAGCATCATCCTACATATATTAATATTTTGCCAAAGTGTTCTAACAATTCTAAACAATTTTTTTAAAAAACGCATTAATAGACCAAATTCCTTGAGTTACTGGCACTGAACATGCTTCAAGACCCTTCAAACATCCATCTGATGAAATCAACTGGATCAAAACCATCTGATTCACTCTACCATAGTCTTATCACTCACTCGATAAAACCAATCCACATCATACAAGATGGGCCAGTTACGCTCCATCCTGATTACTGATACACCACATCTGTGGGATATGTACACCCCTAAGCCTGTTTATCTGGAGTGCACTGCTTTATATGAAATGAGTCTGTGCATTTCTGCTAAGGATGCTTGCTACCTTGGCAACCCTTGTTGCAGTTTCAAGAATGTATGTATATATATATATATACCCATTTATGGTTACATATTTTAGTAATAATAGATAGGCTCCATTGAACTAAGAATCCTGCCTTATCATTGTAAAATAGGAGTGCAGGTACACCCATATGATGCCTCCTGGCTCCATAACCAATATCCTAACATGGTTACATCTCCTCAAAGATCACTCACTAATATCAACGTTTGCCTGACAGTCCTAGGGATACTAAAATGATATATAAATACCCACCAGGCTATCACTTAATCCATATATTATCTTGAAGAAATCATTTCAATCAAAGTTTATTGGAATCAGGCTTGGTGATCACTGCCAGTGCCAATCGAATCTTTATATATCCTAAAATAGGAAAGCCTCAGTCAATACTTCATAGTTGCAATTTAGTTTTGTATTACACAGTTGTCTAAAGTAGCATATTTGCTCCAGTTAGAAAATGCACTCGACAACTCTAAAGTTGTAACCTACCATTGATATTGATAGTCGGTGCGTGTGAACGAGGAACAATCTCAATAATTAAAAGCCTCCTATAAATAATAGGTATCAATCCTGCAAATGAAAGGGGTCCACATGTTAATGACTCACCCTTAATATGATAACAACTTTCATAACTCATTAAAACGGGTATAAGATGCAACACATACCTTCGTAATATAGGATGAGTACGTACTCAATGCCTTCATTGGAGTGTTATAGAGGAAGTTTCTCGTCTGTCCGGTTTTGAAAAACATTCTGTGTCAGATATCATTTTAGCCTCAAAGAAGAATTTCGTCAGCTGCTGGCTCTACAGCGACCTGACTTAGTAAGGCAATATATACATGTCTTATAACCCTGCTCACAAGCCTAATACCAATACTTCATGCCAATCGTCACTATGCCTCTTTCGAATGGGCTAATGTATATATCACGATTACTCAATACGAACGGCATAATGTGCTAGTACGATAAAATGCCCTGAAGGCATATTATACGCTATCAGTATCCATATTACACTAATCATGTTAAGAATTCTACAACAGGCTAACCTCTAAGAAAACCTCCCCCAGAACACGGACTGTAAAGACTATGTATGTGGCCCCGGTCTAAAAAAAAACCTGCCTGAACAAAGTCACAAATGAGCTTTAAACGGCATCTTGGGGGAAGGGACAAACTTACCGGGATTACCAAATCTCCTGCATCCTCACAGTCAACATCCATTAACCTCTGCCTTCCTGCCATTCCCTTTTATGCACAGGAAAATCAGGCAGAAAGAGTGCCAACCCGCATATTCACGCAGACGGTATAGAAATAGGACTGAACTCTCCGTGAGCCGAGCACCATTTCTTTTTTATTTATTTAATATTTTATTGAAAAAAAACAACAGCAGAGTCATCATCCAGTTAATCAAGCAATGCAATACAGAATCAAATATATCAGGCATGCACAGAAAGAAATCACTTTAAAGATCATTACATCGTCTCGATCCAGCCTTATCCATTGCCATTTCCACAGAGGGGGAGGTACATATCTCTCCTCTAAACACGTTCCAGTGTCCCCACGTTTTATCCCACTTCTTGGGGCACCCTCTGATCTTCAATACAGATTTTTCGGCCAGCATGCATCTATCCATTTTGGCCACCCAACCCACCAGGAGAGGCCTCTGGGGGGCACCCCAGTGCATTGCCACTGTGCGCTTCACCAACAAGAAACTCAAGGCTACCCATTGAAGCTCCACTTCTGTGAGGTCTGTAGGACCCCATATATTAAGAATCCCTTCCTTAGGGGAAAGAGGAATGGGCTTCCCCACCGCTTCTGTCATTTTACGAACCGCCCTGTCCCAAAACTGTTGGATAACTGGACATTCCCACAGGACATGGTAAAAGTAGCCAGGAAGGCCGCAGCCACGGAGACACATCCCCTCCGGGCGTCTTCCCAACTTGGCCAGGAGGGGGGCAGACATATACGTTCTGTGTAAAATTTTCAATTGGATCAACCTGAAGCGGTAGTTTATTGCTGTTTCCCTGGGGGACATCAGTGCCGATCTCCTGTCGTCATCGTCTAGGTCTCCCACATCTCCCTGCCACTTATCTCGTAGGGCCTGGAAGGAGTTGGACATATTGTTGCATAGTTTACGATACATGCATGATATTGCCTTTGTCTGGAGTGGTTCCGATAGTAGCCTGTCTTCTAGGGGAGAGGCCTCCGGAATGGAGGAGAGGTCTGGCACAGTGGTAGAAATAGCATGTGTAATTTGGAGGTACCTGAATGCCTCGGATTGGGCAAGATCGTGTTTCTGTTGAAGTTCGGAAAAAGTCAATAGTTTCCCCTTGTGAATCAAGTCACCAGTTCGGAGACCCAATAATAGAGGCGCATGTCTGGCAAGGCGATACCCCCATCGTACCATCCTTGAGTTAGTTTATTCAGAGCAATTCGAGGTGCCTTACCATCCCATAGGAGGAGCCGCAGATCGCCCTCCAACGCTCGGAAGAAGGAGTCAGGGAATGGACAATTTTGAAGGACATACAAAAAACGCGGGAGTGCCAACATTTTGAAGAGTGCCGCTCTGCCCGGGAGGGATAGGGGCAACGTACACCAGTGGGAGATGTCGTTACGGAGCCTCTGAAGCGGGCCCTTTAGGTTGTGCTCGTAAAAGCGTTTGGGATCTAGAGTAACAAAAATACAGAGGTATTTGAAGCCGTCCTTGGCCACCGCAATGGCGAATTCTCTCAGAAGAACGGGCAGAGGGCCACGGAGGCAAAACAGGGCTGACTTGGAACAATTGATTGAAAAATCAGAGTATTTTCCAAAATTTCTAATGACATGAAATAGACTGTTGATGGAGGATCTAGGGGAGGAAACATATACAAGAATGTCATCCGCATAGAGGGATATTTTATCAATTGTGTCGTCATTCCATCTCAACCCTTTAATGGAGGCATCCGTACGGATCCTATGGGCTAGAGGTTCCAGTGTGAGTGGAAATAGGAGGGGGAGAGGGGACATCCCTGCCTGGTTCCTCTATGCAACTGGAATTGTCTGGAAGTATGGGCGTTAACCCTTACCTGGCCCAACAAGTCGGTGTAGAGCAATCGGACCCACCGGATGAAAACCGGGCCAAATCTAAAACGTCTCAGGACCTCAAAGAGGTAGGACCACTCTATGGAGTTGAATGCTAGGGTGGCGTTGAGGGATAGAATTGCGGCATCCTCCTGTATGTAGGATTGCCTGCTCAGTACGTTATGCAATCTTCGAAGGTTTAATGCCGTGTTTCGACCCGGAAGGAATACAGATTGATCGTCATGCACTAGGGAGGGGAGGACTGTAAGGAGTCTGGTAGCCAGGAGTTTGGCCAGAATCTTGACCTCAGCGCTAATGAGAGCAATCGGCCTATAAGAGCCACCGTCAGTGGCTGGCTTGTTGGGTTTATGGATGACTGCTATTGAGGCCAGGCGCTGGTCCAGTGCCAGACTACCCCGTTCAAGACTTTCTTCAAACATAGCCTTAAGTGTGGAATCACTTCTTGGGCCATCCCCTTGAGAAATTCAATGGGGACACCATTAGGCCCCATAGCCTTGCCCGAGTTAATAGCAAAGAGGGCGCTCGTAAGCTCCTCGGTTGTGAGAGCAGCGTCCAATGCTTCTCTATCTGAGTCAGAGAGAGTCTGCAACTGCATTTCGTCCAAAAGGAGTCGGGATTCGTCTGCTGAGTAGTATGCTCTAGAGGAGTAGACCTCCTCTAGGTGGTCTGCAAACGCCTCAGCAATGTCCAATAGGTCCGTGATGCGCGAGGCATCAGGACGAATCAGCAGCGGAACCCATCTAGAGCCCTGTTCGCGGCGTTCTAGCCAAGCGAGCATTTTACCTGCTCTGTCTCCCAGCTCATAGTCCCGGTGGCGGGTTTGCAACAGTTTCGCTTGAGCTTTTTCTAGGGCCAGCATCTTGTATTCTGCTTGTTTCAGTCGAAGACGGGCAGCTGTCTCATCGGACGGGGTAGCGTTGAGGTCAGATTCTAGGTGGAGCAACTCTGATTCAGTCTGAAGTAGCAGCTCGGCCTGCTTATGTTGATATCCAGCCATAAGAGCTAGCGCTCTCCCTTTGATGACGGCTTTTTATGCTTCCCAGATCGTAACAGCCGATTGGACCGAACCAAGGTTCTTGGCAAAGTAATATTCAGTGTGTTCGAGCAAGCTGTCTCTAATGTCAGGAATTTTCAGGAGCCATGGGTTGATAACTATGAGGCCCCTGGTCATCTGTCGATGATAGGTGAGTTCGACAGTGAGAGGAGAGTGATCCGAGATACCTCGGGGAAGTCCCTTTGGGTCGTGAAATAGGCCAACATCCACCATGTGGCAAAAAATATAGTCAATACGGGACATACTGTTGTGGGCGTTGGAATAATACGTGCAATAAGGAGTGTCTGGGTGAGATTATCGCCAGAGGTCCTCTAACCCCATCGCCTGCGCAAAGTCCAAAAGGTCCAAACTCTGTTTATGGGAGCCCCGTTTGGGGTGTCGATCTATAGTGTCGTCCATAGTCATATTAAAGTCCCCAACAATAACCAACGTGCCCTGGGGGAGGGCTAATCACAGTTGTTCTAAAGTCGTCAGGGCATCCTTACTCAGTGCTGGTGGGATGTAGGCCGAAATAATGTTTAGGTGTCGCCCCCTCCCATGTGGTCTCGGCCACCGCAAAGCGGCCCTGGGGGTCTGCCCATGTCTTTGTACAGGTAAGTGGAAGGTTTTTCTTGACAAGGATACGAGTGCCTCGGGAACCAGAGGTGAAACCAGCGTGCACCAAGTTTGTACCCCCCACGATGGAGTGCCCGACACATGTTGCCCATCAGGTGTGTCTCTTGAAGTAGCACCAGATCAGGAGTGTGACGTTGGAGGTATTGCAGCGTCACTCCTCTCTTTATCTTGCTACCCAGACCATTGATATTCCATGTCATGAGGGTGAGCGCCCTAGTACGGGATTGCGTCAGATAACAGGGGATCAGATAAGAAAGTAATTGGCCTAAAAAGAAAAAACAAATCTGTCACTATCACATCCACAACACAATTTTCTTTATAAGCATTAGTACATTCACTGTTGGGTAAAACCCATGGTTCATTACTCAAATGAGAAAGAAAAAATCTACTTCTTAGGCAAGAGGCCAGAGAAATCTAATAGTATAAAAGCAAGATGTTCTATCGTTCCTGAATAAAGGGTCGCACTATCTTATAATGATCCCCTGTTATCTGCACTAATTCGATGTACAAGGTCCTGATGAAGGTGGCTTACCCACCGAAACGCGCGTAGACCCACCACAAGGGCCAACAACTACACCTTGGAGCCCTTGCACCACAATTAGCGCAGCCATCTTGCTAATTGGAATCCAGTTCCTTCTCTCATCTGTGTATGTGGTATGAATGTAGTATGATTGTTAGCACGTAAGTGAGTTGCTGTGTATGATTGTCCTTCAGGGGAATTTTCATTAATTTGTTATGGATTTTAAAACTGGTTGTCTTCCTTTATGAATTTTTTCAGACACTTTGTGTATTCCTTATGAATTGTATAAAAAGATTCGTTGATCAAAAATTTATATGTATTTATACCCACATAAAAACAAAATAGAATAAGTAAATAAAAATATATATTTTTTGAAGGAACTTCGTTGGTACCTTTTCTCTTTCTGTCACATCTTGTGTTGATTCATTAGAGATGCACTCACAATATTGAATTATACGGCCACTGCAGGAACATCCTTCTAGCTTTGTGTATTGCCCTCCCAACCATAAACGGGGACGCTGGTTAGCCTGTGATACCTCTCGCCTGAGAGTGGAGGAGTCATTTTTGGGCGATGAACTGCAAGAGTCAAATGAAACTTGGTGTGCACTAGAGCATATCATAAGGAGCGTAGCAGTCAAATGGCGAGCCAGAGCCTCTGAAGAATGAAAGAGGGAGGGAAGGAAGGAGGGGGGGGGAGACGGGGTCGAGACTTAAACTCAGGGCCTCACAATTCAAAAACCCGCAAAGCCCTAGATAAGAAGGAAGTGCACAGCGCGAGAGTTCCAGCAGTCCAACCCAGTGTCCTGGTGTCATCCGCGGTAATAATAGTTGACTGCGGTATATCAAGTCCATATCATGTACATACTAGCGCTAGGACAATTATAAGTCATCAGGGAAAAGAGGGGAGGGGGGGTTGAGACATCTGGGTCAAGGAATCGAAACAAATGGCTAAGGCTGCCCACTGTCACTCAAATGAAGAAGCATACCATACTGGACTACACGACATCAACAAGGGAGTTTCAACAGTCCACCTTCAAGTGTTCTGGAGATCTTACTATTCATCCTGGGTGACTGCAGTAAAGAGTTCAGGGCTCTCCGGTTGTGGATCTCGCTCGGAGCGGAAACCAGTAGCTCTATGTTCGCCTGGAGTCTGTCCTGCCCGGCGCCAGCCCTCTAGCCAGTCCCACACCTCACTCGGAGACAAAAAGAACCAGGCCCGTCCTTCCGATTCCACCCGCAGTTTGGCCGGGAACAGCATGGAGTATTTTATGTGTTGATCTCGTAGTGCCTTTTTAACTTCCAATAAACTGTGTCTCCTGGCTTGCACTTTCATCGTGAAGTCTGGAAAGAATGTGATATGGGTTTTTTCTAATCTTATCGGTTAACCAGCCCTTGCCCTTTGAAGGATGACGTCCCGGTCTCTGAAGTTGAAGACCCTTGCAATGATGGTTCGGGGGGCCCCCGGCTTCGGCTTCCCCCCCGGGACTCTGTGGGCTCGGTTAATGGAGAAATAGTTTGACAGTTTTTTGGGCTGGAGGTGCTTCAAGACTAATTCTTTGACAAAGAGGCCGGCTGCGGGATCCTCCATCCTCTCAGGTACCCCCAGGATGCAGATGTTGTTCCGTCTCGCCCGCCATTAATACTCGTCCAGGAGGTCTCCCATTTGTCGCTGCTGCTGTTGGAGTTGCGCCACTTGTTGCTGCAGGGTGGAGGTGTCGTCAATAAGTGCTGCGGTTTTCACCTCAACGTCACGCACTTTGGAGTCCATTTTGCGGAAGTCGGCGCGCAACAGTGTCACCTCTACATTCACTGAGTCTATGCGAGTCTCCAGGGAGGACCGGACCCCCGCTATTGCCTCCAAGACATCTTCGAGGGTTAGGGCCTTTGCTGATGGAGCTGGGGAGACAACCTGTGGAGGGACGTCTGATGGAGGATTCTTACCGTCTCCCTTATTTCTGCAGGAAAGTTTATTTATTTGCCTCTGCATGGAGTTCTTGTTACCCTTAGCAGAAGCCATCAGAACGGCGGATAAGGGACCTCGCTTCGGGCCAGCCACCAAGGAGATATACAGTCAATGGACAGAGAGATCCGAGCCTATGAGCGGTGGCAATAGAGGAGATGACAGTGAGCCCCCAGGTAGCACTACAGCAGCAGTGCTGTATGGATGGCTTCAGGCAATGAGACAGGGAGAGCTCGCCCAGCTTAAGGTCGTCGATTGCACTTTGCACCGCTGCCCCGTCGGGAATTCTTGAGGTTCGCCCCCAAGTGTTCATGTACCCCGGTATGGTCTACTGGATACCGCTGGCCAAAACAATGGATGCGTCATCTGGGGTGGGCCCACATCAAGGCTTTGGTTTGCGTCTTCACAGGGACTCGTCAGCGTAGGCTCCACGTACCTTCAGGCAGGCTCGCAGCTGGGCTCGTAGCTCTCTACCCCCAATTTCTCTCAAGGGAGGCCAGGGATATGTATCAGCGGTGTGAGCCGCGTTGACTGTGGGACCTTAATCCGGCGATTGCGGGGGCAGCTGTGTAGCGGCGCAGCAGGGCCCAGAAGCGCTGTGGCGACGTAGGTGTATTCCTCTGCAGCAGGGTCCGCTGCGGTGGACTCGAGGGAGGATGGCCGCTGTCGTGTTGCCGCCCCCGTTCCGGGCACCTTTGTGGGGCTAAACAAAAGGTCTGGGGCCAGAGGGAGGAGCCACCAGGGTGCCGTGGAAGAAGAGCGGAGCTCCGATGGATGTCGTCAGGCGCCCGGATAGTAGGCTGCAAAGCCGGGGTGTGCCATGGATTGCAGGCCTGGGTCAGGCGGCCTCCCGCACTACACCTCTTGACTCCCTCGTGGGGCCTTCCGGAGTGCGTCGCTGCGCCTCAGTGGATAGGGAGGGCTTCCAGTTACCTCCGGTGGCCCCCGACAGCAATCTTCAGGTTCGGCGGGCAAGGAGGACTCCCGGAGCACTGCTGGGCTAAGGTGCACACCAGGCGCCGTTGTCGATTTTCCCCCTGTATAGGGAGTCTTACGCCCAAAATCGGATCTGTAGGCCGGATAGTCAGGCGAGGGCCAGGGAGCCGCGCTAGCAGGCGACCATTCCCTTCGGCTGTTGGCCACGCCCTGGGGTCACCATTTCTAATGTGAATCAACAACAGACTAAGCTCGATGTGAGCCAAACGCCATCTTAACGTTGTAAAATTCCTAACATGTCCGCCTTACTATCCCATTAGCACCTGTCATAAACGAGTATTGTTAGCGCTCCCTAATATCAAAAACCGAGCATCGCCCACCATCAATTTAAAACTCAATATCGGCCATATGTAAGTCGGGCTAATAACCATTGTAAGTACCTAAATAAGCATCCCACATGTGCCATTGAAATAGCGTCACACTGGCAAAATATAATATAGTATTGAATAAAGGAGTGGAGATAAAGCAATTACATTTCTTCCATATAAATATACCTCTACCAATCACCAATGTATAGATCCAACCTCTTTTCCATATATATTCCTGCCTTCCTATTGAATATGACGGTGTGACAACATATTGGCTGCAAATATATTATATAATCTCAGCAAGCAGCCAATGCTACTCCTACAGCTACCCATCCAACCTGAGGCCTCAAAAATATATATATATATAAGTTGCCATATAAATAATAAGCTGCCTCAAGAATACATTTATATAAGAGTAATGCATTCTACAGCCAACTGCTACCCCAATAGAATGGGTGCCTAAAATAGCTCAAATAGCACTAGTACCCAAATAATTACAGGTTCACCTATACTGGACGGGACACTTATCCAATCAGGATACTATAACTTGACCTTGTCACCTAATCAATTTCTCCCACTCTTCCCTCGAGTTCAGATCTTGCCTCACAGTGTTATAAATAGATATATACCATTGTTCTCTGGCTTTTCACTTTTCTTCCAGGTTTCCGCCTCTTATGTTCATCCACACCTTTTCTAGAATTAACCATTTAAATTCATTTTCTTTATGTCCCTTTTCTAAAAAGTGAGATACTAAGGGAGCATTCAGTTTTTTGGTCTTGATAGCTGACTTATGTTCAGCCCATCAGGTCCTTAGTTCGCGGCCTGTCTCCCCTATATAGGCTAACCCACATGGGCAGTGCAAAAAGTAAATAACAGTTCTGCTGCAGCAATTGTTCAATGTGTGAGCTTCCAATGTACTGCCATTATGTTGTAATTTCTTGGTGGACAGACATTGTTCGCACATCGAACAAGTACCACATGGGACATTGCCCTTCGCTATGGTATTATCAAGAGCTCTCTGTTTTCTTTGGGTGTGTCCCTATAAGTATATACCAACTGGCTGCGTACATTTCTGTTTTTCTTAAAAGCAAATAACGGTGTCTCCAATCTAAGACCTTCTTCCTCATTCAAAATATTCCAATTCCTATTCAGTAAATTTTTTATTTTGTTACTAATGGAGCTGAACTGACTGACAAATACAATTCTTTGCTGTTCCTGTTGTTTTTTGGAAATATTCAGCATTGCATTGCGGTCAAAAAATGTAGCCTGTTTAAAGAGTGTGATATTATTTTTTTGGGGTATCCTCTGTCTCTTAACTTAGTTTTAAGCACTTCCAAATGGTTATAGAAGTCTTGCAGCTCATTACAATTTCTCCTTAAACCAGGAGTGTGGAATTTAATAAAAAATCTACTTGTCCATGGGACAAGTTGCTTCATAAATGTACTTGTCCTATAACAAAATCCACTTGTCCTTTTGGTACTATATAGTAAAAATGTAAATTGATACTTGTATAGCGCACTACTCACCCGCAAGGGTCTCAAGGCACTTGTACGAATACCGCTGTGGAACCCATCCTGGCTTTCCCTGTGAGGCGTCCACTCCTGGGCACCCCCAAGGTGGAGGCCAGGCATCCTTAGCGTTGTGGGGGCCGTTGTGGAGATTAAGCAAGCTATTGCCCAGAGATGCAGAGTGGGACTCCATGATTGGAATAGGCACCGAGGCAAGAATTATCAGGTCCGTGGAATTTTGAGCCCAAGACCCGCCGAGGCGGGGAATTGAACCCTGGTCCCGGGCCAGACCTCTGCATCAGGGTCTTCCGCTCTAACCATTGGCAGCACTCTTATTATATAAGAGCTCCGATATAGCCTCTCTGATTATGCCAGGGCTCATACCTTGAATACTTGAAATCCCCTTATGTTGCCACGTTTCCACAGATCTACATACTGGGGCTGACGGTAGCGGTAAGCAATAGTTCCAGGGTTAGAATGCCCTTTTGAATCTGTGAAAACCTACTAACTTGCATGTTTTAAGGGTCACCAACTCTTTTCCCATATTGAAAAATGTTGGAAATTTACTCTTGACAATGGCAGACGTAAACCTTCTTTCAGAGTTGGAAAAAAGTAGTTGGAGGGAAAGGGAACTTGCAAACAGTCGATTTTCGTATGAGCAAATCTACACATGCAAATTTGCTCATGCTAAAATACAGTTCACATATATTTTCTAGGAGTACTATTTCTTGTCCTACTTCTGTAAATCATTGGGAATTCACGAAAGTATTATACCCGCAGTTGATGCAAGGACATATACCATGGGTGAACTTTTGAGACTATCTTCAATAATTGGGCCCCAATTTGGTCTGGCGTGGACCATAACCTTTTGCGTTTATTAAAATTCTGTCTCTCTGTGTATTGGCTGGCTTCCCTGTCAGTTTCACAAGGCGCATATGGGCACACAAAGTAGTTTTGTTCAGGGCCAGTAACTACTGTGGCAGTGTGTGATTTTTGAGACCAAAAACAATTTTTGCTTTTGCCAATCTATGTTATAACAGTGAGGGTCCGGCAGCTCCCACAACAATAAGGTTTTACAAAACCCATGCCAAAACAAGTCACGCATTGAAAAAACTAAAAAGCTGACCACCAATTTCAGACCTACTGGCTTTGCCAAGACTTGTTTAATTTTGTTTCCCCTAATCTTATTGAAACTGGTTACACTGATTTTCCATTATGAATATTTTAGGGAAATACGAGCATGCATCAACACGTTACTACATGATGCTGCAAAAAAAATGGTAGCTTTATAGTAGTTTAGCGATTTCTTTTCCCCTGCTTTCATTTTTTTTATCATCATTTTTTTGTGAAAGCAAAGAATAATCCAATTTTGCTATCAAGCTTCTGCAAATACTTGCATCAAATCAGAGAGCATTCTGGGAGCATTATACCATAGTCTCATATTTCTAAGCTTTGAAACCCTGTGTACACATTTTTATTCCGAAACCACTATCCGTAGTGCAGTCAGAGCTTACAACATTTACGTTGAGTGCTTACCCTAATAATAAAGGCTTTCATTTAATGAACCATAAATACAAGTTGGAACAATATTAACATATGGATAAAGATATTACCTTAACTGCAGACAGTGCCCTTCACTGATCCATAATGTGGCACTGCAAACTGGCAGCCAAAGGGTTTGTGCTTTAGAGGGTTGGGCCTACTTGTCCCAAGGACAAAATACTCATGAAAACATATTGCCCTTGACCCCAAACAATATGTCCTGGGCGTCAGGGAACTGACTAAATGGTATAGTGTCCTTTTGCGATTTTGGGTGAAAACTAGAATGATGTAGGAGTGTATTCTTGTTGTAAGAAGAGAGAGGAACCCCTTGAGTTAGTCAAGGGAAGTGGGGTGTTGGACCCAGAAATAAGACTGGTTCCCTAGAGACATATACAGGATAAGCTAAAACTTAGCTTTAAAGCAACTAACGATAAAATCATGAACTACTACAATTCTAAACATAAAGTACACATCAATTTATTAAAGTAACAGAAATAAAAACAGTTTACACTTATACATCATACAATTGCTAAAAAACAATTAAAATTTCAACTAATAATACAATCTATTGTGACCTGCACAATGCAACAGACAGACAAAAATGTGTTGTAAAACGTAAAGAATTGTAAAATACAAGTGGTACATTCAATACTACAATTTCATCACTCCCTAGTTTTATGGCCACAAATTTGTATATCAACAGGGGAGGAGAGGACTTGAATTGTACAGGAGTTTGGCGTTGACGCGTTTCGGTGGTTCTGAAGCGAATATGTTCCACCTTTATCAAGACTAAAGTTCGATGTCTGTCTTGTTTAAGGGTCTGTACAATTCCCCGGTGTGTTTCTGTACGATGTGATTAGCTGATGGGTCTGTTCTCTACCATGTTTTTAAGAAGTAAAATAGGATAGATTCCTGTATAATCTATTCAGAATGTTGAATGATGTCACTTTATAGATTACGAAGGTGTACAAATTACAATGGTTCCTGAAGGAGATCAATCAAGTTCCATCTCTAAAATTGAGTGGAGAATCTTCTCCAAACTGGAAAGAAGAACGTTTACATTAGCGAGGTTTTGCTGGAAAATGATGGGCGCTTGACACGTTTTTCGCTGTCATGTAAAGCTGATTTTTAAGGTGGAGCGCTCTAGCAGTTTCCTCGAGCGGCAATACAATCTCCCCTCCTAAAGCGGATCAATCACGCTGCTTCTGGGGGTTCTGGTTCATATTCGCTTCAGAACCACCGAAACGCGTCGACGCCAAACTCCTGTACAATTCAAGTCCTCTCCTCCCCTGTTGATATACAAAGTTGTGGCCATAAAACTAGGGAGTGATGAAATTGTAGTATTGAATGTACCACTTGTATTTTACAATTCTTTACGTTTTACAACAAATTTTTGTCTGTCTGTTGCATTGTGCAGGTCACAATAGATTGTATTATTAGTTGAAATTTTAATTGTTTTTTAGCAATTGTATGATGTATAAGTGTAAACTGTTTTTATTTCTGTTACTTTAATAAATTGATGTGTACTTTATGTTTAGAATTGTAGTAGTTCATGATTTTATCGTTAGTTGCTTTAAAGCTAAGTTTTAGCTGGAGTGTATTCTTAGACATTGGCTTAGTGAATAATTCCACTGCCTCCTTGATCGTGATATCCAAGTAATCTACACTATTGTGGCTATAATGTGCTGTGAATTTAAGATTTGTATCCCCCAGATTTAACCAGGCAAGGAAATCTGAAAGAAGCTCAGGGGGTCCGTCCCAAATAAAGAAGACATTTTCTATAAAACGATGCCACTCCAGGACATTCTCATAGAATTGCGCAAGCTCATTATAAATGTGCTGATTCTCAAATTCACCTACATAAAGGCATGCCAGACTGGGGGCACAAGTAGCCCCCATGCTGGTCCCCTTCTTCTGCCGATATAACTGGTCTTTGAAATGAAAAATTAGGTTTTTCAAGACCATTTCCGTACATAGTAGTATGAATTCCTTGCTCACACCATTCAGAGTGAGGTTCTCCAAGATATTCGCAATAACCTCCCCAGTTGCCTGCTGGGGAATATTTGTGTAGAGACACTCAATGTCCAAAGTGACTAGACACTGAGTCTCCCTCACAAAGGGCTTGCCTTCATCCATACCAATAATGTGGGAAGAATCCCTTACATAGGACCTCAACTTTAATACCAAAGGACTAAGAAAAAAATCAACGTACTTGCTTAAAGGCTTTAAAAGAGAACCCAGGCAACTAACAATAGGTCGTATGGGGGGGGGTAAGTGTCATCCTTATGAACTTTTGGGAGCCCATAAAGGGCAGGAATTGTGGGATTCTGGTTATTAAGGAATCTCCACTCCGCCTCGCAAATCCAACTTTTATCCTTGGCTTCTGCAAGCAAGTCATTACATTTTTTAGTTAAAGCCATAAGCTCCTTGCTCTGAACTTTCTCATAGTGCTCCTGTACTTCTAATAATTTCAGCATCCTATGCTCATAATCAGGCGTGTTAAAAATCACCACGCCCCGCCCTTATCGGCGGATTGTATAGTGATAGACATGTCTTCTTTCAGTATACTGATCGCTATCCTTTAGTTCTTATTTAGGTTAAAGTCAAAAAGCTTCTCTTTCTTGAGGATGTTCTGTACCTCCATCTCAACCACCCGTTCTAAGGTCTCTATATTTTTGCCTACCTGTGAAATGGAGGGAGTAAACAAAGACTTCGGTTTAAAGCCAGTGACGTTGGTGGATTCGTGATAGGGCCTATCTTCAAAAGTCTGATCTTTCTGAAGAACATTCTGAGGTCCCTTTCTAATTGGAACCTATTAATCTTTGCTGTGGGGACAAAACTAAAGCCTCTCCCTAATATCTCTGCTTCATCTTTAGTTAGGGATCTGTTAGACAAATTAATGATAGGAATTTTGTCTAATGCCAGTAGCTCTGATTCCTGGTTCAAATGTATTCTTGGGGCGGTTGATTGCGAGTTGATTGGGTTCGCATCTGATTCCCATTGTATTGACCCCTCCTGTTCTTCTGCTCTAAAAAATCTCCATAATTTTCATTAGACCCTCTATTAGTTTGTTCCGCACTTTGTATTGGCTCCTCATCACCACTGGAGCCAGAGGTATCAGAGAATGTGGCACCCTTTCTGCCTCCTCTCGTGTATCTGGGTTGTCTAAAGGAGTTACCTTCCCATCCCTGATCTTTTTTTGTTCATAGTAGTGTTCTTTCAGATAAGGATGTGCTAGTTCTGCGCTGAACCTACTTATATCTTTCTTCAATGTATTTGTTTTCTTATTTATTAGATAGTCCCTTTATCCTTCAACATCTTTATTAATCTCTTCCAGTTTTGATTTGGCCTCATCCAGAGTTTGTTTATCTTTAGGTTCTGCTTCCAACTTCTCTATTGCCTCCCTTTCAAGAATGATTACTTCCTGTGCAGTTTCAATTATGAGGAACATCCAGTCACGGCTGCAACGGTTAGATACTTGTGACCAGGTTTCAAGAAATTTTCTACGATCCACGAAGACGCCGGGTTCATTCCGAACCTGGAGTCCTATGGGAATCACACCTGACTTCACATAATCTATTAGAAAGTCTGCATGTGCCTCTGTTCTCACTTATTTCTTTTATAAGTTCATCAGAGTCCCCCATTTTTCGCCTTTATTAGTAATCACTGTAAACGTATTGCCTTTTCTGGTATTGATAATTTTGTCAAACTGGTCATCATTAAAACCAAATGTTTTCAATAGATCCATCTGCGCTCGGGCTAAGACAGAATACACTATGTGTAGTTCAGTAAGGGCGTTGCCATAACTCTCTCAGTCACCAGGGCTGTGCTTTGAACCTCTAAAGAAGAGAGGGGTCCAACACTCCAAAGAGACAGGACACCACAAGGACGGTAAAGTCAAAACATAACTCCCTTTGGGGTATTATATTAGCATATCAACAGTACATTCACCACACACATCCTACTCAAGCACCCTTGAGTCAATTTATCAGTAGCCAGTAAGTCAGATCCAAGTCCACTTCCTGCAAAATTATATATAAACGTTTTTATTTTTTATTGAGTTCATTCAGAAAATTGTATATATTAAAACACCTTTTCGTAATAGAAACAATACATCATAATACACTTAAAAAACACAAAGAATTTTAAAAATCTAATAAAATTGCATTTGCAGCAAAATCAAGTTCAAAATTCATTGACGCATAACCATATTATCATATAACAATGGATTCAATTCTGCATTCATAGATTCTTTCATATAACACAAGGAAACGTGTTTTTGTAGGCCAAGAAAAAGAGACGCGTTTCGGAGGATTTACATGGATCCAACCTCCTTCTTCAGGCTTCTCAGTATTTGGTTATGACAGCAGTATCTATATACAAAGAAACATTTATTTTAGGAATCCTGCAAAATTGTTGCATAAAAAACATAATATGATTGAACATGAACCAACCATCTAGCATCATCCTACATATATTAATACTTTGCCAAAGTGTTCTAACAATCCTAAACAATTTTTTTTTAAACTCATTAATAGACCAAATTCCTTGAGTTACTGGCACTGAACATGCTTCAAGACCCTTCAAACATCCATCTGATGAAATCAATTGGATCAAAACCATCTGATTCACTCTACCATAGTCTTATCACTCACTCGATAAAACCAATCCACATCATACAAGATGGGCCAGTTACGCTCCATCCTGATTACTGATACACCACATCTTTGGGATATGTACGCTCAGGATGCTTGCTACCTTGGCAACCTTTGTTGCAGTTTCAAGAAACTATGTATATGTATATCCATTTATGGTTACATATTCTAGTAATAATAGATAGGCTCGATTGAGCTAAGAATCCTGCCTTATCATTGTAAAATAGGAGTGCAGGTACACCCATATGATGCCTCCCGGCTCCATAACCAATATCCCAACATGGTTACATTTCCTCAAAGATCACTCACTAATATCAACGTTTGCCTGACAGTCCTAGGGATACTAAAATGATATATAAATACCCACCAGGCTATCACTTAATCCATATATTATCTTGAAGAAATCATTTCAATCAAAGTTTATTGGAATCAGGCTTGGTGATCACTGCCAGTGCCAATCGAATCTTTATATATCAGGTATCAATCCTGCAAATGAAAGGGGTCCACATGTTAATGACTCACCCTTAATATGATAGCAACTTTCATAACTCATTAAAACGAGTATAAGATGCGACACGTACCTTTATAATATAGGATGAGTACATACTCAATGCCTTCATTGGAGTGCTATAGAGAAAGTTTCTCGTCTGCCCTGTGTTGAAAAACATTCTGTGTCAGATATCATTTTAGCCATGTGCGTAACGAAGAATGCCTTAACTTGTGCTAATGTGCCTCAAAGAAGAATTTTGTCAGCTGCTGCCACTACAGCGACCTGATCTGGTAAGGCAATATATACATGTCTTATAACCCTGCTCACAAGCCTCATACCAATACTTCATGCCAATCGTCACTATGCCTCTTTCCAATGGGCTAATGTATTGATCACACTTACTCAATACTAACGGCATAACGTGCAGTGCAGTCTGTGCCTGCCGCAGTATGAGCTTGCGGAATGTGTGGTGGTAGGAGAGGTTCTGTCGCTCTGAGGAGATGTAGGGAGTGACTTGTGCTATTGACCGGTGCAGCATGCGTGGTGGAAAAAGAACTGAGGACCCATGATGCAGGGCTCTACTTAGTGTAGTAACTATGCGCGGTAGGTGCGCTGGTATACAGACTTAGCATAGGCCCGTGCCGCTTTGTTTTTTGGCTAGGTGCACTGAGCCGTGGTAGGTGGTTTCAGTCGGTGCGGTGGTCTAGGTCTTCATGGAGGAACAAACTGCTTTGTTGGGGATCTCCTGTATTAAAGACATCTGGGGTAGGAATGGTGCAATCATTTACGTCACTTAAAACTGAATATGAATTGACAGATACTGAGCATTACTGGTACCTTCAAGTCCACCATGCCCTACTCACTCATATTCCCAGTGGCACAACGCTCCTGGACGCCTCCCCTCTGGAGGATAGAGTCCTAGACGGGCATCTTCCAGAAAAGACTATATCACTAATATACAGGAAATTAATAAACAACATTGAGGATCCGCTACTGGCCTTCAGAGGGCAATGGACTGGGGATGGTCTAGAAATCGACACTGAAGACTGGCAAGAGGCGGTTTCCTCCGCACGGGTAGTTGCAATCCAAGCCAGGCTGAGATTAGTACAACTTAAAATATTGCATAGGATCTATGTACCGGGCCTGACCTGGTTCGAATGTGGCGGGCGGAAAGTGGGGAGTGCCGGAGGTGGTGTGGGGAACAGGAAACATTCATCCACACACTATGGAACTGTCAACTGTTACAACAATATTGGAGGGACATTTACCACACACTCAGATCGGTATTGGGGGTGGATATGCAGCCAGAAGCCAGAAGATGCATATTAAATGTCTGGGAGCCTAAGGGATCTCAACACATACACCACGCAATGGGCAACGTTAGCATAAATGATTGCGAAACGTAACATCGCATAGCAGTGGGGGGCTAGTCAACTGCCCCAATTGAGGAAGTGGAGGGAGGATCTAGACTGGTGCATGTACAGGTAAAAGTCAGTCTTCATAGCCAGGGTATGCCCCGGGAAATGGATTAAGGTATGGGGAGCATGGAACCGATACAGAGGCGACATCTATCCCCCGCCAGGTTGCCTGCTCGATGCTGACACATTGATACCCATTGATATGATCAGTATAATAATTGTAAATTATTTTGCTTACTGTCAATGTTGCTGTGACAAATGAAGTAGCCTACTTGTAATGATTTGATGTGCTCTGTTTAATAAAAAGAAATATAAGAAAGACAGAGATAGCATGCAAAAAAGGGATAGAGGTAGAGAAATAATGGTTGCCAAAAAGTATTAAGATATTTAGAGGGATAAAGGAGAGAGAAAAAGATGAAACCAGAGAAAGAGGAGGTTTTTTCACCCAAATATTGATGCAAAATATTGTGTGTTACAAATATATTGACAGAATATTATGATCTCAAAAATATTTTGGGACTTAGGGGTCGATTAGGATCGCGGACGGACTTGCGTCCGTCCACGACCCCAGAGCAGGAGGGAACCTCCGCATGGCATGCGGAGTTCCCTCCTGTGCAATTAGGATGTGACCGCCACCCTGGAGGTCACATCCTCTCTTTTTAACATTGCCGCGGGTGCAGCTTTAAGCTGCACCCGCGGCAATGTTAAAAATGCACGCATTGCATTTGCATGCAGAAAGAGGCAGGCACCGCGCGGTGCCTGCCACTTTCTGCATGCAAATACAGGGGGGTACCATAGGTACCCCCCATGTGCACCCCCCACCCCCCCTTCACCTAGGGGGCCCGCAACGGGCCCCCGCAGTGAAGTTCCGTATGCTTTTCCGCGGCGGAAACTCCGCCGCGGAAAAGCATATTGTACTGCCCATCCTAATATGGTGGACGGTGTCTGGAAGACACCGTCACCATATTAGAGCTTTTCCGCCGCGGTTGTAAGCCGACCGCGGCGGAAAAGCTGCGGACGGAAACCAGGACCCACCAGCCATCCTAATCTGGCGGTGGGTCCTTGGTCAGTCCGCTGCGGATTTTCCGCATCCTCGGGGCCGGCGGTGGCTTCCGCCGGCCCCAAGGATGCGGAAAATCCGCAATCATAATGACCCCCTTAATATCAAATGTAAGAATATGTTTTTAGGTATTTAATCCTTTATTTAATTAGAAATTGTTAATTCAGTGGCAAATTGGTAGGATTTAAAAAAAAATGTGGTGTTGTTTTTAATTCATAATTGTGTTTTATGTAATACATTTTTCAATAATAGCGAAAGACATTAATTAATTGGTATTTTAATAATTTTTTGATTTCTAATTAATTGTTGGTTGATTATTATTTTTAATAATAAGTGTGTTGTGTAATAATTAATTTAATGATACTGTTTTATTATAATATTGTTTTGTTTCGATCATTTCAATTGTTTGCGGATATATGTATTTTTACAAATTTTGTTTTGATGTACAGTTATTAAATACATATATTATTTTCAGTATGTTTATCTTTTTGGTCTACATTTTGATGTTTCATTTAAAAACCCACACCACAAATCCAGCCTTTTTCCTTACAAGCAAGTCAATCATTCAGTATTTATATAGTGCTTATAATCACCCGATGGGATATCCAGGCGCTTGTAGGTCTTGGAAGGCTCATTCGAACAGCCAGGTTTTGACGAACCTTCAGAATTACAGACGTCAGGTTATAGTCCAGATATGTATGGTGAGGCTGTTCCAGGTCTTTGCTGCTGTGTAGAAGAAGCAGCGTCCTCCACTTCTGCTTCGGTGGATGCGGGGAGTGTGGGCAAGTGATAGGGAGGTGGAACATAATCGTCTTGCCAGTTGGTGGAAGTTCAGGCGGTTGTTAATGTAGGTGGGTCCTTGGTTGTGTAGAGCCTTGTGTGTATGGGTCAGCAGCTTGACTTGGTATCTCTTCTGTATGGAGAGTCAGTGGAGTTGTCTGAGGTGGTGTGTGATGTGGGTTTGTTGCGGGAGGTCGTGGACAAGTCTGGCTGTGGTGTTCTGTATGGTTTGAAGTCTCTGTAGGAGGTGTGATGTGATTCCTACATAGATAGCGTTGCCATAGTCCAGTCGGGTAGTGATCAGGGTCTGTGTCATGGTGCATCTTGTGTACTTGGGTCACCACTTGAAAATCTTCCTTAACATGCTCAAAGTGAGGAAGCAGGCACAGGAGATGCTGTTGATCTGTGATTTTATAGTGAGCTTGTTATTAATGATATTTCTGAGGTTTCTGGCATGGGCAGCTGGTATGGGTGAAGGTGTCAGCGCTGAGGGCCACATGGAGCCGTTCCAGGGGTTGCTGTTGTTGCCAAACATCAGTACTTCCATCTTGACTGTGTTCAGCTTCAGGCAGTTATTCTTCATTGAGCCGGCGATGTTTATCATACATCTGTGGAAGTTGGTTCTGGTGGTGGTAGGGTCATCAGTGAGGGAGAGGATGAGTTGAATGTTGACTGCGTAGGATATTATTTTGAGACCGTGAGATCTGATGATGTTGGCCAGTGGGATCATGTATGCGTTGAAGAGCATTGGGGTGAGGGATGAGCCCTGGGGGACATCACAGATGATATCCTTGGGTTCAGAGGTGAAAGGTGGTAGCGATGAGGAAGGAGGTGATTGACCTGAGTTCATCCTCTTGGATGCCGATGTGTTGGAGTCCTTCGATCAGCACGTGGTGTGCAAATGGTGTCGAAAGCGGTCAGGGAGAATCAGAGCTGCTGTTTCTCCTCAGTAGAGGAGGGTTTGGATGTCGTTGGTGGCTGTGATCAGGGCGGTCTTGGTGCTGTGATTGCTGCGGAAGCTGGATTAGGAAGCGCTGAGTAGCTGGTTCTGCTCCAGGTGTGTTGTGAGTTGCCTGTTGATAGTCTTTTCCAGTTATTTGACTGAGAATGGGAGCAGGGAGATTGGCCGGTAGTTTTTGATTTCACTGGGGTCGGCGGAGGGTTTTTTGAGTAGTTGTCAGACTTCGGAATGTTTCCAAGCATCAGGAAATATTGCAGTGGTTAGGAGGTGTTGAGTAGGGTGGTGAGTTCTTGTATGATCCTTTGGTTTCCGAGGTTGAAGATGTTGTGCAGGCATGTCACTGTGGGAGCTTCTGAGTGGATGAATTTAATGATGTAGGTGATGTCCTGGATGGAGAGCTGGTTCCAGGTGGTCAGTCTGTGGTTCATTTAGGTTGTAGTGAGGGCGTATCAGTCGAGGATGTTCGTAGATGTGGGTTGGGGTTCGAAGTTTCTGTATATAGTTGCAATCTTGTCATGGAAGAAGTCAGCAAGGCTGCCACACATCTCCTGTGAGGGTGTGATGTTGCTTTCGCTGGCTGCCGGGTTGGAGAACAATGTTGAAAAGTTCCTGTCTATTGTTGGCTCTGGTTTCGATGCGTCCGGCTATGGCTGGCTTCTTTGTTGCCCTCAGCAAGCTGTGGTAGAGGATGAGGGAGGTCTTAAAGGCTGCCCTGTTGGGGATGTCCTTGCTTGCGCGCCATCTACTCTCCAGCTGTTTCCTGTCATGTTTTCCTGTTTTGCGTTCTTGGTGTATCAGCTGGCTAGTTTGGAGCACCTTCTGTGATTGTTGCTCTTGATGGCGGCAATGCAGTTGGCGATCCAGGCGTTGATGTCCTTAATTTCCTTTTCCAGTTTGGTAGCGGCTGGGTTTTAGGGCATTTTGTCCAGCTGATCTCTGAAATTTTGATCCAGCTGTAGAGGAGGGGCGCTGGCCATCTTTGGGGTGGCAGTGCGGGGGTGGAGATGTTGAAGTGGACGATGGAGTCGTCGGTCCACATGAGTTCTGTGATGTGGCTGTATAGAGATAAAGAGGCAAACTTACGATAAGAGGCAAACAGAGGTAAAGAGGCACACAGGAGAAGAGGCAAATGAAGGATAAAGAGGCAAAACAGATAAAGATAAAGAGGTGACGGAGGAAAAGAAGCGCAAACAGAGGAAAAGAGGTAACCAGTGTATAAGAGGCCAACAGAGGATAAAGAGGCAAAACAGAAGAAATAAAGAGGCAAATAGAGAATGGACATTAGAGGACAGAAAAAGGCAAAGGCAATAGGTGAAAAGAGGCAAACAGCCGCTGGCAGAAGACAATGGGCGGCTGAGGATAGTAGCTGTTTGACAGTGACAGAGAGAGCAGGGCAAGGGGACCTGTGGGAAGTGGGAATAGTAAATGTGCCCCTTCCAAAGTACAACACTCTCCCTACTATTTCTTAGTTAGAAATGTTAACATTTATTTAAATGTTTTATTGTTTTTGAATATTTTTAAATTATTTATAACATTTAATTATTTGTAACGTTTTTTTATTGCTTAATTTTGGGGATTTTTTATTTTGTATTTAATGACTTTGTTATAAGTATGTTGATTCTTTTTCCTTACTGTTATTGTTAATTGTAATGTATTTCATATTTAAACATCATTAAAAAGTAACAATTTTGCTAAGTATGTATATTTTCATTTTTGTATTTTGTGTTATTGGTTTTTTATAGTATTTGTAATATTTTATTATATTATTGTGTCAAGCTTTTATTTATAAATACATTAAATATAATGCCAGATATAGTCAGTTCCATATTCCCAATAATTTTACCTCCATATTTGCTATTTTAATTACAAAGTATGTAAACATGATATTTTGGATCCTGATATTTTTTTGGTAACATTTGTGCATCACAGTTTTTTGGTATCCATATTATGCCCTACAACTAAAGAGGTGGTAGTGAACTAATAGTGAGGTAAATTGAGAGGTTACGTAGTAAGAGAGAGCCAGAGTGGTACGGCATAGAGAAATGGAATATGCGAGGTAAGGAGAGAAATCTGAGAGAGAGCTGAGGGTAAATTTTGAGGTACAGAAAGAGCTGAGACAGAGGTAGAGAGAGATAAGGTAGTAGACAAATGGACAGAGAGATAGAGAAGTGAAGGAAAAATAGAGAAGAGGTTGTTTGAGAAATGAAGTAGATGGAGGACAGTTAAAGGAAGGTAAGATAAGATAAAGTGTAGTGAGGATGAGAGAAAGAAAGTTCTGAGAGCCTTGTGTTATTGAGTCGGATCGAGAGGAAATTCGATGTATGCTCAGAAATTGCAAAGAAAGGGGCAAGGTCATGAGAGAGATAGAGATGGATCGAGTGAGGAATACTGGGTATATTGCGATAAAGGTGAAGTAGGCATAGGTGAGGTAGAGATAGCTGAAATGCTGAGCTAGATAGAGAGGTTTTAGCTACATAGAGAAGAAGATATAGAGAGAGAGTGGTTAAGGACGAAGGTTAAGGTAGAAGACGTGAAGTGAAGTAAGGTGAGAGAAATTACAAAGAAAGATTATTTTTCAATTTAACTGCCACCAACTGCCTGACAGTACAAGAGGTAAGGCTGGGCAGGCCAGCCAAGTTTTGCAACCTCATGGTTAGATTTGTGTGGTGTCTTTGACTTACTATTTCAGATCTTTGTCACAAAGATCAAAAACTGAAAAGTTAGACCCCGGTGAGTCATTAGGGACCCTGCACCTAACCCTACTCTGGTGCTGGCCAACTATTATATTGATTTTGTGACTTGTTTGCCATGTACACAGTGCCCACAAGGGCACCATATCCCATGGACTTCATTTGGGGAATTGCAATTTGAAAACTCAGCAAGTAATATGCATACATTACAGTGCACAAATATAAACAAAGCAGAGATAAGTACACCTGTAAGCCACGGACAGCAGAATGCACATACAGAGACTAACCCATAGAAAAACTGACCCATGTAAACAATGGAGTGAGTCGAAGAGAGTAAGGGAGGGGGGTGGGCTCATTCTTTATTATTAATGTTAGGGGGGGCGGGAGGGGAATATTTGTATAACATTGATGGTAATATTTCATCCTAATCTCATACAATAATAAGGGATGATAGGATTCTGAAACTACTATACTGATTGTGTATATACCCTGCTATATGATACATATATGGTATAATGTCTGACCAAGAATATGGAAGAATGTACATATCAGCATTTTGAAACGTATGTTTCACAGACTTGTTTGGTCTATTGGTTAAAAAAAAAATACAGTGCACAAACTCTTTTATTTCCGATGTAAAATTGCAGATATTACCATTACCTCATTTATAATGTCACACAAGGGGAGGTATTCCCATATGTTGTGTACATTGATGGTGCATGAAAAAATAGAAATATTAGCACAGACATGGTGATCATAGAACTTTTCAAAAAACGTGGGTGGGCTAATTTTAATGGTCCCAACACCCAATATTTGACAATTCTTTCTGATATACTTTGTGACTAGATTGAACAAAGTTATGAAAGTAGTCACACACACCAATTTATCATGTGTTTTGGGATTTTGGCATGAAATGGATGCTCCCTTGGGAAGTGCCATGCTCTTTTCATGGAGTGTCATACTAACCTGCATGGATTTCCGCCCTCTCTACCAGTCTGATACACAGTACTTCTCTTTTTTTGATATAATCAGTTCTGTGTTCACAGTAATGCCCCATGCATAGGGACTGATTGTAAGGAAGTGAGCCACAGAGAGCCTTGGAATGGTAGTTAGAGTATTGTAGTAATGTATTTCCGCCAGTAGGTTTTCTACATAGTGTGATGTACAGTTTATCATCGTCTAATTTGATATGTAACTCTACAAAATGAGTGCTTTTATTACTACACTGATGTGTGAACTAAAGGACAGTATTCGGCTTGTTGAGCCATGTAATAAAGATACTTAGATGTTCCTCAGTGCCTTGCCAGATCATGAAAACATTGTCTATGTAACTCTCCCAGGTGCGAATATAGGAGGTCATTATGATGGCGGACGGACCTGCGTCCATCCGCCACCCCAGAGTTGGAGGGACCGTCCGCAGGGGCAGCGTAGGTCCCTCCGTGCGAATTAGGATGTGACCGCCACCCTGGCGGTCACATCCTGTATTTTTAACATTGCGGTGGGTGCTGCTTAAAGCAGCACCCGCCGCAATGTTAAAACTGCGTGCAGTGCAATTGCATGCACAAAGCGTCAGGCACCGCGCGGTGCCTGCCGCTATGTGCAAGCAAATGCAGGGGGTACCATAGGTACCCCCATGTGCACCCCCACCCCCCCTTCACCCTGGAGGCCCGCAACGGGCCCCGAAAGAAAAGACAGTATGCCTTTTCGTGGAGGCATTGCCGCCGCGGAAAGGCATGTCCCAAGGCTAATCCTAATATGGCTGGCGGTGTCTGACAGACACCGCCACCATATTAGAGCTTTTCCGCCACGGGACCGCGGCGGAAAAGCTGCGGACGGTCTTCCCGATCCCCCTGCCATCCTAATCTGGCGGGTGGTCTTTTCTATCACCGCAGCGGTGAATCCGCATCCTCCCGGCCGGCGGTGGCGGATTCACTGCAATCCTAATCGGCCCCATAGTGTCTTTGTGAGTTACTTGGGGACAGAAAGACACATGTTTCCAACTTGTACACAATTATTACCACAAATTCACAAATACCCTGTGAACCCACCTGGATTAAATCCAGGATCTTGATTGTACTGTATGCTCCTGTGCAACCTTCCACAGAGGATGTTATTAGTGGCAGGAATTGGTATTTCTAGGTTTAAGATTCTGTAGCAGATATCCTAAAGTTTTTAAGCAAAAAAGTTGGAATTGCTATAACAGGCAAGGCAGAGGACCCTAAGTCTGTGTTTTTATTAGCATGAGATGGGATACTAATAGGCAGGGCTAGTTGAATCACAAAAAGTAATTTCCTCTGTTTTACACCACAGTTATTACAGGAAAAAGTACAAACACATCATTGGGTGGCCAAAGAAGATCAAACCTCTGCGTACCAGGAGAGCCAGCATGTCTGCTGTGAACGATGAGCAGGTCCTAAACAGGATAGGGAATCGTAATGCTGGTAAGGGAGGCCCTATGGTCTTTTGCATAGTCACTGGGTATGCACAATGTTTATATACATGCATGGACCGATATAAGGGCCATATGTTATTGTTATTGTTTTATTTGCCCCGTTTTGACCTGCATTTGTGCCTGTGTATTATTGTGCCGTTGTCCTTGTGTTTACCCTCCTTCTGGGTATTGGTGCTTGTCTCCTTCCTGAGTGCCCGCCTACCTCGCCGCCCTCCACTCTCCCTCCCCGCTCCCGCTTCCCGCCAACGCCGTTAGCCCCGCCCCTTTTCTCTTCTGTGCCCTCCCCGCTCCCGCCTCCCAGCTGCTCCGCCCACCCGCGCACTTCGCCTTAAATGGCGACCGTGCGAACGCGCAGCGGTCACGCGCAGCGGGCGCGCCGATTGTGCGCCGAAGGCGCGCCAAAGGTAAGCCCGTCTACGCCCGTCCGCGACCGGATCGCGACCAGCGCCAGGACCCCTGGCCCCCGAAGACCCCGACCTACCCGCCTGACGTACTCCGCCGCCACCCTCATCGCACTCAACACCGGCCGACCCCCAGAATGCCACCAAGCCACTCCACGACGCACCCACGGACCTTTCAGCTGCCACGCCTGCAAGTTCTCCTGCATCCGGACCAGCCTCACAACAGCACCCGCCAAGTCGAACACCAGCAGCACCCACCTCAAGTGCATCCTGCTCAACACCCGCTCCGTCCACAGACACGCCATCGAACTCTGGAACCTCCTCGACACCACAGCTCCAGACGTTGCCTTCCTCACGGAGACCTGGATGAACGCCTCTTCAGCTCCCGACATCGCCATCGCTATCCCAGAGGGCTACAAGATCGTCCGGAGGGACCGAAACATCAACCAGATGGGAGGAGGCATCGCCATCATCCACAGGAACACCATCCGTCTCACGACCAGCACCGACAACACCCTGACCAGCGCCGAACACCTGCATTTCCAGATCCACACCAACCCGAACACCACCCTCAGAGGCACACTGATCTACCGACCTCCGGGACCTCGCACTCAATTCAGCGAGGACATCGCCGACTTCATTAGCCCGCATGCCCTCCCCTCCGCTGACTACATCCTCCTGGGAGACCTCAACTTCCATCTGGAGAACAACAACGACCGCAACACCAGCACCCTGCTCGACAACCTCGCCAACCTCGGACTCAAGCAACTGGTGTCCACCCCCACCCACCTCGCCGGACACACACTCGACGCAGTCTTCTCTTCCAGCACAGACATCAGCTTCAGCCACGCCACAGAGCTTCAATGGACGGACCACAGCTGCGTCCACTTCACCTTCAAGAGAACGACGACCCACCACCACCAGCATCAGGCCGCCCGCAGAAGCTGGAACAAGATCACAGCAGACCAGCTCGCCACCTCCCTGAGCCTGCACCCCCCTGCCAGCTCAGCGAACCCCAGCCAGGCCGTCGACAACCTCACGAAGTGGATAAGCAACTGCGCGGACGAACTCGCCCCACTGAAGACCCCGCCTAGCAGACCCGGCAGCAAGAAGGCCCCATGGTTCACCGACGAACTCAAGAGCTCCAAGAAAAACTGCCGAGCCCTCGAGAAAGTCTGGAAAAGGGAACCGACACCGGACAACAGGACCTCCTTCAAACTGGCCACCCGGAAACACCACCAGCTGATCCGCGCCGCCAAGAAAACAGCTTTCAAGGACCGGTTGGACAACAACGCACACAACTGCAAGGAACTCTTCAACATCGTGAAAGAGCTCTCCAACCCCAGCGCAGGAAACAACGACATCACCCCATCGCAAGACCTCTGCAACTCCCTCGCCTCATACTTCCACAACAAGATCGCGGACATACACAACAGCTTCAACAACCAACCAACGCACACCATGACCGAACAACCACCCCCCACCACCACCCTCCACGCCTGGACCCCGATCAGCACCGAAGACACCATCCGCACGATGAACTCCATCCACTCCGGATCACCGACCGACCCCTGCCCTCACCACGTCTTCAACAAGGCCGACGCTGTCATCGCACCCCACTTGCGAGACATTATCAACACATCCTTCGACACCACCATCTTCCCCGAGAGCTGGAAACACGCCGAACTCAGCGCTCTACTCAAGAAACCAACAGCAGACCCCACCGACCTCAAGAACTACCGCCCCATCTCGCTCCTCCCGTTTCCAGCCAAAGTCATCGAGAAGACCGTCAACAAGCAGATGGCCGCCTTCCTCGAGACGAACGGATCCCTCGACCCCTCACAGTCCGGCTTCCGAGCCAATCACAGCACCGAGACCGCCCTCATCGCCGCCACCGATGACATCCGAGCCCTGATGGACAATGGAGAAACAGTGGCCCTCATCCTCCTAGACCTCTCCGCGGCATTCGACACGGTCTGCCACCGCACCCTAGTACGGCACCTCAGCAACATCGGAATCCAGGACAAGGCGCTGGAATGGATCATCTCCTTCCTCGACGGAAGAACACAGAGAGTCCGCCTACCACTGTTCAAGTCGGAGGCCTCCGAAGTCACCTGCGGCGTCCCACAAGGATCATCGCTGAGCCCCACCCTCTTCAACGTCTACATGAGCCCCCTCGCGGCCATCGTACGCAAACACAACCTAAGCATAATCTCCTACGCCGACGACACCCAGCTGATCCTCTCCCTGACCAACGAGCCCGCCGCCGCCAGAGCCAACCTGCACGAAGGGATGAAAGAGGTGGCCGAGTGGATGACGACCAGCCGCCTGAAACTGAACTCGGACAAGACGGAGGTCCTCATCCTGGGCTCCTCGCCCTCCGCCTGGGACGACTCCTGGTGGCCTCCCGCCCTGGGCACCGCACCCAAACCGACAGACCACGCACGCAACCTGGGCTTCATCCTGGACTCCTCCCTCTCCATGACCAGGCAAGTCAACAACGTCTCCTCAGCGTGTTTCAACATCCTACGCATGCTACGGAAGATCTTCTGGTGGATCCCCACCGAGACCAGGAAGACCGTCACCCAGGCCCTCGTCACCAGCCGACTGGACTACGGCAACGCCCTCTACGCCGGCACCACCGCCAAGCTCCAGAAGAGACTCCAGCGGATCCAGAACGCCTCAGCCAGACTCATCCTCGACATCCCACGAACCAGCCACATCTCCGGACATCTGAGAGACCTTCACTGGCTCCCCGTCAACAAAAGAATCACCTTCCGCCTCCTCACCCACGCACACAAAGCCCTACACGACCAAGGCCCGAGCTACCTCAACAGACGACTCAACTTCCACGCTCCCAAACGCCACCTCCGATCAGCCAACCACGCCCTCGCCGCCGTCCCCCGCATCCGAAGAGCGACGACAGGAGGAAGGTCCTTCTCCTACCTGGCCGCCAAGACCTGGAACTCCCTCCCTCCCGACCTGCGCCTGACCCAAGACCACCTCTCCTTCAGGAAGAAGCTGAAGACCTGGCTGTTCGAGCAGTAGCGGCACCCCCCCCCCCCCCCAGCGCCTTGAGACCCTACGGGTATGTAGCGCGCTCTACAAGTGCCTTGATTGATTGATTGATTGATGTAAAAAGATCAAGAAATGTTATTTACAAATTGTGATTCTTATCGAAACACAATTAGAAAATCGCAATTTCTAATGTAAGAATACTTACATCTATTATACAGTAAGTCAGGGTGGGTCTCGAATTGATCTACCTCATAAATATTAATGAAGTATTTCGCAGTGTGCAACAAACTAGGAGTGATAGTCCATTGGGACCCCTTCCCTTTTGCAAATTGTTACCACTACCTTTCAGTAGTCTGTAGAAAAGAAATGTTTTCCGACTTTAATTCAGTCACTAAAAATAAATACATACAACTGCGATTCTGTAGTTGGAGGGGATGCCTAAACACCCCCCTTCCTAATAACAAATTGTGATTTGGTAACAAGTTACTGACTCACAGTTTGGAATTGCAAGTGCATTGCGATTCGGTATTTGGAAGGGGTGTGTTTTGATTGGCCCTTCTAACTGCCAAATTGTCATGGTATTTATTAATGTTTAATGACTGCATTATGGTCCCAAAACATACATTTTTCTACCGACTACTAAAAGGTAGTAGAAATCCTTTCCGCATTAAATGTCCATCTTTTATTTTTTAAATGCATCCCGTTTTCCTTTACGTTTAATGAAATGGCCTCAAAGGACATTTGTTGGTTTAAGAAATTCCTCACTGGTCGCAAAAATACTCAAAGCAAATTTGTGACCAATATTTTGCAACCAGTGTTTCGTACTTCTAGCCCTTAGGGAATAGTTACAGTGCAGCAGTAGGGTAAAGTTAAATCCATGGAAATGCTATGTGTGAATAAGTAAAGATACATGACAGATATGACAGTCGCAGCATGTTGCTACTACCCTGAATGGCTGAGAGGCATGCTTTAGCAATAGTTCAAATAACTCCGACTCTGTGTTGCCTATGAATTATTTGTGTTTATTTGCCTTCACTAGCTCTTGGTCGGAAGGGGTCCTTTGCAACCCCGTTTTCCCCTAAACGGGACCGTAGCCTGAAGGCAAAGACACCAAGCACAACAACCAGAAAGCAGTCTCTCTTTTCAAGTGCGGACTGGGAGAGTCATAATAGAGAAAATGGCATGAGACAGGTAAGAACTATAATCACACCTGGATATGAAACCGGGACTTTCAATCAGTGGCAAACATAGGAGGGGGCTAGCTATTTACAAAGCATAGCCAAAACAATTAAACTCCTTAGTGCGCATTTGTTGTGCAAAAATACCAGATCCAGCAACAAATGTAAATAAAATGTAAGTAAGTAAGACTGTGTTAGGTTTGACTAGCTGCTAAAGTAGAGATTGCTCCAGGAGACAATTAATTGTTTTTGGCCTATAAGTTATATGTAATTGCCCATTGGCCAAACAGGCTTATTTTATAATATGTGTGCGACACTTTTATTGTAAAAATTATATACATTTTGTATGTGCTTTTATAACTATATGTCGAATAAAGCTTGTTTGGAATTGGAATTGGTAAGTAAGTAATTAAGCAGATACTCTCATTACAAATTAATTGTAAATCACGTATGAGAAGACAAGCTAAGTAAGTAATTTGTAATCATGTAGATTATTAAGGTTACTATTGTCATGTTTTACTTTTATTCTTTTTAGTACCTTTTTATTAGGTGTATTAACTTGTCACTGCAACTATGATTAAATAATGAAAAGGTACATGCAACATTGTCAGCAACCAAAATAAAGAAACAATAACATTAAAACACATCTGTGGGGCGTGCATTTTAATTAGGTCGTTAGTGAGGTGGTGGGTGCAGCAAGTGGGGGAGGGTAATATTGGGCCACACAAGAAATTATTGATAACCAAAAGGCACCACATAAATATCAGAAATACCTGGATTCTGCATTGTCCCCTCCACTGTTTACCATGAGCACATCCTCTGCTAATAAGCAACAGCCAGGGGGTAAGAATCCTAACTAAACTCCCATTTCCAGGGCAGGACAAGAAAATAATCATGTCTTGTCTGAAACTCTAACTCTAACTCTGAACAATCTAACAATTCAATTATCGACCATAGACTTCTCAGATCAGTCTATTGGAGGAGTATCAAGGCAATTACAAGAGGAACGTCTGTGGTTTGGCAACATTGACACCCCCCCCGCGTTAAACCTATTATCAACCACTCATTGCGTATCCATTCACTATGAGCGTAATGGCCCAATAGCCTTCTGGTAGGTGATAATCAGTAGTTTCCGGAGATCATCTCATATCGCTCATGATAGATAAAGAATACAGTGCTGCTATATTAGATCATCTGCTAGTCTGTTGGTGATTGCTGGCCAGTTGTTGTCGGATTGAACTGTGAAATCTGAGTCTCACCCTGAGCTGAACCTGGAGCGACCCACCTCCAATGCTTCATGTTCACTGTCTATATATTTTGTCAAGCATTTCCTGGTTAAAGTTGCAAAGTCTTCCCTTTATTTCTGCATTTGGGTGGTGGCTAGTTCTCTGCTCCCTGCGGCGTAGTCTCCGCTGTGGTCTTGGTTGCTGCCAGGGGAGTTCTTCAGTGGCTTTGCCAGTTGACTTGTCTAGCCAATTCTGACTATCTTACGGATCATTGGATAGCCATGTTTTATTCTCAGTAATGACCTTGAGCCTTGCTGGGAATTGAAGGGCATACCTGAATTTTCTGCCAGTAGCTTTCATTTCACTTTCAGTAAGACAATCTTCAATTTTGTACCGCCCACATGTAATCAGGGAACAACATGGCCCATGCATCTTCTACAATCAAATGTCCTGCTTTTGTTGCTGCTGCAAGAATTGTGCCTCGATTCCTATAATTTAGAATGCGTTGCATCACTTTTCTTGGAGTGACCGGGCAGCAGCAGTCAATCTGGTACTCCATGCGGTTGCTCAATGATAACATGTCGGAGAGTCCCTGAGGAGCTACTATAGTTTTTATCCAATTTTAGAGGCAGGATATAATGTTGGTTCCTACCGCTTGATCTGATAAGTCAACCATTCTATCATTATTATGGCATCATCACCCTTCCAAATACTCAGTTCAGTCTTCAAGAAAGTGAATTCTGTGAGCGAGTTAATTTACCCTGTTTCGGAGAGATGCCGCTTCCGGAGTGAGGCTATTCAAGCACGCCTCCGCTTGTTTTGCTTTACTTGCTAACTTTTTATGATCTTCTGGCAATAGATTCATGTCAATCGCAACAGATACTATATTATGTTCCAGTGTCTCTCGGGTGAGCCTTATAGGATGTTGTCTAGTTCAATTTATGTCTGGCTTCCCCTTGGCTATCCAGGTTGAGGTCATACTGCATACTCTCAGCTGCCTGGCCCTATCCATCTGCCTCGCTTCTGTGGCCTTTATTATCTGGGGCCTTGAATGCCCTCAAACGCCCCATTTTTGTAGCAAGGGATATGTTGTAATAGACTGTAGCGGTATTGTCAATGAGGCAGTCAGCTATTACAAGGCATTCTTTCCAATTTCCCACTCCCCTGGCCTACCACCTAGTCACAGTATGTCCTGAAAAGGGTTGTCTCACCTGGAACAAACGCCCATCTCCAAGAAGAGGGGCTGTTAGTCCATGACAATAGGTTCATACAGCCTTACTAGCTTCATCTTAGTGTTGTGCCTGCTGCCACCTCTCAGGCAGTGGTGATGCATCAAGCTTATGTGCCTTTCACTTGTCCACAAGGTGCATCATCTCTGTCTCACTGATAACTAATCTGGACTTGTCACTTGTCTATAGATGCAGTAATATTGAATATCTCTAACAACGTGGTCGGTACAGTTCCATTTTGCCATCAATGTCAAATACTCATCTCCTCCCTGCCGGAGCTGCATGTGGCGCCAGCACTCCGCGCTAATCAACCCAGTGTGTCTTCAAGGCATGCACGCTGTTTCACACATCAAGAGCAGGCTGGGGACTTGCTAAAAGACCCAGTAAAAGAACCATTGATGCACATGAAGCGCTGTCACTCACCTCAGGCTGCAAGCAGCCGCTCTGCCAGGCCACAGTTGTGGTGTCAGGAAGTCGCTCCCTCCAGAGTAGCCCTCTACAATGGCACCTGCCTCCGGAGCACCTCTGTCGGGGGTCTGGTGTCTCTGTAGCTCATTGTCACCATCAGTCCTCTTGCCTCTCCACGTGGTCTGCTATCACAGCCTTCCCTCCCAATTATGCGGTCTGTAGGCATCTCCCCGCCTCCAGTTTCCCTTTTGGCATAAGCATCACTGTCCATTGTAGTGATTGGCCACCCGCTACACTGTCCTGGCTAATTGCGTTGTTGACAGTAGCTACCCCCACACCCACTCAAGCTGGAGGCTTGCTAGGTATCCTCGCTGCCCACAGCTGTTGAATCGCGTCCTCCTCATTGGTATTGGCACCTCAGCATTCAGGTCCAGGCTATGGATGGGCAGCTATGCTTGTAGATATGTTGGATTAATTGAAGGGGGCTGCGCGAAGTTCACTTAGCTGCATCTGCCTTCTTTGGAAGCCACACCACGCCCCCTATAATTACGTTTTACTTGAAAGTTTTGAGGTACCTGTTCTAACCTAAATATCGTGTGGGAAATGTGGTTCCTAACCCATCTATCCAAGAGGTTTTAGGGGTTAAGGAAACTGAATTATGTATGCGTCTGCAAGATAATGTAGTGTTTTCTCTCCATCTAGCTATAAAAGCAGCCCCCTCATCTTCGGCTTATTTGCAGTTTTCTGTGTGTTGCATGTGGCCAGTTTAGTCTTGCACAATATCCTGTAATGTGATAGAATTAGAATAGAAAATGTACAAGCTTTTGTTACGAAAAGTTTAATTTCAGGTAAGGGCACTGAGACAAGGATTATGCTTTCTTCTGCCTTTAACACCCCATCCACATTAAACATCATTAAACAATTAGACTAACACTTCATAGCAGGCATCACGTTAAAACTACGAAAGAAAAATGTGATTTGATTAGCGAATAAGCTGCGTTTGAATGTTTAGTGCTCCCATACTAATAGGTGTAGTAGCACTTTATAATAACTTTAAGTACATTTTTGATGGCTACTTTTAACAGTAGATTCCTCACCTTAGTATATCCCCCAGGTGCCAAACTTTGGGCCCTATTAGGATGGCGGACGGACGCCACCCCAGAGGAGGAGGGACCGTCCGCAGGGGCAGCGGCGGTCCCTCCGTGCAAATTAGGATGTGACCGCCACCCTGGCGGTCACATCCTGTATTTTTAACATTTCGGCGGGTGCTGCTTGAAGCAGCACCCGCCGCAATGTTAAAAATGCATGCTTCGCATTTGCATGCACAAAGCGGCAGGCACCGCACGGTGCCGCCGCTTTGTGCATGCAAATGCAGGGGGGTACCATAGGTACCCCTCATGTGCACCCCCCACACCCCGTCACCCTGGGGGCCCGCAACGGGCCCCCAAAGAAATGACTGTATGCCTTTCCACAGCGGAGAAGCTGCCGCGGAAAGGCATCTGTTCACCCCCATCCTAATATGGCTGGCGGTGTCTGTTAGACACCGCCTCCATATTAGAGCTTTTCTGCCGCGGTCGTAAGGCGACCGCGGCGGAAAAGCAGCGGACGGTCTTCCTGACCCCCCAGCCATCCCAATCTGGCGGGGGGTCTTTGAAGGCTCTGCAGCGGTTTTTCCTCATCCTCCGGGCCGGCGGACACTTCCGCCGGCCCGGAGGATGAAAAACCGCAATCCTAATGACTCCCTAGGTCTGGAGAATTTCTTATCACTGCTTCTATAAAATGCTAGGTGGTGTTGTGTGGCTCTGCGCTGACTTCATACCGCCCCGGAAGTGACGAAGTGGAGACGCATATAAGTGCCACATTTTCAACTCCAAAATGTTTTCACATTGTGCTAAGGAACAATGTCACCACCAAAAACATCAGGTGTCAAGCTGTGCCATCAATATAGGAAGCAGATATCTGTCACAGTCTCACCAACGGTCTGCCTATGGTGCCTGGGTTCCGGCTATGACTCAAAAATGTGCCCTAGTGCACCCAAGGTGATTGGAGACCAGGAAGCAAAGCTGTATGCTGCCAAACACTAAAGGAAGTCCCGGTCTTCACACAGATGTTGCTCCCACTACACGTTTTCGGCCCAATCCTGGTCACAGGGCTGGTCAAGTGATTGTTGTCTTCTAGTAAGTCCACTCCCAAGCATTAAAACACAAAGTGGGACTCCACCTCAGCCCACCTCTGACCTTAAAGAGAAGGCACATGGGGCGCACTCCTTTAAAGTCACTGACCATGGAACCAATCCCTCAGTTGGTCCCAATGAGCCCTAAGTTCTCGGGCCATAGTTGTCCCTGTGACAGATTGTCCTATTCAAATACGGCATACTATAAATATTCAGTGTGCTTCCATCTCCTCCTGGTGCACCTTCAGGTACATGGAACTGCAGGGGCATTCAGACGGGTCCTTCCCTGGTGCTGGTTGTCCCCGGAAACTGATCTGTACTGACTCCAATACACACTTCTACTCAGGCCCGAAGATCCATGCTGGTTCTCACCTTCGACGCCAATATGGCCAGTGCCAGAAATGGTCTGGTGCCGACATCCATATCAGGTGCCATACCGATGTCAGCTTGCGGTCGACTGACGTTACGCTATAAAATAACATAAGTGCAATCAGTGGTCATGCAAGCTGACTATAATTCAGTGCCTCTGCAGCGTTGCAACTATCAGCCGAAGCTTTAATTTCTTGCTGTCTATGATTCCGAGCCTGATTCTGATCCTGTGTCTGTGCAGGGTCCACCTCAGTGATATTCTTTTCATGTTTTTTTCTCTTTTTTTAGGCACCTCTTTGGAATATCCTTGTTTATTTATTCAGGCGGTTGTTTTTAATGCAAGTTCACCAATGGCAATTATGTTAAAGTATTTGTTTCGTTACAATGTGATAATTCAGCATTCTTGAATGTATTCATAATTTGTTTTGACATAGTTTGAACTGCATTTATAGTTTTTGTTTTTAAACAATGAACCATGTTTCATAGAAATTGATATCTTGATTTCTCAGTTATTGTTTTTAAGCAAACACTTTATTTCACAGAATATAAGAAGGCGAGAGGTTAGGGGACTTCCTAATTGTTTATTATGAAGATGTGTTCACCATATGCAGACTGAACATAAACTGGAACAAAGTTGGTTTTTAGATAGAGAAGAGCTTTGCTCCAGGGATTTGAGACAGACTCAGCGGATAGTAGTAAATACCTTTCTTGCTGAACGATACATAGAAGGTACTTTTAGTCCTCCAATCAGCTCGCCTTACGTGCTGGACTTGAGGGCATAGTCCCTGGAATACGGACACAGGAATAGCAGCCGCTGACTCCTCATTGAACACTGCTATAGAAAAGTATACAAGTGTGAACCATCGATGAAGCTCCTGTAGGTCCATTTTCAGTGCTAAGTTTAACTTAGTCAGCTAAGGGAAAGGAGGGGTGGGGGAAGCAGGAAACCTCTACAATACCATCTTAATGTTATCATATTTTCTACTGTTACGCCTACTAACATAGCATTGACTCTCATGTGTATTTTTATAATAACTAATATTTGTAATGTGCGCACTAGGTAAGATTTTGATTTTAATAAACTTTTAAAATATATTCCTAGCGCTCTTTAATGTGTCTGAAGGCTGGAGTTTCACATAATATTCCTCTGAGGTTTCATAGGACTGATCAGTTCTAAATGCGTACCTCACTCATGTAATGCTCACTGGGTTGTGAGGGTAGCAGTCCATTGGGTTCTCTCTCTCTCATGTTGGTACATTGAATAACAGCCAGATTCATCAAACCAAAATCCGCTCGCAAAGGGCCAGATTCTGAGAATCTGGCCCTTTGCAAGTGGTATTTTTGCATTTGGGATGCATCATCCCAAATGCAAAAATCGCAATTTTAGAAATCGCTACATTGCGATTATTTGCATTTAAGGATTCTCAATTTGAGATTCCTTAAATGCAATGCATGAACCATTTCAAAATTGCGAATTCGCAATCTAGGGCTGCTATTTACCACGAACTCTAACTACGTGGTAAATAGCAAAAACTTAGAAAAATGCACTTTAGTGCATTTTACTGAGTTGTATGTTACACACACACATGTCCTTGGGACATGTGTGTGCGCAACACCAGTGTACATTACCATTTCAGGGGTGCAACAGGGTGTCCTTTGGACACCCTGACACCCTTGAAATTGCTTCCTTATTTGTGATTCGCTAATTGCTAATTGCAAATAAGGAATTACTCCCCATTCATTCCTATGGGCCCTTAGGCCCATAGGAATGAATGGGAAAGCCATTCCTTATTTGCGATTAGCAATTAGCGAATCGCAAATAAGGAAGCAGTAGAAATTGCTAAAAATATTGCGATTTCTACATGCATCTCGTTTTGCGAGTCTTTAATAGCTATTTCTTAAAATTCGCTATTAAGGACTCGCAAAACATGACTTTGATGAATCTGGGGGTAAGTCTTTAATGCCAGAGGGTCTAAAGAACCCTTTCTCGAAGCATGTTCTCTAAAGAAATTTAGAAAGCATTACTAATAGCCGAGACTTGTGTTATTATATTGGTCTCTTCCATCAGGTCGGACAGGTGCTTTCTCTCTGCTGTGTGTTTGCCAGGCTCTTTATTTACTGAAAAAGTTTAATTCCCTATTTCGATTTCATTTTCAATCTCATGTTTTGTATCTGTTTTACAATGTCATAGCAGCCTATTCCGAAAGTTATACATTTTAGGGACAAACACACAAAGAGTGTTGGGAGAAATGCTTGCAAATAGTCTAACTACTGGTAATTGCTTGGGGAAGCACTCCAACCCATTATTTTAGCCCACCATGCAAGCTCAGATTAGACTCAGACGGGAAACAGCTACTACAACGAAGCCGTTTCCACGAATGCACTAACCACGCATGCTTTACAACGCATGCGTGGTTACCACTATAACCTTTACCACACATTCCTTTACTACGAAATACGTAGTAAAGGAATGTGAGTTAAAGGTCGAAAAAAAAGGGGGGGCTGGGGGGTCTCCCCCCCGCCCCCCCAAAAAACGAGAGGGTTTAAAAAAAAAAAAGAAAACTTACCTAAAACACGCTCTTCTGTGCCTCTGTCCTTCATGACGTGATTACGTACGTGCGTCTACGTACTGCATCAAAAATAGAGAAAGGACCACTTAAAGAGTTAAAAGAAGGAGAATACCGTCGGAAGAAAATGTAAGTATATTTTTTAATTATAATAATTTATTAGGTTAGGCTTAATTAAAAAAAGAAATATATATATATACATATATATAGATTTGAACTACATAATCAATCATGCAGTAAGTTTAACATGAAAATGCCAATATCATGCATAGTTAAACAACGAAAAACGTGGTTAAACTATGCGTGGTAAAGGCATTTTCGTGGTAAACCATATGCGCGGTAATGGCATTCCGTTGTAACGCATGCGTGGAAAAGGCATGCGTTGCAACGGAATGGGTTGTAACATCATATAACCGACTCAGACATATACAAATCAGCCTTGATCCTCCTCCAGTAGGAACAGTTCAACCCAAACAGCCAAGCCAGGTCCTCTCTGAACCGGAAGTCAAGCAAGCTTGGGCCTCTGTAGTCATGTGCAGCTTGGTTCCAGTGGTACAGTAAGTGGGGACCCACGTCTGGTCACCCCTTTGGCCACTTAGGCTACTTTTGTCTGCTTGATGTAATGACCTAAGTGGCAAGTGGTATGCCCCAACGTGAGCATACCTCGACTGAAGAGGCCCAACAATGCCGAAATTGGTCTTGGGTTGCGTGTGCACTTTTTTGGAGTGGGCTTGGCTTGGGTGTTTGGGCTGGACTGTTCGTGTTAGAGCAGCACTAAGACTGATGTGCACGATGCGTTGAAATGCTACCCCAAACAATTTCAAGTGGTTAGACTATTTGCAAGCATTTGTCCCATCATAGAAAGTATGAGTATGATAATGTCCTCGCAGAGGATGACTGACCTCTGGTTTTTATAAGGGTGCTCCTTGAGGTGAGGAGGTGATATTGGAAGCATTTTTCTACTTAGTACCTAAGGATCTCAGGGAGAAATATGCTTGCAGGTGCACTTTTAAGAAAGCTTAGCATTGAATAAAAACCAAGGAATGTGGGTCAAAGAATCTGTTGCAAATGTGATTCTGTTAAGGACTGACCCCGAGGTCCAGGCTCATTATGCTCTAAAGTCAGAAGGTAAGTGCAATATAAAAGCTATGTCTGATAGAGACTGTTAGTTGTGGGGGACTTGTTGAACGAATTACTATTCATGTTTGACTTGGGGTTTGCTAATGAAACAGCGCTAAAACCCACACCCTTCCCCCCGACCTTTGTTGGTTAGAGGTTTGGTGTCAACCATTGACTTTATTATCTCCTCCAGTAATCTTAATCATAGAGTGGTGGAGGTTACAAATATTCAATTGCCCATAAGTGACCATCTCCTCCAATGCCTCAAGGTAGCAGATTTGTTCCCAGACCCATCTACGGCCGCGCCTCTTGTTGAGGCAGCGGTTGATGTGGTTCTCGGGAGACAAAATGGGTACACACTCAATTGGAGCAAAGTAATCCCCGCAACATTCTTCAAGGAACTCTGGGAGGCGTGCTCTACTAGCTTTATGACCTGTTTGGGAGATAATTCTAGTAATGATCAAATAATTGAGCACTTTGGTATAATAGCCACAAACATAAAAAGTAGCTTAAGGGTGGAGGCAAAACGTAGAGGTAAGGGGTCCAAGAGTTGGTTCGACAACGCATGCACCAGGGCGCTGAAAATTTTAAAACATGCAGTACACAGAAGCCCCAGGGACACAGGTGAAATAAGAGCATGCAGGTCTGCATATAACCAGGCACTCAAAGTAAGGAAAACTGTGCTAAATAAGGAGGCAATAGATTCACTCTGCGAGGCTTCAAAAACTAAAAATTCCGCCGCATTTTGGAACGTAATCAACACCCCTTTCCCTTACGAAACCCATACGGCGCGAATTGAGATCGCAATAAACAAGGATAATTGGGTGGATCATTTTTCCAATCTCTACAAGGCACAGGATGATATTCGTAGCGGAGGTCCTCATATTAGCTTGGACTTACAACCAGGCCCTAATTTTAACACTTGATGAGGTATTGCTTGCCCCGAGAGCTACCAAAGGAGGCAAGGCAGCTGGGCCTGACGGGATCCCTGCGGACCTATTTAAAGTAAACACTGAAATCTGGGGCCCAATGTTGGTACAACTTTTTAAGGCGGCTTTATCGAGGGGCTTGAAAGATTCTTGGTTTACCTCTGTCATCGTCCCAATTTATAAGAAGGGGGATAGAAACAGCTGTGCCAATCTCCCTTCTCGATTCTTCAATAAAAATCCTGGGACGAGTAGTGTTGGCAAGACTCCAAAGCTGGGCGGAGGAAAATGAAGTCATGAGCGACTTGCAATTTGGTTTCCAAAAAGGGATTGGCACAATCGAGCAAGGCCTAAATTTAATGTTATTGCAACACAAATATATAAGGATAAAGTCGGAACGCTTGTATTTTACCTTTGTGGACCTTTCATCAGCGTTCGACTGCGTGTCACACACCAAATTGTGGGCAATAATAAAAAGCTTGGGAGTGGACAACACCATCATCTGTTTCCTGAGGGAACTTTATAGTGGAGCCACAGCTTCTGTTCGCTACGGTAGGGGGGGCGAATGCTCCAGACAATTCAGTGTGGGCCGTGGAGTGCGTCAAGGTTGTGTTTTAGCACCTTTTCTTTTCCTCCTCTACATTAATGGGCTTGAGCATCACCTGCTGCAGGAGTGCAGAGATATGCCCAGGGTGGGGAGGAGGGCAATCCCTGCGCTCATGTATGCGGATGATGCCGTGCTTATGGCACGTACTCCTCAGGCTTTGCAAAAACTAGTAGTAAGTTTTGAGAACTTTATGCTGAATCTAGACCTACTAGTAAATTGTAGTAAAACTTTCACAATGAACTGTGGTCCAAAATCAGGTAAACCGATGAAACGGATGTTTTTAAATAATGTTCCATTAGACAACACCCCAACCTTTTCCTATTTGGGCATTTTATTCCATGAGTCAGGTTCTTGGACAAGCGCAATCAAGGCCAGAACTCTTCTATTTATGAAAACGATCATGGCTCTAAAGAATTTTGTTAGAAAATTGGGCAGGAAGCCGATAAAAGAAATGTTAACTATATATAAAGCAACATGCTTATCCGTGGCTATGTATGGCTCAGGCTTGTGGGGGTATGCAAATGTTGATCCAATCCAGGTGGTGGAAAACAAATTTATGAGGGAAGTCCTTGCAGTTCCACAGTGTGTTGCCACATTTAACTGTCACGCTGAACTTGCTCAACCCTACATAACAGACATTATTAAAATTCAACCTATCCTTTTGTGGCATAGGGTATGGACCACAAATGAATGCGTTATGAATCGGGCTCTATTACAGGATACCCTCAGCCTGGATCATGTGGATAGAGCAGAATGGCTGGGATACGTAAAGTGTTTCCTGACTGAGATTGGATGCTATTCTTATTACTCGGATCCATCTTCAATGGATAGCTTCTCAAGGAGTACACTGAAAACACTCTGCCTGGACCATCTTGAGGATAAGAGGAGGAGAGCTGAAACTCTGAAACATTCAGTACATTCCCACCTCCTTACTCTATGTGAGACTAAGTCTGTACAGCCATACCTATCCCTGCCCATGACAAACTATGATCGCTTTCTTTTAACTCGTTTTAGATTTTGTATATTTTTTAGATTGGTGTCTTTTCCTAGTATGAACTCATGGATACGTATATTGCCCACTTGCTCGTGTGATGGCATGTCACATCAATCGGATATCCATATCCTTTTCTTCTGCAGACTTTATAGTGCCTCTCGTAGAAAAATTATCGTCCCTTTTTTAAAAGAAATGAATTTAACCAGATGCCGCCCAGCTTTTTTAGAAATCCAGAGAATGGATACGGTTTCAACTGTAACTGTGGTTTTAAGTTTTTTTTAAAGTGTTTTTAAATTACGGAAACAAATGGTAACTGAAATGGTTTAAATTTTTTCTTATTGAATAACTTTCTAATGATCTCCCTCAGTGAACTCACATTATGAGCTGTAATCATTGTAATCTGTTTTTATGTCTGTTACTTTTATGGTTACTTGTTTTTAACCGAATAAAGTTCTTTGAACTGAACTGAACTGACTGTTAGTTGTAGATTTCTTACCTTGGAATTTCCCCCCAGGTGTCAGTCTGGATCCCAAGTTTTTTTCTTCAGCAGTACACCTGGGTGTTGTTAGGTGGCGCCGGTCGGCTATGCATCCGTCGTGGGCGCTGGGATGACTTCACAGGACCTACATAGACGCCCACTGTGAGAGGCTGGCTTAGTATATGGTGCTCACTTATATAAGCAAAAAGAACAATTGATGGACCGAATGCAGAACAAAGTCATACATTCACCCCAGTACAAAGATTTGGGCCTAAATCCATAGTTTGTTTTGCTCACCATGCCATTCCAGTTTGGACCCAGCCATATGCAAATCAGTCTTGACCCTGCGCCCAATGGGAACAGACCAGCCCGAACTGCCAGGACAGGTCCTTCCTAAGATTGGAGAAAGGGTTGTGCTAGACCCATAACAACCAATCTAAAAGTTCAGTAGAACTTACTTATTCTATAGTATTATATGTGCCTAATGCTAGTGATGGTTTGTCAAATAATCCACACCTACATTAGCTGGTAAAACAATGCAGGCTTGAATCCCAACCACTACACACCAATATGAGAGGCTGGCTTAGTATATGTTGCTCACTTATGTAAGTGTAGCACCCTGCACTAATCCAGACAACCCTTATGGTGATTTTAGTGGTCTTAGAAAACCTTAGAAAGCAATGTAAGTGGTATCTGTGGAGAGCAGCCTTCAGGCTTAGTCCAGAAGGAGTTAAAAGCAGCTTGTTTTACCAGTACTTAATCATATGGTATAGTTTAAGTGGAAAAGAACCACACATAGCAGTTATAAAAAAATAGGTATTTATTATTAACATTCACTAACACAATGAATTGTCTCCTACACGGAAATGCATCACAATTCACACAATACTTTGTCAATAGAATACATAAATAGCACAGAATACACAGCGGTCCCCTAGGGGGGACCAAACCATATACCAAAATAGTGGAATGCGAACTACGACCTAAGTCTAGAATGGACCCAGCGGATGTAGAAGAGCCGGGGACCCAAGTAACCACGCAAGGTGAGTATCTAGGAACATGTACAGACTGGGTACGGACCTTGTCCTCAACAGAAGTCAATGGGTAAGTTGTGGTTGCAATTTTAAAGAAGGACCCTTCCCAGCGGACCCCGAAGAAACCACGTTTCTCTGGTTGGAGAGTCACCCCACCCATGCATACCACAGGAACTAGGTCAACTACACAAGGGAAGCCGTGTTCGTTGGTGTAAAGTGACGTCGGAAACCGCCATGGATCACAATGGAGGACTTCAGAAAAGATGCAGCTGGCGTAGAAGGTGAAAGTGTCCGGTGGAACCCAAAGGTGGATTCAAGATGAGAAGTACCTGCAAGCAGAGGGGACAGAGTCTATGCCACTCAGGAGTGACCAGGAAGCACGGAAGACGAATGCTCACCCCTGTCGGAGATGCAGGAAAGTTGATGGTGCCTTTGAAATTGCAACTGTGCAGACCAGGCGATGCAGAGGAGGACCAGGAGCCGTGCACAAGCTGTCCTACATTGGATGTCAAGAGCCAAGGGGTCAGTGTCTGGCAGGGGCACCAACAAGCCCTCGCTGCGGCAACCAAAGTAGTTGAAGATATAGGTGCAGTGTCGGGACCAGCATGGTCCAAGTGACTCACCACGAGCAGGTAAGTCAGAGCAGGCTCCTAGCATGCAGGAGAGCCCACTGGAGCCAAATAAGACCCTCGAGAGGACCCATAGGCTGAAGGCACAGGAGTCGCATGAGGACCTCAAGAAGCGCACCAAAGGATGAAAGCCCACCGTGCAAAGGATGCGATGCATGCAAAGATCTTGGCTGCAGGAGATGCTTGAGGTTGGAGCTTCTTGGAGCCCAGAGATCTCTCGAGGAGAGAGTCGACAAGCCTTGGCAACAACAAGTCGACTTAGTGCACAGAGGTTCTGTTCCGACGAGGGATACTGACCTCAAATTTGGTGAGAAGACAGTGCAGGCCTCGAGAAAGTTGCTGAACCACCACCTATGTTGCTGAGCCTTTGGTAGCCCATGGGAGCCCAGGATCAGCAAACCAGTCTGCTGTGTTGCGGTGCCTGCAGATGCAGGAGCGTGACTCCTTCACTCCAAAGGAGATTCCTTCGGGTGTCTTGGATGTCCACAGGCCCTGTGAAGTGATGTGTTTTATCTAGGAACCCGATCCAATATTGTGACCTTTTGCCCCTGTACGGCTATAATCAATAATATCCCTATAATGGCATAAGAATCAGATTCATATTTCAGTAAATCGCCCTTGCAGTCCAAGGCACGGCAAAAGCTACTTCCTTGGATTCCTAGAGAGCACACCGAGTTCTTTCGACATACCAAACCTCCAGCAACCTGGGAAATCCCCACTTGCTTTGTTTTGATTTGTAATAGAACACCTGCGAGCACTGTAAGAACTGCCAGTTCTTAGTGACATCTTTATTGACGTCTTATGTCCAAACCTTACGTCAAACTCGGCACCTTTCAGGTATAAATATACCAACGTTGCCTTAAGCAAACACACTGTGGTGGTTTCGGAGCAGAGCAGCTAATCTACTTGCCGAGAGCCCAGCAGACGCAGAGAGCCCACGGACGCTGCCCCTCCTCTTTGACGTGCTGAGAAAGACGCTGTCTTTTGTCCTGCCGAGAAAATCCAGCTCCGGCGTTTCCAGCCTACTCTTGCCGGTTACTGGGATATCGAGTCCTGAGAGAGAGATACCAGACCTCCTACATTCTATTCCCAAGGTACAGTGCTGACTAAACCCTTAGAGAGAATTCTTGAACAGATTCTTGGCAAAAACTCACTTAACTTAAACTGCTACTTACTTACTCCTTCCCACGTATTAGGCTTAGGTCAGGTACACCGGGGTAGGCGTATTTTAGAAGCACCAGTTGAGCACGTTAGCCATTATATATATGTTTATATGTTTTATCCATTTTAAAGTGTCTTACGGCTAAGAAACCATATCAATGCTTTTACAGTATTATTTCATAATACTCATTTTACTGTACGTACTTTACTTTACATTAAGTATTGCAATTGTGGCAATTCATTTCTCTTGCATGAGAAGGAGGACTGCTCAATAAATAATACCTTTTATTGAAAACGCCCGTCTCTCTCTTCTCTGCACTCTGGTGAAACTAAGAACGCACATCTGACTGAGTGAAATAGCTGTCTATTGTTTTCACGACTCTAGAGATTTACTCTTATTCTAAGGGAGCAAAGTTGTCATGTTTATGCGGTTGTCGGAAGCTGAATCCCTTCTTGTCTGAGCCAGGGAAGCTGATCCCTTCCTATTCATTCAAGAAAGTTTCCAGTGACCTCTGAGCTAGCTGGCGCAAACCTAAATTAAGTCTAACATAGTCAGTAGAGACCTAGAAGACCTCAGTCCTACGTCTACACTGCTGTTTATGTTATTCCAATGAGCAGAGCCTACAGGGAAAATAGGAACTACACTACATGGCGCCTAACGTTTGGTAAGGCGATAAAACTAACGCAAGACGTTAGAGTAACTCATTCGTGCTTTTTCACACAGACCCTTTTCCCGTAAATACTCCAATAGACGTCTGGAGTGGGTAAAAGGTTAAAATCCGCCGGAACTTAGTAGGTAGAGATTCCTGTGTATAGTTTTTGGTTTAGTCAACGTTGTAAGGATACAGTGTTCCAAAATATTGTGCACCTAATCTTTTGTTTCCTGGGAAACCTGCTCTGCAAACTTTCATTAAAACAATGTCAGAAAATGGTGATAACAACGAAACCGGTGAAGCCGCAGTAGATGCGAATCAACGGGGTTTCGATGTTACAGGGTTTAATGAACCGGGTGCAATTATCATCCCGGCAAACATAAGAGAAACTATAACTTTAAAAGTTATAAAAATCGGACTGACATCACGAGGTGGTACAGTCATTTTCGTGATAGAGGCACACGAGTATCGGCAGACAGAGGTATTCTATTCATGGATATACTTTCCAGCGGCAAACGCTACAACACACGAATTCCACTATTACAAAATAGAGGAACCTCGGAAGAATATACTCCTTTCGAGGATTTTGAAATACCACTAAATTACCAAGAGCACCTGCTCTGTTTAAAGGCGCCCTAAAACATAATGATAACATCACCAGGCTCGGTCCACTAGGTAGACCAGGAGCAACGTGGCCGGTTTTAGCCAGCTACAAACCACATCCTGACATTGATAAAATGTCAGACAAAGAACTTTTAGCACAGCTAAAATTACTAATTAAAATTCACAGACAGTTAGTCCAATATGTAATGCGGACTGCAACAGTCCAACCAGCTATTAACATTCCACAGCTGACCCCTCATCAGGGGAACACAAATAAAATTACACCACAGAACATACAATCATGTCTTGGAAAACCACCCACAAAACGGGAACAAATTCCATTCTTGTTAGCACAGAAAATAAGTCAAATAGAGGCAGTATTCCCAAATACTACCCCTATTGAGAAACACAGAATTCTGACCATCTGCCTTCCAATGGGGGTCGCACCACATGTGGAGGACTGTGACACTTGGGGCACAGTCTTTGCTTCCATTTACACAAAAACACATGGTGTTCCGTCTCTGGCGGTAATACCAGATGTGCTAAAACAAATTCAGAATGAATACGGTCCAGAACCTGCTTTAACTCTTGGTATGAAATTACTGAAAGACTTCAAGCAGGTCTCGGCTATATTATTAGCCAACATAAAAGGAGAAGCAGCATCTGTGGAGATCCGCCAAAAATAGAAAGAAACAGATATAACAGATCAACCAATTGAACTTGCCAGAATCATAGAAAATCCTATGAAGAACTAGGTAGAGATAGTTTGGGTGGTAAACCGGTAAAACCCCAACTACTTGAAAATCCTGAAAAATTATTTATTAAAAATAATCTAAACACTCCAAAAAAGAGCTGGGATGGAAATAAACAATCCGCTCCCAAAGAAAAAAGATTCCAGTCCAGAGGAAGGTCTCCTCGGCGGAGAGAAAGCACTCCGAACCAAAAACACCAGTCTCCCCAAAGGTAGCCCTCTGAAAAAAGATACAACCTTAGAAATAGGGATAATTTGAAAAAGCCTGATAGATATCAAGATATTGATACATGCCCCTCTCGAACTTTTCAGACTTCCTCGCAGAAATCGGAAGGAAGAGGACGGTCAGAACAAAGGGAAGAGCACCCCAAAGTGCTCAAAGTAAAAAACTACAATTTCCAAGAAAGAAGGTAGCCAGTATTAAAGTAATCAAACATGCCGAGAAAACTGAGGACACAGCTGAAAAACGGAGAGTGGGCACAGACAATGCTAGACAGCGCAGCAGAATTGAGCATATCTCGCAAGATCCTGATGAATCATCTGGAGACAGTGGACACGAATGAATACATTCAGGTGGAAACTGCTGATACCAGAATTAGCAAACCTCATAAAATATACGAAATAACATAGCATATAGAGGGAGATAAGACTAGGAAAATAAGGGGTCTATTTTGGGATAACCTCTCAAAAGGCTATGACATCCTGTTAGCCGAGAAAGATTGGCCACCAGAGTTTGTCAGGGAGTGCCCTCATGGCGAAGAAATGATTATGCCTGCCTTCTCAAATCATATTCCAATACATAGAAAATATATATATGCCAGAAAATGGGCAGTAGCTCAAGCACCTGCATTATATAAGAATCATGTAGGATGGGATGAGGACTCTCCTCCTCACAAAATCCAGTTAAAAAGTCAACCAACTGCACAAAGGCAGTAACCAATTAAGCAAGAAGCTAAAAAACAGGTCAGGGAGATGTTAGATCAACTTGAATACCAAGGGGTGATTGAAACATGCACCTCTCAAATGAACAATCCTTTGTTTCCTGTCTCCAAACCAGACGATTCATATCGTCTAGTCTTGGACTACAGACATCTTAACTCATGTTGCAAAATATTTGCGGTACAAAATTCGCACAGTGCGACACTAATGAATAACATAGTTCGCAAAAAATACAAAACAACATTAGACATTTCTAATGGATTCTTTTGTCAAAATATTGCACCGGAAAGCAGGTACTTGACTGCTTTCTCAATAATGGGGTCACAGAAAATTTCTGTAGACTCCCACAGGGATTCAAGAATAGCCCAGGATTATTCTCAGCCAGAGTAACAGAGTTACTACAAATGTATGATGATGAGGCATTATCTCATGTCGATGACATCTATCTCACAGACGACGACTTGGATACTCACTTGAAAAGAGTGAACAACATAATACTTGGATTCGCAGCAGAGGGTTACAAATTCAACTTTAAAAAGTCACGAATTGCCCATCTAACTGTCCTATTTTTAGGATGCAAATTATCAAGTGAAGGCAAAAGCCTAGCAGACAACTTCTTAGAGAAGTGCGCTGTACTCCAAGCACCAAAAACGCTGAAGAACTTACAATCGATACTAGGCTTCCTGAATTTCGGAAGAACTTACATTCTAAATTATGCAGAGATGGTTAAACCTCTCTACGAATTAATAAAACCTGATTTCAATCCAATAAATTGGACTCAAAAACACACAGAAATTTTGAGATCACTGCAAACAGACATGTTAGCTAAAACAACATTAGAAACTCGTGATAATACACCCAACCTTATAATCCGAGTCATCCCAGGAAGATGCGGATTCACGTACCTGACCTCTAATGAGGGAGAAACGGTACCCATAGCTTACAAATCACACTTGTACACAAAAGCTGAAATAAAATTCAGTTCAACTGAAAAAATTCTAACTGCGGTTCAGACTGCTGTAGCCTAAGAAAGGGCCCTAGCACAAGGTAAATGAATAATAATCGTTACACCGATACCAGCCATAGAAGTGGTAACAAAAGCAAGCATTCCAAATGCTAAAGCTCTGCATCCGAGATGGATCCAATGGGTTAATTCTCTTGCTGTAACAGACGCAGTATATGAATTTGATCCTAATCTTAAAACATAAGAATTTCTACAATATGAATATGAATGTCCTCTGCCAACTGAAATCCTGCCTCTAGAACACTACGGATGTATAATATATACAGACGGATCAGCACAACCCGCAGTTGGGGGTAAACAAGCTTACAGTGCTGCGTGCGCAATTGTTAAAGGTCGTTGGCACAAAGGAAAATTTAGACCACTGGTCACTAAAACACAATCTCTAGGAGATTGTACAGCTCAGCGAGCTGAACTACTAGCATTCAAGATGGCGCTTGAAAATACCGATCGCGAATTCCCCACACTTATAGTGTGCGATTCATATTATTGCGTTCAGTCTTATAATGAATACTTGCAGAATTGGGTTGAAAACGGGTTCAAAGATGCAAAAGGTGGCACAATCAAGCATGAAATGCTTTGGGAACAAGTAGTTCTTTTACAGAAAGAACTACAAAAGACTCACGTGATACACACATTGAGTCATCAACGTGATGGCGTTCACGTTGCGGGGAATTAATTGGCTGATGAAGCCGCGAAGGCAGCTGTGCAAACAGCTCCCGTAGCTGCTATCACCTGGTCAAAAACAAAAATAGACAGCGACATACTACAAGCTGTCAGTGCGTCAGTAAAAGATGACAGAAAAACACTCCCAAAAGGCTTTCCAGAAAAGTACTCATACATAACAGATGCGAATAATGTTCCTTTTGCTCGAATCCCTGGAGTGGGGGATAGAGTAATTCCAAACATGGAACACAGGTTAGGGCTAATTACAGCGGCACACGAAGGGCTCGCTTCTGCACATGCCGGTGTTTCCGCCACAATATCATTATTAAAACAGAGATATTGGTGGCCACAAATGAGAATACAAACTAAGAAATATGTGCTAGAATGCGAAATATGCCAAAGAATGAAAGTATCAACAGTGAAACGACCGGTGCAGAGACCCCTTCTAATCTCAGATAAACCATTAGCATGTGTTTACCTGGACCACTGTGGTCCCTTACAAAGGGATGGCAACTATAAATATATCATGGTCACAGTGGATTCCTGTATGAGATTCATTTGGATGTGGCCCCAGCGCTCGGCTGACGCCAGAACTGTTATAAAAGATTTGCGAGTCCTTATCGGCACATACGCAATTGCCATGCTTCATTCTGACCAGGGTCCTGCTTTTAGCTCTCGAGCTTATAAGGAGGCCATGACCTGCATGGGCATTGAATTGCGGTACTCTTGTCCCTTCCATCCTGAGGGAAACGGGATTGTGGAAAGAAAAAACCGAGACATAAAGCAATCTATAACGGCAAAGGTACTAGGTTCGGGTGATGGGTGGGTCCAGCATTTAAAAAGTGTCCAATTTAGTCTTAATAATCTGCCAAGAAATTCTCTAAAAGGTTTCAGCCCGTACCAACTATTGTTCGGAACTAGAATGTTTATTCAGGATTTAGATAGTCTAACTTCAGTGGTAGAAGATAAGAAAAATGCTTTGACATCAAAGATCGTTTGGCTGTTTTACAGGACTTAAATGAAACAAGAAAAGCCCTGAGCAACATAAAGTTAAAACAACAGCCAACAACCACTGAAGACACACCACCTGTCCCAGCAAGACCTGTCTGGATTCCAAAGATTGGGGATCTGGTCAGAGAGAAAATAGCGGTGAAGAAGGAATTTGGGCCTTCTTACAGAAAAGCAGTACCTGTCTTAGCAGTCAACGGAACGTGATCAGTTGTACTACCGCCCCTTGCTGGTAAAAAGGAGAACCCAGTTGTATCCATCGACCTAGTAAAACCACAATCATGTGGCCGATAATAAGTACTAGGCCAAGTGGACTCCCAAGAAATAGCAGAATACCAAAATTTGCTACTATCCAAGAGGTTCAAACTGAGAGACTAATCACATTTGATAAACCTGCAGTGAATAAAAAAGGACTATGCAACAATGCCATGGAACTTGTGCCTCTTGAAACCCAAATTGAAACAGTTTGTCAAGAAACACCAATCTACAATGATGTAGCATCAGAATGTGCTGATAAAAGGCAAATTGAAAAAACAATACCAACAATTGACAGAACTGCATCTGGCTACTTCATCAATTTCGATAACTTTTCTGAAGATCAAAGTGATTCTGAAGTAACGCCAGCTACAAAGACTTTTAAAGACAAAGCAACAGAACTCTTTCATCAACTCAAAGAAACTTATCTTGTTTCTCCATGGTTAGAAATTTGGGTTGTGCTAGGTGTACTTTTCCTCCTGATCTGGCTCATCATGGTACTTTGTTTGGGAAAATTCATTGAGGGAAAATACAGTACAATGGACACAGCAAGTCAGAACATCAACTTAGTTCTGAAGCCACACAAGTCATCTCACATCGAGAAAAGAGAACTATCATCAGTGAATGTCACAGATATTCCAATACCCGGCGGGGTAGTTTGGGACAAAACAGATTACGAAATATATGGACCGGTCGAACTCTTGAAATATCCTCATCAGTTTAAGGTTTCATTAAGTTACTTTGTAAAACCAAGTACATTCTCTGATGATTGGGACTTTGAAAGCATAAATATTATGATGTCAGATTTAGTATTGTCAGCAAAATTTACAGAACATGATTATTTACAAGGTTCATCGAATTATGAACAGATGTATTGCTATAACCACTATGCAGACCACTATATGCATAAATCTGCTCAACCTAGAAATGTTTTTAAATATAATCAATGAGAACATTGTGCAACTCCACCTAAAAGCAGTTCAAAAACATTCTATGAGAAGTTCTCATACTTCTCAGGGTTTAACACAAGTGATGCAGAAACATTTTATTACAAACTGTTAGATAAAACAGGGACAAAAAACATGCTGACAAATACTAAATTGATCTATTCGGAAACATTTTATGAAAAAATTATTACATTTGGTTTTGATTTTTGGAAAAACAACATTAAAACAAAAACCATCTGGGGAACAAAAGAATGGCAGGTACAAGGCCTAGAAGCATTATTTCGAGCCTGCATGATCCCAGAACAAATAATGTTCTTGAAGGACACCATTCAACAAACTACCTGTCTTGGTCTAGCCAAGATAAAAGACATAAACAAACTGTCTATTCCAAAGCCAATACCTGATAATACAACCACAGATATTGAGATAGACATATCCCAAATTTTACATCAAAATAAAACACATCCTGATTGGAAAAAGTGGTTAATCTGGCCAATAGACACAAATAAATGTCAAGATAGATTCCTGGATAAAATACAGGGGTTAAAAATGACCAGACCAGACCCTAGATACTCCCAGAGACAACATCCAGGGATTGTAACAACATACAGTGTCGGGAAACTATGCCTTGAATGGCTACAAACATCCACACTGGCAGAAATTAAGCAACACCTAACTTTACTTAAAGACGGTGCTGACTTGCGCGATTTCATAATGGGACCACGCAAATGGCGTCAAAAACGTTTCATAGCGGCCAGTATATACGCTGCTTACAACGAGGCTTGGAAAGTGACTCAAATTGAGACAGCAGAGAAAATACGAGAGATTGATCGTATCAATTTGGAAAAATCGCTTTCTGTTGTGGACAATGGGTTAATGACTCTGTCCTCCAGAATATATTCACTGGACAGTATTGTATCATCTGCTATAGATATAATAGATCAGTACAAACTAACGTTACAACATGGTCAGTCCCAATTACGTTCTATTGTACAGCTAGGCTGGACGTTGCAAAACCTGCGTTAAGGCTATGTGCCATGGCGTTTAATCAACACAACGTCATTATTTTCTATCTTTAACCTTACTGATAAACAAATCAGTTTGGCACAGAAAGGAGCAGACTATACAATCCTGAGCATTGAAAAACTTGAGAGATTACCCTTAACAATGTCAGAAAGACCTGTCATTGAATGGATAATACACAGAATAATCACAATTCCGATAACAACTTTCCAATTTAAAAATTGCCAAGAGTATATACCAGCAGGCCAGTATGAAAGGTTGGGTAAAGGGTACATTAAGTCATCATGGGAATTACCTTATACACACACATGTTATAGTGACAAAAATAATAATGTATTTCTTAGTGGTAACAATTGTAGACGGTCACTAAGCGGTATACTCCTGTGCCAAGGTATTAATTTGCATAACCTTTCATGCCACCAGCTCGGCACACCTGCAACACAAATAGAGCCATTCTTTAGACAACTTTCTAACGGGAGTTACGTTCTAATACTGGACCATAGCTTTTGTGGCATGGTGCCAGGGAAAGCATAGCTCGTAGGCGTTAGTTCCATGGTCACTTGCTGTATGCAAGCATTGTATCCGAACGACCCTGGAGACTCAGAGGCGACGATTTGGCCTCTCTTGAATATCTCTTCTATACGAATTGATACTTTAAGCAGAATGAAGTCTGTCCTTTTGCAGACAACAGTGCCCATCACGTCATCAAAAGAGACGTCTGATCTCCAAGTTGCAAGGACAACAGCAGAGATACATGCGCTTTTATCAACAAATTGCCCCGTGCATTTCGTAGAAATGCTAAGCCAAATCCTAAATATGTCAGATGCCAGTGGTATCGCACATGTATTTAAGACAATTTTTTCGGGTCTGTTAACACCCTTCGAAGCAGTCCTGGGCATCTTTCCCAATTTTGTCCATTCGGTCTTTGACGGCCTACCACTACTTTTGGGACTTGTGGCGGGAATCTTATTTTTGACCCTTCTGCTCCGATATGGCAAGCCAAAACGCAGACATGACTCCAGCAACAATGGAAGAAACGATCCTAGCAATACGCTACCGGGACCGCATAACTAAAGTCCTTGGATTAGCCTAGCTAAGAGATCTGAATATGACCTGGTTTCTTTCATTCAGACCTAAATGGCAGAACTGCATCTTACCTGTGCTTCGATGTATGCTATGCGGAGAAGAATGCGTGTTGGACACCTGTCTTACACTACAATCAGCAGTACCAATGGATATCGATACTTTGCTAAGTCCTGTAACGGCTCATGCATCGTGTTGTCCCCAGCGGTTACCAATCCTGATGACGGCATTCGTTTAGACTTCTCCACTACGATTAGGTGGTGGCAGTGAAACAAGAAATAAGAGCAACATCACCCAAGTACGACCTTCTGTGAGCATTGCTAATCCCGACACCGATGATAGCAATCATTCTCACGACTGCACAGTTACAGCCTTTTCAACCATGGTCGAACTTTCACCTGAAGCTGTAGACTGTTTTTTGCGCATCTGTCTGAAGTAATGTTCTCCCCTGAACCAAAAGAATAACTTTTAAGCAAACCGGCACACAGCTTTCCCCTGAACTCTGAATTCGGCCTTCGGCTTTGATAAACAAAAGCTACTGAAATACTTTAGAACTATTTTTTCCCCTGGAAACAATTATTTTTTTTCAGAATTCCAAAATATTTACCTTTTTTGGCACTTGTACTCTGCTTGAAGTAGAACTATTCATAAAGAACAGAGCTTCTATTTTTAGCAAATCTAGAGACAATATGTTACCTCTGCCTCTAGTACACTCACAAGCAATTTCATTTATATGTGATGAAATAGTCTCAACCTTCTTTTCTGTAATTAAGAGACATTTCATGTGTAATTTTCGCAAATCGTTCAGCTAAATATATATGCATTTCTTCTCTGAATGATTACACTGCTTAAAAAACGTACAGTACCAATAATATTTCATGTATTTGGCGTACTCCATTTCGATTTCAAAAATGTATTTTGGGGTGGGATGGAATACACATGCACATTAACATGTTTACTATTGCTTAGTTTTAAGTACATTATGGACATAAAATCGTGGAGTGGGTGAAGTGTTTTATCTAGGAACCCGATCCAATATTGTGACCTTATGCCCCTGTATGGCTATAATCAATAATATCCCTATAATGGCATAAGAATCAGATCCATATTTCAGTAAATCGCCCTTGTAGTCCAAGGCACGGCAAAAGCTACTTCCTTGGATTCCTAGAGAGCACACCGAGTTCTTTCGACATACCAAACCTCCAGCAACCTGGGAAATCCCCACTTGCTTTGTTTTGGTTTGTACTGGAACTCCTGCGAGCACTATAAGAACTGCCAGTTCTTAGTGACATCTTTATTGACGTCTTATGTCCAAACCTTACGACAAACTCGGTACCTTTCAGGTATAAATATACCAACGTTGCCTTAAGCAAACACACGGTGGTGGTTTCGGAGCAGAGCAGCTAATCTACTTGCAGAGAGCCCAGCAGACGCAGAGAGCCCACGGACGCTGCCCTTCTTCTTTGACGTGCTGAGAAAGACGCTGTCTTTTCTCCTGCCGAGAAAATCCAGCTCCGGCGTTTCCAGCCTACCCTTGCGGGTGACTGGGATATCGAGTCCTGAGAGAGAGATACCAGACCTCCTACATTCTATTCCCAAGGTACAGTGCTGACTAAACCCTTAGAGAGAATTCTTGAACAGATTCTTGGCAAAAACTCACTTAACTTAAACTGCTACTTACTTACTCCTTCCCACGTATTAGGCTTAGGTCAGGTACACCGGGGTAGGCGTATTTTAGAAGCACCAGTTGAGCACGTTAGCCAATGTATATATATGCATATATGTTTTATCCATTTTAAAGTGTCTTATGGCTAAGAGACCATATCAATGCTTTTACAGTATTATTTCATAATACTCCTTTTACTGTACGTACTTTACTTTACATTAAGTATTGCAATTGTGGCAATTCATTTCTCTTGCATGAGAAGGAGGACTGCTCAATAAATAATACCTTTTATTGAAAACGCCTGTCTCTCTCTTCTCTGCACTCTGGTGAAACTAAGAACGCACATCTGAATTAGTGAAATAGCTGTCTATTGTTTTCACGACTCTAGAGATTTACTCTTATTCTAAGGGAGCAAAGTTGTCATGTTTATGCGGTTATCGGAAGCTGAATCCCTTCTTGTCTGAGCCAGGGAAGCTGATCCCTTCCTATTCATTCAAGAAAGTTTCCAGTGACCTCTGAGCTAGCTGGCGCAAACCTAAATTAAGTCTAACATAGTCAGTAGAGACCTAGGAGACCTCAGTCCTACGTCTACACTGCTGTTTATGTTATTCCAATGCGCAGAGCCTATAGCGAAAATAGGAACTACACTACAGAAGAACCTCTATGCATCACAGGCACAGACGTTGCAGCAGACTTGCAGGATGATGAGACGAGGAGCAGCATGAGTCTTCCCAGTTGCAGTCTTGGTTCCCCATGCGAAGTCCAATAAGTTCCAGAGTGCCCAGACAGTTGAAGTTGAAGTGGTATGGGATCTGAACCTTGACCCACAATGAATCTAGGGACCCCACCCACAGGTAAGCCCTTAGGTACCCTAAGGAAAGGGTTGGAACGATTCAGGGATTCTTCCCAGAGGAGGGGCTGGACAGTGGGGAGGATACTCCCACGTCCTTTGTCCAGTTTCGCTCCAGAGCGGGAGCCAGAAGCTCTCTAAACTGGTTTGGACTGGGAGTATGCAGGGTGCCCTTCAATCAGTCTGAGTGGCCCTGGAAAGCGCCCCACCCTGTCCCAATACACTAAGTCCTGTCTGGGAGGTGGTCACACCTCCCTATGACAGGATACCTATTGTCCTGCCTTCCTCTGCTTGAGCTTGGCTCAGCAGCAGGAAGGCAGAATCGTGTCTCTGGTCGGCAGCAGCCATAATTTACTGTCCAGGTCTAGAAGACTGGTACCGGGAGCACTGAGGGCTTCCCGGAAGCCCTTTACAGTGCATGGAATCATACCTCCCACACCGTTTACGGTGTGGTGGTATGATTCCATGGAATCATACCTCCCACACCATTTACAGTGTGGTGGTATGGTTCCATTGAATCATACCTCCCACAACATTTACGGTGTGGGGGTATGATTCCAACATAGTTGATACCAAACACAGCAGGGTTCGTTACAGCCAGTTTAGAGATGGTCATACCGTAATGACGCATGGCCACTCTATGTATCTCAATGGCTGATGCACTTACAACCCTGGAGAATGGACTCCGAAGGTTGTAGGGTGTGTCCTGCTCAGTCAGGAGAACCCTCACACTTGGAACCGAGCACCCTGCCTTCAGGATTGAAAGGCCTGCCTTAGGGGTGACGTATAGATTTTAAGTCTAGTGACCTCATATATGGAAACTTATATCTGTGGTAAGTGGTGCTAGCACCAGCTTACACAGGCTGCAATGGCAGGCCTGTAGTCACAATTTGAGTGGTCTCTCAACGGTGGCATAATACATGCTTCAGTCCATAGGAGACCCCTGGTGTACCTATGCCCTGGGTACCTTAGTACCATATAGTAAGGATTTATCAGGGTACACCAGTAGCCCATCTGGAGTGTACCTAAGCACTCACCATGTCCAGTTTTGCGAAGAAGCACAGAGCTTGGTGTCGTGTTTAGCAGGAGCCCAGTCAAACTAGTCAGTAAAACATAATGACACCAGCAAAAAGTGGGGGTGACCATAAAAGCAGAACCTACTTTCCTACACAACCCCCCCCCCCCCCCTCCCCAAAAAAGGTAAAGAGATTAGACTAACCTTGCTAAGTTGAGTCTTCATTTTCCAAGTGGAAATATCTGGAGAATCCATCTGCATTGGCATAGTTACTCCCAGGCCTATGTTCCACTGAGTAGTCCATCCCCTGTAGGGAAATGGACCACCTAAAAAAAGTTTGGGATTTTTACCCTTCATTTATTTAAGCCATAATAGGGGCTTATAGTCTGTCTGAACAATGAAGTGAGTACTAAACAGGTAAGGCCTCAACTTCTTCAAGGCCCAGACCACAGGAAAGGCCTCCTTCTCTACAGCTGACCAACGTTTCTCTCTGGAGGTCAGCCTTCTGTTTATAAAAGCTACTGGCTGGTTCTTGCCCTCTCCATTGAGTTGTAACAAAACAGAGCTTACCCCTATCTCAGATTAATCTATCGGGACAATGAAGGCTTTGGAATAGTCATGACTTTGCAGAATGCGAGTAGTGCACGTGGCCTGCTTCAGGTCATCTAATGCCTTGTAACAGCTAACTGTCCACTGAACTTTCTTTGGAATTCTCTTGGAGGTGAGCTCATTAAGGGAGTCACAATGGATCTATATCCGTTAACAAACCTCCTGTAGTACCCAGTACGGCCCAAGAAAACTCTGACCTGAGGGTAACCCAGTCTAGAATTGTATGGGTTTTGCTCTTCAGTGGGTGAACTTGGCCTCCACCTACCAGGTGCCCCAAATAAACAATCTTACTCTGCCCTATCTGGCATTTGGTGGCCTTGATAGTGAGGCCTCCAGAACATTCCGGAGGTGGATCCTTCCAGGTGGAGCTAAAGACAGCAAATGAAAAATGAAATGAAAAAGATATTTAATAAAGCGCACTGCGGCCAAGCGGCTTCCTGGCGCTGGGGACCTGTTCAGGGCTCACAGAGGGGACCTAAGAAGGAAAAGCCTGGGTAAAAAGAAAGGTTTTAAGGGCCTTTCGGAAGTGGGTGTAGATGGGGATGGAGCGAATGTGAAGTGGAAGGCTGTCCCAGAACTCGGGGGCCAAAACAGAGAGGCGAGTGCCACCAGTTCTGGATTTGCGGAAGCTGGTGATGTGCAGAAGGGAGAGAGAAGAAGAGCGAAGGATACGACTGGGGGCGTGGGATGAGATTAGGGAGGAGATGTAGTCAGGGGCAGAGCGGGAATGAGCTCGAAAGGCAAAGCAGGCTAACTTGAAGAGAGATCTGAAGCGGATAGGGAGCCAGTGAAGAGATTTAAGAACAGGAGTAATGTGAGAGGATTTGGGAAGGGAGAGAATGAGGCGAGCAGCTTGATTTTGAATGGCCTGTAGACGTCGGGACTCGTAGGCTGGGATGCCCACGTACAGGCCATTCCCATAGTCAAGTCGAGAGATGACTAAGGCCAGGCCTATGGTTTTGAGTGCATCAGTGGTGAAAAAACGCAAGATTTTCCGGATGAGACGGAGGGATAAGAAGCAGGAAGACACAACACAGCTAATCTGACTGTGCATTGTTAAGTCAGAACTAACTTTGATGCCGAGGGTGCGAACAGAGGAGGAAGGTGTGGGAGGGGGACCAAAAGAAAGGGGCCAGTGTGCAGGGGACCAAGGGTTAGATGGACCACCCGTGAGGATAAGTTCCGTCTTATCGGGGTTGAGCTTAAGGTGGTTAGCGCTCATCCACTCGGAAATGAAAATTAAGGTGGAACTGAACTTGGGGAGAGAATCAGGAGAGGAAGAAAGATCAAAGACGAGCTGGAGGTCATCTGCGTAGTTATACACCGAGACCCCCAGCTCAAGAAGAGAAATGACAAGGGGATGGATGTAAAGATTAAAGAGAAGAGGGGAGAGAGAGGAACCCTGGGGAACACCACAGGTGACCGGACGGGGGGGGGGGCAGAGAAGCCGGAGAGATGAACCGCCTGGTACCTATCCCGAAGAAAGGACGCTAGCCAGGAGAAGGCAGCGCCCCGGATGCCCGCTGCGCTGACACGGTCGAGGAGAATGGAATGGTCAACCGTGTCAAATGCAGCGGACAGATCGAGAAGGACCAGGGCTTGGGGGAGGTTGGAATCTGCCTTCCCCTTGAGTTCATCAAGAACCGCGAGAACCACTGCCTCCGTTGAATGGCCTGGGCGAAAGCCCGCTTGGTGGGAGGCTAGAAGGCCGTTGTCCTCAATATACGAGGAGAGGCAAGAAGTGACATGGGTCTCGAGGATCTTAGCTAAATATGGGAGATGGGACGGAAATGAGCAGGGAGGGAAGGATCCAGACCGGGTTTTTTGAGAATAGGGAGAACAACGGCGGATTTAAATGATGAGGGAACGGAACCAGAGGCCAAAGAAGAATTAAGCAAAGTGAGCGGGGGAGCAGAAGAGTTAGTAAAAAGAGTTTTGAGAATGCGCGCCGGTGCACAGTCCATAGGGGAGCCAGATTTAACCTTGAGCAGGTAGTTGTGAAATAGGTCAGAAGAAATGGGGGGAAAAGTGACGAAGGAGGAAGGAGAGGGAGTAACAGGGCAGGTGGGAATGGGTTGGGGCACCGTCGGAATGTTAGCTTTAATCTTCACAATCTTGTCTATAAAAAAGTCATTAAGTGACAAGCAGAGGGACTGAGAGGGGACCAGACAGGGGGATAGATGTGCTGCACTACAAGCTTCTAGACCTGTGAGAACTTTGTTCACCAATAATGTGGCAGGTGCATTTTTCAGACCAAATGCATCACAATAAATTGACAATGCCCACTGGGAGGTTGAAAATGCTGTTTTTGAGTGTGGCATCCTCTGCTAGCCTGATTTGCCAGTAGTCAGCAGTCATGTCAAATGTACTCAGAAACATGGCTGAGTCCAAAGTATCTATGAGCTCATCAGCCCTTTGAATAGGATGGGCATCAGTCCTAGTGACTGCATTGAGACCTCTGTAGTCCACACAAAACCTCATCTCTCTTTTCCCACTAGTGGTGTGAGATTTTGGTAGCAGGACTACTAGACTAGCCCAGGGGCTATCTGGAGGCTCAATGACCTTCAAATCCAGCATCTTTTGGACCTCTGTCCTGATGTAGTCTCTGACATGGTCAGACTGTCTGTAAATGTTCATTCTTTAATGGTAGACTGTCACCTGTGTCCACTTATGGGGACACCAGGTGGTTTGACTGGGTGTCAGAGAAAACATGCGCTTGTTATGATTGAGGACCTTCCTGCAATCAGCTTGTTGCTGGTCAGTGAGGACGTCTCCCAGGGTTACTCCATCAACTGACCCATCAACAGGGTTCTAAAAGAGTAGGTCAGGGAGAGGGTCACTCTCTTCTTCCTATCCCTCATCAGATGCCATGAGCAAGCTCATGTCAGGCTCATCTTCAAAAAGGTATACGGTTCACATGAAGTATCCTGTGGGGACGTCTTGGAGTTCCTAGGTCCACCACATACGTGACCTCAGCTTTTTTTTAAGGATGGTGTGGAGGCCACTTAATTTTCTTGGAGAGCTGCTGGGGCCATGGGCTCCAACATCCACACTTTCTGGCCTGGCTGGTAAACAGTCAGGACAGCCATTTGGCCATGCCAGGCTTTCTAACCCTCCTGGCTGGCCTCAGGGTTTTACTGCCCTTCTTCGTGTACTCAGCCATACATGAACACAGGCCAAGTACATAGTCCCCCATATCCTGTTTTGAAGGTTTGAGGGGTTTCTCCCAGTCCTCCTTAACTAGACACAATGGACCCCTATCTGGATGTCCAAACATAAGTTCAAATGGGCTGTAGCCTACCCCCTTCTGAGGAAACTCTCTGTAGGCAAAGAGAAGGCAGGGTAGTAAGACATCCCATTTTCACCTGCACTTTTTTGGGAGTCCCATGATCATACCCTTCAGGGTCTTGTTGAACCTTTCAACAAGCCCATTGCACCTTGGATGGTAGGCTGTGCTAAACTTATAGTTTACACCACACTCTTTCCACATTGCAGTTAGGTAACTAGACATGAAGTTGGTACCTCCGTCTGTTTAGATCTCCTTAGGGAAGCCCACTCTGATTGCCAGGAGCCCCTCCTGATTCGCCGGAGGGGCCTGCCCACTACAGGAGCTGTCGTGGTTCTAAGGAGAATTGCTTCTGGATACCTAGGGGCATGGTCCTCCACCACCAGGATATAACTGTGTCCATATGCAGTTGGAGGGTTCGGGGGACCAACAATGTCAATCCCTACCCTCTCAAAAGGCACCCCAACCACTGGAAGTGGAATTAAGGGGGCCTTTGTAGTGCCACCTGACTTATCACTGGCATGGCAAGTGACACAAGAGCGACAAAACTCCTTGGTGTCCTCAGACATATGGGGCCAGTGAAAATGAGGGACAGTCCGGTCCCAAGTCTTACTTTGCTTAAGGTGTCCTACAAGGGAGCTATCATGTGCTAGGGAGAGAAAATACCCTCTGAACATTGAGGTATTACCAAGCTCCTGGTAGCACCAGGTATGGGTTCTCTACCTTCAGAATACAGAAGCCCATCTTCCCAATAGATCGTATGGGACCCACTGACATTCCCTGATTCCTCAGCAGCAGCTTGCTGTCTGAACTGTACAAGAGAGGGGCAGGATTGATGCTTCAAACTCATGTCTGCCCTGGAAGGGGCCTGCCCTCAAGAACTCTGCCTGGTCAGGCCCAAGTTCCTCTGGGACAGTTCCTTTACGGGGACTGAAATCATCTCCCTCAGGAGACTGATCCACGCTGGGAGTTTAGGAGGAGGGCAGTTCCTTACCCTTCCTTCTCCTTCTCTTAGGAGCAATCTGATACATTTTTCCAGGATCCAGTGCTCCCTCAGTGCTGAGCTGTTTAGCTTGAGCCCTGATTGCAGGAAAGACACTGGCAGAGATGCCCATAATTTCTGCATGAGTCCTGAACTCTACTTCAGACCAGGCTGAAGTATGTAAATCATTGTCCAACAGACAATCCACAGGTAGGTCTGGAGATACCACAACTCTCATGTCCGTTTACCCCTCCCCAGCTGAGATTCACAACTGCCAAGGAATTATCAATCCTGATATTGCTAGCTTAGCTTTGGTGACTTGGTACATTTGTCCAAGTATGATTTGTTCAGGGGATACAAGTTTCTCTGACACCATGGTGACACTGGCCCCTGTGTCCCTAAAAGCTATTGCTTCCTTTCCATTTATTAAAGGCTCTTGTCTGTACTTGTCCACGTTAGTGGGGCTTACTAGTAAGGTGGCAAGATCAGTGCCACCATCACAGACTAGAATAGTCTGAGCTGGAGTTCTGACTAAGTCAGAACCCATCTCCAGAACTTTTGCTATACTACCACTTGTACTGGTGCTAGGGGGTGCAGTTGCCTTAGGGGCAGTGGTAGGCTCCTTGGCCTTTGTACAATCAGCATCCCTTGTCCAATGGATATTTACCTTACATAAATAACACCAAGGTTTCTTTTTGCCCTTCTTGGAGTTTTGGGACTCCCCCCAGATGCAGGTTTTTGGAGACCTTGAGAAGACTCCTTTTTGTCTTTGCCCTTCTCTCCACCCTTCTCCTTGGGTTTAGAAGAATCTTGCTTCTTCTGGTCGCCTCCACCACCATGGTTGTTCTGCTTGACCCTGTTGTGGACCCATTTGTCTACCTTCTTTCCCAATTCTTGGGGAGAGGTCTGATCAGAGTCCACCTGGTAATGGTGCAAAAGTTGGTTCTGAGAGTTATTAAGGAGGGCCTCCCTCATTAACAAATTGTACAATCCTCCAATGTCCTGTACCTTGCTTCCATCAAGTCAGCCTTCCAGAGCCATAATAGCACTATTATTTAAATCAACCCAGTCCAGGGTGTGTGCCTTCTGGGTGTCTCTTAATTCTGTAATGCTCAGTGGTTAAGGGAAACTCATCTATAAGGGCACACCTCAGGACTGAATAATTGTCAGCCTCCTCTTCTCTAACAGTGAGGAGCTTATCTCTACCTTTATTTGCAAAGAAGAGCCACAGGATAGCTGCCCACTGCCCTTGAGGGACCTCCTGAACTTTACAGGCCCTCTCCCAAGCCAAGCAGTGATCCATTTATGGTTGTGATTCCCCTCCTGTTAAAGAGGTACTATACTGCTCAGGCTCCTAGTGTCGAAGGATGTTTCCCTGATCCTAGGTACACTATTGCTGCCACCATGGGACCCTAGTCCCAATCTCTTCTTGGCTTTCTGCACATCCAGGGTCTCGTTGTCAAGGGCCAACAGATCTCGCCTGAGCTTAATTCTGCCTTTCTCAAGTTTGATACTATGGTACTCCCCCTCCAAGGTGTTCTCCCTTTTACTAGATATAGAGGTCCCTACAGAAGTATCTGAAGCACTGGACTCAACAGAAGGAGATCTAGACCTCCTCTGTCTACCCTGAACCCTCCCAGGTGGAGATACCCCCTGTCCCCCTGTGCCATCTGCACTATTCCCTGGGAGATCTGAGTTTTAATGTGGAGTCATTGGACTCCTCTTGGTCATACTCTGAATTGAGATCACTAGGGGAAACCCCTGGTGCCCCCTCTTCAGGAGCATCCCCACCCACATTGTCCTATTCTTCTGCCCCTACAGTGTTCCTATCATCTTGATGAAGTAACTCTAAGAGCAGCTTAGTGGTGGGGTTGTTACCTGCCTTTATCCTTCTAAGGCTACACAGGGTCCTGAGTTCCTAGAACTTCATGCCACTGTACTTAGTAGACTGGGGTATACTAGTATCCCCAACTAAAGACATGATCACTAGGTTTAATGTGGTGTTGCACCTCCCTAACCTAATGTAAACTAAACTTCCTAAGATTGGAAGAAGGGCTGTGCTAGACACTTAACAACCAATCTAAAAGTTCAGTAGAACTTATTTATTCTATAGTATTATATGTGCCTAATGCTAGTGATGGTTTGTAAATTAATCCACACCTAAATTTGCCAGTAAAACAATGCAGGCTTGAATCCCAACCACTGCACACCAATGTGAGAGTCTGGCCTAGTATATGTTGCTCACTTATGTAAGTGTAGCACTCTGCACTAATCCCGACAACCCTTATGGGGATTTTAGTGGTCTTAGATAACCTTAGTGGTAGATGTGCAGTGCAGCCTTCAGTCTTAGTCCAGAAGGAATGTAAAGCAGCTTGTTTTATCAGTACTTAATCTTATGGTATAGGGTAAGTGAAAAATAACCACACAGTGTAGTTATAAAAAATATGTATTTATTATTAACACTCACTAACACAATGTATTATCTCCTACCCGGAGATACAACACAATAAACACAATACTTTGTCAACAGAATACATAAATAGCACAGAATACACAGTGGTCCCCAGGGGGAGACCAAACCATATACCAAATTAGTGGAATGTCGACCACGACCTAAGTCGAGAATGGACCCAGAGAATGTAGAAGAGCCGGGGACCCAAGGAACCACCCAAGGTGAGCATCTAGGAACCCCACGGAGGTCGTGTGCAGAGTGGGAACTGACTTTGTGCTCAACAGAAGTCAATGGGTAAGTCGCGGTTGCAATTTTAAAGAAGAACCCTTCCCAGGGGACCCTGAACAATCCCCATTGAAGATGAACTGTTGGAGAGTCACCCCACCCATGGATACCCAGGGAAGTCATGTGCATAGGTGTAAAGTGACGTCGGAAACCACTGTAGACCACAGTGGAGGACTTCGGTAAAGATGCCACTGGCAAAGAAGGTGAAAGTGTCCAGTGGAACCCTAAGGTGGATTCAAGATGAACGGTACCCGCAAGAAGAGGGGGCAGACTCCATGCCACTCAGGTACGGCTAGAAGGCACGGAAGATGATTGCCCACTGATCTCAGAGATGCAGGAGAGTTGACGGTGCCCTTGAAGTTTCAGCTGTACGGACAAGGCGACTCAGAGGAGGACCAGGAGCCGGGCACGAGCTGTCCCATGTCGGATGTCAAGAGCCAATGGGTCAGTGTCCGGGAAGGGCACCAACAAGCCTTGGGAACGGCAACCAACATAGGGCCAGATGTAGGTAATCACAATTTACTTATTCTTAAATACCGAATTTTACTGATTTGGTATTTAAGAATAGGTAAATGGGATGTAGGTAATTTTTCGTTAAAAATTACCGAATCGGTAAGATTCAGTAATTACCAAATCGGTATTTACCGATTCGGTAATTGTCATTCATTTCTATGGGCCTGGAGTCCCATAGGAATGACACCCTGTTGCACCCCTCAATTGGGTATGGTGCACATGTGGCCTGGAGGCCCATAGGAATGAATGGCAATTACCGAATCGGTAAATACCAATTCGGTAAAAGGGGGAATACATTGAAAGGTGGCAGGGTGTCACTTTGACACCCTGTTGCACCCCTCAATTGGGTATGGGTGCACATGTGGCACACATACATGCCCTAAGAGCATGTATGTCTGCCACATGACACCTTTGAAAATGCACTGATTTGCATTTTCAAAGGTATTCCTTATTTACCACCAACTTATAGTGGTAAATAACGAATCCTAAAATGAGAAAAGCACTCATTTGAGTGCTCCCTATATTGCAAATTTGGTAATTTACTGATTCAGTATTTTAAGGAATCAGTAATTTACCGATTCATTGAAATACCGAATCGGTAAATTACCGAATTTGCAATTTAGGCCACCTACATCCCAAATGCATAATACCGGTCGGTAACGGCCGAAATTAGGTAATTTTGGCCGTTACTGACCGGTATTGGGCCACCTACATCTGGCCCATAGTTGAATAAAAACATGCAGTGCCGGGACCAGCAAGGTCCAAGTGACTCACCACGAGCAGGTAAGTCAGAGCAGGGCCCAAGCTAGCAGGGGAGCCCACTTGAGCCAAAGAAGACCCTTGGGAGGACCCACGGGCCGAATGCACCAGAGTCGCAAGAGGATCATGAGCAGCTCACCAAAGGATGAAGGCCCACTAGCAATGGATGTGAAGCAGGCAAAGATCTTTGCTGCAGGAGATGCTTGATGTTCGAGCTTCTTGGAGCCCAACGATCTCTGGAGGAGAGAGTCAAGAAGCCTTGGCAATGGCAAGTTGACCATGTGCACAGGGGTTCTTTTCCAGCAGTTCCAGCAAGGGATACTGGCCTCAAACTCAGTCAGAAGACAGTGCAGGTCTAGTTAGAGTGGCAGAACCACCATCTGTGTTGCTGGACATTTCGGAGTCTGTGGGAGCCCAGAATCAGCAGACCGTTCAGCTAAGTTGCGGTGCCTACTGATGCAGGGGAGTGACTCCTTCACTCCAAGGGAGATTCCTTTGGGGATCTTGGATGCCCACAGGCCCTGTGAAGAACCTGTATGGAACACAGGAACAGATGTTGCAGCAGACTTGCAGGACGTCTAGACTAGGAGCAGCAGGAGTCTTCCCAGTTGCAATCTTGGTTCCCAACGCAAAGTCCAGCGAGCTCCACAGTGCCCCGACGATTGAAGTTGAAGTGGTATGTGATCCAAATCTTGTCCAGCTATGAATCTACGGACCCACCCACAGGTAAGCCCTTAAGTACCCTAAGGAAAGGGTTGGAATGATTCAGGGGTCCCTCCCAGAGGAAGGGCTGGACAGTGGGAAGGTTACTCCCATGATTAATAAACAGCTTTCCACATGACCTAAATTGCTTTAATGCTTGCTACTATATAGCATAAGAGTGGGTCATTGACTCATGATTTCTCCACACATGAATTTAATTTTTATAAAAATACTTGTATTTATTTTTTATTTCATTATTCACTTGCATAAAAAGGCAATCAAGTAACAATCTTGATTAACATTATCTTATTTTATTTAAACAATGTTATTTCTTGGCCATATATCAACAATTTTCAATAGTACATTTTTTAAGTAATTACAATCATCTCAGTCTGTGCGAAGAGAAAACACTCATGATTTATACATAAATTCCTTAGATCTTTTCTCGCAAGAGACAAACATCAATACTGACTAACCGAAAATACTAACACCACATTTACACCTCCTTCACATAATCCACACTCGTATCACTGACTCATACTACACACACTCATCCTACCCAGTACAGCATCGTAAACACAGATAAAAAAATAATTTGGGGTAAAACCAATAACCCTCCAATGCTATGCTGATAGCTGGGACATTATCCGCTCATGTCGACGTACGTTTCAATGGATATAAAACATTATCTCCATCTTCATCAGGACTTATCGGTTCTTTTTTTGTCTCTTTTTTCCTTAGAGGTAAACCGCGGGGAATCTAAAAACGCACTGTTGGACAGGAGAAACAAAAATTGCATCATGAGTTTCGACCCTGGAGCTTCATTATTATGCCCTTAAAAAATCCTCTGTAAAAAATGGGAATACATCTCACCCATTGGCACCATAGAAACCTTGGCATGGATCTGAATAGATGCCGGTTGATCTGACGAAGCTCCCTGCCTCGACCGTGCCTCCAGTCGCGCCTACCCATTCCTCATCCCCAAAGTGGACACAGAGCCAGACTGACGTTGATCTATATCTGCCGGGAGTACAACTACTATATTCACACCCCATTTGTCAAGAGTCAAGCAGTGCTGTTAAGCATGCCAACTGTACCCTTAAATAAGCCTTAACTGCTAGGGTATTGGACATAGGATTGACACGGCTATCAAACCTGTATGGAGTTCAGAGATAACTAAGGAATTTGCCTAGAAGAGTATTAGGTGGTCACACCCCTTACGAAATACTTTGTAGAGTTCCAATGTGTATGCGTGATCTGGAGTTCCCTGGCAAAGTGGGGAAGCAAATCACCTAACCATCTTTCACAGTTCAATAAACTAGAACCTCATTGTCCATTGTTCAGACTACCTGTTACAGTTCTTGAGGTAGAAGGCACTCACACAATCATTTTGCCATCTTTGTTTCCTGTTAAAGGGCTCCCGCGAGCCTCCGTAGCTGACAAGCTATTGGTGATGCACCTGCGCGCCCGAGAGGCAACGAAGCCTGTGACTGTTGTTTGGCAGCCTCTACAGCTACCCCAAAACTGATCTCTACTGATGAAGGATATTATCCTAAAAAACAAGTCGTGTCTAGTGATACCAAGTACTTACTTGCACCAATCATGGTGAAACACTTACGTTCTTTTTCCTAAATCTTCAAGTTATACGAACTGCATGTACCAGAATGCAAAGGGGCGATCCAGCTGAGGGGTTAGGAGTGTGCTCCCATCTTTGTTTACAGTGGAGGACTTCGGTAAAGATGCCACTGGCAAAGAAGGTGAAAGTGTCCAGTGGAACCCTAAGGTGGATTCAAGATGAACGGTACCCGCAAGAAGAGGGGGCAGACTCCATGCCACTCAAGTACGGCTAGGAGGCACGGAAGACGATTGCCCACTGATCTCAGAGATGCAGGAGAGTTGACGGTGCCCTTGAAGTTTCAGCTGTACGGACAAGGCGACTCAGAGGAGGACCAGGAGCCGGGCACGAGCTGTCCCATGTCGGATGTCAAGAGCCAATGGGTCAGTGTCCGGGAAGGGCACCAACAAGCCTTGGGAACGGCAACCAACATAGGGCTAGATGTAGGTAATCACAATTTACTTATTCTTAAATACCAAATTTTACCAATTCGGTATTTAAGAATAGGTAAATGGGATGTAGGTAATTGTTCGTTAAAAATTACCGAATCGGTAAGATTCAGTAATTGACGAATCGGTATTTACAAATTCGGTAATTGCCATTCATTTCTATGGGCCTAGAGGCCCATAGGAATGACACCCTGTTACACCCCTCAATTGCGTATGGGTGCACATGTGGCCTGGAGGCCCATAGGAATGAATGGCAATTACCGAATCGGTAAATACCGATTCGGTAAAAGGGGGAAAACATTGAAGGGTGTCAGGGTGTCACTTTGACACCCTGTTGCACCCCTCAATTGGGTATGGGTGCACATGTGGCACACATACATGCCCTAAGGGCATGTATGTCCGCCACATGACACCTTTGAAAATGCACTGATTTGCATTTTCAAAGGTATTCCTTATTTACCACCAATTTATAGTTGGTGGTAAATAACGAATCCTAAAATGTAAAAGCACTCATTTGAGTGCTCCCTACATTGCAAATTCGGTAATTTACTGATTTAGGGCCCGATGTAGGTACCAAATACCGGTTGGAAACGGCCGATTTCGGCAGTTTCCGACCGGTATTTGGCCTACTGAGATGTAGGGGACCTTTTTTTGTCCGATTCGGTATTTTACCGATTCGGTAAAATTACCGAATTGCAAAAATACTGAATCGGTAATTTTACTGATTTTTAAATTTGGGATGTAGGTGGGACTACTTTCTGTCCCACAGGCCCTTCAGATTCGGTATTTTAACACCCAATCCAATTGGGTGTTAAAATACCGAATCCAGGTGTGCATGCACATGTGTGCATGCACAGCTATGCCACTTGACAGACAGACATGCCCTTAGGGCATGTCTGTGTGCCACATGGCTCACATGCCTGTTTTGGGGGTGCTAGGGGGTGTCAAAGTGACACCCCCTGCACCCTTGCACAAATCGGTAATTACCGAATCGGCAATTACCGATTCGATAATGCCCATTGATTCCTATGGGCTTCAAGGCCCATAGGAAGCAATGGGGGATACCGAATCGGTATTTACAGAATCCGTAAATACCGAATCTTACAGATTCGGTATTTACAGAATCTGAAATACCTACATCTCCCCCCCTCTAATTTACCACTTCATAAATACCGATTCGGTATGATTCGGTATTTATGAAGTGGTAAATGTAAATTTACCTACATCGGGCCCTCAGTATTTTAAGGAATCGGTAATTTACAGATTCATTAAAATACCGAATCGGTAAATTACCGAATTTGCAATTTAGGCCACCTACACCCCAAATGCATAATACCGGTCAGTAAAGGCCGAAATTCGGTAATTTCGGCCGTTACTGACCGGTATTGGGCCACCTACATCTGGCCATAGTGGAATAAAAACATGCAGTGCCGGGACCAGCAAGGTCCAAGTGACTCACCACGAGCAGGTAAGTCAGAGCAGGGCCCAAGCTAGCAGGGGAGCCCACTGGAGCCAAAGAAGACCCTCGGGAGGACCCACGGGCCGAATGCACCAGAGTCGCAAGAGGATCATGAGCAGCTCACCAAAGGATGAAGGCCCACTAGCAATGGATGTAAAGCAGGCAAAGATCTTTGCTGCAGGAGATGCTTGATGGTGGAGCTTCTTGGAGCCCAACGATCTCTGGAGGAGAGTGTCAAGAAGCCTTGGCAATGGCAAGTTAACGATGTGCACAGGGGTTCTTTTCCAGCAGTTCCAGCAAGGGATACTGGCCTCAAACTCAGTCAGAAGACAGTGCAGGTCTAGTTAGAGTGGCAGAACCACCATCTGTGTTGCTGTGCATTTCGGAGTCTCTCGGGGGCCCAGAATCAGCAGACCGGTCAGCTATGTCGCGGTGCCTACTGATGCAGGGGAGTGACTCCTTCACTCCAAGGGAGATTCCTTTGGGGGTCTTGGATGCCCACAGGCCCTGTGAAGAACCTGTATGGAGCACAGGAACAGATGTTTCAGCAGACTTGCAGGACGTCTAGACCAGGAGCAGCAGGAGCCTTCCCAGTTGCAATTTCGGTTCCCAACGCAAAGTCCAGCGAGGTCCACAGTGCCCAGACGATTGAAGTTGAAGTGGTATGTGATCCAAATCTTGTCCAGCTATGAATCTATGGACCCACCCACAGGTAAGCCCTTAAGTACCCTAAGGAAAGGGTTGGAATGATTCAGGGGTCCCTCCCAGAGGAAGTGCTGGACAGTGGGAAGGTTACTCCGATGATTAATAAACAGCTTTCCACATGACCTAAATTGCTTTAATGCTTGCTACTATATAGCATAAGAGTGGGTCATTGACTCATGATTTCTCCACACATGAATTTATTTTTTATAAAAATACTTGTATTTATTTTTTATTTCATTATTCACTTGCATAAAAAGGCAATCAAGTAACAATCTTGATTAACATTATCATATTTTCTTTAAACAATGTTGTTTCTTGGCCATATATCAACAATTTTCAATAGTACATTTTTTAAATAATTACAATCATCTCAGTCTGTGCGAAGAGAAAACACTCATGATTTATACATAAATTCCTTAGATCTTTTCTCGCAAGAGACAAACATCAATATTGACTACCCGAAAATACTAACCCCACATTTACACCTCCTTCACATAATCCACACTCGTATCACTGACTCATACTACACACAATCATCCTACCCAGTACAGCATCGCAAACACAGATACAAAAATAATTTGGGGTAAAACCAATAACCCTCCAATGCTATGCTGATAGCTGGGACATCATACTCTCATGTCGATGTATGTTTCAATGGATATAAAACATTATCTCCATCTTCATCAGGACCTATCAGTTCTTTTTTTGTCTCTTTTTTCCTTAGAGGTAAACCGCGGGGAATCTAAAAACGCACTGTTGGACAGGAGAAACGAAAATTGCATCATGGTTTCGACCCTGGAGCTTCATTATTATGCCCTTAAAAAATCCTTTGTAAAAAATGGGAATACATCTCACCCGTTGGCACCATAGAAACCTTGGCATGGATCTGAATAGATGCCGGTCGATCTCTCTTGACCTTCTCCAACGTCGATCCTGACGAAGCTCCCTGCCTCGACCGTGCCTCCAGTGGCGCCTACCCATTCCTCATCCCCAAAGTGGACACAGAGTGGCAAGTAAGGCTGCGGGCGTGTATTAGCGCTGCTGATGCTTGTAATACTTCATTCAGCTGACTACTAGCTGTTCTCCTTTTTAAAAATTGATTATTTTGTGTTACGTGTTATTGCGCTTGCACTAGTGACTTCTAGACACGGTAACTTCTCACCTGATCTCTTCCGCTCCTGATCCCGTTCCGCCCCGGGAGTGTGCCGTTTGAGCGGAGGGTCCTCTACACGAGCGCCACTTCCTGCTGCTTTGCACCACTTCCGCCCTGCCTCTCCACCGTGCAGGTGAGCGGTCTAGTGGTTACTGAGCCTTTTTCTATTTCTTGTGTGCAATCTGGCTCCTCAGGCTGACAAACGTGGCGAGTAAGGCTGCGGGCGTGTATTAGCGCTGCTGATGCTTTTAATACTTCATTCAGCTGACTACTAGCTGTTCTCCTTTTTAAAAATTGATTTTTTTGTGTTATGTGTTATTGCGCTTGCACTAGTGACTTCTAGACACGGTAACTTGCTCACCTGATCTCTTCCGCTCCTGACCCCGTTCCGCCCCGGCAGTGTGCCGTTTGAGCGGAGGGTCCTCTACACGAGCGCCACTTCCTGCTGCTTTGCACCACTTCCGCCCTGCCTCTCCACCGTGCAGGTGAGCGGTCTAGTGGTTGCTGAGCCTTTTTCTATTTCTTGTGTGCAATCTGGCTCCTCAGGCTGACAAATGTGGCGAGTAAGGCTGCCGGCGTGTATTAGCGCTGCTGATGCTTTTAATACTTCATTCAGCTGACTACTAGCTGTTCTCCTTTTTAAAAATTGATTTTTTTGTGTTATGTGTTATTGCGCTTGCACTAGTGACTTCTAGACACGGTAACTTGCTCACCTGATCTCTTCCGCTCCTGACCCCATTCCGCCCCGGCAGTTTGCCGTTTGAGCGGAGGGTCCTCTACACGAGCGCCACTTCCTGCTGCTTTGCACCACTTCCGCCCTGCCTCTCCACCGTGCAGGTGAGCGGTCTAGTGGTTCACGTCACCCAGCATATATGGCGATCTGGAGGAAGCGCAGCCAACGAGCGCAGCAGGAGCGCAGCAGGAGCGCCGACTTCGCGCCGAAGTCACCGTGCAGGTGAGCGGTCTAGTGGTTTCTGAGCCTTTTTCTATTTCTTGTGTGCAATCTGGCTCCTCAGGCTGACAAACGTGGCGAGTAAGGCTGCGGGCGTGTATTAGCGCTGCTGATGCTTTTAATACTTCATTCAGCTTGACTACTAGCTGTTCTCCTTTTTAAAAATTGATTTTTTTGTGTTATGTGTTATTGCGCTTGCACTAGTGACTTCTAGACACGGTAACTTGCTCACCTGATCTCTTCCGCTCCTGACCCCATTCCGCCCCGGCAGTTTGCCGTTTGAGCGGAGGGTCCTCTACACGAGCGCCACTTCCTGCTGCTTTGCACCACTTCCGCCCTGCCTCTCCACCGTGCAGGTGAGCGGTCTAGTGGTTCACGTCACCCAGCATATATGGCGATCTGGAGGAAGCGCAGCCAACGAGCGCAGCAGGAGCGCAGCAGGAGCGCCGACTTCGCGCCGAAGTCGCGCACAAGTCAAGCCCGTCTGCGCCCGTCCGCGGCCGACCGGGGCCTGGGGCCATGCATGCTGCTTGTCGCATTACCTTTTCTTCCCAGGATTTACACTCGCTTCAGTGCTCCGCCCCACGTGCCTCCCATGTTGCTGACAGAGCCCATACTTGCCGCATCTTAACTTTCCACTGCCCCCATGACTTTTTGGTCAGGCCCCCTACCCTTACTCCTCACAGTAACGCAGTCTTTACATCCACCAAGAACAGCTCTCATGATTCCCATTCTATTTCTATTGTTTATCTCAATACCCACTCGCTTCCTAAACACCAATTGGAAGTGTTCCAATAATTGGACAATGATAACATCGATATCCTGCTCCTTTCTGAAACCTGGCTTCATGAGGACTCTTCCCCCGACATCCTGGCTGCCACCCCCACAGGATTTTATATCCTTCAATCCAACAGGGCAACGGGTAGATCAGGTGGCGGAGTAGCTACCATTATTCGCTCCAAATTTCAATTCACAACTCTACTAACTACCCCTATTCCAAATTCTGACATTCTCACCCTGAAATTCATGTCCCCTAAATATTCCTTCATGTGTGTTCTAGTGAATCGCCCCCCTGCTAATATGCCCCTTTTCTCATCGGTGATCTTATCTCCCAGTTGGTCATTAATTCCGCTAGAATTCTGATTATAGGTGACTTCAACTACTGGCCATCAGACTCCCAGGAAAGTGGCCTGTCAGTTGAATTCACTGACCTACTATGTGGCCTTAATTTTCAACAGCACATCTCTGTAGCAACCCATAACAAAGGTCATACTCTCGACCAGGTATGGACAGCAAACCTGGACATTTCTCCTCCCTTAGTTTACCCTTGTACCTGGTCCGACCACTTTTTTATTTCTTTTTTACTGAATCTCTCTCTGCCTTCCGCCCCCCACTGGTGTCGAATTTCTCAGCACGAAATTGGAAACATGCCGATATTCCCCATTTCCATTCTATTCTGTCAACCTCACTCCTAAGTGACAACTCTGATATTAATACTCAAACTGCTACCCTGGATCATTGGCTGACCCAAGCTAGTGATGTGGTTGCTCCCATGAAAATCATCAGATCCAAACGCCCACATGACGCGCAGCGCTGGTTCACCGAGCAACTAAAATTGGATAAATTACTCCTCAGACAAGCTGAGCGTCGGTGGAGGCGAGACTATGACCCCTCACTAAAGACTATTTACACCGATCTATTAAACCTATATAAACAATCCATCATTTTGGCCAAATCCTCTTACTATTCCCAGAAAATCATCAGTTCAGCCTCAAAAACCAAGGATATTTTTTCCATTGTAGCTCAACTTTCCCTTCCTGATCGTGTCACTGCTCAGCCCCTACCTTCGCAGGCTCTTTGCGATTCCCTCAATTTATCTTGAGGGATGCTTTCATGGCCTGCCCAGGTCCCCCACTAGATCTGCTTAATCATTCTCTAGCTACAGGCTCTGTCCCCGATGCTTTCAAAAAAGCTATTGTAGTACCCATCCTTAAAAAACCTGGCTCCGATCCAGCTGTGTTAGGCAACTAACGACCTATCTCCCTCCTCCCCTATCTGGAGAAGGTGCTGGAGACTCATGTCACCCGCTGACTAAGCGCCTTCATTGAAAAATCACACTTCCTTGATGACCAGCAGGCCGGCTTCAGACCGGCCCACTCTACGGAAGCGGTCGTTGTGGCTGTTATGGATGCACTGAGACAGGGGGCTGACAAGAACCTGGCCCAGGCCTTGGTGCTACTAGACCTGTCGGCTGCTTTTGGCACGGTCGATCATGTCACCCTGATCGACCGTGTCAGAAATGCGGGTATTCAGGGCCTGGCCTTGACCTGGATTGGGTAGTTTCTTCAACAACGCTCTCAATCGGTTCAACTCTCCACTTTCTCTGCTCCCCAAACTTCACTTTCCTGTGGTGTCCCCCAGGGTTCTGCTTTATCCCCCCTTTTATTTAATCTGTACATGCAACCCCTCCTAGCCTCTCTCCGTCACTCTCCTGTTACCATTTTCAATTATGCAGATGACCTGCAATTAATATTTCCCATCGTTTCCTCTCCTCTCTCTTGCTCTAATTTTCAATCGATCATGCTTACCATCTATGAGTGGATGAACTTCAGCCAGCTGAAGCTCAACCCCAGCAAGACAGAGTTGGTCTTGACTGGAGGGCCCTTAAATCCTTGGAGTCCTAATTTCTGGCCCCCAGCTCTTGGCTCCCCCCCTGCCCAGTCAAGTCCGTGAAGAGCCTTGGTGTCATCATCTCTAGTGACCTGTCTTTGAGGCCTCAAATCAATTCTGTCACCTCAGCCTGCTTTTATCATCTTCGCAGAATTGGTAAAATCCGAAGGTTTCTATCCTCAGAGGCTCTGACACTTGTTATTATGGCCCTTGTCACTTCACGCATTGACTATGCGAACTGCTTATATGTGGGGATCCCCGCGTACCACCTTCATCGGCTCCAGCTGGTACAAAACCAGGCGGCCAGATTGGTTTTTCAACAGCCTAAGCACCAACACGTCATGCCCCTGTTGAAAAGACTGCATTGGCTCCCGGTCGCGTCCCGCTGTATTTTTAAAATGGGCTGCACCGTTTTCAAATCTCTTTCTGCTCTTGCCCCTGTCTTTATTTCTCTCTGCCTCAACCGTCACATTCCCTCAAGGCATCTCAGGTCCTCTGCTCACAATCTTCTAATTACCCCCAGGTACAAACGTAAGAAACATGGTGGTGCATGTTTCTCTTTTCTTGCCCCTTCTACCTGGAACTCTCTCCCTCTCTCAATCCGGCTTACTCCTGACTATTGTAGTTTTCGTAAAAACTTGAAAACCCATCTGTTCCAGCTAGCTTTTGATTAGTCTCCTCACTCACACCTGCTCCTTCTCTCCACTTGTCTCTGAGCGCCATGAAACCAATTGGTGTCCGTGCGCGTTAACAAGTTCTTTTAACATAACATAACATAACATAACAGAGCCAGACTGACGATTATCTATATCTGCCGGGAGTACAACTACTATATTCACACCCCATTTGTCAAGAGTCAAGCAGTGCTGTAAGGGTATACACCTGTTACAACGCATTTGTTACAACGCACTACCGTTACAACGCGACTTTTACAACGCATACCATTACAACGCATTGCGCTGGGGGGCGCTCTAGGATAGGGAATAAGTATAATTTACTATCCAACACCTTCCCTAGGGTCCACGGGGACTGGAGTTAGAATAGTAAATTATACTTACCACTATCCAGCACCTCAAAGCGCTATGCGTTGTAATGGTATGCGTTGTAATGGTCGCGTTGTAACGGTAGGTAGTTGTAATAGTATGCGGAGTAACATGGTACATCCTGCTGTAAGGCATGCCAACTGTACCCTTAAATAAGCCTTAACTGCTAGGGTATTGGACACAGGATTGACACGGCTATCAAACCTGTATGGAGTTCAGAGATAACTAAGGAATTTGCCTAGAAGAGTATTAGGTGGTCACACCCCTTACGAAATACTTTGTAGAGTTCCAATGTATGTGCGTGATCTGGAGTTCCCTGGCAAAGTGAGGAAGCAAATCACCTAACCATCTTTCACAGTTCAATAAACTAGAACCTCATTGTCCATTGTTCAGACTACCTGTTACAGTTCTTGAGGTAGAAGGCACTCACACAATCATTTTGACACTGCTTCCTGGTGCGAAAAAAAACAAGGTGTCTAACGGTTATATCAAAAAGCATTATGTGGCAGATTTTGTTCAGCAGACCCCCATCAAGACTAGGGTGCTTCTGGAGTAGAGCAACTCATATTTTCCTTAGTCCTTAGGAACTACCCCAAGAAGAACACAGCCAATTAGAAATCTTCAACCCTGTAATAAGAATTGATCACACTGACTTATCTCAGTTTTATACCAAGTGCCAACTACATCAAATGATGAATCAAATGATGCCAGATAGATGCTGGCTTCACCAAGAGAGACTGATACTGCAATATCCTCAATTGCAACCTCTACAACTGTTGTTTACATTGACCCACCATCAGAACACACACCAATTGAAATGATGCCTTTACAAGAAATTATGCTATTTAAAATTGATTCTGATTCAGGATTTAGAGCAAGAGAAATAATCATCTTGCTTGCTGTTAGTTCCGTGACAGATACCTTGTTAGGTCGAGCATTCAAGACCTCTTGTATATACTTTAGTATATACTTATATGTGTATGTACTTTGTGGGCTCTGGAGATCAGCCCTAGGACTGTCTGCTTCCACTTAGGGACTTTCTTTTCTGTTCAACTGCCTCTATTTACCTGTCTTGATAGAAAACGACCAGTAGAGGTCAGTAAAATACCAGAATTGCTTTCTGCTTAGGGACTTTATAATTTTATTTTTCTGGCAACTGCCTCTATTTAACCTTCTTGATAGAAAACGACCAGCAGAGGTCAGTAAAATACCATAATCACTGTAGCAATTGTCTAGATTCCAGTCCATAGAAATTGTCTTCCACGAGCACCTGTAGACAATAATTTGTTTTCAAATCTTGTTTTTTCAGTGAGATATGCCTACCGAAGGCCCTGATTTTATATTAAAAACAGAGCTTTAGACTTTACCCTTTCCTGCTGAAAGGCAATATTTCTCTCCATGTGTTCCCATACCTGGTGTGTCACGCAGTTTGGTGGTTACTTTCCCTCCATGTTAAAGAACAGTAGATGTTGGGGGGAGTGGCTTGGCTGGCTGCAAGATGGCCGTACTCTGAGTGGGCTCTGCCGGCCAAGCTTAAATATTCACCACAATCCTGCAGGCTTCAACATCCTACCTCTATCTTGATGCCGGTCTATGATTCCGCTTGGTGAAAGGAGTAGAACGAGCCGCTTCCTGCTCTCTATCTCGTCTGGGCGGCTGAGATATACTGTCTAAAGTCCGCGCCCGGCCTACAAGCCTCCTGCCGTGCAGCTGCAACAACTACCTCCGGAGACGCGTGGGCTCCTTCCTGGCTCCACACGCTGCTAGGGAGGAGACTGGATCAGGACATTGCGGCACCCGATGAGTGGCGCTGACCTGGGGGTCCTTGCTGGCGGGGTTGGGGGTCCGCGGGCTGAACCGCCCGGTCCGGGGCGCTGCGGCCTAGAAGCCGTTACCCTATTCCATCGCCTGCCGGCTGCTCCAGACAGCGGCTGCTAGCACCCGGGCCCAGCGACAAGAGCAGCGGACCCCCCATGCCCCCTCGCTGGTGCGGCCCCTGCATTGTGTGCGCCTCCTCCTCTGGCCCGCCATACTGCCCGACCGGACGGAGGCCATAGCCCTGTGTTTCTACCCGGCGCCTAATGCCCCTGGCAGCCTGCCAGAGCTTGGCCCTCCCAGTCATCGGGTCTGAGCTCCTTTTGACCGCCGCACAACGAGATCGTGCTCCTTTGGGTCGGGGGAGCAGCCTGTGACGACGGCCGGTGGGGTTCTACTGTTATGGACTCCCGGCACCTCCTTGCCGGTAGCAACTGAACTCAGCCCTGGCCTCCTGATATCGGCCGCTTCAGCCCCCGTGGGGCTATCACTGTGCTAAGCATACCCCCGCCCCCACTGGTGGCGAGTGGATTTTTGTGAACATGCACGGTGCAGCCCGCTTGGATGACCCAACCTATGCCTTGACTCTCCGCCTGGACCCGTCCTCACTGCACGCCTCGAACACCTACAGCCTGGGGGTCTCACTGCGCAGCTTTGCCATCTCAACGCGATTGCCCAACAGGACTGCCTGTGCAAAGTGAGCTGCCACCCTGGGAGCTACCTGGTTGAGACTGCTCCCCACTCCTCCACCTCCTTAGTCGTCCCCTGGCTTGGGGATCTTCACACTGCAGCCTGCTGGCCGTCTGCCTGGACCCTTTGAACTGTGCTGACTGCCTGGAATTGGATTGCGATCCACCGTATCCCGCAGACTGTCTCTTTCCACCTGGCTTCCACGTGGGGTGTCTAATTGGCGGTGCTCTAGCTGCCAAACCACTACACTGACCTGTTGTCCTCTGGCCTCCATTTATCCTCAGAAGCACCTCGGCTGCAAAACTGCTAATTCACACCCCAGGTGTAAGGTGGGCTCTCCACTCCAGTGGCGCATGCCTAGTCACTGCTCCTCCACGTTAGCCAGACCATCTCAGGGTGCCTGCCCGCAGGGGGCCTCACTCGACATGAGAAAGACAGACCCAAAGCAGCCCAAGATCGCCTTTGACCTCCGCAGATCCTCCCGTCAAGATGGTGCCAGTTCTGAAGGAGGCGACCCCGCGGCCACCATGGATGCACCCTCCTCCTGTGAGAACGACTTGAAAACCATCATTTTGGACGTGAAGTCGACGGTGACTGGCATCGCTACTCAGCTGGACCAACTCTCGGCCCGTCTGGCCTCAGTAAAGGCTCGGTGGATACTCATGACAGTCGTCTGCTTCATGTTGAGTCCAGGGCGTCAGATGCCACCACGCAGGACCGGCAAAAACTGCTCCAAATGGAAAAGATTCTGGCAGTAATCCAGGAGAAGACTGAGGATTTGGAAGCATTATCCCGTCGGAGCAATCTCCATGTAACAGGCCTTCCGGAATCGACCAACATCTCCCGCATGGAGGACTTTGTAGAAACTCTGGCCAAGGAACTGTTTGGTGACGTTTTCTCCTCAGTGTTCATTGTAGAGCGTGCACACTGCTCCCTTGGCTGCCGTCCCGGTCCCGGTCTGCCCCCACGACCCATCATTGCTAAATTGTTAAATTATCGGGAGCGGGACGCTATACTCTGTGCCACACGTGACAGAGGCACCATCATTCATTAGGGCAACTCACTTTCCTTTTATCTGGACTACACCCTTACCGTTAGGAAGCCCAGTGGGAATTTCTACCTGCCAAATGCATCCTTCAGAAACATGAGGTCTCATACTTCCTGGCATATCCGGCAAATTTCAGAGTCCACCAGGGCGCAAAAACTCTTGTCTTCCCTGACCCCAGGGAGGCCCTGGCTTTTGCTAAGAAGCTAAAGAAATCAGCTCACTCACCGTCATACAAATCATTATCTGATGCTGCAGACCGTCTCAGTGACAATGATTGAACTGCTTTACCTAGATTGAGGTTTTCCTTCTATACTTGTGCCTGATCTCACTCTAGTTTGGCCACCCTGCTTTACTGCAGGGGATTTTGCGGAGCCCTTCCATGCCCCCACAGGATGATTCCCTACTGTACGGTTGCTTCTCCCCCTCCTAGTTGTGGGCCCCTGGGGTGGGATGGGTTGGGGTCTCAGCCTGATTGGGGGGTTGGAGTGGGTGGGGGGTTGGGAGTCGTTCTGTTGTTCCTTCTTGGACATGGAAGTTGGGGGATTTGCCTGGGTGGGAGGGATAATGTCTTCATTGTTGTGCCTGAGGGGGTTGTGTTGGGATGGGGTGGGGGGATTCTGGGGTTTCTTGTTCCTCTCTTGGGGATGTGGTTTTATTTTGCCACTGTTTGGTCGTTTTGTATTGCTTTCACATGTCTGAACTGTGACACTGCATTGTGCTTACTGCCTCCCCTTTCTCAAGTCAATTGTTATCCATCTTCTATGCACACACTGCTCCTTTAGTCCCTCCTCCCACTGGTTTGCAGCATTTGCCTGGTCTCGGTGTACAGGGCGCTACCCCTAATCACCAGTGTGCTCCGCATCTCTGCTTCATGTCTGCTTTACCATTGCTTATATGTGCTCCCCTTGCTGTCCTGCCAGCTGACGCCCTTATCTTGCACTACACCGACTGCACCTGCTTGTGGCGCTCCCCACCTGCGTTGCGTTGGATTACACTTAGCACCTCCTCATGACTGACACAGTCTGCTGGACCTGGAATGTCCGTGGTCTGAATGACCACCGTAAGGCCAGACTGATCACTCACATTTGCAGCAACACATCTGTCTCTTACAGGAGACGCACTTGATGACGGGATCCCTCTCCAGACTCCGGGCGTGCTATTGGGGGGAATCACACTTTTCTACATACTCTTCATATGCTAGGGTGGTTTCCATTCTGATACGCAAGGGCCTCCCCCGGCACACGGCCCAGGCACATATTGATACTGATGGCAGGTATGTAATCCTGCGTGGCTCACTTTTGGCCCAGCCAGTGACGATTGCCGGGGTCTACGGTCCCAAATTGGACGATCCAGACTTCTTTAACCATGTATGGCACCTCATCTCTGCTGGCGGTCCAGGCGGCTGTCGTCTGGGGTGGGGACTTCAATTTCACCCTATAGGCCCTCGATCGGTCTGGTCCCTATACTTCCCACCCGCGCGCCACTGCTGCCCTCACGTCTATATTAAGTGACAACTCTCTTTACGATGCTTGGCGCCACCTGCGGCCTGATGCCCGAGAGGGAAACTGTGTTACCGGTGTGAGGGGCTGTTGTTCGCGCATAGGTTTTTGGCTGACCTCCCCGGATGTCCTGACCTGGCTCACCGACGTGGCACACATGGCACGCACCTGCTATGACCATGCGCCGGTCCAGATCCGCCTCTGTCACCCCCACTTCCGGCAGCGTGCATTCACCTGGCGTCTCCCACCAAACGCCCTCCGAGACACTGTCTTTTGTACGGACATTCAAACTGCTATTACCAATTACTTTGACCTAAACACGGGGTCCGTTGACTCGGCATCAGTACTATGGGAAGGGTTTATGACTGTCATTCGGGGTGAGTGCATTTCCAAACAGGCCGGCGTCCTTCGCTCCATCCGCACCACTCTTGCTAAGCTCGAGGCGGAAATAAACGATCTGGATGCTACCCAGTCTGCATACAGCCCAGTCCCGAGACGCTGGCACTAATACGCCAAAAACTCACGGAATTCTCTGAAGAAGCTGACCGCGAACTTTCCTTGTTGGGTAGGGAGGGCCGGGCTCGTCGCTTCAGTGAAGACGACCGCCCGGGACGAACTTTAGCTAACCTCCTACGTCCACCACGCGCCGCTGCCTATATTATGGTCTTGAGCGACGGAGGTCCGGCTAGGACCACCTCCCCGGAGGAGATTAAGTTCCTTTTCTAGAATTTTATTCACAGCTATACTCAGCTGGTACCCCCCATCATGGGAGACCTCTAATCAATACTTTGAGACTATTTCGTTGCTCTGGCTTGAAGACTATCACCTGGAATTTTTAGATGAGCCGTTCACTAGGGAGGAAATACTCGCAGCCATTAGTGGCTTACCCTACCAGCCTCATTCTATAAAACGTATGCTGATCTCTTAGAACCACACTTGGCTGCTATGTATAATGAATCCTTTGATAATGGCCTCATCCCTCAGTCTCTCCGCGAGGCGAGCCGATGATAACGCTGCTTCTTAAACCCGACAAGCCAGCCGACCATCGCAATTCCTACCGCCCCCTTTCTTTAATAAACATTGATAATAAAATATTTGTCAGGCTGATCGCCTCCCGTCTTCTGCTACTCATGCCCCTCATAGCTCTTCCGGACCAATCTGGCTTCATTCCAGGTAGAGCTACTTCGCACAATCTTCGTACAATTTTTTCAGTTTTACACCAAATCAACCCCAATCTTCCTGCGGTGGCTGCCCTGCTGGACGCTTCGAAGGCATTTGATACGCTTGAGTGGCCCTTTTTATTCTACCTCCTACCACGCATAGGCTTCAGCGAAATATTTATACACAAGATTATGCTCCTTTACACCAACCCTTCCGCACGTCTCCGCATCAACGGACAGATCTCTGTTCCCATTAGCATTGATCGTGGCACCCGGCAGGGGTGCCCTCTATCGCCCATGCTCTTCGCCATTACAATGGAGCCCCTGGCTGCCAGACTTCGGCAGCACCACACTCACAGGGGAATCGGTTTCTCGGCCCGCTCACTTCTCATCTCCATGTATGCTGAAGACGTAACCTTATACATCCGTCATCCTCTGGAAAACCTCAGCCCTCTGGTGGAGAAGTGTGGCTCAGGGGTTAGAGGCGGCAGACCCGGAAGCTGAGATCGGTCCTGGACCAGGGTTCAATTCCCCGCCTCGGCGGGTCTTGGGCTAAAAATTCCACGGACTCGATAATTCTCGATCCGGTGCCTCCTCGACTCACGGGTTCACACTCTGCGACTCTGGGCAATAGCTTGCTTAATCTCCACAACGGCCCCTCGCGGCGGGATGCCTGACTTTCACCTTGTGGATACCCTGCTGGGGCTATCACACAGGGGAATATCAGGACGGGTTCCCTAAGCAAGCGCCGGGACACCCACTGCGGGTAGCTGTGCGCTATATAAGCTCAACTACATTTACATTTACATCTGGTCCGGGAAATCATACGCTTTGGCGGACTTTCCGGCATTCAGGTAAACTGGGGCAAGTCAGTGCTGTTCCCCATGACTGATGCCACTTCGCAGTTCACGCCGGACTTCCTGTTTGTATGGGCTTTGGCCCCACGCGCTATCTGGGCATCTGGTTAAGCAGGGACCTGGACGAACTGTGGAGATCCAACTTTGGTTGTGCAGTTGATTGGCTGCAGTCCAGGATTCCGACTTGGAGTCGTCTTCCGCTATCCCTGGCAGGCCGAATCGCAATCCCTAAGATGGTGGTCTTGCCGAAATTTCTTTATTTGTTTCTGAACGTTCCCATCCCTCATACTGCTAATTTTTTTCGTAAATTGCGTTCCCTAATCATTTCACTCGTCTGGGCGGGTAAACAGCCAAGAGTCGCTTACGACATCCTCACTCTTCCCATGTGTGTCGGAGGTATGGGCACTTCCGATTTCAAGATTTACGCCCTGTGCGCCCAGGCCAGCTTTCTGCACTTCTGGATCCATCCTACCCCTTATCAGCCTCACGTAGCTGTCAAGACTGATATAGCATCCCCCTGGCCTTTGTCCACTGCATTGTGTGTGCCGGCGGTACGCCCGCGGGCGGAGGTGGACACAGTCGAGACATTGCGCTGGGCCTGTTCCGGCCTTCGAAGGCTCTCTAATCTTCCCTTACTCTCTGCAAACGCTGTGCCAATAGTGAACCACCCTGATTTCCCCCCACTCCAGCCTTCCGGCATTTCTAGGCATGCGGAGCGCTTGGGTTTGGGACAGTAGCGGACCTTTATTCAAGGGACACTTTTTATTCCCCTCCTGATTCCTTGGGCCTGCTGGACATTCTTTTATTCTACCAGCTGCATACTATTTGTCGGAACTACACCCTACATTCCCTGTGCCTTCGCCCACTATGCCGACTCTTGACTTCGTGTATACATCCCCGACCCCACACAAATTTGTCACCAAATTATACACTTTTACTCTAACGTCCACCTCCATTTCCACAGACCGTGCGCGGGAGGCGTGGGGCGCGGATCTTGGCATGGACATTGCGCAGGCTGACTGGCTATACTGCTGCAACCAGACGAAGAAGCTGTCACCAAATTACCGGCTCCGTCTGATACATTTTAAGTATTTGCACAGACTGTACTGTACCCCTGCTCAGCTCCACAAAGCTCGGGCTCATACCCAGTGCCACCTGTATGGGTTGTGCTGCTCCTGCCGCAGACTTCGCGCATTTAGCGTGGTTATGCCTTAAGGTTTCCGAATTCTGGCAGGTGTTGTGTTCTACTATCTCTGACATTACTAGCACTACAGTGCACCCCGACTCACCCCTGTGCCTTCTTGGTTTTGTGAAATTTTGTCCAGATGCTCCTCAACCTCTGATTGCGATGCTGCTGGTCCTGGCCAGGCGTAGGGTGGCTATGTGCTGGGGTCGCAGACCTGCGCCTAGGGTTGAGAGATGGCTGGAGGACGCCTCTAGGTGTCAGACTCTGTTATGGGAATTTTGGGACCTACTGCCGGCCAAATCCCGTCCTGTTGACATCTGGGGCCCTCTGGTGACCTACCTCCATTGCTGTACCTCTCCCAGCGGTGCTGCTTCTCCCGTGCTCCCTGCTGGTGCTCCACCCGTGGCGGCCGCGGGTGCTGGTCAGTGACTGCCTCACCCTTCCTTACAGGCCTCCCACATCCTGCGGCACTTATGAATAATGTTGTGGCCGAGTTTGTGGCCCCCTTGTGGGGAGGGACCCCGTGAAATGATGTTGTGATTTCAGCCTCAATATGTTCAGTCGACTTGGTTTCTGAATGTCTGACTTGGTCTATACTGTGTTGATCTGAGCTGATATGTAGCGCAATGTAATGTGTCGGACTTGAAACTTCTCAATAAAAAGAACAGTAGATGTTTCAGCACCCAAGCTAATGTGCTGCATAGCTAAATATATACAAGAACCCAAAGGCGAGACTGATTGCATTGCAAATGCTTCTTTCACCATGGTGATACATCTGAATTGCTACTGGAGCTTTGTCCTTTTTAATATGGATTAGAATGATAATTATAATTGTGCTTTATAACATTTCTGATAAAACAGTGCTGGCTCCTGTATAGCAGGAATTGCAACTGCATTCGTTTCACATAGCTAAAAAGGATAATGATACTGTGAAATTTACTGTGTATCTTGTGCTGGATGGTGTTGTTTGGGAAAGGGTTCCTTATCAAATAATGGGTCTGACAGAAATGATTCAGACTCCCTACATTTTAAAAATCTCCCTAGACAACATCATAAATTGTAGTATTTTTGCAAATTCATGTGACATAAATGCTGTTAAACAATGAAAGAATGTTTTGAGTTCATATTCTTCATTGGACAGTGAAGATCCCGATCTCATTGCAGAAAAGTATTGAAATGTTTTGTTTATATCATTATGGAGACCGTTACATTCATCAATCCAACAACTCCAGACGTATATATAAATATACATAGTGAAATCATTGTCAGGCCAGTCCCATAAATAGTCCTGTTAATTCTCATAGCAAATGTCCCTATTTTAATAGTGATGCCAGGTCTGATTCATCTGCAGTTTATTGTTCCCAAGAACCAAAAATGCTAAATAAGATCCTGACTAAGAATCACAGATGTATTTATTGTACAAGCTTTCTTGATTAATTTGCAGAATAAGGTTATCCATATTGGAAAGATGTTAGACCTGACAGCCTTAGGGTGGTCCCCCCCCCCAACTTTTTGCCAACCTCCTCCACTTTTCTGACATCCTTTTTCTGGCTTTAGGACTCTGTGCACTTTACCGCTGCTAAACAGTGCTAGAATGCTAGTGTTCTCTCCCCTAAACATGGTACATTGATTTATACCCAATTGGCATCTTTTATTTACATATAAGTCCCTATTAAAGTGGTACCCTCGTATCCAAGGCCTGTAATTTTAATGCTACTAGTGGGCCTTGAGCACTGATTGTACCACACACGTACGTAGCCCTTTAACCATGTCTCAGCCTGCCCACTGCAAAGCCTGTGTGAGGTTTACACTGCCATGTCGACCTGGAAAAATAAACCATTAAAAAAATTGTAATAATAACGTGCACTCAGATTTCACAGATTGAATTCAAAGTAATCAAGGTAACCTGTGAGAGTGTGCTGACTGGAACTGAACCTGCCTGTCTCCATGTGCACATGAATGAAACTAGAAAACTAAGTTTTTGATTAGAGTTGAGGCGCACAACAGAAGAGTCCGTAGGTTAAAGTTAACACTAAAACCTCCAAAATCAATAGATTGAACAAAAATCATGATGCTAACATGTATCATTTTTAATGACAAGATGCAAAATTGTAGTACATAATTCTTTTGGTTGAGATGTCATGCTAATTCGACGTGCTGTAAGTTTACAACCAGTTCAGTTGTACAAAACCAATGCATTTAGGGTGAGTGCACCCTTCATCAGGGGTAGCTATAAATGAATCAACAAAACAGTACATTGTCAAATATTATTCTCCTAAGATAAATTCTTACACAAACAAGAATAAAGAGCTTAAAGAATAACAAAAAAGAAAAAAGGATACACTCTTCTTAGTTATCCACATGTAACTGTTTAAAATAATACGTCCTGAGGTTGACCAGTGTGCTAATATTATAAAACAATGCTCTTGAAATTGTTTGTTGAAGAATAGGTGCAATTGGCCATGCAATCAAGCAATACAAATTATGGAATGTTACCCACCAATGATACTCTTTGTTCACATATAAATCCACATAATACCCAACAACCGTGTCAAATGATTATTATTGCAAAATAACATCCTCGTGTAACATGGATGCAACAGTGCTGTTAGTGGGAGTCTAAAGCCCAGACAGAATCCTGAACAGACGTTCACTTGTGACGTGTGCATGACAGCATGTAGTTAAAGGCGATACAAAAAATTCTATGAGCTTGTGACTACAATAACCAACATGCATTGTGAATGAGGTGAAAAACATCAAACTGCATTCAATCCGAAGAAGGGAAGAAGCGATCAAACCGAAATTGAAGCTCTTCTCATAATCATGAACTCTTATGCTCATGCTGACATGCAAGCCTACTTACTTTGCAGCTAAAACTGCGTCTCCAAAGAATCCCCAATTCTATATCATTAGTCAGGTCCAGAAAGGTTGTCAGGTCAGCCACACAGAAAACCTGGTGTTTAAACATAAGGGCTGTGAGCCCTGTTTAACCAAATGTTGGCTTAACCACATCGCTGCTTGCAAGTTTCCCCTCCTGTGCTGGACCACAATTAAAACCTGTGTGGTCATGACGAGCTCAGCTTGTCATGAGCACACGAGCATTGTGCTGCATGACGAGCTGAGCTCGTCATGAGCATGGAAGGGGTTAAGGAGTGAAATTGAAATGTACAAGTGCACATTACCTGTCTTGTTTGTTAACATCTACGCGTACCAGGTGTTACCTTGCCGATCCTAGTAAAAGGAGCCAGAGTATGTAATATGTGTATATTTTTATCACGTCACATGTGATGAGGGCTGTGATGAACATAAAAGGAAAGACGCTTATCCGAAGAGAAGACATTCAATAAATGTGAAAGCGTAGTAAACCAGACCCAAAACACCAGGGGGGATATTCTCGAGAACGTGTGATAAGTATCGCAGAATTACCATAAGGCAACTCTTCACATCTCAGTCCATCGTAGGAAAATAACGCTGTGTTAACATTGTATTCTCAACACGGCGGTACCATGAGACAGTCTCACGATAACATGTCAAATGACGGCGTCTCACAATAACGCGTCAAATGACCGCGTTAAAATCAACTCGACGTCGCAAAAATGCAAAACACGAACATTATGAAAAAAACAACGATGTCCCACTATTGCCTGCACATTGATGGAATGCATGTGCTTTCTGTTGCAGTAATTGTGTGCAGTGTCTGCAGGGGACACAAGTATGATATGTGTGCAGTCAATTGCCCCCAACAAGTGCGGGAAGCCAGCTATGGTGTGGAAGCCTTGCTTGGTCTCCAGCTGTTCCTGTGCAGTGTGGGGGAAGTGAAGGTGCTGGGGTACCAAGCTGATGATGGCATCCAAGACAGTTGTGAGGAACTTTGATAGGGCTGGCTGTGAGATTCTCCGACTCTGGCAGTTGTTGGTTAGAAGATCCAAGAGGCCAACAGATGCAGCACAGCCAGCAGCTTTGTCTTCGGAGGGATGTTGGTTTTCCGCTGTGTTGGTACAGTCAGCCTGTGGGCAATGGTGTTCAGGATGCGGAGGATGGGTGTCCTTTTGAGCCTGTAGTGGGCAATGACATCCTCTGGTTTTAGGTCTGTGAGGCAGGTGCGTTTTCGGAAGGTCCACTGTCTTTGTCTGCGCTGCCTCTGTGGTGGTCCGGGGGGGTGCAGGTGGGTCCGGGGGGATGCGGGCCTGGGGGTGGTGGCGGTGGGTGCTGTGGCCCTCTTGGGGCTCCAAGCTACATGATCAGTCGCTCCATGGCATCTGTTGTTCTTCTGGTGTGGCTCTGGGCTGGGCTCCCTTTTATGGTGCAGGTTGTCATCCAACTTTACACCAGGTAAGAAAGAGCAGGTGCTAAATCCCTGCTGCTAACGTGCCTTATCACCTGGTTTCGGATCTTATCGCCGAACTGGCTGGTTGTTTAGAATGTTGCGAAGTGGTGTTTTCGCTGCTTTCTGTACGGTAACGCATACTTTGCATCTCATTAGCGGTATTTGCCGGGGCCATCTGTGGCAATGTTTTTTTCGGCTGCTATCACAGGTAAACTGGTGATATCGGCTGTTAGCACCAGCTTGTGAATGGGGCAAGAAATTTATCGCGACTTCGGCTGCAATAGAGTGCCGCTAACTCAGCGATAAGTCCTTGAGAATATGCCCCCAGGTTTTCGGTGTGGCTGACCTGACAACCTTTCAGGATCACGTTTTCACTGACAAATGATATAGAATCAGAGATTCTTTGGAGACACAGCCTTAGCTGCAAAGTAAGCGAGCATACATGAAACCAAATACAGCATCTACTCGTCCACCAATACCTTCTGTGTCACAAACAATAGAGAAATAATCTACTTCCACTACAGATTCCACATAATCTAGAATTTATTTTTTGTTAGCTAGCCAGCCTCCAGTTCTAGCTTCACTGGAACCACAAAACCCATAGAGGACAAAGAGAAACAAAGTGAGAAGGAGCATTGTATTTTGCATAGTCAAATGAAGATTTAGTCATAAATATATAATCAACGCAGCTGATAACCAAACAAAGGGCAGTTCTCAATAAAGGCACCTCTTTTGTGCCCTCCTATCAGACCAATCTTTTAGAATGGGAAATAGCTCTTCTTAAGCTCATGCATGAATTGTGATTACACTATTTGTTCCACAATTTAGTGCCATCTGATAACTTTCCAGAGGAATCAGAGTACCAAGAATTCAAATAAAAAATCGTGTTCATGCCTCCAGCATCGCATGAGACATGGATGTTTTTCAAGACCTAGTAACAAAGGATTTCCAACTCATACATTTTCATTCTACACGCACGAATAATATTACAAGAAAAGAATGATGATGATTGCATTTTATAACGTGCACGGCTACTCCAAAGAGTGTCCCAGTGTGAAAAGCAGCTAAATCAGAGAAAAGGAGGCTTAAACTTGTACAAAGAGCCACGTTTTAAGTTTCTTTCTAAATAGTACCGGATTGCTCATAGACCTTAGTCTTAGAGGGCACCGATTCCAAGCTGCTGACCCCAGGTACATCAGGGATCTTCCCCCTATTCTTAGATGCTGAAACCTGGGGCTTACTGCCTAAAATTTGTTGGCTGATCTTAGCTGTCTTGTGGGATTGTGCAAACCAAAAGTTTGCTCAAGATATGCAGGGCCTGATTGATATAAGGCATCATGCACTAGTACAAAAGTCTTATATTAAACTCTTTCCCTAATGGGCAACCAATGAAGTGCACGCAGATGGAGCAAAATTTGTTTTCTCATGGGAACATTTAACAGTAATCAAGCCGACACATTCTGAATCACCTGCAGTCACCTGCAGTCTGTTCACCAAGTATGCTGGTAGAACATCAATTCTAATCAATTCTACACACCTGGATGACCGTTCTCTTTTTTGAAATGGAAAGAAGAGGCAGAAATTTCTTTATGGACCTCATAATCCCGAAATAAGAACAAACAATCTTGTCCAAATTGAGCCAGCATCAAAATCTAATTTTTCAACCTGCAGGCAAGATCGTTATGGATCGGACTTACTATGAGAACAAGGTTTCAGCTCATGTAATGGATCAAGACAAATATTTCCCTTTAGAGAATCATCCCACACTTGAATGGATGGCAACACTTACAAGCATTCTCAACAAAGCCATGAATCAGGGTTGGATAATGGAGAATACCTGTTGAATCTTGTTGATGGTTCACCCACGCAGACCGCATCTTTACATGCTCCTCAAAATCCATAGGAATAACAAGATCTTCTGTACAGGCCCATAGTCTCCGGTTGTGAGTCTTTGCATGTACCCCTAGGAAAATACTTGGATAATATTCTCTAACCATTGGTACAGTCTTGGCACTCATATATTCGGGGTATGGCTGACTTTTTAAATCATTTTACTGATCTGGGAGACACTATTTTGGAGTCCTACTGGCTATGCTCAATTGACGTTACAGCCCTATATGCTTCCATTCCTCACGAAGAAGGTCTTGTAGTAGTTGAGTGGATTTTACTCCACCATGACTGTATCTGAGCCAACAAAATATTAATTCCTTAGCTGTTACATTTTTTTTTATTTCGAAGATATTTCACTTGGAAATATTCCTTTTTCTTACAAAGGACTGCAAAATCAATTGGATTTTCTGGAGCTCAATGTTATGCAATTTACAATTACAATTACAATTCAAAAGCTTTATTCGAGGATTAGACTCATAAAAGCACAAACATACATTTAAAATACATCGTTAAAAATTGTTTCCTCATTAATACAGTAATTTTAAGAAAAATTGTGCAGACATAGACAATTAATCAGAGCAAAAAACAATATAAAACTTTGGTACATGATTGCACAGATGCCAGAAAGGATACCCCAATCAATGTACTCTAGAGAAGAGCCCTCCGTCTGATAGGCCATGCCCACCCCAGGTACTTGGCTGTTGCTAGGACTACAGGCATATGGGTGGAAGTGCAAATGATTCGTAAGGCCTCAACACCCCTGGATGTCCCTAAATTTTTACAAACAGGGACAAACCAGACTTTTCTTGGGGTGGCATAAGCTTTGCATGCGAATAAGAAGGGGCCTATACTTTCATTTGATGCACCACAAGCTGGACAACATGAGGTGGAGGCACTCCTCCACCTACCTGTCAGTGATCTCAATGGAAGAGCACCTGATCTTAACTGGAAAAAAAGCTTCCTGTCCACAGGTTTGGTTATGCTGTCCCAATAAGGTTCCAAAACTGGATACAATTTGACTACCACAAAGCGCCCCGTCATGGAGTCGGATTTAGTTTTGTTCCAGACTCTTTCAGCTACCCGATCCCAGTATAGATCTTTAATCGTATTTTTGCTTGGAAAGGGTTCCCCGGTTGGATTGTCCCATAAATTTGAGAGACCAAGATCGCCTAGAGCAGACCTGAGATTTTTTAGCCAGACTATCTTAAGAAAGGTATCAGCATTTATTATGGCTAAAACCCCCTCTGCATAGTGCCGGATCTCCGGGGTAGTCCAGAGGCGTCTCCAATAGAGAATCGGGCGCAACCTCGCTAGGTCACTAACTGCTCTTCTCCCTAGATCAAGACCAAGGGGAATCAGTGGGTTGCTCTGCTGGAGTCCTGTGATTCCCCTAAAAAACCTGTTCTCAGAGGTCTGCAAGGGGAGGAGCTTCTCAAAACCCCACAGCTCTGCCCCATAGAGAGCAGACTCAAGAGCCTTGGCGTCATATACTGCCAAAACGGGTTTTTAGCCTGGGTCTACGTTTTGATGCAAAGGCCATCAGCTTGGTCTTACCCACATTGACTTCCAGGCCGTGCTCCCCGCAAAAAGAGTCGAAAATATTCAAAGCTCGCTGCAGACCGCCTGGAGTTTTGGATAGAATTAGCGTATCATCGGCGAACATCAGGATCGGACCCCTGAGGTCCGCCAACGAAGGCGCATCTACACTGGCGTCCAGCATTCGAGCCACTATCCCATTGATAAATAAAGAGAAAAGCAGGGGAGCCATTACGCACCCCTGGTGCACTCCACGTTCAACCTGGAAGTCAACAGAGGATTCACCATTCATGCCCCATTGGATTTTTGAGAAGTTGTATTCATGCAACCTCATTATCAGGGTAAGTAGCTCAGCCGGAAGACCCATTTCGCTCAGAACTGCCCAGAGCTTTCTAGTTGGGACTAGGTCGAAGGCAGCCCGCAGGTCAACAAAAGCAACATACAGGCTGCCTTCGCCAAGCACCACCGTCCCCCACTGTAGCAGAGCAAAACGAAACACCTGGTCAACTGTACTGGTGGCCCGCCGAACACCAGCCTGGTAAGGGGACAGGGCGTTGTTCTCGTCAACCCAATCCATCAATTTGTTGACCACCATCTTCGGAAGGACTACAGCCTCAACGCACAGAGTCTTTACATACAGGAGCTCGCTTCCTATAAACATGCTATTTTGGTAAGGAAAGCTGAGTTCAATGAGGACAGGATTTCTAGAGCTTCGGACCCGCAGAAAGAAATTTTTAAGGTCCTTACGGAACTCAGGAAAAATAAGGAGCAGTGTCCTGAGTTTAAGCAAGAAGACTGCCAAAAATGTCAGGACTATTTCTCCACTAAGATTAAAGACCTCTTATCAGAAATTGCTACTATCCCAATTTTGGACTGTCCTCTACAGACTGTCCCGGTCATTCGCCCAGTTGATAACCCCTTGGTCTCTCTGCCCTTGATTACGAAGGACAGACTGTCAAATCTTGTGGGGCAGGTTAAATCTGGCTCCCGGGCCGACCCTTGTCCCCCGGAGGTCTTTAAGTTAGCCATGCCAGGTATTGAGGAAGATGTTTTGACTCTCCTCAATAACTCCCTACAAATAAGACTGGTTCCATCCTCCTTTAAGGAGGCACGGCTGATCCCCCTGCTGAAAAAAACTGGGGCGGACTTTAAGAATCTAAAGAACTTTAGGCCTATTTCTCAGTTACCATTCTTGGCCAAAGTTCTGGAGCAGCATGTCCTTACGTATCTCGCGGACCATCTGGAGAAAAATGTCTTACTCGAACAAAACCAGGCTGGGTTCCGTGTGCATCATAGCACGGAGCAAGTGATGCTATCCATCCTGGATGAGTTAAGGAATAGAGCTGACAAGAAACTCCCTGGGGCCCTAGTGCTATTAGACCTCTCTGCGGCTTTTGACACCGTTTGTCATAGTCAATTGTTGCTGCGGTTGAGGGACTTAGGCATCCAGGACACAGCACTTGTCTGGCTCTCCTCTTTTCTCTAAGGGAGAACTCAGAGAGTTCAACTGGCGGACTTATCTTCAACCACAGTGCTGATTACCTGTGGTGTACCACAGGGCTCTGCCCTTTCCCCTCTTTTATTTAATGTTTATTTACAACCCCTGATTTCGGCTCTTAACCAGATGGACTGTCAAATCTACCACTATGCTGACGACACCCAAATTGTCATCCAAATGGAGGATTGTCCGGGTGCACACGCAAGAATGCAGAATATCCTAAGATACACAGCTAATTAGATGTCTCTGAACTCTTTGAAAATCAATCCAGTCAAGACTGAGGTGTTGCCCATTACCATCATGGGCAACCCCTGGAATGATCAGTTCTGGCCATTAGAACTAGGAGCGCCTCCAGAACCTGCAGCAGTAGTGAAAAGCCTGGGCATTTCCTTGGATGGGAGTCTGACGATGCAAAAGCAAGTCTCGGGGGTGGTGGGCACGTGTGTAGGCCTCCTTCGACAACTAAGGAAAATTTCCTCACTCCTGTACTTTGCCACCCTAAGACGCGCTGTTTCTGCCATGATCCTAGCCAGGATGGACTATGGCAACTCACTATATGCAGGGCTCCCTCAAAAACATCTGAACCGTCTGCAAGTTGTTATGAACGATGCTGCAAGATTGATTTTCAATAAACCTGGGAGAACGCATGCTTCTCCTCTATTGCGTGAACTCCACTGGTTACCGGTCAAACAGAGGGTTTTGTTCAAAGGGCTTTGCATTACGCACAAAGTCCTGTATGGAAAGGCGCCAAGCTACATCAAAGACCATTTGGCCCCATACAAACCTGGTACACGGCTGCGTTCTTCAGATGCTACCCTGCTTAATCAACCGCGTTTCAGATTATCCACCCTGGGTGGTCGTGCTTTTTCTAACATATTTCCAGCTGTCTGGAATAGTTTACCAACCGAACTGCGCAAAGAATCCAACTTGTTGCCTTTTCGAAAAAAAACTAAAAACAGTGCTTTTCCAGCAAGCATGGGGTGTGCTGTAATTTGATGATCAGCTGTAGAATTTGATTGGTATATACCTGGTAAAGCGCTTAGAGACCCCGGGGTGATTACGCGCTATATAAATCAAATAAATAAATAATTAAATAAATCTTCCCTACCACTTTTTGAACAGTGGCGATCAAGCTTATCGGCCTGTAGTTAACCGGAAGAGACCGGTCCCCTTTTTTGTAAATGGGTATGATGATCGCTCCTCTCCATAATTCCGGGACAGCCGATCCCTTCGCAATGGCATTTCCCAAAAGGAATATATATCTGGCCCACCTCGCCTTATCATTAATGAAAACATCAGCTGGTACACCATCTAAACCTGGGCCCCTTCCCCCGGGGACAGTGCATAGAGCGTCTTCAGTTTCTTTAAGGGTGAATACATTCCCAGAGGAATATACAGCTAAGATTGCTTCCACATCCTTATACTGTGCAGTCTTAGCATATTGGGGTTTGATTGATCTACCCAGGCACCCTCAGGAACGTTGTTACCGGGTTTGTCTGGAATTCCACCTCTACCCCACTTAACAATATTCCAGAATAACCTAGAGTCCTTAGCCCCCGAGGCCTCCTTTAGTTCGGCGCAATGCTGTTTGTCCCATAATTTTTTAGCTAGGGATAGGCTGGCCTTGTAATGCTTTCTGGCGCCACTAATCGCTACCCTGTCCCTATTCCGAATTGCTCTACCCAAACTTAGCCTAGCTTCCCTACACTGGTGATTGTACCACTTGGCTAGTTTAGGTGGTAGTTTGCTATTTGACTTACGGGGCCTCAGGAAGTGCTGTTTTAAAAGGGAAAAGAGTTTATCATGAATATCAGTTATTTCCCTAGACCCTGGGATTACTGGGGTTGCATCCTCCATAGTGGTGATTGCAATATCCACCTCAGAGATTATAAATGCCATGTATTCCACATTAGCCAATACACTCGGCCAGTTTAATCTACGCATGTCGTTAGTCATATCAGGCAGCGGACCATCGGTCGATTGAAGATTCCCTATTGTGACCAACCACCAGTTATGCGCCACGCAGAGAGGATTGTGATCACTCTCCAATCTGCCCTTCATTTCCATGTCGCATACTAACTGCCGCAGGTTCAGGCTACAAAGGACATAGTCTATCCGGCTTTGGCTACGACCATTGTCGAATGTGCAAGCACCTCCCCTATCACTCTTCGTTCTCCCATTTAGGGCTCTCAGTCCCTGTTCCAGGGAGATGGCATTCAATCGTATTATGTCGTTTGTCCACCGCCTAACCGGGGCCAGATCTAGAGTTGGGATGCCCGATTGCCTATCTTCCTCTCGCCCCAAAGGATCTTCAGAGATATCTAGGGGTTCAAGAGTCCTGTTTAGATCGCCAGCAACTATAACTTTGTTGCCCAAGGACTGCTTTTCCAAAAGAGAGGACAAGGCCTCTAGGATAGGTGAATTCCCTCTGGTACTGCCCCTGACATAGGCGTTATAAATGTCTAGTCCTCCCCAATGGTCTGATACCATTCTTATCATTTGGATATCATTGCAACCCGATTCCACCATTTTGATTGTTGCAGGTAGATCTTGACGTATCCAAATTGTTAGGCCCCCCATAGGTCGACCCTTGTCACCTTTACTAGCCGGAATTGAGAAGTTTAAATAGCCAGGTAGGAATGTAGGATCGCAAGCCCATGTCTCTTGGAATAGACATACATCAAAACCGTTGATGAAGTCTATCCAATTTTGGGATGCCAGCTTGCTACTCAGTCCCGCAATGTTCCATGAGACCATCTTACCTGAACTGGAACCATCTGTAGGAACTAGTCCTACAGGGGGCGCCCCAGAATGACTAGTTAGGATTCCTACGTACCCCTCCTCATCTAGGTTTTTGTCCTCGTTATTATACACAACCTCCTGGATACCAACAATGCTAGTTTCATTTAGATCCTCATTTTCTAATACCCCAGGAATTAATGCAAACTCCCCACACATCACCTCTAAATTCATGCTTTCCCGATTAGTACTAGTTTCATTTAGATCCTCATTTTCTAATACCCCAAGAGTTGATACAGACTCCCCACATATTGCCTCAAAATTCATACTTTCCCAGTTAATCATGGTATAATCTGAGTTAAATTCTTCATATCCCGTTCCCTGGTGATTATTACCATTTTGACAATCAACCCACCCCAGATCTGCCATCACTTCAAAACGGTTAAAGGTTGGTACATTATAATGGTTTCCCTGCTGGTAAGGTACAGTGAAAGGGTCAAATCCTGGAGAGGGGAAGTTATGATAACAACCTGCTTCTGGGGTTATGCCAAAATGAATACCTGGTGGTCTCAGGTAGAAGAAGGTTAGGTCGACTACACCAATTCCAGCACTGCATGTGTCCAAATTCTGCCTCGTAATTAGACGTGCTACCCTGGGATCTTTAAAGTTAACAACTATACAATCCCCCTCCAAGCGCTTAGGAATACAACCTACCCAACCTGTCCTTCTTACACCAATAATCAGCCCATCCACATCCCTGGGCAGTGGTCTATTGGTCCTTAACCAGTGCATTGCCTTATTTTTCAGCATCTGGAAGGATTCTCTCTGCCCAACCAACAATGGTGGTACGTTGGTAAGGATAGCGACAAAGGGATAGGAGTCTGGAGGCAGATTCATGGGTGGTATCCTACGAGGCGCTCTAGTAGGGATTGTGTCGGGCAGACTAGGGGCAGGAGCAGCAGGGCGGGTCGTTGGGTTATGAAGTGAGGCGTGGGGATTTTTCGGTCCAGGATTACCAGTTTTAGATCTATCATTGGTACCCGTTACCACAGTATCTAAGCGCTTTTTAGGTTGGGAAGTATTGTCCTGTGAGGGATCTGGTGGATGGGAATTAATCTTAGGGATTTGCCCTGAAAGCCGAGGCCTCGTTGTAGTAATGACAACAGGGGGAAGAGGCTCTGTAGCAGGTACACTACTTGCAGCCCACTTATTTTAGTAGGATTATTACTGTCCCCCGTCCTAAGGTGGGTTTTGATTAGGGATTTAGTTGAGAAGAAGTTGTCTAGGGTAGCCTGCTCAAAGCAATCTAATCGATCAGCTAACCTTTTGACTCGTTCTTCGATGGGGGTCAGTAAAGACTTCATCAACTTCTCCAGCTGCTGAAGCAAAGGTAAATCTAGGGATGAAATCTCAGCCGACCCTGTCACCGGAGGATCACTAGGGTTAGATGCAGAGTTAACCAGGGTGACTCCATCCTTAACAACCTGAACCCCACCAAAGCCAACCCCATTAGGCTTACAAGGAGTTCCCAAGCCTATTCCAAGTTTCCTAATTTTCTTGGCATGTTTAGGAAGACAACTCTTCCTCAGGGTAATGTGTCTTTTTCTTTTAATGCGAAGTTTATTAAAAACCGTATGGGGTGGTACACTCGATTGGGCAGTATTTTCCTCACCAGTAGGAGAATCAATTAAAATAGTAGGCGAAGTGGGAGGCAGGGTGGTCAAGACAATGACCGAGGGGATGTTAGAGGTCTGGGGTCTGATCCTAAACTGCCTTCCACCCTAGTCAAACTAGGTGACTGGGAAGAAGCATAGGGCTTCTCTACTACCACTGGCATGGTTAAAGGTGGTGAAGAGGGAACCGATGCCAGAAAACCCAAAGGTGGCCGTTTCTCCAAAGGAAGTTTGAGGAGTTCAATAGATTGCCTACGCTCGGGCGTCTCTCAGCTAGAGCAATCTCTTTGTCAATATCTCGAGTTGCCCGGCTAAAGTATTTGTCTAGGGGACCCAAGAATGTTGGCCCTACCTTGGGCTGGGGGGGACTCTGTACAGGGGTAGTTGGGGGGGGAAGACATACTTAGCAGTCAGTGACGCTTAAAAGGGGAAAGAAAACAATGTAAACCAGAGCAGGACCTCTCGAGGCACAGGGGCAGACTATAGCAATGGTCCGTATATTAAACAAAACAAAAAGACAAAAAGGCTCGCTAGTTAAAATGGAGTCCGTGTGGCAATAAACGATGACAGAGAGTAGGCCCAGCCCAGCCTCCTGCAGCCCCTGACGGCCACAGACGGCCCGCCCTTGTCCCGGGCTTCTCCCAGGACGCTCCCGCGCAGTGACAGTGACTTCCTGTTTTATATGCTATGGTCCGCACGGGGGCGGGGCTAGCAGGGAGAGCGGGCCAGGTGTTGCCAATTGGCCAAGCAGGGACTCCTGGGATATGGAGTCCCCTCACTCGCTCGCAGCCCTGCTGCACTGCCCCTAGCTTTCCCCAGTTACAGCGTCCTCCACCAGTCAGCAGCCACTTCACCAAAGACCTCTTCGGCGCTGCGGCACCCGCGAAACGGGTTCCGGGAGTTGTTGATTTGAGCGAGGAAGAACAGCAAAAGGGAACACCTCAGCAAGGTAATCCAAAGTCAGCAGCACCACGCAGGGCAGAATCACGATACAACAGCTCCCGCCGGGTCGGCAGACACCAGGGGTTTTGAAGGTGTCCAGTGCACGGGGCGGGGCTAGCAGGGAGAGCGGGCCAGGTGTTGCCAATTGGCCAAGCAGGGACTCCTGGGATATGGAGTCCCCGCACTCGCTTTCCCTACTGTTGCACTCTCTGGAGTGGGAATAGTAATTTTTACCTGTACGCTATCCAACGCTTTCCCTACTGTTGCACTCTCTGGAGTGGGAATAGTAATTTGTACCCCTACGCAATCCCTACTGTTGCATTCTCTGGAATGTAAATGTAGTGTATCTTGTATAGCGCACAGCTGCCCCAACAGGGCGTCCCGGCGCTTGCTTAGGGAACCCGTCCTGGTATTCCCCTGTGAGATACCCAGCAGGGCATCCGCAAGGTGAAAGCCAGGCATCCCGCCGCGAGGGGCCGTTGTGGAGATTAAGCAAGCTATTGCCCAGAGTCGCAGAGTGTGAACCCGTGGTTCGAGTAGGCACCAGAGTGAGAATTGTCGAGTCCGTGGACATTTTGGACTCAAGACCCAGCCGAGCCGGGAATTGAACCCTGGTCCCGGGCTGACCTCTGCTTCCAGGTCTGCCTCCTCTAACCAGTGAGCCACACTTCTCCACTGGAATGGGAATAGTAATTTTTACCCCTACGCTATCCAACGCTTTCCCTACTGTTGCACTGTCTGGTGTGGGAATAGTAATTTTTACTCCTACGCTATCCAACGCTTTCCCTACTGTAGCACTCTCTGGAGTGGGAATAGTAATTTTACCCCAACGCTATCAAACGCTTTCCCTACTGTTGCACTCTCTGGAGTAGGAATAGTAATTTGTACCCTTATGCTATCCAACGTTTTATATAAATAATTGTAAAAAAATTAAATGTTTATTTTATTTTTTAAATTACTTACATTTTATTTATGTTATTGTTTTATGTTTGTAAATGTATTAGTAAATTAGAATATAATTTATTAATTTATAAATTAGTAAAATAATTATAAATACTTATTGTTCAGTACATATATATTATATATTTAGTGTATATATTTAATTAAAGTATTATTAATATATATGTATTATTTATTAATTTTAAACATTATTAAATACTTTTAAATATGTATAATTTATTTATTAGTGTTATATACTTAATTTTACATTTATATATTAAAAGAAAAAAAATCGATATTTTTAACATCGATATTTTTTACATCTATATTATTTTTTCGATATTTTTGTACTTACCATGTTGTAGATAGGATGTCGATATTTTTCCCCTCGATATTATTGACTCGATATTCTTGTAGGCCGATATTTATGAGGTCGAAATTCTGTCAGTGATCCGTGGCAAGCACGCCTTTGGCAACACCTAAGCTTAGAACGCATGGCGGATATCTTCAGGGATAGGTTTAAGGACTTTATCTTTAAATGGGGTCGACTGCTCACTTTCCTCTCACGGGGTCCCCCTGCTGCAGTATAACCGCCCACCCTTAGGGTGCTACATCTCTTCCAAATGAGAACATACTATACCGCCTACTGCGCCTCTACCTACTGGTTCTGTTTCCCTTGCTGTTTCCCTTGTCTTTTAGTAGCTGTTGCTGCCACCGGTGGGGGGTGGAGGGGGGGGGGGGGGTTGGGGGGTGGAGGGGGGGGGGGGGTTGGGGGTGGGGGGGGTTCTGGGGGTGGGGGAGGTGGGGGAGTCAGGGGATGGGGGAGGGTGGGGTGGGGGGTCTGGCCGGATGGGGGGGACGGGGAGGGGGGTCTGTTTTTTGTTCCAGTTCAATGCTTGGCCTGCCTTCCTTGAGGCAATTTTGCTATGTCCAGTTCTTCTCTCTTCGCTTCCTTCAGGATGTTAGCCGATTGACTTGCGATTAAGTTTGCAGGGATAGTCTGTCCAGCTGGGTATGGCAAATGACTCTTAAATATTCTGTTGGGAAGGGGCGTGGCCAAGATGGCGGGCTGAGAGGTCGCACTTGCCGAGAGCTCCCGGGCTCCTGAAACCCTGCACCGCTCGTAACCGCTGATTCCCCCCCGGATCATGCGGTGATTGAGCCTGGAGACCCCGGTGGCGGTGCGGAGCGATCGTTGAGCCTTGATTGCCCCTCCGGAGGTGCGATTCAGACCGAAACAGCTTGGAGCGGAGCCCGCTGGGCGGCCTGTGTGTGAGCCGGGAGCCGCGAGACCTCCGGGCCTGGGATCCTGACGGTGTGCCCTGCCGCCTGTGAATGGCCCGCTGAAGTACCTGTGCCGTGGTGTCGGCGTAGGAGTCGAAGGGGACTTCGCGAGCAGAGCGGAGCTGACCGAAGGTGGTTGATGAGAGCGGAGCTGCACGGAGGAGTGAAACGGAGGCGGAGCCGGCATCGAGTTGCTACGCAGGTCCGAGGCTTGAGGGTGCTCGCCCCGTGAGGCCGCTACGGCCCGACACTGGTTGTGGAGGAGTGGTGTTGTGCCCCCAGGGCAGATACTCCCCCAGGATTGCCGGCCCCGGCGGCCCCTGCCCCGCGAGTTTGCCCTCCGGCTGTGTTTCTCGCCACTGGACTTGAGACGAGGGTAGGCCTCACTCCTTGGGCGTTGGCCTATTGATAGTAACGGGCGGCCATTTTGTGGATTCCGGCCCGGCTGCTCGGCCCTGCTCGGGATCTCTGTGTGGCGGTGTTCCCTGACCGGTGTGTAGCTGCTCTGGCCCTGTTGATCTCTTTTGCCGAGCGTCGTCCACCGACGCCCATGTGCAGCCAAGATGTCGAACGCTAGGGGACAAAGGAGGGGTGATCGGACTTTGCCGGACATGTTGGGGCGCGGTGCCCTGCGTAGTGGAGGGAATCAACCCACCACGACCTCCCCGGCCCCGACCAGGGGCGCTGAAGGCGGAGAACCCCCGGTGACACGATCATTCCTTGAGTTGCTCTTCAGCTCCTTGCGGGAGGACTTTCAAACGTTGAAGCAAGAGGTGGCCGGGGAGGTCCGCGAGGTACGGAGAGAGGTGGACTCCCTGGGGGAGCGGGTCAACACCGTGGAGGAGGCTGGTCACTCCAGAGACGAGGAGATCACCCATCTGCAGCAGGAGGTCCTGCGGCTGCGGGAACAACAGATTGAGCTGCAGGCCCACGCCGAGGACCTCGAAAATCGATCCAGGCGGAATAACATCAGGGTCCGTGGTGTTCCGTCCGGCGAGGAGGGTGAGAACGTGACGGCATACTTGGAGGGCCTCTTCCGTGCAATTTTGGGGGAGTCGGAAGACTTTCAGGTCCGCATCGACAGGGCGCACCGGGTGGGTCGCCCCCGCAGAGCCACAGCACCCCCCCGGACATCCTGGCCTTCTTGCCGGACTTCACCCTGAAGGAGCGGATCCTCCGCGAGGCGCGGAGACAGCAGCCTTTCCGATTCCGAGACCACCCGGTGGCCCTGTATCAGGATTTATCTACGGTCACGCTGCAGAAGAGAAAATCCTTCAAAATCGCCACGGACTTCCTCCGGGAGCAGGGGACGCAGTACTCTTGGGGTCACCCTTTCCGCCTGATTTTTAGGTGGAACGGGACACTGCACCAGCTCCGGTCCCTCCAGGACGTTTGCGCGGTGTTGGGCCTCACTGCATCTGATACGGACACCCCGGCGCCCCGCCGCAGGCGAAGCACTCGAGACGGCTGGCAGCAAGCAGGGGGAAGGCGCTCCCCAACGCCGGAGCGACCGGGATCGCCCACGATTCGGGCGGACATGGCGGCCGCCATCCAGGAGGCCTCCAGAGTGGCGGCGACTGGCGAAGTGGCCCTGACGGCCTGAATTTACTCCGGGGGGAGTCTGCACTAGCCTTTCTTATTGCAGGTGCGGGGGTTCTGGGGGAGGGTGGGGCAGGATGGCGAGTGCAGGAGGTGGTGGCTGGACGTCCACTAGACTGACTTTCCACGGCCTTGTCCGATACGGACTGGACTGGGACAATGTCTTCTTTGCAAAGTTTGAGAAGCGGGGAGTGGGAACGGGAACGGCGGGGGATGTTTTGAGTTTAGGGGCTAGTGAGGGGATTGGTAGTTGGGGGTGGTACAGATTCGAGCGTTTGGGGTTCCAAGGGGAGGGGGGGGTTCTTCTAGTTGTGGGGTGTTGGGGTCGGAGGACTGTACTGTGCCATAGAGATATCCGTGGTTGCTGTGCGTTGAGGCTTCGTGAGATGGCCTCTATGTTTGCTTGCTGGGCTTTGCCTATCTGTGTGTGCTCCAATGATTCCCCTCCTTGATGGCTCTTAAAGTGGTCACTCTAAATGTGAAAGGGTTGAATAATCCGGTTAAAAGGCGGGCGGTATTGTCTCTGTTGGTGAACTCCCAGGCCGATGTTTGCCTGCTGCAAGAGACCCATCTGCTGGCTAAAGACTGTTCCAGAATGCGTACCCCCAAATTCCCTACGCAGCTTTTCTCGTCTAGCGCCTCTAAAACGGCAGGGGTGGCACTCCTGTTCTCTAAGGGGTTCAGGGGGGAGATCTTACACAAAGTGGCGGAGCAGAAAGGGAGGCTTTTGGCATATAGGATCAGGGTGGGGGGTTTAGTACTGACTGTCGGCTCTATCTACGGCCCCAATGACCACCAGGATCAATTTTTGCACAGGGCACTGGAAGATGTAGCGTCCACCTCTGATAGGCACATAGTGCTGGGGGTAGATTTGAATCTAGTTTTCGATGCGGCTATGGACAGGTCTGTGCAGCGGCGCCACCAGTTGGGTGAGCTCTCGGGCTCAATTCGCACTCGACTTGAGGAGCTGGACATGCATGACATGTGGCGCCACCTCCACCCCACTACCCGCGCGTACTCCTACTTTTCACATGCACACAAGTCCTATGCGCGACTGGACCATCTACTTGTGTCGGGTCCGATGCTCGCTTTAGCCTCGAACGCTGATATGGGGGTCCTCTCTCTTTCCGACCACGCGCCGGTGGAGGGTACTTTCAATCTGCCCCCGGTGGCTCGGCCGAGAGGGGTCTGGCGGCTTTGGGACACGCTATTGCACAGACGGTCGACAGTGGACCAGATCCGCGCGGCCATTGTGGACTTCCAACGCGTGAACGATAATGACGATACCTCTCGCGCGACGCAGTGGGCAGCCCTGAAGGCTGTGCTCCGGGGCGAATTCATAGCTATCTCCTCGGCGGAGAACAAGGATCGACAGCTCAAGAGGGATGAGCTCACCCGGCAGGTGCGGGAGCTGGAGCAGGTTCATCATAGAACGGGGGCCCCCAGGGTCTGGAGACAGCTGAAAGCTGCCAGGAAACACTTGGCGGCCCTGGACACGGACCGGGCGGAGTACGCGATGCTTCGTCTGAAGCACAAGTATTACACCGGCGGCGATAGAGGCGGGCGGCTCTTGGCCAATAAGCTTAGGGTGCAGCACCAACAGCACCGAGTGAAGGAGCTGGCTGACCCGACCGGAGGTTCTGTCACGGCAGATGAGCAAATAGCGGACGTCTTCCGTAGATTCTACGCAGACCTCTACACTGGTGAGGCCCCCTCCGCCCAAGCGGAGGCGGAATATCTAGAGTCGGTACCGCTCCCGTCGTTAACGCCGGATCAGGCTCAGTATCTGGAACGAGACATTCGTATCGAGGAGGTGGTCACGGCGATATCCCGGCTCAAACCGGGCAAGGCCCCGGGACCGGGTGGCTTTATCCCTCTGTTTTTATAAGACCTTCTGTCAGGAGCTGGCACCTTTGCTGACCCGCCTTTTCAACACCTTTGCGGAGCCGGGTGCCATTCCCCCCGAATTTCTTCAGGCCACGGTCTCAGTGATCCCGAAACCGGGCAAGGACAGGACCGCCTGTGGATCCTACCGTCCTATCTCGTTGCTGAACACGGACTTGAAAGTGTTCACCAGTATATTAGCAGCACGCCTGGCACTTCATCTCCCGGGCATGGTTGACTCGGATCAAGCGGGCTTCGTGCCTGGCAGGCAAACAGTGGACAACACAAAGAGGGTGACTCATATTCTTGAGAAGGCCTCCAGGATCCCCGGGGAAAAGATGCTCCTCTCCATAGACGCGGAGAAGGCTTTCGACAGGGTGCACTGGCCCTACCTAGAGAAGGTCTTGGGCAAGTTCGGGATAGGCGAGAAGTTCTGTCATCTGATTTTCAACTGCTACCGGTTCCCGTCCGCGGTGGTCCGTGTGAACGGAGGTAGCTCCCGGCCCTTTGCCATAGAACGGGGTACGCGACAGGGGTGCCCACTGTCTCCTTTGCTCTTTGCCCTTTACATGGAGCCGTTTGCTCAAAGGGTTCGGCAGAACCCCGACATCGTTGGTGTCAAGATGGGCGAATTTCATCATGCGATTAGCCTGTACGCAGATGACGTCATTCTGACGCTCGATGACCCGCGGAGGTCACTGCCGGCTTGCATTGCAGAATTGGACCTCTTTGCCGAGGTGGCAGGCTTTAAGGTGAACCTCGGGAAATCAGCCGCCCTCGACATTTCGCTCGCTAGTGCCACCAGAGCGGAACTACAGAGACTTTACCCTCTGAGCTGGTCCAAGGACCGGATTCCGTATTTAGGGATCCTGTTGGCGCCCTCCCTCCCGGCGATGGTCACGGCCAATTATGCGGCTTTGAGCACGAAAATCAGAGAGGAACTAGGTCGGTGGGATAAGGGCACGTTGTCGTTGCTAGGTAGGGTGGCCGCAGTGAAGATGACCCTCCTGCCTCAGGTGCTATACCTGTTTAGGGCGTTGCCGCTCCAGCCCCCCACAGGGTGGCTTGCAGAGACCCAAGCGGCCATTGCACGGTTCGTGTGGCAGGGCCGTAGACCACGGATCAAGAGGAGCATTGCGACGCTGGCGCCCGAATCTGGGGGGCTGGGGATACCGGACTTACGGAAATATTTCCAGGCCGCCCAACTCCGCTATCTGGTGGAATGGAGCCGGTGGGAGTCAGACAAACACTGGCTGTTCCAGGATCAAGCGGTGGCGGGCAGGACATTACAGGGGGTCCCATTCTTAAAGCGGGCTCATCGACCCCCTAACCTTTACGCATCTTTCGTGACGCGTGTCCCGCTTCGGGCGTGGGACTCAGTGGCTGTTAGGAATGAGCTTACTACTTTTCCCTCTCCCTTTACGCCGCTCATTGGCAATCCGGACTTCGGTCCCGGCACGGAGCACGGTGCTTACGATCGCTGGCGGGCGGCCCGCTGCTGCACTTTGTATCATCTATACGGCCCGAGGGGGTCGTCCCCTTCCAGGACTTGCAGCGGGACTACGGCCTCCCAGAGGCGGAGCGTATGAGATATATGCAGGCGCGTCACTGGGCATTGCAACCCCAAGTGCGCGGTACGGCAGATCGGGAGATCATGGTGTACGAGCGTTGGTTAATCACCCGCACATCGGACGCTAAACTGATCTCAGATTTGTATAAAATGTTGCAGCCCCCCCCCTTTCATATTCACAATCCCGGTCGGGAGCGATGGGAACGGGAGCTCGGACGAGTGTTGAGTCACACGGAATGGGACCATATCTCCTACCGCTCACGCCACTCGGCCTATCACACGGGGCTCACGGAGACCTTCACCAAAATCTCGACCTACTGGTACCGCACTCCGGAGAAGTTACATGAGATGGATAGGGCAATACCAGGGACATGCTGGCGCAACTGTGGCAATAATGGCACGCTAACACACATACTGTGGGAATGCCCCCTTTTGGCTTCTTACTGGGAGGAGGTCCTGGGTGAGGTAGACAAATGTTTTGAGATAGAGCTGCCGAGGTTCCCTGCCTATGTTTTACTGGGTTTACCGAATGGGTTGATGTATCCCCTCAGGTCTAGGAGGGGCAGACAGATTGCGATTGCTCTGGGGTCAGCGGTGCACTGTTGTCGGCTGGCTGCATAGATTGTGGCATGTCCTTGGCATGGAAAAGATGTCCTTAGTCGCCCTGGGGGATACTGATGCTTTTGAGGAACTGTGGGCGCCCTTCCATAGTCTGTTGTGTTCTGAGTTTCGGGAGATCACCTGTCCTAGATATCTTAGGTTGTTACGGCTGACACCGCCACCGGATCCGCCTGTCTGATTGGTCGGGGTTGGCATTGCATAGCAGGGATTACTGGAGGGTCGCTATGAGGGGAGAGCAGAAGGTTATGGCACAGTACAGGGGGTGGGTTGGGGTGTGGTAGTTTTGGGGGTTTTGATGGTTAAGTAGGTTTCTGGAGCGGGATGATTCCCCACCCTTCCCCCTTTCCCCCCCCCCTTTCTTCCCCCCCCCCTCTTTCTTTTTTCTTCCTCTCCCCTCCCCCTATTCCTCTTTCCACCCCCCTCCCCTCCCCCCGTTATTTGTTTGTGACCACAGGCGCACAAGCTGTGTTCCTGAGTCGAATGGTGCCTATTGAAGAGATGTAACTGCTTTGCTGTATCTACTGTATTGTACGCATTGAATGTGCGGCTCCTGTGGTTTATCTTTTTCTTGCCCTGTTGTTTCCTACCTTACCCTGCTTCAATAAAATACTTTAAACCTAAATATTCTGTTGGTCCCACAGCGGGAGACTTGCTCCCTTCATCGCCTGTCGTTTTTCAGCTCTGTTGCTTACACGGCCTATTATTGCATCATCCTGACTGTACTCTGTCCAATGTGGGAATTTCTGCTATGGCTATGTATTTTCTTTTTAAGCTGTCTGGTACTTTCCTTGCACTTGAAATTTTCAATAAACATACCTTTGACAAAAAAGAATTAAGAATAGGAGGAAAGTTTCAGCCCCTTGGAGCTGGAACTAATGTGGGCTACATGTAAGAAGGCTGAGAGGAAATGGAGAAGGTCTTATTTAGAGCTGGATAAGAAAGAATTAAAGTTGGCACAGGCCCGGCATAAGGAGTCTATCTCCAGGTCAAAAGCAGATTTCTATGCCAAGTCTATTCTGCAAGCGCCTAATAGTACAAAAGCACCTTTTAATATCTTCAAAGGACCTGTTCAGCCCTGCCTGTACGAGCAATTAGGTGGTTGCATCGCAAAAACTTTGCGATGAGATTGCTACCAATTTTAATTATAAGATCTCCAAAATTGTTGGAGGTCTTGATTAAAGTAATATTAGCGGTCAGGATGATTTAACCCAGTCGCTAGGCGGAGATTTTCGGGTAGAAACTTCCCTGGAGCACTTTCAACCTCTTACGGAGGACTTTTTTAATAGCGTTGCCCAAAGTGTTTCCTCAGGATCGCACCTAGACCAGGAAATCTTCCCCTGGCTGCGGCAGATCTGCTGTCAGTCTCTGGAAGAAGGAGTTGTTCCAGAGGCATGGAAGCAAGCAGTGGTGAGCCCCCAGCTTAAGAAATCCTCTCTGGACCCTACAGTTCCAGCTAATTTTAGACCCATCTCCATTCTGCCATATCCGGTTATAATTCTGGAAATAGCAGTTAGCAAAAGTTTATCTTGCTATCTTGAGGTTAACGATCTGCTGGATAGGGACCAGTATGGGTTTTGTCCCGGCCACTGTACTGAAACACCGTAATGGACAATCTACGAATGGACAATCTACGAAATTCTTCTGTGTTAGTACTACTGGATATGTCTGCCGCATTCGATACGGTGAGCCATACGGTACTGGCGGAAACGCGGGAAAATATAGGAGTGAAAGAGCGGGTTCTGAAGTGGCTGAAGTCTTATCTATCAGGGAGACAACAGGTCGTGACTATGACACCGTTCACCTCCAGCAAGTCCCCGGTGCGCCACGGGGTGCCGCAGGGCTCTGCGATCAGCCCCATCTTGTTTAATATCTACCTGCGCCCCTTGATTGACGTGGTCAATTATGCTAATGACACCCAATTGGTATTTTCCCTGGAAGGGAAACAAGCAGTGTCTATGGAAGCGTTCCAGGAATGTATGCGCCAGACCGCCAGCTGGCTCAGGAAGAACTCCCTGCAATTCAATGGTGAAAAACAGAGGTGATATATTGCTCCACCACTAGAATGCCTGAGCATCTTCCATTGGAGTTCAGACTTACCCCAGAGGACAAACCTTTAGCACCAGTTAAAACGGTGCGCAATCGGGGGGTCTTGGTAGATGATAACTTAAAGATGGAGTCACAGGCTAATAAAACAGCTAGTGTCTGCTTCTCCTTGCTGTGTGTACTTCGGCTGATTATCCCGCTAAGACCCCTTGTAGTAAGGAGCATAATTCTGAGTAGACTGGATTACTGCAACTCCCTATTTCTGGGAGCACCACAATACATCTTGCAGAGGTTGCAGAGGGCCCAGTCTACAGCAGCAGAATTGGCACTAAATAGACAGCGCAGGTCCTCTACGGCGGTAGCCCTGAGGGATCTTCATGGTTGCCGATTAAGGAAAGAGTCTGCTTTAAATCTCTCTGTATTGTGTTTAGAGCAGTGCATGGATTGAGCCCAGTTCCGATGCAGGAGAAATTTACTTGGAATAAGCCCAAGAGACAGCTCCGCTCCTCCAGCGCAAATCTGGTAGTGACTACCAGATTTAAGAGGTCTAGGTCGGGAGGCAGAACTTTTGGTGTTGTGGCCGCACGCCTGTGGAATGAGCTGCCGCAGAACATCAGACAGGCTGAGTCTCTGACATGTTTTAGGAAAAGTCTGAAAACCTGGCAGTTCCCAAAGGCTGAACATATTGCTTCCCATTGATAAACTGATCGATGCTTGTGAGGGTCTATTTTTAAGTCTTAGCACCAGGATACCTGTAGAGTGACAGTTTGCGCTATATAAATTCTCAATACATGCATAAATCTCCATCCCGGGTCAGACTCTGCAATATTGAGGAGCCACAGTTGACATACAGCAGGCAAAATGTGTCTTTTGGAAGAGAAACTTTTATTGATCCATCAAAAATTTCACTCTCTAATGATAGCATTTAATCCGACGGTGAGGTCAGCGTCATCTGTCCTTGGCTCCATGACCTCATATATCTTCCTTACTCCAAATGTACGCCTCCGCATGAGTCCCCCTGCAGGAATGTCTTGAGGATCAGTGGGACAAGGCGACAGGCAACTGGGAAGACACGATGATTCTCCCTCTCTCTGTCATGGTGGTGTTCTTTGACCAATCTCCTTGGCCAGATGCCTTTCCACCAACAGGCTCCCTATCAAAGCATAGTGACAGATGCATCATTACTGGGGTTGGGAACCCACATGGATCATCTCCAAATTCAAGGCACTTGGTCTCCGAAAAAAAATGACATATCACATCAATCTCCTCTAGCTCCAGGACGTCTACTTTGCGCTGAAAGCATGTCACTTGTCATTCAAGACTCAGTCCCTGCTTCATCATACGGACAGTACGACCACCATGTAGTACCTCAACAAGCAGGGGGTGACGAGGTCCAGACCTTTATCCCAAGAAACCCAAGCAATTTGGAAATGGCTCGTAGCCGGAAACCTGCAGATCACGTCAACTCTCCTCCCAGGTGTGCAAAATGTGCGGGCAGATACCCTCAGCAGGGTTCTACAGAAAAATCACGAATGGTTTCTTCACGACGACGTCATACAAGACATCTTCTGGCTGTGGGACTGTCCGCACAGTGGCTTGTTCGCAACTGCAGAAAACAAAAAGTGGCAAGACTTCTCCTTGATGTACTTCTAACCAGGAAATCTGGAGAATGCCCTATGGATCGACTGGTCAGGCATATTTCTTTACACCTTTCCACCAATCCCTCTGATCTTGGCAGTCCTCCTCAAGCTATCCCACTCGGCAGCCAGACTCATCGTGATAGCCCCGGAGTGACCATGTCAATGGGGGTTCATGGACCTCCCTCACCAGTCACAGTGTCCACATCTCAAGCTGCCGACTACACCTGTTAACTAAGTTTGGAGGCCAGATTGTTCACCCCACTCTCTCCTTTTTCAATTTGACAGCATGGCTCCTGAGCTAGTGCAGTATGGGCACTAGCTCTGGATTGCATGAACATGCTCAAGGAGGCTAAACGTCCGTCAACCCATTTTGCATATTCTTTTAAGTGAAATCGATTTTGCATTTGGTATTCCTCAAAGAATGTAGATCCTACTACTTGCCAGGAAGATGTCATTCTTTTTATCTTGCTCTGGCCTGCAATTCTCTTCCACACGGGTCCACTTGGCTGCACTCACTGCCTGCAGAAAATGTCCTCCACAAACCTCTTCTTTCAAATTCCCAGTGATTAACGGACCTTCTTGAAGGGCTAAAGAAGAGTTTCCTTCCTTTTAGGCATCCTTACCCTCTCTGGGAGCTTAACATAGTCCTTTCACAGCTCATGCAGTCCCCTTCTGAACCTATTCATAAGGCATCTCTACAGCATCTCTCTTGGAAAGCAGCTTTCCTCGTAGCAATTACATCAGCTTGTAGGGTTGGCAAAATTGAGGCGTTATGTTCTCAGGAACCCTACACTGTCTTCCACTCTAACAAGGTAGTCATGAGGACTCACCCTAAATTTCTCCCCTAGGTAGTTTGGGACTTTCATGTTAATCTGACTATTTCATTGTCGACTTTCTTTTAGCACCCTTCAACCCTGGCTGAAAGAACTCTTAATTTCCTGGATGTGAGGGAGGCCTTGAAGTTTTATCTAGACAAGACTTGTGACATACACAGATCGGATCAATTGTTTATAAATGATGGCCCAGTCTGTAAAGGTTTAGCCACTTCCAGAGAATCCATCTCCCAATGGATAGTGTTTTGCATTCTACTGCCGCTTTGATGAGAAATGTCCCTATAGCATAGATCTATAAAGTGGCTACATGGAGGTCTGTTCACACATTGACTAAGCATTACTGTTTGGATTCGGGTGCTCAAGCAGGACAAGCTTCCCTCCGAAATGTATTTGCTTAATTCAAGGCTATTGTAATTCCTCTGTTGTTTTTCATTGCCCTTGGTGGGGATGGGTTTGCTATTCTATTCAAATGCTTATGACTATCAAAGGAGATTCCCTACAAGAGAAGGAATAGTTTCCGTACCTGTAACTCTAGTTCTCTCGTAGGAGAATTTCCATTGGAGTCATAAGCGACCAACCCACCTCCCCTGTGGCCATAACAGAGGATATTATTGAGATTACCTATAACTTATGCATTCCTTCAAAAAGAGCTGAGGTAACTGCCACCTGCTAGGCATGATACGATGCTGGTGGTCTCTGAGTCCCTAAAGGTTCAGACACTTTTTTAAACTCATATAATGGCAGCCTATGGGACTACACTGTCATGCTATCCTTCATCTTCTACCTTTACAAAAAAGGGTTTGTGAAAGAGATTTAAGCTATTTATTAAACTTTTCACTTCAAAATGATACATATTCAGGGGTATTTTAAACCTTTTGTAAGTGCAATCTGTAGTATTTCTCCAATGCAGCCTGTTTTCTAGGCTGTGCACTGTTGTGTCCCCAGTGGTGAGCCCCCAGAAGAATTCACACGGAGGTAGGTTGGTGTATATCATGCTTCTTCATTCCTTAGTGCAGGTATCGGCAGTGAGGATACTTGCTCGTCCTGCCTTGGCATGTGTGTATGCTGCAATGCCTGCAGGAGGGAGAGGGAGATCAAGTAAAAAGGAGAAAGTAAAAGAAGATACAAGGGCTACCAAAGGAGAGAGAAGCGAGGGGAAAAAGGGAAACGAATGTCCTACTCAGCCTTTCTGATCTTGGGTCACATTTCTTCGATCAGTCTCCTGGGCTTTTGAGTTGTTCGTGGTAGTTGCAAACATTCTTGTTGCGGGGGCGGGCAGCCTCCTCACTCTCGTTCTGCTTCTTTCTCACAGAGGGTTCTCCCACCCTTCAGTTGGATGGTCTCGTCAGCTAGCACCTGTGCATGTCTGCTCCCATTGCTCTCATCTTCTCCTGGCAGCAGGAACTCCTTGAAGTGAGAACTGTTCCTGGCGATGGAGTAGGACCCTTCCGCTGCCATGATCGTGATCCTTTAATGTTTGTGACAGTTAACGGGCTATAGAACAGGGTGTTTGACTTCCTTGTTTATCGCCGGCTTACCAGTATGAGGTCTCCTGGCTTGAGCCTGCGTTCAGTCACCTGTTTGTCGTGAGCGACTATAGCGTTGTGTTCCAGCGGGGTCGTGTTCTCCACTTTCAGCAGTTGTGTCCTGCTCATTCTTCCTAGTACAAATTCCGCCAGGCATCGCCTGGTGGAGCCATATGGTGTGTTGCAATAGTCTTACAGGACTTGACATAGGGCTTGGCCAACTGAGATTTGTGTGAGATTTGACCCTTTGTACTGCTTTCTTTATGTTGCCTATAAATCGCTCACTCATGCCATTCACTTGCGGCCACAGTGAATTAGCTTCTGATGGTGTATGCCTAGGTAGTTCATGAATCTACAAAATTCTGCTCCCGAGAAAGGAGGTCTGTTGTTAGTTTTGAGTGTTAGTGGGACTTCCCATGCTGAGAAGTTTTCGTCTAGGATGGGTAGGATAGCTGCTGCTGATGTGAATGTCACCTGGCACATGAGGGGGAACGAGAGTATTAATCAGTGCGGACCAAGAGGTATCCCCTAGTGTCTAGTGGCCCACAGAAGTCAGCCGTTAATGTTGACCACACTGCATCCAGGAGGTCGGACGTTCATTGTTGCTCTGGCTTGGGTGGTCTCTCTGTGGCCTGTTAGAGGTGGCACGTCAGGATCATTTTATCCACTAAGCTGCCTAGACCCGGAAACCATACTCTTTCTCTCAGCCTTTTCTTGGTTGCAACCATTCCCCTGTGACTCTCGTGTGCAAGATTGATTGTTTATCGGTGAAGCATCTGTGGGATGACTATCCTGGTGCATCGAAGAAGTATTCCATGGTCTGTTTCAGACAGTACTTCCTGCACATGCTTGAATGCGAGGATCTCTTCTTTATTTACCTCTTCGCAGATCTGGCTGTTGTTTGCGTGCCTCCATCATTGGTGCCTCATAATGCTTTTCACTGCTTTTAGTGTGATGTCAGTTTCGAATTCCTGTATGAATTCCTCCATAGTGATCTGAGCTGTAGTGTTTTGCTGCAGTACAAAGTTGATTTATTCTTCCACAGTGGAAGATGATGGTTGGGAGCTTGAGGGGAGGGGGTGTATTCACACATAGTCAGCAGGGTTCGGTTCTTTGCCTGGCTTGAGTATTATCTTGAAGTCATGGCCGATCGCCCATATTTCCCACCTATCGAAGCGTGTTGAAATGTTGGCATTCGGATTGCAGTAGATCGTCACCAGTGCTTGATGGTCGGTTATGATTGTGAACAGCTTTCCATACAGGAACATGTGATGGTGTTCACAAGCCCAGCCAACTGGCAGGCTTTCCTACTCAGTCTGTTAGAATGCCTTTTCCACTTCCGTCAGACTCCTGCTCGCATATGCAAAATTTTGCCTCGGGGAGTCATGCCCCGGCTTGTGTTGAGCTAGGTTTGCCCCCAGTCCGACAGGGCTGCCGTCTATGGTGAGTTCAGTGCACCGGGTCAAGCTCTAGTTAATGGTAACCCTTGAAGAGATCGATCTTGGAGAATATGGCGGCTCAATGTAGGCAGCTGATCATGTAATTCAGGTGTACACCGGGGTGTCTCTGTCTTGCTATGGCTGTGTTTGATAGACACATGTCCATGCAGATGCGTATTTTGTGTGTGTTCTGCTTTGGTACAATGACAATGAGAAACACCCATGGAGTAGAACTGTCAGCCGTTTTAATGATGTCTTGTTCACGCAGGCTCTTGAGCTCTTCCTCCACCTGAGGTTGAAGATGCACTGGGAACAAGCGGCGGTTTTGCGCCGCAGGTTTCATTGCTTCATTGATGTGAAGGGTGACCTGTGTGTTCCTTAGCTTCCGCAGCCTTTTGAAAAGTGCTGGGTGTTCCTTTGGGATGCTGTGATGTGCTGACTGGTTGTATGTCATTGCAATGAGTCCCATGAGTTGTGCTGTGATGTTGCTCAGGAGACAGGAAGCTGGGACATCTTCTATTAGATCATGTATCTCAACTTCTAGTGATAATTCATTGTATGTGAGCGTCTCTGCGAATTTTCCGAGCTTCGTCACTGGGCGCTCTGAACCTCATTAGAACACGTCCATGCTGGATGGTGACAGGTTTGAGTTTTGGCACCATTTTACTGCATTCTGACACACACATGATGTTGCACGTGGCTGTACTGTCCAGTCTAAATAGTGCTATGTGCCGCCCCACCACAAGATCTATTGAGGCAGTCTTTTGTATCTCTTTTCTTTCCAGTAGGTGTGTGTGTTCTGGCTGCTTTTTTGGTGCTGCCACTTCTGTCATGAGGTATAGACGCTCGCCGGTGCGGGGGCAAAATCTGAGTTTACTGAAGATCTTCAATTGTCCGCATCAATGTGCTTTGCATGGTGATTCAACTATGTCCTCGCTCTGCCCAGTCGTCCCCTTTCTGGCTTCTAACGACCCCCTCTGCAGACGCTGGTGAAGTGGTTGTCTGTGTTGCATTTTCGCCACTGTTGTCCCATAGCCAGACAGGTGCCAACCTGCGGATATGTTAGTCCACATCGATAGCATGTTCTTTCAGCCTTAGCAGTTGTGGGCGCTTGTCTGTCAAGTTTTGTGCTCCCTTCTGTCTTCTGATTGACTTGTTCGAGCATTCACGCTCGGCTACTTTCCTTGTTGATGGCGTGCGATGTGGCACTAGTTTCTGTACTTGCCTAGTGTTTTGTCTAGCGTGTATAATACCTTCAGTATTTTTGTTTGAAACCCGGTGGAGTAGCACCCTCCAAAGATGTGTGTCGGATTGACTCCTCGTTGAATTTGTCAAAATTCACAGTAAGTTACAAGCTTTCACAGTCTTGTTGTGAAGTTGTCTAGTGATTCATCCGCTCTCTGTCATGCCGTGTTGAAGTGTACCTTTCTTTATCAACATTGCACTGTGGATCAAAGCTGTCTGTGAGGCATTTGATTGGGTCCTATGTGGTAATGGATCCGGCAGGAACGTTACTAGGAGGTCTTCTACGTCATCGCCAACTATGTGGAACAGATCTTTAGCCTGTTCATCTGAGTGAGCTTTGCAGGTGGCTCACAGGTAATGCTCAAATCGTCAAATCCATTTTTCCCACCGTGCACTTTTTATTTGGGAGTCTGAGAGTTTGAAAGGTAGAAGGTGTCAAAAGATTGCCCTGGAGATACATTCTTCGGTCATTGTGAGAGCCACATCGCTGTACTTTGGTCACAGCTTCTTCCGCTTTTTTCTTTTCTTTTGTTGTAAATAGCTCTTTACAGTAGGTTGCCTGACTTCAAATGGCCTCGCCCATTCAAATGTATGTGCATTTAGTCTTGCCTGGCACAAAGGTGGCCACTCACATGTGTCTCTGTCAGGAGTGGGCGTAGTGGGCATAGCGGGGCTATGCAAAGTGCCAAGGAGACAGAACCAATCTCCACACACTCCACATTGCTCCGCTCCCCGCCGTCTGCCTCCTGCAGCACTACTACTAACTTATCGGCGGCATCCCCGGGCTTCCCTCTTCCTCCATCGCACCTTCTTCTTGAAATACGCGCATGCGCGGGCTCCCGTGCATGCGCAGTATTCAAGAAGAAGTCGCGATGGAGAGAGAGGGAAGCCCGGGGATGCCGCCAATACGGTAAGGTGTTTTAAATTGTTCTATTTTAATAGTGTGGGTGAGAGGCGGGTGGGAGGTCAGCCCCGCCGAGAGAGTGCAAAGATTTGCCTGTTCCGCCTACTTCGGGGAACGCGGAACAGGCAAAATTCCACACATTCCGTGTGCTGAATGAAGTTGTCAGCCCACCCCTAGTCTCTATGCCTTTAGTTGGATTTGCCTGATTTCAAAATGGCCATTCCCATTGAATTGCATGGGGAGACCAGCTTGACTCAAATATGACGCTGAGGTTTCGAAAGTTCTCATAGGATTTCATGCCTGCGATGCTTCCTGGGCACTCTGATTGTTAGCAATGCCTCCTGGGGTGCTCTTTGTATTGTATGCAGTTGCGCCTTTTTTGAAAAGCACGCATTGGAAAAGGTGAAGTTTGGCATGGGATCGCGTTCACCTGTGGATGGGGTCGTTGGGTCATGTTGCCTGTGCAATGAAACACTGGTGCACGAAAGAATGGTGAGGTGGAGCTTTGATCCCACCTTCATTCGCCAGATGTCATGTCCCATTGGTGAACCCCCAGAAGAAAGCACACGGTGGCAGGTTAGTGTGTGTCACGCTACTTTATTCCTTATTACAGACATCAGCAGCGAGGATACTGCCTCGGCTTATGTGTATTCTGCAATGCCTCCTAGTGCACATGTTTCCTACTCCTCCCTCCCGCTGCCTGGAAGTGATGGTTAGTTGTCCAGTGTGTGGCAGGTCTTAGTGCTCTGCCACTTCTCCACCACTGCGACACACATTATGTTCTTTCTGTAGTCCTTCCTGAAAAAACAAAAACAAGTGGCCGAGCAGATTGAATTACAAATAATGCACCGCCTAGTCAAATAAATTACTAGTTTGGACAACCATTAAGTTGAATAGATTGAAACTTTATAGAGCAATTTTTTGAAAAAGTATTTTCCTTATGTCATCAAAAAACCATCAAAATATTTAACAGATACATACATACATTCAATACAGTGAGATAAACATGTCAAACAAAAATATATATCACAAAAGAATTGTCACATAAAATCACATAGACAACTATGCAATGCCTCAGAGGAATTAATTGTGAGGCACCAGTCCTGAATAATGATAAACAAGTGGACAAACTAATAATTACATTTGCCTACTTGTTAACACCAACACAAGATACATATTATAATTCATAATAGGGTGCTAATAATAGGAATAACACATGATGGACTGAGTAATTACGAATGTATTATTTAATTCCTATAAAGCCCCGTCTGTTTTATATCTTGGATGGAAAGTCAACGCGTTTCGAACCCAATTTGATTCTACGGGTTCTCCTCAGGACACGGACTGGAGGGTCGCTGTCACTTATTCATAATGGGTGGCAATAAGAAATTTGTGCGCCATTCCCCGTTAGCTGTTCTCTCATTAGTGAACACTATGGGCGGGGGGTGGATGCCGGATCGTTTTTGTAGGGTTAAATGTTCGTATCTTTTAGACTTCCGCACGGCCGCTTAATGGTCGGAGGAATATCGGCACGGCTGCACGGGCAGGGAAGCTGCAGCCGCCGCACGAGGTTGCTGATTGTGAGCGATTTTAAGGCTGCTTCACTCCAGCATCCATCTTCTCCCCAAGTGAGACACGTGGTTCACGTGGCTAATGCATAATAAATCATTGCTAGTATGATGCATTCTGGGTAGTATTTCATCTGAGGCCTATGGTATGACTTGACCATTTTAACTGAGATATTTAATGACTGAATACTCTGCTTTGTATTTTAGGTAAACCTTGCCCAGCTAAGAGGGTCCTATAGAATGCGACACAACACTGTGCAGATCAAATTAGATATACCTGCATGGAAGCTGCACAACCTGACAATGAATGATCTACAACATCTCAGGAGGAAGGTATGCCCCAAAAAACGGGGTGATTTCAACAAGCATAATCCTAAATCCTGTCCGGATAGATCTGGTAGTTAGAGAATATTCATTTCCTGCACACTCCTGAGCAAAACATTTTTTTGTTTTTGGATTTAATCAATAAACATGATAACAAGAGTTCAGATCTACCACACAAATTCATCTCAGGCTAATTTCTCAGATTGTACTGATGTCTCGAGATTGCAAATGTGCAGTTAAGAGGAATAGGCAATCTTTCATTGTATGGCTGGGGTGCAGTATTTATTTTTTGCATTAGTTACTGTGTTTCTAATATCTGGCTTTCAGTTTACACCTTTCATTGGGCAAAAGAAAGCACCCTCCTTTTTTGGTTTAAGATTTTCATGTTAATCAGACAGTGTTACATACTTTCCACATTCTAAAATAGTTCTAGAAATTTTCTGAATAGGGCAACAAAGGAATAGTTTTATTTATTACTTTCTTACATTCCAACTTACCCTATTCCTAGCTTGTATATGCTGCTGCTACTTTTTAGTGGAACCAGAAACCAAGACCATTCCAAATGGAAACAGTGCACAGCCAGTACCTTTTTACGTTATGTGATGGTCCTGAATGCATTACACACAATCATATCCATGTCCGAAACCAGAGCTTAAGGCCACCCATAAACCGCTTAACCTTGACTTGGCCAGTTTGAAAGGAACTGGCCACAACATGGAAAGGCATTGATCCAAATATGGTTCTGATGAGGACATGACCTTGGTGGAGTGGTGTGGCTCACTGGTTAGAGGCGGCAGACCCGAAAGCAGAGAACGGCCTGGGACCAGCGTTCAATTCCCGACGCGGCAGGGCCGTGGACCAGGGTCAGCGGACTCGATAATTCTTGGCTCGGTGCCTACTATAACCAGGGATCACACTCGGCAACTCTGGGCATTAGCTTGCCTCATCTCCACAACGGCCCCCCACATTCGCCGGGGATGCCTGGTTTCACCTTGGAGATACCCAGTAGGGACCATCTCACAGGGATAGCCAGGACGGGTTCCCCAGCGGTCTACAGCGCCACGACGCCTCAGGGCAGCAGTGCGCTTTACAAGACCACATACATTACATTACACATTACATTACACACCTTCACGTTCAATTGAGGGCTGCATCACAAAGCTTGGAAAATAATAACGTTTTTCTCATCTTTAGTCAATCTGATGAGGCCCAGCATATTTCACTGTTGACAATATCTGTTGATGATTACATCATTTTCTGCAAGTCAATAGCCCCACACGGTGTCCTAAGACTACATTAAACTAAAACCAATGTATTCCTGTTAAGCCGTGTATGCTGATTCATTCGTCAAAAAAATCCCATCCTAATTTTTGGGTCACTCTACTTCTTTCTTTATAAACTCATTCAATATGGGATTTCTTTTAGATGCTGAATTTAGTGCTGTGCCCTACATAGTCTCTGTGCTCCTAGCCTCATTACACATTCTCCGCCAGCTGGAAAATATGCTTCTTTTCATGAATCCAGTTTACCATCACCAGGTGGTGTGTGCCTTGATCATCACCAAGCTTTGCTATGCTACCACATTTTGGGGGGTATAAATGGACTCCCAGAACGTCAGGTAGTCTGGTTCTAATGTAGCCAACATTCTTCTGTTTTCTTGATTCTAAAAAACAGCAACTTTGATAGCATCTTCCAGTGCATTCACCAACTGCATTGGCTACCAGTTGCACTGTGTGTTATCATTATTGCAGATGTTGGAGCCAGACTAACTGGAAGCTCCTAAATCTGAAGACTGTGTTCCTCATTGCATTCACTTCTGTGCATTGCGTCATTAAGCTATAGGAACTGTGATTCCTGACTCTGTGCGCTGCCTTCTTCTCTGATAAGCTGGTGCTTTGGACTTGAGCTGCCTTTTGAAAATTGTGTCCACCCTTCCATGAGGTACCGAAGAATACAAAAAAGTAACAGATGGAACGCTTGAATTAATTTTAGCCACTGGTAATCCCTCGGGCCAAATCCCAAGTTTGTCGTCATTTTGTAGACCATGCCACCCCAGTTTGGGCCCAGACATATGCAAATCAGTCTTGACCCTGCTCCAATGGTGACAGTGCTGCCAAAACAGCCAGGCCAGGTCCTTCCTGAAATGGAACACATGCAACCGAGGACTGGTTTGAATCTAGTTAGAGCTCATCAGCCAGTTACAGCTTGGTTCCAGTGGCACAATGTAAACGGTACTCACATCTAGGCATACCCATCCAACTTACGGCGACACTAACGTATAAAAAGAAATTATGGATGGAATTCTTGAATTAATCCCAGCCACTTTTAATCTCTCTGGAGTGCATCCCAGTAACCTTTATTTTGCACACCATGCCACTTCAGTTTGGACCTAGCTATATTTAAATCAGTCTTGACTCTGTTCCAGTGGGAACAATCAAACCCGAACTGCCAGTTCAGGTCCTCTCTGAAATGGAACATAAGCAGCCCAAGACCAGCTTCACACTATTTAGCGCTCATTAGCCAGATAAAGCTTGGTTGCAGTGGCACATTGTACACTGGACCCACTACTGGACATACCTGTTCTACCTAGGATGACACACTAAACTATACATAAAGGTGACAGATGGAATGCTTGAATTAATCTCAGCCTTTGGCAATCACTTGGGCTGCATCCCAGTCTTATCTTCTTGGTCAAGCAGCCAATTAAGAACACTTCTCTGAAACATGATCCTTCCTTTAAAGACCAGTACACCTTCCAGACCCAAGGCCAGTACATTTATCCAAACACTAATTTTTGCTCAACCTGCTCTACTCAGCAGTATGTGCTATATAAATACATAAATAAATCCAATTTTTGTATGTGCATGCTGGAGGGAACAGTATAAAATTTCCTTTGGCCTCTTTGAGTAATCCATTAAACGTTTCAGGCAACAGATTGCAATAGTTGGCATTCAGCACTTTCCAAATTAAGTGTTTCACAATATTGTGGAGCAGTGTGTGGTAATTTACTGCACTGCCATATTGGTTGTTCAGTTGTGTGGCTTTGTCTCCTTTCCTATTGTTTTCACTTCCTGATTTGATAATAACTAGCTGCCTTGCTGGCAGCACATGAAAAAGGTTTCTCCAAATGTTGTTAGTAATTGCACCCAGCACAAGAGTCCCATCCTTGCACATTAGCCTCACCCCAATGCCAATGTATCATCAACCTTCTAGCCCCGTTTTGCTCCTTTGTGCAGGACAAAGTAAATGGCAGAACAGTTCATGTCTTAAGCTGAGTAGGTCAGCTGGGACAATTTTTAACCTGCCGTGAACGAGAGGAAGGGGAACCATCTGGCCACTGATGAAAGTATTTAATGCATAGTGTGTCCCAGGTGTCACGTATGGGGCAGGGTTTGGGGATGCCACAAGAGTGCCCTTCTCCAGCTACAGGAAAATTGTATATGCTGGAGGCTTTTACACTTGCCACTCACACCTTCCGTCATATTATGCACCTGGAGCTAAACTAGCGATACATAACCAACAGTGTTCAGATAGCCCCACTATTATTGTAGGTCAGTGTGTGGGCTAATCCGCACGCTAAATCTGTAGAGACACCATTTTGGACTGTCTTAGTTTGCATAAATGGAGCACCATTCCCTGATGAAAATGACATCTCACACACATTTCAGGAGCTGGGGTTGGAGAATTAAAAAAGATAATAAATCATTGGTCAAGAGCCACTTTTGAGATTTTGTAAAACTAGAAGGCTACAAACTACTGTGTTAACGTAAAACACAGTGTTGTGTTTTTTACAGACATTACACTAGAGCAGAGCCCGTTTTTTATTTGACACTTTGCCTCACTCTATGGGAGAGGTCTTTCCTTATCTGTTTTAGGGTTGGAACAGTTTGGCGGCTTATGAGCAGAGGTAACTAAATGATATGCTATGGGGACATATTTTAACTCTGAACAATCACGATTACACTATATGTTTTTCTCCAACCTTTTTAGGAACCATCGCAGACATTTGCTCAAACCTCTTTTAAAATCATTGGGCGATCGCAAATGTAGTGAGGCCTAGTTCCATTTGCAACCATTTAGTACACCTGTAATTTGTTTCTAGGTATGCTCTTTTCTAAAAACTGCAGTTAGAACTAGAAAAACCTTGGCGGCCTGCCTTGTTGAAAAAATATTTTCTTCTTGTTGCTTTTTAAATTCTGTATTTTACGCTTTTTATCATAGTTTTAACACGTTTTACCTGTTTTATTTCGTGCCTTGCATTTTATACAAATGTTGTCTAATGTCAGATTGCTTTGTGTCTTTTATGGCCAAATATTAACAGAATAAAGATTAATTAAAGTGAAGTGAAATGGCTTCTCCTGATATATTATCTTTTTGCTGTATCCCTTCCTAGTAATGGAATATTTTCAATTTCAATTGGCAAAAAACAATTTCATTAGAATTGCAGCCTACATTTGAAGTGGAAGACCAAGTTCCAACTTTTTGTTCATTGTGTCAAATTTATCATGGTGGCTGATCTTCTAGTTCCTTCCTGTTCTTTTTGTGTGAGGCATTAGGAGCCTGCAGTCCTTCCAGGTTCGCAGCCAGAACACTGGACATCACTTCCTGCTTCAAGGACTGGGCCGAAAGTGTGAGAAGGAACAGCGCACATATGAGGGGACTGCATGGGTGGAGAGTCAGACACACTTTCCTAGAAGTAGAAGAACAACTGTAACATAGCGGGTAGAAATCATTGAGCAAACATTTTTAGAATATACTTTTCTACATCGTCATTTACCTTCTAATCCTGATACCTGGACATGACAGCTGGGGACAAAGGTGAAATGAATGTAGGGGACCTCATCTGCATGACAGTAATTATTACAAGCATTGCAGCCATATTCAGGAAATAATTATGCAAGCTCATACAAGAAAGACCCCACAAAAGAGAGAGTGTTGTGAATGAGGCATTGCTAAATCTCACAAGAGAGGAATACAAATAAGACCCAGACAATCCAAAGAGATAAAGCAATATAAAACTTTATAAATAAATATAAATAAATAGGAGATACCCATCAAACCAATGTGAAAACTGTCCTCAGACTATGATGAGAAATAATGTGAGTTTTTCAGATCGGAGCAAATCATAGACACAGTAGAAAAGACAGCCTCTATGGCCGGCCTGTAGAGCATCTTCCTTTTTTCGCCTGTACTTCCCCCCCATGGCTATTTCCTTCAAGGTCATTTACTGCTCTTTTTGCTATATTCGGAAACAACTCGCACTCATTTAGTGAATGTGAGGGTGGCAAAAGAACCACACCAGAAACATTGCATATGGGCCATCAACGTCCTTCATCCTCCCACATTGAAGGATCCTTTACAGAAATTAAAGGTATGGCCTGAAAAGTCCCATTCAGAGATGGGGAAGCTCTGGACATGTATAAGATCTCAGATGAAGTGTGAAAAAAGCAATTCTGCAGAAAAACATAAACAAATATAGTGAATAAACCTTTGAAATATTCTGAGGCCCTCTCAGCATGAGCAAGCTAAATGAAATGAACCTGTGATGCAACTACCAGTACAGTGCATTTTGAGAGATGGAACCTGCTGCTCCTTAAAGGAATAATAATTGTATTTCAGTCTTGTGCACCTTTGACCAAACAGGCCCCGTTTTTTATCTCTCTCATTAGTGTTTCAGTGTTAGTTCTTGCTTGCAGCACAGGTTACCCTTTATGTGGGGAACAGCCATGACAACGCGGGGATTACCCCGCACTGCCATTACAACGCAGGGATTACAACAAAAGTTGTTACAACGACTTTCACTGGATGGCGCTGTTGGATAGGGAATAGTTCAATTTTCTATCCAACACCTTCCCTACTGTCAACGTGGGCTGGAGTTGGAATAGAAAATTAACCTATCCACTATCCAGCGCCTTCCAGCGAAAGTCGTTGTAACGACTTTCGTTGTAATCCCCGTGTTGTAATGGCATGCGGGGTAAAAGCCCGCGTTGTCATGCCATACAACCCTTGAAGTGCAATGCTTTCTTATGTAGATAAAGAGAAAACCTTGAATAAATGTGTCCTGTTTAAGCTGTGGAGGGTGGGCCAGCGTTGAGATACTGACAGCCATTGAAACCAATACAATACCTGGAATACATTTGTTTTATCTTTCTGGAGGTGCCTCAATGAGTAATTTCTTGTAACAATTTCCCTAATTTGCACTGCAAGTGTGTTATGTTATACAGATTTACAGAGCCTCCTATACCTGGGAAGGTTTCCTGTCCCTGAACAGCTGTGAGCCTAGCCAAACTTTGGGCCTAGTGAAACTACTCGAAAGATAGGTCTTCAGCTTCTTGTGGAATTCTATAAGTAAGGAGTAGGCTCTTATGTGTAGCGGCAGATAGTTTCACACTTTAGGAGAATTGTAGGAGATAGCTCAACCACTGGTTCTGTTTTTTTTGTATGTGTGGAATATGTGCAACCAGGAGTCCAAATGCATGGAGGTGTCTGGAAGGGTTGTTAAAACCGATGCAGTTGTTGAGGTTTGCTATGCCAGTGTTATGTAGTGCGTTGAAAGGGTGGGTGAAAAGTTTGACTTGGCTTTTAAAATCATTTGCAAAGCCTTAAACTCACCTTTATTACACATAGGCCACCCCTAAGTTAGGTCCTAGGTAGGCTTATGGGATGGGTGCTTTGTAACTAAAAGGTAGGACATGTACTTTTAAGTTTTACATGTCCTGGTAGTGACAAATGGCTACATTTGTTTTTCGCTACTGTGAGGCTTACTCCTCTCGTAGGCTTGCATTGGGAATTCCTTAAAACACTTCTAAGCTGTAGTTCCTGATTAGAAAGGAGTAGCTGCATCTTGTTTCTTATCTTTGGAATGGTAATGATAAATCCTTTTTTTAAATACATTTTATTATTTTCAAAAACAACCAAACATAGGAAAAAAGCATTCAATATGACATTGCCAACTTCACTAATTTTGGGCTATTGATGGTACAACATACACACTGTGGCATCCTAAAGTTAAATTCAACTTTACCATGATAAATCCTTTTTTTTTTTAATTCTTTTTATTAAACAACAAAAAATCGGACAAAGAAAACACATCAGGTGACATTAGCTGCTCTTACAAATTTCTTGATGACATTCCTTACATTCAAAATAATATATACGTGAGATAAGTAGTGTATTAAGGGGACACATGCACATCCACTTCTTCTATATCGGAGGTGCACAAACATCTACCCGGAAGTGATTCCAAGCCTCCCAGATCTTGCCCCATTCATCAGGACACCCCCTAGCAATATAGACTGACCTTTCCCTAAACATGCACCAGTCTAAATCCTCCACCCACTTCTCGATCCGGGGCGGCTGGCTGGCTCCCCACAGCTGGGCAATATTACGCTTAGCAATCATGAACGCCAACGTTGCCCATTGCTTTTTATATGCATTCAGATCCGTGGGTTCCCAGGCGCTCAAAATACACCTGCGTGCCTCAGGCCGAATCTCTAACCCCAGGACGTCTCGCAGCGTGTCATGGATCTTCCCCCAATACGCCTGCACACCAGTACAGTGCCACAATATATGTGTGAATGTCCCTAGTTCCCCACAGCCCCTCCTGCATTCCCCACCCTCCGAGCGGCCCATACGGACCAGACATGGCCTGTGACATACGACTTTTGTAAAATCTTTAGTTGAACCAATCTGAGCCTCATCTGAATCGCCACCACCCGCTGGGAGAAAACCGCCTCTTGCAGTCCTCATCATCTAGTTCCAACCAATCCTCATTCCAGTGCAGTCTTATAAGTACCAGCGGATCCTCCATGTTATTTATAAGCTTCTTATATATTAGAGAGATGGTTTTCTCGGGAAGATGTCCGTCCAACACCAGGTCCTTGAGAGGGTACACGTCGGGGATTGTCGTGCCCCTGGGAATGTGTGTGAGCAGTGAGTGTCGGATCTGAAGGGAACGGAAATACTCAGTCATGAAGTTGGTATTGTTGCTTAAGGGAATTAAATGTATGAACTGTGCCTTCCCCCCAAACATCTTTTATATGTGTGATCCCTATATGGTCCCATTTATCAAAGCTTTTAGACTTTCATAAACTTCCCAACTTCTCTGAGCTCCACAATGGGGTGGCAAGTGTGAGCCTCCCCTCCCACTTGAGGTGTCTGTTGGCCGCATGCCACACCCGGACGGCATGAGCCATTGGTCCTGCGAGCGGAAACCTACGAGACCCAGCGTAAAGTGCTCTAGTGTAGTCGCCTCCCGGTAGCTGCCAGCTGTCCATGGCGTATACAGGGTCCCCGGGGGGGTCCATATATAGAGTGATTTACCGCTGCCAACTGGGAAGCCGGTAGTATTTTCGTAGGTCCGGTAATCCTATCCCCCCGTCATACCAGGGAAGCGTAAGTTTAGAGAATGCTATGCTTGGCTTACCGTCCCAGAGAAGCTGTCTCTGGAGGGCCCCTATTTCCCTGAAATAGGATGCGGGACCCGGAGCCATTGCGTTCTGGAGTGCGTACAGGTACTAGGGCAGAGCCATCATCTTAAAAAGCACTGCTCTGCCTAAAAGGAAGAGTGGGAGCGCCTCACAACGCATTGCATCCCCCCCTAAATCAGATCAGAGGGGGGCACAGGTTATTAGTGTATCGAAGCTTCGGGTGAAGCGTGATATAGATACCAAGATATCTGAACCCTACCGGCTCGATTTGTATCGGGCAAGTATGCGGGACAACCGGCGGGTCACCTCTGAGAACAAAGAGTACTGATTTGGACCAATTTATTGCGAAGCCTGAATACCTCCTAAAGATGGCCAACACGTCCAGAAAACACAACAGGGATCCCCTGGGTTGGTGAGATAAAGCAGGATATCATCGGCATATAGTGAGATTTTATCCTCGCACTCCATCGTCCATCGCATGCCGCGTCTCGAACGGTCCCAACGGACCCATGCAGCCAACGGTTCCAAGGCCAGAGCAAAAAAGGAGCGGGGACAGGGGACATGCCTGTCTGGTGCCCCTGCCAAGATGAAAGTCAGGGGACTTGCGGTTATTTACTACTGCTCGGGCCAAAGGAGCAGAGTACAGAAGGCGCACCCAGTTCATGAATTCCGGACCAAAACCCAGCTTCCCCAATACTGCAAAAAGTTAGGGCCACTCGACCCTATCAAACGCCATGGTGGCATCGAATGACACCAGCACGGCTGGCTCCTAAATCGTTGGGGGTCCTACTCAGGACCCATTGTAGCCGGGCAAATTAAGGACCGTATTCCGGCATGGCATAAAACCGGTTTGGTCCGGGTGTATCAAGGTGGTAATGACTTTGGCCAACTGCTTCGCCTGGACCTTAGGCTCCACGTTCAGCAACGAGATAGGTCTGTATGATGAACAACACGTCTTGGGCTTACCCACCTTATGGATAACCACAATATTAGCTACGTGGGATCCCTCAGGTGCCATGGATTAATAGGGGCGATCTTGCCTGCATTGAACCTGTCAATCTCCAACCGGAGCAAAACCAGAGAGTAGTCCGAGATGCCCCTTCCTAAATGCCGCGTTTTCCAAATAGCATGTGCTTGAGCAGCCGGTACCAGAACATAATCTATCCTAGACAGGCTATGGTGTGCGGCGGACACATGCGTATACTGCACCTCGCCCGGATTGCACACCCTCCAGCCATCCACTAACCCTGTTGTGTCCAAGAAGTCAGAGAGCCACTGCTGCGCCGGTCTCCGTGCTCGAGCGGGATGCCGGTCAACTTCACCGTCCACTACTGCATTGAAGTCACCTCCCAACACAAGAAGGCCCAAAGACAAAGTTAGGGAAATAGAGCCTAAGTCGCGAAATGTATCTGATTAAATGCCGGGCGGGATATAGATGGAGACAAAGGTGACCGTTCTCCCCTCCCACTGCCTGATATGCCAATGTATCTACCCCGCTGATCAGACCATGTCGTCTGAATGATCAATGGAAAGGAGTTTTTCACCAGTATGCCTACTCCCCTCGAACCTGTAGTGAACCCAGCGTGTGCTACCAACTTGTAACCCCCGTTGTGTAGGGCCATGCACCTATTCTCAATGAGATGTGTCTCCTGTAGAAACACAACATCCGGGGAGTGTCGTCTGACAAACTGGTTGACCATCCCCCTCTTTATTTTGTTTCCCAGGTTGTTTATGTTCCAACTAAGCACCTTTATCCCCGATCCCTGTCTAGCATCCGACATTAAACTGGTATGGAAGCGTTACAGTTGCAGCATTGTCTCCTGATGTAATAAAAACAAAACACATAGCCAACATTCCCTCAAACAACAAAATCTCAAGGCCTGAGAGCCCCATCAACCCCAAACCTCTCCCCCCTCCCTTCACCCCTGCTCATGGCTTCCGCCCATCCCCAAATGGCAGTGTGCCTGTCGCCCCACACTCTAAATCTACTAACTAACTTAATGTAGCCCCCCGGAGAATATACCCCCGAACCCGCGGCAACCCACAGCCATCATATAGTCAACAAACTCCAGCAAAGAAACTAGCTGCTGGTCTAACCCCACTACCTGACAGTTCGCAATAGTCTGATGGGTCTTGAGGCCTCCTTCATTCCTGCTCCTGCGGTCCTCCTCCTCCGTCCCGATCCCGCCCCCCCGGCCCGTCCGGGGGTTTGCTGTCTATCCAGTCCGATGCCACCTCCGGGTTGTCGAAAAACCAGGCCTTCCCCTCGATTTCCACTCGCAAGCGAGCCGGGAACATCATTGCATACTTCAGTCCCTTGTCTCTGAGTTTCTTCTTCACCGGGAGAAAGCTCTGCCGTTGTTTCTGCACCATCTGCGTGAAGTCAGGCAAAAAGGAGAGAGTGGCATTTTTGTACCGCAGGGGGGCCCCTAAGCAAGCCCCCATTAGGATCGCATCTCTGTCCCTGAAGTTCAAGACCCTCGCAATCATCGGGCGGGGGGGTTCCCCAGGCCTGGGTCTCCCCCCGACACACACCCTGTGTGCACGCTCAATTGTAAAGAAGTTACCCAGTCCCTTGGGCTTGAGGTGGTTAAGGATAATGTCTTCGACAAACAGGTCCTGGGCCGGGCCCTCTGATTTCTCAGAACCCCGACGATGCGTATGCTACTGCGTCGGGTCCTCCCCTTTTATTCGTTGAGTTTTCGCTCAGTCAAGTCGCGAGAGGTTTAAAGGTCACGCACCTCCTGCTGTAGCAACGCCATATCATTGATTAGGCTGGCAGTCTTTATATCTAGCGATTTGACTTTTTCGTTCGCTTTCGTAAGGTTGGCCCGGATAAGATTGACCTCTATCGCGACAGTGTCTAGTTTATTGTCCAACGACTCCATCTTCTGTCCCAGTGATGACTGGACTCCGTTGATGGCTGCCATTACGTCAATCAGCGTCTGTTCCACCGGTGAGCCTGAAGAGTCCCCCCCCCGCTGACTGAACCCACTTCGAGTCTTTAGGGGAACCTTTGGGCATCCTGTAGCGGTCCAGTTTATTAGTCTGGATCTGTTTTGACCATTTGGAAGATCTGGACTGGTGCTTATCGACGTCCGGTTTAGTCGCCATCGGGGTGCTGGCCATACGGTATTCTAGCACACGTGCTCCGCTGGAGTATGGGAGGTCCCGGGCCCCCAGGGCCCCCGGTGTGGATTATTGAGTCAACGCACCCGGTGGCAGCACGGCAGCAACCCAGCAATACAAAGCTGGTAGAGCGTCTGGGCACCACAGCCAACAAGTTAGGATCTAGGTAGTAATCCCGGTATTAACAGTGCCATAGAAGCTTCAGTGACCATACAACAGCAGGTCCGCCAAGTATCCGACCAGTAAGTCTAGACACTTGGGAGCATTAAAGTACCATGGCGACAGCCTGCGACGCAGAGGGCCAAGCCGGGAGTATATACAGAGACCTCATGCCTTGATCACGCCTCAATGATCATCAGGATGTTAAAAGGCCTGTTTGATGTCTCGCCATCGGCGTCCGAGGCTCGGCGGGAGAGGTGACCAGACAAACGCCGACTGCAAATTGAAAGTCAAGGGTGCTTGGGCGCTCCCCCGAGGAGGCCAAGTCACGAAGAGCCCCACCACGGCAGGGGCGCAATGGCGCAGCCACCGATCAGGAGACCAGCTTCTCAAAGATAGTGCCACCGCTGCCCGGGTGTCCGGCCGGGCCCCACTACAGTACCAGGGCACAATGGCGGCGCCGCCCACACCCCGCCGCAGGCAGCCGTCCCCGCACAGGTTGCACCGCGACGTTGTCAGAACCTTCCCGGCACCATGACGGCACAGGCACACCTCCACGGTGGCACGGGTCCCCCCGCACGACCTCAGCAGCGCGGCGGGACCCCACCAACAGCAGAGGCCTACTTGACAGGAGTGTAGGGTGCAGAGGCTTCACCGACTTCTCGGCTGTCACCAGAAACGCGGCCCCTCTCCACTGTGTGTGCCCGCTTCTCAAGGCACCTCCAATGCGGGCCGCCGGGCTCTCCTCAGACCGCACAATCGCGCGCTCTCCCACAGCGCTCCACAATCCGCCGGCAGTTCGTGCGCACCAGACGAGGCGGGGGCCTCCCAAACAAGCCCCAACCTGAGCTCCTCACCTCCGCGTCACTTTTCACGGCCGCCAGCCGCCGATGGTCAGACCCCGGGGCACGGACCGGCGACTTCCGGTTTGCGGCCCGGTGTTATTCAACTTAGGGCCGGCAGCTGCACACACTCGAGCCCCCGGCTCAGGAGGCAAGTAGGCCACAGCAGACGGGCAGCATATCTCCGGCCCCCGATGTCGTAGAGGGTCCGGGAATGCTGCAGGGAGCGTCGCTCGTGTTCCCCTATCAGGCGGTAGGGTCTGATGCCATGATCAATGCCAGGATAATAGGGCTGGTGGAAAGGGTCGGCGGAGCCGAGCTCTTTTCGGCCATCTTGGACCGGAGCGTTGCTCCTCCCCGATAAATCCTTTTTAATGGTAAAGTTGAATTTAACATTAGTATTTTAGAAATGCCACTTTTAGTAAGTGGAAATTTCTCTGCTCTTAACTTTGCTCTGTGTGCCTGCAGTACATTTTCTGGGCTGGGTGACAGCTACACTTCGTACATTCCCTCTAGATCGCCACAAACACAGGATGGGTGGGTGTGACAGAGGACTTGTCTGCATTCCGATAGCCTTCCTGGGAAGGAAGGGAGAGACAGTGCTGACATTTACATATGAAATGCTGTGTCCTGTCTCCACGCAAAATACTAATTACCCCCAGCCCCACAGATACCTTGGCAGACAGGGCTGGGATGAAAAGGGGACCTGTGGACTTCTAGGAGTTGCTTTGAAGTCACCCCCACTTCAATGACACATTTAGGTATAAGTACTTGGGCTGTGACCCTACCAAATCAGTACACTACTAGACATGTAAAGAACTCTGCTAGGAGTAAGGGCTGCTGTGCTACATGCATTGCCTCTCTGCTTGACTGACTATTCTACGGAACTGCTTCATTGCTGTGCTGAGCTGGCCTGTTGCCTGGTAATCTCTGCCCTGCTGAGAACAAGAACTGGCCCATCTCACTTGAACACAGAGTGACTCCAAGGGGTTGCTGGCTTGTCTCCCACTTTCTGAAGTCTCAGGGTCATAAAAGAAGTCTTCCAACTCTGCTGCTGTTGCTAGAGTCTGGCGTCTGTGAGTCCTACCCTTGCCTGAAATGCCTCCTCCAGTGCTGGGCCTCAGGAGTGGCTTCTGCAGCTGTTTTGCTACAAAATCACACTTCATCACCACTATGCTGATCGAACCCTACACAATGCCCTTTGACGCCGATGCAGTGCCGATCCCAAAAAATCCATGCCTGGGTCGACGACAACCTGACTGCGAGTGAGGTTCGGCAGTGACACAGCAGCAATCCGAAGTCCCGACTGGGAAGTTTGACTTCAACACAGCAACTCAACTGCGTGATTCAGGACCGACGCTTCTGTCCTATAGCCGGCCTGCCCTTCATCGTGGTCGAATGGAACTTTGGATTTACCATGGTCTAGAGCCACCTCAAGTAACCTTTTAACGCTCTATTTTTGGTTTATTCTTAAAAAATTCATACCTCTGGTTCTACTTATTGGATTTTTGTCGTTTTGGTCTTGTTTTAATCAGATAAATATTCTTTATGGAGTCTTTTTGTGGTGTTTTCATTTTGTTACTGTATGTGTGTGTTGCACAAATACTTTACACATTGCCTCTTAAGTTAAGCCTGTCAGCTATGTGCCAAGAAAACAGGTAAGGTGAGCACAGGTAAATTTAAAGTATGTATTTAGCTTACCCTGACGAGGATTGGGGGTCCCTACTTGGACAGGATGCATAGCTCTGCCAACTACATCCCCATTTTCTATCAAACTTCTGCCACCTAAAGTACATAATTATTCTTATTGATTCCACATCTGAAGATGTCAACTTCTGTAGGGGGTAATAGTCTAGGTCAGGGGTCTCCATCTTTTTCTGTGATTAGAGCTACTTGCGTTCAATAAAAATCATGCTGAGTTACTATTATTATTAATATTGTAATAGAGACCACATTAGACAAGTTTATATTAGTGGGCACCATATGCAAGATTACTAGCAGTGATCACCGTAGTGCATCATATGGAGTTGCAATGTTTTTTTCAATTTGAAATATGTCTACATGGGTAATGACCAGTTACTCCGAGTCGTAGTTCTCCCTGTCACGGTCCATACCTCATGAGCATAGCTCCTGCCCCCGGAACTTCCAAGCAAAATCTTTAAGCCCATCCCTAACCTCCAGGCCACTCCCACATCCTGTGACATATAACCCATGACCTCCCCTATTCACATCCTTTACCCCCAAGCACAAGAAAACAAACAGGGAGGGAAGGCTGAGAACCAGGACTGTGACGGGTAGGTCTACTACTCTAAGTAATGAATATTACTGGTAAGTAACCGGTCATTACCTCCTCGTCAGACCTCCCCGTCACTGTCCATACCTCATGAGCAGATACCAAAGCAAGAATCGGCTTCACCAAGTAGCAGAAACAGACTTTATTAGCACAAGTAGAAAGTCACACCACCTGAACAGAACCCAACACTGCGTCCCCTAACACGACAGACTCAGTTCCACCCACAACCAAACAATAATGGGACATAAAGGTGCGAGGATAAATCCAAGTAGCAGCCCTGCAGATCTCAGCCATGTAAGCCTCCTGAAAACAAGCCCAGGAAGCAGCAACCCCCGAGTTGATCGCCCCTGCACCAACCCAGGCACCAGAACTCCACAAGCCTCATATACAGCGCCCACAGCTCACCTCAGCCAATGACTGAGAGTAGCCCACACAAAACCGCAAAAACCTCTGTGAACCCATGTCCCTACATTCCAGAGATACCAGGAAATCCCCCACCGACAGGAAGGGCGAATCAACTGTTGAGACACCATTTTGAAGGACTGATAAGGGGTGCACAAATTTACCAAATTCAGATCCAGAACAGGACAGAAGTCTCCATTTGGTTTCTGGATCAGAAACAGGATCGAGTAAACCCCTGACCCTGTTGACTCACAGGCACCCTCACCACAGCCCCTTTGGCAACCAGGTCCCGAACCCCGTCCAACAGAGCCCGACACTTGACCCGAGATCTGGGAACAGGGGTAGCTCTGAACACATCCACCGGAGGAACCATACATTCTATCCGATAGCCCAGTTGGACAATCCACAGGACCCACTGATCCCGAACTGACTCCTCCCAGACCAGAAAAAAAGACAGGAGGTATCCCTAACCAACTTTTTCTCCGAACCCCTCACATAGTCACGACTTAGAGGGTCCTGAAGAAGAGGAGGCACCCTGTTGACCCCTGGAAGTGTGGAAGAAAGGGACACCCTGGCCATGTCTCCTACCACAAAAGGACAGGGTGGCCATTTTTGCCTGAAACGCCTGCCCAAAAGCCCGCTTATAGCCAGCAAACCTCCCTCGCTGCAAAGAATGGACCAGAGCCAACAACTTTTTGTCCTCCGCTGTCTTCTCAATTAAGGTCTCCAATGGTTCCCCAAACAGCTTAGAGCCCTTGAAGGGAAGTTTCATGACAGCAGTCTTCTGTGCCGCCTCCCCTTTCTAAGGTTTAAGCCACAACTGTCTCCTAGCAGCCACAGAGGCCCCGGCAGCCGCCGCTGCAGCACTAAGAGAATCATGGGACAAATCAGCCTGGAAGCGCAACTGCTGCTCCAGCATTGTCAAAGATTCAGAGGGGCCCTCATCCTGTATGAGCTGCTCAGAAATACCCTAACAGTCCTTCAGAAGAAACTGAACCAGGTAGCTAGTGTAAGCTGCAGAACGAATTGCAAGGTTATAGGCAGCAAAGGACCTCTTCCATACCCTCTCAATCCGCTTGTCCCCAGGATCAGAGGGAACTACATCCTCGGAAACCACCAGGCTCTGAGACACCAGCTCCGCCAGCAGGGAATCCACCTTCACCACCTATGGAAACTCCTCCGAGAACCCCTGTAAAGGATATATTTTTGCCAGAAACTGGGGAAAGGCATGAATGTCAATATCCTTCTATTCCCCCTCCAGTACATTCCTCACAGACCTATGAAGAGGAAGGTACTCAGGCTTCCTTTTCTGATAATTGGTAAAAATGTTTCCCGACTCCACTCTCTCCAAGGGATTAGGGAACTCCAAATTGTCCCGCACATGTTGCAGAACAGTGTGAAGGTCCGCACCTTGGACGAAATGACCCTTCACTTCCTCATCCAACTCATCATCCGGATTCTTGTCAGCCGAGGCATCCAACTTCTGCCTCTCAGGCTCTTTTGGCTCCCTTGCCAGAAAGGCTGCAGCCACTGCAGCTTCAATCCTTTTCTGCACATCAGCCATGGAAGGAGCTGTGGAAGACCCAGCAACCACCTCCTCCTCCTCACCCTGGAGCTCACTCATCTCTGATCGTCTACCATCCATGATGGACAAGGTCAGAAGAGTAAACACACCCCCTTATAAATCCAAGACCAATCAACCAAGACCCTGCAAGAGCCAATCAGATACAGCCAGCCAGCCACCAATTGCCAACAATCCCTCAGGCCACTTCAAAACCATCCAATCAGTGACATGCATACTCAACAAATCAACGACCTAACCAAGCCCCCGCAGGAGGGGTCCATGGCAGTGCCTCAGAAGCATCGCAATCCAGGAACCAGAGATGCAACTAGCCACTCCAAGGAACACAGGTAAGAAATGCGAAGGCGCTCAGTTCTAAAAGTAAGACAAGTCACCCTGCTTCATACTCCCCCAGAAAGTACCAACCGAGCGACGAGAGTAGGAACAGAAGTGCCATGCCATAAATCCCAGCATGTAAAGAGGGGAGCCAACCCAGTCGCGATCCCCTCCCCCGAGCAGGAACATACCCGGCCCACAAAAAAGTTTCCATGAGCCCCCAAGCACCTCGCATTGCAAACCCGCCACATAAAACAAAGGAAGGCCTCACCTGGCTGAGGGCGTGACGGAGCCGGCGTTAAGGCGACCGGCTCAGAACCAGAGGGGACAAGCAATCCTGTTACAATGAGACCCGTGCCCAATTGCCACCGTCCCCTGAGGAGGCGTCTGGGGCGGTCTGGGGCCCACCATGCCCCAGACCGCCAAGACATCCAATGCTGCGCAGCCAAAACAACCCCTCCCCCTGGCATTCCCGCCAAAGCAGGGAATTGAACCCCGAAGGGAGGAAGTCACAGCAGGCCCGCCACCAACAGAATTCAAAAGAGGCAGCCCAGCCAAATTGCCCAGTCCCGCTAAAGCAGGAACTCAAATAATGAACTTGGGAAGGCACTCTGACCCCCAGTGGTCGCTAAAGCTGACCACCGCACACTTACCTAGACACGGAACAGGAGGCATCAGGCACCCCCGCAGTGAGTCTTGCATGGAGTAGCTCAGCAGAAAAAACAACAGGATGTGAATAGGGGGGTCATGGGTTATATGCCATAGGATGTGGGAGTGGCCTGGAGGGTAGGGATGGGCTTAAAGAGTTTTGCTTGGAAGTTCTGGGGGGAGAAGTTATGCTCATGAGGTATGGACTGTGACAGGGAGGTTTGACGGGGAGGTAAGAGATATCCGCCATAGCTGCAATGCCCATAGCACTAAGCTAATAACCCTTCCCACTACCACATGATCTATCACTTATATATCAGTGTCAAATATATTTTTTAAATTCTGCCCTTTTTCTCCAAACATCAGCTTACAAATTATGAAAATACACACATTCATCTTGAATACACATACTCAATTGTGGTATACAAACATTAATTCCCCGAAAAAAAGCTTCTAATTTAGTAGGCTTGGCTGCACACAGGAAACCTACTTACAGGTAGCTGAAGAGCTACCAGTAGCTCAGAGCTACTTGTTGGAGAAGCATGGTCTAAGTGTCATACACTGATTCGCTGTAATCAATCTAATAAGTATTAGTCATTAAAGTTCTGATGTTCTATTAAAGAGAGCATTCCCTCTCTTCCTACACTTTTTTCTTGTCATGATCTTTCCTTTCAACCTCTAGTCTGTATTTAATTGTAAATGTAAATTGATACTTGTATAGCACACTACTCACCCGCAAGGGTCTCAAGGCGCTTGTACGAATACCGCTGTGGAACCCGTCCTGGTTTTCCCCGTAGTTGATCAGCCCAACTTCCAAAAACATGTACTTTCTCTACCAGCCATTTTACTCAATTGTTTGTGCCTCGGCCGCATGCTATGTGTTCCAACCTTTTATTGCAGAAAATAGGCTGAATGTGTCCAGCTTGCATTTTTATGAATTATTTGGACTTTAGTTGGGGATGCAGCCTTTATCAGATCTATTTAATCTGCCTATAGTTTCTATAATACCATGCATGCACTTTAGCTGATCATGAGAATTTTTGTTAACACTCACTTAAAACTGTTTACAGCTTTATAAATCAAGTTGCAAGATGTTAAATCTCCAATCTCGACTTCATTCTTGCTCCTCCAGCCCTGCAAGGTGATGGTCACTAATGATTCCAAGGCTTTACAGTGAAAAGGGGTACAACTCGCTGGAATACAACTTGCACTTAATTGATTTGTTTGCACTTTATCTGTTGGCGGAGATTTATTGCACCTATTCCAAATTGTGAATAGCATAACACTCTTAAATCAATAAGTACTCCTGGTTTTACTGTCTGTTGTAATTTTTTGTAACGGTTTTAAGCAACTAAGCAAAATTGTCCATAGCCATTACAAATATTGATGCCAGTTGTTATTTATCCAGTATTGGATCGTTCATGCTTGAATCATCATAGTCGTGTGGTTCCAACTAATCCATTGGATCTGCACATTGTTTTGACAACATAAACCAAGGGCTTGGTGTTTAGACTGATTCCGGACACCCCAGCAAGATACGTCGGTCTATAGACTTGCTAGCTCACAGTGCCACTGCCAGCCCCCCCCAACTTACCAAGGAGCGAACAGTTTCTGGCAACCACTGAACATGACAACCTTGAATCCTCAGGAATTGTAGAAACACTACAGAACCTTTCACACAGTCACTTGTGCACACATGTTCTCAGATAAATATACAGAGAATACACAGTGGGAGATTTTCAATAATATTTATCGAATCAACGTTATTCTTACATAAAATACGTGTACTGCAACAATTTGGAGTCAAAAGCAAATAAAGGAGATTACAAGCACCAAAAGAGTAAACAGTAGATACATTTCTACCCTGGTGCTGGCATATATACAATATGGTAATCTAAAGTCTTCCCCTCCGTCGTCATCAGAAAATCCACTGTTGACAAAAACTGAACCGTTGACAAAAGCTGCACTGTTGCAGAAAACTTAACTGTCGATGAAAGCTGGACCATCAACAAAAAAAACACAGTCTGCAACAACATCACCAACGGCATCTATAGCGTCGACCAAGGTTTCTCCACGGCCGACAACCAACACCTCGTCGATGACCACAACCTCTTCCAGAACAATGACCACTGCATCAATGGCCTTGGAGACACCCTGTTTCCTCGTTGGTGACACAGACATCACCGTTGAGAATCTCGCCAATCTCTCCGAAGACAAAAAGACATTCCCCCTTGCCTATTACTCCTATTTTGGCACAACACCGTCGATGAGGAGTTTTCTTCCAGTTCCTTCTTTTATTTCACCTTTGCCTCCAGGCACTCTTATAGAGGAGTCAGATGATGATAAGGGATTGATTGGACCAGCACATAGTCCATCACAACTTCATGTTAAATATCAAGATGATGACGAAAATTAATATAATAATGAATATTATGCACAGGAATGCAATCACCAGTGCTATATTAGCAGAACCTTGGAACCCATTCTCCAACCCATGGTTCAACCTCCAGTGGTATTAGTGTAGGATTTTCAAGCCTTGTTGCAGGTCTATCATACTTGCTTTCCGTCACCTGCACGAGTACCGCCACCACCTCCTCCACCGGCATCTCCTATGCCTCCTCCCACACCTAGAAAGACACCAGCTTCGCATGTTGATAGACCACCAGGGCAAGATCCTTCTTCCTCTGATGAGGTCATGGAGGAGAGTGAAATTCAGGACACTCAAACACCTGGCAACGAGTGGGATGAGTATCTATTTCTATCTCCTTACCCTCCAGCTCCTCAATAGGCAGACTCACCGCCAGAGGACATGGGCAGTTTCAACGCTTTGATAGAAAGAGCTTCTTTAAGGGTTCAGCTTCTAATGACAACAAAGCAGTCTGACTGCTTTCTTTTTTACGGTTTTAAAGACCGATCAAGAAAGGTGAGAGTGATACCTATCATAGATCACATATGGAATGAGGGTGTGAAGATGATGAAGATACCAGCAACAGTAACCGCAGTCCTTTCCAAGATTGATAAAAAGTACAAGGCCCCTGACAACGCACCTGCATGTTTGGTGGGACATCCAAAGCCAGACTCTGTAATGACTCAGGCTGCAAGGTGTTGATCTGAAAATCCATCAGCGCCTATCTCTGCACCTCCTAATTAGGAAGGTAGGCATTTGGACAATATTGGCAAAACATTCACAACCATCTCAGGAACCACAGTCTGTGCTGACAATGCCTTAGCAATTTTGGGAAGGTACATCCTCCAGATGTTTTCAGATATTGTTGCATATCTAGATCTTCTACCAGAAGAAATGAAACAAGAGGCACTTCAAATTTTGCTGGAGGGGGAAAGATTTGCTTCTGAGATCACCAATGCATCTATGGATATTGCTTCCCTTGCCTTTTGTTATATTATGTTAATTATTTTATAAAGCGCGCAAATACCCAAGGGTGTCTTGGCGCTAAATGGGTATGGCAGAATTGGCAAGAGCAGGAGAGTACTAGGCCTTGAAAAGCCAAGTTTTTAGCAGTTTTCTAAAACTCAGTAAGGTGGGAGCTCCGTGCGCTTCTCTTGCCTCCTTCTTGCCTCCTTCTGCACCTCACTTGCCTCTTTCTGCACTTCTCTTGATTCTTTTTTGCACCCTTCTCTTTTTCTGCACATCTCTTGCCTCCTTCTGCACCACTCTTGCCTCTTTCTGCACATCTCTTGGTTCTTTCTCACTGCACTTGCCTCTTTCTGCACCCCTCTTGCCTCTTTCTGCACTTCTTTTGCCTCTTTCTGCACTCTTTCTCAGATTTATGGAGCCTTCTTTCTGCACCTTTGAAGCTTCTTTCTGCACTGCTCGCGCTTCTTTCTGCACCTCTCTTGCCTCTTTCTGTATCCCTCTTCCTTCTTTTTGTAATTCTCTTGTCTGTTTCTACAACTCGCTTGCCTTTTTATGCAGATCTCTTGCCTCCTCCTGCACCTCTGTTGCTTCTTTCTGCACCCCTCCTACTTCTTTCTGCACACCTCTTGCCTCTTTTGCACCTCTGTTGGTTCTTTCTGCACTAACCTTGCTTCTTTTTGCACCTCATTTGCACATTTCTGTATCCCTCTTGTTTCTTTCTGCACCCCTTTCCCCTATTTTGCCACCTCTCTCGTTTCTTTCTGCACTTCTCTTGCTTCTTTCTGCACTGCTCTTGCTTCTTTCTGCACTCCTTTTGCCTCTTTCTGCACCTCTGTTGCTTTCTGCACTGCTCTTGCGTCTTTCTGTACAGCTCTTGCCTCTTTCTGCACCTCTCTTGTCTCTTTTTAAATCAGTCAGTAAGTCTGCACACCCCTTGGTTCTTTCTGCTTGCTCTTGCCTCTTTCTGCACCCTTTTGCTTCTTTATGCACTTCCCTCTCATGTTTGTGCACCCCTCCTGCCTCTTCTGTTGCGTCTTTCTGCACCTCTCTTGCCTCTTTCTGCACCCCTCTTCCCTCTTTCTGCAAATCTCTTGCCTCTGTTTGCACCCCTGTTCACTCTTTCTGAACCTCTTTTGCCTATTTCTGCAACTTTGTTGCCTCTTTGTACAGGTATCGTGCCTCTTTCTGCACCTCTCCTACCTCTTTCTGCACCCATCTTGCATCTTTTTGGCTCTTTCTGCGCTGCTCTTGCTTCTTTCTGCACCTCTTTTGCAAATGTTTGCATCCTTCTTGCCTCTTTCTGCACTCCTCTTCCCTATTTCTCCACCTCTCTTGTTTCTTTCTGCACTTCTCTTCCTTCTTTATGCACTGATCTTGCTTCATTCTGCACCTCAATTGCCTCTTTCTGCTCCCTCTTTCTGCAATTCCCTTGCCTCTGACTGCACCCCTGTTCCCTCTTTCTGCACCTCTTTTGTCTGTTTCTGGCACTCTCTTGCCTCTTTCTGTACCCCCTTTGCCTCTTTGTTCACCTCTCCTGCCTCTTTGTGCACCTCTCCTGCCTTTTTCTGCAGTTCTCTTGCTTCTTGCTGCACTGCTACTGCTTCTTTCTGCACCTCTTTTGCTTCTTTCTGCACTGCTCTTGCTTCTTTCTGCATCCCTTTTGCAAATTTCTTTATCCCTCTTGCCTCTTTCTGTACTCATCTTCCCTCTTTCTGCACCCCTTTTGCCTGTTTCTGCAACTCTCTTGCCTAATTCTGCAGTTCTCTTTCCCCCTGCTGCACCTCACTTGCCTCTTTCTGCACTTTTCTTTCTTCTTTCTGCACCCTTCTTCCCTTTTTCTGCACCACTATTGCCTCTGTTTGCACCCTGTTCCCTCTTTCTGCACCTCTTTTGCCTGTTTCGGCAACTTTCTTGCCTCTTTCTTCACCTCTCTTGCCTTTTTCTGCCCCTCTGTTCCCTCTTTCTGCACCTCTCTTGTTTTTTTCTGCAATTCTCTTGCTCCTTTCTGTACTTCTCCCACCCGTGTCTATATTCAAATGGGATGTGCAAGCTGTCAAGTTTAAAGGTCTGCTGCACATGTATTCTCACATGTGTTATGCATCTGAAGATGGTAGCTTAAAATGCGGGTAGCTTCTCTTATAGGTGGTCAAATCTTGTTCTGCTCTGTCATTCGGTTGCACAGGCAGACATGTCTTATGTATATACGTGTTATAGAGCCCCTAAAATATATTGTTGAATACCCATGTGCCCTGTATTGTGAGCAGAAAGAAATGCAACACCTTTTTTACACACATTTACAGAGTATGCTGTTTAAAACACTAGTATTCAAGTGTTTGTATGTTTATTTTCATTTAACATGTCACTAGGTTAAAGCATTGATACACATGCATACCGTCACAAACTTGGTCAGACTTAAAACAGTGATATGCTTAGGATTGCTGTTTTATATTTGGTAGGCCTAACATTCTGAGCAGTCGATTAATAGTGAACCTTCAAGAGAAAAGTGAGGTTTAAGACATCTTCAGAAAAGGATTAGTGATTAGGGTACTTTGTATGAGGGTGATTATATGGTACAGTTAATGTAGGCCTCTTTTTGCACCTCTGTTGGTTCTTTATGCACATCTCTTGCTTCTTTCTTCACTTTTCTTCCTCTTTCTGGACTTCTGTTGCCTCTTTCTGCATCCTTTTGCTTCTTTCTGCACCTTCTTCTTTCTGCACCTTTATTGCCTCTTTCTGCACTTCTCTTGCTTCTTTCTGTGCCTTTCTTCCTCTTTCTACACATGGCCTACCTATGTAGGCATAGTTAGAAATTAGCATTTAAAAAACCTTTGAAATTCACTGAAAAAAACCATAGGTTTCAGGGACGTTATAGTTAGAAATTGCCATTTAAAAACCCTTTGATTTTCACTGAAAAAGACATAGGTTTCAGGGATGTTATAGTTAGAAATGAGCATTTAAAAAACCATAGAAATTCAGTGAAGAAACCACAAGTTTCAGGGACGTTACAGATAGTTGGACATTTCACTCATACAAAACCAGAGAAAATCAGCCGTTACAGTTAGTTGAGCTAAGTATAACTTGTGCCCCCGCAATACACTGCTGATGACATCACATATTACATCACTCATGACATGGTCAGTGACATCACTCATGACATCATCTACATGATAATCTGATGCACCTCCTCACACCTTTATATAACCTTTCATTCACCCACCCTAATATACAGACTACCATTCTCGAAAACACAGGCACACCAATACCAATTACTACATACCCTCTCACTGATTCCTAGGTCCACACACACATCCACTCACTCACCCGTACAGTCACTCATACATGCAGTCACTCATCAATACAGCCACTATCATATGCACTTATACACCCATACAGACATTCACACATTGTCACTCACCCATAGAGTTATTAACGCAGCTAGTCAGTCATGCAAAGAATCAATCCCACTCTCATGTACTCACCTATACAGCTATACACACACCACCTCACTTATTCATACAGATACTAAGACACACTTACTCTCTTATACAATCACTGACACAAGCACACACTCACCACACAGCGACTCTCACAATCACTCACTCTCACATTATAGTCACTTATATACTCCAACACTCACATATACTGCCTTACACATATGCAGTTACTCACACATGTACCACTGAGACATCCATTCACTCACAGACACAGCCATATGCACACTCACTCACGCATACAGTACCTCACAGATGCACTCCCGAACCCATACACCCAGGGATTCACCCACTCATACATCCATGCAGGGAGTCACACTCCACCTCACCCACCCACACAGACACTCATCCACCTATACAGGTACTCAGACTACTAATCAATAAGTCATATAGACACTCATGCACCTACTCACCAGTGATGTCATGAGTTTTGTAACGTGATGTCATCAGCAGTGCGTTGCGGGCGCAAGTTATACTTAGCTCAACTAAACTATAACACCCAAATTTCTCTGGTTTTGTATGAGTGAAATGTCCAACTAACTATAACGTCCCGGAAACCTTTTTTTTCAGTAAAAAAAAATATTTATATATATATTTCTATCACAGTTAATTGTTACAAATGCTTGCTAATCTGATTCAAGCATGTGAATCTATGAAATATCCAGTACTGGATAAAAAAAATTGTTACTTACCTGTAACTGCAAATATTGAGTGCTGGTATCTTTCATAGATTCACATCATTCCACTCTTCTCCTCTGATAGGCTTCCCTTATTTATTTTGAGATACTAACCTCACATTTGTGCTTGAAAATCTGAGGTACTCTGCCTCTCTTGGGAGTGTTCTACAGGGGCTGTCACCTGGTTGATTATAGCTTAGGTTTGGTTCTTTTTTTACAAAATAATATGGATAGGCTATTGCAGTGACCTTTTCATTGCATTGTAGCCTATGGTTAAGTCTTTAACTGCCTTTGTGATAGTACCGTGGAACTCCCACCTCGACGACGGTGACGATTCAAGCTGGTGAATCTATGTAAGATACCAATACTGGATAACTGCTATTACATGTAAGAAACCAATGTCCATTTTTCTTTCTAAATTGACATGTCCCTGATTTTACTGTTTGTTGTATTTTACTGCCAAGATTTAACCCCTCCCCTGCTGATGACGGAACCGCTCCGTTATCTGCTGCGGTGGCACTGTGCTGATGACAGAGCGGTTCCGTCATGGCCCTGCCGCCGCGCCTGCGCGGCGCTGATTTCGCGCCTGTGTGGCGCATTCTATTGAGCGGGCGGGGCCGTGACGGAACCGCTCCGTCATGAGCACAGCGCAACCGACGCTGGTGACGGAGCGGTTCCGTCACCAGCATGCGCCCGCCGCTCTGCCGCCCTGCCCCCTTAGCACTGCGGCGGATAGCCGCCGCAGTGAAGGGATTAAAGTAACCAAGCAAATAAATAAACTGCTACTACTAACTGCTATCAACCAACTAAAGAAACAAGTTAGAAACATTGTCCTACACTGGTCATTTGTAGCAGTACCATTCTGGCACACCATCATACCACTCATCGAGAGCAAGTGCACCTTTTTCTTCCCTCCTTGCAGTTGAAACCAAATACATAAAGCAACAGGAAGGTTTTGCAGCAGAGACTGGATGATTTCAGCCCATTTTGCAAACCTTTAAACATGATTAGTTTTTAAACAGCTCATATCTAGCTCTCCCACATGCACATTTCAAGCATGAAAGAGGGAACCAGGCTATGTTCTGGCCTCACTCCAGGTCACAAACATTCAGACACACTTCCCCTGCTGAATATTATTACGTTTCCATTCTGATTACTTGGCACCAAAATAGGACCCTCAAGAAAACTGATTTTACCTTATTTTGGGTGACCCAGGCTTTAGTTGGCTCATCCTCAGAGGCAATCAAGCTGTTCCATCACTCATTCCTCCTGTGACCCGCTGCCTCACACCTCCACATTGTGGGTGTGATGCAGCACGGTTATCAGAAACATCACCCACCACATGCATTAGAGCGCTAACCCTGCCTTTTGAGACGTAACCCGGTATGAATCATGCATTTTTATTGTGCTTGCCAAAATGGAGAAAGCAGAGAGGTGGGAGTGATAAGAGCTCCCAGTACATTGAGAGTGTGGTGCCAAAAAAGAAGTGAGTACTTGCTTGAGGACTCTTTCTGCCAAATTGTGGAGAGCTCAGCATTAGTGACCATTATAACATTTAAAGCACCCCTCTGGGTTCTCAATTTGACGAAACTATTTTTTGAATCCGTCTGCATCTTTCATGTCTTTGAGAGTGTTTTAAAGGGTTCATATGCGGTTTTCTACTCATACCCATGCCGTAACAGTTTCTATTTCAAGCTTCATATCCCATGCATCCATTTTTGTGGGTAGTTCCTCCTGAAAGTACCAAGTTTATTTTAAACTTTTATTCGAATACATCTCACCAGCAGTAGCAGCCCGTGCTGAAGTGAGGAGGGGGGGGGGCATGGTGGGGGGGTAGTAGATTATGGAATATGGCCGAATAAAGGTAAGTAAACAAATAAATAAACAAATTTAGTTGCGGGCGCCGCATTTCCAAATGCGATGCAGCGCACGCAACACATTTTTTAAATTTGTTTGTGTACTTACCTCCCCGGCCATATTCTGGAGTTTACTACCCTCCACCCTGCCCCACGTCAGCGCCCGGCAGCACTCCCACCACTGGCCGCTACTGCTCACCAGTTCTCTTATAATCCATTGCTATAAACCGGAGACCGTTTTTTAAATCTGGATAGAAGGGCTTCTTTTGAAGAGATGTATAATTTAAAAAAGATCCGTCAATAGTCAGCCGTGTCAATTTGCTTCCCTCATTGAAAACCTGCTTTATGTCTGGGAGTGTTCTAGGAAAACGCAACTTTTTTTGTCCTATTCAAAGGTCACCAGTGCCCAGTACTAAATTGCTCCTAGGTATTCCATCTGACGTTATATCAAACACCACCACTAGCCAAAGAATTACAATGATTTTCAAAATTAATTTGCTGGCCAGATTGAATTGAATGGGGATTTATATAGCGCAACTATGCCCATGGGCGTAAAGGCGCTAAAGATGGAAATGCTGTATGGAGAGAGGGGAAATGCGCCGGTTATAGAGAGGCCTCCATGAAAAGCCAGGTGTTATCCTCTACAAGTGGAGTTCTCCTCTATTTCTGCTTTCCTCTCAAGGATTATTTCACACTCCCTCAGTGCACCTGGTGACCGTCATGGTATGACTCTGCCTTTGCAGTAGAAACAGCAAATGACTGACAAATGTTAACTAGAATGAAGAAATTAAGGAGCCCCTATGGAACTTCTTGAGAGTTTTCAATTGTGGGTGTGGAACTGTTTCATATTACTACTCTGGTATCTGTTGCATCAGCACATATTCTGGAAATTATAGTTCGCCCATGCTACTGCATCTGGCAAACCAACCAACCAGATAAGAAAAGATGTTGGCATCACCGATTGACGTGGCCCAGACCCATCTTCACCAATGGCATCTCCAGTTTCATCACTGCAGCCTCAACCAGTAGCTTTAACAATATATTCCTCTTCCACCTCCAAGCCAACAACACAACAAACACCATGAAAGAAGCTTTCCCCAACCTACTAAAAACCACTGGGATGAAATGGCTTGGAATTTCATCCTAAACAGATAAATATCAACGTCCTGGATTTCATCTCCACAGCCAGCTCCATTTCACTTGCCATGCACCATAGCTTCTCATTTGAATAACTACACAGCCATCCCTTTCAAGATTCTCCAATCCACACCTGTCGACATTGGACGACTAAAACTCTACAAGCAACAGTGGCAATCATTCAGAAAGTTCTCTGTCGAAACATTGTAAAATTACCTTTTTACCACACCTAATACTTCTAAACTTGATGCCAACATCAGCTGACACTCATTCCCCATTCTAAATCTGCTCAGCCAGAGCAATGCTATATGTACTTTGGTACGCACACGAATTCACCTACAGCAAACATGCAGTCATAAAGTAGAAGCTGTGATGTCTATCACATGTGTAGGAGAACCTCAAAGGTCATACTGACATCTGTGCATTTGTGCATTCTGAAGAAAGCAAGACTATTTGCTAAATCACAATCATGAATAAATCATCCAGCAGCACTCTTCAAGGCAATCAAGTCATGCATTAATCCAACTAAAAAAACGCATGAAGGAGAAATACATTACCATCAATAACGTCTTCAGCAAAGCAGTCCACAAAATCGGACTGCACATTGAAAGGACCAATGTCCAATTTCGCCAGCAGTACCACTTTTGAAAGATTGTAGTGGACCCAATTCAAGCCCCTCCTTTCAACTGATTCCTCTAAAATACAGTCAAGCCTAGTCAACACATTGAAACCCAGTATTAGGCCTTCATAGGTAATGAAGTCTAATTATTGTGACACCATCAAGGCACTCCTCAACGTAATTAACACTTCTCCACTCTGCATCTTTCCCATCTCTCACAAAACCTCCCAAATCCTGCCATTACTGAAAAAAGGCTCACAAGAGCCCTGTCGACCATTGATGTCTTCTCAATATCCTCTCCCCAGAAGTAAGCTTTGTTGGCATTGTCTTTCAGTGGTTTGCATCCTATCTGAATACAGAATCATCCTGACTTCAGTAGTCTTCAACCTCTATGTGAACATCTGACGTCCTGGCTGACAAGAACATCAAAGTCCTTTTAGGTGAGAATGATGTCCACTTCTATCTATAAATCACTCCAGGATATTACTTCACCTGACTCATGAATTGGCCTCATGTTGGCTGGCATGCCCAAGTCATACCTAAGTCTCAGCTCTCTTTAGGCAGAGTCTCGGCTGATCGCTAGCGATAGCCAACAACAGCATTTGTTGAAGTACTCTTAGTGATGAATTTTAGTGTCTTCACCATACAAGTCATCAGCTGTGCTAAATGCCTAGGATTCCACACGGATCTCTCCTTCAGCTACAGAGCACATAAACCAGAAAAGACGCAAACTGCCTGCACCTGCTCATCACTCTCGACAAAGAAAGGCTTTTCTCCATGTACCCGATATTGAAAAATACCCTAGCTGAATCTTAACAATGACGATCTTATGCCAAAATGACACCGACCCCCATCCTTTATGCCACTGCATAACTAAGGCCTCAGGATGTTTGACAGATTCTCACCCACTTTTAGTTGCTGCTTCTACTTTTCCTGTTTCATCTTCATAGTCTGCTTGCATCACCTAAAACGGCAAGTTGAAGCATAACATCCCTTGTTACGTTCTCTAGATTTTGAATTACTCCTACCAAGATATTGAAATTACCCTCATTCCGCTATTCAGGATGAAACTGGAACCCTCTTCTTAAAGAAAGTTTTCATCTACATGTAACCCTATGAATGATGATACCCATCTTTGTACTGCCTCTATGTTTTCCCTCGTCTTTCTACGATGTACAGTTCCCTGCCACCTCTTCATTGTACAATACTCTGTTGCATTTGAGCTGTGATCTTTATGTATACATTCCTGTACATTCTTTTAGGATAAGCCTGGTCAGTCCTATGAAGAAAGGAATTGAAGAGTGCTGCATTTTGACTAGATAACACAGAAACATTATCCTTATTTTTATTAATGTATTGCTGACGATTCTAGAGAAGATGATGGATGCAGATAAATTGATTTATTAACATAGTTTCGTAGAGAATGAGAGTGCCTTTCAGAGACATATAAGAAAACAGCACTCATGATGCCATTATAGATTAAAAAACTAGGTGTCAGACCTTGTTTGGGGAGCCACAGGGTAGACAGGAGCTACAGTTCCCCAAACGTGGTGGGTGAGGGCATTTCTACTGGCATTCAGGGCAAGAGGAGGCATCTACTATGGCTCTGTAGTCTGTGTCAAGTATACTCTTTTCCTCACTTGACTCTCAGGTCACCAAAAACACAAATATGCTAAATACTGTTAAGTTCAGTTGAGGTATACAGATTACACTCCTAATCACAATTCTCCTGTGGGCACTATACCTTCCCCTTTCCTCTGTGCTTTGTCCCACCTCGACAAGTCTATCTGGATAGGTACCCAGGAAAGTGTGGCAGGAGCATCAATAAGGCACAGTTCCAGAGTTTATTTCTCACAGATCAAACACACAGTCAGCACAGTCTTTTCCTTTCCCCTGATGTCTTAGCGGGTATGGAAGTACTTGAGCTCACGTCAGCATAGTGAAATGCCTAACTCCCTAAGTGAGCAGACCGGGAATGCTCAGCATCTTTGGAGTAGTCTTGAAATGCAACTAGCTTCTGGGTTGATGCTGATAAACAATCACAGGAATCACTCAGTACGATAACAGCAGCCCAACATAATGTTATGTAGTGCAACAGTTGATTCACATAGCACTGCAGTTGCAGCTCAAGTGCTGTTGCAGGATGCACACAGTAGGTAAATGGAACCCAACAAGGGTCGATACAGACTTCATGTAGCCTTGCAGTTGCAGCCTCACCTGGCTGGTACAGGAGCCATGCAAGTTGCAGTTGGTCATGGGCTGGTGCAGGACCCACGGCAGTTGTAAACCAACACTTCTGGTCCAAGACCCCTACCAATTGCAGCCCAAGAGGGCTGGTGCAGAATCACACAGCACAGTTGTTCTACTCAACAATGGATGATACAGTTGACGCCGGGAACCACAGAAAGAGACCAGGAGACCCATTGCAGTAGTCAGTGTTATGCTGGCGTCACTTTCACATACAAACGACTTCCTCCGAGTGTTTTTCAGGAAGGAACATGCTGGACCTCTCTTGCCAGACAGTCTCTCCTTGAGAGCTTTTACAGCAGAAAGTGTAGACTTCAGTTCATGTCCCTTCATCTCTGGGAGACTGGTTGTCAGCCAGACACAGGGATAGTGGTCTGTAGTTACAACAGACCACAATCATTGTGTTTGCATTCCCAATTGAGAAACCTTTATTCATAAATCAGCCCTTATTTTCTGCAAGAAGTGGTACAGCTTTTTTTATTTTTAAACCGCTGGGTTGTTATAGCCCCACTCTCCAACATCTTTAACTCTGTCTGCGATGCTGGTTGACATGTATAGAGATCAGAGTCCATCATTTGGATCTCACAGTATTGGGGTTAAGTGTGGATCCTACCGTTTGTATAATTTTTGGCAAGAAAATGCCCTTTGTGTGTTTTTTATTTACATCTGATAGACGTCTGCTTGTGTTCATGAAATGCCACTTTCGTGGTCTTCAGAGATTCCATATAGGATATTCAATCCCGCCTTTTGTTTGTCCTCTGCCTTTTTTGTAGGCAGTGGTGAGGGTCCATCTGTGAAGCAGGAAATGGTCTTAGCAATGGGGGAGAGCAAGCAATCGTCCAATGGCACTGCCTGCTCCCCCTGGTGCCACCTAACAAAAAACTCAAAGGGGAAGCTAGGTTATGGGGTCGACTTTTCCTTTGCAAATCTGGGGCCTCATTTATGAAAAGTGACGCATCGCTGCGTGAAAACAGCGATGCGTCACTTTTCACTGCGCACTCCTTGCGACACCAATGATGCGTCATATTTAATGTATGACACATCATGTCGCAAGGACTTACAGATACGTCAGTATTTCTGACGTATCTGTAAGCGCAAAAGTGACGCATTGCTGGAGTGTGTCACAAAAGTGACGCAACTCCAGCAATGCGTCCTTCCCCATGGGGAAAGCCCCATGTGAAAGGGCTTGCGTCAGTCTTACGCCTGCTGTGAGGCAGGCGCAAGATTTTGACGCAACAGCATCCTAAAAGTGACGCAGTGAAATCTCATAGATTTCACTGCGTCACTATTACGAGGCTTTTTGCGGGGGAACGCCCCCTCTGCATACATTATACCTGACGCAGGTATAATGTGGCGCAGGGGTTTAAAAAGTGACGCATCTACCTAGCTGCGTCACTTTTTAAATATGGCGCAACAAGGCGCATGTTTTACGCCGCTGGTGCGTCACAAAAAGTGACGCACCGGCGTCGAAAAACTGACGCAAGGCCTCATAAATAAGGGCCCTGATACCACTAACTTTGAGAAGTTACTAACATTTTAATGGCTAGTGGCTGAAATTAGGGTTGCAAACAATTAATATGTCTCATTGTTACTCTAAAAAATAGGGCGACACTCCTTTCGCACGATCCACAATGAATTGTTAATCCCATTTTGCAATTCAGAATGAATTGTTGAACACATTTTGCAATCCAGAAAGGCTTTACGGAATCCCAAAATACCATTTTACACTCTAGGGCTCTTTCATTTGTGCAAACTACCAAGTTTTTGACCGCAAAATGGTTTTGTACATCTGACCCAGAACGTTTTAGTTTATTTACCAGAAAGCCTGGACCGTTTTCGGACAAAAACAATTTGTATAGCCGAAAACAGACAAAGTTTCTAACAAGAAGAATGTGCTGGACTAGTGAGGTGTGGTTATGCTTTATTCATTCCTACAATGCGCGGTTGTCTTTCTGGACCATTTGAAGATGGTTTATGCCTATTTGGGGAGTTGTAAGGTGAATACTATTGTGTATTTCTGTTAGGATTAGACTAAGAAGTTAACCACCTCACACACATACCTGGGAGTTAGAGGTATTGCCATTGCAAATGGTAATGTGTTTTACCTACCAGGGAGGAAGGAGGGAGCAGTAGAAAGACACTGAGGTAAGGGAGTTATGCCTGGGACGCAAGTGAGAGGAGTGGAGAAGAAGAAAAGAGTAGGGAGAAAGACAGGGTTAGGGTCAGAAAGAAGTGGGTGAAGCGCTCGTAGGTGGTGGCTAAAATGGAGTCCTTATCTTGACAGATTAAAGTTGTATCCTAACAGATTAAAGTTTTTCGACGGACAGTAGGGTTGGGAGGAAGTTGACTCGTCTGCCCTGTAGGAGAGTAGGATCTGCTTCTTATAGTTACCCCACTTTTTGCTGATGTTTTACTGTTTTCGGATTAGACTAGCAGGGGTCCAGCTATCCAGCACCCCAGCCTAGCTGCTTTCTCCTGCAATTGCATTGCATGTAGTGTATTTTGTAAACACTTGTAGTGTATTTTTTAAAGCGCACAGCTGCCCCAATGCTGTATAACGCTGTGAACACCTTCCTGGCTCTCCCTGTGAGATGCCCCTCCTGGGCACCCCCAAGGTGTGAAGCCAGGCATCCCAGTGTTGTAGGGGCCGTTGTGGATATTAAGCAAGCTATTGCCCAGAGTTGCAGCGTGGGACCCATGATTAGAGTAGGCGCGAATTATCGAGTCCGCGGACATTGAGCCCAAGACCCTGCCGTGTCGGGACTTGAACCCTGGTCCCGGGCTTGATTTCTGCTTCAGAGTTTGCCACTCTAACCAGTGAGCCACACTTCTCCACACAATGTACTTTAGGTACACTCCAGATTGGACTCTGAGTACCCTTACAAGTCCTTAGTATATGGTATACTATGTACCTAGGGCATAGGTACCCCAGAGGCCTCCCAGGGGGCTGCAGCATGTATTGTACACCCCTGAGAGACCACTCAAAATGACGCCACAGGTCTGCTACTGCAGCCTATGTAAGGTGGTGCACCCCTTACTTAGATATAGGTTCACTATATCTACCTTATATCACTGCACATATAAACCTATCAGTCACCCCTATGGTAGGCCTTATCAATCCTGAAGGCAGGGTGCTGGGTTTTGTTTTAGAGGGTGCCCATGCATGAACAGACCCCCTCTGCAGCTTCGGAACCTATTCTCCTGGGTTGTTTGTGATGCAGCCAACCGTAATCTTTTAAGTGAATTATAACCTTGCGGTAAATGCTAACTTTAAAACGGCTGCTGATAAACATTTTGTGTTTGGTGTCAAACCCCTTGGAACCATACCTCCCCACCAGTAACTGGCGGGGGAGGTATGATTTCACCCTCCTAAAGGGACATATGCGACACACCAGTACACCCGGTACCAGCTCTTTCGACCAGGGCATCACAAAATGGATGCTGTCAGCCACAGACACGAATCTTCCCTCCTGCTGCTGAGCCAAACTCGAGCAGGGAAAGGCTTGACAATAGGCTCCCAGACAGGCTTTAGTGTATTGGGGCTGGGTGGGTGCACTCTGAGAGTGCTGTGATGTCTGCACTGGGGGCACATCTGGTGTCCCTGTGCATAGTCCAGCTCAAACCAGTTGCAGGAGCCATTTGCTCCTGCTCTGGTGCGAAACTGAACAAAGGAAATGGGTGTAGCCACTCCTATGTCCTGACCCTCCCATAGGTGGGTCCCCAGAGTTTCAATCAATCAATCAATCAATCATTAACATTTATAGAGCGCCCTACTCACCCGTGAGGGTCTCAAGGCGCCGGAGGGAGGGGGGGGGGGGGGGGGGAGCTGCTACTGCTCGAAGAGCCAGGTCTTGAGGCGTTTCTCGAAGGTGAGATGGTCCTGGGTTAGTCGTAGGTGTGCGGGGAGGGAGTTCCATGTCTTGGCCGCCAGGTAGGAGAATGATCTTCCTCCGGTGGCGGTTCTTCGGATACGAGGGACGGTGGCGTGGGGGAGGCTGGCGGATCGGAGCTGGCGGGTGGGGGTGTAGAACGAGAGGCGGTTGTTGAGGTATTCAGGGCCGCTGTTGTGGAGTGCTTTGTGTGTGTGGATGAGCATCCTGAACGTGATCCTCTTGTTGACGGGGAGCCAGTGCAGCTTTCTCAGGTGGGCAGATATGTGGCTCTGGCGGGGGATGTCGAGGATGAGTAGTGCGGAGGCGTTCTGTATTCGCTGTAGGCGGTTCTGCAGTGTGGGTGTGGTTCCAGCGTAAAGAGCATTCCCATAGTCCAGTTGGCTGGTGACAAGGGCCTGTGTGACAGTCTTTCTGGTTTCGGTGGAGATCCACTGGAAGATCTTTCGGAGCATGCGTAGGGTGTTGAAGCATGAGGACGAGACGGCGTTGACTTGCTTGGTCATCGTGAGGGAGGAGTCCAGGATGAATCCCAGGTTACGTGCGTGGTTCGTGGGTGTCGGAGCGGTGCCCAGCGCCGTGGGCCACCAGAAGTCGTCCCAGGCTGATGGGGATTGTCCGAGGATGAGGACCTCCGTCTTGTCAGAGTTGAGCTTCAGACGGCTGTACTTCATCCATTCTGCGACGCCTTTCATTCCTTCCTGGAGGTTGGTTTTGGCGGTGGCTGGGGAGGGAGAGTATTAGTTGTGTGTCGTCGGCGTAGGAGATGATGTTGATGTTGTGTTTGCTTGCGATGGCGGCGAGGGGGCTCATGTAGATATTGAAGAGGGTTGGGCTGAGCGAGGATCCTTCGGGTACGCCGCAGATGATCTTGGTAGCCGCCGAGCAGAAGGGGGGAGGCAGACTCGTTGGGTTCTGTTGCAGAGGAACGAGGTGATCCAGTCCAGGGCCTTTCCTTGGATCCCAGTGTTGTAGAGGCGGGTTATTAGGGTGCGGTGGCAGATGGCATCAAAGGCTGCCGAGAGGTCCAGGAGGATGAGACCGGATATTTAAACATATGTGATAATGATGCACCCAAATTAGCAAACATTAGGGTTCCTTCCCTTACGTTTGCAGATGACAATCTTCTTGTGGCGAAGTCGTCGATTGGGATCCAGAAACTATTGTACCAGTTAAGCAGGTTCTGTCTAGACATGGGGTTGGAAATTAATGTGTCTAAGACTAAGTATTTGGTTTTCAACCAATTTCATTTGACTCTACCAAACTCAATACTAAACTTGGTCCCCTTAGAACCAGTCCAATTGTTTGAATATTTGGTTGTCACTTTCACTGGATTGATGGATTGGGTCCATCATATCAGCAAACAAAAGATCAAACTAGAGCAACAGATTGGATGGTTGCTTAAGATATATTGGGAACTTCATTTTAAGCCATTTTCTCCAGTTGCTCAGCTCTATTCTAGAAAGGCTATGGGGTGGCACTATATGGAGCGGAGCTATGGGGACATAAAAACCTTAAAACCCTAGAGCTTGTGGAAAACAGGTTTTTGAGGCAGGTGTTAAATTTACAGGCTAGTACCCCCTGAATCCCTTTAAGACTGGATTCCGGCTTTAGATCAATTGCGGGAAAAAGCAGCAGTCAGACCCTTGACATTCTGGAGAAGAGTCTGGGCTACCCCAAAATTATTATTCTATTGCAGGGTCTTGAGGAAATTCTTAGATATTTGGTTGCAGCGGATATTCCATGGTTAAACTATATTAGGGTTTATTTTAATGAAATGGGCTTACCTAAATTGTGGGATGATCCAGGGACCAGCTGTCGTGCTGTCTCAGCCAAAGAAATAAAGACCCAATTTAAATCACACAGATTAAATAAACTATAAACCTCATTGACATTGGGTAATTTAACAGGTACCTTTATAATGATAAAGGACACATATAGAACTGAACCCTGTCTAGAAGATATTGAGCCATCTCTGGCAAGGACACTTTACATGTATTTTAGATATGGCACTTTGCTACTTTTCACATTTACCTCAAGATGGGCTAAGATAATAGACCCTGCTGCTAAGAGATGTCCAACCTGTGGTCATGAAAAGGAAACTGCAGCTCATAGTTAGTTTTTTGTCCAACCTATATTCGGGCTAGGGTCAAGTGGATAATTTCAATATGTAGACGCATAGGAAACACCAGACATCTGTAGGCCTGTAGAATTATTCAGACTGACTTGACGCCTTCTACTGGGCTTGTTGTTTCCATATTTTTATTGTGTATGTGGTATGTAAGGAAGAAATACAAACTAAGTGCTAATCCCATGTAATTTAGTGCCTGTTTTATCCTTATTATAACAATCGAGTATTCTAGTTGTCTATATTCTATTAGGTAATTGATTATCCTGTTTTCAACTATATATCTCTTTTTAGCCCTGACCAGGACACTTTACATGTATTTTAGATATGGTACTTTCCACTTTTCACATTTACCTCAAGATGGGCTAAGATAATAGACCCTGCTGCTATGAGATGTCCAACCTGTGGTCATGAAAAGGAAACTGTAGCTCATATGTTGTTTTTTTTGTCCAACCTATAGTAGGGCTAGGATCAAGTGGATAATTCTAATATGTAGACGCATAGGAAACACCAGACATTTGGAGGCCAGTAGAATTATTCAGACCGACTTGACGCCTTCTACTGTGCTTGTGGTTTCCAGAATGTTATTGTGTATGTGGTATGTAAGAAAGAAATACGAACTAAGTGCTAATCTGAAGTAATTTAGAGCCTGTTTTATCATTATTATAACAATCAAATATTTTAGTTGTCTGTATTCTATAAGGTAATTGATTATCCTGTTTTCAACTATATACCTCTTTTAACTAATTTGGGTTTGTATTCTTTTATTATTTATTAATGAAGTGTTTAATGTGTTTATTTAATTGTTTGTCTCTTTTATGGGGTAACTAGTCAAAATATCGAGTTTTTAATTTCGACTAGTCATAATATTGAGTTAAAAATATAGAATAGACATAATGTCGACTAGACATAATATAGACTACAAAAATATCGACTAGAAAAAATTAATATCGACTAGAATAGCAAAAATATCGAATAAAAAATATAGAATGGACATAATATCGACTAGACAGAATATAGACAACAAAAATATCGAATTTGAGGTAAGTTAATATTAATATTAAATTTTTGTGTAATATAATTCTGTAGCGGGTTGTGGGTTTATAGGGGAATAGGGTGGGAAGTAATTTAATTATAATTAAATAAATATGTTATTTTATTTATTGGTATTTCTTTAGAATTAATTGTTAAATTATTATTAATTGGTAATTAATTAAAATATAATTGCTAATTAATTTTAATTGATTAATGTATAAATATTTTATTTTTAGTAATTTATTTTCTGTAGCGGGTTGTGGGTTTATAGGGGAATAGGGTGGGAAGTAATTTTATTATAATTAAATAAATAAGTAATTTAATTTTTGGGTATGTATTTAGAATTAATTGTTAATTAATTAATAATTGGCAATTAATTAAAATATAATTGGTAATTAAATGTAAGTGATTAATTGATAAATATGTTAATTGTAGTAATTTATTTTCTGTAGCGGGTTGTGGGTTTATAGGGGAATAGGGTGGTAAGTAATTTTATTATAATTAATTAAATATGTAATTTAATTTTTGGGTATTTATTTAAAATTATTTGTTAATTAATTATTCATTGACAATTAATTAAAATATAATTGGTAATTAAATTTATTTGATTAATTGATAAATATGTTAATTTTAGTAATTTATTTTCTGTAGCGGGTTGTGGGTTTATAGGGTAATAGGGTGGCAAGTAATAATTAATTAAATATGTTATTTTAATTATTGGTATTTATTTAGAATTAATTGTAAATTAATTAATAATTTGTAATTAAATAAAATATATTTTGTAATTTATTGTAATTGATTAATTGATAATTATGTTACTTTTATTAAATTAATTTCTGCAGTGGGTTGTGTGTTTTTAGGGGAATAGATTGTGAAGTAATTTAATTGTAAGTAATTACATTTTTGAATAAAACATTTATTGAGTTAATTATTCAAAATACGTTTAAATTGTTAATTATTTTATTATTAATAGGTAAATAATTAGTATTAGTAGGTCATTTTTTATTATTAAATACATTTTATTTGTATTTTAAATTGATTATTTAATATATTTTACAAAATTGGAAAATATTTTAATTAATTTATAATTGGTGTTGCTATTTATATTATTTATATTTAAATAAGAAGTATTTACTTGCCCTACTATTGCACTCACTGTAGTTGGAATAGTAATTTTAGCCCTACGCTATCCAACGCTTTCCCTACTGTTGCACTCACTGGAGTTGGAATAGTAATTGTTACCTCTACACTATCCAACACTTTCCCTACTGTTGCACTCACTGGAGTGGGAATAGTAATTTTTACCCCTACGCTATCCAACGCTTACCCTACTGTTGCACTCACTGGAGTTGGAATAGTAAATTAAACCCCTACGCTATCCAACGCTTTCCCTACTGTTGCACTCTCTGGAGTGGGAATAGTAATTTTTACCCCTACGCTATCCAACGCTTACCCTACTGTTACACTCACTGGAGTTGGAATAGTAATTTAAACCCCTACGCTATACAATGTATTCCCTACTGTTGCACTCTCTGCAGTTGGAATAGTAATTTTTACGTCTACGCTTTCTAACGCTTACCCTACTGTTACATTCACTGGAGTTGGAATAGTAATTTTTACCCCTACGCTATCCAACGCTTTTCATACTGTTGCACTCTCTGGAGTGGTAATAGTAATTTTTACCCCTACGCTATCCAATGTTTTCCCCACTGTTGCACTCGCTGGAGTGGGAATAGTAATTTTTACCCCTACGCTATCCAACGCTTTCCCTACTGTTGCACTCACTGGAGTTGGAATAGTAATTTTAACCCCTACGCTATCCATCGCTTTCCCTACTGTTGCACTCACTAGAGTGGGAATAGTAATGTTTATCCCTACGCTATCCAACGCTTTCCTTACTGTTGCACTCTTTGGAGTAGGAATAGTAATTTTTACCCCTACGCTATCCAACGCTTTCCCTACTGTTGCACTCTCTGGAGTGGGAATAGTAATTTTCACCCCTACGCTATCCAATGCTTTCTCTACTGTTGCACTCACTGGATTCATTACCTTAAATGTAACCCTTTTGCTATCCTACGTAAAAAATATTGTATATGTTTTGTAAATAATATGTATATATTTCAGGACACGCCGCTTACCTGCATCTTTCCCGGCCACTGAAGGTGGACCGCGACTTCGTGGGTGACGTGCAGCCCACTGGGGCTTCATGAACGGGAAGGCACAGTAAGGTGAAGTGGCAGGGTGAGGGACACGAGAAACTGTGAGAACCGCCCACTTGTTATGACTTGGTGTGCATTAGAGAGACGGGAGCAGACACCGCCCACATGGGCTAGTACTGACGCTGAGTGTCTGCTCCGTGTGAATCCGGTTCCCTGGGTTTACTTTCCTCTGGTGCCTTAACACAGGTACAGCTTCCAACCAATCGAAGCGAGGCAAGGTACTTTAAAAGAGGGCGGGAGAAGCACTTGCTCAAATTCCAGGCTGCACTGAAGAAGTTTTCTTTAAAACGAAACGTGTCTGCGTTAAATTAAAAAGGAATTTTCACTGCTTGTTGGGGTCCCGTGTGTGCTTTCCTTCTCTGCGAAGCTGGAGGAGACTGGTTCTATATATATATATATATATATATATATATATATATATATATATATATATATATGTATTAAAAATATATATATATATATATGTATTAAAAATATATATATTTTTTAGTTACATTAATTATTTCTCAATTTTTCGTTTATTTATGTATTTTAAATATTTTTACATTAATTTAATTTATTATTATATTACTTCTAAGACATTTAAAACATTCGATATTTTGACAGTCTATCATTTTTTACACTCGATATTTTGGAGTCGATATTTTTGTACTTACCTTTTTGAAGATAGGAAGTCGATATTCTTGCAGTCGATATTTTTACCTCGATATTTTGTCCTCTCGATATTTTGACTGTCGATAGTCTGTCAGTGATCCCTTTTATGGTATTGTACTGAAATAAAGAGTTTTTTAATTGAATTGTATTAAAGAGCTGTGCTCGGGAATAAGACAGATAGGGGTCACGCATGCCTCGGGCACCACTCTGATCCTTCTTGTGGTTTGCAGACAGCTTCAGCAGCTCTGGTTTTCCTTTAAGTCACCAACAGAGTGGGGATCCAGCTTAGACTAGTGCTTATCTATCTGGGAAGGAGCAAGTTTAGAAAGCAGGCGAATCATAAACAAAAATGCAAGATTCACCAACCTACACTTCCCGGTTCAGGGAAGGCTTGCAGACGAGAATCATATAACAAAGCCCTACTTGTTTGAAAAAGAAAACAAGAGCATTGAGGTGAGGAGCTGGTGGAGCTTTGTTGGTACACTGATCACGGGGCAGACAGTGTCCGTCTGAAGCGAGGCAGAAACAAAGTGTGAAAAAAATCTATGGCCTTGAGGGAGGAGCTTTGTAGGTACACTAATTGCGAGGCAGGCGATGTGCGTCTGATGCGAGGCAGAAACAAAGTGTGAAAAACATCTATGGCATTGAGGGGAGGAGCGGGTGGAGCTTTGTAGGTACACTGATTGCGGGGCAGGCACTGTGTGTCTGAAGTAGAATTGGTGGGTGTTGGCACACCGAAAGCGCGTTGAGGCAGAAAAAGTAAAAGTAGCCGCGTGCGCATCCAAAATGCAGCGTGCGCATCCCTCCCCTTTCCCGCGGCAATACTCCATGGGAGCTAACTTTTGAGAAAAGGTGGGACATGCACCATCAATTAGCCATTTGCAGCCTACGATTTTGAAATGACACACACAAAACCTAAACCAAAGCGTGGGAGGAGTTGGACCCCACAAAGTACATACAGCAGATCACCTGACAGCACAAGCGCTGTCTAGTTCGACCTTAAAAATGAGTGGAAGCAATATTCTCAATGGAGATTTGCTAATCAGTAGTTATCCCTAAAAACTTGGATGGATGGCAAGGGCATGAAAAAACCTCACAAACCCTGCTTGAAAAAGGAGAATCTGAGTCAGTCATTAAAACCAATTAATGTAGATTTAATGCATTAACACGTGCAAATACAAGCAAGCTCAAATGCGTCTATTCTATTTGTGCAGTATCACTGTGTAACCTCCTGCAGGGCATGCTGCGTAGAACCACAATCTTAGGGAAAATACAGCACAACAGATTAGTATGGAACTATGCCCTTATAAAGAACATGTGCACTTTTAACGATTGTGCTTTTTACAACACATACACTAAAAGCCCATGGTAGGAGCTATTTTTATTCAATGTTACCTTGAATTTAAAATGATATTTCCAGTATGGGCACATGGGTAGGAACAGTTCACAATCTCATGATCTTAAAAAAGCTACTTTATGCTAACAGTAAGTGGACGGATGCAGCCCCTGTAATAGCCGTACCACTCACTTTTTCACTACAGAAGGCACAGTGGGGGAGCTGCAGGTGCAAAATGAGCTGTGGGCAGTGGTGGCTGATGACATTTTAAAGTGGTGAGGCGTAAAAGTTGTGAATGAGTGACCTGGGGCGAGCGAACACAGGGAGCGAGCCCGAAAGTCATAAGGGTAGCTCGGACGGTTCTTCCAATGAGAACATTTTAAAAAAAGAGTGGGCAAATGGTTCATTTTCAAGCACATTTGAGAAAGCAAGAAGATTATTAAGGCAGTTGTGAATGCGTAGTTAAGAGTATGACATCAATAAAGAGATTTCTCAAGCTAATGATGTAGGTAGCTGCTTATTCAATATAACCACAAAACAGACTTTGAGATAGCAATGCGGAGTACCTCACAAATATCCTTATTTATTGATATACCTTTACAAATTAAATCTACTGAAGTAATACAAGTTATTGTGATTTGTCGGGCTGGACACAATGAGACAGCAAGGAATAAACATTAAGGGCAGTAGGGCACACTAAAAGGCACTGTAAGTCTCATTCAGGGGATGAAGAAATATGATCAAATCACCCTCATTATCCCCCTTGCTGTTCGTAGTGCTGACTGACACTCGGCTGCTTCGGGTTACACACACTGGGCTGGGGCTAATTTACTACATGGCGGCTAATTAGGGGACAATAACATGTTCCTCAATCCACATAATCCATAGAAAGAAAGATGTCTACCATGGCTATCCTTTCCCTGTGTTTCCGGTCACATTGTAAAGAAACGGAAGACATGCAGACTGTCTCAGGCCACCTGTCTCATCACAATACCCAGTCACCTCAATTATAAACATACATAACAGCATTTTACTGTCCTCATTAGAGTAATATCGCCAGAGGAATGTCTTAATGTTTGACTCTTTCTCTTCAACTAAACACAGCCAGCCTAAATAAAATAATAGCAAATATGCTGTAGGAAATTGGCCACATGCTACAGTGGCAATGAAAGAAAGCAAAAAACTTCAAACTAAAGCACATAGCAAGGTCTCCTGTGAGCAAGTTCTTAAATGGGTTCACGTTGCACCATGCATTCTTGTTCTTGTTGGCCAAACGAAGTTGCAATAGAACCTTTGGTCTCATGCCCCAAGTAAATAGATTATTTATTTATTTGAAAAGATTTATAAAGCGCGAACAAGACCCAGACGGGTACCAGAGCGCTGTACAAAGAGGAAAACTGACTTTGACGTGCAGAGGCCATATAAGTACAATACAATAAAGCAACATGAGAGGAACCTGAAGCATAAAGTAAATGAGGGTGCGATGGGAAGAAGAGGTAGTCAGTGAAAAAACAGGTAAAAACCCACCGAGATGGGGCCAAGCAGTTTCAGCATCAAATTACTTCCAAAGAACGTCTAAATAAATTTTGAACTGCAAGTAAAAATGATTGTCAATCATATATTTCAAACACAAAGTGAAAATAATTGTCAAGCGTACATTTCAACACACAAGGTAAAAATGATTGTCAAGCATGAAAGTGTCTAGCAAATGACATAGAGGCTATTGCTGATGAAGTTCTTCCAACAGTAGCCATTTGACCTGTTTTTTGAATGAAGCAGTCGAGGGATGGCTCGGATCTCTGTTGGCAGGGCATTCCGGATTCTTGGAGCCAGCGCTGAGAAGGTGCGATTATAAGTTATTTTTTTGTTGAATTTCGTTGGTTTCAGTAGCAGGGTATTGGAGCTTCTTAAGTTTCTACTGGATCCGGAGAGCTCGGGTTTTTTTGCCAGGTAAATGGGGCTATTAAAATGTATAGCTTTATGTGTCAGATAGGCTATCTCGAAGCAAATGCTTGCTTCAATGGGAAGCCAGTTAAACTGGATTAAGCCAGCTGTAATATGATCATGCTTTATGGCGCCTGTGATTAGTCTGGCAGAAGCATTCAGAGTAGCTGTCAGCGGAGCTAACCTAGATTTAGGAAGCCCACCTAGAGTCACCAATCCCTATTCTACTGGTGAGGTAACTAAGGATTGGACTGCTGACTGGATGTCCTCGGGAGGTAGGTACGGTTTGATTTTCCTAAGAGTGTTGAGCTGATGATTGGCACTCTTAATGATGACACCGATGTGACCTTGCATGTTTAGAAATTTGTGTAGGGTGACACCTAAAGAGCAAGCAGAGTCCACCATATGCGGGGTGCAGTTGAGTACAGAGATTTTTTTGATTCAGTTTTGCGTGGGGGCCTCGTGGTTGTGGGGGTAATCAGGAGAAATTCAGTTTTAAGAGAATTAAGTAACAGATGGTTATGTGTTACCTTTTGTTGAGTTTTTTGAAGCGCTCCATTAAAAGTGTTATTGTCATCTGGAGAAGAGATCTTGAAATACGGTTTAGTGTCATCTGCGTACATGTGGTATTGAATGTATGAGTCATTCAGAATGGCAGTTAGAGGATCCATGCATAGATTGAAGACCATGGGCGAAAGTGCAGAACCTTGAGGCACCCCAATGGAGACCGAGGTACTGGCAGCCAAAGGTTGGTTTACTTTGATTTCTTGTGTTCGGTTATGCAGGAAAGAGGAGAACCAATTTAGGACAGGGCCGGATAACCCCATCCTATATTGAAGAAGGTTAATCAAACCTTGTCAAAAGCAGAGGACAAGTCCAGAAGGATTAGAAGACAGGGCGTATCTTGGTCAAGAGCTCTCCAGGTGTCATCAACAATGCGAGTTAGAGCTGTTTCTGTGCTATGGCCTGATCTAAAGCCTGATTGATGTGTGCCGAGGAGCTGAAATTTCTCGATGTGGCTGCATAGCTGTGTGTGAATGCATTTCTCTAGCAGTTTCACTAAAGACATGATGTTGGTGATCGGCCGGAAGTTATTGGGATCTGTTAGGTCCTCATTAGGCTTCTTGGCGATGGGTTTGACTTGTCCCTCCCCTGTAAGAGAGATTGTTGGATGATCCTGGACCAGAGAGGCAGAACAACCACTTTGAGGTCTTTTTAGCATCTTGGCGGGGAGTGGGTTCTTGAAATGGTCAGATGGTTTAAGAGAAGCCAAGGAATGTGACAGCTTCTCCAAATCCAGTAGCCAAAGGTATTCCAGCAGACATTGTTTATGGATGTGTACTCTGTGGGGTAAAATGGAACACACACTGCCGTGGGTGCAGTGAAACCAAAGAAGCTCATAGACAACAGGTTATCAGCGACACATTGCAGTCCCCGCTCAATACTTCTAGACTTTTCAGCAAAGTGCGCTGAGAAGTCCTCCTCTCTGGGTCCAGTGATTTTGATTGCTGGAATAGGATTAGCCTGTTGTTTGAAGATATCAAACAGTTTCTTGGGAAGATTTTTAGCGCTGTCAAGCTGATCTCTGAAAGGATCGTATTTAGCAAAGCGAATGAGTTTGTTATAAGAGCTTCTCATCTTCCTTAACTGTTTGAGGCTAGAGGTGGAGGGGGCATTTCTCCAACGTTTCTCTGAGAGCCTCAGTTTGCGACGTTCGCCATTAAGGGCACCACTGAACCAAGGTTTGGATTGTTTGCAAGAAATCCTTTTGAGTAGCTTCGGGGCTGCAGAGTCGAGAACATTTGACATGGCATTGAAGTAATGATCCGTCAACTCTTCCAAATTAGTCATGTTGGTGGGAGGTTCCAGAAGATTAAGGCTCAAGTTGGATAGGTTAGAGGTTTTGATGTCTCTCAGATTACGAGTCAGTTGCTTGTTTTTGAGCGGTTGAACTTGTCTAAAATGATTTGGTGATAATCCTACCAATCACATGGTACTATGTCATCCAGTTGAATGATGTGATCTCTAGCTATGATGAGGTCAATGGTAGCGCCTTTGCAGTAGGCGGGTCCATTGCAAGCCTGTATATAGTTGAGGTCGGAGAGGAAAGTCTTAAAAGAGCGAACTAACAGATCATTAGAGTCATTCCAGTGAAGGTTGAAGTCACCGAGGAAGATGTGGTTAGGATGGAGGGCTGAGCTGGCAGAGATAGATTCCATCAAGTGTTCTACGAAAAGTTGGTTGTTTTCCCCAGGGATATGATAGATCGAGTGAAGCACACATACAATCTTGCCCTTGTTCCAAATTTCAGCGACTAGGAGCTCAGAGGAGGACATCATGTCCTTATGAGTCTGCTTCAAAACGAGCCTGGACCCATGGATGCAGGCAATGCCCTCCCCCCAAATTAATAGCCCTATCGCATCTGATAGTGTCATAGCCAGGTTGAATTCGAATGTCAAGCATTGGGGAGGAGGAGTGATAGAACCACGTTTCTGTAAGAATCAGGAGGTCTAATTCTTGTGATATGATGAGTTTGGAGATATCTGCTGTGTGCTTCACTGCTGCTCTGCAGTTGAGAAGCATCAATTTGATATGAGAGTTTGTAGTTGCTTCCACTAGGTGCGATGTGATGTTCTGAAGTAAGTTATCCTTATTCAAGGATCTAATGTTAATGCTAGGTTCTCTGTCCAGATCAGATGTGATAGTGGATATGATGCAAGGAGAGACTGCATAGTCCTCATATGATAGTAAGATTGTAGCGTGTCTTCCTCTGACATCTGAGGCTGGAATCTAAAGGGCCTGTAATGGATGTTGGGAAGAGGATGAGAGGGCCAGCGTGGGTTACTCCGGCAAGTAACAGAGGACCTTTCCATTCCACCACTTAAAGGAGTTGCAGGGGGCGTGGGAAGATCCAACCCCGGGGTAAGATGAGGTTTGTACAATTTCTCATTCTTTAATGAACATTGTATGAAGGTCTGGAGGTTATCTTTTACAGTAAGGAGGTCCAGCTTCAGTTCAGCCAGTTGTTCCTCAATCCATCGAAGGGGGTTGCCGTCAGGTAACCGACCAGGATAAGGTGCAGGGAGCGGCCCCTTTTCCACACCGCGTTAGATGTAAATGCAACCAACCAAGCAGCCTCTTGATGTGTGCAGTTGCACACATGTACTACATCCTCTGCTCTAAGACATCTGTCAAACAAAATCTACTCAGCAGAGCAGTGTGCTCTGCGCAGTCTAGTTTATTAAATAACATTTGTGCCACTGATACCTGTTTTTTGTGCTTTGTTCGCAGTTTTCTGAAATGCGTGGTACAGTGAACACAGACAATTTTGGCAACCATTTTTGACATGTTTCCTTTTTATCAAATGCTTAGCACTCTATAACTTGGACAAATATGGCAAGTACGGTTGGCCTAGAAGTCCTGAGATGCCATCAATGCTCTAGCTTAGCACATCATGGAAGTTAGAGACTGGTTAGGCAACTGAAAATTGATTTAGAATTTAGCCACAGGTATCCAGGCTCCAGGCAGGAGACGGACACAAAGGCACATCGATCATATAGGTGAAGAGACGCAGGAAAGGAGGGTTTAAACTAACTCTTCAACTATTCCATACACACAATTTGTATTAGTGATGACCAGACCAAACCACCAACCACACCGAACGTTACTGAACCCGACTTCACCTCGCTTCTCCTCCCCATCACCACTAAACACTTGCTGAGACACCATTGCTGCCTTTATTTATACAGTTCCACTTCCACATAATATACACAATAATGACAATATTACATTTTACACAATAATATGTGCCACCTACTTTTGATCAGGGTTAAGTGGCACTTTCGGCAGTTAGTGACCCTGTCCACTGACTTTCTACTCAACTCTGGACTTGGATCTTCGTGGTGGTGATCACAGTCATACACTAGGCTCGTCTCGAGCCAGCCTGGCCACAGCAGCTGTAAGGTCACAGGTGTGTTCTGACTGCGCCCTGCTTGCTCATCGAGAAGGGGAGAGGGGGAGACAGGCAGTGGCCTAACAGCAGCCCAGCAACTGAAAAAATGGCCAGTCACTGCATGTCATGACAATCAGCCTCCTTGGGGAGAGGATGTGGTCTCACGGCTAGACGGCCTACTTTGGATCGTGTGACTGGGCAAATCACTTAATTTCCCCATGCCTACCAAAAAAATGAATGTGTCCTTGTGTAACATAACTGGTGCTCATGTAAAGCGTTCCAATACCTTTGGGTCAAATTGAGGCTATATAAATCTGCAACAAAAAAAAATATCCATTACAGGGATTGATCATTGCTTCGTGGGCAGAATCTCCTAACCCCACAGCACCACATGCACAAACTGTGCACCAGAGACATAGACTAGGCCCTAGCAACCACGTCTATCAGCCAGTCCTGACCCTGATCACTTGCTGTTACACAGCAAGAGCAGTGGCGTAACATGGGCCCCCGCTTGGGACCCCTTAGCACAGTGCCCTGGCTGTAGAGCTCTCAATTTAGTCCAGAGGGGCCCCTCCATGTACCTTGTAGAGGGGCCTCCTCAAGTTTTTTTTACACCAGTGAGCAAGAGAGCAGCTCCAGGGTTGGCAAACTCTGCTCCTTACGAGACTGGGGATCTGCGGCTTAATGCAACCCCCACTCACTAATGTGCTGAGTGGAGAAGCCTCTAGTGCACTTGTTGGGATGGCCGGACAAAGGAAGGAGTGTAGTAAAAGATCTTGTTTCAAAATGTCTGCCGTTCAAATCAATGCTGCAATTCACCCCAACCCTCTAGCAGCAGAAGCTGTACTTCAATTTAGGTGTAACTGTATGAATTAGTGCACGAGCTCCATGCATTGTTGCATGGAAACTTGGAATTTTGCACACAGTTATACTGTGTTATCATCAGACAGTTTGGTTTGAAAATGGGTGCACTGTCACCTAAGGAGAGCTATTCCCAAATGGTCTGCATTAAAAAACTTGATCTTCAGCCCATCTCCCAAATGTCTTTGACAAACCCCTCCTATTACTCCATGGACCCTTTACTGTCGTTCTTAGTTAAGGAAAATAAGATAGCGCACCTTTTCCGGTCTAAATAGTATACGCCTGACAGAAAGGCATTCTTTCCTATCGGATGTAAAATATGGACAAATCACTCCACTCCTCATTGGACCCGAGCATCCTTCAAGACCTTCGGTCTAGTCTCTAAATTACCACTTCTGTGAAAAATAGTTGAAAGATTACTGGTACTGCAACATCTGAAAGAAACACGTTAGTGTTAGATTCCTTACCTTAGAATATCCCCAGGCGTCAGACTGGATCAGTAAAGTGTTCGTCAGCATTACCCCTGCGCTTCGGTAGACGTCGTCTGCAGCTCCACGTCTGTCGGCCGTCGTGATCGCCGGGATGACGTCGCTGGAGTACTTAGACGCCGCCCTCGCGCGCTGACGTCCATTCTTCTTTTTTCCGCGCCAGTAGGAGCAGATCCGGGGAGAGCATACCCTTATTCCTTTTTTTCGCTAACTTTTTGGACAATTTTGTCTATCTTTTTTGAGTCGACTTCGACTCCTGGTGCCAGTAGGGATGCTCGGGTTCAAGCCGTGTGACGCCTGTCACTGACTGATATTGGTTACCGACCCCCACCGCTGGTGTCTCTACTGTCTGGGGGCCGACCACGATGACAAGTCTTGCCCCAACTGCCGGGCCTTGACGTATGCCTTTTGGACCGTTACACCCACTCTCTCTTGGATACGGTGGCGGACGTGCTGCCCCAGTGTCCGAAGGAGGCCAAGACATGGCTCACGCAGGCTCTTGCTGAGGGGCGGGATGCAGCTTGGTATTCCATTTGGTATGGACTTTACACCACGGACTCGCTGGTCAGAGTGATTGCAACGACGGTGAGGCTTCGTCGTCAAGCCTGGCTGAGATCAACAAACTTTTCAGGGGATGTCCAGAGCACTCTCATGGACATGCCTTTTGATGGCGGTAGCCTCTTTGGCGACAAGGCAGATAGCGCACTGGAGCGCTACAAGGACTCCAGGGCTACGGTCAAGTCCTTGGGCCTGTCAGCCCAGCGCCAGCAACCTTCTGCCTTTCGCTCCTTTCGTGGCCACGGATGTTTGTCCAGCCACAGGCCGCAGAACCGGCCTCAACGCGGTCGCGGATGTGCATTCCGCCATGGCGGAGCAGGGGGACAGAGAGCCGGTCAGTCCACATCCACTCCCGCAGCAGCTGCCTCAAAGCCTTCCTAGTCTGAGCTTTCAGGCCCATTCCATGCCAGTGGGAGGCAGAGTTTGCCATCACCTGCTCCACTGGCGTAGCATCACTTCGGACAGGTGGGTGCTGCAAATCGTCTGAAGGGGCTACTCCCTCCCCTTCGAAATTACCCCTCCAGCCATGCCACCGCATGTCGGGGGAACACTTGCAACTTCTGCAGGAGGAAGTTATGGCCCTCTTGGCCAAGGGGGTAATCGAGCGCGTTCCTGGCCCAGAAGTAGCACAGGGTTGTTACTCCCACTACTTTCTGGTTCCCAAGAAGGCCAAAGAGGGCCTACGCCCTATCTTGGACCTCAGGAGCGTCATCGTCTTCCCATGGAAGAACTTCAAGATGCTGACGTTAGCTCAGGTTTTGGCTGCTCTAGACCCTGGAGACTGGATGGTAGTGTTGGACTTGCAGTGCGCTTATTTCCCCCTTCCCCACCTGCCGACTCACCGGCGTTACCTGCGGTTCACGGTAGGCCACGAGCACTTTCAGTTTACTGTGTTCCCCTTTGGCCACACCAGTGCCCCTCGGGTGTTCACGAAAGTGATGGTGGTGGTCGCAGCTCATCTGAGCAGATTAGGGGTTCCAGTCTTCCCCTATCTCGACGACTGGTTGTTGAAGGCGGGCTCGCCCCAAACAGTCGTCTCCAACCTCCAGACTATGGCCGACCTCCTGCATTCGCTGGAGTTCTCCATCAATGTGCCAAAGTCACATCTGAGTCCCTCCCAGAAGTTCCTCTTCATCGGAGCGGTTCTGGACTCGGCGCAGTTTTGGGTTTATCCTCCCGAGCAGCTGGATTGGGATAGTCAGGCTCTGATTCCGATCTTTCAGCCTTTGTCCCGAGTTTCGGTCAGGGTGGTCCTACGGCTGCTGGGTCTGATGGCCTCCTGCATCCTGCTGGTACATCATGCCAGATGGCGGATGCGGGCTCTGCAGTGGGAGCTGAGGTTCCAGTAGGCGCTACATCATGGCAACCTGTCTGACCACATCCTGATCTCAGAGGGCACTGCAAGACAGTGGAAGTGGTGGCTCACGGACCACGATTGGGTCAATGCCAGATCCCTCTCCCTACCCCAACCGGAGCACACAGTGGTGACAGATGCATCCCTCCTGGGATGGGGGTCCACATGGGAGAGGCGATGATCAGAGGCCTCTGGTCTCCGGTGGAGTCCCGGCTCCATATCAACCTTCTGGAGCTGCGGGCATTCCTTCCCTCAGTCCGGGGAAGTGTAGTGCAGTTGTTCACGGACAGCACCACCGCCATGTGGTACTGCAACAAACAGGGCAGGGTGGGGTCGTGGACCCTTTGTCAGGAGGCTCTGCGCTTCTGGACATGGCTGGAACATCAGGGCATCACCCTGGTGGTTCAACACCTGGCCGGTTCTCTGAACACCAGGGAGGACAAACTCAGCCATTGGTGCATGATGGATCACGAGTGGCTTCTGAACTTGGACGTGGCGCAAGGTGTCTTTCGGCAGTGGGGAGAGCCTTGTTTAGATCTATTCGCCACCGAAGAGAATACGCAATGTCATCAGTTCTACGCGTTGGAATTTCCAAGGCGGAACTCGCTCGGAGACGATTTTTGTTGCGAGTGGAGTTGCGGTCTGTTATACGCCTTTCCGCCTATACCAATTCTGCTTAGAGAGCTGAAAAAGATCAGGCGCGACCAGGCCCAAGTCATCCTTGTGGCTCCGGATTGGGCACGAAGGTACTGGTATCCCGAGCTACTCAGTCTGTCAATCGATCCCCTGTTTCGACTGCCTCTTCAGGAGAACCTTCTGTTGCAGCAGCAAGGGACGGTCCTCCGCCCAAACCTGTCCAGCCTCCACCTACATGCGTGGAGATTGAGCGGTGACAGTTGATGCCATTTGACTTGCCTCCTGAAGTCTGTGATGTCATTCTGGCAGGCAGGCGTCCCTCCACAAAATCGGTATACGCCTGCAGGTGGATCAAATTTGTGGCATGGTGCACAGCAAAGGCTGTGGATTCCCTTTCTGAAGTTCTCCTCTTTCTACTTTCCCTGGCCCAGTAGGGCTGCTCTGGGCACCATCAAGGGATATCTTTCAGCTGTTTCAGACTTCTTGAGGCTTCCTGATCAGCCTTCTCTTTTCGAGTCCGGTGTTGTAAATAGATTCTTGAAAGGCATTACTCACGTTTCCTCCTGTTCCCTTTGTAATGCCTCAGTGATGTGTGCTCCCTTTGAGCCACTCCATAACTGTCCTCTTCGTCTTCTGACTCTCGAAACTGCTTTCATGGTTGCCATCACCTCTGCCAGAAGAGTGAGTGAGCTCCAGGCTCTTTTTTCTAAGCCTCCTTTCCTCTCTGTCCATCCGGACAAGGTTGTTCTGAGGACTCGTCCTTCTTTTCTACCCAAGGTGGTTACTGCCTGTCACATCGGCCAGACCAATACATTGCCCACCTTCTTTCCGCCTCCGCATCCTTCAAAAGAGGAAGAGAGGCTCCACCGCACCGTCTGGACCCAAAACCTGTGCTTTTTTCTTTTACCTAAACTGCACACAACAGTTCCGGGTGGACAACCAACTTTTTGTTAGTTACATAGGTGCTTAGAAGGGACAGGCGGTGCACAAACGGACCATCTCTCGGTGGGTCGTTTTGTGCTTCAAGATGTGTTATTCCTTGGCTAAAAAGGATCCTCTTGAGGGGCTGCGTGCCCAGCCACTCGGGCCACAGAGGCTACTACTGCCTTGGGATGGGGAGTCCCTTTGCAGGACATTTGTCAGGCAGCCACGTGGGCCTCGTTGCACACGTTCGCAAAGCATTACTGCCTAGACAGCCAAGTCCGGAGAGACGGCTTCTTTGGCAGGTCAGTTCTCCAGGACTTTCTGGTGTGATTTTGGTTTGCAGACCCACCACCGGGGTTGGTATTGCTAGGGTATCTATTCTAAGGTAAGGAATCTAACACATCTAACACTAACGTGTTTCTTTCAGATGCACAAGTTACATCCCTTCGGTAATGATATATCTGTAAGAAACATTAGTTAGTGCTAGATTCCTTACCACCCCAAACATCCTCCCTGTTCTGCGAACCGATATCTAGGGTTAAGGACATCCCTTTCAGGGCCTTAGTTTCATGGCACCAGTGTCGGTTTCTTGCATGGCTCTACGTTCCTGGCACAGAAAGCTATGTATAGAACTGACGTCAGTGCGCGAGGGCGGCGTCTAAGTACTCCAGCGACATCATCCCGGCGATCACGACGAACTCAATGTAATCTGACTTTCGCTCCTAATTTACTACAGAAACTACCACCATAAAAATTATGGCTGTTGCACTAAAAATCTTAGACGAGGGAGAAATATTCATATTCATTCATCTAGACCTCTCTGCAGTGTTTGACATGCTAGTCTCCCTACGAATCTCCTTCAGATTCTAAGCTTTAGAACAGAAATAGAAGGAACCATTCCGAGCTGGTTTGAATTCTTTCCTAGGTTGAGCTCCAGTCCATGAAAATTGCGTCTTTTAAATCGCCTCCAGAACATGCGAAGCATGGTGTGCCGCAGTGTTCCAGCCTATCACCTCACCTGTTTAACTTATGTATGGAACTTTTAGCAACAGTTTTTCAAGTAAACACCATTTCTATTTACCAATATGCACCTGTACCTTTGTGTTTCCTAGCTATCAGAGATTTTAGCCCTGACGTCCTTCTTCAGTAATGTAGCGTACTGGATGCGTTCTCTTGCTCTGAAACGGATCTCAAATAGGTCAATTTTTTGCTCATATTTTTGACTGAAATCCCTCCCTAGTCCAAAATTAGTTGGTCACTTTTCATCCTATCGGTATCTTCCGAGCTATGGTTTCTCGTGGAAAGTTTCTGTGCTACATCCTTGTCACTAAGCTCAACCAAAATGACCACATATCTGGAAACTAACTTAAGCAGCATCTTGTTAACTCCAACTACTGAGAAAACTTAAACTATCGTCCCTGTTGACTTCAGATCCACAATGCAAACCCTTTAGCTCAGTCATGTAAATGGGGAAAATACCACTCTAGTTGGCCTTCCAAAATCCTCAACCGCACCCTTTTGAGGGTTACTGCATACTACTGCCTATCTAGTTGCTGGGGGTAAAGAAATCAGATCACATTTCCCTATCCTAAGCACCGTCAATGGCTAACGCTTGAAGCAAGAGTTGATTTTAGTATTCCTCTTATCACTCATGAGGAATCTACACTGCCCTACCTCGGTATCTTAATAATAAACTCAGGAAGTGACCATCTGGTTCTTGAATTACTAAAAACAAAAAACAAAAAAACTGAAGGCAAAACATCAAAGCAAACCCTCTCTTGCTCAGCCTCCATATTGTGCATTTTTAATCGGACTGCATAAGAATGAATCCTAACCTTGTTTCTTTCTGAAAAGACTTAAATACTCATTTCGTCAGAGTTCATCTCCCCCACTGACTCTGATGTTAATTCATCCTGTTCTCTGTATCTTTGCTGGCTCCACAGTTAATTGCTACATGTAGCATTTCCATTTGGCTAGATCTGTGCTATATGACCACTATAAATACATTATTCCTCATTATGTTGTCAAACCTGTGCTGCACTATTAGGACGGTAATGCGGTATGAGGGATCGCCAGTGGTTGAGAATAATTCAAGCATTCCTCTCTTCCTCTTGAAAGTTTTAGGAGCTGGAATAAATACAGAGTATGGCTTTTCATAAGCCCCACAGTGCAGACACAAGTCTGTGACTAGTGCAAATTGTTGTATTAAATCTGTCCTTAGTACATGTGCTTTAGAAGGTGTAATTGTTTCTGAAACAAGCTCCTTTCTGCACCTGTACCCACGTTAAAGATACATCCCAGGTTATCTTAACCTCAAAGTATTGATTGTGGATGTGGGTACTCTCCACATTTGTTTACAATAATCTGTTCTCTCTTGTATGTATGTTAAGAACATTTCCACTGCCCTATATCCTGTGGAGGAAGTTTTCAAACACTTGCACTACCTTCCGTTATGTTTATGATGGATGTCTGCTCTGCCACTCTTTCTATATAAGGTCCAGCCATTCCCTAATCACCTCTCACATATGCCTTGTACACTGCCCAGGAACATCCAGGAATCACCAATATGTAATATGCATGGTATTCTGTCCAGTTATTGACCCGTCCGATCAGCGCTGAATGTGGGAAACAGACATGTGATAGAGGTGGCTGACCCACGTGGTCATCAATGACCCCTGTAACATGTTGATTCCGTCATCTGTGCACTGACCAGAGGCCTCTCTCACATGTCCACTTCTCTCATTCATCAGTGACATCTGTAACATGTCTTGTCTACTGTCTAGGTGGCTCTCCCTTGCACGTCCGTACTACAAGCCAAACTCTGAACACTTACCTCTTTGACATGACTGGGTTAAAGGCCAGTCACAGCCCAGCCATCTCTTTCACAGGTCTTTAGCTCCATCCAATACATAAGCACTGAACAGTCTTCTCTGTACCATGCCTGACCAGCTGTCTATGTACCATCCATCAAATAGCGGCCTGCTTTATTCCATGCAGTGTCTTTTGCCCATGCACAGGCCACTTCCCTTTGTAACATATCTTTCTTGTCACAGAAGCTTTGATGTCACCTCTTTCATTTGTCTGTACTACCGTAGAGGCACTGGCCATTCATTTATGTAACATTAATAGACCCCTGCCCTGGATTGATCAGTCACTTCTCTTACGTGCCTGTATGTCCATCCACTATATTACCGGTTACCAATTGGTCACCTCTGTAACATGTCTGGACTACTATCCATATACTAACAGCACTACCATCCATGAAGTGATCATTCATCTCTTCAACATGTCTTGTCCAATGCCCATGCCATGATTACTTACCTCCATAATATTTTTGCTCTACTGTCCCAAATGTGTGGTGTATGGTTCCCGTTTCGTGCATGGTGCAGTCAGTTATCCTGATGAGCACCCAAAAGTGACGAGTTAATTAGTGTAGAATGTCTGCCTGTGCTGCCAAGAATGTTGTTTGTTGGTCTGATTCAAGCAAGCCTTTTTTTACCCCAGCCCGCTCTCACGCTATCTTTCTCTTGGTAGGTGAAGAAAGGGAAGAAGCAGTTCTACGACAAGCAATCTTTGGACAAGCAGGGATCAATGGTGCAGCTGTGGGACAAGCTGGGAGGTGAACGGCTGGCACAAGACCCTATGAACCTCAGCTTTTCCCGCCTCTTCAGAACCTACTCCTGGTCCTGGAGTGTTTGCCAAGATCTTGTGAAGGACAAGCTTCTGTTGAACAGAGTGGCGGATTCAGTCTGTCACCCAAGGAGCTACTCAGGTGACTTGGTTAAGGGTGCAGTACAGCAACCACTCAGTGACGTCGAACAGGCCTGTGATTACCACTGGGAACAAGATACTCACAAGGACATGGAGGAGTCGAGGAAAAAAGAAGAGAACACACGTGAATATGATGAGGAATGGGGATATCTTATCCATGGGCATGAGGTGGGTTGGGAGCGGATCATGCAGGAGATCAGAGAGGAACTGGAGGAAAGTGCACGGAAATTCAGAGTGCAATGGTCACGCAAATTAAAGGACATCCAGAAGGAACGGGAGCGTGACCTGCATGACATCAAAGAGGAATTGGAGCATGGCACACCTGAAATAAGCAAGGAGCAGGAACATAAAGATGAGATGGAGCAAAGTTCGCATGAATGCAAGGAAGATCTGCAAAGTATCTCCGAAGAGGATAAGAAGGAGCGGGAATCAAGCGCAGGTGAATACTCGGACAAATGGGAAAATAGCACACAGAACGACATAGATGATGACTGGGACAGTATTCACACAGATGAAGAGGAGCCGGAGCTAATTGCTATTGATTATAAGGATGATTGGGAACCGTACTCCCCAGACAACTGGGAGAATTGCACACAAGGCGCAGGCAGTGGGGGTGAGGGTACATGTGGCACAGGAAATAACAAAGAAGCGATGTATCACAGCACATCTAGTTTGAGCAATAACATGGAAACACGGAGGCATGACACGCATGGCGCAGAAAATAACACAAACATATGGATGGGCAACATACAGTGCATGGGCAATTACAAGGAAACATGGGGGCACAAAATACATGGTGCTTTGGGGCATGACACATTTGATGGCCGAAAGACATCAGAGCACAGCACACATCAAGGCAAAGAACACGCCACTCTAAGAACCAGGCATGTGGAGAAACATGGAGCATATGGCAACAAAGATACATGTGAGAGCGTAATGCTGAAGCATGTGGAAGTGAAGGCTAGTTGGGCACCAAGGGAGCCACCCATCACACCTTGACTTTGTTATTACTATCTAGGCTTCTTACCATCATAGTGACTCCAACGTTCAGTCCCTTAGGGAGTGGTAACAAATAAAGCATGAAAATGCAACTATGTTTTGACATGCTTCTGATTGTGAGGCAAAGTCAGTATTTAGCATGCAGACAGAATCCATGTGGTAACATTTTTGGCACATTAGGGTGATATTGCTCTTAGGATGGAGGTGCACTGACAGCTCCAGGCCTTAGTTTCTGTATTATATTACCAAAATACAATGAAGGCCAGGATGCAGGAGTACCGGAAGAACACACCACAGCCTTTGAAGAACAGGAAAACTTAAGTTACAGATATGGTGCACTGATAGACCCCTGCAATGTTACTGGTCCTGGAATATCAGAGGAGAATGCAGGGGAGTATTTGGATGCACTAGTCAAACACTGTTGTCCTTTCAATTTTCAGATACAAGGTGGAGCTGCCAATCAGAGATACAGTGTCATTAGAAACCGCTTTAGCTTACTCCACCTTAGAATACTGGGAGCTGGGGTCAGAATCAGTGTTGTAACCCAATTTGCTGGGGCCACCCCACAAGGTACATGGAGGGCCCCCACTCCGGATTTAATCTGGAGCTCTCTGGTATGAGATCTGTGCTGAGGGGGCCCCCTGCAGCTCGAAGGCCCCCACACACCGCGGGGCTGCGGGGGCCTGTGTTACGCCACTGGTCAGAATGGGAGTACAGTAGAGGAAATCTCTCTCATCTTTAAAAAAACAAATGGCACACAACCTAAAGATAGATATTAAAATTATATCTACTAAAATATTGCAAAATACATCAACACAGTAAAACAAAGTAAAACCTATATTAAAATTCATCTAATTTGATGCAGAAAAAAATATTTATCTTCTTCCACATAATGCAAAAACAAAAAAAAGTAATGCCTATCAAAACCATTTCTAATCAAATCTAAAAAAACAAGCATTTGCAATGCAACAGGTCTCGCATTTACGTGATTTTGAGCTATTGGCATTGTAAATGACAATACCTTTTATTTATGCTTTTGTTTTTGAAACATAAATATAACGCATTGTCATTTACAAAATGCCAATAGCTTAAACTCGCGTAAATGCGAGACCTATTGGATTCCAAATGCTTGGCATACAGGTTAACACCTTCTGGCAAAAGGGTTCTACTCATTAGTACCAGTTTAAAATCGTAATACAGCTTTAAGCTACAGAAAGGGGGCCCACTCAACCATTGCAAATTGGCTTCCAATGCACGGCAACACGTGTTGTCATGTTTTTTACTAACTTTGAGCTAGAAAAAAATCTATTTTTCTTAAAATCTGAAGTTTATGCGCATATTATCCAGTATTGTGGCAAATGTGCAAAATCCATAATTATTCGTGAAACGCCACACCCGCAACATCACATAATTCCAGTGGCACTGATTATTGTATATATTGGCAATTTTTAACACGCTCATTCCGTCCAGGAACAACTGCTTCAAATCAATTATATAACGCAGCTAAAAAGTTTTACTACGTGTCTTTTAATTTTCCTTTACGACCCACGTGGCCCACTGAGACAACAACAAAAATAGCAACAGCAAGTGACTTTTAAATCCGGATTGAAGGCTATAAAAACGAGTGTTTACTGTAAAGGGCGTGACCACAAGACATTTGTTTTAGAAACGGATGATCATCATCTATTTAGTCAGACTACTACAAACAATTCAGAGCCATTTTGGTGAACTAGACATATTAAAATTAATTAAAGAAGCCCGTATTGATTAGTTGAACATGATTTAAAATCTTAGCAAACACTGCACAGTCCGCACTGAGACCCCATCAATGGATGCATGCAACTAGGGGCCAGATGTAGCTAAAATAAATTTACCGATTTTTAATTACCGAATTTTACCGATTCGGTAATTAAAAATCGGTAAATCTAAGGGGTGGATATGTAGGTATTCCAGATGTGCTGGAATACCGATTCGGAAGATTTCGGTATTTACAGATTCGGTAAATACCGAATCGGTAATGCCCATTCATTCCTATGGGCTTTGAAGCCTATAGGAATGAATGGGCATTACCGAATCGGTATTTACCGAATCGGTAAATAAAGGTTTTCACAAGGGTGCAGGGGGTGCCACTTTGACACCCTCTGGCACCCGCAAAACAGGCTCGGGTGCCATGTGGCAGGCATACATGCCCTAAGGGCAGGTCTGCCTGTCACATGGCATAGGTGTGCAGGCACACATGTGCATGCACACCGGAATCGGTATTTTACAATTAAATTGGATTTGATGGTAAAATACCGATTCGGTAATGCCTCTGGGACTCTGAAGAGTCCCACCTACATCTGGGTGCCTCAGAATCGGTAAATTTACCGATTTTTTATTTTACCGAATCGGTAAAATTACCGATTCGGTAATTTTACCGATTCTGTAAAATAATGCCCCCTACATACCTGTCACCCATTTACCGATCGGTAACGGCCGAAAATACCGATTTTCGGCCGTTACTGACCGACCTACATCTGGCCCTAGATATCTTAATTTAACAAGTAGGCAGAGTCAAGAGTACTAGCTAACACTACTATGAACCCGATTAAACCACCACAGGTAAAGACACAACATGCTTAGTAACCACAAGACATTGAAATGCCTCCTTTCTGTCTGAAGCACTGGAGTAAAAGCGCAGCGCCCGGTATGTACGTGGCTAGGAGAGAATCACGTACCATGTAAAAAAATAAGTAGGGAAACACCATTGGTGCAGCGCGAGTCCTCTGAAAACACGCCGGTCTCTGGGAAACGACTCAGCACATGGGTTTCCCAGCAAGAAAGGCATGCTGAAGTGGATGCCTGCTTGTGCCCCAGGGGCGCGCAGAGTGCGTTCTGATAGAGAAGCACTCTAGTCGGTCCCTGCTTGTGCCCCAGGGGGACTGTAAAGTGCATGCAATGCCAAAACAGCATGTGGTCCAAAACGAAACTGAAGCGTGGCTACAATGACTCGAGTGCAGTGCTAAGTGGGACGTGCCCTATCGTTGTCAGTGTAAAAACCAGCAGTGTCTACAGGCCAATTTGAACAGCAGGGGTCCTTGCTTTGTCTGAGGCTGCGAGCCAGAAAAAACAAGCCCGATCCTACTACAAAACAGCCCAAATTACAGTCGACAACGAAAATTGCTAAAAGCCTAAAAAATATAAGCAACGAAAAAGGAGGCATGGTAAAAGATGTACTCCAATACAACTGTGTAATTAGGAAGAGGTGGGAAGGAGAAAAATGTTATTTAAATGTAATCAGCTATGGTGCTGAAACTACACACAGGCAAACAGAAACAGAGCAGGAAACCAAGAAAAAAAGTAGTCCCCCAGAGAACAGATAAAGAACAGTAGTGTGATGAGACAATACCTAGTCCCTGCGGCATGGGAGGAACGGAAGAGAGAGAGGAAGGACAAAGAGGCAGGACTGGCCCCTGGCTAGCAAGGATTTTTAAAGGACACTGAAACAAACAAATCAAAAGCTATGGGATGGCTTTAACCCAACCTAAGAAATTACAATAGGTCTCGAATGCTCGACCTAAAAAGGTAACAAGTGAAACAAGACCTAATTACAAAAAAATGTATTAGCAGAGGACAAAGAAATGTAGCAAGCTGCTGCACATCAAGCAACCGTCCTAGTGAAAGACCACCAGGATCGACGTGATCAGAGAAAAGGAGAAAAACTTTTTCAAATTCCACAAAAGTAAGTGCATTAAAAATAGCTTAGAAAGAATTAACTTAAAACGACTTAAAAAAAAAAGGTATACACTCAAACTATTTTAAAAAAAATATTTATTCAAAAAGCTAAAAGGCCTGGAAAACAACACAAAATGAAACCATCCAAAAAGGCTTCAAGAAAATATATGTGTGTATGTATATGTATGGACACATATTTATTTCAGCAGGCACAGCGTTACCGGTTTCGACCTTTCCAGTCTTAATCATACGCCCCCTTGAGAGAGCAGGTGAGCAAGATCCATTTATTCATTATTTTGCCAAAAAGTGAGGAAGGACTTTCAGGTCATTCACAACGTTCTTTTTTAATAAAGCTGTCTTAGTCTTCCGCTTTATTTCTTATTTACCTTAGCCTCCGGATATTTTTGCAACATTTCTTTATCATTTCACAGCAGATTTTCTTGTAATTAGACTGTGTTTGAATGTCTCTCCTTAGGCTTAGTAGTCAATAATAACCGGACCTCAAGGCCCATCATTCCTCATGTTTGTTCATCCATCCACCCGAGAAGTCACTGCTTTCCATATCTTTACCTTTCACAGTTGATAGCTTGGCTTTTTGAGTCCTTTATTTTGCTTGCGCACATCACTCTCCCAAGTGCCCACAGTTAAACTAAACAGTGGGCGTCCTGCTGATTCTTAGTCCCCCGCTGTCCGATCGTGCAGAACCACATGTCCTGCAAACCTTGGCTGCACAAATGAACGACAATGTGTTCTAGGCCCGTATACCTCCTCAGGGTCAGTGGCAGCGCCTCCCGCATACCTCAGTGGTAATTCAAGGTCCAATCCATCCTCTCGCTTGACGTGTGCAGCCGGCGGGTATTCCCTGTTAAATGCAACCATAACTTTCACCAGAGTTCGACAAAGGGAAACCCAGCCTGTCAGGTTTATATGTGTCTACCTATCTATCTGTCTATCTATATTCACTGGAAAAAACAGGTTAAAGTAATGATAAAGTTATGTGAAAATTTCAGTAAACTAAAAAAATGGAAATTCACCAGTTATAGTTGTCTCAAGTATTTATAACACATGCCCTAAAGTACCTATAACTCTTGCCCCCACCATGCACAGTTTTGGCATGAATTATGTCATTTCAAATGTTGCAGTGATGTTATAGAACATGTCATGAGTAATGTAATATGTGGCGCAATCAGCAGTGCATTATGAGGGGCGACATAGGTAATTTAGGGCACAAGTTTTAATTACTTGAGACAACTATAAAGAATGTAATGGTTGCCGCAACATTGTCTTTCATGTTGTGGCCAGCCAATCAGAGAGCTTCCTCCTGCGGCAAAAAAATCCTCTAGGCCAATCAGAATGCAATTATTTTCTGAAGCTGAGCTTGCAGGTCTGTTGTAAGAGTTCCTCGACCCCAACCTTCTGGTCATACATATACTTTTATACCTTAATTTCTCAAAAACTACTGAACAGATTTACACCAGACCACAGAAAGCACACTTTCTAGAACATGTTCTCGCTTCCCGCCAAATTTGGTGTAATTTTGTTCAGCTGTTTTCTTTTATAACGCGTTCCCAAAAAGTTAATTTTCTCGGTCCCTGCTATATGGATCACCCTGAAACTTTGCATGAAGTGGTTAGGGAAAAATGGGCACTTTATTGAAAAGTTTTGTGAAGATTCATCAAACAACACCAACATTATTAACTAATAAAAAAGGCATTGTAATGGCCCGATGTTTGCCAATAATCAGGACCTGCAAGCTCATTCCTCTTGGGACCGAAAAGATACAATACTCCACAATACTTACCCAAGATAGGAACAATAACAATTTCTGTCACATAGCCCTTGCCGAGAGGACTTGCACACTATAACAATCCTCCTAGCGACGGGCTCTGCGCTTGAGGCAATTGATCGGTCTTCTCCGCTACAGAATCACCTAGGAAGAACTACATTCACCCAACACACACACACAATATCTCTCACAACAAGGCTGGGGGTGAAAGAATTAGAAATTACACTCCCTGGTTAGGAGTAGAACAACTTCCCAATTCACAATTGCCTGCTAGAAGGGAAGCTTACCATCCTTCTGAACATAAGCATTTGGCTAAGAAGAATCCACCCCTCCCGTCCCAGGGAAAACAGACAAATAATTATATGCTCTGGGGTTTTTATTAGTATATGACACACGGCAGGCCAAATTGTACTATATGTAAATATCCTTCTTCGAACTAACACCTAGGCAATTGCTAACCGCAATAAGTAAAACATATATAGAACTTATATGTATAAAAAGTATAGAACCTGAAAACAGAAGAAGATAGTTAGGCAAGATCAGTAGGAATATAGGAATTAGTGGAACACCAAACCAACTGTCTATTCATCCCGCTTCCACTTTGCCAGAGGGGAGCCCCTATCTCCGACCGAATCAGGAGACAGGGCGATACCATTGGCTCCACCGTCACAGCTGCACATCTGCCCTGTGGTGGACTTCCGTCGATCAGAGGCTGAGACACCTCCTTTAGTACCAGTGGAAACGTAAGACGAAGCTCCTGTGAGCCTCGCCCCCTTTCTCCCATCAGATTCCGTACCACTCCGCTCCAAGGCCACAGCTTCAGCTGGCCAGGCCTCTGTTATGGCTTCAGAGCAGAGCGAGTACATTCCTCCGACAAGAACCAGTTCCTACCAGTATACGAAGTGCAGAAAACAAGTGAAAAGCAAAACATGGCTACTCACCCAGAAAGGCTCAGAAGATGGTGACAGTTTAGAAAATTGAGTTGTTCAAGCATAGACCACTATTTCCTTAAATGAGCAGAATTAGTATGCAAGACGGCATAAGAGTATGCCAAAGCCAAATAGCAAGTACTGCCGTTAAGCAAGATAAAGTCGGAAACAGAACAGGACATACTCAAGCCCTACTTTGTAGCTTATTCTTACTAGGCAGGCCTACAAATCACTATATTAGGTCAAAATATACAGAGATGGTGATGGGCAACGGTCATAATCAGGCCTTTCAACCATATAAATGGCACATGCATTACATTCCACCCATGACCATTGTCCAACACCATCGAACATACAGAAACATCAGACAGTACGCAAATCATTAGTAGAATAATATGAAACATAACTGACAGATCTGGTAAAAGAAGTTTCAGGTCAAAACATATTCAAAAGATTAGGTACACATTGAATGCAACAACATATTGCAACTAAAAATAAATAACTACTAGTGCACCAACCAAGATAGAACTAAGTAAACCATGATCAGGTAACCACCCAAAGAGCCAATCCCACCATCCACGATCTAAATTTTGTTGAACTTCAGAAGATAATTAATGTAAAGCCTTAATATGAGACTGGACAGATTTAGAGTGGTCAGAAAGATTAAAACAACATAAACCATCAAAATCAGAACAACCATGATCATGTTTCAATAAAAGGTAATAGATAGCAGCTCTATTCTGCAAAATGGCTCATCGTTCATCACGTGCATCGAGCAAGAATTCTGATAAGGCAAGTGAAGTGTGGTTAATTGACTTAACCATAAGACAAACCAGTCTACTAATATCTCTAGAATTGTAAATTGACAATCCAGGAATCCCTACAATTGAGGCAGCTAAACTAATACATTCAGATTTAGAAAACGAATGCAAATTAGATTTGCAGTGTTCATTCTGGAATAAAGGACCAAGATAAATTTCCACATGAAAAGAGCCATCCGGTTGGCAATAAGACATTTCTATAGTGACTAATAACAAGAATGGTATAATTGCAAAACATAGAGTTATGAAACGATGACACATATTAATTCTACGATCGAGGCACAAAGTCTGTTCATCTTGAGAAAGCGTAGAAGCATTTTCCAGTTTAGTCTGTACACATTTACCAATCAACTGTGGATCGCAAGTGAAATTGTAACAGATGTCACCTTCAGTGACATTGTAAGTATTTATCTCGAACATGCGCAACTCGTTAGAGTCAGTCGTCTCTGGGCAAGATTGGGAAAAATCATAAATGGACAAATGCGATCGGACATCATCAATATCAGTGTTCAGGTCAGTATGAGTAACGTTGAAGAGCTGCAATAAAACAGCAGCAGTAGTCGGCACAGTTACAAAACAAGTGAAAACTATATCAAGAACTCTCCTTATGTTCGTCATGCGAAATAGGAGCCATTTAATATTGTGCGCACAAGAGTCTCGCAGATGTTCAGTTTGTTGGTCAAAAGCGAATACACTCTGCGCTGATGGTCGGTCGCCTCGCCTTGGGATCCCTCCAGCCTTCTCGGCCCCATTCGCACCATGCCGAAAGGAGTCCCGCGGCGACAAGTCCCGCAGCAGCAAGCCATACAATGACCTAAAGAAAAAAGTGAAAACAGGTATTATTCATTCTCGAAGGTAACATCCATCCACTAGGACGCAGTCCCATTTTTCCTTCCCAGGTTTCAAGATCAATATTGTATTATCACTGCCCGTGACGATTACTTCAGCCTGTTCAGGGGGTTGATTGGGTGACTGAACCCACACTCTGGCTAATGGATTTTTATCAGTTCAGCCAAAACCTCCTTCTCCACGTACTGTTAGGAGAGTTGGGGCAGTCCCCTTTCTCACCACACCTCCCAAAACGGGCATTATAACCAACTGGGCAACTCAGTCTCTGGGCTGGAATGTTAAATCCAGCATCAACTAAATTATTTCTCCAATTTTTCTAGGAACCATCAGAAAGTTTTTTCAATTGATCTTTCAAAAGACCATTAATGCGCTCATACCAGCCTGTGGCTTGTGCGTAATAAGGAATATGAAAAAATCCATTCAATATTATGTTGTGCACAATATTCCTGTACCATCCTCCCTTTAAAATGTGAACCATTATCTGATTGAATCTGTAAAGTAATTCCATAGTATAAAATCAACAAATCCAAAGTTTTAAGTGTATTCATCTGGGTAGCACTTTTGTATGGGGATGCAATCAAATATCCGGAATAGGTGTCTACAATTGTACATATATATTGACAACCTCTACACACTGGTAAGGGACCTATGTAATCTATCTGCCAAGTCTGTGCTGGTAACTTACCTCAATTCAACTGACCTCTCACTATCTGCGGTATCACTCGGTGTCGGGAATGTTGGCAAATGGGACACTGCAAAATTACTGTTTTAACCATATCATGGGGAAGGTGTATCCCTCTATCTGCTGCCCACCTGCTTGTGATTTGTTCTCCAAAATGTCCACACTTCTGATGTGCCCACCTCGCCAATCCAACCAGGTCAGAATTCTGCGTTTCCACCTTGGCCTCAGAGATTTGAGCATTTTCGTCTACAATGAGGTTAAACCACCTTTCAAGTGAATCAATTGAACAATGAGCATCAACATGATATACATTGACAGTACTTTGGGGAAGCATATCCCACACTTCTTTCCACAGTTCTTTTCCCCATACTTCCTTGGAATGAATTAACCAATTGTGAGCATGCCACGTGGAAAGCCATGTGGCTAACCCATTTGCAGTAGACCAAGAGTCTATGTAAACGTGACAAATTCCAGGTAACTCTTGTTTCAAAGCTTGGTAGACAGCATAAAGTTCTGCAAACGGACTACTTTTTCCTTCACCGGTTGTGCTCAACAATTTCTGGGTAACAGGGTTATATGACACTGCTTTCCATTGCCTCTTTGCTCCAACATACCTGGCTGAACCATCCGTAAACCACACATGCTTTCTGTCCTCCACGGAAAGATCACTAAATGGTCTCCCCACTTAACAGGAGATTCCTGTGCTATAGGTATGTTGTATTCCATATCTGTCTCCTCTATTGGCGCCTGCGCCACTTGCTCGTGTAACATCGCTCTGCCTTTAGGACCCACCCGAGCCCTATCCTGTATGTACCACTTCCACTTAATCACACTGGCTTCCTGTGCATGTCCGATTCTGTGAGATTTAGGAGAGCTCATAACCCATTGCATTATTGGAATCTCAGGTTTCAAAATAACATCATGTCCCAAAGTCAATTGTTCAGTATCTACTAAAGCCCAATAACATGCAAGCAATTGTTTTTCAAAAGGTGTATAGTGCTCACCAGCATCTGGCAACTTTTTCGTCCAAAACCTTAAGGGTACTTTCGTCGTACCTTCCTTTTGCCATAAACTCCAGTTTGCATATGGACCCTGTACAGTCACATTCAAAACAACATCTTGCACCGGCCTCAAATTCAAAGCATGCTGAATAGCCTCTTTTGCTAACTCAAATGCTGTCTGTTGTGTCTCACCCCACTCAAACGCATTCTTCTTGCGAGTGACTGTACAAAGGGTCCAAAATCTGACATAAATGGGGAATATGTTGTCTCTAGAATCCAAACAAACCAATGAACCTCTGAGTCTCTTTTCTGTTTCGGGCTACTGCAAATTCTTTAATTTTCTGTATAACTTGTGGAACCACTTCTTGGTTTACCTGATGACACTGGATACCCAAACATTTTACACTTTGTGCTGGACTTTGCAATTTGTAAGGATTAATTTCCCATCCTTTGCTTTGCATATGAGTTACAATTTGATCTAACTGAGTTTGGACTTGCTCTTGCGTCTCACCTTAGATCACTATATTGTCAATGTAATGACAAAGCTGTACTCCAGGAATTACCGGGACCTCATCTAAATGCTCTGCCACCAGCTGGTGACATATCGTCTGACTATGTAAATAGCCCTGGGGTAAACTTCAAAATGTCATTTGTCTGCCACGCCATGAAAAACTGAATTGTTCCTGACATTCAGGAGCTATAGGGATTGAAAAGAAAGCATTGGCAATATCGATAGTCGCATACCAAGTTCCTGTATATCTCTGAATTATTTCTATCAAAGTAACAGTGTCAGGGACGGCATCAGTCAACGATGGTGTATGTTTATTCAGTTCGCGATAATCCACCGTCACGCGCCATGAATTGTCACTTTTGAGCACCGGCCATACGGGATTGTTCCAAGCAGTAGTAATTGGAACCACTGCTGCATCCATTAAATCTTGAATTGTGGCACTGATTTCATCATGCCCACCAGGAATTCTGTACTGTTTCATAGAAATCACCTTGGTCGCCTGAGGCACCTTCACAGGAGGAATTTTCAAACGACCTACTCTCACTGCGTTAGCTGATATGTAACGTTTTGTTCCAAACTGATAGTACCTGCCATCTCAACACAAAGTCATTCCTTTCAAAATGTAAATTCCGATAATATATTCAGAAAGGGACACGACTAATACACTTTGGGGCATATGTAAGTAATTTTCATTTTGCGATTCGCAAATTGCGATTTTTAGGGAATCGCAATTAGAGAATCACAAAACAAAATGTAGGTAAGATTAGCAATTTGTATTGCAAATACCACTTATTCCTTATTTGCGAATTGCAAATTGCGATTCGCAAATAAGGAATACCTTCTCATTCATTCCTATGGGCTAGAAGGCCCATGGGAATGAGTGGGAAGACATTCTCAATTTGCGATTCTCAATTAGAGAATAGCAAATTGAGAATGCAATTTCAGGGTTGTAAGGGTGTCAATAGGACACCCTTTTGCACCCACTAAATTGACATGTGTGCACATGTGGCCCACATACATGCCCTAAGGGCATGTATGTGACCCACATGGCACTTTGAAAAATGCCAAAAAGTGCATTTTTCAAAGAAATCGCAAAATACCACCGACCTGAAGTTGGTGGTATTTTGCGATTCCTTAAGCCAAAAGTCGCACAACTTGGGTGCTTCCTACATTGCATTTAAGGAATCGCAATTTGCAATAGCAAAATAAGGAGGGGTGAGGGGTGCACATGGGGGGTACTTATGGTACCCCCCTGCATTGGCGTGCACAAAGCAGCAGGCACTGCGCGGTGCCTGCCGCTTTGTGCATGCAAATGCAATGCATGCATTTTTCACCTTGCGGCGGGTGCAGCTTGAAGCTGCACCGGCCACAATGTTACAGATAGTGGATGTGACTGCCACCCTGGCGGTCACATCCTAATCTGCTTGGAGGGAACGCCGCAGCCTCTGCGGACGTTCCCTCCTCCTCAGGGGTCGCGGACGGACTCAAGTCTGTCCGCGATCCTAATCGGGCCTATAGTTGTTAAAAATATCGATTTTGTTTATAGTGTTTTAAGTGTTAGTATATGTGTTAAAAGTATGTAATATTTTTGTAATGTATGTTTGAATTTTTTTTTAAGCAATGAATTTAATGTTATTTAATTTTTGCGTAACTTAATTCCGTAGTGGGTTGAGAGTCTATAGGGGAATAGGGTGGGAAGTAATTTAAATATAGTAAATTAAATATGAATTTTTAGGAATTATTAATTATTTTTAATTGAATTTTGCATTTTAGTTCTGTAGCTATTGGGTTTTTAGGGGTATAGGGTGGGAAGAAATTTAATTCAATTAAGTAATTCTTTATTTTTATTTATTGGTATTAATAATTAATGTATTGTGAATCAATTATTAATTGGTAATTAATTTGTATTAATTGTAATTAATTTTTTATTAATTGATTAATTGATAATTATATTAATTGTATTAATTTATTATTCTGAGACGGTTGTGTGTTTATAGGGGAATAGGGTGGGAAGTAATTTAATTGCAATGAAGTAATTATTGAAATTTTTACTGTGTATTGATAATTAATTTACTGTAAATTATATATTAATTGGTATTTTGTTTATTACTTATTAATTTATGGTATTGGAAATTAATTTGTTGTAATTATTATTAATAGGTAATTAATTTTTAACAAATTATATTTATTTGTATTTATAATTAATTATTACATATTTTGTCATTAGTAATTCATTTTATTTTATTTTTTATTGGTATTGATAATTAATCAATTTTTTTTCAATATTAAATCATTACTTTCCATACTGTTGCACTCACTGGAGTGGGAATAGTAATTTTTACCCCTATGCTATCCAACACTTTCCCTACTGTTGCACTCTCTGGAGTGTGAATAGTAATTTTTACCCCTACGCTATCCAACACTTTCCCTACTGTTGCGCTCACTGGAGTGGGAATAGTAATTTTTACCCCTACGCTATCCAACACTTTCCTTACTGTTGTACTCTCTGGAGGGGTAATAGTAATTTTTACCCCTACACTATCCAACACTTTCCCTACTGTTGCACTCTCTGGAGTGGGAATGGTACTTTTTCCTCCTACGCTATCCAACACTTTCCCTACTGTTGCACTCTCTAGAGTGGGAATAGTAGTTTTTACCCTCCCGCTATTCAACACTATCCCTACTGTTGCACTCACTGGAGTGGGAATAGTAATTTTTACCCTCCCGCTATCCAACGCTTACTCTACTATTGCACTCACTGGAGTGGGAATAGTAATTTTTACCCTCCCGCTCTCCAACGTTTTCCCTACTGTTGCACTCACTGGAGTGGGAATAGTATTTCTTACCCTCCCGCTATCCAACGCTTTCCCTACTGTTGCACTCACTGGAGTGGGAATAGTACTTTTTACCCTCTCGCTATCCAACGCTTACCCTACTGTTGCACTCAGTGGAGTGGGAATAGTACAGTTTACCCTTCCGCTATCCTAAGCTAAAAATATTGAATATGTTTTAATTTTTTATGCCTTAGCGCTTGGACGCCCATTGGGCAGCAATCGCGCTCTACAAATCACAATACAATACAATACAATACAATATCAAGTTAATATATTTATGTATTAAAAAATAAAAATGTATGTTTCTTTTTTTAAATTACGTTCATTATTTATTATTTTAAGGTTATTTAACTATTTTTAAGAATATTTTACTTAATTATATTTATTATTTCATTAATGTTACATTACTTTTAAGACAAATCAAAAAATTCGATTTTTTAACAAACTATATTATTTACAACAATATTTTGGATTTGATATTTTTGTACTTACCTGTTTGTAGATAGGAATTCGATATTCTGGTAGTCGATATTTTGTCATCGATATTTTCGTAGGTCGATATTTAGCTCCTCGGTATTCTGTTAGTGATTCATTTATTATGCATGAGGATTCTCAATGTCACAGCAGGATTACCAGCTTCTGCATAATAACTCTGTATATGGGTCACCACTATCGTCATCCTTGACCGACATGCCCACAGTACCATCACATATCTAGGTTAAGACCCCTGATGGTACCTTTTGGGTATATAAGTACCATATCTTTGCTGGGTTTGCTGGGGGAGAAAACAACTTCCATGCTGACACAAGGCGCTGAGGTCCCTGCACGCAAACACTCCAGTACACAGTGGTCTGACATCCCTTGCGAGGTGTCCAACTCTAGACCAAGACGGGGTCCTTCGTTCTCTTGCATCAGGTAATTGGGTTGGCTCTTGCCTAGGGGGATTCTTGGCTCTACACCTACATACATGCATGTTACACTTAGGTACAGCTAGTTAGGATTGCATCGTAGGAGTATACATTATTTCTGTCATGTATCCTTATGCCCAATTTTACTCAGCATGTATCCTCAGCTACACATAGAAAAGGTCACATACACAACCAAGTCTGGACCACAAACCTTACAGTGTCTGCTCCTACGATTCTGCCTAGCTTATGGTCTGACCATCACCTTATAAAAGTTTCAGGAACAGTACCTATCAGCAATAAGACTCTCTTGGCTGAGGGGGACGTGATTAGGAATTGGGGCTCCCTCAACAAACAGGAATTCTTCAACTCATTAGCTAGCTCAACCCCTACTTTCGATACGGATGTCGCTCTCCATGAAGCAAATATCTCAGCATGGCTCCTAACAGCCAGTGACATGCATGCCCCGTCCAAAAAACTTAAACAAGACCGTCGCTCTGATGCACACAAAAGTTTCTCTGGAAAACTAAGAGAACAGAAGCTAGCAATTACAACAAAAAGAAAGGAGATGGAGACTAAATTACCCTTCTGAAGCCAATCTCCTCTATTCAGAGGCACAGAAAGAATATTAAAAAGCTATTATTGCAGCAAAAGCTTCCCACTTTTCTACTAGAATATTAAATTCCCGTAATAAATCGAAAGAAATGTTCTCAATTGTGAATGAGCTATCTATCGCCGACAGAGTTTCACCTAAACCTATCCCTACTCAGGATCTTTGCGATACTCTGAATAACCTCTTTTTGGAGAAAATCTCAACGATCAAAGGCAGCATTCCGCACTCTAATCCCAACAAGTCATTATCTGTCACGACGACAAATGCCCTATCACTGAAACACTTTCCAGCCATCAACACTCAGACTCTTCTGGACTTATTGTCTAAAGTAAAATCCGGTTCTCCTCGAGACTGCTGCCCACCGCACATTTTAAAAGAAATGTTCTCCATCTGCTGTGACCCTTCTGAATGAGTCGCTGCTACAGGGCCACGTCCCTAAAGTATTTAAAGATGCTATTGTGGTTCCTCTCCTAAAAAAACCCAGAGCAGACTCACTAAACTCTTCAAATTAATGCCCTATATCCCTGCTCCCTTATTTAGCCAAAATCTCAGAAGCCCACGTGGCTAAATGCTTGTCTAATTTTATGGAACAATCCGGCTACCTCGACCCACATTAGGCAGGATTCCGTCCCGCCCACTCCAAGGAGTCAGTGATACTGGCAGTTCTGGGCGATCTGCGTGGCAAAGCAGACATAGGTATCCCACAGGCCCTGGTGCTCCTGGACCTCTCTGCTGCGTTTGACACGGTCGATCACAGGATACTGAATGACCGTGTCGAGCAGGCTGGCCTCCAGGGCCCAGCCTTTAATTGGATTGAATCCTTCCTAGAGGGCCGCACTCAAGCAGTACGCTTGGCAACCTTCACAGCACCCAAGCTAACTACAACATGTGGGGGTACCGCAGGGCTCCTCGTTATCCCCCCATCTGTTTAACCTGTACCTCCTCCCTCTGATTCAGTCTCTGAAGGAAAGGAATGTAACTACATTCAACTATGTCGACGACCTTCAGCTTAGAGTCACCATTGATAACTCCCATAATTCAGTTACCAACTTTCAGGAAACTATGCTCTACATCCACCACTGGATAAATCGTAATCACCTGAAACTCAACCCAGGTAAGACAAAGCTAACAGGGGGAGCCAGATTTTCTGGCGCCCTCACTACTGGCCAGCGGAACTCGGCCCTCCTCCTAAGCCCTCCACTTCCGTAAAAAAAGCCTCAGGGGGACCATAGATAGCGATCTATCACTGAAATCACAGGTAGGCGCAGTAGTATCAACTTGTTTCTTTCAATTACGTAAGATTCGAAAGATCAGCTATATGCTCACTCATGAAGTGCTGATACAAGTGGTGATAGCTATGGTACTATCACATCTGGACTACGCCAACTCGATTTACCTGGGGATGCCACTCTTCTTGACCAAATGGCTCCAGATGGTGCAGAACCAGGCAGCAAGACTGAACCACCTGCAACCCAGTTGGCAATCCGGTAGACCTCTTTTAAAAAGATTACACTGGCTTCCGCTTCCTCAAAGGACTGCCTTTAAGACAGGCGCCTAGTCTTTAAGTCATTACATGGCCTAAGCCCCAAATTCATCAATAACATGCTATCTAAGTATATCCCTTCCCTTAATCTCCGCTCGAAGCATCTCCAGCTTTCAACTATTCTTGCTTTCAAACGGAAACGGCACGGAGGGTGCTGATTTGCATACTTGGCCCCACAACTGTGGAACTCGTTCCCCCTGGAGATCCGGTCTTGTACGGAACTACTGAGATTTAGAAAGCTGCTCAAATCATTGCTATTTGAGCAAGCACACGACTAATACTCTCTCCCCGGTTCTGACCAGTCCCATGAAACCTCTTGGTGTACCTGCACTTGACAAGTTCCTTATAACATTAGCATAACATTGACATGCCTGCATGTATTCATTGTTTTAGCATTATGGTAGAATTCTACCTTTTCTTTACTCTGTTGGTGCTTATAACCGCATACAAATGTTTCTGTCTAATGCTTGTTGCAGCACACGTATTTTGTACTAGAATGGCACTGGTTCAATAAATGCTTATTGAAAACGCCCCCACCGTTTATTCTGTGAATCTCTCTGAAACTAAGTAAGCACGAGTCACTGTAGGGTTTCCACAATTCCTGAGGGGTCACGCTTGTCATGTTCGATAGGTGGCAGAAACGATTTGCTCCTTTGTAAGAGGGGCTCATAGTGGCACTGTGAGATAGCTGGTCTACAGACTAACATCCTTCGGGGGTGTCTGGAATCAGTCTGGGCATCAATCCCTTAGTTTATGGTGTCTAAATGCGCAGATCCTTTATAGATTGTAGAAACTACACAACAGAGCATAAATCAGCATTGATTTTTTTTTTAAATGACCAGTTTGCAAATGAAAAAAAAAATGCCTTTGCATATATGCCACTTATAGAAGCCACCAAACACTAGGTACTCCCAATAGAGTCACCAATTTACTAGGCAAAAGAACAACAATAGACTATTTAAAGTACACATGGGTTGGATGCCTGCAATACCCAGATTACAGACACCAACCCAAGTTCCAAATTCCCTGGTGGACTGTGTATAATAGGATTTTTCCCAGGAAGCAAACGCAAACGATACAGTCGAACAGTGGCTCAGTTTCTCACAAAAATCTCTTGGAAGTGGCCATCCAACTCGCTACCAATTGATGGAAAAAATAATATAAGGAACAATGTTACCAAGTGCTACACATAACACAATCAGGAACATACCTAAAAGCCAAAGGATTTCAACAAACCTAACAAATGCAGGATATGCCACCTTATGAAGTACTCCTATTCTCAAACAGTCAAGGATTACATTATCTTGAACCAATTACATGTAAATTATTTTAAAAGATGCACAACATATAAACCGATCTACTACACCACAAAACAAAACCTAACACCTGCACGTAATACCTAAACTTCAGTTAAATAATGTTATGAAATAATAAAATATGAATTTATTTGTGATTATTCTGAAAACAAAACAAAAAAACAGGATGCCATCAAAATAACTTAATGTTAATATTTCTTAAAAATGAAAATGTAGAACACAATAAAAAGTATTATTTAAAAAAAGACCTAAATAATTAACATTTTTGGTGCATACATAGCATAACATTAAATAAATTTACCATAAAATTTAGTAAACAGATTTTAAATATACATTACAACTCTATGTAATAGTAAAATACACTGTGCAAATTATTAGAAAAATATAACTATAATTATGAAACATTAATACATAAAAAACATATGTCCTAGCATATATTTAAATCCATTGGAATGAAATGAATATGATTCAGTAGCAGAATTCCTGGACTAGTAATCCACTATCCATATTTTAAAACAATTCACAAAAAAGAATGTAGAATAAAATGAATCCCAGAAATACAACAATCCATAACAAAATAAGTCTTATAGCATGTAATTTGATAACGAAGTGAAGTAAACACTCCAGGAAAACAGCAATGATGAAGGCAATTATTTTTCAAACATTGAAAATAAAAAAATCGAAGTATTTGCCATGTCCTAAAAGAAAAAGTAATCTGGACTCCCACAATCATCTGTCCAGGATCATAGATAACATGTATAAAAAGAAAATGTACGTACCCACACACAAACCACATAAAACCCATATCACAAAATAAAACAAATCTGTAAAACAGTCATAGAAACATATTACACAGTAGTGCCCCTCTCCCACCGGCCTTAAACCATTAAGAGCAGTAAAAAAGATTTCCTCATCTTAACCTTCATGAAGAATTTTACTCTCATCTGTAGTCTGAACATCTGAATGTATTTACAATAAACTGGACATGTAGAATTCTACATGTCCAGTTTATTGTACAGTGTGTGTACTTTGTTTAGTTTGGTGTAAATCTTTTCAGTAAGTTTTGAGATCTTAGCGTTAGAATTAGTTTCCAGGTAGATTTGACAGGGTTAACTATTTTTTAGACCTCTGCTAGTTTGATATTCTGTCACTCACATTTGAAGTTTTGCTCAAATATGAGTGACTGTACAGAAAAGCAGCCATTCTATAGGCAGAAAAAGCTTTCATTTGGGAAAGGGTTCTGATGTAGACATAACTAATAATTTTTTACTCATGCCAACGCAGGTCCAGGGCTGCACACACAGTCAGTCACTCAGATTCACACTCAGAGCTAAACACGGAGGGGCACATGCATCAAGCTCGGCAATTGTGATTCCTTAATAGCGATTATTAAGGAATCTCTATTAAGGAATCACAATTGCCTATGCATGTAGGTTTCGCTAAAATTTTAGCAATTCCTACACAAGATTCGCAATTAAGGAATGGCTTCCCATTAATTCTCTAGGCCTATAGGAATGAATGGGATTGCATGCGCAATTTGGGAGTACCAAATAGGTACTCGCAAATTTCGAATGCAATTTGAAGGGTGCAAGGGGGCCAAAGGGCGACCCTGATGCACCTCCCAAAAAAAAATGTGAGTATGCACTTGTGGGCCTGAGGGCATGTGTGTGCACCACAATGCACTTTGAAAAATGCATTTATTTGCAGTTTTCAAAGGAATTGCAAATTACCATCAACTTGAAGTTGATGGTAATTTGCGATTCAAAATTTCAAAAACGCAATTTGCGAATGCATAATGCATCGCATTTAGGGAATCACAATTTGGGTTTCCCTAAATGCTTTTGTAATTTAGGTAATCACAAAAAATTGCGATTACCTAATTTGCAAATGCATTTTGTTTGATGCATCGCAAATTGCATTTTACCCTTCTCAAACGGGCAGATTCCTATAATCGGCCCGTTTGCGACCGGTAAAATGCTTGATGCATGTCCCCCATAGATCTGAATGGTCCAATGGTGGCAAAGACACTGTGAGCTGGTGGGTGTTTAATGCAGGTCCAGGTTTACTTATACCACCACACACTCAGTTGTGCACTCTGGGCTACACTCGTGATATGAACACCCATGGAGCCCAATGTATAGCTGATGGATGTTTAATTCAGGTCCACATTTATGCAAACCGCCACTCACTCAGATATGCACTTATGGCTTCACCCAAGAATATTGGTGCTTCAATGGAGCCAAAGTACAGTTAGTATGTCCAAGACAGGTTCACTGCCACTCAGATACGCCATCTGAGTTACACTTAGAAAAATACGAACACTCGGATGGAGACAAAGGTACAGGCAGGCAATGGATGTACAACACAGGCCTAGGTTTACACAGGCCTCCATTTATTCAGGTTCACACACAGGCCCACACTCAGTGATATGAATGCTTCGAAAGAGGCAAAGTTACAGTCAGGCGATGGGTGTGCAGCACAAGTATAGGTTTACGCGTACCGCCACTCTTCAAGATACTCACTCAAAGATACCCTCTGAGGTATGAATGCTTTGATGGAGCCAAGGTACAGAGAGGTGGGCAGCATACAATGCAAGTCCAAGTTTACAAATACATCACTCACTCAAATATTCTCTGAGGGTTACATTTAGAACTATGAACAATCAGATGCATCCAAAGGGACAGTAAGACCATGGGTGTCCAGGGCCAGGTTCATGCACTCTCTCTCTTGTTCAGGGATATGAACTCGCTGGTGGAAGCAAAGGTACAATGATGCTCCCAATGCAGGTCCATTTTTTCGCTGAATGCACTCACTAAGATATCCACTCAAGGGTATACTCTGTGATATGAATGCTTTGAAGGATGCAAAGGTAGAGTTAGATGAACTGGTGTCCAATGCAGGTTCAGTTTTACACACACTGTCACTCACTCGGATACACTTATACTCACTGGGGCTATACTTGGGCATATGCTCTGTTGGAGGCAAAGGTGGGTTTCCAACATGGGTCTAGATTTTTGTACACCATTGCTCAGATAAACAATCAGGGCAGTATTCATTGGAAAGGGACTTACAACTCATAAAGTTAAGCGTGAGGAGTCTATGCACTCAGGTCAGAATCTCTGCACTGCAGTTCTCAGTGCGGTGATTCCGCCCCAATTGTTGAGACTCTGCACTTTTAGGAGCCATAAGTCCCATTATGAATCAGGCCCATATGGAGGTGGTGGGCTTCCAAAATAGGTCCAGGTTTACTCAGGCCAACACTTTCTCAGATTCGCATTTAGATGTAACTTTGGGATATAAATGCTCCTATGGAGGCAAAGGTATTGTGTATCCAATGCAGTCCAGATCTATGTACACCACAGCTCACATACGCTCTCTGGGCTTCTATGAAGGCACAGACAGTGTGAGGCAGGGGTGTCCAACAAAGGTCCAGGTTTACCTGCACCAGTACACACACAGATACTTACTCTTTGCTACATTTAGGGATAGGAACGCTTCGATGCAGACAAAGGTACATTGAGATGGAGGAGATCCATGCATAAGTTTACATGCACAGCACTCACTCATAGGCACACTTTGGGTTACATTCAGGTATATGAACACTGTTTAAGTGAGCCAATAAGTGAGGCGGGTATTCCCAGATGTGGGACACGCGCACGCTATATCACGGGAACTAAGCTGTCCTTGGCTTGTGAGCCTATAACTAGGGCAAAACCAGTCGTGGGTTGCTTGTGTTCCGGTTCAGGGAGGACCTGGTTTGGCAATTCGCACTGGATTGTTCCGAATGGAGCACGGTCAAGACTAATTTACATATAGATGGGTCCAAACTGAAGTTGCATGGGGTGCAAAATAACGATGGATTGCGATGCAGGCCCAAGTGATTACCAGTGGCTGAGACTAATTCAAGAATTCCATCAATCACAGTTTTGTGTACTTATTGTGTCGCCATAATTATGCAAAGATACAGAAACAGTGAGACTGTGGGCATCCAACATAAGCCCAAGTCTACGCAACCTGGCACTCATTCAAATATGCACTCAGGACTACACATAGGGGTATGAATGCTCCACTGTAAGCAAAAGTAGAGTGATGTGGCAGGCGTCCAACGCAGATCTAAGTTTGACACACACACCACCACTCACTCAGATATACCCTCAGGGCTCTACCCAGGGATATGAACATCTGGTGCAGGCAAAGTTACTGTGAGGTGGAAGGCCTCCAACATAAACATGTGTACTTAGACCACCACATACTCACTTACACACTCTGCGCTACTCTCAGGGATATCAATACTTTGATGAAAACAAGTGAACTGCAACGTGTGTATGTCTAGCACAGATGTCTAACAAAGGAGGGAGGGAGAGGGAAAGTGGATTCGGTCTCCCCTGAAAATTTACATGAACAAAATGGAATCCAATCGGGTAGTGGTAGTGGTCCCTACAATGGTGGGGAGCACACAGTGTTGTTTTGAATACCCCTCACACACCAACAGGCCCCTTGGTGTCATGCTTCATCATTGGGGTCTTCGCACCCCTCTACGGGATGCGGCGTGCTACGACTCACGACTACGTAGGAGCACTTGAAGTGTACTATGTGTTGGTGTGTGTAGGGAAAATAAGTGTGAGTGGTGAAATGTGATGGTTAAAAGATACCTGCCTCGTAGGATGGAAAATAAAATTTATTAAGCCCTCGGCTTTTTATTGTTAAAAAGGGTGCAGAGTGAGCTTGTTACTGTATATTAAGGTACATCAACCTCAGAAAGTGCGACAGACACGTATTTAAGAGACACAAAAGCAGTACTACAATTACTACAAGACTACCCATTTGACCAGGACTCACAGATGCTGTTGAGCCTGGACATAGAGAGCCTCTACACCAGCCTTCCCCATGATGAATCCCTCCTGATCATCGAGGAGGTTCTACATTCCAACCCATGGAAATATCAGACCCCACGGGGGTGGTGATGGAGTGCATTTCAACAGCACTGACAAAAAACGTTTTTGAATATGAAGGCACCCTGTACTTGCAACAACATGGAACCAGCATGGGGAGTACTTTCGCGCCGAGCCTGGCGGGATTGTATGTGCACCACCTGGAGTCCACCAAGATCCTCCATCCCAACAATCCATTCAGAGGCAAAATCCGCACCTGGCGACGTTACATAGACGACGTCTTGGTCATCTGGGAAGGTGACGGCCAATCAATCATGGATTTGCATCCCGTAGAGGGGTGCAAAGACCCCAATGATGAAGCATGACACCAAGGGGCCTGTTGGTGTGTGAGGGGTATTCAAAACAACACTGTGTGCTCCCCACCATTGTAGGGACCACTACCACTACCTATGTCTAGCACAGGCCAGGTTTATGCACACAGCCACTGGTTCAGATATTCGGACATGGCTGCATTCAGGGATATAAACGCTCTGATCATGAAATCAAAGGTACAGTGAAGTGGTTGGCATCCAACGCAGGCCCAGCTTTACAGATACCAACACTCACTCAGATACACACTCAGGGCTACATGCAGGGATATATAACTTTAGTGGAGCAAAGGGGACAGTGAGGCGGGTGTCTGGAGCAGGTCCATTGTAATGTACACTGACTCTCACTTGAATATGCTATCATAACTACACTCAGTGATATGAACTCTTCAACAGAGGCAAGGGTACAGTGAAACGATTAGTGTCCAACAGGTCCAGGTTATGCACACGTATACAAGTAATCAAAAGAAGAGTGACCATACAGGTAAGGTGTGTAGAGAAGGTGGATGTCGCACGTGAAGACTGAGGCCAGTTGGTAATGATCCGATGGTAGGACCAAATTTCAAGAAAAAATGCACTGTTTTTTCAGGAAACCCTCACTCACCCTAGTGGTGACATGCTTCATCATCGGGTCCACCGGGAGAGATCGAGTACCTCCCCGGTGTGCTGCGACGCCAGGAGACTGCGGAGCAGGTTTTTTGTGAAGATGAAGTGTGAAAAAAAGTTTTAAAGTTTAAAAATGTCAAAGGTTGTACCAAAAAAAACTTTATTCACTGGTCAACCAGACAAATTAAAAGTAAGATATGTGAGGGAAACTAGCCAAATACTTTATACTGGTGTTTACCCTGTAAAAGAGGTCAACATGTTTCTGCCCGTTTATGTGTGTAATTTTACTGGGCTTTCATCAGGACCGGTAAGCGAGTGTGCCAATGACAGGAGGGGCACGCTAAGGCCCGCCCTGCCAATGGTCGTGAAAGTTAAAAATAGCACTATGTGTAAAATTTGTGCAGAAAAGAAAAGAAAACAAACTCATAAGTAGTGGGGTTTTACCTCTTTTGTGAGGAACCTAAGAGTCTGTGGAAAGAAATTTGACAAACAGACAAGTACAAACATAAACACAAGGATATCGAATCATTAGATTGTGCATATGTATAGTGGCCATAAAGAGTGACTTTGTGGCTTGACACGTGCTAGCATACATATCAAGGGCCGTGGCCGGTATGCCTGAGTTGCGTAGTTGTAATCATGCCAAAATCCGAAGTGGAGGGGCCTCAACTAACGCTGATTAGATATGTTCAGCGCAGACTGTTGCATATGTGTGGTATAGCAGCAGTGGCTGAGTGGGTAGACTAGACCAATATAAGTCTGTTCGTGAGGAAGTAAAACAATAACTTACTACCTAAAGTGGGGTGTCCGGGAGTGAACCCCGAAGGAAAAATGCGTTAAAACAGCGTCCTGGTGCAAAGCGCCGTGACACTGCTGGCCGTGGTATGTATATTACCCAAGCACACAACATTCAATACTAAGTTAAGGATAAATGTCCTCACTTGTAAAGAAATAGATCCACGCCCCATAGAACTCAGGAGGGGGGTGGGAGCGACAATGGCACACCCTATAATTAAGGGAAAAAGGGAAACAAATACACACAGAGGAAGATTTTAGAACTGGCAGGGTTCCATTCATACAACTTATCTGGTTCAAAAGGTGTCCTCAAAGTAAGGTCTCTTACGCCCGCAACGCTCAGCACCCGCTCGGCACCTAGCTTCACCCTCGCTGGATCTCGTGGATCCATTGCGAGGGGCGAGCGCGGCGTTTGAAGGGCGTTGGCCGCGAACGGACCAATCAGGAGCCTGGGTTGGAAGAGAGGCTTGGAGCTCAAAGTCGTTTGAGCCAATGTGGGAGAAGGTAGGTGCTCGCGTAGTCTCGCGAGAACATACGAAAGAGAGGCTTGCACTGGAACGCAAGCCTCGAGTCAGGGGAGGGCGGGGTCCGCTTTGATTGCATCGGGCTGTTACCAACGCGATTGGTGGTTCGCGTCTGGGTCGCGAGAGCATACGAAAGCGAGGCTTGCACTGGAACGCAAGCCTCGAGTCAGGGGAGGGCGGAGTCCGCCTTGTTTACACCGGGGTGTTACCAGCGCGATTGGTGGTTCGCGTCTGGGTTAGCTGGGGCCACAAAGGGGCTTGAAAATCAAGCTGTGGAGAAACGCAAATCTGAGTTTCTGCATGGCAAGGATAAAAGTAATAAAAGTCACATGCCCAGCAAAAGTTCCCAAGTGTGTGATGAAGGTTGACTTGGACTGGAATGGTCAAATAGTTTAAGCTGCATGTTGTAGGTAACATGGGTATTAACAGGGGGATGGGTTCAAAGACGAACTAATCAGCGCTGATGTATATAAACCACATGACATGCGTGGTCTAGGTATCTGGATTCATGGAAAGAGGAAATAGTTTTAATATTTGAGGACGCTGGTCCACGGAATTTGGTCATTAAGCCCATTTATATGGGTGCTGAGTCGATAGACCCAGCGCTGCTCTTTCTCGAATAATATATTCTCTCTGTTTTTTGCACAGTTGACTTGTTCGATCACTGTCCAGGTCATGTCATTTGGAGTGTGGTTGGTTAGCAGAAAGTGCTCACTAAGTTTAGTGGTGACTTTTTTGCACCTGATGTTGCTGCGGTGTTCCCCGATGCGTGTCTTGACTTTCCTGGTGGTCATCCCTACGTAACGTTTCCCGCAGGGACATGTGATCAAATAAATTACGTTTGTCGAATTACAGTTTGTGTGGGATTTTTGCGTCCACACTTTTCCTGGTTCCAAGTTGAGTTGCTTAGAATGACTGGTCAGGTGACAGACACTGCAGTCTGTACATGGGAAATGGCCTGTGATTGGGGGAAGGTGCCAAGCGTCAGTGACAGACCTGGTTGTCGTGTTTGTACTGGGGGCTGCTAACGGTCTTGTATGCACTACAGCATCTTTAATACTCCTGCCTTTTTTAAAAGAAAAGAGTGGTTTCTCCCAGTTACTGAAATTACTGCTGACAGTTCTCCAATTTTTGTTGATTGATTTTTTCACTGAGTCTGAGAGGATGCTGTATGTGGTTACACATGTAAGTGGCGTTTCCGTGGTTGTCCTTACGTTATCCTCTAGTAATCCATCACGAGGTTGGTTTCGTGCTCTAGTTTGGCTTTTTTTCAATATTCCTCTGGGATACCCTCTTTGTGTTAGTTTATCTGTTAGTTCCTTGGCCTGTTCTTTGTAGTCGGTTATTTTACTACAATTCCTTCTTAATCGTAGGAATTGGCCATAGGGCAAGTTTTCCCTTAGAGGTCTTGGATGGAAACTCCTAAAATCAAGGAGATTGTTTTTTGCCGTTGGTTTGTGGTGAGTTAAAGTTGTAAAAGTAGTGCCCTCTATTTTGATTACCACATCAAGGAAGACAATCGATTCCCTGCTGAAGTTGCTGGTGAACTTTAGGAAGGGGTCTAAAGTATTGACCCATTCCAGGAACTGTATAAGACTGGCTTCTGTTCCTGTCCATAGTAGGAGGATATCATCAATATACCTCCTCCATAATCCAATGGAGGAGGCATAGGGGTTGGTGGGTGGTAAGATATGTTTAGTTTCGTAGTCATAAACATACAGCCCCGCTACGCTAGGAGCGAAGGTACTCCCCATAGATGTCCCTGTACATTGTAAATACAGTTGGCCTTTGTACTCAAAGTAATTTTCCTTGAGTGCCATCCGTGCACATTTCAAGATAAATTCTTTAGGGGTAGTGTAATCCCAAGTCTCTTTGTTTAGTGCTTCAACCTTGCCCAAAACACATAAAAATGTGGACCCTGGTGACAGTATAAATGATGTAATGAATGTTGTTTTTTATAGTATCACCATGATTCAAAATGCAAATGTAAGGGTTAAGTAATGGTTTGCATCAGACCCATAACTGGCAGATTTCAGTGGATTTATATGTTTGAGCCAGGACCACAACTGTGCATTTCTATGACTATTACTGATTCCAATTTACGCATAAACAAAAGCTCTACACATTAAGGCCTACTGCACTCTCATAACTAACTCTATTTAAAACAATAGTAGAACAATAGTATTCAATATTATTGAAATTTAATAATATTCTTTCATATCAAACAATATTGATAATAAAAAATATAAATATTACATTTAGACTCAAGTAGTTACAATATATTAATAATAAGATGAATTAACTAATTAACATTCAAATTAAACTACTAGCCAAAAAACTAAAAATTGCTAAAATATATCATTAAAAACATTCCCCCATCCTAATCCCCTACAAAACCAACAATCCATCCCAAAAAAAGTTATGAATTGGAAGTGTAAATAAATGTAATTATAATTAAAAACGAACATAATTACAACTAAAAGTACTCCTTATACAGAAACCCATTTTTAGTTCACAAAGTAATTACATTTTGATTACATATCTCAACAAATGTTTGTCTTGTAATACTAATATTTTCATGTGGGTTTATTGTTTTATAATATTTGCCTGCTTAATGTGCCAATACCCAACAGGAATCAAAGTATGAGTGCACATTTATTGGTTAACTAAATGTGGGAATACGTGAGTAAGCACTTTATTTATTCACAAAACACAAAATAAACATGTCAAATTACAGAAAAGATGGTAAAAAAAGAAACTTGGATAAATACAGACTGAAATGTTCCAAACAGAAATCCATGAAAGCAGAAGCCCTATGAATACATAATTTACTAATTTATATAATTCATAATGTGTATATTTAAAAGCACTTTCTATTAATACAAAATATTATGAATAACATTAAAATGAATAATTTCCTTTAAAAATAAATATGAATTAAACATATATAAATAAGTATTTAACAAATGTACATAATTAATAAATTAACCAATTAGAAATTAGAAAAAAGTCAAAAAATATGCTTAATGAACCTCCCACCTTACTCCCATACAAACCCAACAACCTGGAAAAAATAGAAACTACAATACTAAAACGTTTTATAATCATACCATGAACATATTATTACATTTAAAAAGTGCTTCAAATTCAAAACAAACAAAAAATAGATAAAATAGGTGAACACTAACAAAAGACAAGTTATATTATATTCAGCTCTAGTAAGACAATCAAAATGTTTTGCTTTAAAAGTTAAAAAAGCCAGCACTGTTCTTGACATCAAAATAGATTGTACGCAATATTATCACCAAACAATATTCTTGAGTCCATATTAAGATAGAACACCTAGAACACTTTCACACCTGAGTCCTGGGGTTCTGGGAGAGCTGCAGAACAATATTGAGTTGTGAGAAAGGCCCCATAAAGATCACAGCTGTGTCAATCCTAGAGGTAGCTGCAGGTAATTATCGAGGTGACCAAACACTGCTGTCTTAGGAGCTGAATACGAGTCTGGCAGACCATGGACGCAGTGATGGCAGTCTTCGACTGCAATATTATGATTCAGTGGTTTTACCGCTTTCAGACCGCCACTGCGGCCAGGGATCAGAGATGCCTGCGGTGGTGCGGCAGTCTTCAGGCCGCGATATGCTTGCCGTGATCTTGCCTAGCATATTACGAGTTCCCTCTCCGCCACGGTTTTCATGGGGTTCCTCCTCCATGAAAACTGTGGCAGGGAGGAAACAAAGGGGCCCGTACAGACCCCCCTGTTGCCTCCGGGCCATGGGGTGCATGTAGGGGAGTACATGGTGTGCCTCCCCTGTGTGCATGCTCCCTGGTACCTGCACAGCATGGACTACAGCAGTCCATGCCGCAAAGTACTGACTTTGAAGTTCCCATTGTGCTGCCTACTTAATAGGCAGCACCCTGGGAACGCCAAAGAACCACCTGCCAGTCATGAGAAAACTCGTCATCTGGCGGGCAGTTGGCACATGGGTTTGGTAGTGCTGCAGGGGATGATAGTGCTGTGGCACCACCAAACTCGTAATCTAGCCTTTAGACTTCTTGGTCCACCTCAGGTCAGGATTTAAGTGCATCAAATGGAGCTTGGTGAGAATGTGTGCCTCAATTGCAGGAATATCATATAGGGAAAAGTGGAAACTGCACTTCAGGATTGAGGTGCATTTATGCGGCTGTTGTTTGGTCCAGTACCATGTATCCACAAAGCACACACAATAACTGTTTACATTTGTTACCTACAATATTGTACATAAACTTTTAAAATGTAACGTAGGTGGTAAACTGGATATGCTGTGAGCAGGAAGATGTAGCTCAGAAAATTAGAATTTGGGTAGTGATAGGTTCCATGTATCTCAGAACTTGTTCTATTGGCACTATTCACAAACTGCATTTTGTAGTGTGTTAGTACTACTACTAACATACTACAAAATGCTATTAAAAAATCTTAATTTGGAAGTTCAGCCTCTCCTATCTATTTCTGTGCAGAGATTTCCACTCTGATTGTGAAGACTCTGGGCACTTAAGTATGTGTTTTAGTAGTAAACATGGGAGGGACAGAAGGGAGTGGCTGGAAAATGGGGATACATACTACAAAATGGGAGGGGTTAAGGGAGGAATAAGGAGTGGTTTAAGGAGGATGTACACCCACCCACGAAAGGAATACACCCATTCCTAATAACAAACTGCACTAGTGAATGTACTACAGCCTAAAAAAGACCCAAAACAGTTGCAAATATACTCCAAGTCCGAGCTGGAGTACGTCCAGTGCCACAGATTGCCAACCACTGCTACTACAAAACCCTCCAATAGAAAATAATGACTGTGGGGACTTAAAATAAAACCCATTGGAAGTAATGTTAAATTAAATTATTTAAAATATAAAGAAATGTTATTTAACGTTAAAAATATTTAACCAAAAATAAAAAAATTGTTAAAATACTTTTATTCATATACAATTACATGATTTTTTACTTAATTCTGTGCCTCACGTTTTATCATTTTTAATACATATTTTTTTTTAGGCTTGATTGATACATAATTTCAACTTCAAAACAAGAATTTTAATTTGATTTAATATTATGCTGTAACATTTTTTATATTCTAAAATTAAAATACATTTATAATAGTTTTTCACCTTAATATTTTGAATTAGTATTTTTCTATTTATTGTTTAAAGTTGAATAAATTTTACACTTTTTCTTATACTTGACTTTAAATGTAGATCTCTATCCCACTGGTGTAGACCTCCACCTACACGTTAAATGTTTCTAGTTGTCAGAACCCTAACTCCTCGCTTATCTACAATCACGCATTACAAGTCTGAAAAGGGAGGCTCACAACTAGAAAAGGTCTCTTGGTCCACTTTAACGCGACTTCGGCACTCCAAGATGTCCGCCGAGGTTGCATGGTGTTAGCGGTCTAGTGTTTCAAGAAAATCGCTACCGTAGCTCAGGTGAAGCGCGCTCAGACAACAAGCTGCGCACTTCACCGAGGATATCAACCCGAACGGATGTGCAAATCTTGAGAACCGAATTCTAAGAAGAAATTATTCCCTAGAAACATTTTAGTTCCGAGCCAAAGTAATACAAACCTAAGTCTATTAAGTTCGCTTCTCAGTTGCAAATTTATATTGAATTCCTTACCTGAGGAGAAGACAAGAATTCCGCTCAGTTCCAGACAATGCCGAAGTAGGAAGCTTGAGCAGCTGTCTTCGTTTGTGTGACATAGAAAACCGAAGACGAGAAAATAATATAAGTGACTAATTGTAGACACAATAACAATTTAAGGTCTGAGTAATGTTAAGAGAATTGAACTTACCTTAAAGTCAAGTGCGATGTCGATAGAGCTAAAAGAAAGAGAAAGAGATAATTAGTTCTGAGTGAAAACGGAAGACACATTCATAAAGGCATAATTGGGTATCAATATTAAGATTCCAAAAGATAAATAATAAGTAAGTACAACACACTCAAACAATATTAACCCCTTCTATGCTTGTGACGGAACCATTCCGTCATCAGTCACGGTTGGGCTGTGCTGATGACGGAATGGTTCCGTCACGACCACACCCATTTCAATGAGGGGCAGCACAGGAGGGGAATTCCATTAGCAGCGAAGGTGTTAAGGAGTTAGGAAATAATACAGACAATAACGGTCTTTATTTAATTAGCAAGAATAAACTAAAAGCGGAGAGAAGGAGTAGCAGCATATATAAAATCCCAAAGCCAACTACGCAGAGGAGAAGCGAGTTCCTGAAGAGTTATAGGTGGGTCAGTGAGCATAAGTAGTAGTAAGAGTAGAGATAGAGTAGAATAGAGTAGGTGGATACTAATCATATTTATTCCCTTCAGGTTCCAGTATAATACGGTCTGCAGGTCGGACACAGAGAAGGAACCAACAGGAACAGTCTCTTCTCTTCTCTCTCATTTGTTATTTTATCCACATCCCCCTTCACTCCAGGATAACGATTTAGACACTCGTTTGAAATCGAGGTCTGGTTGTTGTTCAGGGGTGATTGGGGAATAAGCATCTCTGTTCCTGTGCAGTCTAGAACTAAAGAGTTTTCTCAGGATCTGACACTAGTGTTAACTTTAAACTGTTAAAATAGTTTACATATTCATAAAAGTAATTTCAATATATTAAATTGAGTAAAAAGTATGTTTTAAGATTTATTTTAAACAATCCCACCCAAGGTAAAATGCCTGTATTAAATCATATGTATTAAAATTACAAAGCATGATGTAGAGCATTAAATTAAATGCAATTTTTTTCCTAAAAAATTGTTACATTTATTCTTAGATTAAAAAGGTTATTAAAATATTTCATCATCAAAGAATATTTATTTGTTAGGTATATGTATATTTTAAGCAATCAATTTTATTTATATTTATTTTACCAAAAATAAAAATATTAAACATTGTCCTGCCCAAAGTGATAGACTCTTATTTCAACTTATTTCACTTCGCTGCTAGCTTATTTTTCCTATTTTTTGTGTGCTTTTAACCTCTTTCCAGTTAGTGGTAGAAATGGGCATGAAACCAATACCTATACATTTCTGAAAAGTAGAAAAAAATTCTAAATTCAGCAGGCAGTCATTTGTGTAGAACCTTTAGGGTTGCCCCATAGAAAGCAACAGTTGAAATGTAAAACATTTTGAAATTGAGTTGAAAAAATCAGCCATTTGTGCCTACGTGTTCACCTTTAACTTTCTCTAACTATGGCAGATTTTTTAAAGCAATATACCGTTACATCCGCTGGACCCTTGTGATGTGGGGATATATAGAACTTGTAGGTTCACCCAGAACCCGAGGTACCCAGAGCCAATAACTGAGATTTGCCTTGAAATAGTTTTTCATTGTGCACCGGATATACAGCAATTCATGTGGTAAAATAAGTATCAAGGAAACCTATTTATTTTTCTGAAATGGGAACAACATATGGAGTTTTGAAGCAGTGGTTATTTGCACATCTGCGAATTTGTGGGTACACATACTAGCATGTGAATTAGAGGACACTTTTCAAAATTATGTTTTTTTTGCACACTGTCTTACATTTGGAAGGCAGAAATGCATAGGAAGTCAATTGGTAATAACAATTGTTCTACTATTCTTTATTCCCCTAAGTCTTCTGATAAAAATGGTACCTCACTTGTGTGGGGAGGCCTAGTGCCCGCAACAGGAAAGGGCCCAAAATGTAACCTGGATACATCATATTTTTCCAGTGAAAACTGACCCTTTTTTTGCAATGTGCCTAGCTGTGGATTTTGCACCTAGGGAAACCTAGCAAACCTATACATTTTTGTAAACTAAAGGATTAGGAACATCTAGGATGGGGTGCCCTCTGTGGCTCTAATGGGATTCTGGTAAGAAAACGTTGGAGGCTCCACAGAAGCCACACCTCCCTGGACTCCCCTGCGTGCCTAGTTTTCAGAAATGTCTGAGTTTGGTAGGTTTACCCAAAAGGCCGCCGATCCCGGTACCGAAAACGCAGGTTCCCTCCTTGCAAAACTAGATCGTATTGTGATAGATAAATTTGATGCCTCCACAATACGTTTTGGGACCCTCCCTGTCATGGGTACTTGACTGAGATAGCATTTTTATCCAGAGGCCTGGGGTGGTAGGATATTCGTGTCGGCCAGGTGATCTCACAACTTTCCCAAACAGAAATGTGAGGAAAATTTGATTTTCTAAGCTAAATTTGAGATTTGCAGTGAATTCTGGAGAGGAAAACGTTATCGGATCCACTCAAGCCACATTTCCTTGAACGTCCTAGTTTTCAGAACTGTCTGGGTTCGGTAGGTTTCTCTAGATAGCCGCCGAGCCAGCCACCAAAAACGCAGGTGACCCCCTAGCAAAACCATGTTGTTTTGTGATTATTTGAATATTTGTGATTATTTTTCTGTTTCCACAAAACGTTTTGGGCCCTTCCCTGTCACAGATACTTGGCCCACCCACACAAGTGAGGTAGCATTTTTATTGGGAGACCTGGGGGAACGCTTGGTGCTAAGAAATGTGAGTTGGCCCAGTTATCCCACAACTGTGCCACACAGAAATGTGAGGAAAATGTGATTTGTTTAACTAAATTTGAGGTTTGCAAGGGATTGTGAGTAGGAAAACATTCCGGATTCATGCAAGCCACACCTATCTGAACTCCCTTGGGTGTATAGTTTCCAGAACTGTCTCGGTTCGGTAGGTTTCCATAGATGGCCACCGCCCCCGGGACCAAAAATGCTGTTGACCCTCTTGCAAAACCAGGTCGTTTTGTGATATATCATTTTGTTGTCTCCACAATACGTTTTGGGCTCTTTCCTGTCGCAGGTACTTGGTCCATCCACATAAGTGAGGCAGCATTATCAATTAGACCTGGGTGACCACTGGATGGTAGGAAATTTGTGGTTTCTTTCTGATTCTGAAAGATTATGGCACAGGAATGCAAGGAAAATGTGTGACTTTAGTCCCATTTTAAAGTGTGCAGGATATTGTGGGTAAAACATGTGTTGGGATCCACGAGACAGACACTACTGTGTACTCCTCTGGTGCTTAGATTATGAAAATATCTAGAGTTGGTAGATTTTCCCTAGAGACAATGTACACCTTGACAGAGAAAGACAAATATTACTTCACAACTATCTACTCCTCAAGTACACACACATACTGGTTGAATTTGGCAGGAGGGTGAGTGATGGCTCAAAATATAAAATTGTATTAATGAGAGATTTCACAAAAATGAAATGCACTGTTAATAATTGAAAGGTCAAACACTGAACAAGTGACCCTTTAAGGTCCCAATCGCTTTACAGTCCATTTACACGCCATTGATACGTGACACACACAAGACCATTGACGCCGCCATCTGCGGGCCCAGCACATTACAACACTCGCATCAACAGACAGCGCCATTCAAGGGACCATCACTTTCATACAACCACATGCCTGACACTGTAACCACACTGGCTGACAGAGTGGGTGGACTGGTATTTGGTTAGCAGTGTGTGTGGTGACCAGCAGCAAGTCGTTCAAGCCACACTGCCAGTCAAGCACCAGTCATGCATACCGCCACCCAAGCACCAGTTCACGCATACCGGAACCCAAGCACCAGTTCACGCACACCGCCAGCCAAGCCCCAGTCTACACACACCGCCGACCAAGTGCCAGCCCACACACACAGACAGACATCGCCAACCAAGTGCGGTTCCATGCCCACTGCCAGCCAAGCCCCAGGCCACGCCAACCGCTAGCTAAGCACCAGTCCAAGCACACCGCCAGCTATGCCCCAGTCCACACACACTGCCAGCCAAGCACCAGTCCACACCCATTGCCAACCAATTCCAGGTTCATGCACACCTCCAGCCAGGCCCAAGGCCTCGCACACCGCTAGCCAAGCGCCAGTCCACGCACACCAACAGCCAAGCACCAGTCCACGCACACCACCCTCACATATTTGTTTTACAAACAAGAAAACACAGATCAATTGTAAGTAGATTCAAAACTACAAACACAAAAGCTCTAACTATATACATCGCACTAATGCCAACCTTGAAACTGAATAAAAAATATAAAACAATAAAGACACGGTTGCTCCCAAAAGCTCTTTTGTGTGTGGTATATTCTAAAACAAGCAGGCACACACAGCAGAGGTTTAGAAGGACACTCTGGCAGTACATAAGAGTCTTCTTCCGTGCACCTCTTTGCATACAGACTCTACGTCTCCTATTGGGAAAGTCTTTTTGGGCATGGGAGTAATATGATCTGCAAAGTGGTGATCTTTAAATCCAGCCACATCCTCCAACCCTCCAACTCTAGGAAAACTTGCCTGTTCCACTACAATAAGGCTGTCTATCACAGACTCCTGCAACTTAACAAATGTCATCTTTGTTTCTGGAGAACAAACCTTAAATACTAAAAAAAGCATTAAAGGTTACTAAGTGGAAAGATGGATAGCCAACTTCTTTAACCAAATGTAAGCCTTATGAAGAGCAGTGTAATGTTTTAATCTCTGGTCTACTCTATCAACACCACCCATGTGCCTATTATAGGCTGAAATGCACACAAGTTTGTGCACTTCAGCAATCTGACCTCAAACAGTCACAGGTGAAGTACTGTCATCATGGATGGCAGTCAGCATGTAGAAGTCTCTCCTGTCTGCAAACTTCATAGCTAGAAGTTGATCGCAAAGCACTGCACTGTCCCTGCTCACATTTTGACAAACACGTCCTTTTTGGTAACCTTTACAGTTAGAGCGGATTGTGCTCAACCAAATCCCTTGATCCCTTGCACACCACTGTAGAACTTATCTACATATAAACAGTGACCTTTGTTAAACAGTCCTCTACCAAGTTCCCACACAATTTTCTCACTAACTTCAAAAGTGGACAGACAACCAGGGGGGGTCAATCCAGGAATCCCTACCGGAATACACCCTTGAATTATAGACGTATCTAGTCTTGCTCTCGACAGCATATACATCTTAATTCCATAAAGTACCCCCTTGCTAGGAATGTCCTGCCCAAAATACTAATGGCCTTTGAACAAGACCAAAGGCTCATCCACAGCTATTTCTTTTCCTGGCGCATATATCTTTGAAAACCAATTTACAAAGTGATCAAGGACAGACTGAATCTTAAAAAGACAGTCACAATCAGGGTGATCTTGTGGCAATTCTAAACCATTTTCACCAAATGCAGCATCCAAAGTAGAAGCAAATACTAGTCCTGTAGACTAATACGAAGACATCGGCAATCCCAACATAAAAGTTAAACACAAGAACCTCTTCAACTCATACAGATGTGTGGGAGTCCATTGAGCAGTTCTAGAGTGGCAGACTAAGCAGGTATTTATAAACTATGGAGCTGATCATACTGGCTTTGTTCCAGTAGACAAGCCACAGCTAAATTAATTGTATCTTGAATGTTTGCTTTATATCAAAAGGCTAAAAGACCATTGCCTAGAAAGTGTAATACCCATTCTACTCAGAGGAAACCACGTAGTTCATGAGAAATGTCCCCATACCAGGCATTTACAGGATGAGGACCCTGTGCATACATTTGGCACATATGTTATTGATTCTGACTCAAAAAAAGATATCCAAGTAGATGAAGCTTTCCTGAGTAACTTGTTCTGTATTTGGAATTTTATGCCAGAGCCTTTGTATCCGTCCTGTAGGTCAGAGTGTTATTTAACTCACTCCTTTATTCTACTGTTTATGGATATCAGAGACAATCCCATGACAGAGAAGGAAAAGGTACATGTAGCGGAGAGCTCTGCCGGAGCCCAACGGACCACATTCTTCTGCCAGGCGGAAAATTAAGAGACGGATGTCACCTTCCACAATATGGCTATATGCCGTTTTGCAAGGACAAATACCAAACCCTAAAAGCACATCAATTGCGTTGTATTGTTGGTTTTCACCCCCGTATTAATGAGACAGCGAGTTGGGTCACATGTTAGGATGGAATGCGCAAAAGCAGAGATACAAGAGGTCATATGAAGGTGATATGTCCTAGCTTGACGACACCTGTGCCATTGTGCGTTGGCGCCAGGATTCATCTTGCCTATTATATCCGGGGTAAGATACTTATGATGCAGATGATTACATTGCGTGAAGCGGATCTGAGCGTTCCACAAAATTAAATTAAGGGAGCCAAGACTTCTGCCAAGCAGAATCAGTCAACTCTATGGCCAACTTGTCTACCCACCAATCTCTGAGGGCTTAGGAGCAAAAATCAAAAGAATCTTGATTCAGTGTTTAATATAAAGCTGAGATCGCTCACAGCGAGTTTATGGTAGTCAATATCAGTTCTAGTGGACCATCCGTCTGTGTTAAAGCTCTCCTTGTCCCACATTATTCCTTGTGGAAAGCTGAACATTAAAGAAACTGCCCCGGGCTTAGACTGCCACTCTCCATTAAATCCTCAAATGTACATAGTTTACCCTCCACCATCACATCACACCATTTCATATAGCCTGCTGCCATCCGTTCATCCACTGAGTAAAGAGCTTGTTAAGACCTGCAGAGTGGTGGTTCCCATAGGGGTAAACTTGGTGCATACTTTAATCCTCTGCTTCCATTATTTAAATACTTCCTCCAGTACTATGCTGCTACGTTTACCTAGATATTGGGGAGCACGCAATGGTAAGGAAATGCCAAAAATCACCCAAGTAAAGAGCGTCCCCTAGATCCAGACCCAGAGTTGGCCTTTCTGGGCAAGAAACCACATGGAGCAATCATAGTGGCTATTGGACCTGGGCACCAGCATAATAAAACTCATAATTGGGAGCGTCCAATCCTCTCAAAAGCATTTCAAGCTTAACCCTATGTCTTTGAGGGCCCCAGATTAGCGAGGCAAGCAATTGTCTCAGGTCCTGGAAAAAAGGTTTCTTCAATATCACGGGCAATGCCGCAAAACAAAAGAGTAATAACAACTTTGCTATGGATATCCGACCCATGGGTGAGAGCGGTAATTGCATCCATAAGGCTAGCAATTCATGAATCGATGTGAGCGCCTTACATCTAACAGGTCTGTCCCCAAATGGTAGATTTGGAACCCTAGATATTTAAAGGTATCATAAGCCTGTAGCAGAGTGAGTGTACCTCCAGATTACGCATGTGTGCCGGTGTCTGCAACAGTGGGAAAAGGCGCGACTTCCCCCAGTTAATCTGAAGCCCTGATACCCGACCAAAATACTCTAGTACCGACATAGCTACTGGTAAAAGCAATGGATCTTCCTTCAAATAAATCAAGGTATCATCGGCATACATAGAAACAATTTGAGTATGGTTGGCTGTCTGGTATCCCCTTGCAGTCACATGTTCCCGGAGCAAACACACTAAAGGCCTCATGGCCAGGGCGAATAGCAAAGGAGACAGGGGCACCCCTGTCTGGTCAGGCTTTCAATAGGGAAACAGTCCGAAGTTATATCACCAGTGCACACTCTGACCAGGGAGGTAGCATATAAAACCCATATCCATGTGCAGAACTCTGGGCCGAAACCCAGTTTCCACAGAATGCCCTGTAAATAGGTCCAACCCAGGGTGGTAAACATCTTCTCTATATCTAAAGAAGCCACCCAACCCTTAGTGCCCAAATGTGTGATCTGGCCTGGAATAAATCCTTTTTGGTCAGGAAGGATCACCGAATGCCCCATCAGATCAGTGTATTTGCCAAGAATTTCCCCAAAACTTTTTAATCAAGATTGAGAAGGGATAGTGGACAATAAGATGGTCCCTCCCAGGCTTTGGGATTATTGTGATCAGGGCTACACGTATGCTGTATGGAAGGCTACCTCGGCAACCACAGCACCAAAAGGGCGTGATCGAAAAGCATAAAATTCAATGGGTAGTCCATCAGTGCCTGGTGCTCTACCTGTTTATTGGCTAACGAGATTTCCTCTAGTGTTAATGGAGCATCCAACTCCCGTATCAGTAGGGGATTGAGGAGAGGAATCCCCAGGTGCTGTAAATAGGAAAGACCCGCCTCAACAGTCACATCAGTAGGGGCCTATATAGCCCCCATGTAATAAAGCTAGAAGTCTTTATTGATAGCTAACTGGGAATTCACTGTGTAGCCAGCATATGAGTAAATCCCTCCCACCGTGGTACAAGGACAATTCGGACCACTGGCTTTGGCCCTTAATTCATGATGTCGCTTAATGCGCTCTTTAAAATCAAAGGTGGCCAATCTTCCAGATAGAGCCCTATAATCCATTCTAATGTCCGCTTGTGTTGAGTATGTGGCCAGGTCAGATGCTATATCTATTTCCGCTGATCTCAATCTACCCTCCAGATCCAGCATTTACCCCTGAAGGGTCAGCTTTATAACAAATTGTGTCATCATGAATGCACCCCTGAACACTGCCTTGAAAGCTTACCACTCATTAGAAGCAGATCCCTCTTTTTCTGTAAAGTACCTTTCAATTTGTACCCCAATGGCAGTCTGAAATGTGTTATGATCTAGGGCCTGGGGTTGCAGGCGCCATGTCGGAATGGACAGATGTGGTCTGTCCCACTGAAAGGACACTAATAATAGACGCGCTTACACCTTCCATAAATCAGATCTATTCTAGTATGAAGAGCATAAAACACAGAGCAATGGAAATATATCCGTTTAAGAGGGTATAATGTGCATCCTACATCTAAACCCTGTGCATTCTGGGACCATTGCTGCAGGTGTTTGGAAATGGTATGGATCTGTGCACCCGGAAGAGGAGGAGTGGACCTATCAAGTTGCACATCTGGGACACAGTTAAAGTTCCCGTACCAGAACGTGGGGCAATGCACTGAATGGAGGAGTGCTGGTGACAGTGGCCAGAAAAATGGACTGATCCTCATTAGGGGCATAAAGCACCACCAGGGTCGAGTTCTCCATCCAATGTGCCCTCTGCAATCACATATCTACCTTCAGGGTCAATTGTGGTATGGTCCGGCACAAACGGAACTCCCGGAACAACTCACAGGAGGACCCCCCTGGCATAAGCTGAATCAGTGATACCTAGTACAAAGCCACGGCAGCTCTTGTGCAATTTTGGGAGCTCCCCTGCAGGGGAACACTAGACCATGAACTTCCTGGGAATGCATGCATACATGATCTCAACTCAAAGTGAGCCTGGCAGTGAGCTGTGCGTCTTCATTGGCCTTTCCCATCCTTGTTGCCGTTCATGCCTGTTTTGTGCCCCACGATGCTGTTTTCTCCCTTTAGATTTCTGCGTTCCTTCTTTAGTACCCTCCTTAACATTGCCCTCTTGGCTGTCTGTCTGTTAACCCCCTTTCTTGTAGAGTCTTATTCGTATGTGTCCAGCGGTGCCCCTGGAGCTTCATCTGGATTACTGGTCGGCTCTGAATCCATCATTGCATCATCCGCTGCTGGAACTGGCAAGCCCTGCTTCAGTTGTTATGTGTATGTTATATGCAGCTGGTATCTGTACTTACAGCTGGTCATACCTACCCAAGATCTATACCGGCAGCAGTCTTTCAACAGTGCCCTGACAGACTCAGCATAGGCTGTTTGGACAAAATCATTTTTAACTCTGGCTGTGAGTTACTGCATTGCAAGGTGCTAGAGGACAGTGCTATGTGATAAAAAAAAAGCTTGACTCAGCATCTAGCACTGGAAAGCCTTGTACTACACGCCTCCATGGGATAAATCAAAACCCACTTCTTTTCCTACCTCTCCACCTGTCAAAGTTAAAAAGACTCAATGGTGTGGGCAAGCTCTGCTAGTTTGGTCTTGCACTCTCCCAATGCCGTTTGGCTCTTGTGCCATTAAACACACTTCCTTTGGGACATCGCACGCAAGGTGCTGCAGGCTTTGCCATAGGGCATGTGCGGCACCTTTGCTCAGATCTTACATGAAGGTCAGGATGCTGCTTAGCATGACCTACATTCTGGACTGGACACTGCTATCAGCTGTTAAATGAGGTCCAGTGTCACTATTAGGTGGCATGCATTGATGCATTCTACTAGATTCTTAAGGAAAGGCCAGGCTTCCCTAATGGATATGTCATTTGATTGAGCTATCCTGTTTGGTGAGAAGGCGGATGCAGCCTTAGAGAAATGTAAAGAATGCAGTAAAATGACCTGTAGTCCCTTCGGAAATACAGGAGTTCAAAGGATACTCATGTATGACCAGTGACATTCCTGACAGCCTAAATAGTAACCCAGTAAGACTTTTTATGGTAGCCGGGCTAGAGTAGTTTCAAAAGGAAGAGGCCCACTATACCAGCAGCACTCCTTGTACTCTTCTTCACTAGGCACTGTTGCCAATCCTTTTTAGTTTGCCCTCCAGTCTAATGTTGAGACTAGTGAATGGCAGAATCCATCCTAACCGGCCCACTGTTGTTTCATCACACCATATGCGTGGAACTGTTAAATTATTCAAGTTGGTTACGCCCTCCATAATTGGATGTGCCTTCCAGCATCCCCCCAGTTTACTATCAGGTGTCTGAGAATCATGCCTTATAAATTTGTCAAAGAAAGAGACGATGTGTTTTGCCAGAGTAGCAATCAGACTAGTACTCAAGGCTCTGAAGTATCTGGGGTGTTACTGCCCGTACATTCTGGTTCCCTTGATGCGCAGGGTACTATCCTGATTCTAGACCCCAGACTCCTTGCTCAAAAAGAGAACTACGAAATAAAGGCACTTGCTAAGGTTTTCAGGCCTTGGAGGCAGAGGAATGGATTGTGTTCCTGGACCTACATGATACATACTTTCATGTGACTGTTTTGCAGCCCCTCTCTGTTTTGTGGGTGGGTTTGTGGTTGGGTCAGCCCCTTGAGTCATTAAGAAGGGCATGGCTGTGGTTGTAGCAATTCTCCACAGGTCAGAGGTACATGTATTCCCATAGCCGCTGACTTGCTGCTGAATGTGGGCTGGTACAGCTAGTCTGTCCACTCGGACTCTCCATTAGTGATAAATGCATCATCTCTGAGCTGGGGATTTCAGCTGGTTGAGGTGAAGATCAGAGGTCTGTGGTTTCAAATGGTGCAATTACAAGGTCTGCTGAAGGTGGGGCTAAATACACAAACCTCCCCAACAAGCCCTTCAGTCAGCTATACATTCATATTTATCCCATATGAACATAGCATGTGGACTTCATTCTGATGCAATGAAAAATCAATTAATATTATCTTCAGTAGTTGACCACAACACTTCTACAATATTTTTTTTTAAACCTTTATTGTGCAGATAGTAGCATACAAATACGGGCCTACAACCAATTAGGCCGGCCACGAAGCAATCTGAAAAGCACGTAAATCAATAAAGAAGTTTCACAGCAGTCCTCCAGTATATTGCGGACTAGTAGTTCAATCGTAGAGGAGCTGAGTGTGACCGCCGGACGTAGGATCAAAGAAGGTTAATTTTTATAATAGAAATTATAGCAGGATCAGTTGCAGTTTAATCATCTGAGTGCCCATAGCGGCCACGAATCAAACAGCAAAACATTAAGGCATCAATAAAAACGGTTATCAGCAATAGTCTACAGCAATCAGAGAATAGATGCCATTTATCAAATCAGTACCCATCGTAGCCCGCCACGTGCACACAGACCACCAAATTATTATACTTATACCTAACTGAGTAACCAGAACGGCAAAAGGAGATACAGTCATTCTTTTCTGCAATACTTTTAATTAAATACTTTTAAATTCTGCAAATTAACATCCCCTGTGTGCAGTGACAGCTGCTAACAAAACAAAGTGGTGGAGCAGTTTGTGGGGGATAATATATTAAAAAAAAGACTTACCTGCCGCTGCTGCCGCCAGAGTCCAGATTCTTCCAGGATTGTGCGCACTGCACAGACCACCAGACTCCCCATCCAGTCCAGATGCTGCTCTCATGCTATTACCCAGCCCTAGACTTCGGCCACTCGGCTCAGCCAGGACAAAATTAATTGATAAATAGTTTTATTAGCATTTTACTTTGTATCTCCTGGTTCTGAGCAGTGGGGTGATGCTCCACCACAACGTAGGTCCCGCACCTGCCTGGGCACCAATGCATTTTGTGAATTTCAGTTAAAAGCATGTAAAAACGTTGTCACACCATATTTATTGTGTACTAAATGACTAAAGCTAAATATAACGCACAGCTCAGAGGATCCCATTTTTGTTTTGTGTTTAAGACTTAGGTGGCAATGTCCTTATGCTATCTTACTGAGGGTATGGGACCTTTTGTCATGTTTTACCTTGTTTGTTAAGCCCTCCCTACGGAGGGCTCTATATCCCATGGAGTATGAATGTCCACACTTCTTTTTTAAAGTACTACTCCGTAATTGATGTTTACAGGGTGCATTACAAATTTTGGGGTGGGTACTGAAAATCTTAGGTCGTCCTCATGACTGTAAGTTAAAGATCATCCACCCTATTCCAATAAATACACTGAAAATGGCTATATACATATTTGCAGACAGTGTAATTAAATTGTTGTGTGAAAATCTTTAATGTGCTTGGGAATATTGGTTTCTGTTATAGACTACAAAATAGGGTTAAGTAAGAAGCCCATTGATGTTATTTTTTTGTGACACAATAACTGGCATGGAACCTTAGAGAGCTCACCTTCACTGATCAAACTAACTGGGACACTTCTCCTATGAATCTGAAAATGATGTTAACAATGGAGCCTCTGTGTCATGAGTGGGACCAAAGATGAAATGAAGGGTCACTGTGTTTTCAGGATACCCGCAGACTGAGAAAAAAAGTAGAGTTCCTCAGCTCAACTGATAGGACAGTAAAAAAGAGGAGAACAGTGGACATCATAGCTTGGGACCCTTGTAGAGAGTGACCAAGCATGCTGTTGACCAAATCTCTAGCACTAGCAGCTCCATAATTTTCCATGGCCATCCACCCAAAAATGTCCTCAACAAGATCATTAGTTCAGGCATAATAACCAACTCACCCTATAATGAGGATTCTCCTCATCTATCCTATCAACATCAACTTGGTCTTTTTTCCTATTTGACTTCTCTCCGAGGTGAGTAGTCTGCAGATATCATTGAATATTGACATCCAATGTCAAAACCTGTCTGATTCTCGTGTCTAAGATCTGGCAGTACATATGAAGTCTGTTGGCATAAACGTTCTAGTAAATGTTACAATTCAATTTAAGTAGGATAATAGGCCTCTACAAATTCTCCCTGGAGAGACCTTTCTCTGGTTTAAGTATGATCAGGATGTCAGCTACTGTCATTGAGGGCTTTGCTCCTGTTGCATCCACAAATGTGTGGAAATCAAGAGAGGGGCTATCTTGGTAAATAAATACTTTGTAAAATTCCCTAAAGAAGCCATTTGGGTGCATGGTATTATATGATTTACCCACATTCATGGTTCCCCATATCCCTGATTACTTTGTAAGGTCATCTGTAATGATTCTTGGTTGGCATTCTATTATTTAAAGTGATGTTGGCCAATAAGGTGTTCTCTGGCAGCTACATTTCAGATAAGCATTTGTAATGCAATCGGTCCTGCCTTTGGGACCTTATATGTATTGAGCTATGCAGCACATTAGCCTGGGTGCTGAAATATCTACTGCTCTTTAACATGGAGGGAATGTAAGCACCAAACTACATGACATGCCCGGTATGGGAACATATGGAGAGAAATATTGCCTTTCAGAATGAAATGGTATAGTTCAAAGCATTTAGCCCTATTCACAGAACCAAGTTAAGACAAAATCCTAAACTTACTACCATTTTGGCATTCATAGAAGGCACTTACTCATTTTGGTATTCACAGAAGGCACTTACTCGTTTCAGTATTCACAGAAGTTAGGAGTCCTAACTTTAGGACTCCTAAATGCCTTCTGTGAATACTGAAAGCCTTAAAGTTAGGATTTTTCTCAGTTTAGGAGTAGTAAAGTTAGGACTCCTAACTTTAGGACTCCTAAACTGCGAAAAATCCTACCTTTCAGACTTTCGGTATTCACAGAAGGCATTTAGGAGTCCTAAAGTTAGGAGTCCTAACGTTACTACTCCTACACTGAGAAAAATCCTAACTTTAAGAATTTCGGTATTCACAGTAAGCATATCTGTGGGGAGCATTACAACGCAATCCCAATGATCTTTGATAGAGTGGTAATCACAGCGGCCCAGTATTCCGACACCCGCATACAGGTCCAAGCTAGATGCCAGAAATCTCCCCCAAAACCCCGCATTGCTTACACGCATCTGTGTCCCAAAGCCCATATTCAAAAAGTTTATACAGAGTGTAGTAACCCTGGTGCAAATATTTAAAGTGTATAATACGCAAATTTCCATTAGAGGTGAGGGCCCTAGTAAGTTGGCAGCAGACTTCCCAGTCTTTCTACGTGAGTGGTGGGTCGAGATACTCATTCCAGGTGCTAAGGCTCTTTCCTGCTGCATGAGAGGGGCTTGTCTTCCTGAGCAGCGCGATACAGTTTAGTAATTAGCTTGTGTTGGGTAGGGGCCATGATAAGTGTGCTCTGTCGGGAATGTGGGGTAGTGAAACTGCAACGCCTTTTTTAGTCTATGCATGTAAAACATAAAGAGCGGTGTCTTATTCTGAATATAGTCCATGTCAGTGGTAGTCATAAAAGTAACAACCATAAATAGATCTTGCTGCTTATTTATGCCTACTTGCGTGAGAGTATTTAGGGCTCCCTGCTCATGTGTAACGGATATGCTTGAATGGTAAGACACCGGTAGTAGCAGGGAATATAATGGTAATTTTCCTGCCACTCGACCCAACGCCTGACAAGCGTCAATCATAGAGTTAATAGTGTTGAATGTATTGCGAGGTGTAGGCCTATGATTATGTGTTAATAAGAAGCTCAATGGGATGGGGTGTGCATCCCAGTGTTCCACAGCCACATGAGGGAAAAATGCATGTGGGCCGAACCAGAAGTGTGCATATTGTGCATTTGCACAAAGATAATAAAGATAAAAACTAGGTACATTGAAACCTCCGTGTTTGTAATCCAGTGTGAGAGTACTCCACCTCACCCGCGCCTGTCGGCCCCCCCAGACGAGGCGAAGCAGCAGAGTGCGCAGATTTAAAAAAAATTGTTGCATGAGTTGAAGCGGTATGTTACTGAAAAATATAAAAATTTGGGTAACACCACCATTTTGAGCAATGCAATACAGTCTGCAAGCGAAAGGGTGAGTTTTACCCATCTATCTACTTGTTGTACCAGCATCGCAGTGGCAGTCCCATAATTCTCGCTGATAACAACCTCCGGATTACAGTGGATCCATACACCCAAATATTTGACCAAATCCGTGGTCCACATGAGGGGAAATTCAAGTTTATGAGGGACGGTGCGCTACGTCAACGGCATCACCACGGACTTGGACCAGTTAAGGTGGAAGTCAGAAAAATTGGTGAAGTGGAAATACTCCCGCAGAACTGGTGCTAAGTAAGGGCGAGGATCTCTTATAAAAGCAGCAAAGCACCTGCGTAAAGAGAGATAATGACAGGCCGATGTAAAAAATTGAGAGTTGCAAACTTATGAGATTGTCTAATAAGGCAGGCTAGAGGTTCCAGTGTCAGGGCAAATAACATCGGTGATAGCGGGCAACCCTGCCGAGTGCCCCTGGTGATTTGTATCAGGTCAGATGTGTAGCCCTCCACCTGCATATGCGTTGTTGGCCCAGCATACAGAAGGCACACCCAGTTAATAAAGAGAGGTAAAAAACCAATCCGCTGCAATACATAAAAAAGATAGCCCCATTCTATAGAATCAAATGCCTTTGCTGTGTCGAGCATGATCGCCACCGCCGGCAATTCAGGATTGAGAGTGTGGAGCATAGCGAACAACGTATGTAAATTATGGAAGGTAGAGAGCTCTGTTATAAAGCCAAATTGGTCATGCAAGACCAACTGTGGCATGAGCGGCTGAAGGCGAGTAGCCAGAATCTTTGCCAAGATTTTTACATCTATATTAATGAGTGACAGAGGCCTGTAAGATTCACAACTAGTGGAGGATTTATCTTTCTTGATTAGTGCCTCGCGGAGCAAACGGCGGTAGTCTGCCTAAATCATACGCTTCAGCATACATTTGTAATAAATAAGGGGTGAGTTCTTCAGCATAAGCCTTGTAAAATTCACATGGGAAGCCGTCAGGGACTGACGCTTTCTTATTAGGTGATGCTTTTATCACCATTCAAATATTTTCCACCGTGATCGGTTGATTGAGGTATTCCCTCTGACCATCTGTCAGCCATGTGATGGCTATCTGTGAGAGATATTCATCAAGATCGGCAATGTCAGTCTCACCTTGAGAGGTGTACAATTTCGCAAGAAATTGCCAAAATTGATTTGCTATGTCTGTAATACTGTAATGATCTTGGCCCGCCTCATCTGTGACTTTAGTAATTATCTCTCTTTCCAGGCGGTGTTTAATCTCATTTGCTAAACGATTTCCCAGCCTGCCACCTTCTCCATAGGTGCGTGCTCTATGTCGTTCAGAAATATACCTCATCTCTTCCTCCGTCAAGGCCGCATGTTTAAGAACAACCTATTTGAGTGAAGCTAGTTTTTTTTAGAGTAGTCTCGAGTTTAGACAACTCTCCTCTCAGATCCTTCAATATACCGGATGTCGTGCTGATACAGGTGCCCCAAATAGTGGCTTTAAACCCCTCCCAAAGCACCCCAGCTCTTTCCACAGACACCTTGTTCTGTTCAAAGTATTGTGTTATGGCCTCTCGGATCATCTCAATGGAAACCGAGTCCAACAGCGCATCAGGCCTAAAGCGCCAGGTGAAGGCCATAGGGACAGCTTGAGGGACAGAAAGAACGAGGCGGACAGAACAGTGATCTGAGAGTGTACATGGTAGCCCGACTACGTCCAAAACCCAGCCCGCTGCCTTCTCACTCATTAACCAGGAATCGAGACGGGACCCGCTGCCATGTATGGTGGAAATGTGTGTGCCCTCCAGAGTGTCAGGATGTCTATGGCGACATATTTCTAGCAATCCCAAGTCTGCCATTCCATCCTTGATCGCTCGCACTGCCCCAGGAGAGTGACCCTCCCTGCCGCTAGATTTATTCTTAGTGGGATCCAAGTGTGTATTAAGGTCCCCTTCCCAGAGAATGATAGCATCTGGGAGTGCACGGAGAACAGCAAAAATGCGCTCATACAGTATAGGTTCATCAATGTTAGGACCATAGGTATTGACAATAGTAACAAGCGTGCCCATCAGTATTGGCATGAGTTTGGATGGCATTGAATGGGAGACTTTTTTTGACAAGGGTGAGGACGCCACAACTGTAGGATGAATATGAAGAAGCAAGACGATATCCAGCCCAGCGACACCCCACTAGCCTATCCGTGGTTTGTGTCAGATGTATTTCCTGTATAAGGGCAATGCCAATACCATGGCAATCCAAGTGCGCCACAACTTGACAAGTCTTTTTTGGTGAATTTTGCCCCCGTACATTTCATGTTAAACAGAAAAAGGACATCACATTACTATGGACAATCACAGCAAATTATATCAAACAGACAGCCCAATGTATCAAAAAGCCTATCCTCACACGGAAGCAAGTACTGCTGTGGTTGTTTAAAAGTGCATACATGGCGCTTGTTAGATGTGGGGGTCTCTAGTTGGCAGAGGTAGATACATTTGACAAATAGGGACCATTGCATCTAGTCAGGGTAAGGGAGTACACTCCTAAAATAACCCCTGCTCACCCCCTAGGTAGCTTGGTAGCTTGGCACGAGCAGACAGCCTTATCTCAGAGGCAGTGATGCGGCGCATCTGACGCGACGTCGATCCTCTTTTCCGGTGATGCGATGACAGCGGCTGCGGCAGCAACATGCTTCTTCTTCGTGAGTCACGATTCCAAGTTGATGAAAGTACACACAAAGTTCCTATCTCCTTTCTTTGGCAGTTAGGCAACCACTGCAGGCCAATCCCCCAAGCAGCACTTCAGCTTAGGGTTAGTCTCTCCTCAGTCTCTCTGGTTCCTCTTCTCAGCAAAGGTTTCTTCTTGTTTTTCAAAGTGATCTAATTCTCTGGGGTCTGGGTCCCCCTTTTTATACACAGTTTCTCTTTGTTCTCTGAAGGCAGAGAGGCCTTTGCCTAGTCCAAACCAGTTCTGGTCAGTCCTGGAGCACTCTGTTTACATGTCTCCTCCTTTCCTTTCACAGTGCAGGGCAGAGACATCAGAATCACCACAGGATGTGGAGCCAGCATTGTGGCGGGAAGGCACAGCCCTAGGTCCCAGGTGCAACTCCTTCCACCCACCTACATGCAGATCTCTCTATTCATCCCTGTGCTGAATCACCCTGTCTCCTGGAATCCCCCAACCCCTATCACTCAAACTCCAGACACGGAATACACAACATAGCAGAGGCAGGCTTGGATGGGTAGACAAGAAAATACCTACTTTCTAAAAGTGGTATTTTCAAACACAGAATGTTAAAACAAACTTCACTAAAAGATGTATTTTATCATTCTGAGTTCAGGCATACTAAACTCGAATTTCTACCTGGTTCCCTGAGTCAGTTAGGATTATAAGATGTCATAATCAAACTGCCCATTCTGGCCTAGGGTAAAAGGTAGCCTTGCAATAGTGAAAAACGAAAATGGCTGTAATTCACTATTAGGACATGCCACACACATCAGGGCTTGTCCTACCTTTTACCTACAATGCACACTGCCCTTAGCCCTACCATAGGGGTGACTAATATGCAGAAAAGGGAAGGTTTAGGGACTGGCAAGTGGGTGTACTTGCCCAGTCAACATGACAACACCAGACTGCACACAGGCTCTGCAATGGCAAACCTTAGACACACTTTTACAGGCTGCTTCTGTGGGTGGAACAACCAGTGCGGCAAGTAAGCATGGGCGAATTTTGCGAATTCACAAATTTGCGGATTTGCGGATTTGCGATCCACAAAATTCGCTAATTTGCGGATTTTTTTGGGGGGCATGTTCGCGGGGCAATTTGCGTGTTCGCGGGGCACTTTGCGTGTTCGCGGGCGCTTTGCGTGTTCGCGGGTTTTTTTTTGCGAGATCGCTCGTTGGTGTGCCCTTCTGCCCTCCGCCCCACTCGTTTTTGTGCCATTCTGCCCTCTACCCCACGCGTTTTTGTGCCCTTCTGCCCTCTGCCCCACTCGTTTTTGTGCCATTCTGCCCTCTGCCCCACTCGTTTTTGTGCCCTTCTGCCCTCTGCCACACTCGTCTTTGTGCCCTTCTGCCCTCTGCCCCTCTTCTGTTTTATTTTAGAATGGCGCCGGCAAGCTGCCAGCGCCATTCTAAAATAGTTACTAAGTTAGCTTCATCAGGAAGCACTAATAGATAAAATAAAGTAGGTGCTCGAATTCAGTTAAACTCGAGCACCTACTTCTATTAGTGCTTCCTGTTGAAGCTAACTTAGTAACTATTTTAGAATGGCGCTGGCAGCTTGCCGGCGCCATTCTATAATAGTTACAAGCTTGAAGCTTGAACTTTTGCCCCCCGGATCCGTTCCGCTCGCAGATTCGCGGATTTTCGGCAAATTCGTGGGAGTTCGGGAATTGCGAATTTGCCGAAAATCTGCAAAATCCGTGAGCGGAACGGATTTTGCGCCCATGCTTAGCTGCAAGCCCACCAGCAGCATTAGGATTTACCAGCCCTTGGAACTCCTGGTGCACTGTACTAGGGTCTGAAAGGTAAACCAAATCAGCCAACCATGGAGTCATTAATCCATACATCAATTTACAATAGGGAGAGCATATGCACTTTAGCACTGATCAGCAGTGGAAAAGTGCCCAGTCATAAAACCAACAAGAACAGGTCAGACAAAAAACAGGAGGAAGGCAAAAAGTTCAGGGATAATCCTGCAAAAAGGGCCAAGTCCAACACCACTGTCAGAGAATTTAAAAACAAAGTCAGTGACATTAACAATCCCTAAGATATCCCCCCCACCCACTTTAGCGGCCCTACCATGCCAAAGTCTTCCCAAACTCCCAGGAACAATTTCCAAGCGTAATACCAAGGGGGAAACCATTTGCTGGGATCACCCATAAGGGAGGCGCCTGAGCACTGTAACCCTCCCAGTGGAAACAGGAGGTGGCCAAGCCATAATTATAACACCTGCTCTCTTACTGTTACATCACCTAGCAATAAACAGAACTATCAGTGCAGAGCAAATATTTCCACCAAACATCAGTTATAACATTGTAAAAGTACATGTCACTTATCAACAACACTGATGTTAAAGGCCATTGTGGCAGTGCGGTTAATGGACGACAATTTAGCTTAGCAATAAAGCAATAAACAGAATCAAGACATTACATGTGGGCAGTGAACCTTATCACTCATCCGTTAGTTAACACTGACTATTGTTATGTGTTACTACTAAACAGGCAGTCACAAGTGTAGTTACCTTGCAGGCACTAGGGCCATGATTTGAATGATGCAGCAGGTGCAGTGACACAGGGGGCAAGAGCTTTAGGAAACCCACTGAACACTGATTATCGCTAACTTTTACTACTAAACAACCAGTCAGGAATGCTTTTTTGGTTCTTTTGTAACATTGCACCCAAAGTAACGCATAGCCTAAATGATCTCTGTAATAAAAGCTGTAACCTATTTAACTTTTCTGTCTACCTACAACTTATGTTACATTGAGTGCATTTATATAGGACATTTTCACAGTTTTTTTATGGTCCTTAAATACTTCTGAACCTAGACATACTTTTGTCTTGGCAAGGGCATTCTTATTCTGTAACAATAGCACTTCAGCTGTTGTAAACACTATATAAACATTTATAACTTATATTGCATTCCATACCAAGCATTGGCAAAGCCAATAGGTCTTGCTTATGGGAGATATGTTGGCTTTGTCAATTTGTTTAGCCATATTATACAGAAGCTCTAGCTTCATGCAGCAGAACTGAAAATAATTTTAAAAGCCCTATAAGGCGGACAATGCTGGCTGTGTCATACAACTTTTTTGCATTCATTTCACTCATTTGCAATATAGCTAAACATGTCTTGATCATGGCTTTTGAGTGTCAGGCCTCTATACTGGCAAGCGGTATATCTCTCCATCTGTTTCTTCCCCCAGTCTGTCTCTAGAAGTATTCCTATTTCAGCTTTCTCCAATTCCTTCCAGGAATGTCATGTAAACCTCTTTACTAATTTACTGTGAAGTTCAGCCCATTCACAGTAAGTATATAGACTCACGGATATGGCATACACCTCCACCAGGTGTACTAATAATGTACAACACTAAAACACCAGCAAGATAGAACTACCCTTAACTACACAACCCAAAATAATGTATATAGCAACATAAAAGTCCTGTATAAAGACCCTGACGTCTGAAATTTAGTATGTGGCCATCAACTATATCGAGCCGCTGGCCACCTAAATATGACAGAAATTCAGTAGTGTTTTGAAAAAAATAATAAGCTGTCATTGCAGCTAGAGTGGAATAAGCCAGGTCCTGCATTGAGTCTTTTGTCACTTTGAAAAGTGGCCAGGCTCAACTTCAAGGCTTTGGGATTAATGACTCGGGAATAATTGTCTGCGTTAATCTCCTCGGACCTAACCTTTGCACTCCAGTGTTTCACCTTCCTTCAGTCCAGTTTTTGCCAAATTAAAGTGCGATGTATTCTTACCCACTCCTGCTTTATTGTTGATTTCCAACAGCTTTCTTCCCCTCTACCACCACCCAGCTTCCTATCTGATCGACATCTGTCTGAAAAGTTGTCAGTGCACTCGGTTTTTGTTTGAAATGCGGCTTTCATTCTTTCGAGAGTCTTGAAAGCAGTCTCTGCATCTCCCCTACTGTACTAAGACGCACATCCTTCAACATTAGGAAGTAGGTGACACAGGTGATAAGATACGTACTAGGTTAACAATATAACTCGTCAAGAGGCAGCTAACCATTGCAGTTTATATAACATTTGTAATGTAATTTTCTAGACAGATGTGGGAGGGGGGAGAGAGGAAGAGGTGCTCATTGCTGGAGTTGTGCACTAGCATGGGCCCTTGTCATCCCTCTTGGGCGGGTCCCCTCTGCCAGGTCTCCTCTCAGTGCGGGGTCAGACATCTCTGGTTTTGGATACTTTGAGTGTCAGACAGTGAAGTGTGACTCATCCGCTTCTCTGGCTTTTGGAGCCTTTCTTCTTCTTCAAGGTTGCTGGTAGGTTAAGGGATCCAGCGGGCTCCCTGAAGAACTGGCTGTCATGGCAGGAGTTTCCTTCCTCATTCAGCATGGTCCAGGAGTGAGCAGCATCAGCAGGGCCTTCGGGCCCACACCATTTTTTCTCAGATCTCAGGAAAATACTGGCCTCATGGCCAATGGCGTTGTGTGCCTTTACTCTGGAAATGGCTCAGACATCACCATCCACTTCTCACTCTGAGATGGGTTCTCAGCCCACTACAAACACGGTGCCATAGCCAAAGGCTATCCAGCCGGTCCACCCAGGAATGCTGCCTCACTGTCCCATGACAACGCAGCCCTAGGATGGGCACAGGTCCTTTTACAGCTTCCCTTCCCCACAAGCAGCACAGCCAGACCGGCTCCATTGATCCAACATTTCGAGGCTGCTCTCTCCAGATTCGCATACATCACCAGAGGTTTTGAAATTGAGAAATGAAAAATACTCCCCACTTGAGACGATATGGGTGCCGCTGGGTATGTGGCGAATCATCTGATACTGGCCATTTCAAAGAAGGGATGCAGGAATTGTTCCTGTTCCCCCAAGGAAAGTTTCCTTCCTTCTCCTTGCTCCGTTCTACTTTTCTTTCCTTCTTTCAATGTTTCTTTTGATCCTTCTAACCCTCTTTGTCTCTTGCTTTCTTTTCCTTCCATCTTCTTTGTTTCTTTGCATTCTTTCCTTCCTTCTTTTGTGCGGTCGGTCCATTTGCCTGTCTCCAAGATGTTGTTTCTCACTGTAATCATGTTGAGTTTCTGTGTAACCCTTAGTCCCCACCAGACAACTCTGCCATCGTATCTTCTGTTCTTTGATTATGATGTATTACCTTCGGCTTCTGACTTGCACCTTAAAGTAAATGAGAGCCATACATACAATGTAATCTGTCCAGTGACACCCCCGATCAAGCTGGTCACGCCGAGTCTGCTGCACGAAAGCACCTCTGAAAAAACTTCCAGGAAGCCAGGCAGACAGCAGCTGCTCAGAGGACTAAGAGCCTGATGTAGGATTTTACCTTTCCTGTGCCTATGGAAAAACGTGTTAGGACGTATGGGTCTAGGTGTCCCGTGTGTCGACCTCTATTAAACTTGAGGAGCTACAGAAATCCTTTGCACCTTTATTGGTGTCAGATCTAAAATTAATAAATCATTAAGGAGTATTATTGCCGCTAATAAGGAACCATTCATCTTCAGATGGCAGCTGACACTTGCTTTAGGTGCAGTTGCAGGTCAGTGATATGAAAGTTGGAGAGTGGAATGCTACCCTCAGCCATCCTTCAATCCATTCTCAGTGACAGTCTGTGTGATCTCAAACCCTCCATCCTAATCTAGATATTAACTAATATTAGGAAGCTGGAAGTAATATCCAGCTGAATGACTTTTCCTTTGAGTGTTTAGCGTCAGGGGCGGCCTTAGGCATGTGCAAGCTGTGTACCTGCACAGGGCCACCAAACCCCAGGGGCCACCACGTCAATATATATCCTTAATATAATAATCATCTGAGGATGGATACATATTTGCGTAGCGGCCTCTGGCTCTGTTCCCCTTCCAAACACCCTGACCCCCCCATCTTCATTGGCCTCTGCACTCCGCCCCGCCCGGACCCCCTCTTCCGGGGCTCCCCACCTACGCTCCCTGCCCAGGGCCGCCATGAGACCAGAGCCGCCCCTGTGGGCGTTTCTATAAAATACAGATCAATAATCATTTTAACACATCGATTTGTAGCATTTTGCTTCAATAGAAAGAGATCTATAATATGCCTGTGGTTGAGACATCTGCATGAAATCTTGACTTGACCTCTTGAATTAAGTTATTAGAAGTTATATTCAGAAGTGCTTTTGCATGAAACTGTGATCACTTTATTAAGCACTGATTCAAGTTGTGCACTTCCTACCTTTTAGAAGTAGTCAGACAGAATATTTGCTCAAAGACGAGCGTTTAAAGGTCACCACTGACAAACCATTCAATCCTGTGGCCTTCACTAGTTTTACTCCATCAATCAGGCACTATGCGAGAGTTGTGATTTATGGCTATATGTCCTCTGATATATACGGATTAAAGTCACCCCGACTATATGTACTAAAGATGTTGTAAGCATCCAAGGAATTCTTCTACTGTATAGAGCCTTCACAAGGCCATCTTTGACAGGAGCCATAACAATCGTTGTCTGCTGCTAGTGTTCTCCTCGTACTGTTGTGCAAATATTGGTAGGAATACTGAGGAGGCGAGGCGAGGCGAGGCGTGGCGTCTACCAGTTATGGTAAATCTGGAAATGCGCCAAAATCCATGGGTGGATGCATGGGACACCCACGCTCAACCCATGGAACGCCTCCTTGGAACAGAGTAAGGCAGTGCAGTGATTTGCGCTGCATTGTGCTAGTCTCGATTATCAAGCCACACAAAGCGTCTTTGGGTAGCTTGATAAATCTAAGAGCTGCGTCCCTCTTGCGCCCATTGCATGGTGCAAGTCTTTAATAAATATGCCCTTCAGAATGTAGATTTACACCTGTATAGATACACGTACATGCACTGGCAGATTTATCACTTTTTGCAATTTAGCACCTGTAAATCTGTGATGGGTGCTCCGTTTTCCTTCATATCCTGGAAAAAACGTTACTCCATCAAGTGCCTCCAGTAACTTTTCGACCATATCCAGTGTGGGAAGTACTTGTGATGGACAAATTCTAAGAAATCCATTTCCGACTGTCAGGGATCCCTTAGTGAATTCTTGGCAGATGTAAATTGAGGTATCTGAGTCCATAAAAATATGTTTACAGCCAAAAGTACCTTTATGAATAAGGACTTCTGCCTCTTGTAAACATGTTTCTCTTTTGTGCCCGAAAACCAAAAAAAGGAATACAACATATTATGGCTCTATATCAAATTATTCCACGTGGATCAGCAGGAGTGACCAAGTAAGATCTTCAGCCAGGAAACGTTTTCCCTGCTGCTCCTCCCAAAAGAGCCAATAATATTACTGACATAGAGAATCACAGAATGATTACAAAGGAATGCCTTTTGTTGACCTTCTTTCCAGTTGGTTCGTTATAGGCACTATTCACTCTTTTATCCAGTAGATGGCAGGCTTGCTTCACTATAAAACCTTGTAAGAAGTTGCCTATTTAAATAAAACGGGACTTATTATCAAACCCCATTTTGTAGAGGTGAGGGACCGCATCCAGACCGGTCAGGTCAACCCAAGCATTGACGTTCCGTCTCTGAAAACAAAACCAAGTACACCATGTTCTGTGGCGTTAAAGAAATCATATTCCCAGGCCGTTGTTTATTACTCATTTTAAACACAAAGTTGAACTTCTCAACATAGCATTAAAAGAGCAACGAAGGTGAAAATAATTATAGTATTTAGACTGCAATAGCATTGCAAGAAACCAATACATTGAAGCCTACTTCACATCAGAAGAGTCATGCTTGACTACCCCTCAGGCCCCATTCCTTGTGGCATCACCTGTATCCCATTGTCCTGAACCAAGGGGAAATACCCCTTTTGAGTTCCATTCGTTGTCCATACAAGGTGGATCCACATGTCCCCTCAGTATAGAGGAAACCTGGGCCAGCATCAAGCTGGACCCCAGAAGCATAATTCACCATGCCAGGGTCATCCAAAAAGGTATCCCCGTGGCCACCATTCGAGGATGGGCTCGACCATACCTGGACCTCCCAACCCTTCGAACACCCATGGGGCAGCGTAAGGTAAGACTATGGACACTTACGGTAGCAGATGCCACTATCTTTTCTCTGAAGTTTGTGTATCCTTACTGGGATAGTGGTGACATCGGCTGAAGGCCAACTCCCTCCTGGATTTGCCTGCACTTATAACTGATGCCAAGGTTGTCCACCTGTTTTGTAACCAAGCACGACTCTTTTTATGCCCTTGTCCCCCCCCCCCCCGCACTCCCCCCTCTTGCGGTGAACTAGGGGATGTTGGGTGGGAAAATACAGGCGACCTGGCTGCTGCTGGCAAGGTGGGTGTGTTGGTGTCTGTCCGAGGCATCCAGGCAGCGAGGTGATAGGGAAAGTTACCCCGCATTTAAGTCCCTCTGCCTGCCCCCGTCAAATGCCTAGGTGACCCCCGAAAGCCCCAGGCAGCCAATAGCAGTGGCTTTAGATTTTCACCTAGAATTAGTAGTAAATATACACATGAGCAAATGTACATTTACTCTTGTGAATAGGCACCAATATTTAAAAGTAATCAGACTGCGTAGGGCAAGTACAGATATCTTGCCTGTACTAACATTGTTTTTTCAAGGTTATTGTGCAGTTTATTACTGTCACTATTACTGCTAGCAACAGGTGTACATAAATGTTGTTACGCAGGATTTGTGAATTAGAAAGTATAGCTTCCATACCCAGCGAAAAACTTCCTACTGCTTTCTTTAGAGGACATAGTTAGAGACAGAGGCAAATTAATCCAAAATGACAAATACACAATGCAGCAACAATGACTTGGCTGCTTCCTGTCAATAATTGTAATCAGTCTGAACTGAAAGGCTAAATTTTATTGGCTCATCGAGACATCACACTGTTTCATTAGTTAACCCCTCGGGCGCGGCCGCGATTCTGCGCCTGTGCAGCCGTTTCGAAGAGTGGGTGGGTTCATGACGGCCCCCAGCCGTCATCAGCACACGAGCACTGTCATGCATGACGGACGGGGGCCGTCATCAGCACGCAAGGAGTTAAATATTTAGCAATTTTTTGTAGTTCACTTCTCCAATGTGAGATGCAACAAATTCAATTTCATATTGTTTGCCCCGAGTTCCATTAGTGACCACACAATATTTTGCGTTTTCACCCTTTGATTGGGTCCCTTGGTACAATGTGATCACATCTGTCACCTTCCTGACGGAGACCTGGTTGAACCCCTCCTCGGCACCCGACATCGCCATAGCTATCCCTGACGGCTTCAAGGTCACCCGCAGGGACCGCACCAACGGAACAGGAGGAGGAATCGCCATCGTCCACAGGGATACTCTCAGAGTCTCGACCAGCACCGATGACACCCTCAGCACCACCGAACACCTGCACTTTTAAATCCACACTGATCCCAACACCACCCTCGGAGAAACACTCATCTACAGACCCTCCCAGACACCGGCCACAGTTCAGCGACTCCAACGCCTACTTCGTCAGCACACATGCCATCGCCTGCACAGACAATAATTTTTTGAAAAGGTATACACCCAGGCAGACTTTAGCTACAAGGAACTGGCTAATTCGCAACACATCTTATGAACAACATATGATAGACACACAAGTAGTAAAAAACAAGTAGTACAACAGACTGTTATGATATCAAAAATATATTTTTAATCTCGATTTCTTTTAAAAATTATAAAAAGAAGGGTTAGTAAATATCACTGTGTATATATGATGTATATAGTCAAGAATTTGATACATTGATTATGAATGGCAATTCCATGATACATTATTAAAACCAAAACAGAAAAGAAAACAATTAAAAGTTAGTTTCAGAATTATTTCTCCAAATTTTGTTAGACTTGGGCTGTGTCAACGCGTTTCGACAAATCTTTTGTCTTCATCAGGACTTTAGAATATGCAGCCACTTTTTTCTAGATAGAATGAAACAGGTTTTAGATAAATGTATGGTCAACACTTTCTAGGTTACATTCAGCAACTTTTGTTTTGACTAACCGAAGGTGACCAACAATTCACAACAGTTTATAACAGTCCATTGACAATTTTTATATTCAATAAAAACATGTTATGCGTTAGCTCCAAAAGCAACGTCAAATAGGATTCATTTTCTTAACCAGGCTTGTGTATTGCATATGAATGATAATACAGAATCGTAGAAACCACAGAGTGCATTCATTTTGGTAATAGTAACATTCCTATATATCTATATTCCAGCGGAGCCAGATAAGTAAACATTTTCTTAAGATAGGAGAGGAAAAGGTACCTTCCCATCTACAAGGGTTACGTAACATTTAAAGGCTTATTCTTATTGGACAAGTTTAGACATCATTATGAGTTTATCAAACTAATTCCTTATCTAATCATTAATATATTAAAAAGTATCTGCTGATTCAAAACAACCATTCTTTAGTGGACTATTTTAGTGGCTGCTAACTGTGTATATATCCATGTCATCCCTCAGTTCCTCATCTCCAAACGAGTGGGAACAGCCAAACCGCAATATACATTCACCATGGTTTATTGCAGCTAATCAGCGTGATACCTAATCCCTATTCACTTTCACTTTCAGGGTCATTCTAACCATTCTCTTATTATCTCGAATGATATCTTACCCACAAAGAGAAATTGGTAGTAACCTTCCACTGTAACCTTTTTTGGAAGACTGCACAAAAATGATGTTGGGAGTGAGGCACCTTCTTTATATTAGATGTGGGCGGTATGTGATATCTGTTTAGTAGAAGAGACAAAACATATTGGTATTTCAGTTTCTTACTACACATTTATTATTGGGGGCAAAACGAATTAGCAACTCTGGCCCCTATTGTTTACTCATTGGAGGTTTTACCTGAGAAAGCAGTGTTCACTGCGTACTTCTCACTTCTACCTCCGTTTCCTTCTTGTCAGTCTTCAACATAAAATATGGCCAAGGGTCATGATTGTTGTTCTTTTTATTTTCAGGATGTTTTGGGGATTACAAAATCATTAGCATTCCTATGTCTCACCACCATTAATCGTAAAACGCAGGGAGCGGTTAGAATTGAAAAACGCCCTTAAAGACCGCGGCTCCTCACAGATCCCGGGTTTTCATCACGCACCGTTTGGTTTGGGACAACTGTGTTTACTAGATGAGGTAAATTATGAGAAAAAAATAAAAATCAGTAACATTAAATACTACTTGAAGATGATTAAATAACATCAGAACAAATACAAGTAGATTTGAGTCTATTTATAATTTATTTACATAGGAACTTACCCGCTAAAAACGATTAAGTGGACCTTTCTTTTGCCGACGGCTAAAGAAATCGACCCTTGGCCATATTTTATGTTGAAGACTGACAAGAAGGAAACGGAGGTAGAAGTGAGAAGTACGCAGTGAACACTGCTTTCTCAGGTAAAACCTCCAATGAGTAAACAATAGGGGCCAGAGTTGCTAATTCGTTTTGCCCCCAATAATAAATGTGTAGTAAGAAACTGAAATACCAATATGTTTTGTCTCTTCTACTAAACAGATATCACATACCGCCCACATCTAATATAAAGAAGGTGCCTCACTCCCAACATCATTTTTGTGCAGTCTTCCAAAAAAGGTTACAGTGGAAGGTTACTACCAATTTCTCTTTGTGGGTAAGATATCATTCGAGATAATAAGAGAATGGTTAGAATGACCCTGAAAGTGAAAGTGAATAGGGATTAGGTATCACGCTGATTAGCTGCAATAAACCATGGTGAATGTATATTGCGGTTTGGCTGTTCCCACTCGTTTGGAGATGAGGAACTGAGGGATGACATGGATATATACACAGTTAGCAGCCACTAAAATAGTCCACTAAAGAATGGTTGTTTTGAATCAGCAGATACTTTTTAATATATTAATGATTAGATAAGGAATTAGTTTGATAAACTCCTTAATGATGTCTAAACTTGTCCAATAAGAATAAGCCTTTAAATGTTACGTAACCCTTGTAGATGGGAAGGTACCTTTTCCTCTCCTATCTTAAGAAAATGTTTACTTATCTGGCTCCGCTGGAATATAGATATATAGGAATGTTACTATTACCAAAATGAATGCACTCTGTGGTTTCTACGATTCTGTATTATCATTCATATGCAATACACAAGCCTGGCTAAGAAAATGAAACCTATTTGACGTTGCTTTTGGAGCTAACGCATAACATGTTTTTATTGAATATAAAAATTGTCAATGGACTGTTATAAACTGTTGTGAATTGTTGGTCACCTTCGGTTAGTCAAAACAAAAGTTGCTGAATGTAACCTAGAAAGTGTTGACCATACATTTATCTAAAACCTGTTTCATTCTATCTAGAAAAAAGTGGCTGCATATTCTAAAGTCCTGATGAAGACAAAAGATTTGTCGAAACGCGTTGACACAGCCCAAGTCTAACAAAATTTGGAGAAATAATTCTGAAACTAACTTTTAATTGTTTTCTTTTCTGTTTTGGTTTTAATAATGTATCATGGAATTGCCATTCATAATCAATGTATCAAATTCTTGACTATATACATCATATATACACAGTGATATTTACTAACCCTTCTTTTTTATAATTTTTAAAAGAAATCGAGATTAAAAATATATTTTTGATATCATAACAGTCTGTTGTACTACTTGTTTTTTACTACTTGTGTGTCTATCATATGTTGTTCATAAGATGTGTTGCGAATTAGCCAGTTCCTTGTAGCTAAAGTCTGCCTGGGTGTATACCTTTTCAAAAAATTATTGTTTCCCTGACCCAGGAGTCGATCCTTAACAGGGGGTCCCTGATACTTACCCAAGATCGCCTGCACAGACTACATCCTCTGGGGCCTGAACTTCCACCTCGAGAACAACAACTACAGCAACTCCACCACCCTGATTGACAACCTCGCCAACCTCGGACCAGACAGCTCGTCACAACACCCACCCACTCTGCCGGCCACACGATTGACTCTATCTTCTCCGCAAGCTCCCACGTCTCCTTCAGCCACACCACCGAACACCATTGGACTGACCATCTCTGCATACACTTCACCTTCCAGAAACCCACCACGCACCACCGCATCCAACAGATCCCTCGCCGCTGCTGGAGGAAAGTCACAAAAGACCAGCTAGCCACCACTCGCCCGGAGACCACCCGCCGACCCCACAGACGCCGACGCCCGCAACCTCAGACAGAGGATCGACGACTGCGCCAACACTCTCGCCCGATCAAGAAACCCTCCAACAGATACACCAACAAGAAAGCCAGCTGGTTCACGAGGACCTCCAGGCCTCCAAGCAAACCTGCTGAAAACTAGAGAAGAAATGGCACCGTGAACAAACACCGGACAGTTACGCAGCCCACAAGAACGCCACCCGCAGACACCATCACCTCATCAGATCCGCCAAAAGGGACTCCTTCAAAGACCGCCTGGACAACAACGCACACAACAGCAAAGAGCTCTTCAAAATCGTGAAGGAACTCTCTAACCCCAGCTCCAACACCAACGACATCCCACCTTCGCATGACCCATGCGAGTCCCTTGCCACCTTCTTCCATTGCAAGATCGCAGACATCCACGACAGCTTCAACGTCACGACCACCTCGACAGCCACTGAGACCTCCTACCCCACGGCCACCATCCGCACTGATCCCCCGCTCTCCTGGACCAACATAAACGACTACGACACCATCAAAATCATGAACACCACCCACTCCGGCTCTTCGTCAGACCGATGCCCACACCACATTTTCAAGATAGCCAGCGCCACCATCGCACCCCATCTTCACAAAGCCATCAACATCTACTTCGAGACAGCGACCTTCCCGGAGAGCTGGAAGCACGCCGAGATCAACGCCTTACTCAAAAAACCCAAGGCCGACCCTAAGGACCTCAAGAACTTTCTACCCATCTCCCTGCTCCCGTTCCCAGCGAAGGTCATCGAGAAGACTGTCAACAGACAACTGACCCGCTACGTCGAGGAGAACAGCATCCTGGACCCATCCCAGTCCTGGTTCCGCAGCAATCACAGCACCGAAATTGCCCTCATCGCTGTTACCGATGACATCAGGGCCCTGCTGGACAACGGCGAAACCACGGCCCTCATCCTCCCGGACCTGTCAGCCACCTTCGACACTGTCTGCCACCGCACTCTACGCACACGCCTCCACGACACTGGATCCGAGACAAGGCTCTGGATTGGACCACCTCCTTCCTCTCCGGCAGAACCCAGAGCGTCTGCCTCCCCCCTTTCCGCTTCGAAGTCTCCAAGATCATCTGCTGCGTACCCTAGGGCTCACCCCTCAGCCCGACATTGTTCAACATCTACATGACCCCGCTCGCCCACGTCGCCCGACTGCACGACCTCATCATCATCTCCTACGCCACCGATACCCAGCTGATCCTCTCCCTCACCAAGGACCCTCCGCCAAAACCAACCTCCACGAAGGAATGAAAACCGTCGCCGAGTAGGAGAAGAACAGCCGTTTCAAGCTGAACTCAGACAAGACAGAAGTCTTCCCCAGCTCCACCCCCTCGGCCTGGGACAACTCCTGGTGGCCGATCGCACTGGGAACAGCACCAACACCCACCGACCATGCACGCAACCTGGGGTTCATCCTCGACTCTACTCTCTCCATGACAAAGCAGGTCAACGTCGTCTCGTCCTGCATCAACACTCTCTGCATGCTCCACAAGATCTAGAGGTGGATCCCCATCGAAACAAGAATAACGGTCCCTCAGGCCCTCGTCAGCAGCAGGTTGGACTATGGAAACGCCCTCTACGAAGGAGCCTCGGCCAAACTCCTGAAACAACGACAATGCATACAGAACGCCTCTGCATGCTTGATCCTCAACATCCCTCGCCGCAGCCACATCACACCCCACCTGAGAGACCTGCACTGGCTACCTGTCAACAGGATGATCACCTTCAAGCTCCTCACCCACTCACACAAGGCACTCCACAACACCAGACCAGAATACCTCAACAGACGACTCAACTTCTACACCCCCAACCGCCAGCTCTGCTCCACCAACCTCGCCCTCGGCACCGTCCCCCACATCCGAAATGCGACCTCCGGCGGCAGATCGTTCTCCCACCTCGCCGCCAAGAACTGGAACACCCTCCCCATCCTCCTATGGCAGACCCAGGACCTGCTAACCTTCAGAAAACTACTCAAGACCTGGCTGTTCGAGCAATAGCAGCATTCTCCCCCCCTGCCCCCCCCCCAGCGCCTTGAGACCCTCACGGGTGAGTAGTGCGCTTTACAAATGTTCTGATTGATTGATTGAACTGTGCTTGTGGACCGAGATATGTACAGCAATAAAGCCTCATTTTAACATGCTTGCATTAATTTCATTAGACAAAGTAGTAACTAGAGTGGATAGAGGCTTGCTCTTGCAATCCCAAGGTGCTCTTCTAGGGGGTATTGTGGTCGAGCAGCCTTAGGCTTATAAGACAGGAGTGTTAGACATCCGAAAATACACACAATAGTCAATAAATGATACAGACAACACAATATGGAGATCCACACCAATTAATAAAAATACCACATATCTTTTTAAGCATCAGAATCAATACAATCAGGTAAATACATTTTGCAAGAGAAATGCTCTACGTTTTAAAAAGTCGGCAGTGCATTTTTCAGAAGTTGCAATTTTATCGTATGGGAGGAGAAACAAGTACGGCATTCAGGAACAGTATAGCGACTTATGAGCCCAATCTCAAAGGTGGGTATGGGGCAAAGTCCAAGGCAGCACCAGCAGGTCTCTTCCAGCAGCACTAGGGCGGCCGGGTGCCGTGCTGCAAAATTGCATTGGTGCCCTATACAAGTCAATGGAGATCCTTCTTCGCAAATAGAGGTTGCAGGTTTGGACTGGCAAGGCAGTCGGGTTGAACCCACAAGTGGGGTTGAGTCTTGCGCTGCTAAGGGGGGTGATGACATCGGTGGTCCTCTTCTCGGGCCGGGGCGACCGGGTGCAGAGGGTCTTTGAGGTGTCGGGTTCCTTTGTCCGGGAGCACTTGCAGTTAAGGAGGCCTGCACACAAGGGCAAGGTTGAAGAGTTCACAAGGGGTGAAGCTGAGGTGCACTCTGTCTCTTGAGGGCTTGGGGACCACGCTGACACCATTGGCCCACTTTGACTCGGGCTTGGGGCTCAGGTGCAGTGGAGACTGACAGCATCAGGTTTTTGCGGGTCTGAATTCCTCACTGCTCTTCTTGGGGTGCCTGCTGGATGCAGGAGAGCAGCTCTGCCACTCCACTAGAGTCCTTGAGTCTTTTTTTAAAGCAGGCAGTCCTCTCAGGCTTTGGAGGCTAACCATCTTGCACAGTGAGTCGAATTTGACAGAATTCGATGGGGAACAGCAGACAGGCCAGCAGGACTGGTGCCCAGATAGTTACTCTTCTTCGTTTTTTTTGTTTATGGCTCTTCAGTGTCCTTTTTGCTTCCTAGGCCATCAGGATCTGATTTTCTGGTGCCACGGGCTTCCCTAAATACTGAAGTTAAAGGGGTTAGGGGAGCATAGAGTAGTAGCCAATGGGATACTTACCCCCGGGGTCATATGCCCCCAAGATGACTACTTCTAGTGGGAAGTGGACATGACCCTGTACCAGAGATCCTAAGTTTCCAATCACCAAGCTGGCTAAGTCTAAAAAGTTGCCTCCACTTTAGGTAGTCCACCTTAGGGGTACTAGCCTGAGGGTGGACACACCTATCTTGACTAGCTAATTTTCCCACCTGTCCAGGTGCCAAAATGTTCTGGACAAAGGGAGTAGGCTTCCTCTCCTGTGAGAGAAGCCAGATTTGCATACCAAGGGCAGTGGGCTCTTCGAAGCTCGCCTGTCTTGGAATGCTAATCTGCAGATCATCCTTTGGGCAGGGTGTAAAAGATCCTCTGCTCAAGCAGGTTTGGTTTTTGGCCTCCTGGGAGCAAAGGTCCTCTACCTTGGGGTCAGAAACTTGTCTCTGGTGGCAGGCTGGTAAAAACCAGTCGGTCAGCACCCCAGTAACTGGTAGGTTATCAGGGGGCACCACTAAGGTGCCCTCTGTGTGTATGTATTAATAAATCCAACACTGGAATCAGCTGAGGTTTATTAATATGAGATGTTTGATACCAAACATCCCTATCTTCAGTCAAGCCATCATGTGGTTGGGGAAGCCGTTTTCACCGGCATCCAGCAGATGCTTGTAAAAATGGCTGCCCTGCTCACTGATACTAACAGTAATGGAACTGACCAGCACAGGGGCATATCGGCTCATGCAGATATGTCCTCATGTGAAATTTAACGCACCCTGCCTTAAGGCGATAAGACCTGCTGTACAGGTGACTTACAAACTACATGCAGTGTTAGGGGACAGGGCACACAGGGATGTGTGTCATGTCGTGTTTTCACTTTTGTCCTCACCAAAACACTCGGCCTGGAATGGCAGTCTTGTATGAGTTTGGTGAGGGGTCCCTTAGGATAGCTCAAATCATGCTGCAGCCCCTAGGGCCAGTACCTCGGCCCTAGGTACCAGGTGTAATATTTAGTAGAGACTCACAGAGGGCACCAAAGGTATTGCCAATGGGGTAAACAGTGCACATTTTTGGGAAAGAGATCTGGCACTGGGGACCTGGTTAGCAGGAACCCAGTGCCCTTGCAGCTGCAAACACGTCATGTACCCGTCAAAACGTGGGGATGACCATGTCGAAAAGGGCCACTTCCCTACAAGATACATTTAAAAATAATGAGTCTCCTTAAATTCTTATTTGCCTTTCAAAATATACCACTGTATTGTCCTGCATCTAAGTTTCAACAGACAAACAAGCAGTTTTGATATCATAGGAAAAGTAAATATATTAATGCAAAGGCTACACACTATCATTTGAAAATTAAGTTTTGGCTTTACCATGCATATCACATTATCACTGCAACATATCATAAGGTCTGTAAGCTTAACATTAAAAGAGAGAGACCCAACTGGGTTTTTTTTAATTTTTAAGATCTGCGTAGCAAAAACTACATGTATGTCAAGGAAACCTTACAGGTGTAAGTTGAGACACCTGAGCACACCTACGTGCTAAACAACATACTGGAAATTATACGTTGGTAATCAGTGTTACAAAGTTTTATTCACTTTGGGTATATTCATCAGCAATATCAAATTATTTGAAACTGAGAATAGATCAAGTATCTTGGTTTCGAAGAATTCCAAGGCGTGGATTCAAAACAACATCACTGTATTTTTTGAGAAACAGGTCAAAATATCCCCGATGCATTTCGAGCTCAAGGGCTCTTCCTCAGGGGGTCCATGTAATCTAAAGGAATAATGCAAAATTCTGTATTTTAGCTAATAACAGGGCCCGAGATAATATGAGTATTTAGAATAAATGCGAGGCGTGAGACAAACTTCAGGATCAGTGATGGGAGACAGATACTGGTTAATGGTGAAAAATAGTGACTGAATAGATTAATAACTGGTGTGTTAAGCGTGAAACAAGTGGGAAGCAAGAAGAAAAACGTATGCCGAAGTGGTAAAACAAACGGATGAAAAGAAACTCAAGGGTTAGTGGGGGAATGATCGTGGTGGAACAAACCCAGCAGAAAAAAACGGGAAAATGAACAGCGAAAGATAATCTATGGTGCGAGCGAAACGAGGGACCACCGTCACCTGTAGCAAATGGTGGAGTGGACAAACGCTTACCGTTAGTATGGAAGCACGACATCTGAAACCAAGAAACACGGTGTGCCAGGGCGACGGGACGCCGGCTTGGAAATGCGGAAGTGAGGAATGGTTGTGCACATGCGTATTAAGCAGTGGATATTAGCCATGAAAAGAGGACAGGAGGAAGGAAAGTTAGGTCCCGGGGCGGGGGATGAGTCGAAAGGGTGCAGGCGCTAGAATTAAGAAATGAAAGGCAGGATACGCGAATGGAGTAAAAGGAAAGTAGTGTGGAGGACGAGGGAGTGAGGGTAGAGTGTGGCTGTGGGATATTAGGTGAAAGGGAGAACGATACTGTCAAAAGGTACCAAAGAAAACATTGCATCAAAGACAAAATAATAGAATGTATTACTGTCAAAAGGAAAATTATGGAAGAGGGCAGGCAAATGAAAACACAGATGAGATTGCGAAATAGGAAGAGTGAGTGAGAATACAAATAAATGATTAGGGACCGTGAATAGAGTATCAAGGGAAGCAAATGTAATAGTGAAGGCAATGGTATAAGAAGGTAAAATAAAATGCAATGGTTTAGAACGGAACATTGGAATGCGATACTTCCAAGAGGCAAATTATGGAAGAAAAGCGGATAAAAAGGAAACAAGAATAAGAATACGAAAGGGGAGAATAAGTGAAAATACAAGGGTAAAAAAGAAACAAGGATAAGAATACACAAGGGAAGAATAAGTGAAGATACAGATGAAAAAGGATTAAGGGACAGTGAATGTGATGTGGTAAAAAACAAGCGTGTGAGGTAAACTGGAAGTGAGAAAAGAGAATCCGGTATGAAAAAGGTGAGCAATGAAGATTCATGAACAATAAAAGGAGAAAAAGCAGAAAATAGATCATGAGAGCTAAAGAAACATAAGAGAGAAGAAAGAAGAAGAAGAAAAGGCTGTCAAGAGAGAGCCAACAAGTACACACAATAGATGTTGTAACAAGATATATCATAGAAAACTGCTGAACTCCAGTCTTTCATTGAGTCCCTTCGGGTGGGCAGAACCCAATATGTAGATCCAGTATAGTTCTCTTTGTAGAAGGAATTTTCTTGGGTCTATACCTTCTGGTTTATTTACCACCTCCAGTATAAGAAACCGTATTTGACTGATGTTATGGTTTTGTTGTACAAAATGAGCTGCAACACAGAATTTCAAATTTTAGTTTCTTATGTTACTGCGATGTTCAATTAATCTAGTTTTGATCTTACGTTCAGTTTTTCCAACATAGGGTAACCTGCAAGGGCACTTCAATAGATATACTACATTCATAGTGTCACATGTAGCATTAACTCGTAACTGGATGGAGTGCCTTTTGCAGGATGTGTTATGATGTTCCCGGGAATTATACTGTGGCAATTAGTACAAGGATAGTTCCTTTAAATATTGTCGGAGAAATGGTACGAGGTTTCAACATGGTTTGTAGGTTCCTTGAGCATTGGTACGCGAAGATTGGTTTTTGGTCAAAGATCATGATAAAATCAGGTTCAAGTTGCAGAACTTGCCAATGTTTGGTAATACATCTTTTGATCAGACTGCTTTTTGTGGAAAATGTGGATACAAATACGTTTCGTTGTTCAGCTGTGCGTGTGGTGCCTTTGGGTTTGAGTAAGGTGGATCGATCAATAGTCTTCACTCTGTTACAAGCTGTATTGACTACTTGATCCGGGTAACCTCTGTTGAGGAATTTTCTGATTATGATTGAACTGTCATGAGTGTAGGCTTCATCTGTGGATGCAATTCTCTTCGCTTGTAGTAATTGAGAGTACAGAAGGTGTTTCTTTAGACTGGGTTGGTGAAAACTGGAGTAATGGAGATAGTTGTTGCGGTCGGTTGACTTAGTGTAAATGGATGTTTCAAGTTTGTTGTTATTGATTCTGATGTTGACATCCAGGAAAGAAATTCTCGAAGATTTAATATTGTGAGTGAATTGAATCCTGTTATTGATGGTAGTGAAATGATTGATTGCTGAAATGAGTTGTTGATCTGTGCCTGTCCAAATTAAAAAAACGTCATTGATGTAACAATGGTAAGTTTTGAGATGATTTTGCCAATGTGGAACGGTGAGTATGTGCTGGGTTTCAAAATCTTGCTTGAACAAATTAGCGTATGATGGTGCAGCGGAATTGCCCATCGCTACGCCAGAGAGTTGAATGTAGAATTTGTCCAGATATTTGAAATAACTGTGCAACAGGGTGAATTGGACTAGTTACATGAGAAATACTTGTAGGTCAGATGGTTTGTTGGTTTGCAGTAACGCTGCTTCTACAAGTCTGGAGGTCTGTGGACCTCAAGGCTCGTAATCAAGCCCTTAGTCTTTTAGGTTTCAAGGAATCACAGGAGTACACTTCTTGGCCCCCCAGGTCCTAACAGGAGGCACTTGGAGATTCCCAATGTTTCAGGCATAGGCCAATTAGAGGTTCCAGTCTAGGTCCAGTTGCCATTGGTCAGCTGGGAACTTCCAGGAATAGGTCTGCTGCAGCTTATTGTCTCCCTGTAGACACCCATAAGGTCAGCCAGCTGACCCATGGAGCCAATTGGGAGCATGTCCACTCCTTGAAGGCTCCTACCAGGTCACAGACAGCAGACCCCGTCCTCTTCTGATCTTCCACAGGTCCAGAAAGTGTCCTGAGGAATTCTGGGTGAGGGTCCATCTTTGTAGAGTTCACCAGCCTGTGGGTAGGGACAACCTAAGACACTTTTAGTTCCTCTCTGACTGAAGTAAGGGTTCACAGGCCCTCTCCCACCTTCTTTTGCAGTAGTTCCTGTATGCCCAAAATGCCATGTGCCAGGGTATTTGCAAGATGGTGAGAGCTTTTGGTCCCAAAGAACTTTGGCTCTGAGGGCTAGGAGGTGAGGGGTCATGTGGGGAGTGTACAATAGTTATCCTAATGTCCTCCCACATCTAACATTAAAATCCAGTTTGAAGCCGGCACTCTACCCTCAACAAACCAAAGTCTCTTGCAAAAGTACATGACTCAGACTCTATTGACCCAAACTAAGTCCAAGATAGGCTACTTCCTGAGGGTGTGGCTTGATGCTGCAACATGGGGCTGCTTTCTAAAAGAGAAAACAACGATGGATCGCACACCGCTAGCCCCTCCTCCGGATCGCCCCTATGCACTCTGGTATTCGTAGTGCGTGAAGTATGAAGAGTTGACACAAAGTTCATAAGTGGTACACCAAGGTTGGTGTAAGTAAGTACTTATTGTTCCCAAGATCTCTAGACCCGAGGCATGGCCCGGGTTTGGGGATAGTTTCCCTCATCAGTAGAGAAAGTATTTGGGGTGGATGAGAAGGCCGCCAAGTAACCGTCACAGGCCTCGTTGCCTTTTCCGGCGCGCAGGTGCGTCTCCAAAAGCTCGTCAGCTTGGATGCGCATGGGAGCCCTTAAGTAGAAAACAACGATGGATCGCACACCGCTAGCCCCTCCTCCGGATCGCCCCTATGCACTCTGGTATTCGTAGTGCGTGAAGTATGAAGAGTTGACACAAAGTTCATAAGTGGTACACCAAGGTTGGTGTAAGTAAGGACTTATTGTTCCCAAGATCTCTAGACCCGGGGCATGGCCCGGGTTTCGGGATTGTTTCCCCAATCAGTAGAGAAAGAATTTGGGTAGGATGAGAAGGCCGCCAAGTAACCGTCACAGGCCTCGTTGCCTTTTCCGGCGCGCAGGTGCGTCTCCAAAAGCTCGTCAGCTTGGATGCGCATGGGAGCCCTTAAGTAGAAAACAACGATGGATCGCACACCGCTAGCCCCTCCTCCGGATCGCCCCTATGCACTCTGGTATTCGTAGTGCGTGAAGTATGAAGAGTTGACACAAAGTTCATAAGTGGTACACCAAGGTTGGTGTAAGTAAGTACTTATTGTTCCCAAGATCTCTAGACCCGGGGCATGGCCCGGGTTTCGGGATAGTTTCCCCAATCAGTAAAGAAAGAATTTGGGGTGGATGAGAAGGCCGCCAAGTAACCGTCACAGGCCTCGTTGCTTTTTCCGGCGCGCAGGTGCGTCTCCAAAAGCTCATCAGCTTGGAGGCTCATGGGAGCCCTTAAGTAGAAAACAACGATGGATCGCACACCGCTAGCCCCTCCTCCGGATCGCCCCTATGCACTCTGGTATTCGTAGTGCGTGAAGTATGAAGAGTGGACACAAAGTTCATAAGTAAGTACTTTTTGTTCCCAAGATCTCTAGACTAAAAGAGCTCACAGCATTCTCGCAGATCCAGATACTAGACCCCAATATTTGCTGATTTGCTTCTGCAGATTTACTCCGGGCCATGAGTGCCGAGATCAATCTCACTTGTGTGTTAATGTGTATAATGGCTATGGTCTCCAGGTGGGTAGCTCTTTCATGTTGTCTATGGCCTACTTCCACCTGTAGACGGATGCAGCACCTTGCAGTGCCTGAGAGGCCCAGACGTTCAGTACCTGTTTGCTAACCTGCACTGCTATTGGAGATGCCGCATAAAGACTTAAAACCTCGGGAGGCAATAGTAATTCATGGATGATAACCCTCGGGCCCAGGATTGACTGTGTCTACATCTGCATACACCCACAAGCAGCCTAAGTAACAAACACAGGGCAACTGGCCGAGTGGGTTATTAACACACCTGGTGTCACCTGTACAAACTGGGCCTGCAGTGCTCACTCTTAGACCTGCAGTTCTACTGGAGCTGCCCCACAGAGACTCCCGGTTCAAGAGTGTCTGTTAATTTTGGGCCCTAAGACTGACCTCACCCATGCCTGAAAGAACCCATCAGAGGCAGGGAGAGGGTTCCTCTTAAGACATATTGTAATAATCCTGGTAGAATATTCCTGCTCTATATCATGCCTTTCTTAAACTGAAGACTAAACTTTGGTGCTGACAGTTGAAGTCACAGACACAGCATTTGAGTGTACCCTGAGATTATTGGTCATTGTTTCCTGGTATTAAATATTGTTATTGGGGCAAACACCTAACTTTCACCACCCTTCCTCCTATTCTCCAAAGTTTACTTCTCATCTACTGCCCTGAATTAAAGCTGCTCGGTCCTAATGGGCAGATCTCTTAATTCTAAATGAGTGCCTCCCTAGTGCGCTGTCTATCCTAGACTGATCACCTGTAGGATTACATTTGAATGCCCCTGCTTTTGTTGCTCCTCCATATGTCTGTGTCCCCACTGCTGCAGTGACCTGCATATGCAGAGTAATGGAAACTTGCCATCACACTGATTAATTAGATGGGGAGTCTTGAAACATTTAAACCCTTCATGTCGCTCACAGCTTCTAACAAGATGAGTGACCATGCCGAGGGCACTGCTGAAAAGCCTACTGAACCAGCTATGTATAATTAGACAAATGCTACTCCAGTGGAAGGCAAACTTGACTTTAAAGGTACAAAGTAGTTTATTGTGTTGATTATTTAAAATCTTACAATATTGCACATCTAGAAGAAAAACAGTAAAAGCTATGTTTATGTATGCGCGCTTAACAAATAATAAATAACATAACATAACATGTATAAAAACACTTAAAATATCATTGCATTGGCTTTGTAGTCAGTTAAATATTTAAAATAGTTACAACTCCTTGTTTCCTTTTAACTATCATTAGGAACTTTACAAATGTAGCATTTAAAATAATATCATTCGAGTGCAGGCACTTAATCAGGGCCTGCCTGCATGTCCTTATGCCTCGTGCCTTGAAAGGAAACTTAAGCAATGTTTTTCTCTCCTGCAAGAGTTCAGGGCAACTACACAGAAGATGGAGAATATCCTCCTCACCACTATTGCACAGTCTACATTGCGTTTGGGTTAACGATCTCTCCCACAGTGGAAGGTGAGACAGGCCTGGCATTATTCCAAATCTGGAGCAACTGTTTGTTTTTTTCCGTCCAGGGTGTTACCAGATATTGTTGAATTTCCTTCTTTTTATAAGCGTTAATTATCGCCCAAGCGTGTTTTCTCTTAGTAAGAATCGCTTTATCGTTTAGAATCGATAGGTGGTTTGCAGTTTTATTATTTATTTTCTTAAACGATGTTTTGGTTATATTATTTTCCCATATGGGCATGACCGCAAAATCCTTTATTGCTTCCCTAAGATAGAGCCCTGCAGTGGAGTTAGTGTCGTTATTTAGTTCTCTCCATAACAGGTGCGATATTTCATTTTGGTGGTCAGTTTTTATTTGAATCCAAACTTTTATAAAATGGTCTTGCCTTCCATAGTGTTGATTAATTAGTCCAAACTCCAACCTTACTTGGGCTGGGGATGCGTTCGCGGGAAGACGAAATAGGGCCCAATATGCTCTGGTTATGATTTTGTTCAGAGTTTCAGTATCCTTACCCATTACAGCTTCACTACCATATGTGATAGTCGGTAGGAGTCTTGCACCAATAATACTCAGAAGAGGGCCGTAGGTTAGACTGGAAAGTGACTTCTGGACAATTCTAAATGCGGCAGTTAATGCATTCGCTTTTCTTTGGATGTCCTTTTTTTGTAGTTGGAAGTTGCCCTTTGCATCAAATAACACACCCAGGTATTTATATACCTCTACTTGTTCTAGCTCCGTCTTGTCCATGAACCATTTACTCTTGAGTCTTATCATATTATTTTTGGTAACTACCATGATCTTAGTCTTTGTCTCGTTTATGACCATCCCATTACCCTTTGAGTACATGTGAGTCCGCCTAATTAGACGCTGTAGTCCCACTTTAGTGTGGCTCAAAAGTATGACATTGTCCGCATACAACCAGTTCGTGAGACGCTTATCAGCTAATTTCGGGGGTGCGCGTTTTCCTCGTCCAGTATTACAGTTAGGTCAGCAAGAAACAAATTAAAGAGAAGGGGGGGCTAAAACACAGCCTTGTTTCAGGCCTTCATTTGCTGCAATCTCCTTAGATAGTGTTCTGCCATCCCCCATCCTCACACTCACCCATGTGTCTGTATACAAAAGGCAAATCAGTTTAAGAAGGGGAGGTGGAATTTTCATTTTCTCAAGTTTTTTCCAAAGTAAGTTTCTATTGACACAATCAAATGCAGATTTGAAGTCTATAAAACATAGATACAGAGGTTGCTTCCGTCTAATTGACTTATCCATAAGTAAGACGAGAACCAGAGTGTTTGTTGTTGTTCCTAAGCCGTGTATGAAGCCTGTTTGATTTAGGGGCAATTTCTTGACTTGATCCTTAAAGCTATCACAGAAGCCAGGACAGAGATTGAGAATACATTGGATCCACTGGATACAGTGGTGATAGAATGTGGACTGCTAAGAGATGATCATTGTAAGCTTGCAGACCACAACACAAAAAATGAAGCCTCCTTACTAATTAAATCCACAAACAACAAATCTTCACCAACAAATGATAACTCATGAATAGGATCCTTTTTTTGTGGGTTGAGCAGACAATGCAGAGGTCCCTCCCGCTGCAATAATAGCGGTATTGTTGGCCTCCCAGAAGCCACTGAGGTATTCCAACCCTACTATTCTTTTTTTTTTTAATAAATCTTTTAATTAAATGAAAACACATAAACAATATCAAACAAGCATCAGGTGAATGGCATATGACATTTTACAGGGGTAGAACCATCAATCGTACAAAATCATGAATTAAATATAAAGAATTTTGGGAATCAAGGGGATTCCAGCACTTCGGCTGGGATAGGTCTCGTTGGTAGAGTGCCTATATCGCCACAATGACTTTTCCAGGCTCCCCAGATCTTCCCCCACTTCTCCGGACAACCCCTGGCCACATACACAGCCCTCTCCCTAAACATACACCAGTCTAGGTCTTGGGCACATTTAGTATGGTGGGGCGGCTGGTTGGCTCCCCATAACTGAGCGATGTTACACTTTGCCACCATACACGCCAACGTCACCCACTGTTTCTGGTATCCCTTCAGGTCCATGGGTTCCATACATTCAATATACATCTACGGGCCTCCAGGCGTACCTCCATCCCCAGCACATCTTTAATAACATCATGTATTTCCTTCCAATAATCCTGTATGTCATTGCAGTGCCATAGGATATGTATGAAGGTGCCCAATTCCCCACAACCCTTGCTAAAGTCTCCATTCGCCGCTTTCCCCATCCGCACCAGTCTAGGCCCTGTAATGTAAGACCTATGCAAAATCTTAAGTTGCACCAGCCTAAGCCTCATCTATACCACGACTACTTTGGGAGAGGAGACTGCCTCCACCCAATCCTCGTCATCTAACTCCAGTCCATCTTCTCCCCACGCGGCTCGGATACTCCCCAGTGGATCCACCATAATATTAATCAGTTTCTTATAGATCAAAGAAACTTTTTTTCTGGGAGATAACCATCTAGCACCTAGTCTTCAAGGGTGGAGGCCTCTGGTGGCACGATGCCAGGAGGTATGTGGGCAATAAGGGCGTGTCTAATCTGACGATACCGAAAGTGTTCATTGTCATGCAGATGATATTGCTTCTGGAGTGACGCGAAAGTATGCACTCCGCCCCCACTCCACAGATCCTTAATCCGACTAATGCCAATAAGATCCCACTTGTCAAATCCTTTAGTCCTCCATAGACTGCCTAGCCTTTCTGAGCAAAACAGGGGGGTGGCCATTGTCAGTTTCCCATCCCATCCCAGACTTTTTGTAGCAGCATGCCAGACGTGCACTGCCGTCGTGCCTGATAACGGAAACCTTCCCGGCTTTGCGTACAAGGCTCTGGCTATATCGCCACCCGGGGCTTGTCCACGGTCCATGGTATATCCTGGGTCTTCTGGAAGACCATAGACTACATGATTTACAGCCACAAGATGAGCGGCCCAATAATATTTCTTCAGGTCTGGAAGACCAATGCCTCCGTCATACCACTGAAGAGTAAGCTTGACAAAAGAAATACGCGCCCTGCCAACCCAAAGGAGTCGACGCTGAAGCGTCTCAATCTCCCTAAAATAAGCGATAGGCACTGGGTCCATAGTATTTTGAAGAATATACAGGAACCGGGGCAAGGCCATCATCTTGAACGACACCGCCCTGCCAATCAATGACAGGGGGAGGGCCTTTCAACGCTCCACATCTCTTCTAAGCCGACACAAGGGGGGGTTCCAGGTTTTTAATGTATCTCACCTTTGGATCGAGTGTCACAAATATGCCAAGATATTTAAATCCCACTAATTCCACCCTGATAGGACACGACCTTGGGATCTTAGGCGTGTTACTCAATATGACAAACAACACTGACTTTGTCCAGTTTATTGCAAACCCGGAGTATCTCCCAAAAATCGCCAGGCCATCTAAGAAATTACTCAAAGATACACTAGGGTCCATAAGATATAACAGGACATCATCTGCATAGAGCAAAATTTTATCCTCCCATTCTGGCGTCCACCGCAAGCCGCGTATTGAACGGTCCCATCGGACCCATGCCGCAAGCGGCTCCAACACCAGTGCAAAAAGAAGTGGGGACAAGGGGCATCCCTGTCTCATGACTCTCCCAAGGGCAAAATCAACTGATTTGCAATTGTTCACTATCACTCTGGCCAAAGGGGCCGCATACAACAATCGAATCCACCCAATAAATTCCACTCCAAAGCCCAATTTAGTTAAAACCGCAAATAGATAGGCCCACTCAACCCGATCAAATGCCATGGTGGCATCCAGGAATACTAAAGCAGCTGGTTCCAGTATGTTCGAGGAACCACCCAAAATCCTGTGGAGTCTCCGCAAGAACCCTACTATTCTTATACATGACTGGTTGAGTGTGACCACACAGTTCCTGAATGCTGACCTTAAATGGGAGTTCCTTTTAGGCCAATGGTTGCCAGAATATTGAATTTCCAGGAAAAGAATGTGCTTTTGCAAATAGCAAGATAGTCAGACCATGAATATGGTCGGGCCCATAGCTTCATGTTTTATATTTCCAGACTAGCCACTTGTAGTACAACACTGTTGTGCCTCATTTCTGGGAGTCAAACACAAACTCAGAGCAGTGCGCCTCAAGTATTCTTTGTTTTTCCCAGCGAAGTTGAAGATTATGGCAAACCAGAACACATATTTTATAACAGAACCAAAGGAAAACTAAGTCTGGCAGAGCACGCACGGCTTGCTCTCTACCCTTAAAATAACTCTACTGCCCGGCAACGAAGAGCAAAACATGTTCTGGCAGGCATAGGTGTCGTCTCCCCCTTCACAACACAGTACTTCTAGAGCACCCACGCCGGAGCAGGCACAAGAGAAAAGCATCTTGGCACACTCAATGGCATCCCACCTGTATGATGCCATATCATCTGAGGATCCGAACTCGAATCCATCAGACATGGGGTCACATTGTTCCTGGCTAACCACTGTTTCTGATTTCCTACCAGTTATCACACAGCAAACTGCAAGTGGTATTATCTATCTCCATGCCAATATGGCAATACCCCAGTTTTGATGTATCTTCATTATACCACACTCACGGCGGCCTTGACTTTCTACGATAGTGAATACCTACTTTCCTGTTTTTATCAGAAATTATTACCATTTTCTTCCTCTGTAGAAGTTCACCCTCAAATTAATTTTATAGTATTTCTCCATACTGCTGATGATACACAAGTGATCCTTTGGAACACAAGATTACATGTGTTGTACTTCTGGAGGGCTTTGGGACATATTTGCCCAGTCTTGGGGCTGTGTTACGTGTTGTGTCTACTGTGTTAAGTAGGGGGTGTGGGGTTACAAATCGGTCTTCCTTCAAGGAGTCTATTCAAGATATGATGGGCCTTTTATAGCCATTCTGTTACTATGTATTTCCCTTTCGGACGATTTGGACTTTTTGGGACTACAGTTGCGCACAATGGTAAATGTTTATTTCTTTGGGCGGGTAGGTGTTGCTGTGCTGCCCTGAGACGAAGAGTTGGGGAATTCCCATGAATAGATCTGGTTGTTGTTATTGGAGGGGTCTGGGATAGTGAGTGGGAGACCATTTGTTGACGGTTTTTGCCCTCAGATTTGATGATTCTTCATATTCCTTTCTCATCCTCCATACAATGGATAAACAAACATTTTAAGCATGGAATGTCTGCGGCATGAGTTCTCCAAAAAACTGATACAATATTCATTCTTTTTTCAAGGATGGGCGTACCTACATAGCTTGCTTGCAGGAAATGCACTTAGCAATGGAGAGACTCTTTCTATATATGTGATGGCAATTTTGAAATCTCTAAATTGGCTACCATTCGAGGCAAGGATCCAACTAAAACTTGCCTGTATGAATTGCTTTGTGGGCAAAGCAATTCATTCCAAGACTCCTCTGTACTTTGCAAATAAGCTAGTCCTGTCTGGAGGTACCCATTCCTCCAGGAGTTTCAGTGCCTTGTTGTTGTTGAAACCAAACAAATAAAAAAAAATTGAAACCCTACAATCGAGCCTTCTCAGGTGTCGCCCCGAGAATCTGGAACTCTCTACCTACGGAAATTAGATTGATTCCATTAACAGAATCTTCAAAATGGAAGGGAAAGCTTTACTTATGAGTACTTCTCTGGGCTAAAAGCTCCGTCCCGGCCGTCCTTGTTGGCACCGCTGCCTACCTATGGTATTTTGCAATGTCATGGCCCCGATATCCTCAATTATTTTGTCCTTAAGTTCCTGTCATTACTGTTGTATACTACTGTTACTGTATATTACTCTTGCTTTGCCACTATTGTCTCCTCGTGTGTCTGTCGCACCGCTTCTGTAAAGTGCTCTGATACCCGCTTGGGTCATGTTCACGCTATACAAAACTTTTGAAATAAATAAATAAGTCCTCTGCTACTGCACTGATTACTTCAAATTTACCACTGGTATGCTTGCGTGGATCAAGCCTATGGTTCTTTTTAAATACATTGCGTCTATTGTGGGTGGTGTTGGTGGAAAACTGGTTGGCTTCTCTGAATTGCTCAGCAGCATTTACCTGACATATGTGGGTCAAATAGAATTTCTATAACACTATCTTCCCTCCTTGTGTGATGGTCTCCTTTACCATGGATCATTGAGTAAGATTTTATTAGCATACTTGGATAGATCATACCCCCACTACCTTGTACACTCACACTGGGCAATGCTGAGCAGTTATCACAGTGGGTTTCCCACTGGTCTTTTATGGGTGTCTGGAGAATCCTTAATCCACACTCAAGAGTACACTCATTTTATTCTCCCCCTCATGATCTTGATCGTACGTCTTGATTGTTTGCTGCAACCCACATCCATTCAACTCCTGACACATAATATTGAATATATTGGCAAAACTGTTTCTGAGCTTAACTCTTTATTATTACAACTGACTTGGGGTGGCTGTGTACCCCCAGTCCCGACTTGGAGGCTCCTACCATACACGCTAGAGGATGCTGCATTTCGTGAGCAAGTCAGAGAGGCTTCACACTATCTTTGATGAAAATAATGATACTGCCACCTCACGATATATTGAATGGGATGCCTTTAAGGCAGTATTGAGGGGACAATGCATAAGATTAACTGTTGAAGTCAACATGACAATAGTCCAAGAGCGGGGGCGGGTGGATCATTGGAACATAGATTGGGTGAACTAGAGCAGACAATTCTCAATCTGATGCAGTATTTTAAGCAGTCCTTCTTACTTGTAGGGACGAACATGCACAATCAATAGAAGCATTATGATGCATCAAATATAGAGCATACATAGGGAAAACACATACAGAAGTTGATAAATATGGGAAACTGTTAGCCTGCTTGTTAAAATAAGACACATTTAATTCCCCTATTCCCACTATCTGATTATGCTCACTCGGTGGAGGTTATTCACTCTGCCTTCTATGCTTATTATTACATGCTTTGCAGTCCTAAAATGACCCCTCACTGTGGAACAGGAGCCCATATTACCATCGATGCCCAGGCTGCTGGCGCTGTGCGCCTCTTAGTTCCCATTCTGAATAGTTACCAAATAAAGAGACGGGCGCTGGGAGCAGGAATCACAAGAACAGGATTTATTACTCATGAGGAGAGCCTGTCATTTCCGACACGAAACAAGGTGTCATCGGGAGGTGCTCTCCCAAGTGAGCTGAGACATCGTCTTTTATACCTTACAAAACACTTGGCATTACAATCACGACATTGTGAAACAAGGAAAAGACATCCCCATAATCCTCGTGTCAATCCTACCCCACATATGTTCACAATAGAGACCCTTGACCTGCTGATAAGAGGGGAGGGTAATCACGCAGCTGAGTGTTCCGCCAATTTTTAGGATGTGTGCGCCTGATCGTAGCCCAGGGGGTGGGGTGGCCAGGATCAATAGTGGGTCCTTTGAAGAGGAGTGACTCCATACAATAAGGGGCAGTAAACAGTATCTTCTGGCTTAGGCGATGACCTCGGACATGTGTGGACAGTCAATCGCGGAGGGAGGGTTTACCAACAGAGGGGTTATTCATGAAAGGAAGGGAGGTGTTGGTCAGGCGCGGCCGTGACTCCCAAGGACAGAGTTTTGCAGAAGAAGAAGGTTTATGACTTGCCCATGTGAGGGAGGAGGGGGAAGCCAGGGTGCGCACAGGGACAGAGTCGCACAGAGAGAGAGGTCTTATGACCCGTACATGAGAGAACGGGGGCTGTCAGATACAGCTGGGGGGGGGGGGTTATGTCAGCTGAGGCGAAGGATGCCTCTTCAAGAGGAAATGGGGGGGTTTTGCGTGGGTCAAGCAGGAGGGTTGCCTTTCAGGGCAGGGTCGCGCAGAGGGAGAGGGTTTCGTGGTCTATGCATGTGAGAGGGGGGGTTCAAAATAGCATAGAAGGGAAGCCGGTGATTCCAATGAACGGGCAAAAAGGCCATGGTGCCTAAAATGGCTGTCATGTACATATGGGCACGGGCTTTTACTGGCGGAGTGATGCGGTCAATATTTCACGGTATTCATGGTGCTTACAGGGAGGGGAGTGGGAAAAGGCAAATGAACGCTGCTTATGTACATCAATTTTTCTAATTTTCCACAGTCGCCGCTTTTTACATAACAGAGTTCATTTTTCTAATTGATGGGGGTACATATAAACAGGCGCCGTCGAAGAATTAGCATTTGTCAATACTAACATTTGGCATGTAATAATGGACAGTTGGTGGGATTGGCAGAATGCAGCACATAGGAAATTGCATTTGTTGAGTTCCTGACATTTCAAACGCACTACATAGCATAAATGCTTCTGACTTTCTCAAAGAACGTGACCAATGAACATTTTGATCAAGTAGTTGAGGGCGGAATTCAGTTCAATACACAAGATCTCTTCGTCACAGTGTCTTTTTAGCAGTGAGCCATCACTGGTAGGCTCTAGTCCGTGTCCTTTAGTTGGCGCTGTTGAGCACCGGCGGTGGAGCTATAGGTCCAGCTCGGATCTATCCGCGTTGCAGGGTGCGGTCAGTCCTCTGCTGTTAGACCACAGTCCTGTTCCCTAACCAATCCTTTTAGTGGAGCCTTATGCTCGGCACCTATATTTCCGTGGCAACACCTTATTCCCACCTGAATGCTGATCTTCCTTTTGGCAAGAAGTCACATGGAAAAGAGGGTGCGTGGTTCAAATAGTCGATAGGAGAGAGGGCGGAGTGGGGTCAGATTTCCTGGGACACACCAATGGGACCAAGGGAGCAAAGGATAACGAGCAGGCAGGCCCATCAATCGGGCCCAAAAAAGGGGGACGGAGACTCCAGGCACACGTGGGTTAGCAGACGGAGGACTTCAGGGCAGCCCGTCATTTTTCATTTTCCACGTTTGAAATTGCTGTCTCGTCCCGCATCTTGTTGTTTTGCAGCTCCACCTTTGGTCGAGGTCACATGTGTCTCAAGATCTGCAGCCAGGCTGTACGTCACGTCCGACCCTTCTCCTCCGGTGATCGTATATCTTTGAATAGGTACAAAACAAGCTTTTAGAGAACTGGCAGGAGAAGACATTTATGCATGTGAATTCCTCCCTTAATCCTACGCACTTGGGAGATACGTTCATCGGTTACAGTCAGAAGTTTATTACCAAGCAGTGCATATGTCGGCATTCCTACTGAGTTCATGCCAAGTTTATTCATCGTCTATTCATGACACAAATGGAGAGAAATCAGACTCCTATCAACTGCGCATTTCATCAAATTCAACATTTCGGAACCTCCAGCGGAGACTTGTCTTTCAAACCCGGGCCTTAACAGTCTAACATTTCCCTCCAAAAGCTGGTCAACCCTCTCAAACAGGGCGGGGGTGCTATCATCGAGAGTCAGGGTAAAGCAGGTTTTTCTCGAGGGACGACAGTTACTCATGGTCATCATGTATATATCGGGGACAGCAGCTGGGGTCAATCAAGTGGGGCGGGGACGCTTCGGGCATTCGCGCTTGGGTGCAAAGGGGTGGGGCAACCTGGGCATTGGGGGGGTCAATCTAGACGTTGGCGCTTGTCTCTGATGAACTGAAAAATAGGGTGCCATTGACATATAGTTCCCCTATGAAAGGCCAGATTAGGGGACCTTAGTCGTCTTACCTGTCCTTTCCTTCTCAGCCAATTCGAGTTCATTCATTTTGCAGAAAGGAGAGGTAGTAATATGGCGAGATACGATCATTTTAGTTTCGGTCAATTTCGCTGAACACCTTCGCGTTCAATAGGTACCCAATCAGACTGGTGCCGGCGGGGCACAATTTTACCACAAAAAGGAAGAGGGAATAGGGATACTCTCATAGAGAGTGAGAGTCGTCCGCAATCTAAACGAGCCATTCGGTACACGTATGACATGTAGAGAGAGAGATAGAGAGAGAGATAGATAAGGGGGGGGGGAGAGAGAGAGAGAGAGAGAGACGTGTACGAAAATAGGTCATTTAGTGCGCTCACAACACAGAACAGCAGGGGGTCAGGTAACGGAGAGACGCAAACAGAGGGAGGACATAAACCCCTTCAGTACACACACACAAACTCAGACGAAGGAAGACAGTACATGTATTACATATATAAGACATTCACGACAAAACATAAAATAATTATTGGCCAAAAAGATCTATCTTTACATCCTGCGTATCTTTAATATCCTATTTACCTACGTACTGAGCTCTTTTTACCTTTCCTCCTTTTCCTCTTGTTTACTATCTTTGCGAATGTTCTCGGTTGCTAATACTTACACCTTGGCCAGTTGGTCAGGAATTAACCTGGTTGTGCTACTACTCACGGTGGGATCTTTGAGTCATTTTTCCTTTTCTCCCTTTGGCGGAAGGGTTCTCCAGGCTGAGGCAACGGAGGGCATTAATCGGGAGAACAGCCGGACAGCTTAGCTATATCTATAAAAGTGCAAGGAGGAGGTGGTACATTTTTGAACATCAACATCATTCCTACTTTTCCAGACGGGTGGTGCCTAGGTAAACCTTACCCCGGAACTTTTCCTTGTCCTTTCCCTATCTAGTAAAACGTCTAGTTACATTATCTAACGTGCTATTTCGAGTCAATTTTCGTCATACAGTACCCGTCAAGTTTCTATGTCAGTCCATCCTCCCAGTCGCTACGTTCTAAGGAGGAACAGTCATGTCTAAGTGTACGTCTTTTGAAAACTCAGCAACATAAGGACTATGCTCATATTCCCTCCTTCCCTTTTCGTCGGTCGTTCGATCATCGCTCTTCCATACTTCAGCCGACGTTCCGACGCGACCTGCAGAAGGGAGGAGAAAGAAGGGGGTGGGGGCAGCATTCAAACCACATCAGCATGCAGTAGTCCGAAAATGTTTTTTACCTACCACATACTCGACCTATCTCCACATAGTGCATTTCTCTACCATCTCGGCGTTTAAGCCCAGTGGGACCCGTAGTGTCAGATAGACAATCATTGATGATCTGCGTATCTACATGAGTCACTTGGTCGCGACCCCTTTAGGTTGCGTGCAAGGGTGGCGGTCAGGTGGCATTTCTGTGGTGTCGTTTAAGGGCGTCTAAAACACTTTTCCGGCTGCCTGTGACACATAATGTAGCTGCTAAATATCGGGCCCTTTTTAACCTTCAGCCTTAATCATACTTATTCTTCGCTCACAGTAGTAATACATTCAAAACTCATTAATGCAACCGCTACAATTATACTTTCTTTTTCAAAAATACCTTTAATAAAAAGTGTTGGTGTACAAATACAGGCCTACAACCCAGTGGACCGGCCACGGAGCGGACTGGAACTGTTCATAAGAGGAACGAAGTTGGTGGCCGTTCATTGCATAAAGTGCAGCAGTGCAATAAAATCGTATCGAACTTTCCTACAGGGCAAGCATGATGCATGTCAAGAATTCGAGTTTTCAATTAATTCATTAATTCATTATCCAAATGCTCACTCAGTGCCTACATTACACCAATTCATTGCTCCCAATCATAATTAGTACCCACCCTAAATCAGTTCATTGTCCCAACACATAATCAATATCTGTCTTACATCGCTTTCTTCTCTAAGCACATAATCACTATCCATCTTATCGACTTTCATTGTCCAAAAAATGCACACATATCTCGGGGCATCAAGGTTTGAGCAATCCGGGTGAACAAGGAGTTTGAAAGTTTCGTTTTGTGTATCGGCGCCATTTTGGGCGAGGTCAGGCAGGTCCCAGTATAGTCAGAATGTCTCCAATGACTCGTGGTCGGACCAGAACCTCTTTTGGCAGTTCAAAAAGTTTTCGTAGTGGGGTGACAGACTAACAATATGAATCATCAGTCAAAATAGTGGGGAGGGAGGCAACAATCTTTTCCTACCGGGTCATTCTGGTGTTCCACCGGAACTGAACAATTCTGTATCTTTGCAGGATTTTAGTCATTTCCAAACTGAGGCTGGCGCCGGCAGGAGTGCGCCGACGTCTCGTGGCTCCATCGGAGGACGGGGCGGGGGGGCGCCTCGTGGAGAGGTCGGCCCCCCCGGCTCTTTTAGAATCTTCAAGGTCGAGGAGTACAGGGCGTGTGCCCGTCCCGGGCAAGGAAACCCGCTTTTTGATATGGACCCTTTCTTCAAGCAGGAGCGTTGGGGTGTCGCTGTAAGCCTCCACCTGGAGGGAGGTGGGGGAGGCTCGTTCGCGCCGCCTCCCCCTTCCAGTGATCCCGCGCCGTTCCTCGGCTCCAGCGCTTTGGTACAGCCATGCCAGGCAATGAAGATGGGGGGGGGGTCGGTGGCTGAGGCAAGACATCCCCCCCTTGTCATGTGGCGGGACTACCTGCAACTATCCAGGGGTTGTCGTGTGGCTGGACTACCTGTCACTCTCAGGCGTTGCCATGTGGCGGGGCTACCTGCAATTATCCCGGGCCGAGTGCAGTTGCAGCCATTATTGCGCAAAGAAGCGCCGCCGTCCTCGCCTTGGCTTCGGCCTTCGATGAGAGCCGGATCAGGCGAGAGAGGGGGGGGGTCGGTGGCTGAGGCAAGACATCCCCCCCCCCGTGGCCTGCAGGGCAGCAGAAGAGGGGAAAAGGAGAGGTCATTACGATTTTTGGGCCGTCCGCCCCACATCCTCCCCTTCCGACTGTGGCCAGCCGAGCCCTGCACACATCGAGGCCTCGCCTTCCGGATGGGCGTAACCGCGGACCTGTTGCACTTCGGGAGCTTCCGGAATGGGGGTAGGTACCCATTGATTTGTGTCTATTTCATGTGACCGTTATTTGGGCGTGGTGGGCAATGAGGCAGACATGTTTGAAGCAGGAATAGGCAGCGGAACCTAGCTACCTCGTGGCTGTCTTGCCGTCAAGCTTTCGCCATTTTATATTCCTTATTACAAACTATTTCTAACGTTTCTTATTTTATTTTTAGCGAAGTTGATAACTCATCAGTGGCCTACTGATTTCGCTCGACTCTTTTTCTTGTATTTTTATGCCATAACCTATTATAAGCTATAGCGACTAGTCCACACTTAATGAGCATGTCCTTATTAGGTGTGCCCTCCAGTGGAGCTGGATGGTTCATCTCTAATAAGCGGTCCGGGCTAAACAGGCTACCAATCAGTGGGGAGAAGATAGGCATGACGGATTACAACGGGGACAAAAGTCTGCACTACCTATCTTATCACGGCGGGCAAAGACTAGACAGAATATTTCTATTCTCCGTTGTTTGCAGGCGGTGAATACCTCAAAAGAACCAATACCGAACACTTAATGTACGGTCAATCAAACAATCAGTGGGGAGAATAAGTAGGTACGACGTGTTAAAGGTTTGCGTTACCTACCTTTTCGCTACCTACAAAGAGAGACCTTGTTCTTCCCTGTTTGTAGACAGAGAATCTCCAGACAATAATCCACGAACAACAGTTCGGGAAACAGTGGGGGAGGAAGATAGGCACGACGGATTACAACGGGGACAAAAGTCTGCGTTACCTATCCTTCACTGCTTGCAAAGGGAGAGCCTGTTGTTTCTCCGTTTGCAGGCGGTGAATCTCCAGAGGTACCAACAAAAGAGTAATACTAGTATTATCCAAATCAAACAATCATTTCACAATTTGTCGCATTTACGCGACCTTACCCGGACCGGACCGTGTGGGCAGTTCTTCGCCTTCCTCCTTCCAGCGCCCGATCGTTCTCTTACTCCATGATTTTACCGCAGCAGTCCTGTGGGATCCTAGTCAGGACAATGGGTCACTCGAGAGAGGTCCGTTCAGAATCGGTGAAGTTCATTCAATCGGCAGCCGGACGAGGGCCCTCTCAAGGCAGGTATACTCCGATCATTTAGATGTTCACCTCATCGTCTGGATCTCTCTTACTGGACCTTATGTCACTGATGGACCCCGCGTTGGGACGCCAATTGTGGAACAGGAGCCCATATTACCATCGATGCCCAGGCTGCTGGCGCTGTGCGCCTCTTAGTTCCCATTCTAAATAGTTACCCAATAAAGAGACGGGCGCTGGGAGCAGGAATCACAAGAACAGGATTTATTACTCATGAGGAGAGCCTGTCATTTCCGACACGAAACAAGGTGTCATCAGGAGGTGCTCTCCCAAGTGAGCTGAGACATCGTCTTTTATACCTTACAAAACACTTGGCATTACAATCACGACATTGTGAAACAAGGAAAAGACATCCCCATAATCCTTGTGTCAATCCTACCCCACATATGTTCACAATAGAGACCCTTGACCTGCTGATAAGAGGGGAGGGTAATCACGCAGCTGAGTGTTCCGCCAATTTTTAGGATGTGTGCACCTGATCGTAGCCCAGGGGGTGGGGTGGCCAGGATCAATAGTGGGTCCTTTGAAGAGGAGTGACTCCATACAATAAGGGGCAGTAAACAGTATCTTCTGGCTTAGGCGATGACCTCGGACATGTGTGGACAGTCAATCGCGGAGGGAGGGTTTACCAACAGAGGGGTTATTCATGAAAGGAAGGGAGGTGTTGGTCAGGCGCGGCCGTGACTCCCAAGGACAGAGTTTTGCAGAAGAAGAAGGTTTATGACTTGCCCATGTGAGGGAGGAGGGGGAAGCCAGGGTGCGCACAGGGACAGAGTCGCACAGAGAGAGAGGTCTTATGACCCGTACATGAGAGAACGGGGGCTGTCAGATACAGCTGGGGGGGGGTTATGTCAGCTGAGGCGAAGGATGCCTCTTCAAGAGGAAATGGGGGGGTTTTGCGTGGGTCAAGCAGGAGGGTTGCCTTTCAGGGCAGGGTCGCGCAGAGGGAGAGGGTTTCGTGGTCTATGCATGTGAGAGGGGGGGGTTCAAAATAGTGTAGAAGGGAAGCCGGTGATTCCAATGAACGGGCAAAAAGGCCATGGTGCCTAAAATGGCTGTCATGTACATATGGGCACGGGCTTTTACTGGCGGAGTGATGCGGTCAATATTTCACGGTATTCATGGTGCTTACAGGGAGGGGAGTGGGAAAAGGCAAATGAACGCTGCTTATGTACATCAATTTTTCTAATTTTCCACAGTACCCGGCCGGCTCAAACTTTGAGGTTCCTGGACAGATTAATTATACTGAGGGTACCAAATTAATGCACAGAGTCATTTGAGGGCCCAATTACTGAGCAGGAGATATGAAGCTCGATACAGGACTTTTTGTGACATGCAATGTTCCCGGCCTGATGGACTACCTATTGAGTATTATGGAACTTATACTGATCCTCTAGTTCCCAGACTGGCAGAATTATATAGTACAGTGATTGAAACAGGGTCCTTAACCCCTATGAAGTGGAAGGCCCTTCTTGTGTCCATTCTGAAGCTGAGACATGACCCTCTTGAAGTTATTTCACAAAGGCCCCTGCCTATCCTTAACAATGTTCACAAAATCTTGAGTAAGATAATTGCATCACTCTTTTTGGCACTTCTTCTTGATTTGGTCCATGGTGACCAGAATAGTTTTACCCCATGTAGATATATCGCTCAACATACAGCATCTACACTGTTTATTGGAAGCTGCTCCTTCACATTGGCTCATTGCTGCCTGCTTGGTACTGGATTTGGAGAAAGCCTTTGGCATGCTAGATTGGGAGTATATGTTTGCAGGGATGTGGAGGGTAGGTTTGGACCCTAGGCTACTCGGGATCATCATGTTTCTATACTCTTGTCCACCAGCCAGAGTCAGGGTGGTCTGAAGCCCTTTATTTTGAGAGAGGCACATATCAGGGATACCCACTCTCTCCCCTCCTATTCACGCTAGTGATAGAGCCATTGCCAACTTGTCTGTGTCAGTTGGGAGGAGACTTCAGCATCCCCCTTGATGGAGGGACACATGGTATCACTCTATGCGGATGATGCCCTGATTTGTGTTAAGGATATACATAGCGGCGTGCCGCTAGTACCTTACTTGCTGAGCTCCTTTTAACCAGCCTCGGGATTTGGAATTGACAGAACAAAGTCTTTCCGCTTCCCTTTGAGTTTGGAATGCCTTAGTCATAATATCAAAGTAGATGGTCACTAAGTCAAATGGGAGCTTATCACCTTCCTTTATCTGGATATCATTATATACCACACTGACAAAGACCTACCAGACTGTAACCCAGTGAAAACAGTGGCCTCGCTTAAGGCCCAGATTTAATTTTGGAGAACATTGCCTTTAACAGTAACAAAATTATAATGTTACTAAAACTGCTTTATTATTGTTCTAATTTACCTATCTCTGTCCCTAAGAGTCTGTTCTGTAAGTTGGCCAGCATGATAGAGGATCAATCACATTTTGAGTGGGGGTAGACAGAGGGTGTATCAGGGTTAACTGAAACTCCCCACAGACGGTGGAGGCCTGGGCGCTCTAGATGTTGAACACTGCTATTTGCAGCACTGCTACAATGGCATGCCTGCTGGTTGGCTTACCGTCACTTGTATGAGGTGAATATCCCATACTGATGTAGTGTTAGAAGTAGGACTCAAGAACTTTTAGCACCAATATCTAATTTACTGAATAATTTTAACAGACTTGTGCGTACAAATTATGTTAGTTACCAAGGGGCACTACATGTCAGTCCACATGTTATAATGTATGCCCTGGGGATTCTGCGGAGTAGCTTTCAATGCCTTAGAAATAGTGGCTCTATTAATATATCTGAAACCTGGGAGAACTCTGGACTTACCTGCTTAGGGAATTTGTTTCAAGTTGGGGCCTTGATCTCATCTGAGAAATTATCAGAACAGTTTGATCTTTCACCAGGGCAATTCATAAACGGTTTACTCTAGAACTCGCTTCCATTTGGGACATAACTGATTCTGACCCCCCCCACTCACCCGATTGTTCAGACAATATTTAGTATAGATTTTTGACGATGAGTGATATCATCGCTTGTTAAAATCTATACCCAGGTGGCTCGAGGACCCACTAGCCAAACCATGAAGAGAGTGGGAAAATGACATTGTTTGTACATTTTAAGCAGAAGGAGTGGGAGAAATGATTAGAGTATTCCCACTAAATTTCCAGGAATGCTAAATTTTAGTATATATAATATAAACTTTTTGCATCGCACCTACCTAACACCAGCAAGATTTAGTAGGAATTACGTGACTGCTTGCTCCAGTTGCTCCCGCTAACCCTCCAGAGGAGCAGATATTAAGTATATGTTTTGTCAATGCCCATGAGTATTGGGGAACAATCAATGCTAGATTGTCCAATGCTAGTGGCCCCCAACAGCTCTATCGCTTAGACTGCTGTGTGTTTGGAATTTTTCATGATGTCCCAAGTCTGGTAGAGTTGTGAATAGATTCCTGGACGAGGCTTTCTTATTGGCTAGATGCTCAACCACAATGAAGTGGAAGGTCTCAACAGCCCCAGTCTATCGCACTGCACTCTACTGGTTTACGCTGGGTTGAAGCTGTTCATGAAGACAGGAGGAGGCTGGAGGCCCGCGGAAACGACCCATTGCAGACTTACAGAACAAATTACTTTTTTCCTTTACACAATTTATTAAAGATGACAGTCGACCCCCTGTAGGCACATGCATTGCTGTATCAGTCCGCACCTTCAATATATTCATACTCGGGGATTATTCTGTTGCTTCTAGTCTATCTCTTTCGAGTCACTCAATGACTAATATGGCGCTGAACCTTTGCTGTGTGCAGAAATGTTTGAAGTCATGGGCAAAGGGGGCTCTAGCCCTGGGACCCAACTTTTCAGGGGCCCCCTGATAGAGCTAGTTCTGTTCTCCAGAGAATAGTTCTCTGATGACCTTGAATAATTCCTAAACAAACTGTTTTAAATACTATTTTCCTAAAATGTAGTTGTATTGTGGGTGATTGTAACATAATCAATACAATTGTTGTTATTTAAAGGTATACTGCTTGCTGGTTCCTCCCATTAAGGGGATTATTCAGTCTCATCAGTACTAACCTGGTAAGAATATGTTTGGCTTATAAAGAGTGAAACCACCGACCTTGCAGAACAGCGTCTGTTTTACGATAATCTCCATGATGTGCTGGGTTCACGGCAAATTAGGGCTCATCTTCATTGGTGCCTTTTTGGAAGCTCTAGTTTGCCAGTCAAGTCTAAACTCAGTGATTGGAACGGCTTGTCCTCCTGAGGATTGGGTGTCCTATATAAACATTCCATTGTGTAAACTGGCTGCCTCGTTGAAGGGAATTTAATTGCGTTCATGCTTATGATTTTAAACTCTTGTATTTTTCTGTTATCATAGGCTCAGTTCCAAATGTTAAGTATTGGTATGTTGCTTTGTATAGCACACTAATCACCCGAGAGGGTATACAGGCACTATTTCCAGTTGAGCTGGATGTCACCAATTTGTTGGTAATCTATGTCATCTGCAGTGAATATAGCAGTAGCTCCATGAAGCTCTAATATTAACTAACCCCCAAAAGCATGGAAAAGCATTTCAAACATAAGTAGTGATTGTGACACACTCCTACTGGGGAGGTGACTCCTTGGAATGAGCATTTAATCAATAAACCATGGGCAACCCGACATTCTTCTCTAAATCAACATTTCAGTTTACACCACATTTTCCTTCTTTTTATAGACATCCTCTCACATATTGTCTTTCAGTGTCGTCATATTTGTTTCCGGTTTTTCTTACATCAAGCCTGTTTACAGCGGCGGCTCCGCTAAGCCGGAGCAGCGTCACCCAACTGCTCACAGAGCAGCGCAACAAGGAAAAATAGAATGATAATAACTTATTATTATTTTATATTTTGGCACAAAGCCAGGTTGGGACGGGGCTGGGCTAGTTCACAGGAGGAGGACTGGCATCGGCACTAGTAAGTGTGCATGACGATTTCGCCAGCCGTCCTGAGCCAGCCAAACTGTTGGGCGCACTTAGCATTAATCCACCTGGTTGTGTTGCACAGCTGGTTGGAGAACTGTCCCAAGTCTCCCAAGCACTGCCTGAGCACTCATACCAATCAGACCAATCACAGCACTGCCGTCATGCTTGTGACAGCAGCATTGTGATTCGCTTAGGGGAGCCTGGGCGCTTCCTGCTTCTGGGAGTCAGGAGTTAAGTTAAGTTAAGTTAAGTTAAGTTAGGAATTTATATAGCGCGCAACTCACCCAGAGGGTCTCAAGGCGCTTAAGGGAGATGGGTTCATTACTGATCGAACAACCAGGTTTTGAGTTGTTTTCTGAAGGAGAGGTGGTTCTGTGTAAGACGGAGGTGGGTGGGGAGGGAGTTCCAGGTCTTGACCGCCAAGTAGGAGAAGGATCTTCCTCCCATGGTGGCTCTTCGGATGCGTGGAATCGCAGCGAGGGCTTGGTTGGACGATCGCAATTGGCGGGAGGGAGTGTAAAAGGTCAGGCGAGTGTTGAGGTATTTGGGTCCTAGGTCGTGGAGGGCTTTGTGTGCGTGGGTGAGGAGGCGGAACGTGATTCTCTTGTTGACGGGGAGCCAGTGCAGGTCTCTTGGGTGACCAGATATGTGGTTGTGGCGAGGTAAGTCTAGGATGAGTCGAGCGTAGGCGTTTTGAATGCGTTGAAGTCTTTTCTGCAGTTTGGTAGTTGTTCCGGCATAGAGGGTGTTTCCGTAGTCCAGACGGCTAGTGACGAGTGCTTGGGTGACCGTCTTCCTTGTTTCGGTGGGGATCCAACGGAAGATCTTTCGGAGCATGCGTAGGATGTTAAAACATGATGATGAGACTGCATTGATTTGTCTGGTCATTGAGAGGGAGGAGTCAACGATGAATCCCAAGTTGCGAGCATGGTCCGTTGGCTTGGGTGCGTTGCCTAGGGCCGGGGGCCACCATGAGTCATCCCAGGTAGAGGGGGATGATCCTAGGATGAGGACTTCCGTCTTGTCAGAGTTCAGTTTCAGGCGGCTGTTCTTCATCCACTCGGCTACGTCCTTCATCCCTTCGTGTAGGTTGGTTTTGGCGGTGGTTGCGTCTTTGGTGAGGGAGAGGATCAGCTGGGTGTCGTCTGCGTAGGAGATGATGTTTAGGTTGTGTTGGCGTGCTATGGATGCGAGGGGACTCATGTAGACGTTGAAGAGGGTGGGGCTGAGCGATGATCCTTGTGGGATGCCGCATATGACTTCGGTGGCCTCTGATCTGAAAGGGGGGAGACGGACTCTCTGGGTTCTTCCGGCGAGGAACGAGATGATCCAATCTAGTGCTTTGTCTTGTATCTCGACGTTCCTGAGGCGTTGTACAAGTGTGCGGTGGCAGACCGTGTCGAACGCTGCGGAGAGGTCCAGGAGGATGAGGGCCACTGTTTCCCCGTTGTCGAGCAGTGAACGGATGTCGTCTGTGGCTGCGATGAGGGCGGTCTCGGTGCTGTGATTGGCTCGGAAGCCGGATTGTGATGGGTCGAGGGAACCGTTGGACTCGAGGAAGGCGGCGAGCTGACTGTTGATGGTCTTCTCTATGACTTTGTCGGGGAACGGGAGGAGCGAGATGGGGCGGTAGTTCTTAAGTTGGGTGGGGTCAGCTGTGGGTTTCTTCAGGAGGGCACTGAGTTCGGCATGTTTCCAGCTTTCCGGGAAGGTAGCGGTGTTGAAGGAGCAGTTGATGATGTCCCGGAGTTGGGGTGCTATGACGGAGTTGACCTTGTTGAAGATGTGATGGGGGCATGGGTCGGTTGGCGATCCGGAATGGATGGAGTTTATCAAGCGGATGGTGTCATCGGTGCTGATCGGGCTCCAGGCGCGAAGGGTGGTGGTGGGGGGGTTTTTGGTTCCGTGGAGAGGTGAGTGGGATGGTCGCCGAAGCTGTTGTGTATGTCTGCGATCTTGCTGTGGAAGAACGAGGCTAGAGAGTCGCAGAGCTCCTGAGAGGGAGTGATGTCGTTGTTGCCGGCGCTGGGATTGGTGAGTTCTTTGACGATGCTGAAGAGTTCCTTGCTGTTGTGGGGGTTGTTGTCTGGCCGATCCTTGAATGCTGATTTCTTGGTGGAGCGGATCAGCTGGTGGTGTTTGCGGGTGGCGTTCTTGAGGGCGGTCATGTTGTCTGTGGTTGGGTTTCTTCGCCAGGCTTTCTCGAGGGTGCGGCAGTTCTTTTTGGAGTTCTTGAGGTCGTCGTTGAACCAGGAGGCTTTCTTGCTTCCTGGCTTGTTGGGCTGGTTTTTCAAGGGTGCTAGTTCGTTAGCGCAGTGGGTTATCCATTGTGCGAGATTGATGGCTGCTTGATTTGGGTCCTTTGATGGGGTGGGAGGGTTTTGGTTCAGGGATGTGGTGAGCTGGTCGGTGGTAATTTTGTTTCAGCTTCTGCGGGGAACTTTTTGCGGGTGGTGGTGGTTCGTGGTCTTTCTGAAGCTGAAGTGGACACAACTGTGGTCTGTCCAGTGGAGTCCCATGATGTGATTGAGGGAGATGTGCTTACTGGAGGAGAAGATTGGGTCGAGCGTGTGTCCAGCGTAGTGGGTGGGGGTGTTCACCAGCTGTTTGAGACCGAGATTAGCGAGGTTATCCAGCAGGGTGGTGGTGGTGTTGTCGTTGTTATTCTCCAGATGGAAGTTGAGGTCCCCTAGGAGGATATAGTCATCGGAGGGGAGGGTGTGTGGGCTGACAAAGTCAGCGATGTCATCGCTGAATTGTGCGCGGGGTCCTGGGACTCTGTAAATGAGGGTGCCTCTGAGTGTGGTCTTGGGGTCCGTGTGTATCTGGATGTGAAGGTGTTCGCGGATTTGAGGGTGTCGTCGGAGCTGGTCGTGATGCGGATGGGGTTCTTGTGGACGATGGCGATGCCTCCTCCAGTCTGGTTGATACGGTCCCTTCGGATAATCTTGTATCCGTCTGGGATGGCTATAGCGATGTCGGGCGCTGATGAGGCGTTCATCCAGGTTTCCGTGAGAAAGGTGCCGTCTGGCAAAGTGGTGTCGAGTGGGTTCCATAGTTCAATGGCGTGCCTGTGGACCGAGCGGGTGTTGAGCAGGAAGCACTTCAGGTGGTTGTTATTGGAGCTCAGTTTGGCGTTTGTGGTTGTAGAGTGGGTCTTGATGCAGCAGAACTTGCAGGATTGGCAGGTGACGGGTCCATGGGTACGTCCTGGGGCGCAGGTGAAGGGTCCATGGGTACGTCCTGGGGCGGCTCGGTGGCAATCGTGGTGGCGGCCGGTGCTGAGAGCAGTGAGGGTTGCGAAGTCGTAAGTTCGGCGAGAGGGATGACCTTTGCGGGGCCCAGGGGGTCTGGCGCTGGGCGCGGTCCTGGCGTGGAGGGCGTAGACAGGCTTACCTTTGGCGCAACTTTGGCGCGCTTAGATCGCGCTTAGGGCGCGTTCGCTGCGCGTGGACGCTGCGCGTAAGAGTCTCTGTCATAAGTGGATAGTGGAGGGGGCGGCACGAGGGAGGAGCAGCTGGGAGACGGGAGCGGGGTGGCAAGTGGGGAGGGGATCGGTCGGCGATGCTGTAGGGAATGTTGGTGGGGCCGCGGGGGAGCAGCGGCAGGGGGCGGGGAGCGGGGTGGAGAGACGGGCTGGGACAACAAAATGGCACCAAACAACAACAAGGCAAGATCGGGGGCACAGTTACTTAATTCAACCAGGGTCACGATGCAGGCGCTACAGTCTGGCAAAAATACTTAAATTAAAGCAGGGTCATGATGCAGGCGAGCTACCACACGCTGCAGGCAGTGTCAATACGATACCAGATACCAGCACAAGATTCAGGCAGTGCCAGTCCGGTATCGGCGCAGGATGCAGGCAGGGTCAATACCAGGACGGCTTGGGGCGGGTGGAGCGACCGGTTCTGACCAGGTCAGGACTGTCACAGCACTACACCCCTCGGGTCAATCCTTAAGTTCCAGTGGGAGGGAGGAGGAGCTGGGAGGCGGGAGTGGGGTGGCGAGTGGGGAGGGGATTGGTCGGCGATGCTGTAGGGAACGGGGGTGGGGCCGCGGGGGAGCAGCGGCAGGGAGCGGGGAGCGGGGTGGAGAGACGGGCTGGGACAACAAAATGCACCAAACAACAACAAGGCGAGATCGGGGGCACAGTTACTTAATTAATCCAGGGTCACGATGCAGGCGCTACAGTCTGGCACAAATACTTAAATTAAAGCAGGGTCGCGATGCAGGCGAGCTACCACACGGTGCAGGCAGTGTCAATGCGATACCAGATACCAGCACAGGATTCAGGCAGTGTCAGTCCGGTATCGGCGCAGGATGCAGGCAGGGTCAATACCAGGACGGCTGAAAAGAAGAGGACAGAGGAGAGGTGGCAGCTGTAACCAGGTAAGTGATTTTTTTCTTCAATATGATATCTGTCAGGTTGCATCATGAGCATCGGTGCATACATTCTCAAAGCACTACTGCCTCGACAGCCAGGTCCACTGGGAAGGCTACTTTGCCTAGTCAGTTATGCAAGACTTTTTGGTCTGAGCACACTCCACAGATCCTCCACTTCGGGGAGGTACTGTTTTCATATCTATTCTAAGGCAAGGAATCTTCTGTTAAAAGTATCCATCAGAGGAATAAGGTAATTGTTTTCAGTGACACTATTCTGGGTGGGTTCTTTATCTAATTGCAGATCTTTACTGTCCTTTCACTTCCCTGTTCTTTTGAGTGGCCACTTTCCAACATCTAATGAGGTCCCAGATTAGTATTCAGCATGCTGTAACTAAACATTGTTCATGCTCTACATGTGAAGACGTGGAAAGAGAAAGATAAGAAACTAATGACAGCATGCAGGAGTGATGCCCATATTCAGCTCCACTATGACACTTTCAGGAGGGTCTGGAGCTATCACACGGCCACACCATGCTACCTAGCATTGTGCGGGAGCTGACTACAGAAGTCTCTGGATACAGTCTGGTGTCTGGGGATATGCTATGGTGAGGAATCTGAGATCAGGTAGAGTATCCACCAAAAAGAGCTTTACCAAAACGAATTAACTTGTTTGTATTGTCTCTTTAGGTCACGTGTCAAGGGAATGTTCCTATGTCTTATGGCTATGGACAGCCGCTTTCTTAGGATTCTACATTCCTTCGTAAACCACAAGAGATGGGAAGAACTCGGGGAGTCCATTTTGCACCCAGACACTAGAACATTTTCGGAACTTGTGAGCAAGGGCAACTTCGAAAGGTCCCCCCCTTTGGCTAATCACATCCCTGCAAACGTGTGGCAAGAACATTTCGGCGCCCTTTACTCCATCTTCCGCAGCCAAACCAAGGATCCGATGCTGCCTGATTTATATCAACCAACACATGGCCTCTTGTTCACCAGAGAGGAAATTTTGGATTCTCTGGAGGCAATTGTACTGGCTAAAGCCCTTGGCCTGGATGGCATCCCCGTAGATCACTTCCACTCCGATAGGGAGAATTGGGCAACTTACATTTTGACACTATCCACCGATATAGCCGGCGGGGGAGGATCCCAGAATCATGGAACGGGGCCAAAGAGGTACCTATTTTTAAAAAGGGTGATAGGACCAAGCCCTTCAGCTATTGGGCAATTAGCTTGATCAATTGTGTCCAAAAGGACTTTTTCCGCTCGCTTTCAGCAAAGGTACAGGACTGGATGGATGAGAATCACATCCTCTCTCTGTTCCAATGGGCTTTCGATGAAAAACTGGCACAATCGATCAAGTTTTCTGTCCTTTTCTGCTGTACTGAAAGGTGGTACTGCCGAGCAAGGGTAGACTATACATTGCGTTTATTGATTTAAAATCAGCGTTTGACCTTGTCCCTAGGGACAAACTATGGAGGGTGCTTATGGACATGGGTTTGCCCCTGGAAATCCTGACACTTCTAATCAAGCTGCATGAAGAGTACTTTGCCAAGGTAAGATTGGGTATCCAGGAACAGGTCACAGATCCCGTTAAAATACAGCAGGGGGTTCGATAGGGCTTCGTTCTGGCTCCAACCCTGTTCTCACTTTACATTAATTAAGTGGTTGAGTTCCTATCTGCCATCACAGCAGACACTCCCCCGTTAGCAAATCAAAAAATTTCCCACGCTCCTTTTCGCAGACAACAGCCGTCTGGTTTCAAAAAACTAGATGGGCCTACAAAAACTGTTGAATCAATTCAAGATCTTCTGAACCCCACAAGTTCTTTAGAGGTAATCTGCTCCTAAACGATACTCCCCTAGAGAGAGTCAGCGCCTTTGATTACCTGGGAAGCAGACTATCGGAGGGTTTGGCCTGGAAACGCCATCTCAATAAGGCCTTCCTCAAATTCTCACAGGTGTCCAGGGTTCTGAGGAAGGAGCACTGTCTCTCTAACACCAAGCCAATGGCACCTGCGGTGAAACTATATAGCTGCAAGGCTGTGAGTAGTGCCCTTTATGGGGCCGAGGTCTGGGGCATTGTGAGAGTAAGTGACCTCACAGCCATGGAGAACCATGAGAAATCTGGTAACCCTCCCACAAAGTATTCCACTTTGCCCATTAAAGCCTGGTATGGGCATCAAGCCTAGTAATGATCTAGTGAAGCTTCGCCCCTTGCTTTTCTGGCAGAGACTGGTTACCACTCCAAAATTGACACCCTATGTCACAGCCTTCAAAGAGGTTTGTGCCCTAGATACTACGAATAAAATAGGCTGGATCAACATGTCAAAGGCCTCATGTCCAGCATTGGCCTATTAGGACACAACATTACCAGTCCACCAGCCCTTAGCAGAAGTCAGATTAAATTACTATACTGGGACTGGGTCGAGCAAAATGCATACCCCAACAGTAATTAGGGCAGACTAACCGAAGAATTTAGAAGCATTAAATCCTGTTGCTCCCTAGAAAGCTACCTTGACATTATCAAGGTGCCGGCCGACAGGAAGCTCTACATCCAATTCAGGCACAATGCCTGCCAATTAATGCATTTTCGAACATCTGGCTGACCAAAGGGCTGCCCCTGCTGCCCCTGTCCGCACAAATCGAAAGGTCCTTTTTGTTTTGCATGTACAGCGTATGTAAAACCCTGGGGCAAATGGATAATCTCAATTTGAAGGCAATTTGGGACCCAAGATTTTAGAGTGGCCCTGCGCATATTGAAATCAGATGCAAGACCTCTATTCGTGTGTGCAACTGCCAAGTATTTGGGCCACACCTGGGCGATTAGAAGGAGGGCACTGCTAACCCCTAGCCCCACTCATGAGAACCATAGATGTGACAACCGATCCCCAATCTATCAATTGCAATAATGGTAAGGTAATAATTTTAAATGTAACTAGTCCACCTATCTATTCTGTTTTATCGTGAACACTGGCGTATTTTAAATAAGCATTTTAATTATGTTGTGTAATGTCTATTAATGTAAATGTTAGGGTCAGACATTCGGACAAATTTTAAATGAACACATTTGCACTTTATATCGGGATTTTGCCACACTGCACAGTAAGCTTTGCTCACTTGTGACATCGAAGCTACGACTTGTATGACGATTGTGGTGCCCAGGTATCCTTTGCTCGCTGCAACAGTTTTTACATTCTCTGTTACATCCTTTTGCATTATTACGAACACTTATTTGTATGTTATTTCCCAAGTGGAATGAATTTGTAATTGTAATTGTAATTGTAAAATAGTTTTTATAGAGCGCATGCTATCGCTCCACGGAGCATCTTGGCGCTGTAAAAAGCGTAGCCTAGAATGGTGGGCAGGAAATACTACTCACATCACTTTCAAAGTACCTGAAGGTTTATTAGGTTACTAACTGTTTACTAGCCGTGTCTGGTAGATTAAAAATCCAGGTTTTCAGGGCTTTCCTGAATTCGATTTCAGTGGGGATTTGCCGTAGGCTTTGTGGGAGTTTATTCCAGGCTTTAGTACCAAGGACGGCAAGAGATCTTCCTCCTTTGGTGGCTAGTCTAAATCTGGGGACTGTTAGGAGACACATGTCTGATGACCTCAAGTTCCGACTTGGTATGTACGGCTTGAACCGTGGGAGCAGATATTTAGGCCCTTTTTTGTGGTATGCTCTAAAAGTAATTACCAGTATCTTAAAGAGCACTCACTTGTGTATGGGGAGCCAGTGTAACTGCTTTAAGGCAGCAGAAGCAGAAGATCTCCTTGGAAGATTGAGCACCAGGCGTGCAGCAGCATTTTGGACAACCTGCAACCTGTGCAGGGTAGATCTATTCACTCCTGCTCACATTGATGTTTGTGTCTTTTATGATATTTTTACCAAAATAAAACGTTTGATGAATTAACTTATTTAAATGGAAAAAATTATTAAAGGTAAGTTATGGTTTCTTTTGAGCACAAAGCAAATACAAGGAGATGATGGACGGAGCGCTGAAACTTTTCAGACACTCTCCCCCAGGCACAAATCTGGGTAGAATCCATCATCATTCTTTAGCTCACTTCGCCACCCCAGTTCAGACCCAGCCATAGGCAAGTCAGTCTTCTCCCTGTTCCTTATGAGAACAGTCCAGCACGAACTGCCAAGCCAGGTCTTCCCTTGACCTGAAACAAGCATCCTGGGACCGGTTTGGGGGTAACACCCCTCATCAGCCAGGCTAGCTTGAACACAGTGGCAAAGTGAGCATAAGACATCAATGTATGCTTAAATAAAATGAAGATATTTCCAGAAAAAAACTTGTTAAAGTGGGAAGTTTAATTTGGCTCATTTAAGCTGCTCATTTGTGTAGCGAGGGTTGACTGTTGGTTCTTACTTGTGGTTGTGCATCCACTTCATCTGTCATCTCCAGGTGCTAACAGAGGTGAGATTTTTGTAGTGTGAATTTGACCACATATCCTGGCCTGATGTTAGACCAAACTCTCAACCTCCCATGTGGCAAAGCTGCTGCTGTACAGATCCTTAGCAAGTAAAGCTCAAATCTGGAATTTCAACTCTGGTACACATCCAGTTATAACGTTATTAGGAAATGGGATTTTTTACTCCCTTAAATGTCTATATCTACAAAAAGGAGCCCAGAGGGTACGAAGGAGAAAGCCGGGTTGCCCTCCACTCATAAATCACATTATTCAATAAAACCTGTTCTCCAAGGCCAAGGAAATCGTGTGTAGATCGCTTTGGTTTTCTACTCTACAATGTGTATGTATCACAAGACTTTCAATTTCCTGCAATGAACCTATTTCTTACTTATGGTTAATTGCCACACTTCCATGCCTCAAACGTTTTATAAAAACCCCTTTCCATTGACAGATGAAAGGTGACAATATCTTTTCAATCTCCCAACCCGCTTCTAAATGAGCAGTACATACCAATTTTCAGTGAAAAAAGTGAGGAAGACGAAGTGACCCCTCACGGGCGTACCACCAAAGGGGTAACTGGGGTTACTCACCAGATAAGCCCACTGCTCTCATCATTGGTAGTCACTTTGTCCAAAACAAAAAGTGTTCAAACAACAACAACAAAATGTGTGTAGGTGCAAAGGAGTGACAGGTAAGTACACTCCTTTGACTCGATAACTTTATTATTCACTTGGAGTGAACTGTCAAATTAAAAATGTGTTCAGGTGCATAGCGCGACAGTTCTGGAAGCGAGCGCTTCATTTTTAAATATTCCTGTTTGTTCTCTCATTATTTTACAACCTCATTTCTTAGCCCCTGTTTTTAAATCTTTAGCGCTTACCTGCACTGTAATTGTATGTACACAGCCGTTTGAGCGGGTCCTTAGTTGCTGCATTCCGCCGATTTCGCAGCCATCTTGGGGGAGGCTGGGACACTCCACGGGCGCCATTTTGGTTAGCGCTTCAGCGTCCCAGGCAGACTCACAAACCGCTACATAAACCAGCAATGGAAACCCGGAGCGGTCACGCGCAGCGGGTACGCCGGAATGGCGCCGGAGTCGCGCCAGAGTCCAGCCCGTCTGTGCCCGTCCGGGCCCAGGCGGGCTCAGGGCCAGGATCTATGACCAAATCATTAGGGCCCAGGATCATCTACACCCGCGATCATCTGCTAGCACTACGTCCCGCTAAAAAGACGACATGCAACTATATTTATAGGGGAGTAAAACCTTTTACCCATTGTGAGGTATGCTGCTCGCCCCAGCCACCCATAGGAAAGAGCTCCCTGCAAATGGCCTTGTTGAATTAAAGATCCCTCCCGAGGCACTCTTTAGAGATTAATTTTCTTATACAGGATCATAATTTAGATATCCTGTTTTTAACGGAAACGTGGCTCACTTCGAGCTCAGGGGTGGACATTGTACGAGCCCTTTCCTCTGGCTTTCTAATATATTCTCAGAACAGGCCAGTAGGTCGAGGAGGTGGCATCGCCATACTATATAGGGATTCATTCGTAAGAAGGGCACTGAATAGTGGGGTGCTGGACTGTGAGAGCTGTCAGTTCTCTTTGCAGATTTCACCCACGGTCTCCGTGTCAGGTCTACTGGTGTATCGTCCACCAGGGTGCATTGGAAGTTTTGCCAGCTCCCTAATGGAAACCATTACGGTTTTGGCATCTACTGCTACCAACTTTATGATGCTGGGAGATCTTAATCTCCACTTTAACGATCCAGCGGATGTGTTAGCGACAGACCTACAATGTGATCTTAAGGCCTATGAGGTAGGCCTGATCAATTCTGAAGCAACACACAATAGGGGCCATTTGCTTTACCCGATTTTCTCTAATGTGCCCCTTTGTGAGGCTATGCTTCCCTACCCTCTCCCGTGGTCAGACCATTTCTTGGTTCCTTTTACTTGGCAAATGGAGGCCATGACTATATCCCCTCCTCCTAGTGTTTGCACGCTGGAAAGAGCTTGGTCCAGATTGTCGGTCGAGAATTGGGTCCTCAAACTCGAAGGCTTGCGTCCCTCTCTAGTCCCTGACCCGGTACTGGCAGATGCAAATCTCGGCAACTGGCTGACCAGCTCACTTGACTCTATCCTCCCTAAAAGAACAGTCCCAAAAAGGGAGAAGAGAATAGGCTCTGCTCCTTGGTATACGCCCGAGTTGAGAATCCTTAGGAAGGGCTGCAAGAAGCTGGAGCGCACATGGAGGAAGGATTGGGGCGAATCCAATAGAATTGGATATCGCTCTGCGATAAGGGCATATAAATGTGCTCTTCGTTGCACTAAAGCACAATTCTTTGAGGAAAGAATTAAAAACTCCTCGAATTCCTCGAGAGAAACTTTCTTAGTGGTTAAGGAACTATTGAGAGTTCCCGAGCCTTCCTTAGCCCATGACAACCCAGGAGAGAAATGTAAAGACCTGGCGAACTATTTTTATACTAAAATAGAGAACATTCTAAGTGCCCTGCCCCATATTGACCAGATAGCAGAGGCTAGCAGTGATTCAGTCGGAGCCTCCGCACACCTGGAAGCCTTTGGACCAACAACAGTGGAAGAGGTCCTTAAAGTGCTGGTCACTATTAAAAGTGGCTCCCCCAGTGATCCAGTACCTATATGGATACTGAAACAGGTAGGAGCTACCATTGCCAACCCTGTCACCGACTTAATCAACGCATCCTTTGCTTGTGGTCTGGTGCCACCGAGCTGGAAGGGAGCAGTTGTGAAAGCCCTCTAGAAAAAGCCTCACCTAGATCCATTGGATCTAGCGAATTACAGGCCTATTTCTCTGCTGCCGGGACTCAGTAAAATCGCGGAAAGGCTGGTGAATTTACATCTTTCACACTTTCTTGAGTCCAATGGCTTGCTGAGAAATTCGCAAACAGGCTTTCGGCCTGGTCAGGGCACTGACACTGCTCTTCTGGCAGTCGTTGAGGAAGCTAGAAGCATTCTGGATTCTGGAGGATCAGAGGCAGTGATCCTCCTGGATCTCAGTGCGGCTTTCGACACTGTCAACCATCAAGTGTTAATTCAACGGCTGTCAGATGCAGGGTTAACAGGAATGGCCCTGAAATGACGTAAGTCATTTCTTAACGACCAGACCTACCAAGTTTGGGAAGGCAGCACACGATCATCGTCCATCACCCTCCACTGTGGTGTGCCACAAGGCTCATCCCTAAGCCCCACATTGTTTAATGTGTATATGGCCCCCTTGGAGGATGTGGTTGCCCCATTTGGTATCAAAATCGTGAGTTACGCTGATGATACTCAGCTGGTGGTCGCCTTATCCCAGCTTGCTAAAAGTCCGGACACGCTGCACTCCTGCATGTCCAAAGTCTATACCTGGATGTGTCAATCGGCTTTGAAGCTTAATGGCTCAAAGACCGAAATAATGCTCTTAGGGCATAAAGGAGCCTCATTTCCTCCGACTAGCTGGCCCAGTTGTTTGGGCGAGCTCCCGAATCCAAAGGAGGAGATTAAGAGTCTTGGGGTCTGGCTGGAGCAAGATCTCTCTTTCAGGACCCAGGCAAAAAAAACGGCGGGAGTTTGTTTCGGTCTCCTCCGCGCAGCTCGGAAAGTTCTGCCCCTCCTTCCACCGCAATCTAGAAAGCTGCTTATTCAGGGGTTGATCATATCAAGACTAGATTATAGCAATGCTATTTTTCTTGGTGCGCCTGAAGCAACGCTTAATAAACTCCAGCAGATTCAAAATGTTGCCGCACGGCTCCTCAAGAGCACCCCAATGATGCGGTCAGCTAAACCTGCGTTGAAGGCGCTGCATTGGCTCCCAATGAGCGAAAGGGTCAAATTTAAGTCCCTCAGTATTGCGCATAAACTTCTTCAGGATAAGGGACCTCCCATCCTGAAGAACTTAGTTGTACCCTACAAAGTAAACAGAGCCTTGCGTTCAGATCAGAAACATCTGCTTAGAACTCCCAAAGTCAAAAAGGCTCAAACGGGGGGGGGGGAGATTCTCAGTGAATATAGCCATTCTTTGGAACTCACGCCCCCTGGGTCTACGTTCGGAGACTTGTCTTCTCCGGTTTTGTAAACTCCTTAAAACGCACCTCTTCCCCAACTAATGCCTTTGATCACGCTTAACTGTCTTTTTTTGTTGCTCTGGAATAAGCGCTGGGATGCTCTAGGGTAACTACGCGCTATATAAAACTCGAAATAAATAAATAAATAAATAATCATGCATATCCATATCACATGCCAACATGTTTCATTGCCTACGGTCTTCAGCAAATTCTTCAGGGCTAGACAGCTCGTCACAGCACCATAGTTGGACACTTCATTCTAGAAAGACCTCATTAAGCCTTTGTCTCTCATACCAGCCTAAGAGGGAATGCTTTGGTCATCCAAGCTTCTTACGTGAGCCCTTTTTTTCTGACTGACCCTATAATCGTGGTGTCAATCAGTATGGGTCTCGGCGAGCTCCGCGTCTCGTCCCATGTCTTGCGGCTGTGCTCGTCAGTTTTTTATGACGCAGTTGCACTAGGACGCGGTCACGGAACGAATGTTGGTTACGTGACCGCGTCCTAGTGCGTCCTCTTCTAAGGGGCCGACTCATTGCTCCCTTCGGGACCTAAGGAAATCTAGTGTGGGTGGAGTGTTGTTTATCAGTGAGCAGTAGATTTGGGATATTCCTCCCCTCCCAGATTACCCATGAGGAGTTTAGCTTCCATTGTACTGAATTTCGGGATTTCCGTGTGAAGGGCAAGGGCGAGTCACAATTGGAGGTACTTGTAAAACTGGTTGTGCTGCAGGGAATATGCTTGCTGCAGCTCTTGGAAGGAGGACACGTGCTCACCCTTCCATACGTCTCCTGAGCGAGTTATCCCAATCAGAACCCACTTATGAAATCCTGACAATGTTCCAACGTCCTGCAGCCAGGTGCTGTGCCAGAGGGGTGTCTGCAGGGTGAGTTTGCTGTCCCATTTAGTGTGTTACAGTGCAGACCGCCATGCCAGGAGGGTCGTCCGATGACTGCTGGCAGAGTGTGTGGGATGGTGCCCCATATAGCATGGCTTGGACCCGTGGGAATCTAAGCCTTTCTAGTTCCAGCCGATAGGTTGGATCTGACAACCCACCATTGAACCAATCATGGATCACCAGGAGATGGGTAACCAAGTAGTATAAAAAGGGGTTTGCCATTCCCATTGTCCCATCCTTTGGAGGTCGCTGACAATGAGTAAGAGCCATGCATGATCCTGCGCGAACCTAAAGAAAGGATGCAGTTATCCCATCTAGTCAACAGACCCAGCTGCGGGGAATGTGAAGTGGGAAGTTCTGAAGTACATATAGGAGGCGAGGAAGAACCATCATTTCAAAGAGAGCAATTCTACCAAGAGGGTTGAGCATGAGGATTTGCCAATGTCAGAGGTCGTCCTCCATGCGCTTAAGTGGCAGGTCAACATTAAGGGTCCAGGAGAGCTCAGGGAGAAGGGCCACCATATGCCGTGGTACTTAATGGAATGCCTCCGCAAGGGAATGCTTGTTTGCCAGTCCACACACTCATGTGAGACATGAAGGGGCACTAGATTAGACTTGGCCAGCATAAAGGCGCAGGTCAGATGCCTCGCCGAAGGACCGGAAGATCTGAAGGCACTTCGGCCCAGATTGGGCCGGATCTGCCAGTAAGAGAAGGATATCGTCCGCATACAGGGCGATTCAGTCCTCATGGGAGGTGTGCCAGCTCCACCCTTGTATCTGCTATCTGCACGTATGACACAGGCCAGGGGCTCTATTGCTAGGGCAAATAGGGGAGGGGACAAGGGATGGGTACCCTTTCTAATAGGAAAGGCATTTGACAATGCCCCATTTACAAGGACCCGGGCTGCCGGGTTGGAGCTACGGGTCCCCCACCAATTTACGATAATGAGAGCCGAGGCACATTCTGTTCATGACATTCCCCAAGTAGCTCCAGTCGACCGTATCAAACGCCTTCTCAAAGTCAAGGAACACTAAGTCTAAGTATGGAGTGAGGAGAAGGCGGTGAGCAAGGGCCATGTGGAGACGTCTCAAGCAATGCAGCTTGCTGCAGCCTGGTTTGAAGCTGCATTGATCAGGGTGTATGAGGGTGTGTATCACCCGTTTCAGCCGGGTGGCCAGGATTGTAGCATAGATTTTAATCTCAGTATTAATCAATGAAATTTGGCGGTAATTGGAGCATGAGTCTGGAGGGGGTCAATTTTGGGTATCGCCACAATAGTTGCGTGTCCGTGTCAGTGGGAAAAGTGCCCCTCTCCATCACCTCATCAGAGCTGTGGGATCAGGGTTTTCCTGAACACCACGTAGTATTCCGCCCGAAGCCCGTCTGGCCCAGGAGTCTTGCTGGAAGTCAGTGCTGATACGGCTTCTCCGATTTCCTCTGGGGTAATGGGCTCCTCCAGAGAGGGGGGCGTTTTGCAGAAAACAGGAGCTGTTGGTTGTTATACATGGGTGGGCTGCTGTGTAAAGCCTCACATAGTACTTTGCAAAGGATTATGCAATGTCAGCAGGGATCTGGAGGACCTGTCCTTGAGAGTTATAAATCTCTGGGACTATCTGGTTGGCGAGGGGATGAGTAGCAAGCCAGTGGAGTATATTGCCATTTTTGTCTCCCCAACCATACACCTGAGTCACAGATGATCCCCAGATTATTTTAGCAGATTCAAGAGAGATAGTCTGTATTCCTTGTTGTACTAAGTGAAGTTGTCGGCGATCTGCCTCTACATTCATCAGAGCCAGCGTCCTTTCCAGGCAGAAGGCTCTGGCCTCCAGTTAGGGGAGATGACGGTCCTGGACCTGACGTCTGTTCTTGAGAAACCCTTTGGTGTTCCCGCGGGTTGTGGCCTTCCCCGTCTCCCAGAGTGTACCCTGGACTAGGACTGTTCCCTCGTTAGTAGTGTTCCAGTTCCCTCTCAATCGCCTGCTTATATTCTTGGTCTTGGAGGAACCAAGCATTTAACTTCCATTTGGGCAGAGAGCACACGAGGGTCCCCCTGTCTGAAGAAGGAGCAGGGAGTGGTACGAGACGCCTCGTGCCAAGATTTGGATCTCTGTAACTATCCTACAGTCTGGGGCCGGCATGAAGATGAAGTCGATACAGGAATTTATATGGTGGGCAGCTGAAGTATGAGTATAATGTAGTATTGTGGGGTGCCATGTTCACCAGACGTCGCAGAGGGTCAGCTTGGAGGACCAACCTCCAAGGCATCTAGACCCTGTTTTCCTATGGGAGGATGGTGGGCCAGTGGCATCCTTGTGTGGTTCGGTGACAGTATTGAAATCTCTGCCAATCACTGTCTAGTCTTGGAGGAGGAAGGATATCGCCTCCATCTCTGTGTGAAGGGTGGAGTCTAGGTTTCCCGGTGGAGCATAAATGGACACCAGATTTATGGGTGTACTCCCGAGGGTACCTGCAAGAATGACAAAGTAGTTGCTGTGCCGGCCGGTGTGAAGGGGAGGGAGGGCCTCAACAAAATCGCCGTGCTCCAAACCCCTCTAGTGAACCCTGAGTGCCATACCCTGTTGAATCACTGAGGCGCTAAAAAGGGGCAGTGATTACCCAGCAGGTGCGTCTCCTGCAGCAACAGGACATCTGGGTGAACCCTCCGTGCGCACTTTAAGATAGCCGTCCTTTTAATTTTATCTAATACTCCGTTGACGTTCCATGAGAGGAGTCTAAGGGGTTCACCCTCTCTACAGGGTTGTGACATTATGGTGGGGTTGTGACATGTGTGGTCAGAGGTCTGGGATACTCAGCTGCCTCCGAGGGGTAAGCCCAACGGACAGCTTAGGGCACTCAGAAGTATTGTTCGGGTTGCCCGAGCAAGGGTCATAGATAATGTACACAATGTCGCTGAGAAACAGATGGACATAAACCAAATCAATAGCAGGAAGAACATTCCCTGTCCCAAATCCGTCCTACCCTCCTCCCCATACTAACCCAATTGAAGTATCTGTCGCCCAATAAACAGGAACTAAGAGTGTACAGTGAGTAGCTACGGTAGTCTGGTGTAAGTCCATTCATTGTATCCCTCTGAGATTAAGGATTTAAAATCCTCCAGTGTAAGTCAGGTGAGTAAGACTTAAGTTCATATATGGTGTTGGCATAATAGATCGATTTCCTCAGAGCTTGTTCCAGGGGAATCCATTGAGTGCAGTTCATGTGTCAGGTCGGGTCCCTCAGTGCTCCCCCAGAGTTTCCCCGGCTCTTGGGATCGCAACGATCCGTTTTGTTTACAAGGGGGCCTCACCGTTGAGGCAGAGTTTGTGTTGCGGGTGTTTGTGCCTTCTGCGAGAGCCAGTGCGCCTCACACGGGTGTTTGCCCCCTTCCCCGTGTCTCCCTCCGGGGTTCGGATGGTGGGCTGCCCGGCATTGGGCGGGCCAGGTGTTCCTCTATCACCAAGGTCCATGCTGCCCCCGGCATGTCAAAGAAGTGTGTCCTATTCTGGAATATTACCTTGAGGTGAGCCGGAAAGAGGAGTCTATACTGCAGGTTGAGGGCCCCCAGTTTCTGATTGACCTGGGTGTGTTATCTCCTGTGGGCTTGCACTTCCCTTTTGCAATCAGGGAAGATCATAATCTTAGTACCATTGTGGAACAGTTCAGATTGGGAGCAAGCAACCTAGTGAAAAGCATTGCGATCCCTAAAATTCAAGATACTTGCTATTATTGGCCGGTGCAGAGCTCCCAGCGGCGGTTTAGTGGGCCCTCTCCACCACAAACCACTTTGACGGGGCATGCGGGGCATCCAGGGTTTAATCCAGTTTTCAATGAATGTGTTCATTTGCAGAGGTTCTGTCCCTTCGGGAAGGCCCACCAGATGCAGATTGCTGCCCGCGATCTATTTTTGTCATCTTTGGCTCGCCTGTGGAGGTCTCCTGTGTGGGATAGGAGCTGCTTCACTTGCGTCTTCAAGGTGGAGACGTCATCTTCAACCTCAGAAATTTGGGACTCAGTTTTCTCCATCGACTCTTGGCAGGTCTTGATGGCCTGCAGGATGGTGACCAGGTCACCATCCGAATGCGCCGCCATCGGGGGTGCCAGCTCTCCATGTCCGGAGCCATTTACTGCATATTGCTCCATTCAGGTCTGAGTTGATAAAGGGTTTAGTACCCCTGTCCCCATATTTGGTTGATCTTGGCCCAGGGGTAACCCAGTCACCTCCGTCCTTGGCCATTTAGTCTTCAATGACGGTGACCTGGTTCACTATGTTAGGGGACCCTGCAGTCTCAGCAGGGTCCCGGCAGGATGGTGAGACCGGGGCTCCTGGGTCACTGTGTCAACACGCACAGGTCTTTCGCCATGCAACTGTTGTTAGGGCTTGAGGAGTTTCAGAAGTGCTGGGGAGGGGACTAGGTGTCCAAAAAGGCCTCACAGGTCCATTCGGAGCGTCAGCACCCCTCAATTGTTGTCAAGATTGTTGGTATCTGTTAGTGGCTTAATAATGCTGACCTCATCTGCGTTGGGCCTTGGGCTTTGGCTGGTCGCTTACCGGTTGGGGAGTGCCGGGCCCCCCTTTCTTCTTCCGTCTCTGGGGACCCGATGTGGCCTCTGCGTCTTAGCAATGGCTGATTCCTGAAAGAGGTCTCCGTTGGGTTGTGGTGTCCTCCCTCCATCAATGCCGGTGTTAGTGGACCTGGCGTGGTTTTGACCCTGGAACTCCCCTTATGCTGGACTTTGAGGGAGTGAGAGAGGGGAGAGAGTAGGACCCTCCCGTGGACGGATGAGAGCTCCCGCCGGTTGCGGGTCGAATTGCCCTTACTCCCTCTGCCTGGTCTGGATGGAGTCCAGTCTCGTCGTCATAAGGCCCAGCGTGGGTCTCCAGCTGCTTTACATGCTCCCCCCCACAGAGGTCAGTTCGTCCAAGTGTCGTGGCCTGCAGCTGTCCTGCCGATTGAAGGCTGAAATCCACGGTCATGCCCCCTTGTCCAATGAGGCTCGGGCTAGGCGACGATGCCTCGCGATGATGCCCCCACCGTCGTTGATCAATTTTCTCTCAGCAAGCAGGGAGTCAGGAGGAGGCCGGGTCCAGGGTGGGGGCGCCCACCTCATGGCCTCAGGGCTCACCTGCACTCATCTGGAGAGTAGATCTCATCAGGAACAGTTCACCAGCGAGGGATGCCATCTTCACCGGTAACATTGCAGCGGGACACGTCTCACGTGTGTTCCGCTTGCTTTGCGTGGCCCTATGGGCCTCACCACGATGTCTCTGCCGCAGGCCCCACTCTAGAGGTCAAGGGACCCTCGGCAATCAGGGCCAGACGTAGGGCGCAGGGCGGAACACAGTCAACAGTGGGTCAGAGGGAGGCAGGGTACAGTGTCTGAGTGCTAACGCCAGCCCACTGCCCTGGGATGATTTCCTGCCGCAGGGTCCAGCCTTCCACCCACCACAAGTCCTTCTGGGTGTCACACAGGGTGCGGTTCGGGGGGGCCACCTGCGACTGCTCCTCTCAGATCTTTAGGGGTCCCCACTGCCTCTGCGGGGAGTGTGGGAGCAGTATGGGAGTCCCGCCATTCCTCCCCGGGTCCCCTCTCACCTCGCAGGCATTGGGGGCATTGGGGCAAATAGGCGTGGCCTGTGTCCACCTGTCAGCTATCCCACTTCCTGGGGCACACTGGAGGTATCAGGTAAGCTAGTTGGCCCCTAATGACCCCCAGCAGTGAAGTGGACTTTAATCCCCATCCAAGAGCGCACCAGGGAGTGCGTTTGCAGAGTGGTGGGTAAAGGGGGCGTGTCCTGCAATGAGAACTTAGAAATTCTGTTGTGTGGGACTTACTGGAGGTAATAGGAGGGGTAGTTGGTCCCCAAGGTTGTCCTTGAGGCCAACTACCCCTCCTGTTACCTTTGATAAGTCTCACACAGTGGTATTGGTAAGATGTCTTCTGAGGCCCCGCCTCCCTTTCTCCACCCCTCTGCAAACTCGCCTCCTGACACACTACAGGTTGGGGGATGAAGTCCACTTTGCTCCTGAGGGACTTTGAGGGCCAAGAAGCCCTCCTGGTACCTAATATAAGTCGTACGCAGTGGAATTCCTGAGAGCTGGTCGGAGGCCCAGCCCCCTTTCTCCACCTCTCTGCATACGCGACTACTAGTTAAAGAAGCATTTGCAATGTAATAAGTTTCACATTTGCAAGAGTTAGAGCTATAGGCGTTGTAAATGTAAAAGTGTTTTATTAATGTTTCTTGGAGTGGAGTGGATGCAGGTTGTGTGTAGTGGAATTATGTGGTATGATGTGTAGTAAAGAACAAAAACCTTTGTGGAGACAAAAGTCTAAAACCTGGCTTAGGTCGTATTCACAACGCTCATTGGGGTTGGAATAACTGTAAAGTAAAAAAAAGGAAGAAAAAAGAAAATGATATTTCTTTTTAGTGTCCCCTCACTCACCAGGGTTTCCCCACGGTGACATGCTTCATCATTGGGGCCATCCCAGTCCGCTGCGGGCTGAGGCGTGCTGCGACTTGCGAACTACGTAGGAGCACTATTTGTGATGGACTATGTGCGGTGTAGGAAGTGAAAAGTGAAAGCGGAGTGGTATATGATTAGTGGTTTAAAAATACCTGCCTAGTGAGCTGTAAATAATTTATTCTGGCTCCTTGGTGGTATATTAAAAATTAGGTTGAGAAAGAGGGTCCTACTAATAATGAGTGAGGTATGCCTATTTACTTAGCCAACATGTTTCGAGATATCTCGAAACATGTCACTAGGCAGGTATTTTTAAACCACTAATCATTTACCACTCCGCATTCACTTTTCACTCCCTACACCACACATAGTCCATCACAAATAGTGCTCCTACATAGCCTGTTTCTGCACCTCTGTTGCTTCTTTCTGCACCCCTCTTGCTTCTTTCGCCACCCTTCTACCCGCTTTGTGCACCTCTCTTGCCTCTTTCTACATCTCTTTTCCCGCTTCTGTACTCCTCTTGCCTCTTTGTGCACCTCTGTTACTTCTTTCTGTACTTCCCTTGCCATTTTCTGCACATCTCTTGCCTCTGGCTGCACCCCTGTTCTATCTTTCTGCACCTCTTTTGCCTGTTTCTGCAACTTCTGTGCCTCTTTCCCCAGCGCCAAGATGCTCCCCCCAGCGCCAAGATGCTCCCTCCGGAGCGAACGTCGCGCTCTAGAAATACCCCACAAAATATCACAAAATATCACAAATATCTTTCTGCAGTTCTCTTGCCTCCTTCTACACCTCTGTTGCTTCTTTCGGCACTTCTTTTGCCTCTTTCGTCATCTCTCTTGCTTCGTTCTGCACCCCAGTTGTCTCTTTATGCACTTGTTTTCCCTCTTTCTGCACCTCTCTTGTTTTTTTCTGCACTTCTCTTGCTTATTTCGGTACCTCTCTTGCTTCTTTTTGCACCCTTCTTCCGTTTTTTTGCCTCCATCTTGCCTCTTTCTGCAGTTCTCTTGCCTCTTTCCTCACCTCACTTGCCTATTTCTGAACTTCTCTTGCTTCATTCTACACCTAAGTTGCTTCTTTTAGCAATTCTCTTGCATCCTTCTGCACTTCTCATGCTTGTTTCTGCACCTCTGTTGCCTCTTTTCGCACCTCACTTGCTTCTTTCTGTACCTCTCTTGCTTCTTTCTGAACCCCTCTTCCCACTTTCTGCACCTTTCTTGCCTCTTTCTGCACCTGTCCTTCCTATTTCTGCATCTCTCTTGCCTCTTTCTGTACCACTGTTGCTTCTTTCTGCACACCTCTTGCCTCTTTCTGCACCCTTCAGGCCTCTTTCAGCACCTGTTGCTTCTTTCTGCACCCCTACTGCCTCTTTCTGCACCCCCTTGCCTCTTTCTGCACCACTGTTGGTTCTTTCTGCACTGTTCTTACTTCTTTCTGCCCCTCTTTTCCAAATGTCTGCATCCGTTTTGCCTCTTTCTGCACCCCTCTTCCCTATTTCTGCACTTCTTCTGCTTCCGTTCTACACCTAAGTTGCTTCTTTTAGCAATTCTCTTGCATCCTTCTGCACTTCTCATGCTTGTTTCTACACCTCTGTTGCCTCTTTTCGCACCTCACTTGCTTCTTTCTGTACCTCTCTTGCTTCTTTCTGAACCCCTCTTCCCACTTTCTGCACCTTTCTTGCCTCTTTCTGCACCTGTCCTTCCTATTTCTGCACTTCTTCTGCTTCCGTTCTACACCTAAGTTGCTTCTTTCAGCAATTCTCTTGCATCTTTCAGCACTTCTCTTGCTTGTTTCTGCACCTCTCTTGCCACTTTCTGCACATCACTTGCTTCTTTCTGGACCCCTCTTGCCTCTTTCTGTACCACTGTTGCTTCTTTTTGCACTTCTCTTGCCTCTTTCTGCACCCTTCAGGCCTCTTTCAGCACCTGTTGCTTCTTTCTGCACCCCTACTGCCTCTTTCTGCACCCCCTTGCCTCTTTCTGCACCACTGTTGGTTCTTTCTGCACTGTTCTTACTTCTTTCTGCCCCTCTTTTCCAAATGTCTGCATTCGTTTTGCCTCTTTCTGCACCCCTCTTCCCTATTTCTGCACTTCTTCTGCTTCCGTTCTACACCTAAGTTGCTTCTTTCAGCAATTCTCTTGCATCTTTCAGCACTTCTCTTGCTTGTTTCTGCACCTCTCTTGCCACTTTCTGCACATCACTTGCTTCTTTCTGGACCCCTCTTGCCTCTTTCTGCACCCTTTCCTCTTTTTGAACCTCTTTTGCCTCTTTCTGTACCGCTGTTCCCTCGTTCTGCGACTCTCTTGCCTTTGTCTTCACCCCTCTTTCCTCTTTCTGCACCTCTGTTGCTTCTTTCTATACCCCCTTGCTTCTTTCTGCACCCTTCTTTCCTTCTTGTGCAACTCTATTGCCTCTTTCTACACCTCCTCTAGCCTCTTTGTACACCTCTGTTCCTTCTTTCTGTACTTCTCTTGCCTCTTTCTGCACCCCTTTTGCCTCTTTCTGCACTTCAGTTGGTTCTTTTGCACTGCTCCTGCTTCTTTCTGCACCTCTGTTGCACATTTCTGTATCCCTCTTGCCTCTTTCTGTATCCCTCTTCACTCTTTCTGCACCTCTCTTGCCTCTGTCTGCACACCTGTTCCCTTTTTCTGCACCCCTTTTGTCTGTTTCTGCAACTCGCATGCTTCTTTCTGCCATTCTCTTGCCTCCTTCTACACCTCACTTGCCTCTTTCTGTACTTCTCTTACTTCTTTCTGCACCCTTCTTCCCTATTTCTGCACGTCTTTTGGTTCTTTCTGCATTGCTCTTGCCTCTTTCTGCACCCCTTGTGACTCTTTCTGTGCCTCTTTTGCTTCTCATTGCACTTCTGTTGCCTCTTTCTTCCCCCCTCTTGCCTCTTTCTGCACCTATGGTGGTTCTTTCTGCACGGCTCTTGCTTCTTTATGCACCCTCTTGCTTCTTTCTGCACTTCTCTTGTATCTTTCTACACCTCTCTTGCCTCTTTCTGCATACACCTCTTTCTGTACTTCTTTTGCCTCTTTCTGCACATCTCTTTGCTCTCTTTGCTATTTCTGCACTGCTCTTGCCTCATTCTGTACCCCTCTTGCCTCTTTCTGTACCTCTTTTGATTTTTTTCTTTACTTTTCTCCCTTCTTTCTGCGTCCCTATTGCTTTTTTCTGTACCTCTGATGGTTTTTTCTGTACCCCTCTTCTTTCTGCATCTCTCTTGCCTCTTTCTGCACCCCGCTCCCTCTTTCTGCACCTTTCCTGCCTGTTTCTGCGTCTCTCTTACCTCTTTCTGTACCACTGTTGCTTCTTTCTGTACTTCTCTTGCCTCTTTCTGCACCCTTCAAGCCTCTTTGTGCACATTTCCTACCTCCTTCTGCACCCTTCTTGCCTCTTTCTGTACCCCTCTTGCCTCTTTGTGCACCTCTCCTACCTCTTTCTGTACCCCTCTTGCCTCTCTCTGCACCTCTGTTGGTTCTTTCTGCACATCTCTTGCTTTTTTCTGCACCTTCCTTCCTCTTTCTGGACATCTGTTGCATCCTTCTGCATTTCTCTTGCTTCTTTTTGCGCTCATTCTCATTTGAGATGTCATCAGTGATGTCATCAGTGATGTCACTGACCATGTCATGAATGATGTAATATGTGACATCATCAGCAGTGCATTGCGGGCGCGCAAGTTATAGTTAGCAGAACTAACTATAAGGGAGGAATTTCTATAGTTTTGTACGAGTGAAATGTCCAGCTAACTATAACACCCCTGAAACCTATGGTTTTATCCAGGAAAAAAAAATACGGTTGCGTATTTCATCCCGAAAATACATAAAGATAACATCAAGCCTCCAGGACACCCGATAATATCAGCGCGCAAGAGTATCCTGGAGAATGTGACAAAAATATGTGGATCATTTTCTCCAGGAACATGTCAGGAACTTACCATCTTTTGTGCTTGACACTGGTGATTTACTCAATAAGTTGAGGGATGTTCAATGGCAACCGGACTACCTATTGATATCACTGGACGTTTCCTCCCTCTATACATCTATCCATCATAGGGATGGACTTAAAGCGGTACAGTTTTACCTCAATGGCAGACCAGCTTGCCTCAATGATCACAGCAGAATGCTGTTGGACATGATTTATTTGTGCCTGTATAGCAATTTTTTCCTTTTTTCAAACTAGGTATTCCAACAGGTAAGGGGGGTGGCAATGGGGGCCTGTTTTTCTCCCAGTTATGCCTGTCTGCATATGGGTTACTGGGAGGAGCAGGTCCTCTTGCCATCCTTCTCTACAACATTCTCTGATACGGTCGTCAAATGGCTTCTCTATATTGACGACCTCCTGATAATTTGGAAAGGTTCTGAGTATGAAGCATCTAGCTTCATTAATGATTTGAATTGCAATACCTTGAATTTGGGATTCACTAGCCAAATGAGTTGCATCTCAATATGTTTTTGGGATGTGGAAATGTACATTCATGACTCTAAACTGGAAACTAGACTCTTTAGAAAACATACAGCCGGCAATGCCGTGCTGCATGAATCTAGCCACCACCCAGCCCATCTCATACGTAGCATTCCATATGGTGAGATGCTGCGTATCAGAAGGATATATAGTTCGGATTTGGACTGCAGACTAGCTCAGAATGAGTGCAGGGCTAGATTCTTGAGGAGGGGGTATCGGTCGGAAATATTTGACAAAGCTATGTGTAGAGCCAATACTACTATCGGAAGAGGGCGAGTTGAAGTCTCGCCTGAGCAAGTATCTTCCACAGCTCCAGATGAGACTAGATTAATACTTACGTACAGCAAACAACACCTAGCTATCCGTAAGATTATACATAGGAACTGGTCTTTGATCTCCAGTGATCAAGTTTTAGGTGCACAGCTATGTAAGCCTCCTAGCATCACCAATAGAAAAGCTAGGTCCATGAGCGACAGTTTAGTTTCCAGCAGTCCTGAAGTCAGAGTGTCAGGCAACTGGCTATCTGGCAGTAAAGGGTTCTTCAAGTGCTCGGTTTGCAAGGCGTGCAAAAATGGTATCAACAAAAGTGAGTACTTATCCCCTTCAGCGATACACCTGTCCGCATCCAATCCAAGTTGACTTGTAAAACTGAGTACGCGGTGTACGTGCTGGAGTGTCCGTGTGGCCTGCGGTATGTGGGCAGCACAAAGTTACCAGTACATAGAAGGATACTCCAGCACCTTAGAGCCATTACTAACGGCGACACCGCGTACCCAGTAGCGAGACATTTTGGGGAGGTGCACAACCAGAATCCGAAGGGCCTTAAATATTTTGTAATCGATACAGTTCCTCCACTTAGGAGAGGGGGTGACCGTGAGGCACTCCTACGGAAACTGGAGACCAGACATATAATACTGTTCGATTGCAAAATTCCGAACGGTATGAATTTTAGTGAAGATTTTTTTACCTGTTTGTAGGACTCCTGTTATTTGCATCACATCTGTTTATTGCTGCTCTTCCAACCAATTGAATGTTTTTTAAATTTTTGCATATATTTAGGCATTAAGAATTTTGACACTGTTTTTACACTTGAATTAATATAGCGTGTGGGTATGTATTTATTTGTGGAGTTTGCACATTCAATTGAATTCGATTGTTATTTGCACATTGATTATAGCCCACTTGGGCTGTATTATCCTACTATTTGCAGCATTATGGACGTTTGGGACATGAAAAATGCGTTTTGGTAGAAAGACTAAAATGGGTTCCCTTTTATTTAAAAATTGGTCCCCGGTTTCTTCCAAATGTCCTAATGGAGTTTTTTGTATGATTAACTGTATCAAAGTTGCGATTGGATTGAACATGTGTATAGGATTTTAAGAATTCAATCAATAACTGCTTTTTACATGTTTTGCCATATTGCACTGCTTTATAATCATGCACTTTTTAACTCCACCAAATTCTTGTATTTTACATGTATATTTACAGTCATTGCGGCATTTTTAGAGTGGATGGTTTTTTTGATCGCAAAGAGAGAGACAACAGTCTGTCCTCTATGTTCATGCTTTACAATCAGCACGCTTGCACTTTAAAAAGGTCACCTTACCCTCTTAGCGTTTGTCATGTGATCAAGGCCCTTCGCGGGCTGAAATGGGTCATGGTCGACTTGGTGTTTGGGCTTTATTAAAGAAAATTTTGCACCAGTTAAGGGTTCGTCTCGTCTTTGCAGGATTGCAGTTTGGACGTGGTATGCCTCATATATATATATTGAGAGAGAGGGAGGAGCTTTGGATCAACATCCATTTTCCACTGACCTGCCGAACTTCCACCCACACCCATGGACAGCTCACTTGCAGTGAGGCAATGGTACAGACCCGAGCAACTGGCTTTCATCATGCCTCCCTATTCCCCTACAAATATATTCCCTCTGTGTTGAATTAGCAAATTCATGCAAATTTCTGAATGGTGGTGGAAAATACATTAAACTTCTCACCAACCTATCACATCTTTCAAAACAATCAAAATTTGGTTGACCCAACTCACCAGATTGTAGCACAAATATCTCAAAATCGACTGAACAAGATACACCAAACCAAAAAATGCCTTATTCTGAGTATTGGTGCAGCTTCATGATAGGCTTGGTGTAAATCTATCCAGTAGTTTTTGCAGCAGCAGAGAGCTAAAATTCCTATAGGATTTAAAATGCAAAATCCATTTTTTTTACCTGCCTCCCTCTTCTTAACTTTTTTTTCATAAGAGGAATCTGCATGAAGATAACCATTTAGCAAGTTATCTATATGAGCCAAATGATAGGCAGATGTCATGCAAATACGTCAAAGAGCACCAAAGTTCTCAGCAAACCAAAAGGACCCTTTTAGCTAAAAGTGCAACTTAACCAAAACTACAGTCGTTGATAAGTAATGTGTTATAAAAAAAATAGCTATATTATACTTTGATAAATACTGTAAAGTTTTTGCTTAAGAGTCTTGCGTTCCATGGTCCCGCACATAGACAGTAAGTAAGTAAGTACTTATTAGCACAGTTAATTAAAACCAATGCAATACAAAAGCAGAATATATAAAAACAAGAATATAAAATGACATGTATTTTAAAACCGCACATAGACAGAGACATTCCAGTGTTTCAATGAAGGTACCTATTAGATCTGGCCAAACTCCAAGAATGTGATAGCTAAGGACTGTTTTGTGACACCGAGTTGGGCATTCGGGAAAAAGGCTGGTACAACAAGCCTGTGTGGTGGTTGCGGAATCATTTCATATTGGATTTCATTTTTTGCATTGTTTTGAAAGAGTGCATATTTATACAGCTTCATACTTGAACATTTGGTGATGTAACTTGTGGGACCTGGACGGACAATGTAAAGCAATGTTCAAATGTAGGGACATGGTAGGTAAGGGCAGAGAGTATTAGCTTGTAGACATAGACAGACTTTGTTAGGAGCTTGGAGTCATATATATTGAATCACTTGGAGACATGGACAGTATGAGGAGTTTGGTGACATAAACAGTGGAGGGATCTTGAACACATTGACAGTAGAAGTAGGTGAAATTCTCAGGTGTATTTCAGAAAGCCTGAAAATGTGCCTGAGTCAGCACCAGCTCTATTGCTTTTGAGACATTGTGTTTATTTAGAAGGGAGATTAGAGCCTACCAAGTGCTTACCATTGGTTGGCTTAATTGGCAGTCTTTTTAGCTGGCTTCTGTTTGGTCAGCATGTGCTAGCTTCACTTTCTGTTTGTATGCTTCCTCGTCCCTGAAACATGGACCAAGTACTGCTTCCTTTTTTGGGAACACCTTTTTGCTGCTTAAACTTTCTGTCTCTGCCTGTCATTTTTTCTACTTGTAGCACTTTGTAAGTGTTTATAGGTTGTATTGCTCCTGCTTTTGCTTCATGCTGTTGATTTCACCTTTTTCTTTCCTGTGTTTGTCCCTTTTGCTTTTCATCCTCTCTCTTTCTATCCTTAGGTGCAGCATAACAACACCAATGGGCCACAGGTTACTAGTGTAGCTTTTAACGATGATTTCAAAGTACAATAAAGATGTCTGTCAATCAATCAGGTCGTATTTGTATTGCGCAGGTTATTACCCAGGAGCATTTCCAGGTGCTGTGCTGCAGGTATCAGTCTAATCGGCCAAAAAGCCTGATCTTGAGTCCCTTACTGAAGTGGGTCAGCGAGGGGTTGGTGCGGAGGTTAAGGGGGAGGGTTTTCCAGGCTTTGGCGGCGAGGTGGGAGAAGGATCGTCCTCCGAAGTGGCAGCGGCTGATACATGGTATCTGTGAGAGGGCGAGGTGTGCGGAGTGGAGATTCCTGGTAGGTCAGGGAAAAGCAGGTGGTGGTTAGGTTAGCGGGTCCTTGGTCGTGGAGGTCTTCATAGGCATGGGTCAGAAACTTGAAATAACACCTCTCCTGGATGCTTAGTCATTAGAGGTCCTTCAGGCGCTGGGTGATGTGCATTCTCTTGGGCAGGTTGAGGATTAGTCTGGCAGCCGTGCTCTAGATCGCCTGGAATCTTTGCACTAGTCTGGTGCCTGCATAGAGAGCATTGCCGTAGTCTGGTCGGCTGGTGATGCGTCCCTGCGCCTCCGTTTTCCTGGTGCTGGTGGGCAGCTCCTTGAAGACTTTTTGGAGCATGCAAAGCATGTGGAAGCAGGCTCAAGGAAACCCATTGGCCTGAAGTTTCATGGAGAGTTCGCTGTCCAGGATGATGCTGAGGTTGCGTGCATGGTCTTTTGGCGTGAGAGTGGGTCTGAGCTCTGACGGCCACCAGGAGTCATACCATAGGGTGGTGTGTCTGCCAAAGATCAGAACTTCAGTTTTGTACATGGTTAGCTTCACGCAGTTATCCTTCATCCAGGCTGAGACGTTCTTCATGCAGTTATGGAAGTTGGTTTTTGTCATGATGGGGTTCACTGAGAGTCAGAAGACAAGCTGGGTATCGTCGGCATAGGAGATGATGTTGATGACGTGTGATCTGATGATGTCGGCGAGTGGTTTCATGTATATATTGAAGAGGGTTGTACTGAATGATGAGCCTTGGGGTACGCCGCAGATGGCGTATTTGGATTGTGAGTTGAAGGGAGGGACGCAGACTCTCTGGGTGCTTACAGTGAGGATGGATGCCATCCATCGTAGCGAAGTGTTTGTGATTCCAATCTGGTATAGTCATTCGATGAGTGTGAGGTGGTAGATGGTGTTGAATGCTGAGGAGAGGTCTAGGAGGATCAGGGCAGCTGATTCTCCTCTGTCGAGTAAGGTGCGGATGTCGTCAGTTGCAGCGATCAAGGCTATCTCTGTGCTGTGGTTGGCTCTGAAGCTTTATTTGTAGAAGTTCAGTAGATTGTTTCTGTCCAGGTGTTCAGTGAGTTGGAGGTTGATGGCCTTCTCCAGGATTTTGGTGGGGAATGAAAGCAGGGAGATGGGATTGTAGTTTTGGAGCTCGCAGGTATCTACCAACAGTTTCTTGAGGCGGGGTCTGACCTCTGCGTGTTTCCAGGCATTGGGAAAGGTAGCTGTGGTTATGGAGGTGTTGAGGATGGTGGTGAGTGGGCAGCTGATCTCGTCTCCTCTGAGGTTGAAGTGTCGGTCTGGTAAGGGTCGGTGGTTGCTTCTGAGTAGATGGAGTTCATGAGGGTTGTTGTGTTCAGTGTGCTGAGTTGTTCCCAGGTGTGAATGGGTGGTCGGAAATGGTAGTTGATGGGAAGCTGAGGAGGTCAGAGGGTTGGGGATCGAAGTTTCTGTTGATGGTTGCTATCTTTGTTGAGTAAGTGGTTGGCGAGGGCATTGCAGAGTTCCAGAGAGGAAGTGATCGAGTTTTCAGTGGCTGACGGGCAGGTGAATTCTCTGACGATGGTGAAGAGTTACTTGGTTCGGTTGGCGCTGGTCTCGATCCGGTGGGTCAGGGCCTGTTTTTTTGCAGCTTTGAGTTGGCGGTGGTAATCGTAAGAGGGCTGCTTTGAAGGTGGCACAGTCAGTGTGGTTCCTGCTGGTGCACCATCTTTTTTCCAGTTGTTTGCACTTGTGCTTAGATGTACTTAGTTGTGGCATGCACCAGCTGGCCAGTTTGGTTGGTCAGTATGTTTTGGCTGGTTTGGTGGGAGAGACTCGTTCAGAAGCGTTGGCGATACAGGTGTTAAAGTTCTCTACTATCTTGTCCAAGGTAACGTTGGGCTGTGTGATGCCAAGGGCGTTGGTCCATTGTTGCTGAGGGACCTTAGTCCAGCTGCGGTAGGGGGCCCTATGGTGGTTGGGGGCAATGCGGCGAGGTCCAGTGAGGGTGAAGTGGACTATGGATTAGTCTGGCAAGGTGAGTTCTGAGGTATCTGTATTCACTCATTTAGTTTGTAACAAATTGTTTTTTTGATATGTGTCCATGATTTATTAGATGTCTTGGGCATGTTCAAAACGTTTTATGTAAAAGAAAGTGTGGGTTATAAAATTGTTTATGTTTGCATGATTACTGGTTGGATAAAACATTATAGTGTGAACATAACATTATATTGTAAAGGGATTTTTTTGCTTGTTTGGCTGTTCCGATTGGGCTTTCTACCGTAGTTTAATGCGTACATTGGAACAAAGTTTGAAGCTTGTTGCCAGCATATTGCTTTTCTATGACTCTATATATGTGAAATGTAGAGCAGCATACTACGATTGCTACAATGTGTTTTAGATTGTCTTCCTCCTGGTTTTGCTTGTTGTTTCTTTCACCTACTTGTTTCCTATCTTCGTACTTATTCCTTTTTTATTACTTTTCATCCTTCTGCCTTCTATCCTTTGGTGCAGAAAAACAACACCAAAATGGCTACAGGTTGTTAATGTCTCTTTTAACAATAATTTCAAAATACATTAAAAGCTTTGTACTATCACTATTACATAATCATTTGTCTAGTTTGTAACGAAGTTCTTTTTGAGTCATGGTTCATGATTTATAGGATGGCTTAGGCTTGATTAAAATGTTTTATACAAACAACAGGATTTTACGGGTAGATAGAACATTCTAGTGTGAAATGATAATTATTTTGTAAAATGCTTTTTTGCTTCTTTATATAGAGTTTCCTCCAGTTCCTTAATGTGGACATACTACACAATGACAGGTATACCATACCATACTGTACAATGACAGGCTGTGTTATAGCATACCATACTATACAATGGCAGACCATTTCATATCATCATATACATGGCAAGCCATACCATACCATACCGGGACAAAGACAGGCCATACCATAAAATGACCTGCTATACCATACTGTACAATGACAAGCCATACCATACAATCTAATCATTTGTTTTACTTTCAGCCCTGCTGCACAGAAGCCACACTGTTGTACAATATGGCTTAGAAAAATGTTGACCAAGCTAATAGATCTCACGCACGTAGGCGAGACCTATTGGCTTTGCCTTTGCTTGTTTTTTAGCTGGCACATTGAAACCAGGGTTGATTCACAGGCAGAAAATAAAGCAGCTCAAAGACCAAAACAGTTGCTTGTCAACTTCCATCAGTAGGGAAGCATGTGTCCAGCCTGTATCCATTGTTCTCATGGCACTCTAGCAGGCAAGTGTTACACACAGTCCACTGCTAAGGAACTTGCTCTCATGTATTGCTAGGAGCAGGGCGGTGTAAGTAGTGTAATTTTCAATAAGGTTTTTACATTGTCTACCCCCAGACAATGATGGAAGCACAAGTATTCCTCGTTCTGTGCATTACTCTGTGTAGAACAATGAACTCTTGTGCTGCAGGATATTCCACCAGGATTCCGCCATGTTTTTTTTAGATCTTGGCAGGCAGGAGCACAACAAGGCAGAATTTCCAGTCGTTTTGAAACTGTGCACAGCAAATCTTAAAAAATAGCAATATGCAGGTGAAATGCCCGAGGTCCGATTGGGAACAAAGGGGCTCATTATGATGGCGGGCGGACATCAGTCCTTCCGCCATCAAAACGGTGATGGGTCCACCCGCCAGACCTGAGGCGGTCCACAAGCCCAATTAGGATGCCCCCGCCAAGTGGCAGGCACCATTCAGTGCCTGCCACTTGGTGCATGGAAATGCAGGGGTACCCCCCAGTGCAGCAACACCCCCCCAAACAAGGGGGGCCCGCAACGGGCCCCCAAACCCAATCCATGCCAGTCTTTTCATGGCGACATCTCTGCCATGGAAAGGCCCCTCCAATACCCACATCCTAATATGGTGGTCGGTGCCTGCTAGGCACTGCCACCATATTAGGGGCCCTGCTCCACCCGCCAGGCAATCGTTACGATTGCCACCGTCAGAAAAGCGGCGGGCGGACTTTGCATCCGCCACATTACCCACCGCCATCCTAATATGGCGGTGGGTAAAATCCATTGTGATGGCGGAACAATCGCCACAGCTGGCCCGGCGGTGGCGATCGTTCCGCCATCGTAAAGAGCCCCAAAGTTAGGATTGGGCATAAAAATAAAAGGTGCCTACCTTTGTGGATAATGAACTTTCATGAAACGTTGCTTAGATCTGGAGTAATTTTGAGAGAAATATCTGATAAATTAAGTGTTCTAAACTCGTGGGGTCAGTAGCATTGGCTAAGGCTAAACGCACCGCTAGACATACTGTTGTATCACTGCAACTCACCAACAGGTCTCCTCACCTGATCTTCAGGCCTATACATATCTCTACTTTGAGTGCCTGATTGTCTTAGTCACCAATTGGTCCCTTAATTTGTGCGCTCCCCCATGCCCCCAAAGATCCATGAATATCCTGTATTATATCAAGCAATGAGTCAGGGAACCAAGTATATCCTTCGTGCCTGGAGGCTCTGGTACACTCTGAAGGAACCAAGGGTCTTCCTCTTTTGGTTTGTCACTCAGGAGCCTCTCTGCAAGCGATGTCTTTGAGGATTACATGTAACTTCGCGCTTGATGTCTTTTGTATTGTGGGTAGAGGCTTGATGAGAATCTGGAAAAGTTGCAGGAATTAATTCCAAATATCCTTCTTTCTCTCGGTCTCTATATCCCACTCTTACTTGCTGTGGGCGCCTATCTTGTGTCTCTATTAGTTTTTGCCCCTCTCTAGTTCTTCCTTTTTCTCTCGTACTCTACTCCTTTTCCTTTCCTTGGTGTCTCTCCTTCTACCTAGGTGCTTTACTCATTCACTCAGATTTCCCCTCTCTCTTTTCCTATCTTTCTCTGTGTCAACAAATCCCCCTCTCTTTCCCACTCCTGTCTCCCCTGTGGGCTATTTTTCAGTTGTTTGTAATTCTTTCATGCTCTTATTCCTCCTGTCATTTTGTATCTCTCCTTGAAGTTTTATTTAATTTCTCTGTCTTGCAAACCTTCCCTTTTTCCCCTGTCTTGTACTTGCCTGTCAGCCTCGGTTACATCCCTCTGCCCTTTTAATTTCTTTGTACTATACCTAATGTTATTTTCTTATGTGTCCCCTTTATTGCTTTGCTGTAGTCAGTAACGTAAAGTCCGCATTTAAACCAAAGTAGAATCCACTGGTGGAAGTTCCTTTACCATTCCATCCCTCTGATGAAGGAAATTCGACTGGTGGATTGTAATCTACATTTAGCACTACCTCCTGGAATGCCAACAACCTTTAAACTAAGCCCTAGATTGAGGGAGAGAATTTGGATAGAGCATGTGAGGTAGCAACCACCCTTCCTTTTTTCTCATAGACCAGGAAAGTTTTGAGACCCTCTTCTGACTTCCTCTCCTCTTTATCATTTCACTCGGTATTCTTTTTTTTGTAGTTTTATATAGCTCAAACTCTACCCAAAGGTATTGCAGCATTTTACATGGACATAGTCATTTTTTTAAGACACTGGGAGATTATGTAATTTGCCTAGAATCACAGGATGTTGAGCCAACGCTGAGACTCAAAACTGGTTCCCAAGTTCTGAGGTTGGCATCTCTGGTCATTGTGCCACATCCTCTCCCACTTTCCTGTCTCCCTCTTCTCCACTTTCCGGCTTTCCGGCTTTCTCTCTATCTTCAACAATTTCTAACCCTTCGCTACACTGGCTTCCCATACTTTTTCCTAACCTCACTCCCTCCATCTGTCTGCATCTCTAGCACTCGTATCCTCTCTCCTCTACCTTTCCTTGCTTCTTCACTTGATTTCCTTTTCGTATGCGTATATTTTTGTCATTCTTCTCCACTCTGCTGTCTCACCTCTTCTTTTGTCTCTCTCCACATTGCTGTCCTCTCTCAATTCATTTTGCTACTGTCCTGCAAGTTCTATTCCCCCTTCCTTTTGTCAATTTTGTCCAAAATTAACGTTTTTCACAGTAATGTTTGAAAAAAAGAAGAAAAAAATCTGCTCATTGTGGTTGTTTGCGTTATTTTTTTTTATTGTTTTTGTCTCATGCCCCTTGGGCAATGACCAATTGCCCCCTACCAAATCGGTTTTGGGAATGCCCCGCAGCACAATAATTCACTCACACCTAACCATGCAACCTGCAGTGCTTCATTTGTAAAACAAAAAATATTAATGCCAGGGCTCTCATCAGGAGGCCATAGCAGCTTGCACCACACATTTCTCCTTCCATGCAACCCTTGACAGTAACAACACGTCTACTAACCATCACACTCCTAAAGGTGGCACAATTGTGGGCTATTCTAGGCCCCCAAAGCATTTTCAGTGGCTTGTAAGGCAAGTAATAGTCATTTTTAATGTATATTGAATTAATAATTAATTTTTGTGGGGGTCATCTCAGACAGCGCCACCTTAGGGCAGACTGTCACAAGCGCCGGTGTTGACCATTAAGTGCCTGTGCCGAGCACCTTGAAACCACCTGCTCAAAGGAAGCACTTATGCAAGTAATGAACAGACAGTGCAGGGAGCTTGCAGTGTCATAGGGGACCCTGAGGACATTATCTAACACAACTTAAGTGCAAGCTGTCTCCTTAATGATAGCTAAAGCCCAGCGCCTAGAAACATTTCATCGCACAGAATGCACGATATTGTTATTCCGTATATCTTTGTTTTATAGTAATACACAGGCACACCTCTAATTGGCAATCGCCTTGTGTAAAAATAAATATTAAATTTCTTTCATGCCATTTCTTTATTATTTAGTGAGTTGAAAATGTATAAATCTATAAACTCAGGTTTAGAACGCCCTGGTTCTTGCTTGTGGGATTACACGTGCCACCCGCCCCAGGCGCGAGAGGGAGTGGTCCTGTAAAGGAATGGCAGCCCAAGGCGTGTCCCCTGGTTATCTATTGGTTACGACTTCTGTACCCCTGACCTTTGCATCCAAGGAGCCTGTCGTGCGCAGAAAGGGGAAAACAAACTTGGAACTTTCTCGGTAGTTTGAAGTCTTCGTCGTCTAAGCTGGCTGCAGAGAGCATAAAGGAAACGGCGCTCTTAATTGGGTAAACAGCGAAACTTTATTTGTAAATAATTCAATGTTTTGACTGGGAGTAATGGCTGTTAGTCTGTGAAGAGAGGGCGGAGGGAAGGTGGCCTGCTTTGTTTTGAAAAACAGATTGCTTGACTGGTCTCTTAGGATCTGCCCATGTCAGGCATCGACTGGTATGGCTTCTATGGCTGACTCTGTTCCAACGCCGCTGGACTTTCACAATCCTGTAGGGATGTTTTTCTGGTTCCCCTATAAGCCAGACTGCCTCTGGGCGATAAAGTGTGGGAAGGGTCATGCTTCTTACCCTGCATGTTACTACATTTCCCTGGGTAAATATTGTCTGATAAGACACAGGAAATGGTGTAAGGCATGGGTAGGAGACAAACTGCTGTGGCTTTTAGTTGATTTCCTGCAAATGTGCATCTGAGCAAGCATGTGTTTACATTTCGGAAAAATGAATGTGTGTCTGTTCTAACGCTGTCTTTTATTTGCGGCCTACTATATAGTGTGAAGGAAGGAATATCACAAGTGTCTAGATGGCCTGTATGTACTATGTAGTCTTTCGCATGATGTAGCATACGTTGATTTAACGTCGGACAAACCAAGGAATGGGTCCATGCTATGCAGCGGTGGGCAGGCAGCATCATTGGGACATAAACCAGCTCATATTAGGGGAGCTTACTGGGGAGCTCCATTTTGAGGATTTATAAGGTGCACTTGTTGTATTGTAGCATTTATATAGCCGTACTACCACTATGTGTGGCACTTACCCACTTGGGTAGAAGACTACACCGTGTAGGGCGTGTAGTTGGAAGTGTGTGGCCTTTGTTTTGAGTGTACACGTATAAGTGGTGATAATATGAAATGTTATAAGCAGTGTATGGAGAAGGTGTGAGTTATAGTGAATGTACTCTGGATAGCGTGTGGAGTGTGAGTTACAGTAATTTGAAGGTGGTTCATAAATTATAAATGTACAACCATAACTTTTGAATTTCTAATGTTTGTGCTGTTTAAGTTTGGTTTGTATAGAAGAATAAATAAAGGTTCCCTAAAAATAACTAATCTTTAGCCTTTGTTTTTTTCATTGAATGTCATTGTTTTTACTTTTTTAACAAACAGTGTTTCATATGGTAGAGTGGAGTGTCGTTAAGTGGACTGTCATAGAGTACAGTAGAGTAGAGTGTTGTAGAGTGTAGTGTTGTAGAATGGATTAGAGTGGAGTGGCATAGAGTGCAGTGGCATTGAGTAAAGGGGCGTACGTTGGAAAAGCATGCAGTGGAGTATGTTATGTTATGTTAGCCGTTTTGTAGAGCGCACAGCTGCCCCAGCGAAGGGGCGTCCCGGCACTGCCCACGAGAGGACACAACAAGAATATACCAGCCTGAGAGGAAAACGAAACTAGTAGAGACTAAAGTGAAGGGAGCAGGAAGGTCTTGATGGCCTTCTTGAAATCAGACAGACAGTCAATGGCACGGATATGTACGGGAAGGGAGTTCCACAGCTTGGGAGCAAGGTACCTGAAAGCACGCCCACCCGTCCTGGAGAGCCAAATTTTGGGCACAACTGTCAAGTGAAGTTCTGCCGAGTGAAGAGGGCGAGAAGGAACATAGTGGGTAATCAGGTTGCCCAACATGGCAGGGCTCGCGCATTACAGGATTTAAAAAGAAAGACAGAGGGCCAGATGTAGGCGGCCGTTTAAGGCCATTTACCAACCGGTAACGGCCGATTTTGGCCGTTACCGATCGGTAAATGGGTGACAGGTATGTAGGGGGCATTTTTTTACCGATTCGGTAAAATTACCGATTTGGTCATTTTACCGCATCGGTGAAATAAAAATTCGGTAAATTTACCGATTCTGAGGCACCCACATGTAGGTGGAACTCTTCTGAGTCCCAAAGGCCTTACCGAATCGGTATTTTACCATCAAATCCAATTTGATGGTAAAATACCGATTCCGGTGTGCATGCACATGTGTGCATGCACACCTATGCCATGTGACAGGCAGACCTGCCCTTAGGGCATGTATGCCTGCCACATGGCACCGAGCCTGTTTTGGGGGTGCCAGAGAGTGTCAAAGTGACACCCCCTGCACCCTTGTGAAATTCGGTATTTACCGATTCGGTAAATACCGAATCGGTAATGCCCATTCATTCCTATGGACTTCAAAGCCCATAGGAATGAATGGGCATTACCGATTCGGTATTTACCGAATCGGTAAATACCGAATTTTTCCGATTCGTTATTCCGGCACATCTGGAATACCTACATATCCACCCCTCAGATTTACCGATTCTCAATTACCGAATCGGTAAAATTTGGTAATTTTCGGTAATTCAGAATCGGTAAATCTATTTTACCTACATCTGGCCCAGAGTGTCTTGAAATGGATACGTCTTTCAATAGGAAGCCAGTGCACCTTTCGAATAGTGCTGGAGACAGAGCAGAAGCGCGGCAGGCCCACCAAAGCTCTAGCAGCAGCATTTTGAATGCGCTGCATTCTCTGTATTTCAGCCTTGTTCGCCCCCAAAAGGAGGGAGCTCGCATAATCAAGGCGGGAGAGGATAGAGGCTTGTATAATGAGTTGGCATACCAAAGGGTCGAAGTATTTTAGGATGGATCTAAGGCCTCGTAGGGTACCAAAAAAGGAGGCGGCTAGCTGCTTAGTGTGGGCCTGGAAAGAAAGGGAAGAGTCCATCAGGACACCAAGGTTCTTTACTACATTTTTAGGAGATGGTATTGATCCTAGGGCTGACGGCCACCACTGCTCATTCCACAGATTGACATTCTAACCCACCAACAAAACCTCAGTTTTCCCGGCATTGAGCTGTAGACAGTTGGCTGCCATCCAATCTGCAACTGCCGTCATGCCGTCATGCTGTCCATCAACTGTGTTTTTTGCACTTTTCACCCCGAGTGTGCTGGGTATACTCAGACGTGAGTCCCAGGCTCTCCACACCACTGGAGTCAAGCTATCCAGGCTGATGAAGGCTGATAGCCAGAAACCGGTCCTTGGATGCTTGATTCCCTTCTGGGAAAGACATGGCTTGGTAGTTTGGACTGGACTTTTCCCATGAGGCACAGGGTCAGAGCTGATTTGCATATAGCCAGTGTCTAACCCAGGGTGGTGTGGAGTGCAAAAAACGATGGATTTAGGCCCAGATCCTTGTACTGGGGTGAATGTATGACATTGTTCCATATTCTGTCCATCAACTGTGTTTTTTGCAATTTTCACCCCGAGTGTGCTGGGTATACTCAGAAGTGAGTCCCAGGCTCTCCACACCACTGAAGTCAAGCTATCCAGGCTGATGAAGGCTGATAGCTAGAAACCGGTCCTTGGATGCTTGATTCCGGTCTGGAAAAGACATGGCTTGGTAGTTCGGACTGCACTTTTCCCATTAGGCACAGGGTCAGAGCTGATTTGCATATAGCCAGTGTCTAACCCAGGTTGGTGTGGAGTGCAACAAAAACGATGGATTTAGGCCCAGATCCTTGTACTGGGGTGAATGTATGACATTGTTCTACATTCTGTCCATCAACTGTGTTTTTTGCAATTTTCACCCAGAGTGTGCTGGGTATACTCAGATGTGAGTCCCAGGCTCTCCACACCACTGGAGTCAAGCTATCCAGACTGATGAAGGCTGATAGCCAGAAACCGGTCCTTGGATGCTTGATACCGGTCTGGGAAAGACATGGCTTGGTAGTTCAGACTGGACTGTTCCCATGAGGCATAGGGTCAGAGCTGATTTGCATATAGCCAGTGTCTAACCTAGGGTGGTGTGGAGTGCAAAAAAACGATGGATTTAGGCCCAGATCCTTGTACTGGGGTGAATGTATGACATTGTTCTACATTCTGTCCATCAACTGTGCTTTTTGCAATTTTCACCCCGAGTGTGCTGGGTATACTCAGACGTGAGTCCCAGGCTCTCCACACCACTGGAGTCAAGCTATCCAGGCTGATGAAGGCTGATAGCCAGAAACCGGTCCTTGGATGCTTGATTCCGGTCTGAGAAAGACATGGCTTGGTAGTTCGAACTGGACTGTTCCCATGAGGCACAGGGTCAGAGCTGATTTGCATATAGCCAGTGTCTAACCCAGGGTTGTGTGGAGTGCAAAAAAACGATGGATTTAGGCCCAGATCCTTGTACTGGGGTGAATGTATGACATTGTTCTACATTCTGTCCATCAACTGTGTTTTTTGCAATTTTCACCGCGAGTGTGCTGGGTATACTCAGACGTGAGTCCCAGGCTCTCCACACCACTGGAGTCAAGCTATCCAGGCTGATGAAGGCTGATAGCCAGAAACCGGTCCTTGGATGCTTGATTCCGGTCTCGGAAAGACATAGCTTGGTAGTTCGAACTGGACTGTTCCCATGAGGCACAGGGTCAGAGCTGATTTGCATATAGCCAGTGTCTAACCCAGGGTGGTGTGGAGTGCAAAAAAACTATAGATTTAGGCCCAGATCCTTGTAATGGGGTGAATGTATGACATTGTTCTACATTCTGTCCATCAACTGTGTTTTTTGCAATTTTCACCCCAAGTGTGCTGGGTATACTCAGACGTGAGTCCCAGGCTCTCCACACCACTGGAGTCAAGCTATCCAGGCTGATGAAGGCTGATAGCCAGAAACCGGTCCTTGGATGCTTGGTTCCGGTCTAGAAAAGACATGGCTTGGTAGTTCGGGCTGGACTGTTCCCATGAGGCACAGGGTCAGAACTGATTTGCATATAGCCAGTGTCTAACCCAGGGTGGTGTGGAGTGCAAAAAAACGATGGATTTAGGCCCAGATCCTTGTACTGGGGTGAATGTATGACATTGTTCTACATTCTGTCCATCAACTGTGTTTTTGGAATTTTCACCCCGAGTGTGCTGGGTATACTCAGACGTGAGTCCCAGGCTCTCCACACCACTGGAGTCAAGCTATCCAGGCTGATGAAGGCTGATAGCCAGAAACCGGTCCTTGGATGCTTGATTCCGGTATGGGAAAGACATGGCTTGGTAGTTCGGACTGGACTGTTCCCATGAGGCACAGGGTCAGAGCTGATTTGCATATAGCCAGTGTCTAACCCAGGGTGGTGTGGAGTGCAAAAAAACGATGGATTTAGGCCCAGATCCTTTTACTGGGTTGAATGTATGACATTGTTCTACATTCTGTCCATCAACTGTGTTTTTTGCAATTTTCACCCTGAGTGTGTTGGGTATACTCAGACGTGAGTCCCAGGCTCTCCACACCACTGGAGTCAAGCTATCCAGGCTGATGAAGGCTGATAGCCAGAAACCGGTCCTTGGATGCTTGATTCGGTCTGGAAAAGACATGGCTTGGTAGTTCGGACTGGACTATTCCCACGAGGCACAGGGTCAGAGCTGATTTGCATATAGCCAGTGTCTAACCCAGGGTGGTGTGGAGTGCAAAAAAACGATGGATTTAGGCCCAGATCCTTGTACTGGGGTGAATGCATGACATTGTTCTACATTCTGTCCATCAACTGTGTTTTTTGCAATTTTCACCCCGAGTGTGCTAGGTATACTCAGACGTGAGTCCCAGGCTCTCCACACCAATGGAGTCAAGCTATCCAGGCTGATGAAGGCTGATAGCCAGAAACCGGTCCTTGGATGCTTGATTCCGGTCTGGAAAAGACATGGCTTGGTAGTTCGGACTGGACTATTCCCACGAGGCACAGGGTCAGAGCTGATTTGCATATAGCCAGTGTCTAACCTAGGGTGGTGTGGAGTGCAAAAAAACGATGGATTTAGACCCAGATCCTTGTACTGGGGTGAATGTATGACATTGTTCTACATTCTGTCCATCAACTGTGTTTTTTGCAATTTTCACCCCGAGTGTGCTGGGTATACTCAGACGTGTGTCCCAGGCTCTCCACACCACTGGAGTCAAGCTATCCGAGCTGATGAAGGTTGATATCCAGAAACCGGTCCTTGGATGTTTGATTCCGGTCTGGGAAAGACATGGCTTGGTAGTTCGGACTGGACTGTTCCCATGAGGCACAGGGTCAGAGCTGATTTGCATATAGCCAGTGTCTAACCCAGGGTTGTGTGGAGTGCAAAAAAACGATGGATTTAGGCCCAGATCCTTGTACTGGGGTGAATGTATGACATTGTTCTACATTCTGTCCATCAACTGTGTTTTTTGCAATTTTCACCCCGAGTGTGCTGGGTATACTCAGACGTGAGTCCCAGGCTCTCCACACCACTGGAGTCAAGCTATCCAGGCTGATGAAGGCTGATAGCCAGAAACCGGTCCTTGGATGCTTGATTCCGGTCTCGGAAAGACATAGCTTGGTAGTTCGAACTGGACTGTTCCCATGAGGCACAGGGTCAGAGCTGATTTGCATATAGCCAGTGTCTAACCCAGGGTGGTGTGGAGTGCAAAAAAACGATGGATTTAGGCCCAGATCCTTGTAATGGGGTGAATGTATGACATTGTTCTACATTCTGTCCATCAACTGTGTTTTTTGCAATTTTCACCCCGAGTGTGCTGGGTATACTCAGACGTGAGTCCCAGGCTCTCCACACCACTGTAGTCAAGCTATCCAGGCTGATGAAGGCTGATAGCCAGAAACCGGTCCTTGGATGCTTGGTTCCGGTCTAGAAAAGACATGGCTTGGTGGTTCGGGCTGGACTGTTCCCATGAGGCACAGGGTCAGAGCTGATTTGCATATAGCCAGTGTCTAACCCAGGGTGGTATGGAGTGCAAAAAAACGATGGATTTAGACTCAGATCCTTGTACTGGGGTGAATGTATGACATTGTTCTACATTCTGTCCATCAACTGTGTCGTTTTTGCAATTTTCACCCCGAGTGTGCTGGGTATACTCAGATGTGAGTCCCAGGCTCTCCACACCACTGGAGTCAAGCTATCCAGGCTGATGAAGGCTGATAGCCAGAAACCGGTCCTTGGATGCTTGATTCCGGTCTGGGAAAGACATGGCTTGTTAGTTCGGACTGGACTGTTCCCATGAGGCACAGGGTCAGAGCTGATTTGCATATAGCCAGTGTCTAACCCAGGGTGGTGTGGAGTGCAAAAAAACGATGGATTTAGGCCCAGATCCTTGTACTGGGGTGAATGTATGACATTGTTCTACATTCTGTCCATCAACTGTGTTTTTTGCAATTTTCACCCCGAGTGTGCTGGGTATACTCAGACGTAATTCCCAGGCTCTCCACACCACTGGAGTCAAGCTATCCAGGCTGATGAAGGCTGATAGCCAGAAACCGGTCCTTGGATGCTTGATTCCGGTCTGGGAAAGGCATTGCTTGGTAGTTCGGACTGGACTGTTCCCATGAGGCACAGGGTCAGAGCTGATTTGCATATAGCCAGTGTCTAACCCAGGGTGGTGTGGAGTGCAAAAAAAGATGGATTTAGGCCCAGATCCTTGTACTGGGGTGAATGTATGACATTGTTCTACATTCTGTCCACCAACTGTGTTTTTTGCAATTTTCACCCCGAGTGTGCTGGGTATACTCAGACGTGAGTCCCAGGCTCTCCACACCACTGGAGTCAAGCTATCCAGGCTGATGAAGGCTGATAGCCAGAAACCGGTCCTTGGATGCTTGATTCCGGTCTGGGAAAGGCATTGCTTGGTAGTTCGGACTGGACTGTTCCCATGAGGCACAGGGTCAGAGCTGATTTGCATATAGCCAGTGTCTAACCCAGGGTGGTGTGGAGTGCAAAAAAAGATGGATTTAGGCCCAGATCCTTGTACTGGGGTGAATGTATGACATTGTTCTACATTCTGTCCATCAACTGTGTTTTGGGAATTTTCACCCCGAGTGTGCTGGGTATACTCGGACGTGAGTCCCAGGCTCTCCACACCACTGGAGTCAAGCTATCCAGGCTGATGAAGGCTGATAGCCAGAAACCGGTCCTTGAATGCTTGATTCCGGTATGGGAAAGACATGGCTTGGTAGTTCGGACTGGACTGTTCCCATGAGGCACAGGGTCAGAGCTGATTTGCGTATAGCCAGTGTCTAACCCAGGGTGGTGTGGAGTGCAAAAAAACGATGGATTTAGGCCCAGATCCTTGTACTGGGTTGAATGTATGACATTGTTCTACATTCTGTCCATCAACTGTGTTTTTTGCAATTTTCACCCTGAGTGTGTTGGGTATACTCAGACGTGAGTCCCAGGCTCTCCACACCACTGGAGTCAAGCTGTGAATGTATGACATTGTTCTACATTCTGTCCATCAACTGTGTATTTTTGCAGTTTTCACCCCGAGTTTGCTGGGTATACTCAGACGTGAGTCCCAGGCTCTCCACACCACTGGAGTCAAGCTATCCAGGCTGATGAAGGCTGATAGCCAGAAACCGGTCTTTGGATGCTTGATTCCGGTCTGGAAAAGACATGGCTTGGTAGTTCGGACTGGACTATTCCCACGAGGCACAGGGTCAGAGCTGATTTGCATATAGCCAGTGTCTAACCCAGGGTGGTGTGGAGTGCAAAAAAACGATGGATTTAGGCCCAGATCCTTGTACTGGGGTGAATGCATGACATTGTTCTACATTCTGTCCATCATCTGTGTTTTTTGCAATTTTCACCCCGAGTGTGCTAGGTATACTCAGACGTGAGTCCCAGGCTCTCCACACCAATGGAGTCAAGCTATCCAGGCTGATGAAGGCTGATAGCCAGAAACCGGTCCTTGGATGCTTGATTCCGGTCTGGAAAAGACATGGCTTGGTAGTTCGGACTGGACTATTCCCACGAGGCACAGGGTCAAAGCTGATTTGCATATAGCCAGTGTCTAACCTAGGGTGGTGTGGAGTGCAAAAAAACGATGGATTTAGACCCAGATCCTTGTACTGGGGTGAATGTATGACATTGTTCTACATTCTGTCCATCAACTGTGTTTTTTGCAATTTTCACCCCGAGTGTGCTGGGTATACTCAGACGTGAGTCCCAGGCTCTCCACACCACTGGAGTCAAGCTATCCAGGCTGATGAAGGCTGATAGCCAGAAACCGGTCCTTGGATGCTTGATTCCGGTCTCGGAAAGACATAGCTTGGTAGTTCGAACTGGACTGTTCCCATGAGGCACAGGGTCAGAGCTGATTTGCATATAGCCAGTGTCTAACCCAGGGTGGTGTGGAGTGCAAAAAAACGATGGATTTAGGCCCAGATCCTTGTAATGGGGTGAATGTATGACATTGTTCTACATTCTGTCCATCAACTGTGTTTTTTGCAATTTTCACCCCGAGTGTGCTGGGTATACTCAGACGTGAGTCCCAGGCTCTCCACACCACTGGAGTCAAGCTATCCAGGCTGATGAAGGCTGATAGCCAGAAACCGGTCCTTGGATGCTTGGTTCCGGTCTAGAAAAGACATGGCTTGGTAGTTCGGGCTGGACTGTTCCCATGAGGCACAGGGTCAGAGCTGATTTGCATATAGCCAGTGTCTAACCCAGGGTGGTATGGAGTGCAAAAAAACGATGGATTTAGACTCAGATCCTTGTACTGGGGTGAATGTATGACATTGTTCTACATTCTGTCCATCAACTGTGTCGTTTTTGCAATTTTCACCCCGAGTGTGCTGGGTATACTCAGATGTGAGTCCCAGGCTCTCCACACCACTGGAGTCAAGCTATCCAGGCTGATGAAGGCTGATAGCCAGAAACCGGTCCTTGGATGCTTGATTCCGGTCTGGGAAAGACATGGCTTGTTAGTTCGGACTGGACTGTTCCCATGAGGCACAGGGTCAGAGCTGATTTGCATATAGCCAGTGTCTAACCCAGGGTGGTGTGGAGTGCAAAAAAACGATGGATTTAGGCCCAGATCCTTGTACTGGGGTGAATGTATGACATTGTTCTACATTCTGTCCATCAACTGTGTTTTTGCAATTTTCACCCCGAGTGTGCTGGGTATACTCAGACGTAATTCCCAGGCTCTCCACACCACTGGAGTCAAGCTATCCAGGCTGATGAAGGCTGATAGCCAGAAACCGGTCCTTGGATGCTTGATTCCGGTCTGGGAAAGGCATTGCTTGGTAGTTCGGACTGGACTGTTCCCATGAGGCACAGGGTCAGAGCTGATTTGCATATAGCCAGTGTCTAACCCAGGGTGGTGTGGAGTGCAAAAAAAGATGGATTTAGGCCCAGATCCTTGTACTGGGGTGAATGTATGACATTGTTCTACATTCTGTCCATCAACTGTGTTTTTTGCAATTTTCACCCCGAGTGTGCTGGGTATACTCAGACGTGAGTCCCAGGCTCTCCACACCACTGGAGTCAAGCTATCCAGGCTGATGAAGGATGATAGCCAGAAACCGGTCCTTGAATGCTTGATTCCGGTCTGGGAAAGACATGGCTTGGTAGTTCGAACTGGACTGTTCCCATTAGGCACAGGGTCAGAGCTGATTTGCATATAGCCAGTGTCTAACCCAGGGTGGTGTGGAGTGCAAAAAAACGATGGATTTAGGCCCAGATCCTTGTACTGGGGTGAATGTATGACATTGTTCTACATTCTGTCCATCAACTGTGTTTTTTGCAATTTTCACCCGAGTGTGCTGGGTATACTCAGACGTGAGTCCCAGGCTCTCCACACCACTGGAGTCAAGCTATCCAGGCTGATGAAGGCTGATAGCCAGAAACCGGTCCTTGGATGCTTGATTCCGGTATGGGAAAGACATGGCTTGGTAGTTCGGACTGGACTGTTCCCATGAGGCACAGGGTCAGAGCTGATTTGCATATAGCCAGTGTCTAACCCAGGGTGGTGTGTAGTGCAAAAAAACGATGGATTTAGGCCCAGATCCTTGTACTGGGTTGAATGTATGACATTGTTCTACATTCTGTCCATCAACTGTGTTTTTTGCACTTTTCACCCTGAGTATGTTGGGTATACTCAGACGTGAGTCCCAGGCTCTCCACACCACTGGAGTCAAGCTGTGAATGTATGACATTGTTCTACATTCTGTCCATCAACTGTGTATTTTTGCAGTTTTCACCCCGAGTTTGCTGGGTATACTCAGACGTGAGTCCCAGGCTCTCCACACCACTGGAGTCAAGCTATCCAGGCTGATGAAGGCTGATAGCCAGAAACCGGTCCTTGGATGCTTGATTCCGGTCTGGGAAAGACATGGCTTGGTAGTTCGGACTGGACTGTTCCCATGAGGCACAGGGTCAGAGCTGATTTGCATTTAGCCAGTGTCTAACCCAGGGTGGTGTGGAGTGCAAAAAAACGATGGATTTAGGCCCAGATCCTTGTACTGGGGTGAATGCATGACATTGTTCTCCATTCTGTCCATCAACTGTGTTTTTTGCAGTCTTTGAATCTGGAGGCAGAGGGGGAAGAACCGTCCGCCAAGATAACCACCAGCTGCGTGTCGTCAGCATAGGAAACTATCGTAAGGTCCCATAGCTTGGTGACCGCAGCCAGAGGCTGGACGTATAAGTTGAAGAGTAGTGGGCTCAGGGCCGAGCCCTGAGGCACCCCTTGATCGATGGCGTGGATCTGGGAGGAGAAAGGGGGAACCGAGACTCGAAAAGATCTATTAGCCAGAAATGAGCGAAGCCAGTCCAAGGCTAAGCCCTCTATCCCTGCCTCCTCAAGCCTGTGGAGTAGAATCTCATGGGACACCGTATCAAAGGCGGCGCTGAGATCTAACAAGACCAGCACCGCACTTTGACCTTTGTCCATGAGAGATCGTAGACGTTCCGTGACGTGAGTAGCATAGAGTGGAGTGGTGTAGATTGGAATACCATAGAATGGAATGGCATAGAGGCATATATAGTGGAGTGGCATAGAGTGGAAAAGAGTAAAGTGGAGCAGCATAAAGTGAACTGACGTAGGGCAGATTGGCGTACAGTAGAGTGGCAAAGAATAGAGTGGTGTAGAGTCAAATAGCGTGGAGTAGCGCAGAGTGGTATACAGTTGAGTAGAGTGTCGTAGAGTGGAGTGGCATATAGTGGAGTGGCAAACAGTAGAGTGGCATACAGTGGAGTGGCATAGAGTCAAACAGCTTAAAGTGAAGTGGCGTAGAGTGAATTATCATGGAGTTGAGTGACGTAGGGTTGAATAGCCTGGAGTGGATTGGCTTAGAGTGTAGTGGTGTAGGGTGGTATGGCATAGTGTGGAATGGAATAGATTTATGTGGAGTTGTGTAGAGTAGAATGTAATAGCGTACAGTGGAGTGACATAGACTGGAGTCGCGTAGAGTGGAGTGGCATTTAGTAGAGTAGTGTAGAGTGGAGTAGTATAAAATAAAACAGGCTCATCTTTTGATTTGTGCAGACTGCAGTCATAAAGATAGTTCTAGTAAAATAATAATAATAATAATAATAATAATAATAAGCATTTATTAAGCGCCTGGCTGCACAGAACTGTGTGTCCCCGCGCTGACTGCAAATGCAACCCATCAAGAAAGACCATGAGTCGGGCGAGCGGAGTTAATTTTTGGGAAATAGGTGAGTTTTAAGTCTGGCTCTAAACCTTGTTTCAGAAGGCTCCATCCGCAGCTGGATTGGCAAGGCATTCCAGAGCTTGGTGGCCAAATAGCGGAAGGATTTTCCTCCCATTTTAACTTTCGTGATGCGGGGGATTTTAAATAGCATCATGCCCGCTGATCTAAGATCTTTGATCGGCCTATGGATGGTGATGAGGCCTCTCAGATAGCTAGGGCCTTTGTTTTGGGCAATGCGATGTGCATAGCAGAGAGTTTTAAACATAATTCTCTCTTTAACAGGGAGCCAGTGAAGCTTGGCAAGCGCATTTTTAGTGGATGCTCTCCGAGGGAGACCGAGCACCAGTCGTGCTGCAGAATTCTGTATGCATTGTAACTGGTGCAGACTCTTTTGGTTAAGACCAAGTAGGAGAGCATTGCCATAGTCCAAATGGGGGGATATTAGGGCATGGACTATGGTCTTTCTCGCTTCGGTCGGAAGAAGGTCTAATACTTTACGCAGTACTTTTAGGGTGCTGTAGCATTTGCTTGTCACTTTGTTTACCTGGGCTCTGCCTGAGAGATCGGCGTCAAGCATGACTCCGAGATTCTTCACCTTCTCTACAGGCACAGGTAGTTCTCCCAACTCACTAGGCCACCATGCATGTGACCAGACAGAAGTATCCTTCCCTACTATCAGTACCTCTGTTTTATCTCCGTTTAAACGGAGGCAGTTGGCGTTCATCCACGTCGCTATCCTTAACATACAGTTAGAGAAGTTGGAGGCTAAGTCTCTACTGTCTGGCGTTATTTTGAACACCAACTGGGTGTCGTCAGCATAGCTGACAATGCCCACCCCGAATTCCTCCGCAATGTATGCCAGGGTTCCATGTAGATGTTAAATAAGGTGGGGCTCAGACTAGAGCCCTGTGGAACCCCATGGCTAACACTGCGAGGAGATGACTTAAAGGGTGGGCAATGAAGTTGGAAAGTTCTGTCAGTGAGGTATGACTGGAACCAGGTGAGAGCAGAATCTTATACTCCCATGTCTGAGAGCCGAGACAGCAGCGTTGAGTGCAGCACGGTATCAAATGCTGCACTTAGGTCCAATAGGACCAGCGCTGCTGTCTCTCCCTCATCCACCAATTTCCGAATCTGTTCAGTGGAATACAGAACGACTGATTCCGTTGAGTGGCCTGATCTAAACCCTGATTGGGAAGGGTGGAGGAGTGATTCTTTCTCCAAAAACTCCATGAGTTGGAGATTGGCCACCTTTTCTATGATCTTAGCACAGAAAGGGAGAAGGGAAATTGCCCGCAGATTTTGAAGCTGAGTGATTGGAATGTTCTGTTTCTTTTTTAGTGGTATTACCTGGGCAGATTTCCAATTTCTCAGGACATTGCCTTCCCGGAATGAAGTTGTGATCATGTTGCTTATATGATCCAGTAATAAGCTTTCCATGACCGCTTTGTACTGTTCCGGTGGGCAGGCATCCAAGGGGGAGCCTGAACAAATAGTGTTTATAATTTTCATTAGTTCCTGTTTATTGGGGGTCCTGAAGTTGGTAAACTGGGGTTTGTGGGGGCCAGAATCTAGGATCTCTACCTTATCTTTATCTGACTTGGTACTGCTGGAAAACGTAGCATGAATTTTTTCTACCTTCTCCACAAAGAAGTCGGCTATCTGGTCGCATATCTCTGTGGAGTAGGTGTCTTTAGTATCCAGGCGAGAGGGTATGGTGATTTCTCTGTAGATACCGAATAATTCTTTAGTAGGGTTTTTAGCTTCCACAATTCTGCTTTTGTAATAGAGACTCTTCTCCAATCGTACCAATTTTTGGTATTTTTTCAGCTCGGTTCTATAGTTTTCTTTGAGTTCTGGAGTGTAGTTTTTCCTCCACTTTCGTTCAATGGATTTGCATAGGGCTTTAGCTATTTTCAATTTTTCAGAGAACCAGGGGGCATTTTTAGTTTGTCGAGCTGGGGGTTTGGTCGTCCAAGGAGCAATCTTGTCTAACGCTTTAGTTGGCCATGATTCAAAATTATCCCATACCTCCTGTAGGGAATCGCCTGTTGCCGGGGGATGTTCGGTAAGTTCCTGCAGCAGCAATTCAGGGGTGCACTTTTTAAAGTTGCGACGTCTGTAAGGAGGGTTTTTCGCATGTAACTTGGTGATACTGTTTTTGGCTATTCTGAATGGCACAATACTATGGTCAGACCATATTAGTGGAATAGGTGGCGAAGTATTAACGCCTTCCCAGTTCGTAAATATCGGATCTAGTAAATGCCCTTGTTGATGCGTGGGCAAAGTGGATAGAAGCTTGAGATCGATCGCGTTGAAAGCATTCAGAAGGAGTTGCGCTTCCTTGGAGTGGCTATCCTCTAGATGGATGTTAAGATCGCCAAGTATGATAATATTTTTGTGTCTGATGGCTAGCTGAGTAGCCAGTTCAATAAGTTGGCTACAGAAGGATAGTGCTGCTCCAGGAGGTCTGTATATTAGTAATCCCATGATTGTATTGGTGGTATCTAATTTGATGGTGAATCTTAAAATGCCTTTGAGAATAGCAAAGAATCATAAACATACTCAAAAGTGTACCTTTTCGATTGTGAATCAGGCCCATAAGCATGTCATAGAGTTGAGCGGCATGTCATAAGGTGGAGTGGTGTGGAGTGTCAAAGAGTAGAGTGGATTGTTGCAGAGTGAAGTGGGGTGTTGTAGAGTGGAGTGGCATGCCATAGAGCCGAGTGGTGTGTTTTGTTTTAGAGTATTGTTTAAACAGATACAGCGTGAAAATGGCTGAACAGATTTAGATGAAATATGTCTGAAATATATATTATGGGGTGTAAAGGGTAATTTTTGGTAATAGATCTCAAATGTTTCAATAGTTTTGAAGTTATATGGCCTGATTTACAAAGGTAATCTTTTGTTTGTGCAAATTTACGATTGTTTGCTATTCAGAGAGGTATGTAACGAGTACTATCTTTATGACTGCGGAGCCTCTGCACGTAAAAAAATAGGGCAATTCTATTGTTGTATGTGCAGAGACTCCGCAGTCCTAGAGACAGTATTAATAAAATGTCTTTTTGAATAGAAAACAATCATAAACTTACATAAAAGTGTACGTTTCCATTGTGAATCAGGCCAACAAGGCACAAGAACTTAGTGACATATTGGGCCGCGGTATACTGCGGTGGTTTTGCGGTATACCGCGGGATGTACTGATGACAAAACAGTATATGATCAGCTAATGATTTCCTTTACAGAAGTAAAAGGCAGCCATATTGTTTGATGAGATTTTGGCTGTGTTTTGGGTTTTAAGTGTAAATATAGTGTTCTACTGCTTTTAAGGGTATAGGAAGGAATGAGCAGTTTATATAAGTGTCTATTGTTAAGTAAAAGTCATTTTATTACTTATATACTTTAGAAAAAGTTTGCAGAATACGGCGGTGCTACAATATTGTTTAGAGTGCACTTAGGGGCAGATTCTAATCTCACTCGGAAGGGCTCCGAACGCGATCCGGCCGCAAAAAGAACGAGCCGTACTCGTGTTTTACGACACACTCGTACAGCTGTACGAGCGAGCAAGTACGATGCGAGAAACGCGAAATTGCCGACCGAATGGTTTCCGGGCCCGAACCGCTCCGTAGGTTTTGTCTGTAAGCAAAGCGTGCCGTGCAATGGAGATGATTTCTGACCGAGCCAGTACGATGCATGAATCGGACAGCCGGATCAAGTCAGAGCCTCCGACACATAAACGCTCCGGGAAGCGGACTTTAGGGGTCCGCGCCTGACCCCCCTTGACCCGTAGTCGTACAAGTCGATCGTAAGGGGGGACCACATGCATGTACGGTGCGTGTGGCACAGACGTGTCCCCACTACAGGGGGCGCCCTTGTGTGCAACATACCTTTTTCGTCAATGGGAGCCTATGTACACGCCTTACAACAGGTTCCCATTGACTTCAATAGGGCTCCGAGCGACCCTTGTCTGTCAGCGCTTGTTCGCATCGGACATGGGCGCTCAGATCCCCAGAGTACGTGTCGGTCAGAAAGCCCTCCGGATCAGAGTCAGATGGAGTCTTCTCCCAGTGAGATTGGAATCAGCTCCTTAGTATGCATTCTGGGTTTTATTGGTAAATATAGAGCATTTGATTTTTTTTAATGTTTACATATGAAATTTATTTTTATGCTCTCTGTACTAGATTATATTTCCCCGTAAAACCTGCAACACAAACTAAGTGTGGTCTAAAAAAAATTGTCCTTACAAAATTGAAATTGTGAAATATAGTTTAAACAACTTTTAATCGGCTTTCTGGGTTTTAAGGGGGAAAATATTGTAGTAAAGTTTTTTTCAATTTTTCTTTTTACAAATGTAACTTATTATTATTTTTTAAAGTAGCTTATACTAAATATATTTCCCATTAAAACACAGAACGTAGACTAAGGGGCTGATTATGATGTCGGGATTCCGATGTCCATTTCCCACAGCCTTTTCATGGCGTTCTCATCACCATGAACATGCTGTCATAAAGAGACTTAGGAGGCCCCAGACAGGGCTTTGTACTTTGTGGGCCACTGCAAAGTCGCCCAGGGGGCACATGTAGTGCACCCACACACATCCATGCACCGTGTGCCATTCATCCCATGGTGCACAGCACAATCAATCAATCAATCAAGCAAAACACTTGTATAGCGCGCTACTCACCCGAAAGGGTCTCAAGGCGCTTGGTGGAGGGGGGCCGCTACTGCTCGAACAGCCAGGTCTTGAGTTGTCTCCTGAAGGCGAGGTGGTCCTGGGTCAGCCGTAGGTGGATAGGGAGGGAGTTCCATGTCTTGGCCGCCAGGTAGGAGAAGGATCTGCCTCCGGCGGTGGCTCTTCGGATGCATGGTATGGCGGTGAGGGCGAGGCTAGCGGATCGTAGCTGGCGGGTGGGCGTGTGGAAGGTCAGGCGGTCGTTGAGGTACTTGGGGCCCAGGTTGTGGAGAGACTTGTGTGCGTGGGTGAGGAGTCTGAACGTGATCCTCTTGTTGACGGAGAGCCAGTGCAGGTTCCTCAGGTGGCTGGAGATGTGGCTGCGTCGAGGGATGTCCAGGATGAGTCGGGCGGAGGCGTTCTGGATTCGTTGTAGTCTTTTCTGTAGCTTGGCTGTGGTTCCGGCGTAGAGGGTGTTTCCGTAGTCCAGCCGGCTGGTGACGAGGGCCTTGGTGACCGTCTTCCTGGTTTCGATCGGGATCCATCTGAAGATCTTGCAGAGCATGCGGAGGGTATGAAAGCATGAAGAGGAGACGGCGTTGACTTGTCTGGTCATCGAGAGGGAGGAGTCCAGGATGAAGCCCAGGTTGCGTGTGTGGTCTGTCGGCTTGGGGGCGGTGCCCAGGGCTGGGGGCCACCAGGAGTCGTCCCAGGTGGAGGGTGATGGTCCAAGGATGAGGACTTCCGTCTTGTCTGAGTTCAGTTTAAAGAGGCTGTTCTTCATCCATTCGGCGACGTCTTTCATCCCTTCGTGGAGGCTGGTTCTGGCGGTGTCGGGGTCTCTGGTGAGGGAGAGGATCAGCTGGGTGTCGTCGGCGTAGGAGATGATGTTGAGGTTGTGTTGGCGTGCGATGGCTGCGACAGGTCTCATGTAGACGTTGAAGAGGGTGGGGCTGAGTGATGATCCTTGCGGGACGCCGCAGATGACTTCGGTGGCTTCGGAACGAAACGGGGGGAGGCGGACTCTCCATGTTCTTCCAGCGAGGAACAAGATGATCCACTTCAATGCCTTCTCTTGGATGCCTGTGTTGCTGAGGCGTTGGACTAGGGTGCGGTGGCAGACAGTGTCGAACGCGGCGGAGAGGTCCAGGAGGATGAGTGCCGCTATTTCCCCGTTGTCGAGAAGGGCTCGGATGTCGTCGGTGGCTGCGATAAGGGCGGTCTCGGTGCTGTGGTTGGCTCGGAAACAGGACTGCGAGGGGTCGAGGCATCCATTCGTCTCGAGGAAGGCGGCAAGCTGTCTGTTGGCGATCTTCTCGATGACTTTGGCAGGAAAAGGAAGGAGCGAGATGTGGCGGAAGTTTTTGAGGTCGGTGTGGTCCGCTGTGGGTTTCTTCAGCAGGGCGCTGAGCTCGGCATGCTTCCAGCTCTCCGGGAAGGTGGCGGTGTCGAAGGAGGTGTTGATGACGTCTCGGAGTTGGGGTGCGATGGTGGAGTCGGCCTTGTTGTAGACGTGGTAGGGGCAGGGGTCAGACGGAGAACCGGAGTGGATGGTATTCATCGTGCGGGCTGTGTCTTCGGTGGTCACTGCGGTCCAGGTGCGGAGGGTCGTGGTGGGGTGCGTTGGTTCGACGGTTGGGTGCGAGGATGGTGTGCCGAAGCTGTTGTGGATATCGGCAATCTTGCGGTGGAAGAACGAGGCGAGGGAGTCGCAGAGGTCTTGTGAGGGAGTGATGTCGTTGTTGCCGGTGCTGGGGTTGGAGAACTCCTTGACGATGCTGAAGAGTTCCTTGCTGTCGTGGACGTTGTTGTCCAGTCGCTCCTTCAGTGATTTCTTCTTGGTGGTGTGGATGAGCTGGTGGTGCTTGCGAGTCGCGTGTTTGAGGGCGGTCATGTTGTCAGTGGTCCGGTCGAGTAGCCAGGCTTTCTCGAGGGTGCAGCAGGTCTTTTTGGAGTCCTTGAGTTCGTCGGTGAACCAGGGGGCCTTCTTGCCTCTGGGGTTGCTGGGAAGGTTCTTCAGTGGTGCGAGGTCGTCGGCGCAGGCTGTCAGCCATTGCGTGAAGTTGCGGGCAGCTTCGTTGGGGTCCGGTGTGCTGGCAGGTGGGTTCTAGCTGAGGGAGGTGGTGAGCTGGTCGGCGGTGATCTTGCTCCAGCTTCTGTGGGGAACCTGTTGCGGGTGGTGGTGGGTAGTGGTTTTCCTGAAGCTGAAGTGGACGCACCTGTGGTCGGTCCAGTGAAGTCCGGTGGAGTGGTTGAAGGCGATGTGCTGGCTGGATGAGAAGATGGGGTCAAGCGTGTGGCCGGCGTAGTGGGTGGGGGTGTTGACGAGTTGCTTGAGTCCGAGGTTGGCGAGGTTGTCCAGCAGGGCGACGGTGTTGCGGTCCTTGTTGTTCTCCAGGTGGAAGTTGAGGTCCCCTAGGAGGATGTAATCGGCGGAGGGGAGGGCGTGTGGGCTGATGAAGTCCGTGATGTCTTCGCTGAGTTGTGTGCGTGGTCCCGGGGGTCTGTAGATGAGGGTGCCTCTGAGGGTCGTCTTTGGGTCGGTGTGGATCTGGAAGTGGAGGTGTTCGGCGTCGGTGAAGGTGCCGTCGGCGTCGGTCGTGATGCGGATGGTGTTCTTGTGGACGATGGGGATGCCTCCTCCGGTCTGGTTGACGCGGTCCCTCCTGATGATCTTGTATCCATCCAGGATGGCGATGGCGATGTCGGGGGCTGAGGAGGCGTTCATCCATGTTTCAGTGAGGAAGGTGACGTCTGGTGATGTTGTGTCGAGCAGGTTCCAGAGTTCGACGGCGTGTCTGTGGACGGAGTGGGTGTTGAGCAGGATGCACTTGAGGTGATTGTTGCTGGTGCTTGGCTTGGCGGGTGCGGTGCAGGTTCGGAGGCAGGTGAACTTGCAGGTAGTGCAGGTGAAGGGTCCGTGGAAGCGTTTGGGGGCGGCTCGGCAGCAGGCGGGGTTCCGACCGGTGTTGAGTACGTTAAGGGCGGCGGCGTCTAAGGTCCTTCGGTTCGTCTTGTGTTGATGGGGGCCAGGGGTCCTGGCGCTGGGCGCGGTCCAGGCGCGGATGGGCGCAGACGGGCTTACCTTTGGCGCGCCTTCGGCGCACAATCGGCGCGCCCGCTGTGAGTGACCGCTGTGCGTGCGCGCGGTCGCCATAAAGCGAAGTGGGAGGGAGGGAGGAGCAGCTGGGAGGCGGGAGCAGGGAGGGCACAGAACAGAAAGGGGGCGTGGACGTTGGACGGCTGCGGGGAGCAGGGCGGGCACAGGGGGCTGAGCAACAATGAGGCGAAAAACACACGCACGAGGAAGGAAACAGGTTAAAAACTAATCTAGGATAAATACAGAAGGCAGTGAAACACACACGAGGAAGGAAGCAGTTAAAAAGGCAAAAACAAGGTTAAATACAGAAGGCAGAAACACACGCTCGCAAAATGCGGCGTGGGGGCGTGGAGCACGGAGGCAGTCACAGCGAGGCTACGGGCAGCAGCGAGGCAAGGGGCACACACACAGCTGGTGGCCGTGCGGCGCGGGGGTGTCCTGAGAACAGGTCACACTCACCTGCGCCGCGCGGTCGCCATTTAATGCCAAGTGGGCGGGAGGGAGGAGCAGCTGAGAGGCGGGAGCGGGGAGGGCACAGAACAGAAAGGGGGCGTGGCTGTTGGACGGCGGCGGGAAGCGGGGAGCGGGGCGGGCACAGGGGGCTGAGCAACAATGAGGCGAAAAACACGCGCACGAGGAAGGAAACAGGTTAAAAACTAATCTAGGATAAAAACAGAAGGCAGTGATACACACACGAGGAATGAAACAGTTAAAAAGACAAAAACAAGGTTAAATACAGAAGGCAGAAACACACGCTCGCAAAATGCGGCGTGGGGGCGGGGAGCACGGAGGCAGACACAGCGAGGCTACGGGCAGCAGCGAGGCAAGGGGCACACACACAGCTGGTGGCCGTGCGGTGCGGGGGTGTCCTGAGAACAGGTCACAAGGTGCATGGATGTACACACAGTGCTCTCTAACACTGTGGCTTGTGCTGCAGCCCTTTTCCTGGCTGGTAGCACAAGCTGCATGTTAGAGAGCACTTTTCCACCCGCCACCAAGGCAGTCAAATTGGAAGTGGGCAGTTGGATTGCCACCTGCCTGTCTGACAGGTCCTTGGACCACTGTGTTGGCGGGCGGCGGTCTGATCATCCAGCATCGTAATGATGCTCTAAGTGTAGTCTAAACATTATTTCATTCTTATAATTTAGACCATACTTTGGATTTAAATACAAGTCTGGCAGTCCAAGGACCGCCGGACTCACAGGGTGTGGCAGTCCAGTCACCGCCACACCAGCTGTCTGACCATCCCATTATAAGTTGGGCGGTCGGACCGCCATTGCACCGCCACCAGGTAATCGCAGTTACTTGGTGTTGGCGTGGCGTTTCGGTTAGGGCCTCAGTAATATGCTGGTGGTGCTGGTTAAAGTCCATGCTGTACAGGAACTGTTTATGGCATTCCATTGCGGTCTCCATTTTCATAGGCACCGCTGTGGGATCACCAAAAACAGCCTGCCAGACAGAAGGAAACTTGTAATATAGCAGGTGATGCGACCACAGGTTTGGAGGTGCAGGAGCAGAGCACTGGCATGGCGGCCCTCTTCCACACGACCAAACTCTTAATCAGGACCTTAGTCGACTTCTGGGTCTTAAGGGGAAATGTGGATTAATAGAGGTTTTTTTCAATTTTTTAATTTGCTTTTTTTTACATTTCTTGTATACACTGTACTACATTATATTTCCCATTAAAATGCAGAATGCAAACTAAGTATAAATAAAACATATTAGAATATGTAAATATTGAACAAAACACCACTCCACTATATTTCCTCTTACATATAATGAAGTCATTTTTATGCATATTTAATTTTAAAACATTTATTTTTTACATACCATGGTACTCCGTTACTTTAAAAAAAAATATATAGAAAAATATAAATAGTTTTCCCTACCTATGACCACATTAATAAAGTGGTCATAGGTAGGGAACAACAGCAACACCTACTACTTATCTATAGCTAAGGCCCCAACCCAGAACACATCCAAAATATGGTCTACACAAAATGCCTGCCTTTAAACTTTTGTAAAGCCAGTCATTAGCCAATATTATACAGCCTTGTCATTAGCAAGTGCCATGGTATTCTCCAAAATTACTGCGGTATACAGCGGCCTGAGATATCAATATGTTTTAGTCCCTTATAAGTTTAAAATACTCACCCTATTTACCTCCACTACCAAAAGGATCATCTACACATAAACTATTATGCTTGCCAAATCTAATGGAAATGCGACTGCTCATTTTCTCACTATGCCTGAGTAAGTCTATGTATAATGCATTGGTGGAAAAATGTATTTTAAGACCCTCATTTTTTCTTCGCACCCTCTTAACAAATCACCAGAAAACTTTACATCATCCTCCAATGTAGGAAAAGCAATAGGTCTTCCAAGTTTCTTGGAAATTCATCAAATGGTGGCAAAGTTATTAGCAACAAAAATATGAGGCATTCCTATCTTTGGGAATTGTAGCTATATAACTACAGGGTGGCTATTATGCTAGTAATGATAGCGCCAGTCTCTTTTGTTTCTTAATAACTTTGGTGCTGTTTTGCAAATCTGAACAAACCTTTCAAAAAAAGTACATCCACTTTGGATTGTTCATACCAAATTTTGTGCATACCCTTTAAGCAAGGACCAAGAGAAAGAGTTTTCACAAAAGTGTTGTTTCCCATACAAATTCATATATAACTCTTTGCTTTTCGATGCAGAAAAAAACAGTTGAATGGAATTACACCAAATTTGGCATGAAGGTAGAACTTCATTCAAGGAAGTGCCTCTGCTTGGATTTACTTGCTTGTGTTGAACATGAAGAGGTTAAATTTTTTAGATGTCTCGACCATTAATTTATGGATCCTCTAATTTGTAAATTGATGGCAGATTTTCAGCTCCTTTTAAAAGTTACACCATTGAACGGGGAGACCAATCCGGACCTGGTTTCCGGTCGAAACCCTGTTCCCAGTCTCTGTGGACGGACAAATCCGCTTCACATGATCTTCACAACGACGGCCAGCTCAGGTAATCAAGGTGAGTCGGGCAGGGCATGACAGGGGGGAAGCCGACAGACGATGGAATAGAATTTATTTATTTATATAAACGTACCTTTTCTGTCGTCTTTCGACTTTCCCCCCCTCCCACCCTGCCATTTCCCGCACCGCCCCACCGCACTTACCTGAGCCGGCCGCGGCTGGATCTTCAGCCATGTGCAACAGAGTTTATACAATTGCCCTGAAACCAACAGCCTGTTACGTGGTACTAGGGCCTTTACCCATCCATAGCCTTGATTGTTTTACATTTTTATTGTAATTTTGTAATGACTTGAGACCAGCCTACATGTACACTTATTAAATATAATAGACAATGATAATTAACATTACAAATCTGGAGAGGTGCGCAGCGTTCCAAGTGATCACACAGTGCAAGAGTGGGCAAAGGCAACTGGGATTCAGGCTAAGTACACAATTCAGTGATTACACAGCTTCTTCGCTGCAATTAATGGGCCCAGACCACGTTTCTGCGTTACTGTATTGATGACGCTTTGACCCCTCCTAGAACTGAGCTTTTCATAACATTTCTCACATAGGCACACCATTTTTATCTTTCAGTACATTAATTCCCAAGTTATTATGTAAATCTCTTAAAAACGTCTTCACTAGCCTGTAATATCATTTTTGGGGCACCTATTTATTTAGTGCTTATATTTTTAATTACCAAATCTCCCTTGTTATTATCTGTCCTGATGATGACCTCGTAAATAAGTCATGGGTGAAAATGTGTTCGACACTGTGAAGCTGTAAGAATGTCTCTAGCCATTACACATTCACACTGATTGTATTGAGTACTTTACTTGCTTGCAATGCTCTGTGAATGTTGAAGAAATGAGACTGATGTGAACCACTGTTTTGCATGAATATAATTACCCAGGTTCGTGTCTGCATATTGGGCTGCCCTTGTCCTTTAGCACTACCGATGATCATTGGAGGGGTTTCATGAGTTGTATAAATGGGAACCAGTACCCACCGCGATCTCGAGGACAGTCTTCGCCGTACTGTCCATTGCTCCTTAGCTCTGGAGGGACGTCTCAGTGGAGTTATCACGAAGGGCTCAGTTAAACCAAGAATCAGCTTTTAGCCCATACGTTGAAGGGCTTTTCTCCCTCTCTTCTGGGGTTGCAATGTCACTACGTAAATGCGTTGTAAATGTCGTAAGCGATGTAATGGAATGTGTTGTAAAGGTAGTTTCTTAAAATGCGATGTCGTGTCATGCAATGTTATCGAATGCGTTGTAAAGGATGTTGCGATGTAAAAAATGCGTTGTAAAGGCATGCGTTGTAACGTCATACCACCGCATGGGAGTCATGCTGCTTGTAGTTAGGTGAGTCTTGTCTCTTGGCTTCTACCTCAGGCCAAGGCACAAGATCCCACCAAACAAGTTAGGAGCCAATCCCGCTTACAGTGGTGAAAAGTCTGATGACCGCTTACAATGATGCAGAGTCTGATAAACTCCTCCTCAGCACAGTTCAGTCAAGTGTAACCGATGATTGTGCCCATAGGATAATGAGTGCCTCACACATCTAGGTGCTAGGTTTCATCCACTAAGCACCTTTCGGGTCTTCAGGAAGTTCATTCAATCTCAGGTATTGCCTCGGTATTGCACTCAAAGCACCCACACAGCACCCTTGTCGTGAACAGTGCAGGCCGTCCCTGGCATGCAGGAGCCTTTGCATTGCTCCACCTTTTCGGGTTCTTTGCTGGTGTCCCTATTCTAGGGAATGTCTTTCTCATACAAACACACCTCCAGTGCCCCTCCTCGGCAGTTGGTCAGATCCTCCCTTTAAATCAGGCTCCAAGGCAGCTTCTCCTGGCTGGCTGTCAAACTTCCTTAGGTTTTAGTCCTGAACCAGGCAAGGGGGCTGATGTTGGCTACCCCAACTCTAGAGCACAAAACTGTTTTTACCATTAGTAGTGGGACCATGGCTTATGATGGTTGTTGACAGTAGTTGTGTATCTCATCGGTTAGCTCTGGGACTGGTTCTGGTCAGTTCTGCCCTTTTACTTATTCCACGCAGGCTGGCCCAGACAAAGGGCCTTAGTATGAGTTTGGCAGTCTCCCCGTAGGACTGCCACCGCGGAGGTCCCTGGAAGACCGCCAAGCCTGTGATGAACCTGCCAGCCGGATTTTGAGTTGGATCCAGGGCGGGTGGGTGCTGAGGCTGCGGTGTCACAGCGGCGGGCACGTTAGGTTCATAGGAGAGCTTAAGCAGCATACCACCGCCATGACAGCGTCTATAGCCCATTTGTGCATGGTGTGGCATGTACGATGTCGTACATGGCACACAGTGATCTCACGACCATTCCCTTTTGGGTATGTTTTTTAGTATCACTAATTACAATGCAAACTTCATCTTCTGATTCCCTTTCACAATACTTTTCTTTGAGGGTACTGCTTAATTCTGCTAATTCAGTCTCGTCATCAAAGGAATACAGCAAAAATGTATACTCCCAACCTCCAGACTTGCAAAAAATGCGCGTGCGCATGTGCAGTTTTTGCAGCAATGGCAAGGCAGAGCAGGAGGGCAGCCCGGGGACGTCGCAGTCCAGGGTAGTTGTTTTTCTTTTTTTTAATGTCATTTATAATTATTGGTTAATAGGGGGGTGGGGGCGGGGGCTAGCCAACTCCGCTCTGCCAGTGAGTGTGCGGAGATTTGCCTTCTCCGCAGAACGCGGAGGAGTCAAATCTCAGTACATTCCGCGGGCGGAGCGGAGGTCTCCCCCCGGGTTTAAATATTATGTAGTAGGTGAAAACGGTACTATAATTTTTTAGTTTGTAATTTCACATACATGCCATAAAGGCCCCATCCTATCCTTACTGTGTCTATTACAGGCAAACCAGATGCGTTTGCTTTGAAAATACTTGTTGCCTGTTCATTTTATGGCTTTCATCAGCAAAGTGATATTAGGACTTGGCATGTTGGCTAACCACATACTAAAATATAGATAGGTTCTGATGATTACCAAATACGCTAATAATCTCTGAAATTCATTATGTGTAATGTTCTCTCTTACACATTGTGAATTTCATGAAACTGTTTCTGAACTTTGCTTTCTCACCTAGCCTTAAGTAAAACACTAGACCACAACAAAGTATATGACCTCAATGTGGGGCACCGTGTAATTTATTTCTACAACTCTCTTCATCTTAAGTAGTTTTATTGGAGGTACACAATAATTATAAAGAGCAAACGGCATCATATCTTGAAAAACTTAATGTTGGCACTTACATTTAATTGTAGTCGTGGAGGAACAATAAACACTTCAAACTATTAACCACTGCCTTCCCTTTGTTTTCATTTATCACATGATCTTCTCTTCTCAACAAAATATTCTTGTTTTTTCTTGTGCATTCGGTGACTACGAGGAAAGTAGCCTGTCTTTAAAAAAACATTTATAAACGTTTTTGGTAAAAACGCTTTTTAATTTCCTGTCACCAGAGTGTGAATGGGTCTCAAAAGTGTTAAAGAGTGACCCTCAGCCCTTCAAGTTCGTGATTGACTCTGTTGTATTTAGTTTTCACCTTATACGCGTAGTAAGTAGATCTCCACCTCCACGTGCATCCAGCAGACTGGAGATCCAGACCTAGAAGGACATCACCCTCAGCTCCGAAACCTCTATCTCTGCTGGGTCCAGGCATTTTTGTCAAATGTTGGTGTTCATACAGAAATGCTGCCTCCATCCAGTGCAGCCCCTCAGTCAACCAGATTCTAACTGTGGGACCTGCTCCCAAACTAATTGCATTTGTAGTATTTTTTTAGTAGTATTGATGCTACTCACATACTACAAAATGTGATTCACAAATCTACGTGCGGAGACATCCACCCCTGCCTCGCCTATCTTTAATATGATCTTCGCCCTGATTACTAAGATCTCCTCACATGTAAGGCTACGTTTTTATAGTAACTGTGGAATGGGTTTAGGGAGGAATAAGAAAAGGTTTTAGGGAGGGGCATACATCTATCCACTACAAAGTAAACCCATAGCTATTCTCGTCTGTCTAGCATACCCCAATCTTCTCGAACATTACTGGGCTGCCCACTTTCACTACATCTCTGAATGGGTAGTATGGTAAAGTGAGAAGCACTGGTTCAACATGGACCGAGCAGAAGCTTGTTGGCCTCTGTGGGACTTTGCCTAGTTACACAAACATGCTCAGCCACGCTACCCCCACCAAGACGGTACTTGATATATATATATATATGGGATAAATTTGCACTTAAAAGAGGGCTTGCTATCTTTCCTTCCTCCAACACACCAAATGCTCATAATCCAGACTTGTCCCGGAGCTGTTGCCCCTCTCCTTCTGCAGCTGTACCGACGGTGACGGTAGGGCACGCCGGGATAACTTTGTTAGAGACACAATTACGTCCTTTCACCAGTGCAAGTTGGACTACCAACTCCCGGAAGTGCCAATTGCTGCATTGGACGTTTCACCCCTCTGTCTATCCGGAGGTTATCCACGCCTACACTCCTTTTGAGAAGCTCTTATGCGCTTATGATATCTCGGGAGGCCTTATATACAACACTAATTGCATGCTCCACACTCGCTTGCACCCACACCTATCAGCCTGCCTGGCACACCACCACCCAGGAAGACATTTCACCTGAACAATGGGAGACATTGTGACGAGATATACCCAAAACCTATTGTAGTTTATCTCTTATGGAAACAGCATATAAACTGATGTTTCAATGGTTATATACACCAACCCTTCTCTCTGTCATCTACCCTAATACTGCCCCCACTCTGCTGGAGATGCAGCCACTTCACCATGTACTGGAAGGAGGCCCTGGATCACATCAGAGCCACTGTGGGATACCCTCTACCTTCGTCCTACCTCCCGTATATACCTTGTATATGTCCATCAACCTTTAAGGCGATGACCCATGCTGACTGGAAGCTTATTAGCTACATGCTTCTAGCAGCATGGCAGCTTATGGCATTAGCATGGAAAAAAGTGACACCCCCCCAATGGTTCCTATTAGTGTGGCACCCGCTGATCTATTATCTTACTCATATAGAATTTACACATTTTAACACACCTAAGCAAAATGCGCTACAGCTCTTTGACTAATTCTACCGGATCACTGACTAAATATCGAGGGACAAAATATAGACTACCCAAAATATAGATTCCAAAATATCGCCAGACAAAATATCGAATTCTTATCTACAAACAGGTAAGTACCAAAATATCGAACCCAAAATATCATTTATATATATATACTTTGCAAAAATATCGAATTTCTTAAAAATAATGTAAAATTAAAAAAATATAAAAAATAAATAGCTAAAATATACTTAAAAATACTTAAATTACCTTACAATTATTAAATAACTAATTTAACTTATAAAAAATATATACAATCATATCTATTAAAACATATATATAAATTAGCATAATATTAATAAAAAATACACAATATTATTACCGTAGGATAGCATAGGGGTAAAAAAAATTATTCCCACTCCAGAGAGTGCAACAGTAGGAAAAGCGTTGGATAGCGTAGGGGTAAAAATTACTATTCCCACTCCAAAGAGTGCAACAGTAGGGAAAGCCTTGGATAGCGGAGGGGTAAAAATTACTATTCCCACTCCAGAGAGTGCAACAGTAGGGAAAGCGTTGAAGAGCGTAGGGGTAAAAATTACTATTCCCACTCCAGAGAGTGCAACAGTAGGGAAAGCGTAGGGGTAAAAATTACTATTCCAACTCCAGAGGGGGCAACAGTAGGGAAAGCGTTGGATAGCGTTGGGGTAAAAATTACTATTCTCACTCCAGAAAGTGCAACAGTAGGGAAAGCGTTGGATAGCGTAGGGGTAAAAATTACTACTCCCACTCCAGAGAGTGCAACAGTAAGGAAAGCGTTGGATAGCGTAGGGGTAAAAATTAATATTCCCACTCCAGGGAGTGCAACAGTAGGGAAAACGTTGGATAACGTTGGGGTAAAAATGACTATTTCCACTCCAGTAAGTGCAACAGTAGGGAAAACATTGGATAGCGTAGGGGTAAAAATTACTATTCCCACTCCAGAGGGGGACACAGTAGGGAAAGCGTTGGATAGCATAGGGGTAAAAATTACTATTCCCACTTCAGAGAGTGCAACAGTAGGGAAAGCATTGGATAGCGTAGGGGTAAAAATTACTATTCCCACTCCAGAGAGTGCAACAGTAGGGAAGGCGTTGGCTAGCGTAGGGGTAAAAATTACTATTCCCACTCCAGAGAGTGCAACAGTAGGGAAAGCGTAGGATAGCATAGGGGTAAATTTTACTATTCCCACACAGTGAAAATACATTAATATAATTCACATAAATATCAATTAATCAATTAATAAAAATTTATTATCAATTAAGAAGTAATTAATTATCAACTAAAAATTAATTAACAATTTATTCTAAATCAATACCAATAAATTAATTAACATATTTAATTAATTATAATTAAATTACTTCCCATTCTATTCCCCTATAAACCCACAACCCGCTACAGAAAATAAATTAAGTTAATTCACATAACTATCAATTAATCAATTAATAAAAATAAATTATCAATTAATAATTAATTAATTTCCAATTAAAATTAATTACCAATTTATTCTAAATAAATACCAATTAATTAATTAACATATTTAATTTTTTTATAATTAAATTACTTCCCACCCTATTCCCCTATAAACTCACAACCCGCTACAGAAAATAAATTAATTAAATTCACATGATTATCAATTAATCAATTAATAAAAAATTATCAATAAGAATTAATTAATTACCAATTAAAATGAATTAACAATTTATTCTAAATAAATACAAATTAATTAATTAACATATTTAATTAATTATAATTAAATTATTTCCCACTCTATTCCCCTATAAACCCACAACCCGCTACATAATTAAATTACGCAAAAATTAAATAACATAAAATTAATTATTTAAAATAAATTACAAAAATATATACACTTTTCACACATATACTAACATACAAAACACTTTAAAAAAATTGACATTTTTAATAAACTATATTATGTACTTCGATATTTTTACTGTCTATATTTTTAAAATCGATAATACATTATTTACCTTCAAAACGATATTTTTGATGTCTATATTCTGTCCATTCGATATTTTGTCCATATATTTTGGAGTCGATATTTAGGTTAGTCTATATTTTCGAATCGATATTTTGACCATTTACCATTCTACCATCAAAGCTTTGCCTCGCCGTTTCATTCACTGTTACTTGATCAAGGGGAGTGCATACCTTACACCAAGTCACAACATGGACCCTGTAGTTACCTTTGTCACTGATATTAACCTGGAGCTGATGTTTTTGTTCTTTTATCTGTTTTTTGTTCCCTTTCTTCTATACTGCGACATAATGTACTATGAATGCTTGTGTAATGAGTCACTTGGGCCACTACCTTTTGTATAATTTTGATTAGCTGTATCTTGAGTGATTGACCTCTGCACGGTCTATGTTATGATCCTGTGTTATAACAGTATGTATGTATGGTGGCTCTGCCACATGGTTGTCCCTCAACTTTGAAAATACAATAAAAGAGATTTGGGTAAAAAAACGGTATTTATTTATTTAGACTTTTAACAAAATATGTACATTTTAATTAACGATAAAATTATATGTAATCAAAAATAAATATTTTATTATACATTTCCAATAAACTTTCTAAAATGATAAAATATATGTAACGTCTTTTTTGTAAAAAAAATATTACCATTAATTCTATACATAACTTACTGTAATTTAAAAAAATCTTTTATTAAATAGTTACATATTAATTAAAGATATCAACATTATTTTTTGAGAATACACAATCAAAGTAAGTGCTGTAACTTTTTTGTGTTATTTATAGGTTTATAAAAAATATTTAAAATTATTTTCTGTTAAAATATAACCTTACAAGTTAAAGTGCGAAAAGTACATATACATTTCGACTGCCCCTAAGACAGTCTGTCTAGACCTTTTGCAGGATATAACTCACCAGACCCATGGGAACAATACATCTTTCCTCCACCCTAGATGTCTACTTTTTCAGCCTGTTCTTCCTGAAGGCGCTCTTATGCATTGCGACCCATGTTTAGGAATATGTCTCTTTACCCCGCAGTCTTTCTTCCCGCAGTGAATCACAACGCGGTCGTTACCATGAGCGCGTTGTGATTCCGCATACCATTACTCCGCAAGTCTGAACAATGACTTGCGGAGGGGGGCGCTGGATGTTGGAGTAGTATAATTTACTATTCCAACTCTAGTCAGTGCGGACACTAGGGAAAGTGTTGGATTTTAAATCCAACACCCCCCCCCCCCCCCCCTCCGCAAGTCATTGTTCCCGACTTGCGGGGTAATGGTATGCGGAACCACAACGCAGTCGTGGTAACGACCCCGTTGTGATTCCATGCAGGGAGATAGTTTCATGGTAAACGTTGATTACCATGCTTAGATGTTATTCTCTGTTCAGTTGCAGGGCTGGGTCTTCACCATAGACCTGGGAAAAACATGCATCCTAAACCTACAACGAACATAGTACAAAAATATCTGAGACTTGTGGTCAGGGGATTCAATTATCTTTCTCTTTGCTCCTCTTAGGCCTCAACTTGGTACTCCTGGTCTTCAAAGTGGTTATGGTTTACCTTTACAACATGCATGTTGAAGATAGTCCCAAAACAGTCAGATACATACCAAACGTTTAGTATAAACAGATAAAATAAATGCTAAATAACAATCAATTAGATAGCAACAGCTCAACAGTGATCAGCTACACCTGGACCTAAGGTCGACACCCCTGCTCTACGTGAAAACTTCATGGGTACAAATTCCGCATTATAATATATAGTCTCTCTACACCAGATGCTTCCCTGGTCTTTGCCCCCAGTCTGAGCAAATGTGATGAAATATTCACTGTTTCGTCGGGGTAAAAATCAATCATTCCGGTTGTTGTGCACACCATTTCGGAAAAATCTTTTACCCCATAGGAGAGGAGCACAGCCCTCCAGAGTACAATTTCATCATTCAGCCTTCTTTTCCCTTATCCCATCTGGCCTGCAAACATGCTTTAACCCCAAAGTTATCAGCCTGGTTTCGTGCGCCACACTCTTCCCCACCTCTCTTACCCTCCAGTTTCTGGGTTGGCAGTATTGCTCTCTCCGAAGCTCCATTAATGTTTAAAAATAGAGAATATTTAGTTATTGTGTAGGATTCAGAAGAACTGTTTTTTGTTTCAATGTGGAAGCTATGGACTAAATGTACAAACATTAGTAACACAGGATTGTCTTTGTGTGTCTATAGCAGGCCACTAAGTGTTATGTGATTCTGCGCCCGCGACTGTTTTTGCATATTTATGGATTTGCCTCATTTGCCATATAATCCATCATCTGCCACATAAAAAGCAGATTTTACAAAAAATGTGTTTCTAACTCAAACGGAGCAAAAGTTACAAAAAATATGGCGACTTGGGTTTATGTGCACGCTAAGGCTTTTCACAAAGGTTGATTGGTTAACTTTCAGTTGCTAATTGCTGAATTTGGGTGTTAAATTGATAGTAATTAAGGTGAACTCTTTTCTCAAACACTGTTACTAGGTGTAAAAATTACAAAAGATTAAGTTATGCTGGCAAAAATTGTGCTGCATTATGCCATATAAATTGGCTTTAGTGCCACATAATTTAGTCAACCAGGTCACATAATTTGGTCCGACTCTGCCGTATAATTCCAGTGGCGTTAGTTTATAGTGAGACCTATTTGGGAAGCATCAGGTGTGGGACCAGACGACTGCACCAGTCTTCTTACTGCATCCTTTGTGCTGTAAAATAAGCATGTCTGTGTCACATAAGGGTGTTCGGTTTTAAAAGGTAGCGTTTTATCAATAATTACCTTCAGTAGGTAGGCTCAACACTTTTGAGGCTATCTGCATGTATCTTGCGTTTATATAGAGATAGCCAGGCATTCCTTTAGCTTTCTTTTATATGGGGAGTGCTTGGTTGTCTCAGGTTGGGTGTTCAGACAAGAGGGTGAACAACTTGGTGTAAAGATTTACGTTGCTATGCATTCTCACCTATGCATACACCAAAGCAGCTGAAGGCCTTAATGACCGTCCAACCCATTTAACCTTCCCAATTACTGCTCTGGTCGCTAGCCCGACTCTCCCCTTGTCTTTGCTTTCACTTTAGCATTACTCTTGTGCATGTCTCCAAGACTCTTTAGAATCTATAAGTAGAGGTTATATAGATTGAACTAGTCCCTGGTGGAGTAAACCATGCCTTGCCCAATGAACCAATCTACTTAACCTGCAAAGCAACAACGGCCCAGACAGGTGCTGTGCAGTTAATACCCTCTTCTGGCACTTCATAATGTCCAAAATTACTTATTCAGAAGTAGATAATCAAGAGGCCAAACTCTCCCTCGCATTAGGAACATGAAAGAGACAAACAAAGTCTTCCATTAGGAGATCCAAGGGAAGTCATGCTACAAGAAGCGAACATCAGGGACAAAAACAGAGCAAGTGATAGACGTAACGACAAATAAGAAAAAGTAACGACAAATAAGAAAGCGTCTGCATTGTGATACATCATTTACTCGTTAATGCCCCCTCTATGAACTATTTAAACTGGAACTGACATCACAAGAAAAGACTCAACATTATCTTTAATTGAGAGCATCAGGCTGAAATCCCTGGAGTGGCCATAGGCTTGGCCACACCTCTCTCTTCCAATAAATGGTGTTGACTAAGCATGCGAAAAAAAGCCAAAGATTGACATCTACTATGGATGCAGAACTCTGTAAGGCCACTACCACCCTTCCCACCTAACCATGCAAGTGACGGCAGCCTACCTGCCAACTTATAAAATCACTTCAGCACGTGAGGAGGGGGCGAGTCTTGGAGCAGGCGGTGCCTGGTGCTGAGAGCTATATAAGAGACAGGCCGCCTTGCACAAAGCCCCCCCACCCCTCCTATGAAAAACAAAAACAAAGGGTCATCAAGGCTGTCGCCGATGTCCAGGGATAAACTCACACCTTTTAATGGACATCGGCTGCTTACAGCCTCAGAGAGTAAGGTGGAAATCCATTATTTATATTGGTTTTCAGCCAGAGACGTTTTACGGCATGGGCAAAGTGGGCTCTGGCCCAGGGCCTCGGCCTTTCAAAGCCCCCCCCCCCCCCCCCCCCCTAGAGCCAGCTCTGTTCTACAGATTGTTTTAAATATCGTTTTCCTTTCATTTATTTGTAATGTCAGTTATGTTTGAGAGCATTACAGACATTTTGCAGAGAAATGTTGCGTTAATGTTTCATGCAACATCCATAAAAAAAGTTTCTTTTAGATAGAAACAGGACCTCACATATTAGAAATGGAAGGGGGTCACAGATTATTTGCAGTGATATTAGTGAGATGCTGCTGTATTACAATATTGAAAACACACATCACTATCCTAGAATATTAGGTGCAAATTAATTTTGAATCTGGAGGAGTGTGCCTGTCAGGGACTAGGCCAAAGAGGGAATGAAAGAGCTGACATTGGATCTTACATTTAAAGCAGTTCCAAACAGGGGGCCCCAAAATACGCTTGGACCTGGGCCCTCAACATCCTTAAGATGTCTCTGTTTTCACCTTGTTTTCTCTGCCACTGTGTGATTTCGTCTCCTCACGGGGTGACCGGATGAAGGAAGCCGAAATCGTGTGACACACGGTGGCATCGTGTGAGTTGGGAGTTATGCTACAGAGATGCCTGACGGGCTTGGCCGTAACCGTAAGAAAGCCTCGCTGCTCGCTTGTTGATTCGGGTGTCCTGGCCCATGCTCCCTAAGTGTGCCATGAGCGCGCTGCCTTCCTTTGAAGGCTCGCCACCTCTAATAATCCCTCGCCGTGGAGTAACAGTTCGGTACTTGCTATAAACTACCGTGGCTGCCTCTGTTTCTTCAAGAGACAAAGCAGGGGATTGCGGTGGTAGATCGTTCCATAGACCGTATGCAGAGACCCAGTGCCAAACACCATGTGGCATCTCTTGAGTGCCCAGCTGTGCCAAGCATTACAGCCACTTTACAAAGACTTCCACCCATGCGGCAGTTGCAGAGGTACTTGCCATCCCTCCCATTGGCATTTTGGGCAGTCTGTGTTTCGCAGCCTGGGTGTTATAGCAGGCTGTGTGTACGCGTGAATAGGGTGACCAACCGTCCGTAAATTTCACGGACAGTCCGTAATTTCGGCCGTCTGCCCGTTGTCAGTGAAGCACTCATTAACGGACGTCTTTTGTCCGTAATTTTACCCTCGGGGACTGGTCGCACTACCTTTAAGCCGAAGCCGGCTCAGCTTCCAAACACCTCCCTTCTTGACACTGATGCAGAGCTCAGATACCCCGCAGCATTCGAGAGGCACAGCGGGATGGCAACCCTCACACCCCCAGCCCTTGATGAGCATTTAAGAGGTGCTTGAAGGTGACTGAGAGGAGGGGGCTGCAGCTTCAGGGGCATCTATTCAGATGCAAACAGCCCTGAATGCGTCTCTGCAATTTAGAGGGGCCTTACACATCCTAGAACCGGCCCTGATTACACCGAGGCAGAACGTAGTTCTCTTCACAGAGCCTACAGTGGTGGCTGGTGGAATTTGAATGTGGTGATGCTAAGACCAAGTCATTTATGCGTAAGAGAGAGCGATATTTCATACGATCCTCCCAGAAGGTTTTTAAAAATTGTCATATGTAGATTCAAGTTTCAGGACTATTTCTTTGATAAATTATCCAAAAATATTGTTCTTATATTCATTTTTAAAGGAAAACTCATAGAACGTTGGTTGTTTGCTCGCTGTTTGTTTAGCATATTACTCTTGTACAGTGAATGCTTTAAACCGAATCGCCACAATTGAGAGCTAAGCCCTGGAGTTGAGGCTGAGGGCGATGCCTGTCACTGAGTCAAAAAGGTGTGCAGAATGCATGGTCATCCAATTGTTGGCCTCTCTGCAGAGGCACAGAGCAATGATCACGTATTCTAGTGTGTTTCTGTGACAATGCACATGATGGAAGTATAATGTTGCTAAATTATTAGTACCAATATCGGCCCCTCCTGCGCACCTCCACTTGACCTGCTTGTCATTACTATGTGGCCTGGCCTGCAATTTATCACAGACATAGCATTGTTTTCTATTTGACAGATAACCCATACTGGTGCCAGGTTAGTATCATGTATCTTTGCTTGCTGTTTCAATTCTTTGCCGCTAAGCAGTTAAATAACCCTGCAGAATTAATGTCTTCTCCTATAAAAGAACGAGACTGGCCTGCATTCACTTCTACTAAGCCATACTGCCTTTTTCGGCTCTTTCGCTCCTCCCCTGCCACACCCGATTTTTTTCACCTGAGCACCGTGAAACAATGGTACTCTTGTCAGCTGTGCATTAATTAAACAATATCACCATTTCACAAATAACATTCAATTGCACAGTGTGACACATAACAGAGCAGGCAACAATCCACCACATCTCTCTAGAGCAGTACTTCACAACGTGGCCAAACTTTAACCGTGAGCACTGTGTTTTATTTTCTATACCTGACATACGCTGGTCTTTTCTTGGCAGGGTGGCAGCTAAAGATGATTCGGGTTAGGCCACATACAACCCTGACTATCTGTTGTTAGTTATGCAGCTATAAACTCTAAATGTGACCTGCATATGGAATCTCAGTCTGGATTTGCTATTATGGGAACTGTGCTTTGCAGTCGCGGCCGGCATTACGGGCGGGTGGTGGAAATAGGGTTGTCGCCAAGGAGGGGATGGGGGGGCTTGGTGGGATAAATAACTTACCTTGCCTTCCCGCTTTTCTTAAGTCCCGAGGCTCCAGACTCCAGACTCCCGCCGTCGCTTCATTTGAATTCCTCTGGGCTCGTCGTCATCAGGAAGGTGGCAGGCAGCCTCTCTCCGCTCCACCGCCTCGTTGTTGATTGGTGCGGCTGCTGCCCCATACAGAGAGAACAGGGAGAGTGGGCAGTGTTACTCGAGGGCAGGGGGAGTGACTTGCCCACTGTTGTTAATACTGTCTGTTTGGGCGGCCTCAGGGTGCCCAAACAGACAGTATTAACAACAGTGGGCAAGCCACTCCCCCCTGCCCTCGAATAACACCGCCCACCCCCAACCAGGAACTTCTGCTTTCTCGCCGTGCGAGAAGGCAGAAACAAATGGTAGTTATTATGGTAATAACTACCATTTGTTTCTGCCTTCTCGCATGGCGAGAAACCAGGGGGGTGGCGCCCAAACGCCCCCATAGAGGAGCCGCCACTGAGAGCTTAATTATTGTCACTAAATTATAAACAAACCTCAGTTCTTCAAACATGCAGTCTATAATGTAATAAAATAAAGAAATGGCATAATCACACCCACACTGATTAACAAAGTATGGAGGACAATGTTAAATCAGTTCTCGTGGAGTATCTCCTTTAAGTACTATACATCACAGTTGGGGATGGCACAACTAACATTTTGGAAAGAGAGCCTGTCTTCTCGTTGTCTTGTCCAGGAGGGGGTGAGGGTCTGGAAGAGACCAAGATGATACTAGAATACTGCATGCCCACCCCTGTTCCCACCCTGGTGGATCCTGTTCCCCCTCGTGTGATGGCTCCTGCCCCCCCCCCCCTCACCCCCGTGATGGCTCCAGTCCCCCCATGTGGTGGCTCCTGCCCCCCCCCCCCAGTGATGACTCCTGCCCCCCCCCACACCCCCCACACCCCGCCTGTGAAGGCTCCTGTCCCCCTCCTGTGGTGGATCCTGTCTCTGCCCTGAGTGGCTTCTGTCCCAGTCGTGGAACGGCCCCTGCAGCGAGGGTGAAGTTCTTGATGGGCCTCTTCTCAAAAAGGCTCAGCTCAAAATTAACATGAAAAGGTGGGTGAGTGAGTAAGTGAAGGGGATGTGTGGATGGCTGGATGAATTCGTGAAAGGGTGAATGGATGAATGAACAATTGAATAGATGGATAATGAGAGAGGATGGATGAATTGATGAGTGAGTAGAAGGATGGAAGAGAGAAAAGGTAAATATCTGGATGTATGGGTGGAAGGGTTGCTGGATGGGTGAAAGGGTGGATAGATGAGTGAAAGGATGGATGAGTGAAAAGGTGGATGGCTTGATGAATTGATAAGTGCAAGGGTGAATGGATGGACCGATGAGTGAAAAGATGGATGTAAAGATGGATGAGTGAGTCACAGAGAGGGTAGATGGAAAAAAGGATGAATAGATGAGTGAAGGAGTGAAAGGATAAATGGATGAGAGAAAGGATGAATAAGTGATAGGGTCAATGGATGGATTCATGAGTGGATGAGTAGATGGATGGGTGGGTGGATGGATGGAAAGAAGGATTGCTAAGTGAAAGGGTCGATGGAGAGAGAAAGGGTGAATGGATGGATGAATGAAAGGGTGGATGGGTGGAAGGATGAGTGACTGGGTGGATAGATGAGTAAGTGAAAGGATGCCTGGATGGGTGAAAGGGTACATGGCTGGATGGATGAGTGAATGGATGGATGGGTAGAAGAGTGGATGGATGAGTGTACAGATGGATAGGGTGAAAGGGTGGATGGATGGATAATGGATGGATGAGTGAAAGGATGAATGAAGGGATGGATGAGTGAAATGATAGATGGAAGGATACATGATGGATAGGTTTGCGAATGGTTGAATATGTTTGGATATGGCTGGGCTTACTTAATTACTATTGCGCGACCTCTGATGTGTCTGTAAAACGTATCCAATTGTCCTGAATTTTGACCTCCTGTCCTGAATTTGTGTCCTGAATTTTGACCCTGTGTCCTGAATTTTTACACTCACCGTCCTGAATTTGCACCAATGCCAGTTGGTCACCCTACGCGTGAATTGTCTTTAGTGAGGATGCGAATGTGATGCACTTTACCTCACAACAAGCAATTTCTATTTCAGTGCTGCCCTCGGGGCGAAAGGGCCCAGGAGTAAACAATGCCAACAGGAAGCAGTCAGTGCTAACGGGGGGCACATTCCAATGCGTTTGTTGTGGCTCAAAACACAGAGGGAAGCAGAAGAACGTGTTATACAACCGGCTGAACTAATTACGAATTGAACGTGGTTCGGGGACAATCAAAGGCCACGGCGGGTCCATGATTGCAGCCTCACTCTTTTATGAAACTCCCTGGCTATAATTAGCAAAGCTATGGTCATACATCCCATAGCAACAATCACTGTGATTGAAAATGATGTTGTGTTAAGAGTTGCTCGGATGACACCTGTGCTCCTGTACCCAATGCTGCGGTTAATACACAGGAATCACTAACAGAAATAGAGCAGAGCCGCGGCCTGTGCGGGGTGTGCACACCAGACCGGTGGGTACCTCTAGGAGTCCTGATAGGTACCCCTGGGAGGCCTGATAGGTACCTCTAGGAGGCCTGATAGGTAGCTAGCTCTTTAGGCATTCTTATTATTGGCGTTATTAGGATCTGGTATTTTTACAGTACTTTTCAGTAGTGTAAAAGGGTTGCTTGCCAGGCGGGTCGGAGTTTCCCAATACAGGGACAGTCAGATAACGCGTATGGTAACTCCCCTGACGAAGGAATGGGGTAGCAAGCATTGGGAATTTCATGGAAACTCCGCGTAATCCTTTTTTTTTTTTTTATTTCTACGACCCTTCCGAACGTTGACAGTTTGCTGGTGTCTCTGCTCGGCCTCCATGTAAATGTAAATGTGTTTGTATTTATATAGCACCTTCTACCCAGAGGTCTCGGAGCGCTGTAATTCATACCGCTGTGGAACCCTTCCTTGCTTTCCTGTGAGATGTCCACTCCTGGGCACCCTCAAGGTGAAGCCAGGCTTCCAAGCGCTGCTGGGGCCGTTGTGGAGATTAACCAAGCTATTGCCCAGAGTCACAGAGTGAGACCCATGATTAGACTAGGCACCAAGGCGGGAATTATGAGGTCCGGGGAGATTGAGTCCAAGAGCCGCCGAGGCGGGAATTGAACGCTGGTCCCGGGCCAGACCTCCGCATCATTTTATGGCGCCTCTGCATAGAGTACATGCCTCTTATATTCCAGGGTAGCAAATGATACGTTACTCTATCCCCCATCTGTAGTTATTCATCTCGTTCTCCTCCTGGCCTCAGTGCCTAGGTCCCCCAACAGTCGGTGTCGATTCGTCTGCCCTGTGTAACTGTTCACTAGCCCCATTTCTAATGGCCTTCAGTGCCCCCAGCAGAAAACTCGGAAACATCCCCAACATCCCCTCCCCAGGACAAGTGAGATTCTCTCCCCCATCCAAACTATGCACTCAAGTGCAACTTTTAAGAAATGTCCAAAGTTCTGATAGCGACAGGTCTGGTGCCTTTCTGAGAAGGAGCGACGCTCCCCCACGTCTCCCAGGTCCCCCCATGGCGGGCATCACTTATACTGTCAATTAAAAAAATTGCAAGTGCGCAGAAGCTGTTTTGCAGAGGGCTGAAGGGAATATTTAAAAACTATATATTTGAACAAGAATTGGTACAGCCAATAGGTCTTGTCTAAGTGAGGTATTGACATTCTTAATGTTTTAGCCTGGCTGAAAGTTTTTAAAAAAGCAGTATGATGCGGGCAGCGCTGGCGGTGTCATGGCACTTTTTTTATTGCTGATGGGAGGGATGACTGGACTCAGGCCAATACAGAGTGAAGGCGAATGCAGCACGGAAGGCAGGTGTAGGAAAAAAGTGCGATGGCGTGTCCAGTAATTCCTGCATCACAGTGCTTTTGGCGGGTGGGGGGCAACACAGACAACGAAGGGCAAGCAACAGTAACAACACTGGCAGAAGGTGGGACTGATGGGACCAAGCAACATGGGTACAATGGAGGAAGAAATGGCAATTGGGGCAATCAACACTGACAACAACATAGTGAGGGAAGCCGGTGGGGGGCAAGCAACACAGACAACAACACTGGGTGGGAGTGCCGGTGGGTTAAGAAGACAGACATCATAGGGAGTCAGCTGAAAAAGATGCACTCTGGTAGAGTGATTAAGCACAAAGTAGAAGTAGTACCTACAAAAATGAGCAGTGGAAGGACGCAAGTAATACGGTCATTCTCCAGGGGAGGGGCAAACGCACAAAGAAGAAGGAAGCCTATGGCAGCTGACCAATAAGCAAGTGAGAGAGAAATTAAGACAACCAATGGGTGGTCTCTAAGCCCACTGATATAAAACAAAAGGTCTTGATGAGAAAGAGCTGTCTAGCTAGACCTAAAAGTGAATGGCAGAGATGGGGGACAACAGAGGAGCAAGTGTGATGAGACTGACTGGGGAAGGCAAATGGAAATGGGCGGGGGCACGAGGGACTGATCAACAGAGGGTGTAGGGGAGGAGCATAGTAGGATGACAGCAACATAGGGGCAGTAGGAGAAGCACACAAGAAAGGCAGCAACCTCGAGCTCGGATAGGATGGGGGAGGAACTATATAGGATAGAGAATGCAAAACCATAAGAGAGAGAGAGAGAGAGAGAACGAACATATAGAATGTGAAGCAGATTTTCTTGGTGTGGGGTACATGAGGACAGAGACGGAAACTACATGCACTCGGAAGGAGTGCTAAACCTAAAAGAAAAAAGTTGTTTCTTTAAAGGGAGCGGTGGAGGGACACAAATCAGCCATTCAAAAGGATGGCAGAAAAGCTATCCTTCAAAGGGGAGACAGCAGGGGCCTGGCCAAAAATAACAGATGGACAAGGAAAGGCATTAAAAAAAAGAAAGCTAATGAGATTGTCAATAAAATCAACCAATGATAAGATATAGGCGGGTTTTACCATAGGTCTTTTGCAACCAGACAGCTTGTGCTTTCAGGTAGGCTCAACCTAAAAACGAGCACTGGTAAAGCCAATAGGTCTTGCCTTTGGATCTATTGCAGCATAAGCGAAGGCTCCATAATGCAGCCGCATGTTATTCTATAGGCGATCAAATGTATCACCATGCATGTGTTCACCTATAGAACACGATAGGCATCATTTTCCTTTTAGGTTGAGCCTGGGTAGTGCATGCGCTGCGGGGCATGCTGTATTGAGGTATTGAATAAAAGCTCTGCCCATTTCCCGCCCATCTTCTTAATTGGCTCCTGTTACAGTCCTTTCAAAATTGTTGCTTTTCACTCGTGAATAGGCTTACTAGTCCCTCCTTGGTACCGCCTTGTATGCATTTGTAACAACTGGACTTTTTACTTATGGTGTTACACGGTCTGCTTTATCTAGCCGGTGAGCACTATTTTTTTTTTAATGGTCTTCCCCTCTTCCACCCACAGTGTTGCAACATGCCCCCGCTTTTACATAGTTATGATTAATGTATTTATTTTTTCATTTGCAGCGCAGTCCACTTTCACTTCAGCGGCTGCACTTCTTTCTTTCTTTAATTTGTAGTGCAGTCTGCTTTCACTTTAGCGGCCATGCATATTTATTTATTTAACTTAAAGCGCATTCTGCTTTCTCTTTAGCGGCCTTACTACAGAAACTTGCTTTCTTTCTTTTTTTTTAAATGAAGTGCCCCATACAGCACTTTCACTTTAATGTTGGACACACCCGTTTCTCACTTTAACCTGAATAAGGTGAGCAGCGCCTAAAGAACTAAAGAAAAGGGCGCAGCCACTATGAAAGTGGTCTCACATTTGCGAGAGTTTTAGCTATCAGCATTAGAAATGACAATGCCTTTTATATATGTGTTGCTTTTAAAAACACATAAATAAAAACATTGTCATTTACAATGCCAATGGCTTAAACTTTCGCAAATGCAAGACCTATTGCATTGAAAATGCTTATTTTTGTATTGTCTGACCTACGATGTCAGACAAAAATAGCACACATTGCTATAGTTGTCTCTGACACTGAAGGAACTGCTTTGTGTGTGAAAGTGCACCTTATGAAAGAGCAGAATGCTGTCACTCACAATGGCTACATTGGGCTGACCCATGCTGTGTTGTAGTGCATGGAAAAAATGTAAATGACACAGCAATAGAACAGTGGATGTAAGCGGCTGGTTTGAAGGCTGTTTAAATTAAGTGTATGTCAATCCACTGCACTCTACACACTGTACTTAACTCTAGTCTATGCCACTTCACTCTATGCCATTCCACTCTGTGCCACTCTACTTCATGTCACTCTACGCCACTCTACCCCAGTCTGCTCCATGCCACTCTATGCCACTCTGCTCTACACCACTCCAGTCCACACCACTCTACACCACTCCAAGCCACACCACTCTATGCCATTCCACTCTACTCCACACCTCTCCACACAATACCACTCTATGGTTCTCTACTCCACTCTATGCTATCTACACCACTCCACACTATGCAAGTCTACACTGTGCCCTTCTATGCCGCTCTACTCTACACAACTCAATTCTACTCTACACCTTCCATGCCACGCTATGCCACTCTACTCAACTCCACACTGTTCCACTCCACTCTACTCTATGCCACTCTACACCACTCCACTCCACGTCACTCTACACCATTCTGCTCTATGCCACTCTACTTTACACCACTCCATTTTGCTCTATGCCACTTTAATGTACCCTGCACCATTCTATGCTACTCCACTCCTCCTCACTCTACTCCACGTGACTCCAGCCTACTGTATGCCACTCTGGTCTATGCCCCTCTGCTCTATGCCACTCTACTCTATGCCATTTTATGCCACTCCACTCCTATCCACTTTACTCTATGCCACTCTACACCACTCTACCTCACTCAACTCTGTCACTTCATTCTATGCCACTCTACTCTACACCACTTCACTCTACACATCTCTACTGTACTTCACTTCTACCATATGTCATTCCACTATATGCCACTCAAATTCATGCCACTCTACCCTGCACCATTCATCTGAACTCCACACCACTCCACTCTTTTCTAGGGCCCTCTACTGTACCCCACTCCACTCTATACTACTTTACGACTTCACTCCACACCAGGCTGTGCCTTCTCTACGCCACTCTACTCCATTCTCCTCTAATCCAATCTACTCTACACTATGACACTAACTTTTAGCCATGCTGAACAGCAGCCATGCTGCTGTACAACATGGCTAAAAGACATTGCCAAACCCAATAGCTCTCTCATAAACCAGACTATTGGATTTGCCAAAGCAGGACCTCTGACCTCGGCCAGAGACCTGCTCTTACACCCTGTAGCTCGTGTCTGCCGCCTGCCTGTGCTGTACCTCTGCCAGGCTGGTAGGGGTTCGAGCCCAGCCCTGCTTGTTGCCCCCTTTTGCAGCACCTTTTATCGCTGGTTGCACCGCTTTTTAGGTCTCGCCTAGACGAAAGCAAAAGCGAAGCTTTTGCTGTCTATGGCGAGACAACTTATGTTATCACTTTTGGGGGAATGTGGACAGCAGACTGTCACGCGCTTCTCCTGCCGGAGATTTGACCTCGTGAACGTGCACGCTTGCCGTGCCCCTCATTCCCGTGCGCAAAGACACTCACACAGCCACACTCACGCATGCGCACATACACAGCCACACGCTTACACAGGCACACACACACACAGGCCCCCCGTCACCGCCACACCTACACACACACTAGCGCACCTACACGCACACACAGAGACCCCCCCACACACACACCAGCGCACCTACACACACACACGCACACATACAGAGACCCCCCCCCCGCCCGCTGCCGCCGCCATCGCACACATACACACACACACACACAAGCGCACCCCCCTCCCCCCTAGAACTAAGCCCCACTTACCGCCATTTGGGACTACTGTAGCCGGGGCTCTCCCTCGGGCATGGGAGCCCCGCTCTCAGGCACTCCGAGGGCGCGTGCGTGGGACTTCCGAAGACGGAAGTCCCGCCCAAAGGAACTGGCTCGTCTGGCTCGTACAGGCGTCTCCAGCGACTTCCCTCACTGCTAGTCCTCGTTCTCTTTTCCATTTCTACTGAAAAGTCCGTCGTCTACGTCTACTGGTGACCCTTATTGGCTGGTCCGCGCGCACAGTATACGGGAGACGACGCAGATCCGCCCTTCGAATTTTACCAGCTCTGTCGTCCTGTATTTGTGCAGCACGTTGGGGATTTGTACCTAGTGTTACCCTTACGAAAAGGTAAGTCATTCCGTAGGTGCCTGCCTCGTGGTTAGGGGCAACGATCAGCGCTGACTACCCATGCCTTTAGATGTTTCTAATGCGCATGCCCTTACTTTTGCATAGTGCGCATGCGGGAACAGAAAACACTTTCTTTGGGCGGACAGTACTGACTGATAAGTCATGCCTGATGTTGCCACAACTGTTCCCCACGGCAGGAAATTAATGCCCATGTGTCTTTTACTTGTTTTCAAATTTCTTTTCATGTGCATGTGTAAATATTTAGCTGTTTTGTGAAACAATACTGAAGGCAGTACATGTCCGCATGTATTTACCGACAAATGCACACTGGATCATGGTGGGTTTTGGGGTTACTTAAAATACAACTACTCGCCCCTGTGAAAATAGCATTGTAGTGCAAGCTCGGAGCGTCACTGGCTATTTAAACTTCTTAAGGAAACATTGTTTTTTTGCACACCCTATGCTTTAACAGAGCACAGCTGTTGGCCGGGCAGTCACGATAAGTCATCCGAATCGCTCAAAGGAAGCACGAGTTTATTTTGTTTCTTTTAGAAAAAGAGAGACAGATAAATAGACGGTTGTCTGAATTTAGATCTCAAAACCAGTAGAACCGGAATCATGGAAACCTATGTTGCATGTCTCTACTGCCGGTTCAGCGCCTCAACACTGAGTCTTGAAAGAGCAGGCCGCACGCCCACAGTTCCCGTAACGTTCCATGACATCAAGTGCATAGTGGGAGCCCCTGTTTCAGCAGCTGGCCCTTCACTCGCTGTCTGCCGGGCACAGAATGTGTTAATGTGTTGTGGCTATAAAGCTCTCGCTGGTTCCCCCTTCAGGCCAAAGCTCTCCCTAAGTGTGATAACATTTAAATAAATGAAAACGGTGATCTCCATAAATTGTATGGTGGCAAGGTCTGCCGAAGCAACTGCTTCCAGGCTGCTGCAGTAGGCGCAGTAACCCGCTGATCTATTTCGCCCTCAAAGACAAGAGTTGCGCCGGGGTTAATGCAGACATAAAGCGCTGTGTGCTTGGGTGTAAAGGCTCTGTACCTCCGCGATTCTAGGGGCTCTCAGTAACAACTCCTGGCAGGCGGGTGGGGCGTTGACATGAACCACCTGAGTTACCTTCTGACGCTGTGTGCGTCACTGGCTGAATCCGAAATACTGTATATTGTAATATGTGGCCTTTATTTTAGTCCAAAATTAATCAATTAGTTAAAAAATACCACATTATACACGTGAGCTTACTTCTACCAATTAATTTAACAGTAATAAGACAATAAATATATTTAAACAGGTACATTTAGCCGTACGTATAGACTGCAGATGTCAACGTATTTAACCGCACAATATCAGATATAGGTCACTATAATGTATCCAATACTGTTACTGGAGCCGATAACACACTGGGGCAAAAACGTGTATTAAAAAAAAAGCATTTGCAATGCAATAGGTCTCGCATATACGCAAGTTTAAGCTAATAGCATTGTAAATGACAATGCCTTTTATTTATGTTTTAAAAACAAAAATAAAAGGCATTGTCATTTACAATGTCAATAGCTCAAACTCGCGTAAATGCAAGACCTATTGCATTGCAAATGCTTGTATTTTATTGTAGTCACTGTGCCCCACTGTTTTATTCTTATTGTAATTACTGAGCCCCACTGTTTGTACTGTGATGTTTTGTGGTCCACTGCTCATTCGTGCTGTTTTTGCCCTCTTTTCCCGCTCATTTTTCCACGCTCCTCACTCCCGCGTGCTGCCCCAGCAGGCCCTTACTCTCCGCCGTTCTCTCTTCCGCCTCCTCGCTGTGCCTCCCTCCCACCTCCCTCATACAATGCTGACCGCTATGTGGTAAGCGTGAGCAGGCCCTCTGACCTCGGCCAGGGACCTGCTCTCACACCCCGTAGCTCTGGTCTGCCGTCTGCCTGTGCTGGGCCTCTGCCAGGCTGGTAGGGGTTCGAGCCCAGCCCTGCTTGTTGCCCCCTTTTGCAGCACCTTTTATCGCTGGTTGCACCGCTTTTCTTTTATTGTAGTCACTGTACCCCACTGTTTTATTCTTATTGTAATTACTGTGCCCATCTGTTTGTACTGTGATGTTTTCTTGTCCACTGCTCATTCGTGCTGTTTTTGCCTGACTTTTCCCGCTTGTTTTTTCACGCTTCCCCCTTCCACCGCTGCTGTTCCCACAGGCCCCTACCCTTCGAAGTCCTTGCACCCGCCTCCCAGCTGTGCCTCCCTCCCACCTACCCCATATAATGCCAGTTGTGACGCAGCTGCGCCGCTGGCGCGCCACAGGAGTGCCAAAGGCAAGCCCGTCTGCATCCGTCCACGACCTGACAGGGACCAGCGCCAGGAACCCTGGATCTCTGCACCGCCAACACTACGACACAGCTGCACTCCATGCCCTCAACCCAGCCACAACAACAACTGCAAACTAGCTTCACCAGCCGACACCTACAGACCCTTCAGCTGTCTCCGCTGCTGACACACCTTCGCACCGCCATGACCACAGACCCAGCACAACCTACCCGTAAGAACACAACCAAACCGAAGACCCTGCAATGTATATTTTTCAACGACCGATCCCTCCACTAACACGCCACTGAAATCTGGAACCTCCTAGACAGAACCACCCCGGATGTAGCATTCTTCACCGAAATCTGGACCGACGCCACCTTGGGCCGTATGTCGCCATCACCATTCTCCAAAGATACCAGAACTCCAGGAAGAACTGACCCACCCGTCCGGGAGGAGGAATCGCCATTGTCCACAATTCTACCCTCCACCTGAGCACACTCCACGACTAGTGCACAGACCTTATGGGACACCTTCACTTCAAGATATTGACCGCCCCTACCTCCACCCTCCGAGGAACCCTCATCTACCGACTCCCTGGACACCGCAGGCCTTTCGCCAACTCCATCATGGATATCATCTCCCCGCATGCCACACGTCCATCAACTACACCCTGCTGGGAGACCTACACTTCCACCTCGACAACCACCTGGACCCCAGCACTGCATTCCTCCTAGACAACCTCCACAAAATCAGACTCCACCAGATCGTGACCAAACCCACACACTCAGCAGGATACACCCATGACCCTCTCTTCACAACAGGAAACTCCATCACCTTCAGCCACACCACCGAACTCCCAAGGTCTGACCATCGATGCATCCACTTCACCTTCAGAACACCCACCATCCACAGACACCAACACCTGCTCCAATGAAGAAACTGGACCAGAATCACTGACGACCAGCTAACCTCTTCACTCAGCAATTCCACCCCATCCACCACGGAACACGACGAGTCCAACACCGCAGCGCGAACCCTGCACAGATGGAACACCATTACCCCCTCAAGAAAAACAACAACACCCTCACCAAGAAAGCCAGTTGGTTTACCACCGAACTTTGCCGCCACCTCGACAAAAGCCTGGAGGAAAACCAAATCCACAGAAGCCCACAACTACTTCAGAGCCGCCTCCAACGCCCACCACCGACTCATCCGAGAAATGAGAAAAACAGCGATTGAATACAGAATCTCCACTCATGCATACAACAGCAACGAACTCTTCAACATCATTAAGGAGTACGCCCAACCCACCAGCGAGTCCACCGACATCCCCCCTCACAAGACAGCTACGACAAACTCAGCACCTTTATCCACAACAAAATCAAGAGCATTTACGACAACTTTGACGAAGACAACCAACACACTGAACCCTCACCGACCACACCCGACACCCTGAAGCTAACGATCGACAACTGGACAGCCCTCACCACCGAAAACATTTTGAAGACGATGAAGTCAATCCACTCCGGAGCCCGCACGTACCCCTGCACCTACCACATCTTCAACAGAGCCGCCGACACCATCGCACCCATGTTCTGCCACACCATTAACCACTCGCTGGCAACCGCCTCCTTCCCCGATGACTGGAAACACGCAGAGGTCAACCCCCTCCTGAAGAAATCCTCGGCGGATCCCATCGACCTCAAAAACTACAGACCCATCTTCCTGCTCCCGTTCCCAGCGAAAGTCAGGGAGAAAGCCATCAACAACCAACTCACCACATTCATCGAAGAGCACAAGGTCCTCGACTCCTCTCCATCCGGCTTCAGAAAAACCCACAGTACGGAAACCGCACTCCTCGCCGCAACAGACGACATCCACACCCTACTGGCCAAATGAGAAACATCAGCCCTCATCCTCCTCGACCTCTCTGTGGCATTTGACACAGTCTCTCAACGCACCCTAGTACGCAGACTTCACAACGCAGGGATCCAAGACAAGGCCCTCGACTGGAACCGCTCCATCCTCTCGGGCAGAACGCAGCGGGTCAGACTCCCCCTTTTCCTCTTTGACCCTAAACCTACCACCTGTGGCGTCCCCCAGGGCTCCTCCCTCAGCCTGACACTCTTCAACGTCTAAATGGCTCCACTCACCCCCATTCTCAAAACCTACGGACTCAACATTGTGTCATACGCAGAAAACTCCCAACTCATCCTCTCCCTATCCAATGAACCCAACACCGCCAGACACAACTTTCGAGAAGGCTTGGAAGCCTTCGCCAAATGGATGCAAAAAAGCTGCCTACAACTAAACACCAACAAAACGGAAGTACTCATCATGTGCCCAAACCCGACGCCTGGAACTACACTTGGTGGCCTCCCGCCCCTGGAAGTCCGCCCACCCCCACGGACCACGCACACAATCTGGGAATCATCCTGGACTCATAGCTCAAAATGACCGCCAGATCAACTCTGTCTCGTCCTCCTGCTTCCACAACCTCTGCCTCCTGCGCAAAGACCTTCAAATGGATCCCTCTCGAACACAGAAAGACCTTTACTCATGCCCTGGTCACCAGCAGACTCGACTACAGCAACGCACTCTATGCCGGAATCAACAAAAACCTCACCGTAAGCTACAGAACATCCAAAACGCCACCGCAAGACTGAACCTCAACCTACCAAGACACTGCTACATCTCCCAGCACCTGCACACACTCCACTGACTCCCCATCGAAGCTAGAATCACCTTCAAGATGCTAACCCACGCTCACAAGGCCCTCCACGACACCGGACCAGCATACCTGAACAGCCGACACAAATTTGATGTACCCCAAAGGGCCTACGATAAGCTCAGCTCTCCTACGCCTGATCCCCCATGCCAGAAAGACCAGATCAGGAGGCCGCTCCTTCTCCACACCTCTGACAGACAACATCGCTTCCCATCTTCTCAAGAAACCTCAAAACCTGGCTCTTCGACAGACCTCTTCCTTGATGGACCGGAACCTGTGACCCCCCCCCCCCCCACCCTCCCCAGTGCCTTGAGACCCTTACGGGTGAGTAGTTGGCGTAGCAAACACCTGAGTGATATATTGAAAGCTTGTTTCATTTACGAGAGAGTTTGTTGTTTGTAGTGTAGCGCTGTGCTGTTCTTGACAATTGATGAAAGCCAGGCCTGGCGTGGATGTTTGGCAGAGAGTATAGTTGTCAATGTGCTTAAGAGGTTACCCATGTACATCTGTGTCACAAAAGAAGCTACATCCAGATACCGTTCACAGAAAAACATCAGCGATACACATAGTGAGATTCATTTTCATGAGTATGCAACTGTTAAATGTGTGCATTTCAAAAAGATAAAGATGTGTGGCGAATCCAGTTAATTTTGCACCAGATCCAGGTTGGTGAAAGGGCAATGCACAGTTAACCGTACTGTCCCATGTGTGGATGGGGGACGTGTCCTGTGGGAGGAACAGATATGGAGAAAGGAACAAAAATGCATGCTTTGCCCTTTAAAAAAAGGTGCCACAATGTATTTTACAAATACTCAATTCATCAGAATGGATCTGAGGATTTCTGCATCCACCGTGAAGATGGAGCATCATGTCAACAGCAGGGCACCATGTCTATATTATATAGTGGAACAGAAGCCATCGAATATGCTGTCAACAAGGTGCACCTGGTTCTCACATATGCAATACGAGGACAGTTATGCAACTGCGCATGTAGTGGCCAGCCCTCAATAAAATGTGCACACCCCCGTTCTAGGCTTTGCCTCACTCGCTCTTTATCGTGGGACTCTGAGGCAAAACAGCTCATTCTTGCCCTCCTCTTGATTGCCAAACAGGATTGGATTGGGCTGTTAGTGGTCCGTTTTCTTTTTATTTTATTGTTGATTTCCTTGATATTAAAACAAACACTGGCTGCTGCAAACTCAAATCCATGCAAACTTCCGTGCCTTATACTTCTTGTCTTTACAGGTTCAAAATTGCCCTGATTTATAAATGTGGGCACATTTTTTAGCTGTCTGGTTCACGTATTTATAGTGAGGTCAAATACACATGTAAAATCTGAAGGGGACGGAGCCGCCATCAGCCTTATCTGAACTTACAAAAGAAGGGACGACCTACCGCAACCTTCGTGTTTAGCATTCTCGAATTGAATAAACCTCATTCGATCTGCATGAACATACCTGAAACAAGAAACTACATTCCCTTCAGATTTTAAAAGAATACTTGACCTCACTACAAATACGTGATTTTTTTAAATTAAGGATACATCAGAGCCTCGCAAGAGAGAATCTAGGAGGATATTCACTGACCAAGACGATAAGTTAAGAAGACATTGGACCTTATATCCGATACTACGTCTGACTATTTTAGTATATGTGTGGCTTTTCCCGACAAAGACGCCGCTTGCGTCGAAACGCGTGTCGAAGGAACTTAATTACGGAGAAGAATGTGGGCAACTCTTTGCATATTCGTGATATGATTTCGCCAGTCGCTGTTATAAAGCTAGCCCTGATGACAGCAATTCCTGGCATATTGTGGGCATTCGTGGACAAATGGTGCCTATCTCTGACGTAAAGCCGATTGCATTCCTGACTTATTATGGCATTCCATGGCATAATGGTGTCCACTCTGGCGCAAGAGCAGTCCCGGTAGTATGGTGGTCATTCTCGGAATATTGTGGACATCCGTTGCTCAGTGGTGCACAAACCTGTCATACTGTTGACCTTGGTACATGGTGGTTTTTTTCTTTGCATATTGTGGGCATCCGTGGCTTAATGGTGGTTATGGCATTATGGTGGCAATTTTAACCATATTGTTTGTGGCGTCCATTACATAATGTTGGTAATACTTGAAAGGTGTGGGCTTCCATGGCGCCATGGTGTCAACCCCTGCTGTAACTCTTACCCCCTGCATTATGGTGGTAATACATGACACATTCTGGCAATGCATGCCATGAAAGTGCCCACTCTGGCATAATGCTAGTCCAAGCCAAACGGTGGCTATTCATGGCATTTTTTGGCATCCATTGTACAAGGTGTCACAAGGGCAAAAAGTGAACTCTGACCTTAAATGGGCCCCATTTACTGCCAAGTGGCACACCAGTTTCTCTTGCCCAAGCCCATATCCTCTGAGCATGGACGAAGAACAGAGACACTATCTAGCGGTCTCCAATGCATGCTCACAGATTGAGCCCCTGGGTGGGCAAGCTTGCCAATATATGCAATAAATGTATATGTATGAATATATATATATATATATATATATATATATATATATATATATATATATATATATATATATATTCACTGAAAAAAACATAGGTTATAGACCATATATAGTTAGGAATTCGCATTTACAAAACCTTATTTTACTCACACAAAACCATTGAAATTCCATATATAGTTAGTTGCACTAACTATATATCGCGCACCCGCAATCCACTGCTGATGATGTCACATATTACATCATTCATGACATGGTCAGTGACATCACTGATGACATCACTGATGACATCTCAAATGACATCACTGATGACATCTCAAATGACATCACTGATGACATCACTGATGACATCTCATTTGACATTACTGATCACATCACTGATGATATCATTCATGTGATAATACGATGAACCTCTTCAGACTCTAATATAACCTTAGATACAATCAGTGTAAACAGACACTCACAGACTGTCACTCATCCATGGAGTTACTCACACACCTAGTCAGTCATGCAAAGAATCAATCACACCTCCATTTCCTCAACTATACAGTTATACAAACTTTACTTATTCAAACATATACTAACACATATTTACTCTCTTATACAATCCCTGATACAAGTTCACAATGATCCATACAGCCACTCACACATTCACTGGCTCTTATGCACAGTTATTTATATATGTCAACTCTCACATGTACTGTGTTTTACATATGTACTTACTTTGACATGTAGCACTGAGATATCAATTCACTCACCAATACACTCATGCACACAGTCAACCGCCCATACAGCTGTTTCCACATGCACTTTTGAAACCATACATCTAGTGAATCAACTGCTCACACATCTATGCACAAAGTCATACACCTCCCAGCCACCCACACACACACTCAGTCTCCCATACAAATACTTGGGCAACCAATCAATAACCCATATAGTTACTCATATAGCTACTTATCAACACATGCAACAGTTTACAGAACAACAGACATAATGATGCACAAATTAAGACAGTTTAGTCACTAACCCATGCACTCAGTGAGACACATTTAATCACTCACTCATACAGTCAGTCATGCACCTACTAAATCCTTCATACAGACACTTATACATCCACTCATTCTTCAATATGTAAGACATATTTTAACTTTACAGAAACATACAGTCACTGGATGTTGTCATCAGTGATGTCATCTGTGATGTCACTGACCATGTCATGAATGATGTAATATGTGACATCATCAGCAGTGGATTGCGGGTGCGCGATATATAGTTAGTGCAACTAACTATATATGGAATTTCAATGGTTTTGTGTGAGTAAAATAAGGTTTTGTAAATGCGAATTCCTAACTATATATGGTCTATAACCTATGTTTTTTTCAGTGAATTTTCAAGGTTTTGTAAATGCTAATTCCTAACTATATATGGTCTATAACCTATGGTTTTTTCAGTGAATTTTCAAGGTTTTGTAAATGCTAATTCCTAACTATATATGATCTATAGCCTATGGTTTTTTCAGTGAATATATATATATACATACATATATAAACATATATCATCTGTATATCTATATAAATACAAACATAAATGCATGCATACATATACTTATATGCATACAGATGCATGTTATTTACATGAAAGTTGAAAAAACACTAATAAAAGCAAAGCTAAAAAGCCACCTCATTACAAACAGAATGGCTTTAACTTAAACGAGGGCGAGATCTATTGCATTTTCAATGCTTGTTTACTTTGGTTCCATCAAGAAGGCATTCAGATGTGTCACACATTTGCCATAAATTCTGAATGTTAGCACTCTAGTTGCACATTATATCACTGTAGTAAAGCTACTGCTCACCAGGGACGTCTGCTGCTGGTATTCAAAGTGCATGTTTCAGTCTGCATGTCAGAATTTTTTTAATGAAATAGAAGAGGATTTGAGAAGTCACTCAAAATGATCCCTAATTTTTCTTTCTGAAGCACTAATCATACTTTCTTTGGCAAAATTAACCCCCTCATGTTGTTCCTTTTTAAATTGAGTGTTTTCAGACTTACCACTTCATTCCAATCAAGATGGCTTCTGGTGTGCCATACTTTTGTCATAAGTAAGACTGTTAGCGCTCTAGTTGTTCTTTAGAACACTCTGGGACATTCTGTCATTGGGCTATACTTGGGGTACATCTGGGTGATATTTGGGCTACATTTAGGCTCTTTTGTCTCTGGTGGCCATCTTGGGAGACTGTATGCCAGAATTGTTTAATGAAATTGAAGAGGGTTTGAGAAGTCACTCAAAATGTGCCCTAATTTTTCTTTCTGCAGCACTAATCATAATTCATATGGCAAAATATACCACCTCATTTTGTTCCTTTTTAAATTAAATGTTTTAAGAGTTACCACTTTATTCCAATCAAGATGGCTTCAGGTGTGCCATACCTTTGTAATAAGTAGGACTGTTAGCGCTCTAGTTGTTCTTTAGAACACTCTGGGACATTCTGTCATTGGGCTATACTTGGGCTACATCTGGGTGATATTTGGGCTACATTTGGGCTCTTTTGTCTCTGGTGGCCATTTTGGGAGACTGCATGTCAGAATTTTTTAATGAAATAGAAGAGGATTTGAAAAGTCACTCAAAATGTGCCCTAATTTTTCTTTCTGCAGCACTAATATTACCTTCTATTGCATAATATACCCCCTCATTTTGTTCCTTTTTAAATGAAATGTTTTAAGAGTTACCACTTTATTCCCATCACGATGGCTCCAGGTGTGCTATACCTTTGTAATAAGTAGGACTGTTAGCGTTCTAGTTGTTCTTTAGAACACTCTGAGACATTCTGTCATTGGGCTATAATTGGGCTACATCTGGGTGATATTTGGGCTACATTTGGGCTCTTTTGTCTCTGGTGGCCATTTTGGGAGACTGCATGTTAGAATGTTTTAATGAAATAGAAAAGGATTTGAGAAGTCACTCAAAATGTGCCCTACTTTTTCATTCTGCAGCACTAATCATACTTTCTATGGCAAAATATACCGCCTCATGTTGTTTCTTTTTAAATTAAATGTTTTAAGAGTTACCACTTTATTCCAATCAAGATGGCTTCAGGTGTGCCATACCTTTGTAATAAGTAGGACTGTTAGCGCTCTAGTTGTTCTTTAGAACACTCTGGGACATTCTGTCATTGGGCTATACTTGGGCTACATCTGGGTGATATTTGGGCTACATTTGGGCTCTTTTGTCTCTGGTGGCCATTTTGGGAGACTGCATGTCAGAATGTTTTAATGAAATAGAAAAGGATTTGAGAAGTCACTCAAAATGTGCCCTAATTTTTCATTCTGCAGCACTAATCATACTTTCTATGGCAAAATATACCCCCTCATGTTGTTTCTTTTTAAATTAAATGTTTTAAGAGTTACCACTTTATTCCAATCAAGATGGCTTCAGGTGTGCCATACCTTTGTAATAAGTAGGACTGTTAGCGCTCTAGTTGTTCTTTAGAACACTCTAGGAGGCTGCAGTAGAACACAAAGGAATCAACTGACAGTCTCTGTCCTTGTTGGATGTACATGTTTTACTGAGAATGTCAGACTTCATTTTCACATGACTGAGAAAGATAATGTGAATTTACAGAAAATATGCTTTCAGTTTAGCTTATAGATCCCCTTCCAAACCACTGTGGGAAAATCATGAGATATTAGTTTTCTTTCAAACAATATTCATGATATCACAGCAGAAGGTTTTTTCACATGGTAAAATCACCTTAGAACCCACCACAATTCCTAAAACGAGTATGGTACCATCAACAAATGATTTATAATGTAACTAAAGTCCTAAAACCCTCTATTAACTACAATGCTTTTTAATGAGGTGCTATCATGTATATTGGTCCCAAGATGGCTGCCAACACTTCTTGGATGAAGTGCTGACAGCCAATCAGATCAGATGTGTGGTTAGGCTCCGCCCAGATATATATCTTTTTTTGAACCTAAATTACTCAAAATCCACTGGAGCACATATATTGAGACCTAGCAAAGGCACATCGGGCTAACAGTCCCTACAATTTTGCCAAGTTTCGTGCAAATCCATTCAGCCGTTCGAGCTAAAAGTGAGGCCAACCGCCCTATGGAAATTAACATGGGAAAAAAGCGTTTTGGGACCCCCCTTTTTTCTCGGCCCCCCCTTGAGGAAACCCCCCCAAATTGCCAGGGGCTGCTCAGAAACAAAATGTTCCATTTTCCTGAAAATTTCAGCCAATTCCGTCCACAAACGCCAAAGTTATTAGACATAGAATTTTCAAAAATCCCATAGAGAAAAAATCCTAACTATATATACCTACTGGCGACCGCCAGTAGGTAATATATATATATATATATATATATATATATATATATATATATATATATATATATATATATATATATATATATATATAATACATTAATACATTATAGGTTACTTTATATGTTTTTTTGTTTACTTGGTATCACTGCCAGGAATGTAACTGAGACTTCTCAGGGGCACGTCTCATAGAAATGCATTTGCCGCTGATGGATTTATCAGACGTGCCCCAGAGGTCTCAGTTAGATCCAGGAACGCAGGGAGATTTCAGATTTGGCCCGGGCATACGTCCATACTTAGGAATTGCTGGTAAACTGCTGTGATGTTCCTTTTTGTCCTTTCTCACCCTCCCTTCCCTTCCTTCCCCTTGCTAATGAGGCTTCCTGTTGTTTTTGCCTGTTGTCTTGCTTGCACAGTACAGTAATTACAATTAGTAAAGAATGGTTGTACACGCACATAAAGGAGGCTGTCTCAGCTGGCTTCCTGGGTTGCTGGATTCCCACTGTCTGCATAATAGTCATGTCTGCATTTCCACTGGTTTCCCAGCTTTCACGATATGTGACCGCGATGACACCAAGTGAACTGATGAGGACACAGCACACATTTAAAGCATAGTTCTTATCTGACGCCACTTTATTCAAACAGTGCTTTGTCAACAAAGCTCGTATCTCTATAGCGCATTTTTAAATTTTTTATTCTGTGTAAATAAATGAAGCTTTGCATAGTGCCCCATTGTATTGCAAAGCGCGCTAACATCCCTTGGGATAAGGTCAGACTAAACTTTGATTCGGAGTTATGCAGCCCATCATAACCCGTCACAGTACAGGAGGTGAGCAGTCCCACCCACTCGAATGTTTCAAGTGCCTGTCTATGGCAGCAGCACATCACAGCTGCAAACACGGGGCGTGCTGTGCCTGCTCTTTCATTGCATTAACTAGGTTCACTATTTCCCACACCTAATAGGTCAGCGCCTAGTGGTGGGAAATGGAACTGACACCGTTTTCTTTAACTTTGAAGAAGAGAAGAACAAATGACAAGCAATGGCACCACCATTAGGTCTGGCTGTTTGCTAGGGGAAGTCTGTGGAAATAGTGACGAGGCTCTGCGGTGTCACCAGCTGTCCTAGAATTCTCATAATGAAGCAAAATCCTGGGATACAACTATGCACAAGCTGGGAATACTGTCTTGCCGCTAAATGCACTGCATTCTTCAGAGTTAGGGTCTGATTTAGATCTTGGCGGATGGGTTACTCCATTACAACAGTGACATATATCACGTCCCCCGAAATAACAATCACATTATATCCTATGGGATTTATATTTTGGAGGACGGGATATCCGCCGGAGTGGTGACGGAGTAAACTGTCCACTAAGATCTCAATCAGGACATTAACCTGTACTGTCAACGAAGGGTGCCATGCGAAAGAGTCAAAAGATGATATGTGAATTTTAAGAAGTAAACCTAGAAGATATTCACAGCTAAAATAATGCACAGTAGATACTTTTGACAAAGGGCCACTGTTTTCCTTGCCTTTTTAGGTCTCACTTAGGCAGTGAATGCTCTGTCTCTGTGAGGCATTTTGTTTACATACAATTGTCTTTCTACTTACCATTAGTTAGCTTCCGCTTTGCTCTCATTTGCTTTGCTCCAGTCTGTGACGGCAAGCCTGTGTCATGCCCTCTTCGTCTGTTTGGCCCTCTCCTGGAGCATGGACCACGTACTTCTGTCCTTCCACTGCTGCCCCTTTGGGGCCATGTTTTTTGTGTTCTAGCTCTCCAAATGAGTACTTGTGTTTTCAGGCTGCCTCTCATATCTGCTTCTCAAACACCACAGCATGTGATTCTTTGATGTTTCTTCTTTTGCCTTCCCAGCCCCCCATCATTGTTGCTTCTTTTCCATACCTACGGCCTCCATCCATGCTGCATCTTTTCCCTCCCACCTGCCACATTAATTTAGCTATTCCCTCCTACCCTCATGCTCCCGTCCGTTTCTTCTACACTCACTCGCCCCATCTCTATTTTATCTTTCCCCACCACCCCATCCCTGTTTCCTCACCCTCCCCCCCCCATTGGCCCTGTCCCTGTTTCAGGTAAAATGTCACTGTTTCTTTTCCCCCCTCCTATCCCAATTAATTTCTCCTCTCTCCTCCCAACAGATAGAAGGGAAAAAAAGTCCTTTGACGTGGTCAGCGCTTGTCGCTTCAAAGCATTTTTATTTACCATCCTGCTCTCCACCCCCACCTGTTCTGCAGTTCTCTGCACACCCAACCTCCCATTTAACAATGCCCAGCCAACTGAGAAAGCCAATAGATCACCCATAGGCAGAGCTTTAAGTGGGAAAAAAACTGGGGGTGCTCTACAGGGGCGTGGCATATCTTAAAGGGGTGTGGCCTATCCGAGTAGGGGCGTGGTCTATATCAAGATAACTAGCATTGTGTGCTTAAGAAAATCATGAAGTCGCATCCAGCAAAGGATAATAAAATAGGCAAAAAAGTATATTTATTAAGTATAAGCCATAAAATACCAAACACTTAAAAAAAACATGTAAAAATGATTTACATTACTTTGAAATCTATTGCAGGATTTCCCCAAATCCTTGAAGATATTCACTGTGTCTATTATGCTGGGGTTTCTCTCAACAATTTTCTTCAGCAGACCTTCTACCTTTTGCCAGCCAACTCGTTTCATACAGATTTGCGTCAAATGTTTCAAATAGAGGACCATTGAGTTTTACCCATAAGCATGAAGAAATGGTCTCCACAAGAAGAGAGGCCCTTGTTGGACTAGCAATTAAGTTCATTGCACTGAAACCTCCCTCACAATCCGCATTACTTGCTGGCAGGGTTTCCATACAAACTACTACCTTTTTTAATGCTTCAGGGGTTTTCTTTCCACCTAAATCTTTGAAAAGTCTAAAAGCTTGGATAGTATCTCTTGCTGGCAGCTGAAACTCTGAACACAGTTTCTGGATCTCTGTTTCACCACAAAGAATGCATTCACCACCAGAAGCCAAGTTGCCTGAATCTAGCACACTGAAGCTGGCTATAGGTTCTTTCTCAGAATCCGGGGCACATCGTTTATTGATATTTACAGACAGACTTTGGTAAAACTGATATGGATTAAGGGCAACAGAGTTACTTCTACCATGGAAAAGAGGAACATTCTTGAATTTGCCCTCGTCAACTGCTCTCTCAGCGGCAGAAGCAAACTCCCCTGGTGAGTCCTTCATTGCTCTAAATATACGTACTTGACTAACCAAAAGTCTGTGGGCATTAACAATTGTAATGTCCCTCCTCTGTAAGGAGAGTGATAAGTCTTTGAGCTCTTGAAGTGCATCACACATTACCCCCAAGTCTCTGATAAGAGAATAGGATGTAAGCTTCTTCAAGAGGCCTTCTTACTTACTCCAGTCTCTTATGGGTCTGGATGGGTCTTTAGAAGCATTCTCAAAATGTTTGCACAAGGCAGGGAAGCAGTTCCAAACAGCTTTCACAGATCTGTAACTGGATGCTACCCATCTAGTATCAAGCATTTTCCCTATCTTCTGAAGCTGTACACATAGCTCGCTGGCGGCCAGATTTAGCTCTCTCTGTTTTTTTTGGTGACATGCTGTACGTGGCATACAATGAGTCCATGAAAATCTTGAAGTGATTGACACCTGCAACCTCATTAACTGTATCTGCCACAGCAAGTTCTAGTCTGTGAGCCAAACAGTGCCATGTCAGTACAAGATTTGGAAATTCTGATTTCAGCAATGCTACTGCTCCTCCTTTTTTACCAAACATTACTGCTTCTCCATCTGAACATACTGCAATCAAGATATCATGTAGCAGACTTTTTGTGAGTCCAACTTTTTCAAAGTAGTTTAGGAGAGCTGTCTTTACGCCAAGAGCATTTGTTTCTGCCAGCTCCAGCAGGCCGAAATAGATGGTCACTGGGGTACTTTCATTTCCAAAAAAAGCCACAGAGGTAGATGATTAAAGTAGAAGCATTGCTAATAGAAGATATGCAGGTAAACATGTCACACAGCATTCCCCATGTTATCCTATGGGCAAGATAGCCTTCCAATAGTGAAAAACGAAATTGGCAGTATTTCACTATCAAGACATTTTACCTACACTAGTAACACCAAACAAAAACCGGGACGTCTGCTCACCCTACCATTGACCTTTGAGGCCCGAAAATAGAGCCCTCTAGATCCCCCTTTCGAGGCCCACCCAAAAAAACTGTGGGGGCTCAGCACCCCAGAGCCCCCCACTTAAAGCCCTGCCCATAGGCAAAACCTATTGGCTTTGATAATGCTTGGTAATATAGCTAGTGCACTTTGAACTATAAAAGCCGTAAATGTAACACGTTATCATGACAGCAAAGTGAAACAAAGTAGAGCTCAAAGGTGATTAGTGAATAGGACTGTGTCTATATGACAGATTGATATTCAAACAATGAGCACTTCCTAAGCAAATACATAAATCAGAAATCCAAATGTAACTGTGTCAACAAAGTAAGCACATCTAACATCACACACTATGCATCAATTACTGCAAGCCTCAATTTAACAATAGGTCTACTTGTGGCCTTATCACTAAAATATAATGGAAACACAAATGAGACAATATAACCATCACCCGAGTGCCATATCCTTGATGGAAAGACCATCCATGCAATGGCAAACCATGAAAAAACACGTGAAAGCTAAAGGAGCTGATTTAAAGCTCACTCGTTCTTTAATGTAGATATACTGTCTAACATAATATCTTGTTTTATTCAACTCAATAGGGTAATATTTTTTAAATCTAGTTTAAGACATAATGAAAATTATATTCGGGCACCGCATTCTTCCTGTACTTTTTCTTATTGCACTGTTCTGAAGAATTGATAACTTTGTAGATAGACTTAAAAAGAAATGGTTCACCATTTCACAGCCACTTAAAGAGAATAAACAGAGGCAATCCTCAGGCTGATGGCTCAAATACTGTCTGACCCTTGCTGTCAAGCAATGAGGTATTGTTTGTGGATGGTTAATACATTGTGGTGCAGTGTTGTTTAAATAGGTGCATCTTCATAATTTTCCTAAATTGGAGCAGCATTGAAGTGGTCCTAATGGAAATCGGATGTTGTTCCAGATCCTTGGTGCATATATTGTTACACTTCTGCATTTGCTTCTGCATCTGCAGGCTGATGGTGTCCAGGCTGTGGGTGTGCCGAGAGCCACCATAAATAGTGACCTTGTCTGCAAGATAAGGGGGACGGGGGGGTGGGGTGGATACTGGTTGTGATCGCTTTACTTTAATGAGTTTACATCCAAATAAATTGCAGTCAGCTAATGAGGAGCAAGCAAGTGTATGGTGCTGCAGAAGGGTGTGGGTGGAGGACAGAATATGATCGAAACTGACATGAGAAAGCAAAGGTGCTCCACAGTTTAGAAACAAGAATGGCAAAATAGGAAACATAAAATTCAGTAGGTGGACGACAAGGTGAAGTGAATACATTTGGGAAGTGGATCGAAGAATGTGAGGTGTATAAATATTAGCAAGCGACATGGATGGGCCACCAGACTCAAGATCTGGAATTTTCCTAGGCAGACAGATTTAGGCACTCCGCATCAGCTCAGATTGCTTTGGTTCCACCCCACTACTCAACAACTTGTACCTTCATCTTACAATCTTGCACTGTGTCTGATAATGAGGTTTGGGTGGAGGTGGCCCTTGCTCCTCTTCACCGGCGCTGAGCCTCCAGCAACCATGTGTTGTGTGTGGCCTGGAATTCCTTCATAAGCATGAGGAAGACCCTAAAAGTCAAAGGGTGGAGTCAGGGAATGGGCAAGTACAAGCACAGTAGCAGCTCCAGAGATTGGGAGTGCCTCTCCAATGTCGAGCATCTCTGGATCGAGATGCAGGGTCAGCCCAAGGAATTGTCTGCCTTAGGTGATAATGCCTAAGAATGCTAGGTTACACCTTTTTTATCTGTGCACAGGCACATACATGTAAATATAACACACAGGCAGACAAGCCAATCAACATTTTTTTTTAAAACATATATATTGTACTCTTAACTAATCTAAGAGCTTTACATGTTTACATGTTCACTACTGTACCAGGCATCCTAGAAATACTACATCCAGGCAGGGGTGGCATGGTTTCTGATATTATAGCATTCTGTTGCTTGTTTCCTCCTGACACCACAGTCTGGGTGATGTGTCAATTTAAAAGCCAGGTGTCTTTGCTCATGGAGTGCGCTCAAGAAGCCAAGATGCAAAAGCAATTATGCCCTTTGCATCTCTGAGTCCATCACCATAGCTCAGCGCTCTTTCTCTCATTATTTAAAGGTCTCCCTACTTGTTTCCCTCTGATGGAATTTCTCAGGCGTGTGCTTTTGGAGTCATTATTCGGTTGGACGCCCTATGTAGTTTACTCCTCTGCGATTTCTACTTTTCACTGGTAAGCATAAGACATTGCTCCAGAAGACACCTGGAGTGTTGTGCAAATACAGTCCTCCAATTACAACTCATAGCTCTTAAACAATTATTGGCAAAACAAAAGGGTTTGGCTTTAATTTGGCAAACCATATAGACACAGGCATTCACAAATGCTGTGTACATGTGTTACATGCACAAATGCTGTTTATCACAGTAATGAATCCACTATTGGTTTTGCCTCTGCTGCAAAAATGTAGCAAAAGGATTGTTTTATCTATAAATGCATTTAGGACATAAAGATTGGAATTTGACAAACATTGTGATGATTGAGTGTACATACCAGTAGTAAAATAGTCCTAATGCATTCCAATAAAAGCATACCCTGGAAGATGGAACAATACACCAAATAGCCAATAGCATGAGGTGAAAAAGAAATTTAAATTGTAGTTGTGTTTATAGTGCTTACTATTCCTGATGAAGTGTTGAAGCACCTTTCAGCAAGTAGCATGCTACTGAGGTAATATAAATTTTTATAGTCAATTGTGTCCCCTAACGTGAACCCCACCGTCTCCATGTACGAGCTTAAAGTGCATGTAACTTCCCTCCTCGACCTGCTATGAAGACGCAAATACATTTGCGTCCAACGTTAACATGTCCTCTTTCAGCTCCACCATGAATGGATCGATAATTCAGTTCCTAAGTATGCCTTGCCAGCGTCTTTTCATGGTGCACTTTCACGTTTTTCCTAGTCCTGCAGAGCTAGGCCCTGATTTCTGCCATCGAGCCCTTTCTGTTCTCTGCCTCCTGAAAGCTGCAACGTGGGATGCCTCCCTGACCTCTGTCCTACTCCCTGCGCGGCGAGCGGTACCCGGCTCGGCCTGCTTGCCTGCCAAAGACAGTATTTTGCCTTCAAGTTATCAGTATAGCCGAGCTCAGCTCCTCGAAAACACATTCCAGTCTAGCAGAATAGATAAACATTTCCCCGGCTGCAGAGCAAAGGGCCCGGCCTCTCTGTCTCCATGCAAGTAATTCATTGCTCCTGTTACCATGGTAGGCCCATGGCCCCTCGCATTACACGCAGACACGTAGTCACATATGCAGTAATTAATAGCCAGTAAAGAGTAGCCTCTGCCCAAGAGACCTTTTCCTCCGAGATAATATAGTTCCCCAAACACAAGATATTAGATATGATTTAGGAACGAGTCGATCTGACATGCCCGACTTCTGTCTCTTTCCTCTAGTGCTAAATGTCAAGTCCCCTGCACCCTCCAGCCTCACGTCAGTCACACGTCATGCTGCTGCGCGCGCATCCTTGCTACAGACTTCTGCTGACACTGCAAGATTCCACTGTGTATCCACCCACTTGTGACACTTTCATGTGACGTTTCTAGCACACACCTCTGTGTACGCCCCAGTGCACGCCTTCTGATTACGTATTGCTACGCACATGTGTTCTTATCTCGTTTCTCTCAGCTGTTACGCCTTCTGTATTCATCACCATTATGTGCATTAACTATAAAAGATGTATTCTGTCAATAAAGTATGCTCTATCCCTTCCTGATCCTTTATGGTGAAAGGAACATGATACCCTGGTTCGAACCATTCCATTTTATGGAATAAAACCCTTATAACTCAGATGCCACGGACTTTGACTCTTATTTTCGATTGAGTTATTTTATTGAACTTTACTGCATAGAAATTCAGACGGTAAATATTTATTTACCACATTAATTTGGCGCCCGAATAGGGACCCCTCCCCCACCCCACGCGCCGGTAGGTGCGTTGCAGGCCTTGCCCCCTGCCCCGGCCAAGACGGACAATTACGCGTACCCGCAGGATTTCCTGTATCTCCCTCAGGCCTACGGAGGTGACGGAGACTGCGATCAGCACCCAGACGAGGCGGTGAGGAGTGCGGAGGATCCCGACCAGAGCCCAGCTAAGAGAGCAAGGTCCGAGGTGTCTAGAGGCCCACCAGTTCCGACATCCCGGTGACGTCACGTGTCGAGTCCAGTCCAGTCCGGTCCAGTCCAGTCGAGTTTCCGAGGCCTTCCGTTCCGTGCTTCCCGGTGAGTACCGTTGCTGGGGACGCATCTAGACGGGTGCATTACTATGCATCCGGTCAAGACGGGTTTGGGTACACAGACCCGGTCTGCACTGTTTTAGCGGTGTATCTGTACTGTTTAGCAGTATATCAAGTAATCAAGTAATTAGTGTTTTGCAACAGTTCGATTTTTGTTTTTCGTTATAGAATTCAAGCTTAGTCAAAATGTGTTCAAAATGTTTCTATGTGATTAATGTCGTGGTATGAGTGACTGTTTGATATACATTATCGTGTTTCTGTGTCAAAAGTGTGTTCAGGTTCAAGTAAGTATCAAGTACCGAATATCAAGATGCCACTATTCCCCAAATTAAAACAGCTAGGAACTAGGAAAGGGATACTAGAGGAAGCAATTCCTGTCCCACCTAGGGACACTCCTGGAAATTTGATGTACCATAAGCATGGCTTAGATGCCATCTTATATCTAGATTTATGGGCCGATTATACTAAGAACCTAGAAGAGAAATACAGATAGCCCGTTACAGGGACATGGGATGCAGATTGCATCATGAGAATAGAAGAAGCGCTATGGAAAAAGAAAGCCAGACAATCTCAGAAAGACGCTATAGAATTGTGGCGTAAAGAATCGCATAAAAGAACAGAAAAAGAATTCAGAAAAGCAGAAAAACATAGGGAAGATTCAGAAAAAGCCAGAGAAAATGAATTAGTTGAGGAAGGTATACGAGTCAAAGCAGAACAAGTAGACCGACAGCGAAATACTCTTGCGAATGGTATGTATCCTCTTTTGGCCGAGGGTTTACCTAAGGCCACCCCGGAAGTACCAAAAGATCTGCCCCCTCCATTAGTTCCGACTAAATTACGCCACAAGACCGCAAAGGACATATTCCTTTCTTCCTATTTAGACGACGTAGCTCCCGCATATACAAATGCACGTGTCCATGCACCACCTGCTGACGGCAACCCACCCCAAGATAATCTACACCCACTTCCGCAACAACAAACTCCACCTCCTCCCGCTCCTGCGCCTGTTCCCCCAGCACTTCCCGCACCTATTATCACTTCCCCTCTCGTTATTCCTGGCATTCATCCACTAAATCCTTTTGGACCTGGCACCTCAGGAGGTGCGACAGGAGGTTTTCGAACACCGCCACCAACACATCGACTGACTTATAGGGATTTAGCAAAACAACGTACACCTCAAACAGCGAGTTACGACATACTTAAAGAGCCTCTCACAGACTGTAGATATGATCCAGTACCCGGTAAAGACGACAGAATGATGCTAGCATCAGTACGTCTACGACGAGTTGCAAACTATTTAATGTTACTACCAGGAATGATTGATCATCTAGACAGAATATATCATTTTGTCCAAACGGGGGAAGGTCCTGAAAGTATTGTCGAGGCCATGGCATACCAGAAAGTTGACACTCAAGGTATGATATTACGCTTCTTCATAAACTGCTTGATAAGAGATCAAGATAGGCCTGGTGTAGACAAGGAAGAGATGAATGCACTTAACAAATGGGGTCAGAATATAGCAGACGGAAAGCATGATAAACAGAGTTGTATAGAGAACATGTACAGAAGGATCCGAAAAGCAGTAGTACAAATACATGAAAGAAGAAAGCCTGAAAGAGAAATAGATACAGACAAGAATGAATCCTCGGAGGAGGACGAACAACCAGAGACCACAGCAGAAACATTGCAATTACCAGCTAGAGAAATGATAGCATATGTAGGTAAGGGAAGACCCTTTAATAATACAGTACGTCCGATATGCCCAGAAAGCAAGAGACTTTTTCACGCTGCCATGTCAAATCCGAGGACTCCTGAACATTTGTTTCAGGCTACCGACAAAATACTTCAAGAACGAATGGGGTACCATGTGCTCAATTCCATGGATGAACAAGAACTAGCCCGGTCCGCCGTACAATGGGCTGACAATTCTAGTACGTATAATGATGATGCAGTAGCTCAGACGTTTTTGAACCTTTCCCCTGATGAACAAAAATTAGCTAGTGTATACATGATTCAGCATCTCATTACGTTGTTTGAGAGCCAACATTCTGATCCAGGTCCCTTACCGGATATATTAATAGAACTGCTCTCTAATAGATGGAGAGGCCTAGGTACTGATTTAATTAAAGAAATTCTAGAACATAGACACAAGTATAGTACTTTTCTGAAACCACAGTTTATGTCAGCTCCACCACCCCCAGAAAGAAAAATGTTTTACTTTGATAGACAGAATCCCTTACGAGAAGTACATCCAGTAAGAAAAGATGATGACACACTAGAACGTGTATTTGTATATACACCCCTCACTAAAATAGAATTGCTAGAAATGAAGAAACTAGTACCCTGTCACGATAAAGACCCTGCAGGTTTTCACCGAGAAATTAAAGACATGCTACTCATGGGTGACTACACGTACTCAGATATTATGAAAATGTTAAAAGTACTGTTGCCTGCTGGCATTTACGAGAAACTCAAAGAGAAAGAATGGGAGGTGGGAGATAAAAAGATTAATTGGACCGAAATAGAAGACGAGGAAAATGGTCGTACTCCAGGGTTAGGCCTTGGGGAAAAAGCTAAAGCATTACCAGGATTAATTGTACAGGTTTTGCCAAGATTATTGACAACGAAAAAGGAAGACTGGGACGCAATCTCAGCCTGTAAACAGAAACACGATGAAGACACTAGTGATTTTTATTCTAGATTCGAGAAATGTTTTATTATTAATAGTGGCCTGAAACCAAGTAGCGAGTCATACCCGCACCTTTTTGTAACCAAATTAGTCGAGAATATCCTGCCACAGGTTAAGAACCGTGTATATAAGGTCGAAAGCACATGGCAAGCAAATACGCCATCCCAAATGTTACAAATGTTACAGTACCACCAGAATAGAATTAGAGAAGAACAAGATCACAAACAAAGACGTATGAAAGATACGAAAATGAAAATGTTAGTCGCTCAGTCAGTCCCAGCTGACGGTCAGAAAAGGGGTATGACACAGTCTAATAATTCGGCGGCTCCCGTTAGAGGGACATGCAACTACTGTAAACAGCCAGGTCACTATGTAAATGAATGTACAGTCCTGAAACACAACATAGCCACAGGTAAAACTAAAGAGAGACCCCGTCAGCCTAGACAGGACCAGGTCCAACACCAAGTTCAGCAGACACAGAACGTTCAGCCAATGCCTGCTCCACAACAGACAGGACAGACAGTAGCGGTACCACGTCCACAGCCCATTGCCGCGACACAGCAAGTTTCACAACAGATGTACCAGTATGCACAATCTGATTATCCCGATTATCAGCGATACACATGAAACAGCCTAGAGAGGGAGGTTGGCTTGCCTCTTATTGAAATCCCTGTAGATCAAGAGGGTCCTAATGTACATAGTCAAGTATTAGGAAAGGATAGAAAGTTTCTGATTGACACAGGGGCAAGTCGAACACCAATAAGTCACGATGAGGTTCCAGGGGCACCCCTCTCAGGCTCACAGAATGTTTCCCTTGGTTTTTCAGGACAGCCTATTGTTAATGAAGTATCGAAACCTGTTCCCCTAGCAGTTGGTCCATTGTCACGCACTACAGACTTACTACTCACGAAGTCATGTCCAGAAAACTTGTTAGGTATCAAGACACTGAAGGCTCTAGGAGCTGTAATATGTTGTTCTCCGGAAGGAGTTAGACTGTTTTTACGTGACTTCAAGGGTCACTATGTGTTACGAGATTTTGATGACAGATTGAAAAATGTACCAGAACATTTGTGGGCGAAAGGCCCAACTGATGTAGGTTGTATGCACATTACACCATACCGTGTTACACTCAAGCCAGGAGTTGTACTGCCCCGAATCCGACAATACAAGTTACCACCCGATGCTGTAGTGGCTTTACTGGAAATCATTGAAGAGCTCATTGCACAGGGAGTGGTTGTAGAAACCGACTCCAATCTATGTAATTCCCCTATCATTCCGATTCTTAAACGTACTGACCCAAATGCACCACCAGTTTATCGGTTGGTGATTGATCTGCGAGAATTAAATAAATGCATTGTGCCACAGTACCCTGTGGTCCCCGACATCTCATCCTTATTGACTGCTATTGATTCAGAGGCGACGTTCTTTACTGTAATTGACCTCAAGAACGCCTTCTTCAGTGTCCCCATTGATCCGGAGAGCCAATATCTTTTCGGATTCTGTTTAAATGGCCGAAGCTTCAAATTTGCACGTGCACCTCAAGGATTCACAGAAAGCCCCAGCATCTACAGCCAAGCATTGAAAAGACAACTTGACAGTATTCAAATGCCAGTTAACACTGCCCTGCTGCAGTACGTCGATGATCTGTTGATCACCGCTCGTAGCGAACCTGAATGTGAACATGCATCACTGACGGTTTTGCATTTCTTAGCTGACAAGGGACACAAGGTGTCCCCTTCAAAGTTACAATTCTGTGTTCAGCAAGTGGTGTACCTTGGGCACTTGCTGTCCAAGAGGGGGAGACAGCTAACACCTGACCACATCGAGTTAATTGCACACTTACCGCAACCTACGACACAAAAGGAAGTGCGGGCCTTCATTGGCCTCACCTCTTACTGCCGGCAATGGATTCCCCAGTATGCATTTCTAGCCAAGCCACTTATACAGTTGACAACACAGGAGGCAGCGACTTCGACTGTCCTCCCTTGGACTCAGGAACACACACAGGTTTTTGACGAATTAAAGAAAGCATTATGTCAAGCACCAGTTTTAGCAACACCATGTTACAGCAAACCTTTTACACTCTTTGTTACAGAACGTGATGGCACAGCTTTATCTGTCCTCACACAAGACCAAGCAGGTTCCCATAAGCCGTGTGCTTATTTTTCGAGTACATTAGACCCAGTAGCCCAGGCTCTGCCTGCGTGCTTAAAATCAGTTGCAGCAACAGCATTAGCAATCCGACAAAGTGATTCCATAGTGTTAGGACATCCCCTGACAGTACAAGTTCCACACTCTGTGGAAGTTCTTTTAAACAGAACACAGACCCAACACTTGACTATAGCACGACTGACAGGTTATGAATTGACATTGTTCCAGCCACACATAGAAATCAGACGCTGTAACATACTCAATCCTGCCACATTGTTACCTTCGAACATTACAGATCCAGCTCCACATGACTGTATAGAGATCATTAATGCAGTAACAAAGCCCCGACGAGACTTGACAGATGTTGCACTGACTAACCCAGACCTGACACTTTACGTGGATGGTTCATGCATGAGAACAAGCACAGGCGAATTAGTGGCCGCATATGCAGTGACCACTGAAACTGAAGTCAAAGAAACACACCGCATTGATACACTGTCTGCTCAAGCTGCAGAGCTTATTGCTCTGACCCGAGCCTGTATAATAGCCAAAAACAGGAATGTTAACATATACACAGATTCACGTTATGCATTTGGAGTTGTACACGATTTCGGTGTACTCTGGCAGGAAAGAGGTTTCTTGACCTCTCACGGAGCCAAAATCCAACATGGTCCCCTCATTCAGGAATTATTGGAAGCAATACATTTGCCATCAGCCATAGCTATTGTTGGACCCGGCCCATTAGGCAGGTTCACCCCTAGACTTTTTGCGTTTTCCTAGCCTATTTATGGAACCTGGTATTGGTGATTTTAGGCCTCTGCGCACTTTTTCACTGTGGTACAGTGTAAAGTGCTTGAGCTCTCTGTGGATGAATGATGAGTGACCTGCCCTCCCATAGGAATGAATGGGGAGTATGTATGCCCATGGTAGTTCCTGATGCGTGGGGAGTGCAGGGGCGAGTTTGGTATGAGAGAACTCGTGAGAATGAATGCCGCAAAATGATGTATGCGACATGGCTGTGTCTAGTCTAGAAGTCCTACTTTTGGAAGTTGGCATATTTGTGCAAGTTGGTGCTAGCGTGTGATTGGCTGGTGAGCCTGGCCCAGAGTGCATGGGCCTGCTTGTGGATTGACTGTCTGGTTTGAGGATGACAGGGGCTGGAGAGCCCAGGAGGTTGTCTGAGTCAGCCCATGGATGAAAGGCAGCATCTGCTGCCAGGGAAGTGGGAGGAGATGGCACCTGATAGTGAAGGGCTGTTCCTGTGTAACTACAAAGCTGGCTCCACCTCCCGCTGGGCGACTGACACCTCTGTCCCTGATACTGAAGGGGACTTCCCTCTAAACCAGTCCAGCTGGTTCTCACACTGCCTGCTTCAAAGGACTTCAAAGAACTTCAAAGGTTTTGCACTATATAAAAAGGGGTTGTATCCCCTTCCAAAATGTTCTTGTTTTCAACTTGAATCTGCCAGGAGCATGCTGCTGCTGGGGCTCAGGGGGATCCCTGGGTCCTGCCCAGCTCCTGGACCTCTGATGGACTTTCCTGGACTCCTGGGGGACCCCTCTGCCTTGCTGGGCTGAGGGGGGGACTTTGCTTGCCCCCTTGGAATCTCTGGGACCTTGTTGCAGCATGGAGGAGCTGCATTTGCCTGCAAGAAGCGCTGTGCTTCCCCCGGAGTGCCTGGGAGCGCTCTGCCTGTTTTCTGGCGCTGTAGAGAGCTTTATTGGGATTATAGCGCTGAGGAGCGCTTTGGCCGCCCTGGCGAGTGCCCACCTCGCTTATTGTTAATTTTGTCCGACTTTGGCTGCCCACGCCGTGATTACCGCTGCCCGGGGCCAGGACGAGGACCAGGAGCTGCGGTAGCGAAGATCGAAGCCGCCGCGCTCCTATTGGCCCAGCGAGACGAGCCCCTCCAGTAACGCCGCGCTGGGATTGGCCCAGCGCCGCCGCGTCATCGCCGAGGCCGCGCTCTGATTGGCTGGCGGCTCGGCATCTCCCAGGGGCTGGTCCCGGGAGCCGCGCTGTCATTGGCTGGCTCCCGGGCGTGTTTGCAAGATGGCCGTGATCACCGCCGGGCCCGGGAGAGAGGAGAAGAGTGATGGCGGCCGGCTGACAGGGCTCCCGTGAGCGGAGGGAGCCCTGCCACGAGAGGAGCGGCCTGAGGATGGAAGCGGAGGGGGCGCGAGGCTCCCCGTTGCGTGGAGACGGCCGGTGAGTGGAGCAGAGCAGGGGAGGGGCGCCGGGACGCGATGTCGGTGTCCGCCCCTCCCCCGCAGTAGCGCGAGCTCGCGCTCGAGAGAGAAGCCACGAAGGCTTCAAGGGCGGCCCCAGATGGCAGTGGGCCGCCCCAACGTTACGAAGAGTGCCAGCAGGAAGCCATGAAGGCTTCATGGGCGGCCCCGGTTGGCAGTGGGTCGCCCCAACGTGCACGGAGCCCGGAGAGGCTCCCCGCCCCATTTGTGTGTATTTCGCGCCCTGAGAGGCGCTGGGGGCATTCCATGAAGTGAATGGAGAGTCAGGGCGGCCCCGTTTGGCAGTGGGTCGCCCCAACGCTTTGAGAGAGCCTGTGTGGCTCAGAGGGGCCATATATGTTTTTAAGAGCCTGTGTGGCTCCAACGTTTGACCCGTGTTGGCCAGAGCCTGTGTGGCTCCAACGTGCGCAGTGTTGGCTTCAGAGCCTGTGTGGCTTAGCTGGCGCCGTTTTGTTGATTCTTCAGGTGCCCAGCACTTTGTGGGCACCTGCCACGTTTAGGCCTTTCTGTGATGTACACAGTTGCCCAGCACTTTGTGGGCAACTGCCACGTTTAGGCTTTTGTACTTTGGACTGGCGCTGCCTGGCAGCGCGCCCTGACTTTGGACCCAGGGCATCCTTGCCCCAACAAGGCCAGTTGGCCTAGGGACTGCCACAGGTAGTGGCTTAGGTAGTGTTGGCGCAATGTGATTTCTATGTTTTTAAATAGTAATTGCCTACTGTGTGTTTTTGCGCTATTGATTTATTAGGCACCTCTGAATGTTTATGCATTATGTGTCTTCCTTTCCATGCGCTGCACCTCTGAATGGTTAGTCATCATGTGTCTTCTTGCGCAGCACCCCTGAATGTATTTTATTGCATCATGTGCCCTATTCTTAACACCTCTGAATGTGTTACTGCATCATGTGTCTTCCTTTCCATGCGCTGCACCTCTGAATGGTTAGTCATCATGTGTCTTCTTGCGCTGCACCCCTGAATGTAGTTTATTGCATCATGTGCTCTATTCTTACTCCTCTGAATGTAGGTTATTGCATCATGGGTAATGTGTCCTTTTCCTAGACCCCTAAATGCTGAGTGATACTTAGGTGGTTGTCTTTTCTACTCCTCTGAATGTAGGTTTATTGCATCATGAGTAATGTATTCTTTCTTAGACCCCTAATGCTGTGTGATACTTAGGTGGTTCTTCTTTCTTAGTACAGGTGGTCCTAGTAAGGTCCTGGTTCCTGTTACCAGTGGTTACTGGTTGTTATCTTTGTGATTACCATTTTATGTTTTACTATTTCATTCTAGAAGTGATTTTATATTCTACATTTTATCTAGAAGTGCTATATCCGAATATGACAGTGGCCCTTGTGGCCCTGTCTTGTGTACATAATCCCTGTGAATATTGCCTGTGCCAGTTGGCACAATGTATATGTGTGATTTTATCTGATGTGTTTTTACAATACAAAAGTTATTTTTATAATAACCTTGTGTGGAGTCTCTTTTGTGGTGTGCCTAGTATGTTGTTGCTGTTGTGCGCTGGCGCAAATGCTTTACACATTGCCTCCGAGTTTAGCCTTACTGCTTGAGCCAAGCTACCAAGGGGGTGAGCAGAGGTTATCTTGGCGTGTGACTTCCTTGCCCTGACTAGAATGGTGGTTTCTGCCTGGCTTTGGCGTCAGCCTTAGCCTACCAGAAATAGCCAGTTCTAACATTGTTGGTCAGCGGTGCGGATTTTGGACTTGTGTTTGCGCAGTGCCATAGCGACAACTGGCTACATTACAAAACTCTGCAATTGTTTTTTTCAGATAGTCACATGTTTGGGATTATTGTTTTTGATTTTTTTTTCCTCAAGAGTGTCATTTTCAAATGTGTTTCTGCACTTTATGTTTAGTGGCAGATGAGAGAAAGTGACAGGGCGGGACGCCATTAGAGGGGGGAGGTTCCCATAGATTAGGAATCCCTTGCTGGGTCCCGTGTCCAATCCCAAATCCTGTCCCTGTGTGGGTAGATGGAAGAGAGGGAGTGGGAGGAGAAATGACTAGCTCAGGAGGGTGGTTGTTCCCTGAGTGTAGTGTGTGTGTCTGGATTCCCCAGTGTGGTAGGATCCAGTGGTGGCAGCTTTAATGTGTCCAGTGTGTTAATTCCCATTCCCCGCTCCCAGAGTTTGGTACCTGTGTCACGTGTGGTCAGGTTGAGTGATCAGGGGTGGTAGTAACTGCCTTACCAGTCCGAGGGGGGGGAGTGTGCGAATGAATGATGTGCTTAACTGGAGGAGTTGGTGTGAGTTCTCTTTTTGTTAAAGAGCTTGCATGAGAGGTGTACCTCTGGTGGTGTGCAGGAGGTCCTGCAGAGGAACTGGACAGTAAGGGGGATGTCTGGCGGTGTGCTAGATGTCTTGCAGAGGCATTAGGGAGTGGTTCCAAAAGGAGTGGCTTGTGTATCTGATGATCCTGTAATGGGAAAGAGGTTCATGTGTAACCCAGCTTGGTCCCAGTAGTATGGTAGGGGTGTAGGGGCTCACGCCCTGTCTCAGTGGAGGCGGAGTGAGTGTGGGACGGTGTGTCCCACGTTGGCCTGAAACCCTATCTCAGGGCCTGGAGGGTTCCTTAAGGGAGCGCCAGGTCAGGGGCCTAAGCTGTACATAGGTCATTTGAGGAGGATCTTCCTGTGTCTAGAGGACGGGGAGTGTCTGTAACCAGAACTCCGGCGGTCCTAGTGTTGGGCAGTACCGCTCCTAAGTGGAGGGTGCAGAAGTCCTGGCTCGCTGAGCATTTTGACCGTCTAGAGTGCTTGACCATTTGTGGGGCCTCTGGAGGTCGTTCCCCGAGGAGGGGGGAAAGCCAGGTTGGGGTGTGGCCTAACCTGTGAGGAGTACTGGAGGAGAGTGTGTCGCTGATACGCCGCTGGCGTGTGCTCTGTCTAGCCTGAGACATACTGATACTGGAAGGGGGTGCAGAGGGACGGTGTCCTTACTTCTGACCCCGGTGTAACCTGAGGGTTTAGATCTTAGGTTGGGAGATTAGGAAACTTCTAGGTCAAGAGGAATCTCTACCAAAGTGGATCAGCTGAAGAGACTGAGGGGGCTGCCCTTGCTGTGTGTTCTGGGGCTCACCTGCAGTTTGTTGTTTCCACCAAGGTAGAGGAAAGGGGGCTTTGCTGTGTGCTGTGTCCCCCCACCTGCTTGAAGAGGAACTGTGCTGTGTGCTTTGTACCTCAGAAGTGAAATAGTTTCCAGGTGGTAGACCAGTGATGGAGTGAGGTCCTGATCTGGTAGGAGAATTGTGTTCTGGTGAAGTGCTTTTCTGTGAGGGTGCGGAAACCCAGAAGTAGAGGTAGGGTGGGGCATTCTTGCTCGTGACCTCTGGTCAGCCTGAGGGTATGGTCCCTAGGTTGTTGGATCAGTGGTAGTTGTAGCTACACTGAGAGAGAGAGTGGAGAATGGCTATTGTGTGCCAGGGGTTACTACCCCCCACTCTGTGGATTAGTTAGGACCTGTGATTTGGATGGCCTATGGCCTGGTCTTGGCTGTGGATGACTAGTGTGTACCAGTGGGGTACCCTAGTTGAGTCAGAGAGTTATTATTTGGAGGAAACCATGTAGGTTCAGAGTGGCGAAAAACTGGACGGTGTCCCTGCTGTGCGAGGCCGTGTCCGTGGTTTTGTCGCCCAAAGCAGTGAAGCCCATCAGTGGTGTGATTGGTCTACCCTGCGTTTTGGCTGGAAGGGGGTTGTGTTGGACCCGGCCCATTAGGCAGGTTCACCCCTAGACTTTTTGCGTTTTCCTAGCCTATTTATGGAACCTGGTATTGGTGATTTTAGGCCTCTGCGCACTTTTTCACTGTGGTACAGTGTAAAGTGCTTGAGCTCCCTGTGGATGAATGATGAGTGACCTGCCCTCCCATAGGAATGAATGGGGAGTATGTATGCCCATGGTAGTTCCTGATGCGTGGGGAGTGCAGGGGCGAGTTTGGTATGAGAGAACTCGTGAGAATGAATGCCGCAAAATGATGTATGCGACATGGCTGTGTCTAGTCTAGAAGTCCTACTTTTGGAAGTTGGCATATTTGTGCAAGTTGGTGCTAGCGTGTGATTGGCTGGTGAGCCTGGCCCAGAGTGCATGGGCCTGCTTGTGGATTGACTGTCTGGTTTGAGGATGACAGGGGCTGGAGAGCCCAGGAGGTTGTCTGAGTCAGCCCATGGATGAAAGGCAGCATCTGCTGCCAGGGAAGTGGGAGGAGATGGCACCTGATAGTGAAGGGCTGTTCCTGTGTAACTACAAAGCTGGCTCCACCTCCCGCTGGGCGACTGACACCTCTGTCCCTGATACTGAAGGGGACTTCCCTCTAAACCAGTCCAGCTGGTTCTCACACTGCCTGCTTCAAAGGACTTCAAAGAACTTCAAAGGTTTTGCACTATATAAAAAGGGGTTGTATCCCCTTCCAAAATGTTCTTGTTTTCAACTTGAATCTGCCAGGAGCATGCTGCTGCTGGGGCTCAGGGGGATCCCTGGGTCCTGCCCAGCTCCTGGACCTCTGATGGACTTTCCTGGACTCCTGGGGGACCCCTCTGCCTTGCTGGGCTGAGGGGGGGACTTTGCTTGCCCCCTTGGAATCTCTGGGACCTTGTTGCAGCATGGAGGAGCTGCATTTGCCTGCAAGAAGCGCTGTGCTTCCCCCGGAGTGCCTGGGAGCGCTCTGCCTGTTTTCTGGCGCTGTAGAGAGCTTTATTGGGATTATAGCGCTGAGGAGCGCTTTGGCCGCCCTGGCGAGTGCCCACCTCGCTTATTGTTAATTTTGTCCGACTTTGGCTGCCCACGCCGTGATTACCGCTGCCCGGGGCCAGGACGAGGACCAGGAGCTGCGGTAGCGAAGATCGAAGCCGCCGCGCTCCTATTGGCCCAGCGAGACGAGCCCCTCCAGTAACGCCGCGCTGGGATTGGCCCAGCGCCGCCGCGTCATCGCCGAGGCCGCGCTCTGATTGGCTGGCGGCTCGGCATCTCCCAGGGGCTGGTCCAGGGAGCCGCGCTGTCATTGGCTGGCTCCCGGGCGTGTTTGCAAGATGGCCGTGATCACCGCCGGGCCCGGGAGAGAGGAGAAGAGTGATGGCGGCCGGCTGACAGGGCTCCCGTGAGCGGAGGGAGCCCTGCCACGAGAGGAGCGGCCTGAGGATGGAAGCGGAGGGGGCGCGAGGCTCCCCGTTGCGTGGAGACGGCCGGTGAGTGGAGCAGAGCAGGGGAGGGGCGCCGGGACGCGATGTCGGTGTCCGCCCCTCCCCCGCAGTAGCGCGAGCTCGCGCTCGAGAGAGAAGCCACGAAGGCTTCAAGGGCGGCCCCAGATGGCAGTGGGCCGCCCCAACGTTACGAAGAGTGCCAGCAGGAAGCCATGAAGGCTTCATGGGCGGCCCCGGTTGGCAGTGGGTCGCCCCAACGTGCACGGAGCCCGGAGAGGCTCCCCGCCCCATTTGTGTGTATTTCGCGCCCTGAGAGGCGCTGGGGGCATTCCATGAAGTGAATGGAGAGTCAGGGCGGCCCCGTTTGGCAGTGGGTCGCCCCAACGCTTTGAGAGAGCCTGTGTGGCTCAGAGGGGCCATATATGTTTTTAAGAGCCTGTGTGGCTCCAACGTTTGACCCGTGTTGGCCAGAGCCTGTGTGGCTCCAACGTGCGCAGTGTTGGCTTCAGAGCCTGTGTGGCTTAGCTGGCGCCGTTTTGTTGATTCTTCAGGTGCCCAGCACTTTGTGGGCACCTGCCACGTTTAGGCCTTTCTGTGATGTACACAGTTGCCCAGCACTTTGTGGGCAACTGCCACGTTTAGGCTTTTGTACTTTGGACTGGCGCTGCCTGGCAGCGCGCCCTGACTTTGGACCCAGGGCATCCTTGCCCCAACAAGGCCAGTTGGCCTAGGGACTGCCACAGGTAGTGGCTTAGGTAGTGTTGGCGCAATGTGATTTCTATGTTTTTAAATAGTAATTGCCTACTGTGTGTTTTTGCGCTATTGATTTATTAGGCACCTCTGAATGTTTATGCATTATGTGTCTTCCTTTCCATGCGCTGCACCTCTGAATGGTTAGTCATCATGTGTCTTCTTGCGCAGCACCCCTGAATGTATTTTATTGCATCATGTGCCCTATTCTTAACACCTCTGAATGTGTTACTGCATCATGTGTCTTCCTTTCCATGCGCTGCACCTCTGAATGGTTAGTCATCATGTGTCTTCTTGCGCTGCACCCCTGAATGTAGTTTATTGCATCATGTGCTCTATTCTTACTCCTCTGAATGTAGGTTATTGCATCATGGGTAATGTGTCCTTTTCCTAGACCCCTAAATGCTGAGTGATACTTAGGTGGTTGTCTTTTCTACTCCTCTGAATGTAGGTTTATTGCATCATGAGTAATGTATTCTTTCTTAGACCCCTAATGCTGTGTGATACTTAGGTGGTTCTTCTTTCTTAGTACAGGTGGTCCTAGTAAGGTCCTGGTTCCTGTTACCAGTGGTTACTGGTTGTTATCTTTGTGATTACCATTTTATGTTTTACTATTTCATTCTAGAAGTGATTTTATATTCTACATTTTATCTAGAAGTGCTATATCCGAATATGACAGTGGCCCTTGTGGCCCTGTCTTGTGTACATAATCCCTGTGAATATTGCCTGTGCCAGTTGGCACAATGTATATGTGTGATTTTATCTGATGTGTTTTTACAATACAAAAGTTATTTTTATAATAACCTTGTGTGGAGTCTCTTTTGTGGTGTGCCTAGTATGTTGTTGCTGTTGTGCGCTGGCGCAAATGCTTTACACATTGCCTCCGAGTTTAGCCTTACTGCTTGAGCCAAGCTACCAAGGGGGTGAGCAGAGGTTATCTTGGCGTGTGACTTCCTTGCCCTGACTAGAATGGTGGTTTCTGCCTGGCTTTGGCGTCAGCCTTAGCCTACCAGAAATAGCCAGTTCTAACAGCTATCATGAAGTGCAAGGCACATACTAAAGTTACAGATACCATTTCCCAGGGTAACGATCTGGCCGATCAAACCGCGAAACACACAGCTCTGACTCATACACATGCAGCTGACATGACAAAGACAATAGTTCCGACACGTCACATTGCATGACAGTTAAGGATCCCGCACTAGATGTAATTGACATACAGACACATGCTACTCCAGACGAAATAAAGAAATGGACTGAACTAGGAGGGATCCAGACAGATCAGGGATGGATGATGAAGGGAAAAGCCACATGGTTTCTCCCCGACTCTATGGTTCAAGTTATGATCAACACTGCACACAGCCCAGCACACCTGGGAGAAAAAGCCATGTTAGACAGTTTACAGAATCTCTGGTACAATAAACATTTACGAGCAGCAGCAAAACAGAAAGTGCGTACTTGCATGATCTGTTGTCAGTTCAATCCAGGTAAAAGCATTCCTGTAGAGCAAGGTGGATTCAATCCTCCCGATTACCCTTTTGAAGTCCTCCAGATGGATTATATCCAGATGGAACGATGTCGAGGATTCAAATATGTCCTCGTAGTTGTATGCGCACTTTCCCGTTGGACAGAAGCATATCCAGTCCCAGATTACACTGCTCCGACCACTGCCAAACAGTTGGTTCGTGAATTCTTCCCACGGTATGGTTTGCCTCGTGTCGTGTATTCAGATAACGGCCAACCATTCTCGTCCAAATTAATGAAGCAGGTTTCACTCCTGCTAGGATATCAGTGGAAATTCCACTGCGTCCGACATCCCGAGGCAGCAGGTCTCGTGGAACGCCACAATCAGACACTGAAAACACGCCTTGCCAAGATCTGTGCCGAGAAAGGGGTAGACTGGATAGTCGCCTTGCCAGTTGCATTGTTTTACATGAGAATGGTTGCACACTCTAGAACAGGGCTATCCCCGTATGAGGTGGTCTTTGGTAGGCCACCGAATATGTGGGGGACGCCTCTGCCACGAAAAATTACAGATGTTGATAGTAACATGTTGACAGATTACCTTGCCTCCTTGATGTCTGCACTACAATCTTGTCGTTCACAGGTAGCTGCAGCCTTTCCCGACAATACCGAGGTGAAGCCGCACGAGATTACACCGGGGGACCTCGTTTTTGTAAGAAATTTCGACAGGAGAAGTCCGCTGGAGCCCCGCTGGCAGGAGCCGAAGCTCATCTTATTGACCACGAGGACGGCAGTGAAGTTGGAGGGCCGCAAGGGATGGGTCCACATGAGTCATGTTAAAAAACTTTACGGATCGCCGCCAGAGACTGACTCTTCCTCCCCCTCTAAGGACTGCCCAGATTCCAATGACTCTAAACTCCCCCTGGTAGAGAAAACTCCTCAACAGGAGTATCGTTCAAAGCTGAGGTCTAGCAAGTCAGACAGTTTAATTGTTTAAGTCCTCCCCTAGGTGAATCGGTTAGACAGTTTCTGACATGTACCCGTTAGACCCCAATAGAGAGAGAGATAGACAGAAACAGCTCAAGAAACGAGAATATTGTAAATCCCTTCATAGTAACTGTATTGTGACATTATTGATTATGTTTTTTCTGAGTCTTACGATTATTGCTGCAAGTTTTCTGCTACACATGTATTTCCCTATTTCCATACATGCACATCTCTTTCCAAATAGCACTGTCGAGCATACTTTCAGCGAATTACCCCCGCATGAGTTAGCTTACCGACTTGCGCTGCGCAACAATACTTTTATCAGTATGTTACATCATTCTCATCAGACCAGCAATGCTACCAATTGTTGGATATGTGGCCGACTTCCTCCCTATCAGAAATACAAGGGAGTCTTGCCCCTCTTCCCGTATCCGTTCACACATAATGGTTCCTGTGGTGCCTGGTTTAGTTTAATAAATTCTTTAGACTCTGCGTCCATAGTCTACAAAGGCAGTTGGATATGGGGAAATCTGAACACAGTTCTGCATAAAGCATGTTACCCTAACAAGGAGGGTCTTCCACAAAGGACAGGGACCGATCTAGAAAACGAAGTATATGGATTAGGTAATTATACACTTAACCTCATGATTCTAAATGTCCAGTCTGATACAGGACCAGACTTACCCTCTATGTCAGTATTACCCGTAAAAGGCGAATTATGTGTCAGAAAGAATGGTTCAGTACCTCTAGGTCATAGTAAATGTACTACTGTAATCGAATTCAGTGATAAAGGCAAGTCTACATTCAAAGCTACCCGCCATTCCTATTTCATTTGTGGTCATACAGCCTATATACGTTTGCCACTAGATTGGGATGGGACATGTTACATTGCATTCCTTCTGCCACCTGTTTTTCTAGCTCCACCTGATTATCATAGAAACTCCCATCTAGTTCATAGACCCAAAAGAGATCTCCCGATTGTCGACTATACTGAAACGGCATGGGAACGATACACAGATTTCAACAAAGGTTTCTTTCCCTATTTAGGTGCTGTCTTTAATAGTAAATCTATACGTCACTTAACCAGAACCCTCGAAGCAGTAGTGAATGAAACTACTTCCGCCCTAGGTAACTTGACCGAGGAACAGTCTGCTATGAGACTTGTCGTTCTTCAAAATCGTCTCATCCTTGACGTCATCCTGGCCGATAGGGGCGGGGCCTGTAAAGTCCTCGGATCGAGCTGCTGTGTTTTCATTCCAAATAATGCACCGTCAGTATATAAAGCCATAACACGTCTCCATAAGATTGCAAGTCAGATACATCAGAATCCAGGTACCTGGACTTGGTCCGGTTGGTTCTGGAGCGTGTTGTCAGCCTGGGGTTGGAAAGTCCAATCCTTCCTCGGAATAGCCCTTCTCATAGTATTCAGTTGTTGCCTATGTATACAATGTGGGCCGGCGATTTGCGGCTTGTGCGCCACATCCTGTTTTCCTCATTCAAGTCCACGTTCTAAATCCCGTCTGAAAAAGGAAGAGCAAATGATGTTATATGAACAAATAGATGGACTAATGAGGATTGATATCTCATGAAGGTTCCGTAGGGGACAAGGAGGGAATGAGGTAATATAAATTTTTATAGTCAATTGTGTCCCCTAACGTGAACCCCACCGTCTCCATGTACGAGCTTAAAGTGCATGTAACTTCCCTCCTCGACCTGCTATGAAGACGCAAATACATTTGCGTCCAACGTTAACATGTCCTCTTTCAGATCCACCATGAATGGATCGATAATTCAGTTCCTAAGTATGCCTTGCCAACGTCTTTTCATGGTGCACTTTCACGTTTTTTCTAGTCCTGCAGAGCTAGGCCCTGATTTCTGCCATCGAGCCCTTTCTGTTCTCTGCCTCCTGAAAGCTGCAACGTGGAATGCCTCCCTGACCTCTGTCCTACTCCCTGCGCGGCGAGCGGTGCCCGGCTCGGCCTGCTTGCCTGCCAAAGACAGTATTTTGCCTTCAAGTTATCAGTATAGCCGAGCTCAGCTCCTCGAAAACACATTCCAGTCTAGCAGAATAGATAAACATTTCCCCAGCTGCAGAGCAAAGGGCCCGGCCTCTCTGTCTCCATGCAAGTAATTCATTGCTCCTGTTACCATGGTAGGCCCATGGCCCCTCGCATTACACGCAGACACGTAGTCACATATGCAGTAATTAATAGCCAGTAAAGAGTAGCCTCTGCCCAAGAGACCTTTTCCTCCAAGATAATATAGTTCCCCAAACACAAGATATTAGATATGATTTAGGAACGAGTCGATCTGACATGCCAGACTTCTGTCTCTTTCCTCTTGTGCTAAATGTCAAGTCCCCTGCACCCTCCAGCCTCACGTCAGTCACACGTCATGCTGCTGCGCGCGCATCCTTGCTACAGACTTCTGCTGACACTGCAAGATTCCACTGTGTATCCACCCACTTGTGACACTTTCATGTGACGTTTCTAGCACACACCTCTGTGTACGCCCCAGTGCACGCCTTCTGATTACGTATTGCTACGCACATGTGTTCTTATCTCGTTTCTCTCAGCTGTTACGCCTTCTGTATTCATCACCATTATGTGCATTAACTATAAAAGATGTATTCTGTCAATAAAGTATGCTCTATCCCTTCCTGATCCTTTATGGTGAAAGGAACATGATACCCTGGTTCGAACCATTCCATTTTATGGAATAAAACCCTTATAACTCAGATGCCACGGACTTTGACTCTTATTTTCGATTGAGTTATTTTATTGAACTTTACTGCATAGAAATTCAGACGGTAAATATTTATTTACCACACTACTCCGGAACACACAAAGGATTAGCGGTGGATTAGTATAGGGAAACAAAAGTTGTTAATTTGAGCAGTGGATATGTTAGTCTGTTAGTTTGATTGAATAGGATAGAAGAGGGGAGTATAGAAAGGGATTAGGGAGATCATAATAGCAAAATGAGGATTAGGATTGGTCAAATGAGGGACACATGAGGGAAGAGTCTAGAAAGTGTTATTTGGGAGGTCATAGTAGTAAAATAAGGTTTTGTGTGTGCCAATGAGGGAAACGTCTAGAAAGGGTTATTTGGAAGATCACAGAAGTACAATGAGGTTTGGGATGAGTCACAGAGTGGAGTTGGAGGATATACTGCGAGATTGAGAGAGGTATAGCATGAGACATACAGCATTGCATTGGAGAGAGTCGAAGTTTCCACCTACAGTAGGAGTAAAGAAATAAATATATAGGGCCAGATGTAGGAACCCTAATACCGGTCGGTAACGGCCGAAATTACCGAATTTCAGCCGTTATTGACCGGTATTAGGCATTTGGGATGTAGGTGGCTTCATTTCAGATTTGGTAATTTACCAAATCGGTATTTAAGAATTTGGTAAATTACCGAATTCTTAAATACCGATTCGGTAAATTACCGAATCTGAAATGTAGGAAGCACACAAGTGAGTGCTTTTCACCTGTAAGGATTCATTACTTACCACACACTACAAGTTGGTGGTAGATAACGAAAACCGTTTAAAAAGCAATTTTGTGCTTTTTTAACAATACCATGTGGCAGACATACATGTCCTTAGGGCATGTATGTGTGCCACAAGTGCACCCATGCACTATTCAGTGGCGCAACAGGGTGTCAATGTGACATCCTGCCACCCTTGTAGGTCTTTCCCCTTACCGATTCGGTATTTACCGAATCGGTATTCCACATTCATTCCTATGGGCCTGGAGGCCCATAGGAATGAATGGGAAATACTGATTCAGTAAATACCGAATTGGTATTTACCGAATTTTTACAGATTCGGTAAAAATTACCGAATTAATACCTACATACCATTTACCCATTCTAAAATACCGAATCGGTAAAATTCGGTATTTTAGAATCTGTAAATGGTATTTACCTACATCTGGCCCATAGATACATAACTACATAGAGAGGTATATATGTCTGAGGAAAATAATCAAATGTGTGGAGTTGCCACCTTCTGGTTTATCTCTGCAAGTATGCTATCAAAGATCTCTTTTGCATCTACTGACATATGTAATATGCTGGAAACCCAGTGTACAGGGACGTGCATGCATTTTAATAAAGATATCTCCCATGTGGTTTTTGTTTGCAAATGTCTCATCAGTAATGATTGTATTGATTGATGTTACAAATCAAATTATATGGAGTTTTTAAAGAAAGAGAAGCTTATGCTGGGTTCCAATTCCAATAAAGTTTGCAATGTAAATATTTCATTGGCCTCTTAACAATTTAAATGTTTCGGAACCAAATACGTTTTACAAAAAGTAGAAAATAACAAGTTACTTACCTTCAGTAATACCCTTTTTGGTGGATACTCAATTCAACTGCAGATTCCTCACCTCCAGAATATTCCCAGTTGGGAAATCAGACCTGGAAGATTCAAAACCCCATTGATCCCATGAGCCAGCAGGTGACATCCCACAGCTCCACAGCTCCATAGCTCCACAGCTCCACGCTGACTCCTACTCTCACTCTGATTCAAGGCGCAGTTTGTACATATTTAAAGGAATGGATAACAATAGGTCTTGCAGCAAGCTCTGCTGTCGAGGCAGACTTAAATATCTAGCATAACGCCCCTCACAAATTTAGGCCTATTTATTCAAGGTCTCCTCAGTAGAGAACAAGGGATTGTACAATTATTTTAAAAACAAGACATATCAAAAGTTACGTAAATCTTCCCCTACCTGCCTATGGATCATCGTAAAATGGTTGCCTAACCTGCTATTTTATCAATTGTTGATTATTGTAATTGTGTCTTTCTGTGGGCTCCTCAAGAAAGTGGTGAAAAAGATGCAGTTTGTTCAGAATCTGGCTGGTCGTTTTATATATAGACTTGAGAGAAAAGTTAATATTACTTACAAACGTGCAATCTAGTGTCTCCCAGTAGAAAAAAATGGATCCACTTCAAGTTGCTCTGCTTGGTAAAGCGAGCCATAAGTAAACTCGGACCAAGCTATCTCCGGGATCAATTCCACCTGTAAGGTTTCTCTCATATTGTTCGCTCCATGGCGGAACATATTTCATTACTGTTAGAACCGGGGTATCTATTTGGCAGTGGTTGCACCCTGTCCAAGTAGGGTCCCTCGCACTAGTCAAGGTAAGTAAGGTACACCCTAAGAATAACCCATGCTCACCGACTTGGTAGCTTGGCAAGATCAGTCAGGCTTATCCCCAGAAATAATATGTAAAATATGTGTACATGTACACACAGTAACACAGTGAAAACACCACAAAAGTAATCCACATTAGTTTAGAAAAATAGCCAATATTTATCTGAGTAGAACAAGATCAAAACAGTAAAAATCTAACTTGCGCAAATCAAGGTATGAAGCGTTCAATATTAAGCAAAGTTCTATTTCTTAGGAAATAATAGCTCCAACTGGGGCTATCGAGTCGCCCTTGACTAGGACTAATCCACAAGTTCCATCCATCCGCAAGGGAATGCGGGCAAGATCAGGGGCATACCACAGGCCCCCGCAGCCCCCGCAGTGCGGGGGGCCCGCAGCTACAGGGGGTCCCCTCAACAATGTACTCAGGCCGGAGAGCTCCGGATTAAATCCGGAGCGGTTGCCCCTCTGTGTACCTTGCAGGGGGCCTCTTCAATTTTCATTACGCCACTGGGCAGGATATACGAGTCAGAAAGACCCCAGCACAGTACCTTGGATATATCCCAAAATAAACAATGGTGCTAGGCGCAAGGGAGGTGAGGTGTAGGGAAAGCAGGTAATGTGTAAGTTCCTTACTGCTGTGCAGGGTCATTGGCACGTTGGCACTCTGGGACATTGCGCAAAGGAGGTGAGGCATCACTATAGAAAGTGAGGCTTCGGTTCCTGGAGGCGGTGCATGGTCGTTGAGGTGCTACGTCTGGGGACAATGCGAGGTGCAGGGGAGGTGATGTGTCGGTTGCAGGTGCGGTACCTCAGTTCCTTACTGGTGTGCAGAATCGGTGATGAAGTTGGCAGTAAAGTCTTGAGACCCCATTTTCTAAGCGCCGAAGTCGACCCACTGGGCCACAACTATAGAGGCGGAGGGTCACAGAGACGCCGGTGGCACTGTGCTCAAAACTCCCATAGTAGCGACTCTTTGGAGGCACTGCGTTGTCATCAAAGCCTGCATTGTAAGTCACGGTCATTGCATCAAGCGGAGACGGCGGCTTCGGTGCAGGCAGCAGCACAGCATCAGAATTGCAGACAGGTGCTGGTTCCGAAGTTGCTCAACGGTTTCTTCTTGTAGCACAGATCTCATTTCCGAGGGCCCAGCACCAGGAATTGGCACCAATTGTCAAGCAGGGCTCTAAGCAGATGAACCCAGGTACTACAGCTGAAATCTTTGATGACCCTGAGATATTCAACTAATGGCAATCTCAAGTCAAGCCCTTGGAGGACTTTTAGAAAGCAGGATGGTGAGAGCAAAGTCCAATCCTCTCACTCCCAGGAGAGAAGCAGCAGACCAACACAGCAAAGCAAAGAGCAAAGGGGCAGTCCCTCCTGCAGCCTAACAGCTCTTCTTCTTGGCAGAATGGCCGCAGTCCAGAAGTGTTCTGAGTATATGGTTTCAGAGGTCCAGTACTTATACACATTCTAGCATTTAAAGTGGGCAGACTTCAAAGAAATGTTTTTGTATAGCACTAGACCCTGACCTTCTTGGCCCTGGCTCCAGACACACTATGAGCTCCCTTTGTATGTGACTGTCTAAAGTGAATTCACACAGCCCAACTGTCACCCAACCCAGATGTGTATTGCAGGGACAGGCAGAGGCACACAATGGTCAACTAAGAAAATGCAGACTTTCTAAAAGTGGCATTTTCAGCCCGACAATCTAAAAACTAACTTTCCTAAAAGATGTGTTTTTCAAATTGTGAGTCCAGAGACACCAAAGTCCAATTTTCTATCTACTCCCAATTGGAAGATACCCTGGTATGATGTTACCAGGCAGCTCCAGTGCTAACCTATGTGAGAGATAGACCTTGCTATATTGAAAACTGAATTTACCAGTTTTTCACTACCAGGACATGTAAATCACACAAGTACATGGGCATGGACACCAACCTTCCCCAGGCCCTGGTCCTCCTCGACCTCTCCGCCGCCTTTGACACGATTGATCATTCCATCTTACTCTCCCGTGTCAGGGCGGCCGGGGTTGGAGGCTCAGCCCTGGTCTGACTGTCCTCCTTCCTCAGGGACCGCACCCAAGCAGTGCGCCTGGGCGACTTCTCGGCGGATCCACGGAAGGTACAATGCGGGGTTCCTCAGGGCTCCTCCCCTTGCCCACTTCTATTTAATCTGTACATTGCCCCCCTCATTTTTGCCCTTCAGCAAATGGAGGTCTCCGTCTATAACTATGCGGATGACCTCCAGCTCATCTTTTCTTTGTCACCATCCCCTGAGTCCATGGCTAAGTTCCAATCTATTATGATCTTCATCCGGGACTGGATGAACTACAACCACCTGAAATTAAATCCAGACAAAACCGAGCTGGGTTTGACAGGTGGTTGCTCCAGTCCCTGGACCTCCCTTTTTTGACCTCCCTCCCTAAGTCCCCCTCCCTCTCCATCTTCCTCTGTGAAAACGCTTGGGATCAAGCTGAACGATCAACTCACCCTGCATTCCCAGGTTAGTTCAGCGGTGTCCTCTTCCTTCCTTTCACTTCGCACCATCCGTAGGGTCTCCTGTTTCTTCTCTTTCTCTGCCCTAAAGCTTATTGTCCTGGCAATGGTTATTTCTCGCTTAGACTACGGCAACGCCCTATACTGTGGCATGCCCGCATACAGTATGCGGCGACTACAGCTGGTCCAAAACCAGGCTGCTCGCCTTGTCTACAACCTGGCCAAATTCCATTATGTTACCCCGCTCCTCAAGTCTTTGCACTGGCTCCCCATCCGAGAACGATCCCAGTTCAAGATGGGATGTATCACTTTTCAGGCTCGGGTTGGATCCACCCCCGCCTTTATCTCCTCGGAAATTAAAGCCTATGCCCCCTCCCGGGAACTGCGCTCATCTTCCCAACATCTCCTGACAGTTCCCCGCTTTAAGTGCAAAAAGTGGGGGGGCTCGAAATTCTCCACACTCGCCCCTACCTTCTGGAACTCTCTAACGGCCCACCTCAGATCTGCCACTCAATACTCTCACTTCCGAAAGGCGTTAAAAACCTATCTCTTTCTACAAGCCTTCCCACTATATACCACTCCATTCTCTCCCGACCTTCCTGTTCTCTGAGGTTCAGTACACCATAGCGCCATGAAACCGCCAGGTGAACGTGCGCTCTATAAATGTTTTAAACTCAAACTCAAACTCAAACTCGGATAGACCTTGCTATATTGAAAACTGAATTTACCAGTTTTTCACTACCAGGACATGTAAATCACACAAGTACATGCCGTACCTCTTAAATACACTGCACCCTGCCCATGGGGCTACCAGGGGCCCACCTTAAGGGTGCCTTACACAGCAGTGGCAGGCCTAAGACAGGTTTGCGAGGCTACTCTTGTGGGTGCCACAATCAGTGCTGGAGGGCCACTGGTAACATTCAAGTCACAGACCCTGGGCACACATGGTGCACTGTACTAGGGACTTACTAGAAACTCAAATACGCCAATCATAGAGAAACCAATCATACCTTGTTTTAGAGGAGAGAGCATATGTACTTTAGCATTGATTAAAGTGGCAAGAGTACTAATGCCAACAGAAAGGTCAGAAAAATAGGCAGAGGAAGGCTAAAAGTTTGGGCATAACCCTTAAACAAGGACCAGGTCCAACAAGTACCATCTTTTAAAAAAACTAGGGGCACCTCCTGAGGCTTTATTCAAATCCCCACCAAGCATTAGAATGACCTCCCATTCCCTATCAAAAAGACAGAAAAACATTTTCTTTTCAGGAAATAACTGAAATCTTTCCTCTTTGACGGAGGCTGTAATCTAGTTTCTTTTGCTGAAACTCAAATTAACATACCAGGAAGAATCAATTAATTGTAAACCAATTCTACATAATGATCGATGATCAACAATGAAGGTCTCAGGACATCATTCATAGGTGTAATGTAGAATATCTACTGTCCGAGGCCATTGTCAATGTATTGCCACCTGCCACACAGCTTGTCAACCTTAGATTTCTTACCATTTCTCATGTCTTTTAACCAGGCTCACATCTTGGGTGGTTGTTTGCCTTAATTTCAAAGCAGCGTGTTGGTTAGCCTGCGTAGACCTCTTATGCCAAACCTTCTCAGAGGGTTCTGCTTTAAATAAGGAGACCTCAAGAGAGCGGAACAATAGCACATAACAGCTAAATAGTATGGTCTGTGTCTTTGAAATCAAATGCCACTGATGTGGCTCTGAACTGCTTGGTGCCTATGTATGGGCAGGTGTCAATTACTATTGACATCTAATGAGTTGCTACTACTACCTGGTATTCGAACTCTCAAACGCAAATTTAGAAGCTAATGAAAGTGCTTGGAATTACAGGTGCTGGTCTCCTGAAATAACATATAGCTGTCTCCTTAGCTTTTCGGTCTGGTCTGAGAAATGAATCCCCCCTAAGTTATTTTTCTGAGTCAATGGGCCAAAACTTTGAAGGATAACCATCTCCAGTTTTATTTTCTTCTCGAAATTGATTTGAGTTCTTAGCATAATTCCACACCCTCAAGATGGTGGCATAGCTCTATCGCCTGCTTCTGCATAAGCAAAATATTTTTTTTATGAAGAACGTGGTACAGTTCAGAGCACTTAAGAGAATGTTTGAAGACATTGAAGAGTCAAGGGTGTTGCCAACCCTGCCAGATGCCAACACCCATCCACATGGATAGAACATCCTTCTCCCTACCTGTATGCTGTGGAGAGACGGAAATAAAACAAGCTGTTATTAATTGTAGGAAGGGTATAGGAGTCCCTTTGATTCCCTATTCCTCCTGTTTTCTTCTTGGCTCCTCTTGGTATCTGGGTTCATTGAAGGTTTTGAAATTGAGTATGCCTTCTCATATGAAAAAGAATGTGGTTTACCAACTACTATGGATCCTAGAAAACTGAACTTCAATACCAAGACCCCCTAACATATTTGCAAAGAATTGATGCCATGGGCCCTTATTCAAATATGGAATATGAACCTACATATCCTTTGGGTCTGTATTAAAAGCTAGTCATATCTTGGGTGCATCATGCTTGTTGTATCTCTGAGCACTAGTGCCACTGCAGCTGCTGCAGTGATGATAACTATGTCCCCTAAATTCCTCATTCAACTTGCCTTTCCCATCTGTTCCCTATCTCCATCCAGCTCTCTTCTTCTCTTTCACTTCCTACCCTCCCTATACACTTCTGTTATGTCCCTCTCTTTGCTCCCCTTTATCTTCTCATTTTCTTTCCTCTATATGACAACTAGTAGAGTTTGTTTTGTTGCTGATATGATTTGAAAGGTATTGACCCATTCTTGTATTTGACCAATTTTGATTTCCATCTGTGCTGGCTAAACTAAACTTTTGGTTTTAATTAGTTGTAGTTATGTTGCTGCTTCTCTTCCTTAAGTGAAGGGGCATTTTTCTCAAGTCCTAAAAGTCTTAGGCAATAGGACCAGTCTGGAGCCCTGGGCCGAAACTCAAAGTGGTTAAGGGCCAGATGAAGTGAACTCAAATCACTTTGTACATCTGACTCTTAATTTTGACACTTGGTAGCTTGACTAATGCTTATTACATTGGCTGTAAGAGCAATTGTACTGTAGGCATTGTAGCTTGGCTGCCATTATAAGGGTCTTATGCAAAACAATGCACAAAAATACAGAAACAAGCATTAATCAGACAAATACACAAATGATTAGATATTGTATTTAATTCACAAAGAGATATAAGAAATCATTTTTATAAATGTTAATGGGAATGTTGTAGCTTTTCTAATTTCAATGGAGGCCACTAATTATCCATACTATATTTTGCTTGATGCACTTTCACTGCTTACACGGACCAACTTAAATGTTAGTCTCCAGTTTCAAATGGCATCACATTTATAGAACGTTTTACCATTTCAATTTTACACTTTGGTTCGTTATTTATATGCAGTTTATTATTGACTTTTTCTAAGCAGTAGACGCCCAGAGAGTTCCCTGGAACACAGGTTAAGAACCGCTGCTCTTGGTAATTTTAGAATTCAGTTTGAACACACGTATATCATTCCTCATGGCCACAAATACTTCCTGGTACACTTAAAGTAGGACTTTAGTGATCGAAGAGTAGTTCCTCTCCTCAAGATGAGCCAACACACACATTGTGTGAGTGCATTGGTACTGCCGTGGCAGGATTAGTACAAAATCTTTAGTCAACACAGAAAACATACAGAAGCTTCAAAGTTTTCAGAATCAAGCAGTGAGACTAGTGTTGAACATTAAACAAATCAAATCCTGTTTCCCAAACTAAGAAAGGTGGGTTTTAGCCGACAGTGGATTTCACTCAAAATGCTGTGTACGAAAATAACACATACGAAGGAAAGGCTCAAAATATTGCAGAAACTTGTAATCCCCCCTCACCTCCGTTTGCAACCCGCTGCCAGGAAATGCAAAGCTGATCTCCCAAGACAGATCTGTCTGAAAGAAGCACAGAGGTGGAACCACTGGAGGACTGGGCCCACCACGCTGGAGCACCTTGAACCCATTCTTGAGCCCCAACTGGGTTTCACAGCCTTCAGGGAAGCTCCGACAGCATGACCCTTCAAGGGAGTATTGTCTGGACATCAAGTCAACTCGATGATTACACTCCTACATATGACCCACCAGTCTAGAGGTGAGTCTTATACTTTTCTGGTTTTTGACTTCCAGTCTTTATGCAACCCACCCACTAGTAAACTCTACGTCTGTCAGTTACTGCAGGCGGCTCTAGGATGACAAGCTGGTACTCTATTTAAAACCCTCACACCAATAAATACATACATTCTTTATCAAATACGACTACCACTCAGCTACTCTGAAGGTTACACTTCTCTCTGTAGCAGGAACTGTCTAATGAGCTCGGTGAGTTTCCAGGGTTCCTCATATGCCCGCCAGTGACATCACTTCCAGGAGGAAAGCACATCCCAACTTGAAGGGCATATGGTGTTCCCTGGGCATGAGGACATAAAATGATTTTCAGAGTAACATCTTAATGACTGGGGATATGTGGAGGGAAGGCAGTATCGATCAGAACCAGTGTAACCCATGATAAGTGCCTTAGTGGTCAGTCCGCAGTATTGCACCCCCTCCTACAGATAGTGGGCGTTCGGGTGTGTCAGGCAGTATTCACACGACCCCAGCAGTCTGGGAAAGGACCCGCCTGCATGCTGTGGTTGTGCCCGAGGTCACAGATTGACAGGGGGCGAGGCAGGGCGTCGAGAAGAGACATAAACAGATCTGGGTCTGTTCTTTGTAGTACACGCCTGGGCTTGGGAACACCTCGCCAGCACGCCAGCAGGGAGTGACTCCCCAGCCACAGGTATGAAGGACATTACAGATAAGCCACGCTTGGCACCGGCTGCGTGTTTCATTTGTTTCCGAGCCAATGTATATTGTATTGGTGGGGGCTCGTGCCAAGCAAAATGTGTCCCTGAGCCTCCCGGTGCGCGCGCCCTGGGCTCTTGTGTTGTAATGCGCGTTGGTTGCAGCAAACACAGACACACAGCCAAGCAAAGCAGCGCGGGCTTGGTTTGATCGATCTGTTTGGGTTGGCCATGCTGCTGTTTTTCGTGCTGCTAACCAGGCGGGCCGCAGCATGTCCAGCTGAAGGTGTATGAGGTACAACATTCAACCTGCAGCAACATCTGTGCATCCTAGTCCCGACCATCATCACCTCCAGTTATTTCAGTCCATCTCCATAGCGCTCTGTTGGTTCAGCAGCAGGCCTGTGCACACCTCTACCCCGGCCCGATGCACAGCCGACTTTACTGCTTCTCATTGCAACACCTTCATGTCGATACACTTCATCTCAGTCCTGGCTTCAGGTATTACTATCACGGCGCGGATGAGCTTCAGTCAGATATTACACCTGATACTCCAGCACTATGACGTTAGTCTTTGTATGACACGAAATCTATTTCAGTTATAATTACCTACAATTATCTCGCATCCAGTACATCACCGATCGCTACATCATCATGATAAGTGCCTTCATATTTTTACCTTTCCAACGTCTGTCTAACCTTATTAAACTATTATTTCCCTCTATTAGGTTTACCTGCACTCACTTTGCAATGTAGTGGATGCAATATTACGGTCACGTGATATAATGCATTCAATCAATCAATCATTGCATTTATATAGCGCACTACTTACCCAGAGGGTCTCAAGGCGCTGGGGGGGGGGGGGGGGGGGGGGGGGGGGGATCTGCTACTGCTCGAACAACCAGGTCTTGAGTTGCTTCCTGAAGGCGAGGTGGTCTTGGGTCAGGCGGAGGTGGGTGGGGAGGGAGTTCCATGTCTTGGCGGCGAGGTAGGAGAAGGACCGTCCCCCTGTGGTGGCTCTACGGATGCGGGGGACGGCGGCGAGGGCGTGGTTGGTCGATCGAAGCTGGCGTTTGGGAGCGTAGAAGTTGAGGCGGCTGTTGAGGTATCCTGGGCCTTGGCTGTGTAGGGCTTTGTGTGCGTGGGTGAGGAGACGGAAGGTGATTCTCTTGTTGACCGGGAGCCAATGCAGATCTCTCAGGTGTCCGGAGATGTGGCTGCGACGGGGGATGTCCAGGATGAGTCGTGCTGAGGCGTTCTGGATCCGCTGGAGTCTCTTCTGGAGTTTGGCGGTGGTTCCGGCGTAGAGGGTGTTGCCGTAGTCCAGCCGGCTGGTGACGAGGGCCTGGGTGACCGTCTTCCTGGTCTCGGTGGGGATCCACCGGAAGATCTTACGTAGCATGCGCAGGATGTTGAAGCACGACGAGGAGACGGCGTTGACTTGTCTGGTCATGGAGAGGGAGGAGTCCAGGATGAAGCCCAGGTTGCGTGCGTGGTCTGTTGGTTTGGGTGCGCTGCCTAGGGCGGGGGGCCACCAGGAGTCGTCCCAAGCGGCGTTTGAGGATCCCAGGATGAGGACTTCCGTCTTATCTGAGTTCAGTTTCAGGCGGCTGTTCTTCATCCATTCGGCTACCTCTTTCATCCCTTCGTGAAGATTGGCTCTGGCGGTGGCGGGGTCGTTGGTAAGGGAGAGGATCAGCTGGGTGTCGTCGGCGTAGGAGATGATGTTGAGGTTGTGCTGGCGTGCGATGTCTGCAAGGGGGCTCATGTAGATGTTGAAGAGGGTTGGACTGAGCGAGGAGCCTTGAGGGACGCCGCAGATGACTTCGGTGGCTTCAGATCTGAACGGAGGGAGGCGGACTCTCTGTGTCCTTCCGGCGAGAAAGGAGATGATCCACTTCAGTGCCTTCTCCTGGACTCCGACGTTGCTGAGGCGTTGTACTAGGGTACGATGGCAGACAGTGTCGAAGGCCGCGGAGAGGTCGAGGAGGATGAGGGCCGCTGTTTCTCCGTTGTCGAGCAGCGCTCGGATGTCATCGGTGACTGCGATCAGGGCGGTCTCGGTGCTGTGGTTGGCCCGGAAGCCAGACTGCGAGGGGTCGAGGGATCCGTTCGTCTCGAGGAAGGCGGCCAGCTGCTTGTTGACGGTCTTCTCGATGACTTTTGCAGGAAACGGGAAGAGCGAGATGGGGCGGTAGTTTTTGAGGTCGGTGGGGTCAGCCGATGGCTTCTTGAGTAGAGCGCTGAGTTTGGCGTGCTTCCAGCTCTCCGGGAAGGTAGCTGTGTCGAAGGAAGTGTTGATGATGTCCCGTAGGTGGGGTGCGATGATAGCGTCGGCCTTGTTGAAGACGTGGTGAGGGCAGGGGTCGGTCGGAGATCCGGAGTGGATGGAGTTCATCGTGCGGACGGTGTCTTCGGTGGTGATCGGAGTCCAGGCGCGGAGGGTGGTGGTGGGGGGCGGTGGTTCGGTCGTGGTGTTCGTCGGTTGAGTGCTGAAGCTGTTGTGTATGTCCGCGATCTTGTTGTGGAATGCATATGATATAGTGAGTTATGATGATGTGTTGGATACAATATTACTGCCACGTGATATAATGCATACAATGTAAGGAGTTATGATGATGTGTTGGATACAATATTATTGCCATGTGATAAAATGTATATGATACAGTGAGTTATTATGATGTGTTGGATACAATGTTACTTCCATGTGATATAATACATACAATATAGTGAGTTATGATGATGGGGTGGATACAATATTATTGCCATGTGATAAAATGCATACAATGTAAGGAGTTATGATGATGTGTTGGATACAATATTATTGCCATGTGATAAAATGTATATGATATAGTGAGTTATTATGATGTGTTGGATACAATATTACTTCCATGTGATATAATACATACAATATAGTGAGTTATGATGATGGGGTGGATACATTATTACTGTCATGTGATATAATGCATACGATATAGTGAGGGTATACCACCTCTTCTCTAGGGATTGGTGAATGTGCTTCAATTCTAATTAAAACAACTTTATTACCATATTTAAACAGCATGATTAGCACCAAACGATAACCCCACTGAACAGTTAAAGGTGGTCATTGGTAAATAAAAACGTTGTGTCGGTCCTCTCTTCCCTAAAAGTTTTGGGAAACCTTTAAGGTATATACAAGGAGCATATCAATTTCAAAAGAAGCCGGCGTCCTCAAATCTATCTAGACCCAACTGCATATGTAATGGAACTGGCTGTGCTGCAAGATAGATACGAAGCGACACAAGGTTGGGCTGCCCTGGCTGAGCTGGACAAACTGATGGCTCACTTTAAAGAGGCAGCGCACCTTGAGGTCTCATACCTGGGCACGCACAGGAAAATATGTATCTACCGAGAGGGTGAGAGACCCAGCAAAACTCTCTCTTGGTCACACAAAGAGAACCTATAGTTGGAAAAAAATCGATCCTCCGGTGCTTCCAAAGCTTTTATTTGGTTTTTTATACTTCCAAACTACACCTCATTTGAAACAGATTGAAGCATACCTGGATGATATCACGCTTGCCTGGATAGAACAGAGATTGAGACTGAGAGATTTCCTTCTCTATGATTGGTAAGGTGGCATTACTAAAGATACTGGTGCTCGCTAAGCTGTTATACCTCTTGTTTGACCTGGCACTCTCTGCAGGGTAACCCCCAAACTTTTTGCATTCACCTGTTCTGTTTTCTAAATCCGTTTTTGCTGGCTTTTAGGACTCTGTGCACTTTAAACACCTCTAACCAGTGCTAAAGTGCTTGCACTCTCTCCTTTAAACATGGGAAAATTGGCTTACAGCTAATTGGTACATTTATCCCTAGTAAAGCGATAATACATGTACCCTGAGCCTGTAAATTAAATGTTACTAGTGGGCCATCGGTACAAAAGGGGGTGGTGATGGACGGAGCATCTGAACCAATCAAACATCCACACCCAGTCAACAGATCTGGGTTGAATCCATCACCGTTCTTTAGCCCACTCTGCCACCCCAGTTCAGACAAGGCCATATGCAAATCAGTCTGACCCCGTGCCTCATGGGAACAGTCCAGCCCAAACTGCCAAGCCATGGCTTCCCTGGACCGGAAACAAGCTTCCGAGGACCCGTTTCTGGCATTTCAGCCGTCTTCAGCCCGGCTTGCTTGAATCCAGTGGCAAAGTGAGCAAGGGACTCACGTCTGAGCATACCCTGCCAACGTATGGCGAACAAAGCAGTACAAAAGGGGGTGGTGATGGACGGAGCATCTGAACCAATCAAACATCCACATCGAGTCAACTGATCTGGGCCTGCAGCACTTATTGTGCCACCCACATAAGTAGCCTATTAAGAACTTGTCTCAGGCCTGCCATTGCAGCCTGTGTGTGCAGTTTTCAAATTCCATTTCGACCTAGCAAAATAATCCTTTTGCTAGGCTTACACCTCCCTTTTTCGGTCTTGCCTACGAAGCGTGCACTGGCTGGCAGGGGACCTCTTGTAATCAACTCGCTTTTTTGTCCAAAAAACGTGCACGCGTTGAATTTCTTTCAATGGCAACGCGTGCACGTTTGGCGATTCCCTTGCGGTAGCGAGCTTGAAACCATCTGTTTGTAATTAACTTGCAAACAGATGGTGCCCTTGGCTCGCTCCCGCAAGGGAAACGCTCTGGGAGTCTCGCTCGTTTGTTTAACTTTGAAACTGAGCTCGGCGCCGCTTCACAGACACTGTGCTCGCTTTATTTATATATTTCTTAACTTTATCACTGAGCGCAGCGCCCGCTTCAATATTTCCAATACTTATATCCCTGCATGGCTAAATTCTGATTACATTCCTCTGAATAACTATTGGTAGTGACTTCATTTTTCTTAAATTGTTGTGCACTTTGTGAAAAATAGAAAATTGAGGGATTTGACCTGTCCTCACTCTGAAAATAGGGACATTTCCTTAAGAAATGTGGATGACTATTCGGGGTGGATCTTCACAATGCTCCCATTGTGTGTAATTGTATATCTCTGTAGGACAACTGATTGTCTGTAAGGGATAGTGGGCATGATATTAGAAAAATACATTTCTTTATGATTCAATGCATACAAATAAGGATCTTCACTTTTCAAAGTGATATACGCCTGCAAATCACACATCATGTGTTTAACATTTTCAGTATTCCAGTTATCTGAAATAGAACTAGAAATAATCACATCATTGATTGAAATTTTCAACACATATGGCAATTGTAATGTCTCAATGTAGGACAATATGATGAAGAACCTTTTCCCAATAGTATGCTCTCGGACACAGGATATGCTCTGATATTTGCAGCGTGGATATCTCATCGAGCTATGTTAGCCAGAAACTGCCCTGAGTCAACATCTATAGCCTCGAACTACACCCATGAGTAAAATGTCCCAAAGGTATATACTGTGTGTGCAGTTATTGCAATTGTAACTGCACCTAACCTCCACCCCTGCATCGGGGATATCTCTATTATTGAGATGTTTTGTGACTGCCTCTCTGTAATTTACTTCTATTGCAACAGTAGCCATCACTTTAACCAAACAGTTAAAAATAACATTACGCCTTTGATCAATATCTGGCTGTTAATTTGGGTTCGGTCTCGGGCGGGGACTCTTTGGGAGGCCTTGAAGCCCACCATTCGGGGGTGGACATTTCATTTTGTGCTGCTGCCCGGCGACTGCGTAGAGAGGCCCTGGTACGTGCAGAAGCTACTATTCTTGAGTGGCCGACGCACGGCGGTGAAGGGGGAGGGACTGGCTCAGCACCAGTTATTGTTAGCGCAACAGGAATACTCACATATCCTCTTAGACGAGGCTTGCCTGGCTTGGCTGGCTACTCATAGTAGGATCTATCAGTGGGGCGACACATCTGGTAAAATGTTACATTGATTGTGTCAGGGTTCGCTTCGCCCCCAGGCCCTCCCGGGCGTTGTGGTGTTAGATGGGCTCCCTTTGTCTGCCGCGTCGGCTATCGCACGGAGTTTGGAGAGTATTATGCCCAACTATATGCCCCATGGAATGCCTCTCACCGGAAGTCATTGATAGTTTCTTGGCCGATCTCCCGCCGAGGGCGCTGCCAGATAAAGTCAGGGAAGAACTGGACGGCCCACTTACCGAAGAGGAATTGAGGGCGGCCCTGGGAGATCTGAACACGGGCAAGGCACCAGGCCCTAATGGCTTTCCATGCGAATTAAAAAAAATATATTTTCTGCAGCTGGGGCCCCACTACCGCAGGGTGGTGGAGGAGGCCAGGGACCGGGAGTGTCTACCCAGTGATTGGAGACATGTGGAAATAGGGGTTTTCATAAGCCCGGTAGACCGCCGGAACATCACGCATCGTATCGCCCTATCTCCCTCATGAACGTGGAGGCTAAGATATTAGCTAAGGCATTGGCGAACCGCCTCCGCCGCCATATAGCTCTACTTGTACATCCAGCCCAGGCTGGGTTCAGGCCCCAGTGTGCAACCCGTCACAATATTAGGGGGGCACATTTGGCTGTTGCAACGGTACAGGAATTGGGGGAATGGGAAGCGTTCATGCTGGCGCATATGGATAGGGCGTTCGATTCCTTGAGTTGGGTCTATCTATTCATGCTCCTGCGGCAGCTGAACCTCGGACCGCATTTCTTGTCCTACCTGATCCTGTTATACACTGATTTGACGGCATCGGTGCGAGTCGGGGCTTCGTCTCTTCTGCATTCTCAATTGGACGGGGCGCCAGGCTGGGGTGACCGCTGTCCCCATATCTTTTCACTCTAACAATGGACGGTTTTGAATGGGCGTACGGACTCTCTGATCGCTTCGCCCTGATGCAGTTGATGTTTTGTTTTTTCTAACCAACCCAGAATGAAAGGGCCCCAGGTTGTTGCGTATCATGCAGATTTTGGGAGAAATATCAGGTATTATAAGAACCCTCGGAAATCAACCCTATGGGTATTGGGAGGTCGGGGCGAGCTCAGTTCTTGGGCATCGGCGGTACAGGTGGTATATGGGGGCATGAAATATTTGGGGGTGTATTTGTCCGACTCCCCCACCACGCTTGGGAGCGGAACCTTGCAACGGTATGGAAGCGTGTGCGTGATCATATTAAGACCTGGCCCCACATGCCCCTGTCCATCGATGGCCGGTCAGCCATTTTTAAGATGGTAGCTCTCCTGCGACATCTGTATCAATTACAGAATCATCTCTACCCGAATCCCCTGGTTCCGGCAGGTGAATTCTGGCCTGGTACAGTTTCTTTGGGATGTCGGCACAGTGAGGGTGGCAATCCGGACGTGCTTTCTATCCACATATTGTGGGGGGCTGGCAACCTCCGATATTTGGTCTTATTATGTAGCATCACATCTACTTGTCTTAAACGAGTGGTGGTATGAGAACAGAGCAGACCCGGCATATGCCGTGGAGCGACGCTTCATGGGTGACGGGTCCATACATACTCTTCTTTATTCTGCTCCGTTGAGGCGTTCCCTTATGTCTGCACGCGGATTGTTTTTCAGCTTTGGAGGCCAGCGTTGGGGAGGATGGGCTGGTGGAACAGATTGACTCGGGAGTCCCCATTATGGCACAGTGGCCGATTTCCGCAATTGCTGAGCCTCTCCGTGTTTCGCGATTAAAATCCCTTCAAGACGTCCAGAAGGATTTCCAGATGCCAAAGACAATTCTTTAAATATTTGCAATTTAGGCATGCTATCTCCCCCACCTTGGTGGGCCTGGACACGCTACCAGAGCTCAGCCCAGAAGTCTCTATGGTAATTATGGGGGACCTCCTAGACCATAAGATCTCTAAAATCTATCAGTCCCTGGTCACGCAGCGTTTCCCCTCATTGCAGCGTTTGAGGGAGGCCTGGGAGGGAGATGTAGGTCAGATGGAGGAAGAGGACTGGACAGAAGTCTTGGCTTCCCCGCGAGGGGCGGCTATTGCAATGTGGTTGCGGTTGATTCAATTCAAATACCTCCACCGGGTCTATTTTACCAGGGTTAGGCTCTGGAGGGCGGGCCTGATGGCTTCCCCGGTGTGTCACCGTTGTGGGCATGAGGAGGGGACTCTGTTGCACACTATATGGCACTGCACAGCGCTAGCAATATTCTGGAGGGGGGTTCTGGCTTGTCTCTCTGAAGGACTTGGGTGGGAGCTCCCTAGTTCACAGAAGCTTGTCCTCTTTCATGTGATGGAAGGGATCGGGGGCAATATTTATAAGAAACATCTCATGCTCCTAGGTTTTACTTTAGTGAAGAGGGATATAGCTAGGGCCGTGGTGGTGGTTGCCCCTTCAGTTTCGATTTAGAAAAATGGGCTGGACTTCTGTATGGGCCTCGAAGTCCCCATCTTTGAAGCTAGAAGGTGCCCCCGGAAACACTACAAGATCTGGAGCTGCAGAGCGAAGTATCTGGGTCTGGAGCTGGAGGCGCCGCGAAGGGGCCGAGGCCGAGACCCAAAGTAACCTGTTGGCCTCTCCCGTACCTTACGGTTTTCTCATGTGTTGCTTGCAGGTCCTCAACGGGAAATGGTATTGTGGCCGTTGAGCTCTTGTGTAGATCAATGGCAGTCTGGGTCAGTGATATATTGTTCCGGAATAAGGCGACGGTGCGCTGGGGGGTGGGGAGGGAGGGGGGATGTTGGTTGTTTTGCAGGGATTGATTTTATTTGTATTGCCTTTCATATTCTCCTTTGCATAAATCTGTAAAATCGTCAAAGTCCAATTTTTGTATCTTATATGCGGCCGTTGTCTCTGGGACTCAGAGATCTGCATTGTATGTACTACTCTGACAAATAAAATCTGTTTAAAAAAAATATAACATTAGATTCAAAAGACACATAAAACCCACAGATGGGGAATAGCCTTTTAAAAGTCAAGCTTTTACAAACCTATAACAATAGGTACTCCCTTAATCTCTATAGGAGGTAACCATCATTACTACAGACATCTCCCCATACCTGTAATGATGGTTCTCTTGTGTGTACATATTAAAAGACTACTGAAAGGTCCATAAAACCTGAATGCCCCATGTTGAGCAATATGTTGCATAAACAAAGACTTTGGCTTAGTTCTATACGGTATGCTTTCCCACCTACGTTTACCTGAACTTAGTTCAGTGCAGCAACGCATGAATGTGAAAGTATAGGTTGTTGTAGTCCCAAACAACCCCACTCAATACATAGTTGATGTGGTGTCTGTGCTTTCTGTGTTACTAACAGTCCCTAAGAAGGGGTCAGGAACACAGTGGTAAAAACCCAATTTCGTTCTTTATAATAACAAGACTGTACTAAGAGAAAAACTCATTAAGCTTGAAAGTGGTTTATTCCAGCAGTATCATCCTGTTGTTTAGCACATGTGAAATGACCTCACAGAATATTATTAAAACAGCACAAACGCATGTTGCAAACAAGAAGAATAATATGAGCATTTCTCCTATTGTGGAAATATCATCTGGCAATCTAACACCCTAAAGCCTACTTCTTTCTGCTATACTATGAGCATGGAGTAGTTTAACTTGCATCTAGAGGGCCTCATTTATGAGGCCTTGCGTCAGTTTTGCGCTTCCAATGCAGCAATTTTTTTGTGACGCATCGGCAGCATAAAAAATGCCTCCTGTTGCGCACTATTTACAAAGTGACGGATCTAAACAGATTCGTCACTTTGTAAACCCCTGCGCTACATTATACCTGCGTCAGGTATAATGTATGCGGGGGGGGGCGTTCCCCCGCAAAAAGCCTCGTAGAAGTGACGCAGTGAAATCTATGAGATATCACTGCGACGCTGTTGCGTCAAAATCTTGCGCCTGCCTCTCAGCAGGCGTAAGATTGACGCAGCCCCTTTCACATGGGGCTTGCCCCATGTGAAAGGACGCATTGCTGGAGTTGCGTCACTTTTGTGACACACTCCAGCAATGCGTCACTTTTGCGCATACAGATACGTCAGAAATACTGACGTATCTGTAACTCCTTGCGACATGATGCGTCGTACGTTAAATATGACGCATCAGGTATGTTGCAAGGAGTTCGCACTGAGAAGTGACGCATCGCTGCTTCCATGCAGCAATGCGTCATTTCTCATAAATGAGGCCCAGAGTTTCTTAGGATTCAGTGTGCTGCATACCTGTTTACAGCAAGAACTTTAGTTATCAGTAGCCGGAAGATAGTGTTCCTTCAAAAAGAAAACAAACATCAGCTGGATTCAGCTCCTTTCCTTTTGGATTTTGCTCAGTATCGGCTTTCAGCATAGGACTGAATGATGCAGCTGTCAGCAATTTAGAAATATTTGTCAGGATAATCTGGCAGGATCTTGTGCGATAATCTAGGTGAAGGACCTCTTTGTGTAAGTGTCCACTTGATGAGCCTTTTATACTGTTAATCACTGACTTTACCTTACATGGGGCAAGTTTGAGGAATTTCTTACATAACCTGTGGGCATCAATATACTTGTCTTGGATTCATTAGAATAAACGAATATGGTAACATACGTCAAGCCAGACTACATTGTATACATTATTATTGTTATCTGACCTTGAAATATAGATAACAAGACACTTGTCTCAGACTGATGTTGCAATGTCATTGTCTCGATGACTTGACACTTTCACAGGTTCTTAGAAAGATAAGGACAGACGTCATCTACGTCAAAGATAAACATGCTCATTTATAGGTAGAAAATGGAGTCTTGGCCTGCTCAAAATGGAGTCTGGTCTTAGGGACTAACACATACGGGTCATACGATCATGTAGGCTGGGCGGGTTCACTCTTCCTGGCCTTGAAATATATTTTTAGCAGCGTAGGCACTCTACTCTATTTATGGGGTTATCCCATGGAGCTCTGTACCACACTTCCCAATCCCAATCGATCGGCTTGACACAGGGACACTTATTACTTCACTGGCTGTGAAGGCACCTAAACTAAGTAAATACATAGATACAGTTTGGTGCTCAGACCGGGCCTTATGGGCTGGCTTTTCTCTTGTTTATTCCTCTGCAGTGCCTATTGCTGATAACACATCTCTATCTCCATCTATAGATAAGTCAGTACAAGTGACTGTTACATGACTCAGTCTCACTAAACTAGAACAGTTGTTCCAGGATGGTTGATTCTTCACACTAGAGCATTTACAGACTCTTGGGAAAATAAATGCACAACAAGCGGCCTCGGCCCAATGGAAAGACTTACCCCTGGAGCTGCAGACTTTCCCCCACCGACAGAGATCTTCTGCAAATAACAGGGGCTGGGTCCTGAGCATGTGCCAGCTGATAATTGGACTGTTCCCTTTCTCCTACACTACAAAAGCACGATCGGAGGCGGATCAAGGGTTGACACTCTCTAATAGAACATGGGGATACTGGTGTGAGCAACTAAACTCGTGTCTATAAACTCCTGGCATGGATTTATCCACTTTAATTTCCTAAACATGATATACTACACTAATGGACTCTGTGCACCCATCCAACTGCCCAAAATGATCCACATATCCTGCAGATATTATGCATTTGGGATGGCAATGTCCCGCTACATACGATTTCTGGTCAAAAGCAGTTTACACAATTAATACAATAGCTCCTACTCACTTGAGTTGATCGCCACTACCATTGCTTCTGGGTTATATTGTAAATATATCTCACTCTCTGAGGAAACTGGTAACAATGTTGTTAGTATTTGCTCAGCACCGAGTGGCACGCATGTCGTTGAAGGGACCTATCCTTAACCTTCGAAAATGGCTACTAGAAGTTCTATTCGGCAGTGAAAGGGCTGAGAACTACGCATCTTTGCAGCCTCCTAATGCAAGGCCCAGAGATATTTGGGGCCCATTTAGAGGCTATGGGCCAGATGTATGTGAGCAAAATTGTGCCTCGCAAATTGCGGCTCATTTGCGAGTCGCAATTTGCAAGGCTCAATATGCCATGTACAGCAGAATGGAACAAACTGTTTGCGATTCCTAATGGGGTCGAAAATCGCGAGGCTCATTAATATTAATGAGCCTCTCGCAATTTGCAAGCCCATTGGGAATGACAGGCCCTCCCAGGTATGGTGGCCTGCGGTGCTCAGCAGATCACCATGTTCGTTACTGCTTTTAAATAAAGCAGTATTTTTTAGGTCGGAGGCCTAAAAGGCTGCGCTTGCGCAGACTTAGGCTGGAGATTTAATGACTCTTAGTGCGCTGTAGGTCCCGCCTCCCTGCCCTCTCTCTCCTTCATTGGCTGGCTTCCTAAACGGAGGCCAGCCATTGGAGGAGAGATCAGTCACTCCGTTGTAGCCCCGTCCTTTTCGGATTTGGGGGCGTAATTTTTGATGTTCTTTAGACAGTGACGTTGTCCGTCACTCAGAACATCAAAACCACGCCCCCAAATCCGAAAAAATTTCGGAGTTGCTGCCGCCATTTTGGTTCACCGGTTGAGGAGTCCGCATCTCTTCTTTCCTTCCCTCCCCAGTCAATCCGGTGTAGTTCGGGGTCATATTTCCATGCCCCTGGCTCACTTCGGTTCCCTGCGATCCCCCTTCCAAGTTCCCTTCTGCCCAACCCGAGAGCATGCCCCTGGCTCACTTCGGTTCCCTGCGATCCCCCTTCCAAGTTCCCTTCTGCCCAACCCGAGAGCATGCACGGAGAGAAGCACAAGTACTGCAGCGCCGCCATTTCAGCGAGGGTGAGGAACTATTACAAGGTGAGTTCTTGTCATGGTTGGCTCTGCTGTTTCAGTAGGAATCTCGGGGGCTGCTGAGGATGAATGAACAGCGCTGCTGCACGCACTTTGCTATCCGTGTATTTCCGAAGACACACGTGTGTTAGGAACGCGACCCCCACTCCTGACTGGCCGATGTTAAGGAGACTATGGGGCGAGCAGCCAATGGAGAAAAGTGCAGCTGCATGCACCTCGGGTGCCCCGGGGCGTACAATCACCTCGTGGTTAGTGAAACTGTGCATAGTGTATGCTCAACAATTTCCATGAGCACTGAGTGTGTCGGGAATGTAGTGACTGGGGTCGTGAAGTGGGTGGGGGGAGGCCGCATACCGTGTGAGAGATCGCAGTGGGATTCGGCAGTGGCAGAAGGCAATGAGTACATCCATGCCCCTGGCTCACGTCGGTTCCCTGCGATCCCCCTTCCAAGTTCCCTTCTGCCCTTACCGCTGCGGCTCGAGTGTACCCTCCCTCCCGAGAGCATGCACGGCGAGAAGCACTAGCACTGCAGCGCCGCCATTTCAGCGAGGGTGAGGAACAATTACAAGGTGAGTACTGTGTGTCGGGAATGTAGTGACTGGGGTCGTGAAGTGGGTGGGGGGAGGCCGCATACCGTGTGAGAGATCGCAGTGGGATTCGGCAGTGGCAGAAGGCAATGAGTACAACGGCACCACTGTGCTCTGAGGCGCGGAGATACCACTGTCTTCCTGTGTCCTACTCCATACACGAGCAGGTCTCAGTGGCAGCGGTGTCGGCAGCAGCCATTTTGGTGCAGAATCCCTGTTAATGATAGCAATAGTCCTTCCTGGAAGTGCATGTAGTAAATGTTATCCCACAGCAACTCACTGAAGGCTCAAAGTACTTCTATCAATCAGTGCACCTGCCCTGCTCACGGACACTTATTTTATCAACCACAGAGAATGAGAGGCTGAGCGGGAACCTGTCATCAGCAGGACCACAACCCGCTATGCCTCCGTACCCTATATCGTATGATGTGATAGATATGGGATGAAACACTATAATATGATCTGATCTGAAAAAAGCGTTGGATTACAAAATAGCGCTTTCTTATGACACCCACATAAAAGTCTGATCCCACCTGTGCTCCCCTTCATTTTACAATGGCTTTCTTTTTCACAGTGTTAGGTATCAACCTTTGGCTTACAAAATGCGTCATTTAGTGGAAATATATATTTACACATTTTATACATGTATGCGCTGGGTTGGAGGCTGTGCCTGTGTGCTGCAATACTTTGCACACACCACAAGTCACGTAACCTTTTCAAAGGTGCTCGTTTTCTCTACCTCGAGGTGCAGAGGCTGAAAGGATGAGCCGGTTCTGTCAGGGCTCGAAGTGCAGACAGACCAGGCCCACCGGGGACTTGCTGCTTACACACAATCCTCTTCAGCAAGCGCATTAACCCACTCAGCAGTCTTGCCGCCTACAACCACTTTATGGTTTCACTTTTAAGCAGACGGGAAGCTCCGGTGGTTGGCCTCGGATGTGCGTTGCAGAGTCTGCCGGCTCACGAGCCACGGGGAATTCTGCACTTTGAAGGATTTCAGTTATTTAATTATGTATTTTATGTTTAGTGCTTTCGCCCGCCCCTGGCGTCACCCTTCAGCACAGCATGGAAAAATGTGGACGACGCGGCTTCCTAATGTGTGTACTGATAGATTTGGAAAGCGTCTCACAACAGAGCTAATGTGCCACAACACCCCCACATACATTACAGAAGAAGGGAACCCCGCCATTTTAGAGACCCTGGGGAAATTAACAGTTTAGTAAACAGTGATTCTCTTAGGCCATTAAGGAAAAGGAGTATTTAAAAAAAAAAAAGAGAGAATTTCACTCAACAGCCGGCTGCTGCTTCTCCCCGTCCTCTTCGGGCGATGCAGGAAGCAGACTAACCTGAGCCAATAGCAACCCTGCTATCATTAGCATGATAGTAGTGTCATGATTCGTCGTGCTTGCTGTCCCCTGTTCCTTTGTGCTTGCTGCCCCCTGTTCCTTTGTGCTTGCTGCCCCCTGTCCTGTCGTGCTTGCTACCCCCTGTCCCGTCGTGCTTGCTGCCTCCTGTTCCGTTGTGCTTGCTACCCCCTGTTCCGTCGTGCTTGCTGCCCCCTGTTCCGTCGTGCTTGCTGCCCCCTGTTCCGTTGTGCTTGCTGCCTCCTGTTCCTTTGTGCTTGCTGCCCCCTGTTCCTTTGTGCTTGCTGCCCCCTGTTCCGTCGTGCTTGCTGCCCCCTGTTACGTTGTGCTTGCTGTCCTCTGTTACGTTGTGCTTGCTGTCCCGTTACGTTGTACTTGCTTGTGCTTGCTGCCCCCTGTTACAGTGTGCTTGCTGCCCCCTGTTACGTTGTGCTTGCTGTCCCCTGTTACATTGTACTTGCTTGTGCTTGCTGCCCCCTGTTACGTTGTGCTTGCTGTCCCCTGTTACGTTGTGCTTGCTTGTGCTTGCTGCCCCCTGTTACGTTGCGCTTGCTGCACCCTGTTACGTTATGCTTGCTGCCCCCTGTTCCGTTGTGCTTGCTGCCTCCTGTTCCGTTGTGCTTGCTGCCCCCTGTTCCGTCGTGCTTGCGGCCCCTGTTCCGTCGTGCTTGCTGCCCCCTGTTCCGTCGTGCTTGCTGCTCCCTGTTCCGTCGTGCTTGCTGCTCCCTGTTCCGTCGTGCTTGCTGCCCCCTGTTCCGTCGTGCTTGCTGCCCCCTGTTCCGTCGTGCTTGCTGCTCCCTGTTCCGTCGTGCTTGCTGCCCCCTGTTCTGTCGTGCTTGCTGCCCCCTGTTCCGTCGTGCTTGCTGCCCCCTGTTCCGTCGTGCTTGCTGCCCCCTGTTCCGTCGTGATTTAACGATTAAGCTATTGGCATTGTAAATGACAATGCCATTTATTTATGATTTAAAAGAAAAATGTCATGAGCAATGCTAATAGCTCTACCTTTAATAATGCCGAGACCATTGCATTGTAAATGCTTGTTTTTAAATGCAGCCCGTTTTCCCTAAAGGAAAACGGGATGCATTAAAAAAAAAAAAAACAAATGAAACGAAAGGGCAGGTAGTGGTCCCTGGGACCACTACTTGCCTTTAAAAAATATTTTCAGAGACAGTCACAAAGTAAAAGGGGACTCGTGAGGACCCAATCCAAATTGCGACTGCATTACCACCCTCTTGAGGAGGGTGGTAATTTGCAAGTGTTTTGCGACCACAGTTGCGGTCACAAAACATTCATACATTGGATTGCAGATGCTATTAGGAAGGGAACGCCACTTCCAAATATCCACTCGCAACTTCTAAATATGAGTCGCAAATAAATTGCGACTCGCTATTTAGGAATTGTACATGGCACAGGGTCATTTTGCATGTGCAAACGGGTTGCAAACCTGCTTGCTCATGCAATTCGGGGTCGTACATCTGGCCCTAGATGTTATAAAAGATAGGGAACAATGGAGACCCATCTGCAGTTGTGGCAGACCTTAATGGGCTCTGGGGTAGTGGGTAGGATGGTTATTTGCTGTTGCTTTGATGTTTATTTGGTGGGGTTGAAAGGAAGCGGGATATGCTGTTTTGTGTTGCATGTACTCTTATTGCAATGTACTGAATGTGTGTACATTTTCACAACTCAATTTCAACTTAAGCAATGATGTTTCTGGGATACTTATCAACTCATCGCGACTCTTTATTTAATCTTTATGTTTTGTTTGATAATTTCTTGACAGAAAAGTTAAATAAAAAGATTTTCAAATATGTACTTCCATTTACTCAAAATGTTTATAAAATGCTTATGGTTGAATATGCTTGTGGAGGAATGAGGGTCTTCGCCTCCTTCTATTCTTTTATTAGAATATTGGGGTTTAAGAGTATCAGTTCGATTCACATTTCTCAATGCTGACTTGATACTAGGAGCAGTAGGACCTCTAGGTAGGTGTAGCAAGACACAGATTCCAGAATTGTCCTGCACGGGGCACACCATGTCATGAGGGTGTAGTTTGGCCAAGAGTCACATGATGAAGTAGACCTCTCTATGGTGGCTCTGCATTTTCGCAGTTGCGCCATCTTGTCTACATAGCCGTACTACTCAAGAAGCATCAAACAGAACTCAACAGTACATTTCAAGTCTTTATTCATACTTTTCTAACAAAAGCAATGTATACCCCCTCATATAGTCAAATAATGCAATCAGAATATATATATTAAATTGCAATGTCCAATACACCCATGGAGGACACAAATGTTTAAGAAATCTGCTTTTTATAATACCAGAAATCCCCTAGATATCTCAAACATGGTTAGTACACGCCTAAAGATGGATTTTATCGCTGGGTTTTTAAAAGTAATGTACATAAATAATTGCTAATATTCATTGAGTGGGCTAGAAAATCAGATACCTCTAGTGATTTCAATTTAGAAAATTTAGGACAGCTGGTCCTTCCTTCCTGTCTGTCTCTTATTATAGACTTTCATGAAAAAGAACTAAATGCAAGTATTCTTTATGTTGTATTACCATATACAGTAAGAGAACATACACATGGGAATGATCTGACGTGACCGAACTTTGAAGGTTGGCACAGTCAGAGAACATGCATGCCATCTGTTGCTGATGGAATAGCCTAGGTGTAGCAGAGAGAGAGGATTAAACCTCCAGCTTCCCATGTCCTGTCCACATTTAATGAGAGTTGGTATGGGTGACAAGGAGATAGTCAGATTATAAAGGACAGGAGATAACAAGATTACACAGGGTCATTAGACATAACCTACAAATAAGGATATTGCAGGTGAGGTCAGTGTGTGAAGTAGCCTGCGAGATAGATTTTGATGAAAGAGAGGGGCAGAAAGTCTTTCACACAAGGAAACTGTTAGACCTGGCATCATTGGTGTGAGCCTCCCTTCCATTTTTGTCGGATTGCCTCCTCTGTTTTTGATATGTTTTTGCTGGTTATATGCTTTGGGCACTGTGCTGTTGTATAGTATTTTAGGACCCTACTGTAATTTTCCCGATTCATGCCCTTATATAGGTATAAATCACCATATCCTTATATAGGAATAGAAATCATAACCATATTTAGACATAGCTCATACAGTCCAAATACGGCAGGGCTAATTCCACTAGTTCCGAAAATCCACAGCGATTTCTTAGAAAACTCGGCTTCAGCAGCTAGGGACTTCCCCTTGTTCGAATACTGACTTGTCCAAGAACTCATGGAGTTTTCAAAGAACTGAGACTCTTTGATGACGTTTTTACGTCCACCTTTACGTCAAACTCGGCACCTTCAAGGTATAAATATGCCCACACTTGCCATAGCAAACACACCGTGGTTTGGAGCAGTTCTACTCTCTTCTTGCCCGACGCATCCTGCTACAGCAAGTGCCGAAGGAAGCCGACCCTCCAGCAGACGCACTGAGAGAGACGCTGTCTTTTCTCCTGCTGAGAAATCCAGCTCCAGTGTTACCAAACTACCCTTGCGGGTTGTTGGGAAATTGAGTCCTGAGATTGACCTTCTTCATTCTAAAACCAAGGTACGGAGCTGATTAGACCCTTAGAGAAATCTTGGATAGATTCTTGGCAAAAGATACTAAATTTATGCTACACCTCACTTACTTCTTCCCTCGTACTAAGCTTAGGTTAGGTACATCGGGGTAGGCGTATTTTAGAAGCACCAGTTGAGTACTTTTTAGCCTCTGGTATTTATGTATGTATTTATCTATGGTTTAGAACCATACAATGCTCTTACAGTATTATTTTATTTTACTCTTTTTACTGTATGCATTATATTTTACAACCAGTTTTACGATTGTAGCAGTTCATTTCTTATGCTTGAGAAAGAAGACTGTTCAATAAATCCTTTTATTGAAAACGCCAGTCTATCTATTTCTCTGCACCTCTGGTGAAACGAAGCATGCACGATTGACTTGGTAAAATATCTATCTATTGTTTCCACGACTCTGAAGATCAGTTTTATCTTGGGAAATAAAGTTGTCATGTTTATGCGGTTATGAGAAACTAAATCCCTCCTTGTGAACTCAAGAAAGTTTCTAGTGACCTCTGAGCTAGCTGGCACTCACAATTAAGTCTAATATATTTCAATAGAGACCTAGTAGACATAAGTTCTACGGCACATCTATAGGATATATTATTACAATGCGCAGAGCCTATTGGGAATATAGGAACTACACTATAGTGCGACTGCTATTCAGTGCCACAGTGCAAGTGCTTCCTATGTTAAATTGATGTACTAATTAGTGATTCCATGAATGGGTTATTTGATTTGCTTGTCAGACCCTAGTACAGTGCACCATGTGTGCCCAGGACTTGTAAATCAAATGCTGCTGGTGGGTTTGCAGCACTGGTTGTGCCACCCACAGATGCAGCTTGTAAAGTGTGTCTCAGGCTTGCAATTGCAAGGCCTGTGTGCAGTCTGTGACTGCCATGTCAACTTGGCAAGTGCCCCCACTTGCCAGTCCCTAAACCTTCCCTTTGCTTCATATCACACACCCCTATGGTAGGCCCAAGGGCAGGGTGCATTGTAAGTATAAGGTAGGACATGCCCTGGTGTGTGTAGCATGTCCTAATAATGAATAACAGCCATTTCCGTTTTTCACTATTGCAAGGCTACCTGTTCTCCATAGGCCAGAATGGGCAGTTCGATTATTACATTTTATAATCCTAACTGACTCAGGGAACATGGTAGAAATAATAATTTACTACGGCTGAACTCAGAATGATAAAATACATCTTTTAGTAAAGTTGGTTTTAACATTCTGTGTTTAAAAATACCACTTTTTAGAAAGTAGGTATTTCTTTGTCTAACTATCCAGGCCTGCCTCTACTAGGTTGTGTATTCCTTGTCTGGAGTTTGAGTGACAAGGTTGGGGGATTCCAGGAGACAGAATGAATAAGCCCAGTGGTGAATTGGGAGATCTGCATCTAGATGGGAGGGAGGAGTTGCACCTGGGACCTGAATTGGGCTGAGCCTTCCCTCCACAATGCTGGCTCCCCCCCCTGGGGTGCCGCTGATGTTTCTGCCCTGCACTGTGAAAGGAAAGAAGGAGTCCTGTAAACAGAGTGCTCAAGAACTAGTTTGGACAAGGCAGAGGCCTCTCTGCCTTCAGAGAACAAAGTATTTTGGGGTATAATATTGGGACTCTGACCCAAGAACTTTAGATCACTTCTGGGAACAAGACTAACCTTTTGCCAAAAAGAAGAACCAAGGAGGTATTGGACTGCCCCTCTGCCAGTGTGCTGTTTGCTGGGTTGGCCTGCAGTGGTTTCTTTACTGCCAAGGAAAAGGAGAAGGAACTTTTTAAGGACTTTTATCATCTTACAGAATATTCTTCTAGGGCTTGAATGTGTGCTTGCCTCCTGAGGATGTCTCAGGGAGAAAAGACTTCATCTCCAGCTCCCCCTTGGATTTCCTTGCTGGGAATTCTAACTGCAGAAGCCTGCGTGTCGCTGGGAGCTGGGAGCGCGATGCAATGAGAAGAAGCGTGACGCCGCTGCAGCTGAAATCGTCTCCCCGTCGGAGAAGCCTGCCACCATCGCATCTCCCAGAAAGCGTGTCTTCGTCAAAGCTGCCTGCTGTCGCATCACCGGAGAAGCGTGACGCCATCGAGAGAGTCGCTGTTGCATCACCGGAGCAGCGTGTCGCAGGGCCTGTCGCAGCTCCAAAGTACAGAGTTGTCACAAGGCTAACAGGGCGTCTACGTATCATCGTCTCATCAAGGCTGCCAGCTTCCCGCATCGCAGCAGGATTGTCGCATCGCATCGAGGCGCCATCTTGCGCATCGCAACCGGACCGCCAGCCGAGAACCTATGCATCATCCCCGCACCGGTAAGGCTCATGACACATGGGGTGTGGCTTAGCCGTCGATCGTAATGGCCGCACTGAGCTTAAGCTCTCCCGGTCAGAGTAGCCATCTGTGCATTTCCCAGACCCTAATGTGGCCCATAATGCAGTGACAGCCAGCGGAGCAGCAAGAGACATCCTGGTGACGTTGGGGGCTGGAGTGAGAGCTTGGAGAAGGAGATCTGAAGGAGAACGGCACCGTGTTCAGCAGAACGGCGGCCCGATGGGAACATCCGACTGTGAACCGGGCAGCGGAGTAACAGGACGAGCGAAGGCCCGAGCGGGGGAGGTGCGATGAGTGGCGGCCTTAGCTTTGCGGTGCCCGGACCACAACCAGACCAGCAACTAGCGTGCCACGATTCGGGGGGGGCGGAGTACGCGTATAGCCCCGGGAGCCGCAAATAGCAGTGACGGAGTGGGAGGTGCCTGGGCCCTGGCTCTTGTGTAGGCCCAAACCACGGCCTCTCGCAGTCAGTTCATCCAGCGCTCCTGGGGGCGTAAGTGCTGCTGCGGTCCGGTGGCCATGTACACACAGGGGCGTCCCCCCCCCCTGCTCCCTTGGCCTAGGACTATCTGCATACTGCACGGCCGCCCTCCCTCCCGCCTAGTGGCACCAGTTCAGCCTCACAGGCACAATACCAGCATTATTAAGGGAACTCCTCAGTGCGCACATGGCCTATCCTGATACCATTAAGGACTGCCAATGCCGTAGGTCTTGGTCACGCACTGGATAAGCCTCTGACCATACTGTGTCCTCATGAACTGGTACTGAGGACACAGTCCAGAACACACAGTGGTGGAGTACTCAGCTAATCTGTTATAAATCAGCCTACAAGTTGACTTCCTTTAAGGGGCCCGCTGCACAGATCTCAATAGTGGCCTACAATAAATGCTGTTTCTGTACTTCATTGTTGCCCCCTCTAATACTAGCATGGCATGGGCCGCAGAGACCCTAAACAATGCCTACTTCCCTTTGAAAAACTAGTGGAACCAACTCGGGACCAGCCTGGCGACATGGTGACGGGTCGGCATCCACCCACTGCACCCACGGACGATACCAGCCAGTTGATTCCGCTACTGTTAGAAATGAGGGCAGGATTCAAGGCACTGGATGTTCACTTTGACACCTTAGACAAACACATGGCAGACTTAGGGGCAAAGATCGAGGTGCACGATTGGCGCCTGGATGTGGTAGAATCCCGCACGTCGGATCTCGAAGACGGGATGATGCAATCTCTGAAAAGAATTGACCGCATGGAACGCATCCTGAAAGATGTTGCGTTAAAAAATGAGGATTTAGAAGCGAGGAGTCGCTGTAACAACATTCGCCTCGTGGGCATACCAGAGTCCACAGCCGCTGGACACATGGACCTTATGGTGGAAACGATCCTGACTGCCTTATTCGGCAAAGAGGCGCTCACTCCTGGCTTTGTGGTGGAACGCGCCCACAGGTCACTTGGTCCAAGGCCTTGCCCGGGCTGCCCTCCCAGGCCTATTATTGCAAGAATAATGAACTGCAGAGATAGGGACACAGCACTGCGCCCGGCTCGAGAGCAGGTTGAACTATCCTGGCAGGGCTCCAAGTTATCTCTCTATCCTGACTTCACTGCCATGGTGTAAGACGCTAGAAGAAAGTATCTTGGGGTCAAGGCTATTCTCAAAAACCAGGGATTAAAGAATGGTATGCTGTATCCTGCTAGGCTGCGGGTAGAAGTCAACGGAGGCTCCCGAATATTTGAATACCCAACAGAGGTGCAAGAATTCTGCCACACATACAAACTTAACAACAAACGCCCGCAGACTCTAATGTCGCCTCTCCCCCACATAGTGGATCGGACACCAGTGCAGAATTGTTCTCAAGCTCTGGCACTGGCTGAATTTTTACTGTTGCCGCACATTTGTTTGATTGCAGTAAATACTGGGATTTGTTTTATAAAGCTTAACATATTATAACAGGTTACTAGACCGTTGGATAGTGTACGTCCCCCCTTTTTGTAAACCTAGAGATAGTTTTGACGGCAATAAAAAATGTACCCCAAGTGTATGGTTCTCATACTAAGAAATCCACTGGTACCATGCACCATTTCTGGAAAATTGGTATTGCCTCTCCGACTGGGCGGGAAGGCTGGGTGGGGGGTGGTGGGAGGGGAATTGTTGTTATTGCTTAGCACTGCGTTTGTGGTATGTTTGATCACAGCAGCATTTGATAGGGACGAACATTGGTTATTCTTCACTCTTTTAGACACAACATTGTTATGGCACAGTTAGGTCACAACCCTGGCCCTTCAAGTGTTGCTCTAGCTACATGGAATGTTCGGGGTTTAAATGATACCCGCAAAAGGAGACAGGTGATCCACTATTTGCTCCGGCATAGGGTTGGCATTGCCTTCTCCCTTCCAGCGATCAGGCCAGATTTGCATCCTCATGGGGCCCAAACAGATTTTTTGCAAACTATAGCTGCTATGCCAGGAGCACAGCCATACTTGTCCACAAACGACTTCCCTTCAAATGCCACTCTGCAACTTGTGATGATGAAGGTAGATTTGTAATTGTGATAGGCATGCTACTTAGTTATACGGTAGCGATGGTATGCATATACAGTCCCAATTCTGACTCTCCTGATTTCTACCATACACTTTTCTCAAAGTTGCTACAGCTTGACTCCATGACCCTACTACTAGGGGGCGATTTTAACATTGCGTTCAATTCTACCTCCGATAGTACTTCAACTGCCCCGGACCACTTCTCTCTGCTAGACTTGGGCCGTGTCCGTGACCCAGATCACACTACATTTACACACTACACCGGCACTCATGACACTTGGTCACGACTTGATTATTGGTTAACTTCCCCAGAACTATCTAGCTGGTTCCACGAGCTACAAACACTGTCCAGGTCATATTCTGATCAGTCCCCGGTTCTATTATCGCTGAAGGTCCCTCGCCCTGAAGGGTTTGAAAGGCAGTGGAGGTTCCCAAGCCGAGCACTGGACGATGAAGTGTTCAGACGGGAAATTCAGGATGCTATAGAAGATCACTTTGAAATAAACACATGGTCTGTAGACTCCGAAGCGATGTTGTGGGAGGGATTTAAAGCCTTCATGAGGGGAGTATGCATCTCAAAGAGCTCTAGAATACTTCATGACCTACGTGGTACACTAACCAGGCTGGAAAAGGAGCTTCGAACCTTAGATACTAGACAAAGGGTGGCTGCAGACCCAAGCTATGATACAAGGAGGGCAGCTCTGCTCTTGGAGTACGAGAGGTGGCCAATATGGAAATACTTTATATGGGGAAGTACCAAAACGCAAAGGTTTATGGGGAAGGAGACCGCCCTGGACGAGTATTAGCGCAGATGATCAGACCCCCTTACACTAAAGCATACATCACAGAGTTACATCAGAGTCAGGGCACCGAATCATTGATCCACGGGAAATCCAGACAGAGTTTTTATCATACTTCAAAACACTGTACACTACTAAACTGGCTCCTGATCACACTGGTCAGGATGCTTACCTTTCCGTGATAGCATTAGTATACTTAGAGAGATTCATGCAGGACTTCTTGGCAGAACCCATTATGGAAGATAGTATAAATGAGGCCATCACAGCCCTGAACTCGTCCAGTGCCCCCGGGCTGGATGGGTTCACAGGCGAGTTTTACAAAGCCTACAAGGACCTCTTGATTCCCCAATTATTAGACGTCTATGCTGAAGCTCTAGAGAAACAGCTACTCCCACCACTCTCTGCGAAGCAGTCATCATCCTCCTTCCCAAACCAGACAAGGACCCCCTAATGTGTGGCTCGTATCGCCCCCTGTCACTACTGAATCTATACTACAAAATCCTTGCTAAAGCCCAATCAGGTTTTGTTCCACACCGGTCCTCTGCCTTCAACTTCCGCACTCTATTTAACACATTGCACAGAATAAATCCAGAGATTCCCGCAGCAGCAGTCCTTCTAGACACCGAGAAGGCCTTTGACTCCCTGGAATGGCCCTTTTTCCTTTCCCTTTCCATAATGCAGCGCATTGGGATGCCACAGGGGTTCATCGCCACCACAGCTCTTTTATACAAGCAACCTACAGCTAGGTTCCGGCTAAATAGTACTCTGTCAGCTCCCTTTTCCTTATCACGGGGCACGAAGCCAGCCTGAATCGAGCCTGGTCGATGTGGAGCATCGCCGCCTCTCTCGCTGGCAGCCAACTGCTGCCTCCATGTAGAACGGCACCTCCCTGTCCTCCATCGAACAAAGGCCACCTCTTCCAGAACCGCTGGAGCTTCCGAGCCGACACCGGACACAGGCGGCAACTCAACCAGACCCACCGGCGGAACTGCAACGAGATCGCAGAGTTGAGGTAATTGTAGGGCGCGATCGAATCCCGCATCGCCTGACCCTAACATGGCGGCCCAGTCCGGGCAGTTCGGCGGTTTCCCACGACCGTAAGATCACTTGGGCCATACCGAAGCTGCCTAGAAGTTTAGGTGCCTGTCCACAAACTAGGGGACCGGTTCCCTACCCTGACCTCTCGCTGGACCGAATCCATCTGCAAAAAAACGGAGCTTTCACCCCCTCTCCCCACCCCGCCTGGCTCAGCAATGGCGGTCTAAACATTACAGCCGGCCGGGAGTGTATTGCCCCGAAGCACTCGGTGGCTACTGGAAGTGAGCGCGGGGTGGAAATTGCCCTGGCTCGAACCTGGGCTCTGCCTCTAGCTTCAACCTCACTCTAAATGGCCAGGACCAAAACCGGAGCGCCTACACAGGCCCCCCTGTCCCGCCTGGCTTCAAAGTGGCGGAATTCTCTTGACATATAGACTTGAGTGCAGCCTGATCTGAGAGTGGGGGGGTGCAATCCCCCTGACACGAACCCGGGCTCTCTCTCAATCCTTCTGGCCTCCCGCTGGATAAGCCACAACTGAAACTGGAGCCCCTGCCCGGATTACCTCATCCCGCCTGGCCTCAAAATTGCGGAATTCTACTGACAACCTGACTCGGGAGGAGCCTGAAGTGATCGTGAGGGGGAGCAACGCCCCGACACAAACCTGGGTTCTCTCTCCCGCCTTCTGGCCTCCTACTGGAAAGGTCACAATTTCTAAATAGGAGCCCCTGCCCGGATCACCCTGTCCCGCCTGACCTCAAAATGGCGGAAAGCTAGAGACAACTTGACAAGTCACTCTGTTCCGAACGATCAAGAGGGGCATTCTGAACATTAGCTCATGGGAGCTTGCCTGGAACAAGAACCCAGACAGCCTCCTGCCCCGAACATCTCTTCAAATTTCATACTGGCAGTCTATGAGCACTCTGCTCAAACACCCCCTGTTCTCCCTGATCTCTTAATGGTGGTCAACCGTGACAACTCCCCATGAAACTCTAGGGGACCAGCACTCGGTGTGCACCCTGAAACCTACGCAAGGGAGCATCGGCTGCTGAACTGAAGGAGGCGCAGGTGAGTCACTCCCTGAAAAAAAAGAAAAGAAACGCGTCTCCCCTTCAGACTCTAACTGGACCTTCACCCCACCCTCTCCCTATCTCCCCTGCTCTCCTCAACCTCCTCTCTACTCCCTCCAACACACTACAGTTACAGAAAGATCGGTCTCCCTTAAACCCATTGGGAAGCTCCCCCGCCTCGACCACTAGGTTAGTAGCAGAACCCCCCATAAAGTATATCATCCTCAACCATAATGCCTCCACTCATGACATCCCCCCAACCCCCTCTCCTCACCCCACATTAGGCGACATGGTCCAAACTCCTTCTTGTTGTCCATCCCCTCTAACCTCGCACCTAAATCAAAAAAATTCCTTAAAGATAAACTGATCAGGCACTTCCCAGAATCCCTTGACATCTATCACTCTGCCATGAAAGGTCAAGTGAAAATGGACCTCATCTTTCATACAGCCGACCCGGTTTTGGATCTCCAACTTAAGAGCAAAACGCCAAATCATCAAAACCACCAACACAACCCAGAGCTGTAAACTCTAATTCCACCCCCCTAATCACCTGCCACACCACGGAACCACTTCGGTGACCATATACTCAAACGACACCGTCCTGATACAAGCCAACAATGACGATCTTGAAGCCTTTGATCTCCTCTTCCCCTCTCTTCATTCCTACCCCCCCCTCACATCACCCCCCTCCCCCACACCCCTCTCACAACCGGGCAACCAGCCCCCCATGCCCAGTTCAGCCCCGCATCTTCAGGCACCTACGCCCAACCCCACACCCTCCAAACCCTCCCCCATCCTTGCAGTTCCAGTTCACCCCGACATCCTCAGCCTCCTATGCTCAACTCCAAACCCTACCCTCTCCCTGCAGCTCCAAGGTCTCAGCCACGCCCCCTAGTATAGACCTTCCGTCAGATCTTCCCCTTAGGCTTAACATCCCTCGATCTCCCCCAGACGATCGCAATACTACCCCCGTGGCTCCCAACCCTCAGCCTCGACCCTTCTTCAAGACCAAATGACCACCTCACCCGGTTCCCCCACACCATACAAACCCTAACATGCCCCTGCCTACTCCAGACGAGCGCAATACTTCCTCCATGGCTCCCAACCCCCAGTCTCAACCCTTCTCCAACTCCAAACGACCGCCACATACAGACCCTCCACACCATACGACCCACTCTAGTACCCTATCCGGTAACATAATAAACACCAAAAGACAACACTCCTCCACCAACGCGCCAACAGGCCGCAGTGATCCCATCCTGAGGCAACCCCCCCACTCAAGATGCGACGGACTGTCGTCTCGTCCGTATCGGAAATCAAATCGCCTTTATAATACAGGGACTGAATCTCATCCTATCCAACCTCTTGACGCTTCACAACACCCCCTAAACTCCCACCCCTCTCCCACCGCTCTTCACCCCACACGCCCTAGCCACACAAAACCCTGCCCCCTAGCCAGGCACACTGCCCCTCCCCGCACCATGCCACAAGACCAAGTAGCTTTCAAACAACAGTGGTCCCATGCATTCAAAAATAAAGAAACAAGTAATGAATATAGAGAGAATCCGTTCTATATTTTGAAGGACATGTCCAGCCGGACAGAGGTCTATAATTACTGAGTATACATTTCAAATCCAGCAAAATACCTTCTACTGATCACCTGTCTGGTACACAAGCCTGTGCCCAACACTAACAGGTCTTAATACAGACGGTAGATATACAAACAAGGAAAACGGCTTTTTAAGGCAAACAAACGTTTTCTGTATAGTCAATGCAGTTGTACAGAGAAATCACAAGAACACCATTACAGTACATAGTAATCACATTTTGCATATGGTGTCACAGAGGTCTACGGCGTTTCGGTCCCCCCAATTAGTTATGGGAACCATCATCAGGACTTAGAATAATGCCTTAACTTTGTTAGCCTCTAATTACCTAGGAAGGAGATAAGAGAAGGAATAACATTTATTTAAGGTAGGGCTTACATATTTAATGGTGGGTGACTAAGTGAAAATGTGCCACTTATTGTGAGTAACGCAAGGATTTCAACAGTCATGGTCGTGACTGTAACTGGCGTGAAGATAGTGGTGATACAAGTAGTGGGGCTGGTGATGGACTGATTGTGGGCTTGCTAGTACAAGGCTAACAGGCATCTGTGAGCTGGTAGGAAGGGATGATCAGGTGAGAGTAAATGTGGAGGCCGTAATCCGATGGTGCCTAACAAGCCAGAATTAGGTGAAGTCGTAGCGAGTGCCTATCGAGTGCATGAGGCGACTTTTAAAAGGCAATCATACTGTGAGGACGAACCAGTCGTTCCTGTGCAGCATCATAATCCTGGCCATGCGTAGGGTATTGTGCCAGTGCCTATCTAGTGCACGTTATTAATTCGGGCTCGTGGGGGCTGCTGGCCGAGGTGACCGACGGGGTGCGCGAAGCAATGAGGCATGCCAAAATCAAGGGAGTATCTGATACAATCCCCGAGTGCCTAGCAAGTGCATGTAATCGTCTGTGGCTAGTGCGAACAATTAATGAAAAAATTATGAGGCGCCGCGGATTCAGGGCATGCCGGTGAGCAATTGCCGGTGGCGCGATTAGCATAAGGTCTTACCAAGGCAATGTAATAATGCCCGCGAGAGGAGGAGGCAACCGGAAATAAATGCCGCAACCCTAGGGGAGAACAAGGGTGGTTAGGAGGGGGTGCAGACGTAACCTGTGAAGGGGCCATAGAATGAGCCAGCTCTTACCGGGATGGGGTGCTAGGCGGGTCGTGGTAAATACCAAATCCGACGACGCCAGGGATCTGCCTGTCGAAAAATATGAACCATAAGAATTAAGGGCTCAAAGTTGTTGGATTAAAAGGAAGATCGGGCCGTGCAATGCTTACCGGTAGGATCGGAGTATTGGGTCTGCCTGGCGTGCTCGGCAATGAGACTTGCAGCAATAAAAGTGATGCTGATTGGTTGGGGGCGTGTCACAGTGCTCCATTAAAAATAAGAGAAGGACAAGAGACACAGGGGCCATGTTGGAATGTGCAGGGCAGTGATTGTAGCAGTGAGAGAACCAGGAAAGTGCAGCGGTGCGCTTGGGGAATACATCCATGAAACAGCCAATACGGTGCAAAACAGCTAAATATAGGAAACAATTAAAAACAGAGCATTCAAAATTAGTACAGAAGTAAATGAGAGCAGAAAATTAGGGGTTCAGATAAGCGCAGTCCATTCCTCTTGGACGTTCAGGCAAGAGTTCAAACTGTCTGTTTTAAGTATCCAACGTAGTTCCTCTCTGTCAAGCATTCTGGAGAGGTCTCCACCCCTGGATGGAATGATCACTTGTGTAATTACAGTCCAACGTATGTCATTTTCCGTGTGTCCTTTGTTCACAAAATGTTCCACTAAGGGGGCATTGGGTGTTTTACACCTTATCCGGCTTCGATGTTGGGAAATTCGAAGCTTTATTTTCTGCTTGGTCTGGCCAACATAAATTAGGTTATATGGACAAAAAATTGCATAAATGATATTGCAGCTATTACAGTTAGTAAACGTACGCAATTCATGTTTCACATCCTTATATACAAATTCTTTGGAGTCAATCGAGAAATCACATACCACACATGAACCACATCTGGAATGACCAGTGAGAGGGGGCAGTGACCAAAGATCGTGAAGAGTGGTCTTCTTTAAGTCCTTAGTTGGTAACGCAGCTCTGACTAGATGATTTCTCAGATTTTTATTTTTCTTAAAAGCAAATAGGGGGGATTTCCATTCAAAGGGGCCAGAGTTTACAATGTGCCAGTTTTTTTTAATGCTCTTTTTAACACGGTTAGAGACAGTGGAAAAGGTGGTGACACACACTGTTGCTTCCGAGGTTTGTTTATTCTTGGGCTCAAGAAGTGTCTCTCGCGGGCAGTACCAGGCCCTTTTCATTGCGTTTTTAATGAGACGCCTTGAGTAGCCCCTGGTTTTGAGTTTGTCGAGCAGTATATTAGCTTCACTAAAATAGTCCTCTTTTCTAAAGCAATTCCTTCTAAGTCTGAGGAATTGCGAGTACGGTAAACTGTCCCTTAGGGCCCTAGGGTGACAGCTATCATAGCTCAGCAGAGTGTTCCTTTCAGTTGGTTTACGGAAGAGGGATGTATATAGCAGACCTTCATGATGTTGAATTATGAGGTCAAGAAAGGGGATACTGATCTTACTGTGTGTCAAGGTAAAAGTGAGGCCATTGCAATTATTGTTGAGCCAATGTAGAAGTCCTAGGAAGTCGTCGGTAGATCCACCCCAAATGAGAAAGATGTCATCTATATAACGTTTCCATGTAATCAACCCTTGATGGAATGGATTGCTGTCAGAAAGGATGGTGTTACATTCCAGCCAATCCATGTAGAGGATTGCCAGGGTAGGAGCAAAAATTGCTCCCATGGGTGTTCCGCGTACCTGCTGGTAGTATTGTGAGTCATACATAGAGAAATTCTGTGTCAGGCAGATCTCTAAGAGTTGTACTATGAATAGAGTAGGGACCCTATGGGGACGTACTCTTTTCTCTAGTATACCTTCCATCACGAGAAGTGAGTCTCTCTGGGGAATGTTAGTATAAAGAGACTCGACGTCTAATGTGCATAGTGTCTCATTTTCAGGGTGGTAGGGATGATTTTCAAAGAGATTGATCATGTGCATACTATCCCTGATGTAGCATGTGGTATTAGGCACAAAGTCTCGCAGGAAGAAGTTAACATAATGGCCCAATGGCTCAAGAACGGAGCCGCATCCAGACACGATTGGTCTCCCCGGTGGGTCAACCAGTCTTTTATGGATTTTGGGCAATGTGTAAATAACAGGAGTTCTGGGGTTAGTCAAATTAAGGAAATCATATTCATGTTTGCTTAAGAAACCCTTATCCATAGCTTCTGAGGTTAGTTGATGTACCAAGGTTTGTATGTCCTTGGTAGGATTGTTGGGAAGTTTGCAATAGTGGTCCGTATTGGAGACCTGGCGTAAGAGTTCATTTTTGTAATTCTCAATGTCTTGTAGAACTATGCCACCGCCCTTGTCCACTGGCTTGATAATCATGTTAGTATTGTTTTTTAGATTAGAAATGGCAGTTTTTTCTTCTAGTGATATGTTGTAAGGTATAACTAAGTGTGTTTTCTCCAGTTTGGATACTTCTTTTAGAATGACTTTCTCGAATGTCACAATCTCTTTGGGGATCATATTAGCACTGGGAAAGAAAGTGGAAGGAGGCCTAAATGGGGTAATCGTAGGCTTAGGTTCTGAAGGGTTGAGTTCAAAGAATGCCTTCAATCGTAATTTACGAAAGAAGCCCATTAGCTCTGATTGTAGATTCAGAAAATCAGGGTAGGTGGTGAGGACAAAGGATAAGCCCTTGCTTAAAATGGAAGACTCCTGACTTGAAAGGGTGTGATTGGATATATTAAAAATGGGGATAGTATCCAATGGGGAATTGTTCCCTACCATTGATAACATTTCTGTCTGGTCTGACGTTCTCCTGGTGGATTGTGCCATCTTCGTTGTTGTTTCACTCTGCCCCTCTTTGGGGGTTCGGAATTGGCTCTGCCTAAAAAATGGGTCTGATTGTGTGTGGAGCTACTATGTCCCTCGCCAGGGTCTGAACTATCAGACGATTCAGCAGAGGAGTCTGTGAAACCAACAACAGTGTTCCTATATTGAAACGTCCCCAAGGTCTTGGGGTTTGTTGATGGGAGTTAAAATTGCGGTTTGCGTAAAAAAAAAATTGTAGTTAAGGGTAAGTGCGCTCAATGGTAATGGTTTTAATGTCTTTCTTTACCTTATTGGATTTTTTGTTCTGTTCAATGCGATGAAATTCTGAGACAGTTTTATCAATTTTCTCAAGGAGGGCTTTAGTGTCAGTAATTGTTTTATCATCTGTTATTTGTTTTTCCAAATCTTTAATAATAGCTTCAAGTTTTTTAAGTTCCTCACCAGCAGTTTCTATTCCCAGGACTAGCCAATGTCGTGAGCAAGTGGTACCTATACCACTAAAACTGGTGATGTATTTGGGGTTATCGGTGAATACCCCGGGAATATTTCTAACTTGTAAGCCAAGCGGGATAGTGTTTCATTTCAAGTATTGGGTGAGCATAAGGGACATAAGTTCTAGTCGTACATATTTTTTCTTTTGCTTTTCTAAATCCTCAGAGAGGCTGGAACTCCCGGTTGTGGTGGAGTCTTCTTGGTCAGTAAATAAAGAGGGGCCTGCACAGATCTTTTGAATGTATTCAAGTGAATATAAGGGGGCCGTATCAGACATAACCGTTTCTGATCTTACGTAGAGGGAAGGACTGAGAGAATAGGTAAGGGGAGAAATTAAAAAACCCGCTTGTGCCCGGGTAGGGAGGCGAGTAACCACCAATGAACAGTGGAAGGAAGGGAGAAGCCTTGCGTTACTCACAATAAGTGGCACATTTTCACTTAGTCACCCGCCATTAAATATGTAAGCCCTACCTTAAATAAATGTTATTCCTTCTCTTAGCTCCTTCCTAGGTAATTAGAAGCTAACAAAGTTAAGGCATTATTCTAAGTCCTGATGATGGTCCCCATAACTAATTGGGGGGACCGAAACGCCGTCGACCTCTGTGACACCATATGCAAAACGTGATTACTATGCACTGTAATGGTGTTCTTGTGATTTCTCTGTACAACTGCATTGACTATACAGAAAACGTTTGTTTGCCTTAAAAAGCCTTTTTCCTTGTTTGTATTTCTACCTTCTGTATTAAGACCTGTTAGTGTTGGGCACAGGCTTGTGTACCACACAGGTGATCAGTAGAAGGTATTTTGCTGGATTTGAAATGTATACTCAGTAATTATAGACCTCTGTCCGGCTGGACATGTCCTTCAAAATATAGAACGGATTCTCTCTATATTCATTACTTGTTTCTTTATATTTGAATGCATGGGACCACTGTTGTTTGAAAGATATTAGTTCCCCGAGGTCCCCTGTTGACTTAATTGGGGCCCCTTGTTGTTATAAATATAACAAGACCAAGTAGAACCACTGACGCCATGTCCCCAGAGGAAGCGCTCGAGCTGGCTTCCTCGTGCACCAACCCTAGCGCCGAACAATCTACAATCCAGGTAATCACCGGCTTCAGAAGCGATCAATTCTGCCCGAAACCCTCTAGACCACCTACCTTATACACCACCCCTAGCGACAAGAACTCTACAATTCAGGTAATCACCGGCTTCAGAAACAATCAAACCCTCCCGAAACCCCCTAGACCACCACCCTTCCTCATCAGTGGATGATGAACGACTGCGTAACGCTTGGGAATCAGACTTAGGCAACCCTATCGCTGATGAGCAATGGATGGCCTGCTGCAAGGTTACTATTATGGTATCTCTTAATAGCAGACATAAATTGATCCACTTCAGGTTTTTACGCAGCATTTATGTTACAACATCCCTAGCACACAAGATAGATCCCAGTAGACCGCATTGCTGTCAGCTGTGCCAATCCCCTTTGGCAGACTTCGCAAACCTTGCCTGGAAGTGCCCATGCATCCAAGCCTTTTGGATTGAAGTACACAAAACTTTATGTCAAATGATACAGGCTCCGATTGAACCCTTGCCTGAGATTGCCCTCTTGGGATATGTGGTTCAGCTCCCCCCTAAAACTAGCAGATTTGCTGCCATCTCTCTACTCCTGGCTAAAAGAGAAGTAGCACTTAACTGGGGCGGCACGAGGACTCCGACGGTACGCAGCTGGATACAAAGCTTAGCAACCTGCTCTATGAGAAGCGACCTGTATGCTAGTACCATCCCTCCTTCCTCCAGGCCAATGGACATCTGGGATCCCTTCAGATCTTTCCTTTCGCAACAACAGTTAGACCACCCCACTCGGCAGGAGCGGGGTATAGTGCCGACTGGGGTGGGCTAATGGGGCGCACTGTACCCATCAATGGTCTTTAACATGCTCTGCCCCCTCATAGAGGGTAGTCCCTTTGCTCTTCTTGTATGTGTTGCATGGAAGGGAGAATAGCAGTGTACCAATTAAATGATGACTGGAGGGGGGACTCAAAAGGGTTCTGATATATATCGTATGCATTGTTATACACAATTGATCAACCTGGTGTGCTGTAAAGGAAATGTCATAACCAATACGTTGAGATTGTACCCTATGTATCGTTCAACTGGACTCAGTGCTCTACTTTGTCTTTAACAAAATGCTAAATAAAGTTTAAAAAAAAGAGATCACGACGCATCCCCTACTCTGCGCAAGCATTGAGGCGCGATGCATTATCTCCCCCGGATCACGGAACCAACGCATCTTCACGTTTGCAAGCTTTTTGTTCATTTTGCGTTACGCATCCAGGTACTTTGTTGAGAACTTTGTCGCATTTATTATCAACTTGAACTAAGTAACTTTTACCATCTTTAAGTCAATCTTAAGTACAGTATTGTGGTTTTTTGTTGTTTGTGGTCTTGTGTTAAGTCTATTTAAAGAATACTTCTTTTTTATAAAACCTGTGTTGTGTCCATCTGTAGTGTTTTCACTGTATTACTGTGTATATTCACAAATGCTTAACACACTACCTCTGAGATAATCCTGTCTGCTTGTGCCAAGCTACCAAGGGGGTGAGCAGGGGCTATTTAGGTGTGTAATCCCCTTATCCTGACTTAGAAGTAAGGGTCATATCTGGACAAAGGTGAATACCATTGCCAACTAGAGACCCCCAGATCTAACATTGGTGGGCACCGGTGAGGATTTGGACCTGCATTTGTGACTCATATACAGTAATTGATGTACACTACTAGTTAGTGCAGACCAAACGCAACCATGTCATTTTTTTTGGTAGAATCTTTTCCTTGGACTGTTATTTTTTTCTGAAAACTCCCAATTCTTACTACCATGAGTAGACCAGAATCTGTTGCATCTATGGATCTTGATTTTGAGGAAGAGAAGTTGGAAACCTACACTTTGAAACAGCTCAAGTATCTCGGCAAGAAATTGAAAGTTGCTACACCAGGCATTTCTAAAAATGATGACTACCAAAACGCGCTGAGGGCCTGGGTAGAAGCAAGAAATGCCCCTGATCTTGTGGTGGAGCCCGCTGAGGATGCAGATGGGCAACTGGATAGGCCAGTGTTTCCAGCCAGGGGAGAGGTACCGTCCCACCCTGGCAGTAGTATCTCTTCCAAAGACCTGTCCCCCAGAAAGTTGCAAGACAATGAGAGAAATAGGGCACACTAGCTGGAGATGGCTAAGCTTAAGATGGAGGTCAGAGGGAAGCAGAAAATAACAGATTGTCCTTGGAGAGAGAGAGAGAATGAGAACGGAACATGAGAGGATGTTGAGGGAGTTAGAGATCAAGGCGAAGGGCTTAGAGATCAATCCCTCTGGTGGCAGCGCACCATCTGTACCTTCAGAAGGGAGGGTATATATTTCCAAGGATATCATCAAAGATTTCCATAAAAATAAAGATATTGGGCAGTGATTTGCAGCCTAAGAAATAGCAATGTTGGCCTACCGGGTCCCTGAGAATGATTGGGGAGCGGGGTTGTGGGGCCGCTTTGTGATTGAGTGGAGGGATACTTTGTTAGACCTGCCCAATGAGAATAGGATGTCTTATGCCCACATGAAGGAAGCGCTGATGACAAGGTAGGGTTTGACCCAGAACTCTATAGACAGAGGTTCAGGAATTGTAAGAAGCTGGAGGGAACCACTTGAGTAGAATATGTATCTTACTTTTGCAGAGCTATGGATGGTTGGGTGAGGGGTAGCAAAGTGGATAATTTTCAAGCGCTCTATGATTTGGTTGCAAGGGAGCACATGCCTGCTAATTGTTTTCCAGAGCTACGCCAGCACCTTATTGATAGCAAGTTGACTAATCCTAGGAAGCTTGCTGAGGAGGCGGACCCCTGGGTCAGTTCCAGGGTCCCATTGGGTCATGTGGGAGACTCCGCCAAAGGTTGGCATGGTCCCCAGCAGAAGAGTGGGAGGGGCAAGGGTAAACAGAGGGAGTTCCAGGAAGGACCCAAAAGTAATTCCCAAGGGAACCAAGGTAAGGGTTCCCAGTCTCCCCTGAGAAGAAGTCAGAACCCCAGCAGGTAAACCTGTTCATAGGGGGCCTGTTACCTGCTTTCAGTGTAAGCAGGCTGGACACCGTTGGTATGATACCCAGTGTCCCCAAAAGGGTCAGGATGTGCCACCCCGTGCACCACCCCGTCAGATGGCCAGTGTAGCCCTGGGTGGGGAGGAGATGGGTGCCCAAGGTGGGTGGGGTCCTGCAGAAATGTCCCTTGTCTCATTAGGAGACTTTGAGATGGTCCCAAAAACTCAGCTGCCTGATAGCACTAAAAAGTAAAGGCAGTGGTTGACCATCAATGGCCATAGAGTGGAGGCTCTTAAAGACACCGGAGCCAGTGTGACAGCTGTCAAGTGTCACTTGGTGTCTGAAGAGCAGGTGGTTCCCAATGCATTCTTCCCAGTTGTTGCCGCTGACAACACAGTGAGCCATTGCAAAGTGGCTCAAGTTCCCTTCGAGTGGGGAGGGTCTCTGGTACTCTTCAAGTAGCTGTGAGGCCAGCCATGCCTGTTGATTGTTTGCTAGGCAATGATTTGGAAAGCTCCCCTTGGGCTAAGGTGGAAAAGAAGGCTCATTTAGAGATGTTGGGACTGCCTGAGTGGGTGTGTGTGACCACTCGGTCTATGGCAGCCATGGGTGTTCAAGAGATCCTGGAGCCTGAAAGTATGGCCCAGGATTCTGCCTTAAAGAGAAGAGTTAGGGGGCGCGGGAAACCAGCTCCCACTGTTCCCACAGTCCAGGAGGAGTCAGACCTTGAGGGGGATGCTCTGGAACCTACAGGGGAGCAAGTTTCTGTACTGTGGAACCTACCTGGTCTGACCCATTGGCAGCAAGAAGGGGGGCCCTCTATGGAGGAATTTTGTTCAGAGTAGAAGAAGTGCCCTTCTCTTGAGGGTTTGAGGCAACAGGCCACAAACCAGGCAGCAGGTGATCAGTCCGGATCCCATTGGCTCTACTGGGAGAACAGCATCCTATATAGCGAGCCTAAATTTGCTGAGCCTGGGTCAGCCCGTGTGCTGGTGGTACCCCAGTGCTTCAGAGCATTCCTACTGGGGTTGGCTCATGACGTACCTTTAGCTGGACATCTGAGGCAGAACAAGACCTTTGAAAGGCTTGTCTCCCACTTTTATTTGCCCCAGATGGGGAAGAGTTCAGATACTCACTGTAGAACTTTTCAAACTTGCCAGGCAAGTGGGAAAAGTGGAAGGAAGCGCAAGGCTCCTCTCCACCCTTTCCCTGTAGTCAGTACCCCATTTGAATGGGTGGGCATTGACATTGTGGGGCCACTGAACCCCAAGACAGCCATGGGCAACAGGTTTATCCTGGTCTTGGTGGACCATGCTACCCGGTACTCGGAAGCCATCCCGCTCAGGACAGTGACGGCCCCCATGGTGGGACGGCACTGATGGGGATTTTCTCCCGTGTGGGGTTCCCCAGAGAGGTGGTGTCTGGCCGAGGTACAATCTTCATTTCCAGTTATATGAAGTCTCTGTGGAAGGAGTGTGGTGTTACCTATAAGTTCAACACTCCTTACCACCCACAAGGTAATGGGTTGGTTGAGAGATTCAAGTGGACCCTTAAAGGCATGACCATGGGTCTTTAGGAACTAATGAGACATAAATGGGACGTCCTTTTGCCATGCCTTCTGTTTGCGTACCGTGAGGTGCCACAAAAGTCTGTAGGGTTCAGCCCCTTTGAGCTGTTGTATGGACACCTGGTAAGAGGACCTTTCAGTCTGGTCAAGGAAGGCTGGGATCAATCTCCCAGGAAACCTCCCCAGGATGTATACAGTTACATGCTGGCCTTCAGGAACCAGACTCGGCGATTCAGATATCTCGCTCAGGCGAACCTGGAAGCCAGCCAGGAGGAAATGGGGCGGTGGTATGATCAGAATGCCACTCTGATTGAGCTTCAGCCTGGACAGAAAGTTTGGGTCATGGGCCCTGTAGAGCCTTGTGCGCTCCAGGACAGGCGGACCAGTCTATTTGAGATGGTGGAGCGCAAGAGTGCTGTTACCTATTTGGTGAACGTGCAGTCTCCAAGGAACCCTTTGCAGGTCCTACATGTTAACCACCTGAAGCCCCACTTAGAAAGGTCCGAAGTGGGCATGCTCCTAGCGACGGATGATGGAATGGAGGAGGAGACCGAGACTCTTCCTGACTTCCTGTCTGCAACAGAGCAAGATGTGTCAGTGGATGGTGTCAGCCTCTCTGCCACACTGACCTCTGATCAGCAGCAAGATTGTCGCCAACTGCTGGGACAATTCTCTGATTTGTTTTCCTTGGTTCCTGGTGTCACTGAGTGGTGCGTACATGATGTGGACACTGGGGAAAGTCCTCCTGTGAAGCACAAGGCTTACAGAGTGACTGACAAGGTCAGGGCTTACATCAAGGAGGAAGTCTCCAAGATGTTTGCTTTAGGGGTGATTGAGGCCTCAAACAGTCCTTGGGCCAGCCCAGTGGTTTTGGTCCCAAAGCCTGCAGCACCTGGTGCCACACGCGAACTCCGGTTCTGTGTGGACTACCGAGGACTCAATTCAATCACCAGGACTGACGAGCACCCCATCCCCAGTGCTGATGAGCTCATTAATCGGTTAGGGGCTGCACGGTACCTCATCACGATTAATTTGACATCTGGGTACTGGCAGATCGCCTTGACTGATGGGGCCAAAGAAAGGTCAGCATTCTCCACACCGGATGGGCACTACCAATTCTGGGTTATGCCCTTTGGGTTGAAGAATGCCCCTGCCACCTTTCAGAGGTTGGTCAACCAGGTGTTGGCTGGACTGGAGGATTTCAGTGCTGCCTACCTGGATGACATTGCAGTGTTCAGCGCCAGTTGGGAAGAACATCTGTGCCACCTCTGGGAAGTGTTGATGGCACTGCGAAAGGGAGGCCTCACAATCAAGGTGAGTAAGTGCCAGATTGGGCAGGGTACTGTGGTGTACTTTGGTCACCAGGCAGGGAGCGGCCAGGTGGCGCCCCTACAACCTAAGATTGATAACATCCTGGCATGGGAACCCCTAAAGACTCAGACACAGGTGAGAACCTTTTTAGGACTCACGTGGTACTAAGGAGGTTTGTCAAAGGGTATGGCAACATTGTTGCACCCTTAACTGAACTGACTTCCAGGAAGCAGCCCAAGAAAGTGAACTGGACTGACACCTGTCAGAAGGCTTTTGACGCCCAGAAGACTGCCATGTGCACAGCACCCATGCTTCAGGCACCCAACTTCTCAAAGGAATTCATTGTTCAAACAGACGCTTTAGAGCCTTCATCAGTAGGAGGTTACTTCCATGGGAATAGAGGTGGAGTGCAATTGAGCGTGAGGCATTTGCTGTGGTCTGGGCACTGAAGAAGTTGAGACCATACTTGTTTGTGACTCACTTCCTGGTTCAGACCGACCACAGGCCCCTCAGATGGTTAATGCAGATGAGGGGTGAGATCCCAAAGTTGTTGAGGTGGTCCATTTCCATACAAAGTATGGACTTTACAGTGGAACACCACCCTGGTACAGAACACGCCAATGCTGATGGTCTGTCCAGATTTTTCCGCCTTAGTTAAGAGACCTCGCACTGGGAAGGGTAGTTCTCCCCACATTTCAGCTGGAGGGGACACATGTTAGACCTGGCATCATTGGCGTGAGTCTCCCTTCCTTTTTTGTCTGATTGCCTCCTCTGTTTTAGATATGTTTTTGCTGGTTATATGCTTGGGTACTGTACCACTGCTATTCAGTGCCACAGTGCAAGTGCTTCCTATGTTAAATTGATGTACTAATTAGTGATTCCATGATTGGGTTATTTGATTTACTTGTCAGACCCTAGTACAGTGCACCATGAGTGCCCAGGGCTTTTAATCAAATGCTGCTGGTGGACTTGCAGCACTGGTTGTGCCATCCACAGAAACAGTTTGTAAAGTGTGTCTCAGGCTTGCCATTGCAAGGCCTGTGTGCAGTCTGTGACTGCCATGTCGACTTGGCAAGTGCACCCACTTGCCAATCCCTAAACCTTCCCTTTGCTTCATATCAGACACCCATATGGTAGGCCCAAGGACAGGGTGCATTGTAAGTATAAGGTAGGACATGCCCTGGTGTGTGTAGCATGTCCTAATAGTGAATTACAGCCATTTTCGTTTTTCACTATTGCAAGGCTACCTGTTCTCTATAGGCCAGAATGGGCAGTTAGATTATTACATCATATAATCCTAACTGACTCAGGGAACATGGAATAAATTCGAATTTATTATGACTGAACTCAGAATGATAACATACATCTTTTAGTAAAGTTGGTTTTGACATTCTGTGTTAGAAAATGCCACTTTTTAGAAAGTAGGTATTTTCTTGTCTAACTATCCAGGCCTGCCTCTGCTAGTTTGTGTATTCCTTGTCTGGAGTTTGAGTGATAGGGCTAGGGGATTCCAGGAGACATAATGAGTTAGCCCAGTGGTGAATAGGGAGATCATCTAGGTGGGAGGGAGGAGTTGCATCTGGGACCTGAATTGGGCTGAGCCTTCCCTCCACAATGCTGGCTCCACCCCCTGGGGTACGGCTGATGTCATTGCCCTGCACTGTGAAAGAAGAGAAGGAATCATGTCAACAAAGTGCTCCAGGGCAATGCTTTCCCTCCACAATGGCTGCACCTCCTGTGGGACGTCTGATGTTTCTGCCCTGCACTGTGAAAGGAAAGAAGGAGTCCTGTAAACAGAGTGCTCAAGAACTGGTTTGGACTAGGCAGAGGCCTCTCTGCCTTCAGAGAACAAAGGATTTTGGGGTATAAATATTGGGTCTCAGACCCAAGAACTTTAGATCACTTCTGGGAACAAGACTAACCTTTCGCCAAGGAGAAGAACCAAGGAAGCTGCAGAAGTTTTAGACTGCCCCTCTGCCAGTGTGCTGTTTGCTGGGTTGGCCTGCAGTGGTTTCTTTACTGCCAAGGAAAAGGAGAAGAAACTTTTTAAGGACTTTCATCATCTTACAGAATATTCTCCAAGGGCTTGTATTTGTGATTGCCTCCTTCTGAAGTCTCAGGGACAAAAGACTTCTTCTCTAGCTCCACTCTGGATTTCCTTGCTGGGAATTCTAACTTCAGAAGCCTGCGTGTTGCTGGGAGCTGGAAGCGCGATGCAACGAGAAGAAGCTGAAATCATTGCCCGCCGGAGAAGCGTGCCGCTGTTGCATCTCCCAGAAAGCGTGTCAAAAGTGCCTGCTGTCGCATCACCGGAGAAACGTGACGCCATCGAGAGAGTCGCTGTTGCATCACCCAAGAAGCGTGTCGCAGGGCCTGTCGCGGCTCCAAAGTACAGAATCGTCACAAGGCAGCCAGGGCGTCTACTCTTCATCGTAACATCGCCGCATCAAGGGTGCCATCTTCCCACATCGCACCAGGATTGTCGCATCGCATCGCATCGAGGCGCCATCTTGCACATCACAACTGGACCGCAAGCCGAGAACCTATGCATCATCCCCGTACCGGTAAGGATCACAACGCATCCCCTACTCTGCGCAAGCATTGAGGCGCGGCGCATTATCTCCCCCGGATCACGGAACCGGCGCATCTCCCTGTTTGCGAGCCTTTTGTTTATTTTGCGTTACGAATCCAGGTACTTTGTTGCAAACTTTGGAAGTCCTCATTCTGGGATCTTCACCCTCCGCCTGGGACGACTCCTGGTGGCCCCCCGCCCTAGATAGCGCACCCAAACCGACAGACCACGCACGCAACCTGGGCGTCATCCTGGACTCCTCCCTCTCCATGACCAGACAAGTCAACGCCGTCTCCTCGACGTGCTTCAACATCCTGCGCATGCTACGAAAGATCTTCCGGTGGATCCCCACCGAGACCAGGAAGACGGTCACCCAGGCCCTCGTCACCAGCCTCCTGGACTACGGCAACTCCCTCTACGCCAGAACCACCGCCAAACTCCAGAAGAGGCTCCAGCGGATCCAGAACGCCTCAGCACGTATCATCCTGGACATCCCCCTTCGCAACCACATCTCTGGACACCTGAGACACTTGCACTGGCTCCCGGTCAACAAGAGAATCACCTTCCGTCTCCTCACCCACGCACACAAAGCCCTACACAACCAAGGCCCAGGATACCTCAACAGCCGCCTCAACTTCTATGCTCCCACACGCCAGCTTCGATCGACCGGCCATGCCCTCGCCGCCGTCCCCCGCATCCGAAGAGCCACCACAGGGGGAAGGTCCTTCTCCTACCTCGCCGCCAAGACTTGGAACTCCCTCCCGACCCACCTCCGCCTGACCCAGGACCACCTCGCCTTCAGGAAGCAACTCAAGACCTGGCTGTTCGAGCAGTAGCGGACCCCCCTCCTGTAGCGCCTTGAGACCCTCCGGGTGAGTAGTGCGCTATATAAATGCCTTGATTGATTGATTGATTGATTTATCACCAACTTGAACTAAGTAACTTTTACCATCTTTAAGTCAATCTTAAGTACAGTAATGTGGATTTTTGTCGTTTGTGGTCTTGTGTTAAGTCTATATAAAGAATACTTATTTTTAAAAAACCTGTGTGGTGTCCATCTGTAGTGTTTTCACTGTATAATGCAAGTAACAAGGACCCCCTGAAGAGTTTGATAGTTTTTGGTTCAGGGAAAAAGCAATATGTGCATAAAATCAAAACATTTAAAATAGGGGTAGTTACAATAAAGGAATTCTTAACAATCAAATTAAAAAAGGTTCATATATCATTTTAATAGTCATTCAAATATAAAAACAAATCTGACAATACATTAATATTCAATCAGAAATTAATATAAGACAACATCAAAATTTTACAATAAAACAATACCTAAAAAACATAAGCATTAATATTCAACACAGACATCTAAAAATTAGCAAAAAACGTGGCAAATCAATAATTTCGACGCGCGTTTCGGCGTACTGACAAACGCCTTCTTCAGGAGCCACAATCTATATCTGCAAAACATAAATGCAGAACTTAAGAATACATTAAAATGCATTTATTTTGTACATTGTATAGCAATAGTAATACCTGTATCTCATGTACAAAAACTCTACAATCATTGTCTTTAAAATACTACAAAAAGAATTCCTCATGTAACAAAACCCTCCTAACATGTATCAGCAATAATTGTATTGCTAAACAAGTCACAAATCTAAATACCATATGAGCAGTTGTAATACGATAAACCTCCTATTTACTTAGGAGTTTTAGTGCGAACAAGATAAAGGGGAAAAATTACATAAAAAATATATTCACATATGTCTGATTCAGTATTACAAGTTAGCATGGAATTAAAAGATTTCTATGATATTATAAGATGGTGTAGAAATTATATACCAAAACAACACTTACTAATAGCTAAACGCTATGATTCTTACTGTATTAGACGATGCTTCAATATCTGATGATGCTTCAATCATTGATTCGAACGTAGCAGTAGGATTTGATTTATAAAACAATTCTAGATTAGGGGTAATAAGAAAGGATGTATGTAAAGGAATGGCGATTATCAATGGTAAGTACCCATTGATACTTACCATTGATAATCACCATTCCTTTACATACATCCTTTCTTATTACCCCTAATCTAGAATTATTTTACATTGCCTCTGAGATAAGCCTGTCTGCTCCTGCCAAGCTACCAAGGGGGTGAGCAGGGGTTATTTAGGAGTGTAATCCCCTTATCCTGACTTAGAAGTAAGGGTCCCTATTTGGACAAAGGTGCATACCATTGCCAACTAGAATACACCAGATTTAACAGAAACCATCCACAAATATCAGATTGCACCATACTTACATCATGCCCATTAGTTTACACATAATCTCCAGTGGGGAAACATTTCTCCACTTGAGTTAGACCAGCACATCACTGATCAGATACAGGAAGCAAATATGCTAACACCACAAATCTTGCTTCTATATGACTGACCTCAAAGGCATGTCTATGAGCTATCTCCCCATTTTGGACTAACCATTAAAGAGCTGCAATTTTAATGCTGTTAGTGGCAAAGCGTAGGATAGCAATCGATTGGACCACTTGCCAAGAGATATGAAAAAGTGAACACTATCATGAGAAACACATATGAAACAGGCTTGCGTCTACACTAAATTGTTAGAGGACATAACGGATTGGGAATAGTGTGTACAGATTTTTCTCCACCCAGAGGGTAACTTATTTCCGTAGACGATACTTGACTAAGAAGACTATAGTAGGAGAACTGTATCACAAAATTAGACTGACATGGTGTATGGCATAATTATTCTTTTATCTCTGTGTTGGACCTGGCCCTTTTTGCAGGGTTATCCCCAAACATTTTGCCTTCTTCCTCATTTTTTTTCTGACCTGTTTATTTTTTTTTTGCTTTAGGACTCTGGGCACTTTACCACTGCTAACCAGTGCTAAAGTTCATATGCTGTCTGTGTAAATTGTCATGTTGATTGGTTCATACATGATTGGCATATTTGATGTACTAACAAGTCCCTAGTAAAGTGCACCATGTGTGCCCAGGGCCTGTAAATCAAACGCTACTAGTGGGCCTGTAGCACTGATTGTGCCACACACACTAGTAGCACTGTAAACATGTCTCAGACCTGCCACTGCAGTGTCTGTGTGTGCAGTTTTAAACTGCCATCTCCCCAAACTTTCCCTTTTAGTACATGTAAGGCACCCCTTAAGGTAGGCCCAAGGCAGCCCCATGGGCAGGGTGCAGTGTATTTAAAAGGTAGGGCATGTACTGGTGTGTTTTACATGTCCTAATAGTGAAATACTGCTAATTTTGTTTTTCATTATTGCAAGGCTTTTCTCTTCCACAGGGTAACATGGGTATTGTCTTGAAATATCTTTTACATGTAATTTCCCATTGGGAGCAGATAGAGATTTCGGAATTTTGGGGTCTCTGAAATCACAATTTAAAAATGCATCTTTTGGTGAAGTTGGTTTTTAAATTGCGTGTTTGAAAATGACACTTTATAAAGTGGGAATGTTCTTGCTTAACCATTCTGTGCCTTTGTCTGCATGTCTGGGTTGGCTGACAGTTGGACTATGCACATTCACTCTAGACAGTCACACAAAGGGAACTGATGTGGTTTTCATATGCTGATAGGCCATCACCAGGCTGATGGGCCTTCCTGAGATGGGAGGAGTTGTCACTGACACCTGAATAGGGCTGTGCCTGCCCTCACACAAACCTGCTTCCACCCCTCTGCAGTGTGTCTGGAGCCAGGCCAAGGAAAGGCAGGGTTTTGTGCACTACAAGGACGTTCCTTTGAGCTTTGCCTACTTGAAAGGCAGAAAGGGGTATATGTATTGGACCTCTGACACCCCAAAATCAGATCACTTCTGGACTGAAGTCATTCTGCCAGAAAGAAGAGCTGGATGCTGTAGGAGTGACTGCCACTCTGCCTGTTCCTTTGTTGTGATGCCTGCTGCTTCTATCCTGGGAGTTAAAGGACTGGACTTTGCTTTCTGTATCCTGCTTCTAAGATTCTCTAAGGGCTTGTGCTTGCTTGCCTCCTTTTAAGAAGTCTTGGACAATCAAAAACTTCACCTACTTCACCTAGTGCCTGGGCTCTTCTGCTCAGAGTCCTGACTTACCAAGTGGTGCCAAATTCTGTGTGTGGTCCCTTAGAAGTGTACCCTACTGATCTAAAGAGAAAATCCACACATCAACTACCAGAGCCTGTTTTCTCAATGCATCACTGCAAAAGATCGACGTATTACTACTGCCTGCCCTGAATCATGGTTCCCAATCGGTGCATTGATCAGGGCTTTCAACGCAGGCCATAGCTCGCTGTTGCAGCGCATCAGAAAAATCACTGCAGCATGAGTCCCGAGCACCGTGTCCCCAACGTCCTTGACACCCGCTCCTACTCAGCACCTGGTTGGGGGCCGTGGAATCTAGCAGCGCCTGCTTTGCAGCTGAAAAATCGACACAGCACCTGCTTTTCTGCTTTTGCATCAATGCAGCATGTCTGGATTTTCGACGCATCGTCCCTCAACGCCGATAGTTTATTGACGCCGCATCTGGAAATCAATGCATCACATCCCCTTCCAGTAAGGAACCAACGCATCACCTCCCATGGCAGTAAGGAATCGATCAGGGGCGGCTGGTATTAATGGTCGAAATGGGCGCTGCCCTCCCAACTTTTAGGAGAAAGAAAAAGAGGATAAAAAATAAATAAGTTTGCATTTAATTTTATTTGATTGTTTGTTTTTCTGAGGGCGGGGTGAGGGTCCGAACGAATGGCCTGTGACCAGACAATCCTGCACTTTGTCAGGGGCCAGGGTGAGGTCTTCCTCGACCTCCAAGCATAAGCTTTAAATGTGACGTCAATAGTGATGGGAGTGGTGATTGTTCATTGCGAGATGCAAAAACCCATTTGGGCGTACTTTGCAATTGCCCAGGGTGTGTCTGGAGCAGTGCCATTAAAGTAAATGGCAAGGGGCGGGGTAGGTCCTTGGAGAGAACGAAAGGCTGGGTGTGTCACTGGCCTCTGAAACTGCTGTTGCTCACTTTGATTGGCGAGTTAGGGCCTGCTGAATGAACAACCACGTTGCAGCAGCATGTACTGTTCTTTTACGTATGTTAGGAATCGTTGAAAAGAACCAAGCAGCAGATTTTACTAAATTGATGTCCCAGAACAGGACGCTAGTTGGCTCACCCTGAACGGAGCGTTTTGGATTACTGCCCAGGCCTTCCAAGCTCTCTGTCTTGCCAGCCTCGAACTGAAGTGCCGGCCTGAGCTGCTCTGCCACAAGAGCTACCACAGATTAGAGAGTAACGGACCTTCCGAATTCAAACAACAGGAGCCAGTGCAGCTAAAGCGCACCTCTAGCCGACCCCTCCAAATCATCCCGCAAATTAAGGTTAGGTTTTATTACAGTTACATTTATTCAATTTATTGTGCTACATATTTGTTTAAATAAAGGAGTGTGCGCATAGATTAACTAAATGAAAGTTAATTGAATCATGTTCATGTTTGTATAAACATGTGAGCCATCTGATGTGCGACCTCTAATTGGGCGATGCACCGTGCATGGGTGTACACTGTATATGGGTTCTAAGTGCACCCAGGGCTTTTGGGATCTGAACACCATCAGGAACTTGGGCTCGTCTCAAGCCGCAGCAGCACGAGGGTTCAGTAGTGCACAAGATGTGTGCGTGAATAATTGTGTGTGTACCCCACTGCTGCAACCCAGCAGGGGGAATTTGTATACAGAGAGGCCTACCCCATAGAACAGGAAGGGAGGGCCTCACCATCTAGAGGCAGTGAATGTGGGGATGGACTGCGATAAAATGGATGGGAGAGCACGCTTGTATTGTATTGTATTGTAATTGCATTTATATAGCGCTTACTACCCCTGACGAGGCGTCAAAGCGCTTTTTCAGCGAGTAGCACGTGCTTGTATGCTTGTGTGTGTGAGGCGGCAGAGTGAGGAGGGTGAATGATTGAGAGAAAGAGAGATAGGTGGGTGAGAGACTAAAGGGCAGGAGTGAGGGAGCCAGGGAAAAACATTGAGAGAGAGAGAAAGAGAGAGAGAGAGCGAGAGCGAGAGAGAGAGAGAGGGGTAGAGAGAGGGAGAGAGATACAGAAGAGACAGAGAGTACAGTGCACTAGAGAGGTAGACAGACTGGGAGAGTTGGGGAGAGAGACAGAGAGAGAGGGAGCAAGAGAGATTGTTGAGGCACGAGAGGGAGAGAGGAAAGAGATGGGGGCAGAGAGAGAGAGTGTAGAGGGAAAGAGAGACAACCAGAGAGAGAGACTGTGCCTTGTTTAATAAGATTTGGCACTTCGGGCTGGACTGTTCCCATGAGGCACAGGGTCAGACTGATTTGCATATATCAGTGTCTGAACTGGGGTGGTGGAGTGAGCTAAAGAATGATGATGGATTAAACCCAGATCCGTTGACTGGGGGGAGTGTTTGATTTGCTCAAGCACTCCTTCCATCATACCCTTTGGTATCGCTTTGTCCGCCCTGAGTTGGCAGGGTATGCCCAGACGTGGGTCCCTTGCTCACTCTACCACTGGATTCAAGATAGCCTGGCTGATGATGGGTTATGAATCTGAAACCGGTCCCAGGATGCTTCTTTCCGGTCCAGGGAAGACACGGCTTGGCGGGCTGGACTGTTCCCATGAGGCACAGGGTCAGACTGATTTGCATATGGCCATGTCTGAACTGGGGTGGTGGAGTGAGCTAAAGAATGATGATGGATTAAACCCAGATCCGTTGACTGGGGGAGTGTTTGATTTGCTCAAGCACTTCTTCCATCATCTCCTTTGGTATTGTTTTGTTTAATAAGATTGGCAGTAGTCTGTTGGCACATTGTTCCGAAGCTGCCCTGAAGGATTGCTGTTCCGCAATGATGAAGCAGCCATGTGTAACAGAAAGGCACTTTCTCCACGTGGTGTTTAGAGAATACCATGGGCCCTTATATTTTGCTAATGAGGTGATTAAACCGGGCCGAGAACACTATCAGTTAAAGCATGATTTTCATAGCGCTCCACTGGTTTCAAGGCGCTAGAATTGGGTCAGGCAGCAACCTTATACGAAGACCGACCGTCCCACAAACATAACAGACGGTGTGCACTGTACAAAAAAGCATTCCCAATGCTTCCACACACACTTTTCTATAACCAGTCACTACAGGAATGTATTGTGATCAAAAGTAGGCTTGGGTTATACTGAATAAGCAGCTATGTACGTCACCATATGAAATCTCTTTACTGATGTCAGAACTACACTTTCACAATTGCTTTATTAACTTTCTTGCTTGCTCAAATGTGCTATAAAATGCACCATTTGCCCAAGCTTTTTTCATCTTTTTGCGGGGGATAATTCCCTTAGACCCCCATTATGACAGTCGAGCTTTCTCGCAACAGGTTACTGATCCCGAACTTTTACGCCCTACCACTTTCAAATGTCACCAGCTGCCCCTGGAAACGATGCATCACTTCCCCTGTGTAATAAGGAACGGCTCATTGCATTGCTTTAAAGGCACCACACCTCCCTTGCGCCTAGCACTGTCTTCGATTTTGACACATCTAACGCTAAAACGAACGCATCCATTGATTACTATGGACTAAACACTTGCTTAATCTTTTAAAAAAGATATCTTGACTTGTGTATGTTGGTTTGTTGGCGTTTTGTTTTTGTTTTACTCACACAAATATTGCCTTTTTTTCTAAACCAGTGTGGACTCCTTTTGTAGGGTTTTCACTGTGCTACTGTGTTTAGGAACAAGTGCTTTACACATGTCCTCTGAGATAAGCCTGACTGCTCGTGCCATGTGGCCACGGGGGAGAGCATGGGTTATCTTAGCTGTGTGACTCCCTTACCCTGACTAGAGTGAGTGCAAACTACAGCCAACTAGAGATCCCATTTCTAACACTCTGGCTACTCTTCTCCTTTCCTCCCTAGTTCAGTCCTTTTGGTACCTTTTACTATAGGTTGTATAACAACATACATATATTGATCTTCAATTATATTACATTCAATATATTGCCACCAACTACATTAATATTGTTTGGTATATTATTAATGTAAATTTTATATCATCTACTTCACCCTATTAGCTATTGTATTCATCTACCATACTTAACTATTCTAAGCTTGTGATGTAGTAGTTACATTGATGTAGTGGATGTAGAATAATTGTCATGCAATAATGTCTGCACTATAGCGGGGTGTATGCCCTACTATAAAAGTAGAAACCCAAACATCCTTATGTCAAATATTAAGCAGCTTTTGTATTATGCAAAATTGTACTTTAACTGAATGCAAATTTCATAGTCATGTTTACGTTATTGCTTTCCTGTTCTTAAAGGCCATTGAGACATGGATATTGTTTTCACTGTTGTTTTGCACAAATGACCAATAAAGAGCACATGGTTGCTGGAGATAATAAACAGCATTGATAAAAACCAGTAGGTCTGGGTTTAATGTGCTAATGCTTGCAGCATCAGGACATTAGAGTGAGACACAAAGGAGTGAGCCAGGAAGAGCGTAGAGAGGAGACTATTATTGTGAAGTATTTCATTATGCAGGTCAGTGCAAGGCTCTAGTGAGGAGAAGGCAGCATACACCCAAACGTGTGTGCTTCAAGATGCTGAAAGAGGCTGGTCAAACAAAGCCAGTGGTTGAAAGAGATTGGCCCAAACACTCTCCATGTATATTGTAAGGAACAGGTCTGTTTGACAAGTGCACTGGCAAAGCCCTGACCAAAAAAAGATGGGCGTTAGATGATCTGAGAGTGTTAAGGTGTGTTACATCATAGAGGAAGGCATCCGGACAACTATAGTGATGAAGATAGCACCAGGTTGATTAGTGGCAAGGAACCCATCCACTTCTGCATGAACACTACTCTGGCCACTGAATAAATAGGAACAGTGCTGGGAAAAGTGAAGAAATATTCTGTGCAGACCACAGTATATAAAATAAATTCCTATGTCACACCCAACCAAGTCTAACACTAAAGAGATGTAGGCAGCCGTTTGTGAATTACAGAGCACGGGATCTCCAGTTCGCATCCAGCATGTGAATGGAAATCCAATTGAACCTCGAAAGGACCAGCCCTGCCTCTTACTAATAAGTTCTTGTAAATAAATTACCAAGGTACATCGATAACGTTACATAAGAATGTCGGGCACTATATTTTATGTTGGATATATGAACCAGGTCCATCTTACCGTTGCAAATATGACTCACAGTGTAGACGCCTTACACCTACTAGGGATCTCACAAGCTACAACTAATTGCCTTCTCAATGCACTGAACATCACCTTAGGAGGAGATATGAATGACTACGTTGATAAACCGATAGTGTGGGTTTTCAGTGACTCTCTAACACCTTCTCACCCTTGATCATTCACCCAACCTGACATCTGTTCAGTTCCATGCAGCGTGGTGACCAGAACTTATTTTCACCCATCAAATTTTGACTCAGAGTAAGAGGGAGAAAGACAGAAAATAGCGAAAGAAGGAGGAAGTGAAACATAGTACAACAGTGACAAAGGGCAAAAGGAGGGGTAAAAAACAACCTGCAACGGTGAGATCAAAAAGTCAGGAAGTGGAAGGTGGTGGAAGAAAGAGGAATAAGGTGGGCGCAAAACTAACCAACATTCAACCTTGGCATTTGGCAGCACCGGCAGCGGGCTCCCACAACGTTAACCTGCATTTATGTTTTTAAAAAAAATTAACTCCGTTCTCCACTTCATACGGGGTGGGGATGATGTTTTACAGGCATGTCTTACGCTCCATCTTTACGATCCACTCTTGCGGGCACAGAGTTATAAACACATATCCAGATCAATGTGCACTAGAATGCAAACCTGTGGGTGCCAAATGAAAATTGCACAACTCGAGGAAATTATAATTACACAATTCATACCGCTAGAGCCTATTAATGTGGTTATTTAAAGTTGTTACCTACTGTAACAGAACGTACAGACGGGCCTGATAGTTAATTATGTTTTTTCATAGAATAACAAAGTTAGAAAAATAGAAACTTCTTTAAGAATACCAATTATCCCAAACAATCCGAAAACATCTTTGCTTGTTGTCAGCCAAGAGAAACGTATTAAACTTTCTTTTAGTATGCATTACACAAAATATTTAATTTAACTCAACACAAATAAAGTTCCAGAACTAGTGTACGTTTATTACAAATTTTACCTGCACTAGAAAAAAATAGGGACATTTGTTCTTTTTTGTAAGCATACCCGAATTAATCATATGGCAGAAAATAACCTCCATTAACCTGCATTTAACCCTCCGGTAGCTTGGCACAGAGCAGTCAGGCTTAACTTGGAGGCAATGTGTAAAGTATTTATGAAGCACTTCAAACAGTAATAAAGTGAAAACACAACACAAGAAGGATCCCACACTAAAATCAGAAATATAAAGCAAATGTTAATAAATAAAAAAGACCAAAACATCAAAAATCCAATCAGTAGAACCTGAGATATGGGGTTTAAATATTTCAATGAAAGTAGTGCCCAAAAGCACAAAGCTCCAACTGTGGATATCTGATTGCTCCGGACCGGGACAAAGTCACAAGTTCAGGTCAACCGCGATGGATCGCAGGCCTGCTACAAGGACCTAGTTAGGTCTGATGAACAAGAGTACCTTAAATCCTGTTTGCGATGAGAGGTCCGGGTTGGAGGTGTGTCGCACAGCAGCAGTTCCAGGCACCTGCGAGGCTGCAGCACAAGGTCTTGCATTGCTGTCGAAGAAGCCGTTGATGAGGGAAGCTTGTAATGCAAAGTCCTGCATCGATGATGTGTCGCACACTGGCTGGTTCTGAAGAGACTGTGGGTCTTTCGATGCAAAATCCTGCATCATCGTTGAGACTGCCATCGATGAGAGGCTTCCGAAGCTAGGACCTGCATTGGGCATCAGTTGCGCAGCTGCAGTGCTGATGAGGCTGCAAGATTGTTGCAGAGACCTTGCACTGGGAGAATCCTCGCAGCAGAGGCGATGAGTTGGTTCTGCTCGGGGTTGCTCCGCACAGCAGAGGAGATGCGTTGGTTCTGCTGAATCCACAGATGGGTTGGCAGAGGACCTTCAGGCCCACTTCCAAGGGTCCTGGACTGGGAAGGCACTGCTTGGCAGGGTAAGACTCACAGTTGAAGAGTCCAGCTGCTGTTTCAAGAGACTAGCTCTTAGAGTCACTCTGGTGGTCCCGGGTACAGGTTGCAGGTATTGTCCATCTCACCCAGGCAAGAAGGCAGCAGGTCAGCACAATAGGCATCAGTCCAGCAGAGTGGCAGTCCTTTCAGTAGCACACAAGTCCTTCTTTCTGGCAGAGTCTTCCACAGGTCTAGACATATACTTACGAGTTAATGTCTGAGGTCCAATATATGGTGCTTTCTTTGAAATGGGAGAAACATCTAGAGGATTCTTTTTGAAGTACTCAGGTTTCCTGCCTCTGCTGCCCTGGCTGTAGCCTAACTAAAGGGGGTATGCAATCATGTGTGTGAAGGCAGGACACAGACTATTCAGGTATTCAGGTTTAAGTAGGGGTGTTCCAAACTCAGCCATCCCATCCTGCCAATGATGGCTCATCAAGGCACATCTAAGCTCTCTATTGTGTTTGGCGCTGTCTAGGTGGAATACTCAAACACCAACTACCAACTACATCCATTCATGTGTACCAAAGACAGGCTGCAAGCACTAAATGGCTAAGGCAGGAAAATGCCACCTTTCTAAAAATGGCATTTTCAAAATTGTAATTGAATATCTGACTTCACCTAAAAAAAGGATTTTCCATTACAATTCCAAAGATACCAAACATTATCGATTTACCTGCTCTCATTTGGAAGATATCCTTATTCAGTGTAATAAGGTAACTCCAATGTTATCTTATGGAAGAAGTACTCCTTGCAAAACTGAAAAATTAATAAAAACGTTTTTTACAACTAGGATGTGTAAACCTTAAAAATACATGTCCTACTTTTCAAATCATTGCATCTTGTCTGGTGCAATGTTTGGGGCCTGCCATAGGGGTGATATATATGAATTAAAACTGTAGGTTTGGGTCTAGCAAAAGGTTTATCTTGCCAGGCCGAAATTATTGTTTAAAACTGCACACACAGGCTGCAATGGCAGGCCTAAAGCATGTTTGCAGGGCTTCATTGATATGTGGCACAATCAGTGCTGCAGGTCCACTAGTAGCATTTAATTTACTGGCCCGAGATACAGGTAGTACTACTTCACTAGGGACGTAAGCATAAATTAAATATGGCAATTGGGGGAAGAACTGAGCACACACCCTGTAGCACTGTTCAGCAGTGGTAAAGTGCATAGAGTTCCAAGTCAAATAAAAATGATGGTCAGAAAAATAGGGGGTAGTAAGGCAAAATTGTTTGGGGGAAGATCACCCTAAGGCTGGTAGGTCTAACATGCAGCCACACACTCAAGGTCAACAAGCTTATTACAGGATGAGATCTGAACCCTTGGAAGTCATTTTAAGATGTTATTTGCCATTAAGGGGCATATCCATTTACTGATATTCATACTTTGCTTTGGCACAGACTTTTTGATTTATACAGGTGCTGGCAGGACTGATTGCTCTTCCATGGCTCTTTGTTTTAAAAAAGCAACAATGCCAATAAGTTGGAAAGAATAAGATAAACATAACAGTCTACAACTTTCAGCACTTCATTATTAATCAATCTTCTTGATGGTAAGGTGTCCCAAGATAATGATCTTACATTTAGGTACGTTCTGAATTAGATCACAATCCACACAATATCTTAAAAGGGGCACATAAATTGTGTTGTTAGCACTTACAATAACAATTCAGGAATTGTTTATGCTTCAACTACAGTATTACACCCAGCAGTGTAAAGGACCTTTTACCAAATAGACTTTTGTGAGTTAAACAGCAGATCCTAAAGATATTTCTGTTTCTCACCGGTAGCCAATTTAAAGCATGTAAGAGAGGGGACTATGCATCTCCAGAAGGGATGTTACAAATGAGACGTGCAACTCTGGCTTTACCACCTGAAGTTTAGATAGCAACGTCTTGTGAGCTGAGGCCAAGAGTGCATTACCATCAATCAATCAATCAATCAAGGAATTTGTAGAGCTCGCTACTCACCCGTAAGGGTCTCAAGGCGCTGGGGTGGGGAGGTCGCTACTGCTCGAACAGCCAGGTCCTGAGTTGTTTCCTGAAGGCGAGATGGTCCTGGGTCAGCCGGAGGTGGGTGGGGAGGGAGTTCCATGTCTTGGCTGCAGGTAGGAGAAGGATCTTCCTCCGGCGGTGGCTTTGCGAATTCATGGGATGGTGGCGAGAGCGAGGCTGACGAGCGTAGCTGGCGGGTTGGTGTGTAGAGTGCGAGGCGGTTGTTGAGGTAGCTGGGGCCCGCGTTGTGGAGAGCCTTGTGTGCGTGGGTGAGGAGTCGGAATGTGATTCTCTTGCTGACGGGGAGCCAGTGCAGATCTTTCAGATGGGCAGAGATGTGGCTGTGGCGGGGGATGTCCAAGATGAGTCTTGCCGAGGCATTCTGTATGCGCTGTAGTCTTTTCTGGAGCTTGGCTGTGGTTCCGGCGTAGAGGGTGTTTCCGTAGTTCAGGCGGCTGGTGGCGAGGGATTGGGTGACCGTCTTCCTGGTTGCGGTGGGGATCCATCGGAAGATTTTTCGGAGCATGCGCAGGGTGTTGAAGCAGGAGTGGCCAGGAGTCGTCCCAGGCAGAGGGGGATGGTCCCAGGATAAGAACTTCCGTCTTGTCTGAGTTAAGTTTTAGACGGCTGAGCTTCATCCATTCCGCGACGTCTCTCATCCCTTCCTGCAGACTGGCTCTGGCGTTGTCCGTTTCGTTGGTGAGGGAGAGGATCAGCTGTGTGTCGTCGGCGTTGGAAATGATGTTGAGGTTGTGTTTGCGTGCGATGGCTGCGCGGGGGCTCATGTAAATGTTGAAGAGTGTTGGTCTGTGCAAGGAACCTTGTGGGACGCCGCAGATGACTTTGGTAGCCGCGGACCGGAACGGGGAGAGGCGGACTCTCTGGGTTCTTCCGGCGAGGAACAGGATGATCCACTCCAAGGCCGCACCTTGGATTCCGGTGTCGCTGAGGCAGTGTATCAGGGTGTGATGGCATACCGTGTCGAAGGCTGCTGAGAGGTCCAGGAGGATGAGGACGGTGGTTTCCCCGTTGTCGAGCATTGACCTGATGTCGTCGGTAGCTGCGATGAGGGCGGTCTCGGTGCTGTGGTTTGCTCGGAAACCGGACTATGAGGGATCGAGGGATCCGTTTGTCTCGAGGAAGGCGGAGAGTTGTTTGTTGACCGTCTTCTCAATGACTTTGGCAGGAAAAGGGCGGAGCGAGATGGGTCGGAAGTTCTTGAGGTCCGTGGGGTTCGCTGTGGGTTTTTTCAGGAGTCCGGATAGCTGATAACCAATGCCTGGACTAACGTTTTCCTGACTGTAAGTGGTAAATAAATGAATAAATAAATAAAGTAAATAAATATTTAAAGTGGTAAATAAAGGAAAAGTTCTTCTCAACAAACACATCATGTGGAAGCCTGAGCCTACAATGGCCAAAACGTGTTCTCTCATGGTAAGAGATTGATCCATCCGACCTCCTACATGTTTAACTAGTAGTTTAGGTGAACGGGCCATAATGTAAATGTAAATGTGCTGGACTTGTAAAGTACCACGTTCTAGGGGCCACCAACCAGGCTTCCAGAGCTGTTGGGCCTTCACAAACAGCATAACCTCCATTTTTGCTTCATTTAACTGGAGACAAGTTTCAGTCATCCAGGTAGCAATTGCCTTCATCCCGGCAGAAAAAGATTTTTTAGTTGTTTTTGTCTAAGGAGTTTAGTATCTGTGTTTTGTCCTCATATGATATAATATCAAAGACAAAGGCTATGCCAATTTTGGCAAGGGGGCAACATAAATGGTAAAACGTGTAGGGCTAAGGCATGAGCTTGTGGTGCCCCTTTGTCGAGAATTATGGTACGAGACTTTTCGGGATGCAGAATAACCCTTTGGGTCCTGTTGGAAAGGAAATCAGAAAGCCATTGTAATGCTATTTCTGTGGATACCAATCTCGTGCAGCCTACCAAGTAACCTTGGATGGGATACAGCATCAAATGCTGTGGACAAGTCCAGCAACAAAAAATTGGAGGTACCCCTGTTACATACGACAAGGTGGGGGAACTTGAGCACTCAAAGAAAAACACCCTGTCTTAGTTGTTTTAGGTAAGATATCCTACCGTATGAATACAGAAACATAAATGCTTTGGAGACCTATAGAACAGGAAATTCCAAAAATAAAAACTAAAGCAGGGCAGTGCTAAGTGGACAAGTAGACATAATGAATAAAACAAGATAGTAACACCAAGTGAGAAAATATGTCAGAATATGAACAATAAAATGTATTACCTCCCGAACGGGTTACAATCTAAAAAATAATTAAAACCACTATAGGCCACCAAAAGGTGGACAGTTCATAAAACAATCATATACAAGCAAGTAAACACAGTCGACGCAGCGTTTCGGTGCTTAAATTAATCTTCACACCTTCCTCAGGACGTTCACAACAATTTGATATCTAAAGCAATCAAAGAAAAAATATTTTTTAACAATCAGGCAAAAAAATGTAACAAAACATTATACCATATGTCTACACTTTCAAATAGTTCTAGCTCCTGCTTTTCTTTCCTGCATAAGTTTATTCTCCATTTCAACATGTATAATTACTAACATAACATGACCCCATGGTCATGAGTTTATAGTTCCTTTATGACCTGTTATTCTAATCTTATGACTGGTCAGAATACGCACATGGCCACTCTTTTATAGGTTATGCACAACTCAAACCCTTTGTACCTGGGGTGTTATATTAAGCCTTAATATTCTATCTGGGGCTTAAAAGTTTTATACATCAATGGTTTGTAAATACCTGTTGAAATTGTAGGATGAATATATCAATTCTTTTCATCCAGCAAACAATTTTTTTTTTCTCTTTAGCGGATTTATTCTCGCTCAAGCTGTGTAGTAAGGAGGCATAGAGAATATTCAGTAATTTTTAATTCTATTCTTATGGCAATTTAATTAAAGACTATAAAGTCATAGATTACCTTCTATAAAGATGCACGTATGTTCAAAGTGCACGGAGGGGCCACCGAAGAATAACGTAAAAACCTAAACACATAAGGATCACCACATGTTTTAGTTTTAAAATTTCAGGAAGACCATTTGTTGTTATACGTATCGTCGCCGTATTTGTACTGACCTGATGTTTATTCAGGCTCTCATTGACAATTTCACGACTCTTGTAAATTGTCGCTTCTGAGAATTCTTCCTCTAAATAGAAGACCCAATTTTTTGGCTCTAGGAGAAAACATGTCGAGAGAAGACATTGTTTTAATCACCGGGTTCTTTTCCGGAACTGATTGCTAACACACTTGTATGACGTTGGCACTGTTTTAAGTAGGGATATCCCTGAGGAAGAATTCTCAGAAGCGATAATTTACAAGAGTCGTGAAATTGTCAATGAGAGCCTGAATAAACATCAGGTCAGTACAAATACGGCGACGATACGTATAACAACAAATGGTCTTCCTGAAATTTTAAAACTAAAACATGTGGTGATCCTTATGTGTTTAGGTTTTTACGTTATTCTTCGGTGGCCCCTCCGTGCACTTTGAACATACGTGCATCTTTATAGAAGGTAATCTATGACTTTATAGCCTTTAATTAAATTGCCATAAGAATAGAATTAAAAATTACTGAATATTCTCTATGCCTCCTTACTACACAGCTTGAGCGAGAATAAATCCGCTAAAGAGAAAAAAAAAATTTGTTTGCTGGATGAAAAGAATTGATATATTCATCCTACAATTTCAACAGGTATTTACAAACCATTGATGTATAAAACTTTTAAGCCCCAGATAGAATATTAAGGCTTAATATAACACCCCAGGTACAAAGGGTTTGAGTTGTGCATAACCTATAAAAGAGTGGCCATGTGCGTATTCTGACCAGTCATAAGATTAGAATAACAGGTCATAAAGGAACTATAAACTCATGACCATGGGGTCATGTTATGTTGGTAATTATACATGTTGAAATGGAGAATAAACTTATGCAGGAAAGAAAAGCAGGAGCTAGAACTATTCGAAAGTGTAGACATATGGTATAATGTTTTGTTAAATTTTTTTGCCTGATTGTTAAAAAATATTTTTTCTTTGATTGCTTTAGATATCAAATTGTTGTGAACGTCCTGAGGAAGGTGTGAAGATTAATTTAAGCACCGAAACGCTGCGTCGACTGTGTTCACTTGCTTGTATATGATTGTTTTATGAACTGTCCACCTTTTGGTGGCCTATAGTGGTTTTAATTATTTTTTAGATTGTAACCCGTTCGGGAGGTAATAAATTTTATTGTTCATATTCTGACATATTTTCTCACTTGGTGTTATTATCTTGTTTTATTCATTATGTCTACTTGTCCACTTAGCACTGCCCTGCTTTAGTTTTTATTTTTGGAATTTCCTGTTCTATAGGTCTCCAAAGCATTTATGTTTCTGTATTCATACGGTAGGATATCTTACCTAAAACAACTAAGACAGGGTGTTTTTCTTTGAGTGGACAAGTCCAGCAACAACAGCATTGATGTTTTGTTAGCATTGAGAGAAAATCTGATGAGGTCAGGGACCGCTACCAGAGATGTCTCTGTGCTGTGTGATGGTCTGAAGCCGGACTGTGATGAATCTAAGATCCTATTAGCCTCCAGTTATTCTATAAGTTGCTTATTTATTTGTTTCTCTAATAGCTTCTCCAATAAAGGGAGTAGCGAGATGGGTCGATAGTTGGCAAGATTGGTCAGTGCTAAGATGGCCTTTTTTTTAATCGGTCTGACCTGAGCCACCTTCCATTCCAATGGAATTTTACCTGTATTGATAGATAAATTAGATAGGGAACAGATTGTTGAAGGATTTTGTACATACATGTGCATTTATGTTTTTCAATACATCAATCATAGCTTTCTTTAAGGTAACTTCCTGCTCATGATAGACATTCTCGACCTCACAATGATAATGTTTAATGGCATAATTTAATATTGCTTTAAGTTTTGCCTTTGCTGTGTGATCTTTCCGAGGTTTCACTAACTGATGCAATTTTCCTTTTTAGTTTCAAGTACTATGAGGAGAATTAAGACTTAAGTCATTCCAGGGTAGATATTTTCTTGGGAGATGTTTTTTGTCTGTATTGCTGATTGTGCAACAAGGAAACTCGATTCTAATTAAGCTTCCCTCATTGACCAGTTTGGTCAATCTGCATAATATCTTAATTTCCTCCTTCTATACTTACCGTATTTCTCATTAGTGGGAACATTTAGAAAGAGGAAGTATTACAGATTATTAAATAAATGAACCATTATGCTTGAATCTCCTCAAACCCACTGCTGAATTAACACTGGTTTCTTTAAACTATAGGGGTTACGTCCGTTTCGGGGGCCCGGTAGGACGTGCAATATTTTTTCAAAAATAATTACCTGGCCACCAGTTTTGGAACTGCTAGTTACTCATGCAGATTTGGAAATACAACGCATCACGTCATTGCATTTTACTTTCACAGTTGTATTAATTCAACTTAATTTCAAACATCCTTTCCTTTTTTTGAAGCATGAAAAGAATACACATTTCATTCATTTATACATTCCTCATGAATAAATGTTAATAAACACATACAAAACTGGACAATTCAAAAACTTAAACATAACGACAATAAATTCAAATATAACGATTAATTCAAACAATTACACCAGTCGGTGATTCAAACAATGCCTGTAGGCGCTATGACATTGAGTATTGTTCTGTTCGTTAAGCGCTTCAAACAGGTATACTGCGGGGACAACTTTCTCTGGAAGTGATTTGCTCTCGGGGTATATTTCATGTAGTGGCACCCTCTCTAGAGCTTCAATTAATGTGGATCCCTCGCAGGCAAAATATTAGCGTGCCAACGTGTTTCCAATCCCCCTCTGCCTCAGGGGATTATCATCGGGGCTTAGACCACGGTGTAATCTTATCTTCTTTGCTGAAAATCAATCTCCTAATAGTATCCTCTTAGACACTAGAGTCTTCATGTTTACTTGCGATGACTCCCACCTTGTATCCTTATTTGCGATTTATATTGAGCCAAAATACTTCATTGAGGGCTTTACATTCCACCTTGTGAATGTTGTAATCCTTTTTCAGGGGATTTCTGGCTCTTTTTAACAGGTTAAGACTTCCTGATGGAAATTCAGGTGATGTTCTTCAAGCTTCACTTGGCAAATGGCATTTCTCCACAAACATTCAAAGAGGAAGTATTATAGATTATTAAATAAATGAACCATTATGCTTGAATCTCCTCAAACCCACTGCTGAATTAACACTGGTGGCAGCATTAATAGCATCTGAAGTGTGTTCCATTTGCACTATATTCTTTTTAAACATCCCCTATTACTCCTCTATCATCAGAGACTATAGTACTTTACTGTTTGAGATGTGTTTGCTTTTCTGAGAATATGCTTTAGTAGCATTTAATCATAATTTAAGTTAATGTATTTGATGCAGCGTGGAACTAATAACATGCATAAACGTCCTCGGCCACACTACCCCTAAAGCCTGGCTAACCAGATTCTACAAGAGGCAAACATATCCAACACTAAAAGATGTAGTCTGCAAATTAATATCTGCATTCCCCATAGAGCCAACCTCCACTCACTGGCAACCCTCAGATACCACAAATTCCAACCTGGTACCTCTTTCATCCACCCTGGAACATACTCCACCTTGACTGAAACCCAGTGATTCAGACAATAATGCCAAAACTCTCTTTCAGTCTTCACCAATTTCTTGATCTAGAACCTTCCAACCAATCTACATATTGACCTGCCTTTACTTTGTTAAACTTCAGTAATACAGTTTCTTTCCCGCCACAAAAGTCCTGCTTTCATAAGAATCTGACAGTAACTTTAAACATTTGATGTGCAACCACTTCTCCTTGCCTGGCTATTTTTCTCCCTCAGTCCCATGACCACTTCGATCTCCTGACTCTACTTAACTCCGTACTGGAAATGGGATACAATTCAGTCTAGGAAACTGCTTTTCAAACCTGCCCCGTAGTGCATCAAGTGCAGTGAGGGAGTACTCCCTCCAAGCAAGTCTCTAGAAAGTTGAGGCAAAGCAGTTGAATTTTCCAACACATTTTTAGATGTATGCTGATAAAATGTCCTAGGTTTTAAAGCACAGTTGAAGACCACAGGACACAGTGTCACTATCATTTATTTGTGCTTAATCATACATTAACTTGCAACATGTTTAATCATTACTTATATGTGTGTGTATATGTTATTTCATACTTAGATTTAGTAAATGAGCCCATCGCTATATTGAAGTCAACTTGTATTTTTGCTTGGTGTGTATACTGTCTTTCTGTTTCAGGCACCTGAAACACTATGGCCTTGTTATTCCTTGTTATCATACAGTTTAAAGGTTGTAGTGTAGCAGTGCAGCAATTAACTGCTTTGTATGATGATTCTCAGCACCTGCACAAGATGGGAGACAGAAGAGGTGATTGCTCCTTTGTGAGATTTTGTGAAGGCCACGATGATGGAAGATTCTGAGAGAAGGAGTCTGACACCAAGTACCAGGGCAGGTTTTAGTGCTGGTGGCGCCCGGTGCTACAATGTTTGTTGGCGCCCCCCCAATAACCTCCTTCTCCACTAATTCCTGAACTATTACACTCCACCAGTGCCCCTCAAGTCTCCTTAACCACTCTCTCTCTCATGCATTTCTTTTGTTTTATAGCACCACTCATACCAGTGTAAGGTATCAGAGCACTTTACATGACATACACATTACTCATAGACAATGAACCATAAGTGGAAAAATCAGTTTATAGGAAATGTTACATCGGCCAGAGGACTACAAGGTATAGGAGTCACAAGTCGTCTCTATGGGTAGACTGTATAGTTTAAGAGTGTTTGGTCTGCAGAAGCACAAACTCAGAATTAAAAACGTAACACCATGGCTGGGGGTTGGCTTTACTAATAAGATTTGATTTCTACCCAAGTGAACCCTTTTTGCAACATTACAATAATGAAAGACTGGTGCAACAAATCATAACCTCTAATTTATTCCTTGCAGTTTGCAAGCAGCTCTTTGATGATAGTTAATACTCTATCAAACCTGGTGCCTTGCCTGTACTTTTGCTGAAACACTCTTTTCCTCACCGGATTCTGCGCCCTGCTAGAGAGGGGCTGTGCGGGCTGCCACATCTCTGCCGCTCCGACCCAAAGCCGTCACGACGCCCAGGAGGAAGCCTACATCACCCAGAGTGCACCACCTGAAGTGCAGCTGCCGCGAGTGAAGGGGAGGCGTGATGATTGCACTTAAAGCGTTGCCTCTCTACCCGCGGCACGCGCGCGGGACATAGCCCGGACGAAGCCCGGACCACGGGCGGGCCCGTCTGTGCCCGTCAGGGGCCGGAGGAGGCCGGGCTGGGCCACCCCCTTTGGTTTTCTGTTTTTCTTTCTTGCAGCTGTGAGACTTAACTGTAGTATCGGCCTGGGACTTTGACCTCCCCGTGTTGGCCCTCTTGGAGAAGTTTCAAGGCGTAGTATTCCATTGTGGGGGCAGTATCATTTAAACAGGCTTCCATATGCTCTCTCTGTTGCATGAAATGGCTTTGTAATGGTTTTCTCTTTTTATTTTACTGTTTCCATCCTTCAAATTAGTGAACGAGGCACTGTGTTGATACTTCTGCCTCTATTTTTGGGGGTTCATTTGGGTATTGCAAAATGGGGAGGAGGAAGACCGAAGTAAGCCAAGAAGGGCCAAAACCTGTAACTAGGGCTAACGTTTCAACTCTGGATGCTTTCTTAACGAGAGCTGCCTCAGTTATAGATAAAGAGATCGAACTAGTGAACAGGCGTCTCTCTAGATCTCCTTTTCTTGGTCTAACTTCCCGTATGGTTGGTTCTATCAGCCCTCTCAGGGAAGCTGTTACTGAAATTCCTAGTTTACCCTTGCCTTTTGTGTTGGGTGCTGGCTCACAGCCTAATGAAGCTTCATCTCCCTTGCAAGGAACTTCGGGGGTGATGCCACATAGGCCACTTTCCCCTGTTATCACCATTGCTGATAAGGAGAATGGTGCTTCTATACATACGATAGGGACTGGTGGCATTAATAATCATAAGTCCCAGGAAGTTCATACCAATGTTGGCCCCCCACAACAATCTAGGGTGGCCCAAAGGTCAACTCTGAGTACAAAAAGAAAATCAAAGCCCCTGGGAAGTCAAGCTAAAAAAAAAAAACAAGCATATCCTCCAAGCCAGTCCCTAAGATTCTGGTATCTGCTTCACCAGTAGCAAATACAGTCCAACCGGCCATGATGGAAGATTTTATAGCAAATAGGAGTTGCATTTTGAATACAAAGCTGAGTCCCGTCTTGACTAGTCTAAACTCTATAGTGAAAGCTCTGGCAGAACATAAAAGGTCTGCACCACCCACTCAAATTCCTCAATCCTTAGTTCAAGAGATGTCTACGGCCCCTGGAACCGCGCTTATGCCTGGGCCTGTTCTATCACTCTGGCCGTCCAGTGGAGGTGAGCCCGGTGGCAAAAACGCGGCCTCTGAAGTCCCAGGGGTTGGGCTGGTTGATGTTTCAAGAGAAAGACAGGTCCCTAATGGTCCCACATCTATTCATACCTAGGGTCTGGCTTCCTACTGGTAGAGGGTCAGGGTCATCTAACAAATGCTGCACATAATCTAGAGGTTATTAATCTCCCACCCTAATCTACTCCCCTTGTGATAATTTTGGGTAATGTTCCTCCACTGTCACCAAGGACCAATGAGGATTTCACTCAACTAAAAAACAAGGTTACCTACTGGCTGTCGAATAACACCTATGTAGGCCCAATGGAGGAACATAACATCATCATGGTGCGTCGGGTGGGGTGGATAGGGAGTTTAAGGAAATCCAGAAGGGGAGACTGTATCATTGTGAACTTTAATAGCCCTTCCTTTGTGGATAGAATTTTTCAGGAGGCTCACCAAAGCTGCTGCTTTTACCAGTTTTAGACCAAGGGAAGATTGCCAGTGCAGATCTGTATGATGTTCTGTCATGGAACATAGCAGGACTGACGGGAAAATTTCAGGATCCGATTTGGATGCAGTTCATCAGACAATTACCTGTGATTTGTTTCCAGGAGACCTGGCTCGTGAACTGTAACCTGATCTTGGAGGGCTACAAGGCCTTCTTTGTTCCCCCGTCCCCGTCCCCATGTGGTAGAGCGAGGGGTGGGCTGGTGATCTATATATTGTTGGCTGTGCCCTGTAGGATACAGCAACTCTCTACTGATAACAAAGATTTTCAAGTAATTGCCCTAAGGAGAGGAAACAACAGTATGGTCATTATTAATTTTTATAATACAATAAGCGTGCAGGGGGAGTGCAAGATTGCCCAGTTGGGTTGTCTTATAAGACAGTCCTGTGGCTCTGTTGCACATAAGTTTATGGTAGCGGGGGACTTTATTATTCACCCCTGTGAAGATCCTAAATCCAGAAGCATGGCTGAGTTGGGATGTGCCATGATGCTGGGTTTCCACTTTGAGCATTCTGTCCAGGGGGAGGTATTAAACAACTTGTTTAATGAATTTGATCTGCTTTCATCAATGTCTTTATCTGCTCCCCTTAGCAAACAGCCCGCCTCTCTTTTAAAGGATGTAGTAGCGGGTCTTTTATAGATCATATCCTGATCTCCACTGGTCTTCAGTCCAGCTTTCGCGGGTTACAATTATGGATAGCATTTTTAGTGATCATAACCCCGTTTGTATCCACCTGGAAGTAAGGGTGCGGCCAGGGTGACAGCTCCAGGCACATTGGGACCCGTGGAGGGAAGTCGCCGCTTAAAATGGTCGCAGATATCTCCAGACTCATTTTACGGCAAAGTTCAAGGGTCTTGTGCATCAGAACTGGCTTATTGTGTGTCACCTGATTCCCATCTGGGGAAGTCCTCAAGGCTTTTGATGGCATTATCACCAAGGTAGGGTCCCTATTACGCGTTCCTTCAAACAGAACGGTGTCATCGGAGCCCAGATGGTTCAACCCATCATGCTCTAAGGCAGTTAGACAATTAAAAGATGACCTAAAAGCCACTCTGAGAAACCGACCTTTGATTTGTGCCCGTCGTCTTGAATACAAATGAGCATTGAATTGAATTGAAGGAGGAAAGGTGGAGAGACCTCCTGGAGGCTAGCAACTTGGGGAATAGTGCAAGGTTTTGGGGCATTATCAACCGACCTCTATTTGAATGGGCGGGGGACGGAGAAGTAGGCACTAACATAACTGAGGACGAATGGGTATCTCACTTTCAATCCATCTTCCCCTGCCCTATGGCTTACCACCAACTTCTTGATAGCGCCAACACCAACGTCCCAGTAATGTTTGAACAGCAAAAGGTGGAGAAGGGTATCTTAGGGCTGACATGCAACAAGGCCCCATGCCTGGATGGTATTCCCCGGATCTTTTCAAATCAAATCCACTCCTATGGGCTCCGGTCCCGATGGCGATGCTTAATGCGGCGGCCAGGATCGGTTGCCCGGCCTCCCGAAGCACCTCGACCATTGTGCCGGTCTTCAAGAAGGGCGATCGCGATAGCACCTTGTGTTATCGGCCGATCTCCCTTCTTGATTCTGTGGTTAAGGTTGTGGGGGGGGGGGGGGGGGGTTATTGGGAAGATTATCCTCCTGGGTGGCAGAGAATAAGATCATCTCTAACATACAATACGGGTTCCGCCCAGGGCGGTCTACCCTGGCCCAATGCCTTAACCTGTACATGATCCTGGGGAAGTACACAATCGCCCGCCAAGGTACAATCTACATGGCCTTCGTGGATCTTTCCTCCGCTTTTGACTGCGTCAATTGGGGGAAACTGTGGCAATCCATGAGGGCCATGGGGGTGGAGGACAATTTGGTTAACCTCCTGGTGGATCTACATAGGGACACCAAGGCCAATATTAGATTTGCTAAGGATCTTCGTGTTTCCAGGGATTTCAAAATAGAGAGGGGGGTTAGGCAGGGATATATCCTGGCCCCCTTCTTATTCAATCTATATATCAACGGCCTGGAAAATACCCTGGTAAATACAGGGGTCGATTTCCCTTATGTGGGGCAACGGGGTCTGCCTGTCCTGCTATATGCGGACAACGCGGTCCTCGTTGCCAGGACGGCAAGGGGACCCCAGACCCTGCTTGACACATTCCGAAGCTTTATGGAAGACCGTGACCTTGCAATTAACAACTCTAAATTTTATATCATGCAGGTCGGGATTCGCCCGAAGAAACAGTACCCTTTTAAAGTGGGTAACGAGAATGTTCCGGTGACCACGATATTCTCTTACCTGGGTGTCTTGGTAGATGATCGGCTAAACTGAGGGGCCCTGATTAAGAGGAAAAATGGGAGGTTATAAGGGCAAATGCCTCAATCTTCAACTTTGCCGCAAAGGTGGGTAAGCGCCCAGTCGCAGCAATGTTGAAGATATGCCAGGTCAAAAGTGTTGCCATTGCTAGCTATGGGAGCGAAATTTGGGGCTATGTAGCAACCGATGCCCTGCATGTGGTGGAGAATGTTTTTTTAAAATGCATCTTAGGAGTGTCCAGCGGAACATCAAATCTGGTACTTCATGAGGAACTGGGGGAGCCTTATATAGGGGATACTCTGGCAATGCACCCCTTGTTGTTCTGGCTTAATTGTTGGTTAAATAAAGATCTAGCTCTTAACCATCAGATTTTAAGAGAGAACATGAGCCTTGATCACATGACATGCATTCCATGGTTAAACTGTATTAAGAGTTGTTGTGAAGAGCTGGGACGGCCGGACCTGTTTTTAAAGCCGGATTCGATTACCTTGAAGCATGTGGAATTTGTAAAGAAAACTTTCACTACCTTAAAAAAAATTGGTAGGGATGACTTTGAACTTGGAAAGACCAGTGTCCGCAAACATATGATGCTCAAAACATTGCCATCCATTAAGCCCTACCTTTTGTGGCCACTTTCATCTCATGAGCGATTTTTCCTGATCAGGTTTCGCTTAGACTCTTTTCATTTGATGCTAGCTGTCCCTAAAGGGAGCTGCAGAGGTCAGTTGTTAGCATCCTGTGGCTGCGACGAAGTGTCTCCTCAGGATTTGCTACACTTCATGTTTTTTTGTAAATTTTATAAAGTACCTCGCAGATATTTTTTAACACCTCTTTTAAAGAAGTTGAATTTTATCCAGGTCCGACCAGCCCTTTTTTATCTTCAATTGCTGAAACCAGAATGTGTATCTTTTATAATAGGTTTTCTGAAATCGTCATTGCGATCCAGGATTTGTACGGAGAGCTAGTAAACCCCTATCATTGGTAGGCACTCCCCTTTGTGTACTTTCCCTGTCCGATCAGTATTTTGTATCAGACGTATAAATTGCTGTTTTTTATGGAATTTCTATTTACTTTTATTGTTATTCATTGTATGTTTTACCCGTTTTATGGACCTATGTAACTTTTATGGTTCTAAATTCTAAAACCGAATAAAGTATACTTGGTTTGATTTGACAGTTAATAGCTCACTGTTCTAGATTAGGATTTACATTTATAAACTGCAAGTGACAAAAAGGGCTCTCTGACAGAAACAGTAACTCACTGACCTATTTACATTGTATGTGCTTTGTGATCTGCATGGTACATGTGCTTTGCATCAGGCATTCTAACCTCCTTCCCTACTTTATGATGAGTTAAAACTTCCACTAGACATCACTATGACCTCTCTGCAGCAGGCCCATTAATCACCAGAGTTATCTTGACCCTTTTATTGTTTCCTTAATATTGCTGGAGGCAAGGAACGCGGCAGCAGGTGCCATTAAAACCATATTGTACTTAAAAACAGCCCCCCCTCCCCCCCACAAAGCTAGCGCCCGGTGCGGTGGCACTGATCGCACCGCCCTAGAGCCGGCACTGCCAAATACAGCAGATACACTGACTTTTGATTAGTTCTTACTCGTGGGGATACTGTAGAATGTTTCTCTTTGGCTTAATTTCATGTTTTAACTATGTGAAGCTTTTTAGTTAGCCAGGAGATTTGCCCTGTTCACCTTTGTAGGCAGGCATCTCTTTCTCTCACTTGACACCCAATCCTCCTTATATTTCTACTCATAGACTTACTTTCTAGAACAAGTAAACTTCTTTTTTTGACTGGAACCTTCATATGGTTCTACTTTTGTTTTGGGATGCGCAGTAAACTTTACTATGCTGGCAGTGTTTGCGTAGTTCTGCCAATCAACATTCCATTGGGAGTGCGGAGTTCAGAAAAACCCCTGCCAACAACTGGCAGAGCTGAATTTTACCTGCACGCTCACCCCTAAGACATCCAGAGGACTGAACGCGGGATTACTAGCTCAAGACATAAGCGTTGTAAGCAGGCACCCCATTCTAGATCACACTTGGATGCATGCACTGCGGAATGTCACTTGCTTGCAAACAGGAACAATGCAAATTACTCCATTGGTAACGAGAGACTGCATCTGTCCCCTAACCTGCATTGGGTGAGGGATGATGGGATTCCTCCCCAAGCCCTGGCAGATTCAGGCAAGGGATGGAGGATGGCTGTGCCTCTCTGCTAGTCTGAGCAGAAACCCAGTGACCCTGTGAGGCGCAGAGCTGCCCTATGGGGTTGACAGAGCGCTGATCCCTGAGGATGACGGGGCTCAAGCAAGGAACGAGCGGATGGTCTCTGGCCTGCCGTACACCAGGCAGGCTCCTTCCAAATCCAGGGGAACAAAACCCCTTCCACAGGCATGGACTGTTAAATAGCCAGAGCTTGTGTGCTTCCCTCTGTGAGACACCCCAGAGGCTGAGCTTGAGCAGAGAGAGAGCAGCGAGAGGTAAACCCAGGCTGATGGAACAACCCAGGAGTAAGCAGGGCGCAAAGGAGATAAGCTCCAAGTGTCAGAAAGAGGCAGAGGGATAGCACAAGAGGATCTGAAGGAGGTGCTTTTAGCAAATCACAGCTGTGCAAACTGTTAGTATTTGAGCTCTTTTGGGGTGGGGAGGCATCTTTACACTACTTATGTTGGGTCAGGAAGGCATGGACGCTAGAAAGTTTGGGGCAAAGGAAGATGACAAAAAGGTAAAGTATCAGCCATGGCCTGAAAAGAACATTGCTAATTGGCTAGAAGCTTTCTCCATCATAGCGTCTGTCACCATGGAACATTTTCCTGAACAGGGCCCAGGCTTGGTACAATATTCTAGGATTATCCACAACGAGGCCTTGAAATGGGGTGGCAATGGATGGATCAATTACGATAGGGAATTCAGAAGGAAAATGTCTCAAGGCCCAGAGATGAACTGGGATCAAAAGGAGGTGCGGCTCTGGATGGAGCACATGGGAGCACGGGGTCAGACTGCAATTGGTGCAACAGGTAGTCTTCCCAGTGGACAGTCTTCTACAGGGGGATCCTCCTATGTTCGGGGTAAGGGTAAAGATTCCTTTCGTGGAGGCCGCAGAGGGGGTGGGTCCAGAGGTGGCTTCAGGCGATCCCACCCGGGCACTTGTCGTCTCTTCAACAATGGATCTTGCTCCTGGGGGAAGACATGCACATTCGTACATGACTGTAACACTTGTGGGGGTCCCCACCCCGCAACTTCAGCCTCTTGCCACTTCAAACAGAACTCCCAGCCAGCAAGTAAAGGGGGACAGTAATTTGGGGACAGGCAGCAGGTCACCGGGTCTGGCTATTCCTTACACGCTTTCAGACCCTCCCCCGTTGCAGACTAACATGCTTTCTAGGCGCTCTCTTTCTCCAGTTTCACTCTCTCCTCCACCAATTTTGCACCGGCCAGCGTCACTTGGAGGGTCACCTGTGATCCTTGACAACATCACTCCTTTGCGGAGGCGCTATCCCTTAGAGGCAGACAGCCGCCTGCTATTGTTCGGCTTCCATGAAGGCTTTAGGATACCTTTCACAGGTGCTCTGGGGAGCAAGGATGCTGACAATCTTAGATCTGCCAAGGAACAACCAGAAGTGGTGAGGGCTAAGGTTGAAAAAGAGAGATCTTTGAACAGAATAGGAGGTCCATTCCAACACCCACCTCTAGAGAATTTTGTTGTATGTCCCCTGGGGGTCGTGCCCAAAAAAGAACAAGGTGCCTTTAGACTCATCCACCACCTTTCCTACCCTAAAGGGACTTCAGTCAATGATGGGCTAGAGGAGGGAGCATGCTCGGTGTCTTATTCCACGCTGGACGTAGCATTGGATCTAGTCAGGAGGGCGGGCAGAGGGGCCTGGTTAGCGAAAGCAGACATTAAATCAGCTTTTAGGTTACTACCAGTCCACCCGAGCAGCTATCACCTGCTAGGTTTCAAGCTAGACTGCATATTTTACCACGACAAATGCATTCCCATGGGTTGCGCTGTGTCCTGTGCGTACTTCGAAGCTTTCAGTTGTTTCCTGCAATGGGCACTCCAAGACACATACGGTGTAGAAGGGGGGACTCATTACTTGGACGACTTTTTGTTCATCGGGAGTGACGGGACACAGCTGTGCTCACAGGCCTTGGCAGATTTTGTTATTCTTACAGACCACCTGGGGGTTCCCCTTGCTCTTGGTAGGACAGTGGGGCCAGCACAAACCCTGACATTCCTGGGAATAGAGATCGACACGATTGCAGATGAGTCCAGATTACCAGAGGATAAGGTGCGCGACCTGACTATCAAGATTCAGGCGCTGGTAGGACTGGACAAAGCTTCCCTGGGCTGCATCCAGGGCGTCCTAGGTCTGCTCAATTTTGCTGCCAGAATCATACCTGCAGGTAGGGTCTTCGCAAGGAGACTAGCCAGGGCCACAGCTAACATAGCCAAAAAGCACCACATGGTGAAACTGAGCAAAGGTATTCAACACGATTTGGCCATGTGGGCTGAGTTTCTGCGCAACTTCAATGGGGCAGTTATTTGGAGGGCTCACTGGGCGGGCAGCTCTGACCTTGCCCTTTACACAGACACCTCAGGCAGGCACGGGTTTGGGGCCATATTAGACAGAGAATGGTGCGCTGAGAAATGGCCCAACGCCTGGATTAAGAAAAAGGTTACAACTAAGATCACTGTCCTCGAGCTCTTCCCCATCGTGGTGGCCTTCCACTTATGGCCTGCCATTCTGTCTGCCAAAAGGGTACTACTGTGGTCAGACAACTTAGCAGTAGTACAGGCCATCAACTCTCACTCTGCTAGTTGCTCCCTGTTTCTTTGCCTGCTGCGCGAACTATTGCGATCTTGCCTTTACAACAATGTTGAATGCAGGGCGTGACACATTCAGGGTATCAAGAACATAGCTGCTGACGCTCTCTCTCGTTTTCAGTGGCAACGGTTCCGAGAAGCTTGGCCAAGAGCGAGAGAGGAAGCCACCCCCTTTCCAGCACACCTCTGGTACCTTCTGAAGTGGTGAACAGAATGAGGGCCCTGGGGGAAATGTCTCTGGCGCCGAACACTAACAATAGATACAAAGCATGTGTAAAAAAATGTTGTGCCACTGTGGGGCCTTGGGAAGACTCTGGGGCAGCCGCAGAATTGAAAGTCCAGGCCTTCATCCTGTGGGCCAAAGATAACAAAAAGAGCCATTCTTGGATTTCAGGCCACCTAGCAGCCATCAGCCACAAGGCCAAGTTGAAAGGGCAGGCGCACCCTACCACGACCTTTGTCATTAGGGCAGCTTTGAAAGGGTGGGCTAGAGGTGAACCCAAAGTGCCTGACAACAGATCACCTATTGATTTCTTAACACTCCAGAGAATTATCTTAATTTTGCCCCATGTTACTTCCTCTGTTTTCGAGACTGCCTTGTTTGCATCTGCCTTCAGTTTAGCTTTCTTTGGCGCTTTCAGGATCTCAGAGCTGGTCGCCAAATCCAAGAATGACACGTCAGGTGTAGCATTGTCACTGCAGGACGTTTTGGTATTGGGTGATACGCTCAAGATCACCCTGCGCCAATCCAAAACTAACCAGCGGGGAAGGGGGATAGAATTCTGGCTACAAAGCCTAGGCTCGCCCAATTTTTGCCCAGTGAGCCTCCTGACTGCTTACCTTGCCATCCGCCCTGTTAGTGAGGGATATCTCCTCTTGCATTCAGATGGCACGCCGCTCACCAAATACCAAGTGGAACATGCCATGCACGCTTGCTTGTCTTCGGCAGGTGTCTCTACGCTAGGCAAAAAGTTCAGCACTCACTCTTTCCGCATAGGTGCAGTGACAACTGCATCCTCTGAAGGGGTACAAGTAGAGGGCATCAAACAATTAGGGAGATGTACATCTGACTGTTACAAAAGGTACATCAGACCAGACAGCTGCATGTAGTGCTCAGAGAGCACTGGATATTTGTTAAGTTTTGTACTGGGACTATAGGCAGCAACTGTGAATGTTGGGCGCCCCCGGCCCTGTCCCACGAACTGTGTTTTGCTGGAAATGTTTTGCAGTGTGGTGTTTCTTGCCAGTGTGTTTTATTGCATGTTTTAATAAAATAGTTACATACAACACTTCTCTTTATTTACCAGGAACCATGGTCTGGGTGCTGGGCCACGAGGGGGTTTCCAGGGTGGCCCAGTGGGCGGAAAGCAGAAAGTGGAATCATGGGTTTAACAAAACTCAATTTGTGTGGCGAGGAGTTGCTGGCTTGCGTTGGAGCGGGGTGCTGGGCCTACTAACACAAGACTTACAAGGGAACCCCCAGACGTGCCTATCCTGCACCTGGGAGGGAATGACTTGCCTATCCTAGGTAAAAGGTTTCTCTTGAGGAACATGAAAGTGAACATTACCAAGATCAGCAATTTATTAGGTCCTTGCGAACTATGGTGGTCTGAGATCACACCACGCCGGGTTTGGCTAGGTGCTCGCTCTGGGCAAGCTATAGAAGTGGCGCGAAGGAAGGTAAACTGCGCAATGCGTAAGTTCGCAGAACTGATGGGCTTCGGCTTCATTCGACATGGGGAACTTCACGATAAAGCCACTGGCTGCCTTGAAGAGGAAGGAGTCCATCTTTCCAATGTAGGCATGGATTTATTTCTGTTGGACATTCAGGAAGCCCTTCTTTCAGCAGGCTGCGTCTAGGAAGGTTAGCTCAGGTGGGGGATCCTGTCTGCGACGGTTGCCTCATCCAGGGCTGTGGAGGAGTTACAGGATGATCTAGAGGCGAAAGGTACTCAGGAGTACCCCATGCAGAAGCAGAAAGGGTGCTCAGGCCCAAAATCCCCGGGAGTTCTGTGCGGTGGACCCTGGGGGTGCGACGGCGCCCTGTTATCCTATGGGCGGTTGGTTACCTGGACAACCGGGGGTCGCTTGAACGCTCCGCCCCTCAAAGGGGGGGGTGAGCTAGAGGGTGGACCGATGGTTCACTGGACAGGGGAGGGGCTATCCTCTCACCACAACCGCTAAGCACCATCTGGCCAAGGCCGCGGGCTACTTGGCCTATCGGGTGGCAAGCTGCGAGGGGCGGCTTGCCTTTGGATCATCTGTAAGTTAACCCACCATGTTTTGGCATTAGTATGCTAATAAACCTGCAGCTACTTTTTCCCAACAACAAGTTGTCTTGTCTGCTTATTTATTGTGGTACAACATGATTATTGGGGGGGATGGTGTGCGGGCCGATATTGGTACTATGCAGGCCGCCCGACTCGTCGCCGCAGGTGACCCTCATGAGAGGGCGGACACCATAGTGCCACAAGATGGCAAGCGCACCAGCCTTCAGGTGGTCAGCGGCTGTTGCCGCTGTGGTCACGTCACTTCCGGTATGGGGGGGGGGGGGGGTCGGGGTGTTTAGGCTTCCCCCTCCCTCTGAGCGCCCTCTTTGTCGCTTCTACTGCCCTCGATGTTGCCCTCCCTGCCACTTACCCTACATCTCAGGGGGCGGGAGGGCGCTATGCTTTTAATATTTGTTATTTGTGTTGCAGGAGGAGTTACAGGATGATCCAGAGGTGAAAGGTACTCAGGAGTACCCCATGCAGAAGCACAAAGGGTGCTCAGGCCCAAAATCCCCGGGAGTTCTGAGGTAATAGAAATTTTCAGGTAGCTCAAGTGTCCCCCACTCGCACCCCATTCAAACACACATGTTCCTTGTATGTCGTGTAACTTCTTTTCCGTGCATGCTAGAAAGTCGCATATGCATTTGCGTCCAACGTTAACATGTCAGTTATACAGTTCCCCAAGAAAATCATGTTAATTAGGCTTCTAGGCCTATGGTGCCAACGTCTTTACATGGTACACTTTTGAGTAAAGCACACGTTTTCTCCATGTTTCCCGGCCCAGTCGAGCCAAGCCCTTAACGAGGCTCCGAGTTCTTTTCTGCCTCTGAAAGCTGCAGTTTAGGTATGCATCCCTGACCTCTACCTTACATCCTGCACAGACGAGCGGTGCCCGGCTCGGCCTGCTTGCCTGCCAAAACGTTATTTTGCCTACAGTTATCTGTTCAGCCTCCTCGAAAACACATTCCAGTCTAGTGAAATAGGTAAACATATTCCCGGCTGCAAGGCAAAGGGCCCTGCCTTCCTGTCTCCATGCAAGTAATTTACTGCTCCTGTTTCCCTGGTAGGCCCATGGCCCCCGCACTCTACATGAAGATTCATATGCACGCACTAGTATTCAGTGATGAACGGCCTCTGCCCGAGAGACCTTTTACTTCAGACACTACATCCTCCAAACATGAGATACCAGATATGCTATAGGTGCAGGTCGTTCTGACACCCCAGACATTAGTCTCCTCTACTCGTGCAAAAGTCAAAGCCCCCAGCTCTCCCCAGTTACACGTCATGCTCAGTTGCGCGCGCATCTAGGTCAAGAGGTTCTGCTGACTCTGCAAACTTTCCCTAAGCATCCACCCACTTGTGACGTTTCATGTGACGTTTCTCTGACATGTCAAGTGCACGCCCATGTGTACGCCTTCTTACACGCCTCCTGTTACGCACATGTGTTCTTATCTCTCTCTTTTCACCTGTTACGCCTACTGTATTCGATTCAAGTATACTGTTTTACTATATATAATGTGTGATGTTAATAAAATGTTGAATATCCCTTCCTGAGCCTTAGTGGTGATGGAACTCGATGTCCATACCTCGAGGTATTATTTCATTAAAGCCCGTATGACTCAGATTCCACGGACTCTGCCTCTCATTAATTGAGCTATCCTTTTAACTTATAATTGTATGGAAAAATGATACGGTAATTTTATTTACCACATAATTTGGCGCCCGAATAGGGACTCCCCCCCTTCCCCACTCGCCGGCGATGTACCGCAGGCCTTGACCCCTTCTACAGCTGTGACGGAACCAGTGCACTCCTGCGGGTTTTCCTGCTTATCTCCCTCAGGCCTACGGAGGAGACGGTGACTGCGACCCGGCATCCAGACGAGGCGGTGAGGAATGCGGAGGATCCCGACCAGAGCCCCGAGTCTAGAGAGCAAGGTCCGAGGTATCCAGAGGCCCACCTGTTCCGAAGCGCATGCGTAGGAGTAATCGTCACCTGACGCAGTCCAGTCCAGTCCAGTTTCCGAGGCCTTCAGTTTCTGCTTCCCGGTGAGTACCGTTATTGGGAACGCATCTAGACGGGTTCATTAATTTGTGCCCGGTCAAGACAGGTCTGGGTACACAGACCTGGTCCGGACGTGTTTACTTCGGTAAATACGGTAACACGTGTCTCTTTATGGGACCGGTATGTCTGTACTGTTCTAGCAGTGCATCTAGTAATTCAGTGCATCTAGTAAATCCAGTATTCTAGAATCTCGAGAATTTTCTAGTATTGTGTTTTCATGTACCAGGTAGTAACTGTTCGAAAATGTTTTAATGTGTTTCATGTTGTGGTATGAATGATTGTTTGCAATTCATTACTGTGTTTATTGTGTTCACGTTCAAATCAGTCTCAATATGCCACTGTTCTCGAAATTATGTCAGATAGGAACTAGGAAAGGGATACTCGAAGAAGCAGTTCCCGTCCCGCCTAGGGACACTCCTGGACATTTTATGTATAATAAGCATGGCTTAGATGCCATACTGTATCTAGATTTGTGGGTGGACTACACCAAGGGTCTGGAAGAGAAGTATAGATGGCCTGTCTCAGGGACATGGGATGCTGATTGCATCATGAGAGTAGAAGAAGCATTATGGAAAAAGAAAGCCAGACAATCCCAGAAAGATGCCATAGAATTATGGCGTAAAGAAGCCCATAGAAGAACAGAAAAAGAAATCAGAAAAGCAGAGAGAAGTAGAGAAGAATCCGAAAAAGCTAGAGAAAAAGAGTTACTAGAAGAAGGAGAACGAGCCAGAATAGAACAACAAGACAGACAAAGAAATGCCCTTATTACAGGACTGTATCCAGTTCTAGCCGAGGGCCTGCCCAAGGCGACCCCGGAAGTATCACGTAACTTGCCACCACCATTGGTTCCGACTAAACTCTGTCATAAACAAACCGCAGCAGACATTTTCCTTTCTTCCTATTTAGATGATGTTGCTCCAGCATATACTAATGTACCCGTACCACCCGTTAACAATGTACAGCAGTCTACTCAGCCTGTTCAAGCCACGACCCCTCCACGTTCCCAAGTCACGCTTCCCGTGCCTGTTATCACTTCCCCTTCTGCTACCGCTACTGTTACTGTCCCACCTACTACTGGTCCACTTAATCCTTTCGCGACAGCTGTAACCCAGAGTCCACCTCCATTACATATGCCACCTTTACCCGCTATGACACCAGCAGCTACTGCCCAGTCAGTTCACGCCCTCGCTTCCGCTTCAGGAGGCGCAGCAGGAGGTCATCTTCACACCCCGCCTCAAACAAAACGAATGACGTTTAGAGAGTTAGCTTTACAATGCACACCTAGAGCAGCGACGTACGACAAACTTAAAGAGTTCATTACAGATTGTAGATATGATCCAGTACCAGGCGAAGACGACATGCTATTATTCTCATCACGTTTACGACGAGTCGTAAATTATTTGGTTCTTCTACCACAGATGGAAGAACATCTAGATAACATATCATTTTATTAGAACAGGGGAGAGACCAGAATGCATTCACGAGGCCATGGCACACCATAAGGTTGAGACACAGAAAATGATCTTACAGTTTCTGATAAATTGTTTGATAAGGGAACGAGATCGGCCAGGTACAAGCAAAGAAGAAATGGATGTTTTGATTAATTGGAGTAACAACATAGCTGATGGTAAACATGATAAACAAAATTGCATAGATTCCATGTACAGAAAAATACGTAAAGAAATAGTATTGTTTCACGCTAAGGAAACCGAGAAAGAGAATGAAACCGGGGAAGAGGACGAGTTAGAAGAGACAGAAGAATGCCAAGAGATGATAGCGTACGTAGGTAGAGCAAGACCTTTTGACAGACCCATACGCCCAGAAAACAAGAAACGTTTTCTTTCTCCCATGCCAGAACAATGTTCTCTTGAGCATTTATTCCAAGCCACTGATAAAGTACTGAAACAACGAATTGGTTACAGTGAACTTAGCACCATGTGTGAACAGGAACTAGCACGGTCCGCAGTACAGTGGGCTGATAATAACAGCGTATATAAAGATGATTCAGTAGCGCAAACATTTTTGAGTCTTTCTCCAACTGAGCAGCGTTTAGCTGGTATGTATATGATCCAGCATCTCATTATGCTATATGAGAGTCAGCATTCTGATCCAGGTCCCCTATATAATATACTGGAAGAATTACTCCTGAAAAGATGGAGAGGCCTAGGTACCGATTTAATTAATGTGATTCTAGAACAACGTCATAAATACAGAACATTTCTGACTCCACATTTTGTTCCTGTCCCACCCCCAGTAAGGAAACCCTTTTACATAGACCGACAGAATCCCTTACGAGAAGTTCATCCCGTCCAGACTCCAGGGGTGCGCTTCAATGCGTATTTGTATACACACCCTTAAGTAAAATGGAACTATTGAAAATGAAGAAAATAGTGCCTTGTCATGATAAAGATCCAGCAGGGTTTCACCGTGAATTAAAAGACATGTTACTCATGGGAGATTACACATATCCCGATATTCTTAAAATGTTAAAAGTACTGTTGCCAGCCGGTATTTACGAAAAACTTAAAGAAAAAGAATGGGAGGTGGGAGATAAAAAGATTGTCTGGACTGAATTAGAAGACGAAGAAAATACACGAATTCCAGGTACTGGTCTTGGGACCAAAACTAAAGCATTACCAGGATTGTTAGTACAGGTTTTGCCGAGGTTATTAGCTGTTAAAAAGGAAGACTGGGATGCAATCTCAGCCTGCAAACAGAAACAGGATGAAGACACTAGTGATTTTTATTCCAGATTTGAGAAATGTTTTATTATCAATAGCGGCCTGAAAACAAGTAGTGAATCATATCCACATCTTTTTGTGACCAAATTAGTCGAGAATTCCTTACCCAAAGTTAAGAATAGAGTCCTGAAAGTCGAGAGCACCTGGCAAGCAAATACTCCTTCCCAAATGTTACAGTACCACCAGAACCGAATTAGAGAGGAACATGATCATGAACAGAGACGTATGAAAGATACGAAAATGAAAGTACTAGTAGCTCAGTCTGTTCCAGCAGACGGTCAGAGAAAGGGTACAGCACCTCCAGGTCATTCTGCAGCTCCCGTTAAAGGGAATTGCAACTACTGTAAACAGCCAGGTCACTATATAAATGAATGTTTGGTTTTGAAACACAATATTGCTACCGGCAGGACGAAAGAAAGACCGCGTCCTCCTAGACAAGAACATGTCCCGCAGCATATTCCACAGAATACCCAACCACCACAGCAAGCACAACAGACAGTAGCTGTACCCCCAACCTCAACCCCAGCCTATTGCTGCCACGCAACATGTCACGCAACAAATGTACCAGTACGCACAGTCAGATTACCCCGATTACCAGCAGTACTCATGAACATAGTCAGGTATTAGGGAAAGACAGAAAATTTTTGATTGACACAGGGGCGAGCAGAACTACCATCAGTCATGGATGTTTTGATTAATTGGAGTAACAAAATAGCTGATGGTAAACATGATAAACAAAATTGCATAGATTCCATGTACAGAAAAATACGTAAAGAAATAGTATTGTTTCACGCTAAGGAAACCGAGAAAGAGAATGAAACCGGGGAAGAGGACGAGTTAGAAGAGACAGAAGAATGCCAAGAGATGATAGCGTACGTAGGTAGAGCAAGACCTTTTGACAGACCCATACGCCCAGAAAACAAGAAACGTTTTCTTTCTCCCATGCCAGAACAATGTTCTCTTGAGCATTTATTCCAAGCCACTGATAAAGTACTGAAACAACGAATTGGTTACAGTGAACTTAGCACCATGTGTGAACAGGAACTAGCACGGTCCGCAGTACAGTGGGCTGATAATAACAGCGTATATAAAGATGATTCAGTAGCGCAAACATTTTTGCGTCTTTCTCCAACTGAGCAGCGTTTAGCTGGTATGTATATGATCCAGCATCTCATTATGCTATATGAGAGTCAGCATTCTGATCCAGGTCCCCTATATAATATACTGGAAGAATTACTCCTGAAAAGATGGAGAGGCCTAGGTACCGATTTAATTAATGTGATTCTAGAACAACGTCATAAATACAGAACATTTCTGACTCCACATTTTGTTCCTGTCCCACCCCCAGTAAGGAAACCCTTTTACATAGACCGACAGAATCCCTTACGAGAAGTTCATCCCGTCCAGACTCCAGGGGTGCGCTTCAATGCGTATTCGTATACACACCCTTAAGTAAAATGGAACTATTGAAAATGAAGAAAATAGTGCCTTGTCATGATAAAGATCCAGCAGGGTTTCACCGTGAATTAAAAGACATGTTACTCATGGGAGATTACACATATCCCGATATTCTTAAAATGTTAAAAGTACTGTTGCCAGCCGGTATTTACGAAAAACTTAAAGAAAAAGAATGGGAGGTGGGAGATAAAAAGATTGTCTGGACTGAATTAGAAGACGAAGAAAATACACGAATTCCAGGTACTGGTCTTGGGACCAAAACTAAAGCATTACCAGGATTGTTAGTACAGGTTTTGTCGAGGTTATTAGCTGTTAAAAAGGAAGACTGGGATGCAATCTCAGCCTGCAAACAGAAACAGGATGAAGACACTAGTGATTTTTATTCCAGATTTGAGAAATGTTTTATTATCAATAGCGGCCTGAAAACAAGTAGTGAATCATATCCACATCTTTTTGTGACCAAATTAGTCGAGAATTCCTTACCCAAAGTTAAGAATAGAGTCCTGAAAGTCGAGAGCACCTGGCAAGCAAATACTCCTTCCCAAATGTTACAGTACCACCAGAACCGAATTAGAGAGGAACATGATCATGAACAGAGACGTATGAAAGATACGAAAATGAAAGTACTAGTAGCTCAGTCTGTTCCAGCAGACGGTCAGAGAAAGGGTACAGCACCTCCAGGTCATTCTGCAGCTCCCGTTAAAGGGAATTGCAACTACTGTAAACAGCCAGGTCACTATATAAATGAATGTTTGGTTTTGAAACACAATATTGCTACCGGCAGGACGAAAGAAAGACCGCGTCCTCCTAGACAAGAACATGTCCCGCAGCATATTCCACAGAATACGCAACCACCACAGCAAGCACAACAGACAGTAGCTGTACCCCCAACCTCAACCCCAGCCTATTGCTGCCACGCAACATGTCACGCAACAAATGTACCAGTACGCACAGTCAGATTACCCCGATTACCAGCAGTACTCATGAACATAGTCAGGTATTAGGGAAAGACAGAAAATTTTTGATTGACACAGGGGCGAGCAGAACTACCATCAGTCATGACGAGGTTCCAGGGGCACCCCTCTCAGGCTCACAGAATGTTTCCCTGGGTTTTTCGGGAAAGCCTATTGTTAACGAAGTGTCAAAGCCAGTTTCCCTTGAAGTTGGTCCATTGTCCCGTACTACAGACTTGTTACTTACGAAAGCATGTCCTGAAAATCTGCTTGGTATTAGAACGTTGAAAGCATTAGGAGCTGTAATATGTTGTTCTCCGGAAGGAGTGAGATTATTGTTACGTGACTTCAAAGGACATTATGTGTTACGAGATTTTGATCCAAGATTGCAAAATGTACCAGCGCATTTATGGGCACAAGGTCCAACTGATGTAGGTTGTATGCACATTACACCTTATCGTGTCACTCTCAAGCAAGGAGTTGTACTACCCCGAATCCGACAATACAAATTGCCCCCCGAGGCTGTAGCAGCCTTATTGAAAATTATTGACGAACTGATTGCCCAAGGAGTAGTTATAGAAACTGATTCCAATGTATGTAATTCTCCAATCATTCCGATTCTTAAACGAACTGACCCAAATGCACCACCAGTCTACAGATTGGTGATCGATCTTCGAGAACTGAATAAATGCATCGTTCCCCAGTACCCAGTAGTGCCAGACATATCCTCCTTATTGACTGTTATTGATTCCGAAGCTGCGTTCTTTACTGTAATTGACCTCAAGAACGCTTTCTTTAGTGTTCCCATTCATCCGGAAAGCCAATATTTATTCGGATTCTCTTTAAATGGCCGAAGCTTCAAATTTGCACGTGCACCTCAAGGGTTCACGGAAAGTCCCAGTATTTACAGTCAAGCCCTGAAAAGACAATTAGACAGTATTCACATGCCTGCTGACACTGCTCTGCTCCAATATGTTGATGACCTGTTAATTACTGCACGGACCGAACGTGACTGCGAGCACGCGTCACTGACTGTCCTATGTTTCTTGGCCGAAAAGGGGCATAAAGTGTCCCCTTCGAAGCTACAATTCTGTTGCCAGCAAGTGGTTTACCTTGGGCACTTGCTGTCCAAATGGGGGAGACAACTGACACCAGAACGCATCCAGTTAATTGCACATCTGCCACAACCCAAGACACAAAAGGAGGTACGGGCCTTTATTGGCCTCACCTCGTACTGCAGACAATGGATCCCTCAGTATGCATATCTAGCCAAACCACTCATACAGTTGACAACACAGGCGCCAGCGACTTCGACTGTCCTCCCTTGGACTCAAGAACACACACAAGCTTTTGACGAGTTAAAGAAAGCCTTATGTCAAGCACCTGTTTTAGCGACACCATGTTATAGCAAGCCTTTTACACTTTTTGTTACTGAACGCGACGGCACAGCATTATCTGTGCTCACACAAGATCAAGCAGGAAAACACAAGCCTTGTGCTTATTTTTCTAGTACATTGGATCCGGTGGCCCAGGCTCTGCCTGCGTGCCTCAAATCAGTTGCAGCAACAGCTCTAGCAATCAGACAAAGCGACTCAATAGTGTTAGGACATCCCCTGACAGTACAAGTTCCACACTCTGTGGAAGTTCTTTTGAACCGAACCCAGACTCAACACTTGACCATAGCAAGACTGACTGGATACGAATTGACATTATTTCAGCCACACATAGAGATCAGACGTTGCAATACATTAAATCCTGCCACATTGTTACCCTCGAGTACAATTGACCCGACACCACATGACTGCGTAGAAGTCATCAATTCTGTAACAAAGCCCAGACAAGACTTAACAGACATTGCATTGCCCGATCCAGACCTGACACTTTACGTGGATGGTTCATGTATGAGAACAAGCACAGGAGAGTTAGTGGCCGCCTATGCAGTGACCACTGAAACTGAAGTCATAGAAACACATCGAATTGACACACTGTCTGCCCAAGCAGCAGAGCTCATTGCTCTGACCCAAGCCTGCGTCCGAGCCAAGAACCTGAAAGTAAACATATATACAGATTCACAGTACGCATTCGGAGTTGTTCACGACTTCGGCATCCTTTGGCAAGAAAGAGGTTTTTTAACTTCTCATGGAGCCAAGATACAACATGGTCCCCTTATTCAAGCTCTATTAGAAGCTATACACTTACCTGCATCCATTGCTATCATGAAATGCAAGGCACATACGAAAGTTACTGATACTATTTCCCAGGGTAACGACCTGGCAGATCGAACAGCTAAACTCACAGCTCAGATTCAGACAGATCCGACAAAGACTGAAGTACCAACACAGACACATTGTATGACAGTGAAGGATCCCACACTAGATGTACTCGACATACAGACACATGCCACACCAGACGAAATCAAGAAATGGACTGAACAAGGAGGGATCCAAACAGATCAGGGATGGATGACGAAGGGAAGAGCCACATGGTTCCTCCCCGACTCTATGGTTCAAGTAATCATTAACACAGCACATAGTCCAGCACACTTAGGAGAAAAAGCCATGTTAGACAGCATTCAGAATTTATGGTTCAACAAGCATTTACGAGCAGCAGCAAAACAGAAAGTGCGTACCTGCATGATCTGTTGTCAGTTCAATCCAGGCAAAGGTGTTCCCGTGGAACAAGGTGGATTCCATCCTCCTGACCATCCTTTTTAAGTCCTCCAGATGGATTATATCCAGATGAACCGATGTAGAGGATTCAAATATGTCCTCGTAGTTGTATGCGTCCTTTCCAGATGGACAGAAGCATATCCAGTCCCAGATTACACTGCCGCGACCACTGCCAAGCAGCTGGTTCGTGAATTTTTCCCACGATACGGCTTGCCCCGTGTCGTGTACTCAGATAATGGACAGCCATTCTCGTCCGAACTTATGAAACAGGTATCGCTCCTGTTAGGTTACCAGTGGAAATTTCACTGTGTACGACATCCCGAAGCAGCTGGTTTGGTCGAAAGACACAACCAGACCCTGAAAACACGATTAGCTAAAGTTTGTGCAGAAAAAGGTGTAGATTGGATCGTAGCACTGCCAGTTGCCCTCTTCTATATGCGCATGGTAGCTCATTCCAGAACCGGACTATCTCCCTATGAGGTGGTTTTCGGGCGGCCTCCCAATATGTGGGGTACGCCTATGCCCAAAAAGATTACTGATGTCGATAGTAATATGTTGACAGATTACCTAGCTTCCTTGATGTCTGCACTACAATCTTGTCGTTCACAGGTTGCGGCTGCCTTCCCGGACAACACCCAAGTGAAACCGCATGAAGTCGTTCCGGGAGAGCTTGTTTATATCAGAAATCCGCTGGAACCCAGATGGGAGCAGCCCAAGCTGGTGTTGATGACAACGAAGACCGCGGTAAAGCTGGAAGGACGCAAGGGGTGGTTACACTCCAGCCATATTAAAAAATTTCACGGACTGTGTCCAGAGACTTCGATTAAGGACTGCCCCCTTTCGGACACTGACTCTAAACTTCCCCTGATAGAAAAAACTCCCCAACAGGAGTATCGTGCCAAGTTGAGGTCTAGTAAGTCAGACAGCGTTTAATTGTTTAAGTCCCCCTCGGGTGAAGCGGTTAGACAGGTTTCTGACATGAATAAGATAGACCCAAGTAGTCAGAGAGATAGGCGTATCAAAAAGAGAGAACAATACTGTAAGAACTTGCATAGTCGATGCATTATAACATTAATTTTCATGTTTATTCTGAGCATTTCGATCATATGTGTAAGCTTCTTGTTACATGATTTCTTTCCTCCTTTCAATTCACATGTACATACTTTCTCTAATGATTCTGCAGAACACATTTTCAGCGACCTGCCCCCTCACGAATTATCTTATCGACTAGCAATGCGCAACAATACATTCATTCGTATGTTACACCATACTCACCAGACCAGCAATGCCACGAATTGCTGGGCATGCGGCCGACTCCCACCTTATCAGAAATACAAGGGAGCTCTGCCCCTCTTTCCTTACCCGTTTACACATAATGGTTCATGTGGAGCATGGTTTGCTTTAATGTCTTCCTTAGATAGTAAGTCCCAAGTTTCCCAAGGCAATTGGATATGGGGTAACTTGAATACAGTTATGAATAAAGCATGTTTCCCAGACGCAGACGGTCTCCCTCAAAGGAGAGGGACTGATCTAGAAAATGAAGTGTATGAATTAGGTAACTTTTCCCTCAATCTCATGATCTTGAACGTCCAGTCCGAGACTAATTCGAACTTGCCGTTTATAACAGTTTTACCAGTGAAAGGTGAATTATGCGTTAGAAAGAATGGTTCAGTACATCTAGGACACAGTGATTGTGATACTGTGGTCAAATTCAGTGATAAAGGAAAGTCTACTTTCAAAGCCTCACGCCATTCTTATTTTATTTGTGGTCAGACAGCTTATGTACATCTGCCCCCTGATTGGGATGGGATGTGTTATATTGCGTTCCTATTGCCACCTGTTTTTCTAGCCCCGCCTGATTATCATCGAAATTCACGCCTTGTGAATATCAGACACAGAAGAGACCTTCCTCCTGTTATTGATTATTCCGAATCAGCATGGGATCAGTATAAGGATTATGTTAAAGGATACTTCTGGTTCATAGGTCCTGTCCAGAACAGTAAAATAATACGCAGGTTAACGAGAACACTTGAAGTGGTAGTGAACGAAACTACTTTTGCTTTAGGTAACCTGACTGAAGAGCAATCTGCTATGAGGATTGTTGTTCTTCAAAATCGCCTTGTCCTTGACGTCATCCTGGCCGATAGGGGCGGGGCTTGTAGAGTGATCGGATCCAGTTGTTGTGTTTTCATTCCTAATAATGCGCCATCCGTGTATAAGGCCATAACAAGGCTTCACGAAATAGCTCACCTGATTCACCAGAATCCAGGCACCTGGACTTGGTCCGGTTGGCTCTGGAGTGTGATGTCCGCCTGGGGATGGAAATTGCTATCATTCCTTGGAATAATACTGCTTATCCTATTCAGTTGTTGTCTCTGTCTGCAATGTGGGCCAGCGATTTGCGGCTTGTGCGCCACAGCTTGTATTCCCCGTCCAAGTTCACGTTCCCGTTCTCGAATGAAGAGAGATGAACAAATGATGTTATATGAACAGATAGATGGTCTCATGAATATAGATATATCCTAAAGGGTGTAGTAGGGGCCAAGGAGGGAATGAGGTAATAGAAATTTTCAGGTAGCTCAAGTGTCCCCCACTCGCACCCCATTCAAACACACATGTTCCTTGTATGTTGTGTAACTTCTTTTCCGTGCATGCTAGAAAGTCGCATATGCATTTGCGTCCAACGTTAACATGTCAGTTATACAGTTCCCCAAGAAAATCATGTTAATTAGGCTTCTAGGCCTATGGTGCCAACGTCTTTACATGGTACCCTTTTGAGTAAAGCACACGTTTTCTCCATGTTTCCCGGCCCAGTCGAGCCAATCCCTTAACGAGGCTCCGAGTTCTTTTCTGCCTCTGAAAGCTGCAGTTTAGGTATGCATCCCTGACCTCTACCTTACATCCTGCACAGACGAGCGGTGCCCGGCTCGGCCTGCTTGCCTGCCAAAACGTTATTTTGCCTACAGTTATCTGTTCAGCCTCCTCGAAAACACATTCCAGTCTAGTGAAATAGGTAAACATATTCCCGGCTGCAAGGCAAAGGGCCCTGCCTTCCTGTCTCCATGCAAGTAATTTACTGCTCCTGTTTCCATGGTAGGCCCATGGCCCCCGCACTCTACATGAAGATTCATATGCACGCACTAGTATTCAGTGATGAACGGCCTCTGCCCGAGAGACCTTTTACTTCAGACACTACATCCTCCAAACATGAGATACCAGATATGCTATAGGTGCAGGTCGTTCTGACACCCCAGACATTAGTCTCCTCTACTCGTGCAAAAGTCAAAGCCCCCAGCTCTCCCCAGTTACACGTCATGCTCAGTTGCGCGCGCATCTAGGTCAAGAGTTTCTGCTGACTCTGCAAACTTTCACTAAGCATCCACCCACTTGTGACGTTTCATGTGACGTTTCTCTGACATGTCAAGTGCACGCCCATGTGTACGCCTTCTTACACGCCTCCTGTTACGCACATGTGTTCTTATCTCTCTCTTTTCACCTGTTACGCCTACTGTATTCGATTCAAGTATACTGTTTTACTATATATAATGTGTGATGTTAATAAAATGTTGAATATCCCTTCCTGAGCCTTAGTGGTGATGGAACTCTATGTCCATACCTCGAGGTATTATTTCATTAAAGCCTGTATGACTCAGATTCCACGGACTCTGCCTCTCATTAATTGAGCTATCCTTTTAACTTATAATTGTATGGAAAAATGATACGGTAATTTTATTTACCACAGTTCTGTGCGGTGGACCCTGGGCGTGCGACGGCGCCCCGTTATCCTACGGGCGGTTGGTTACCTGGACAACCGGGGGTCACTTGAACGCTCCGCCCCTCGTAGGGGGGGGTGAGCTAGAGGGTGGACCGATGGTTCACCGGAGAGGGGAGGGGCTATCCACCACAACCGCTAAGCACCGTCTGGCCAAGGCCGCGGGCTACTTGGCCTATCGGGTGGCAAGCTGCGAGGGGCGGCTTGCCTTTGGATCATCTGTAACCCACCATGTTTTGGCATACGTATGCTAATAAACCTGCAGCTACTTTTTCCCAACAACAAGTTGTCTTGTCTGCTTATTTATTGTGGTACAACATGATTATTGGGGGGATGGTGTGCGGGCCGATATTGGCACTATGAGGTTGACAGAGCGCTGATCCCTGAGGATGACGGGGCTCAAGCAAGGAACAATTGGATGGTCTCTGACCTGCCGTACACCAGGCAGGCTCCTTCCAAATCCATGGGAGCAAAACCCCTTCCACAGGCATGGACTATTAAATAGCCAGAGCTTGTGTGCTTCCCTCAGTGAGACACCCCAGAGGCTGAGCACGAGCAGAGAGAGAGCAGCGAGAGGTAAACCCAGGCTGATGGAACAACCCAGGAGTAAGCAGGGTGGAAAGGAGACAAGCTCCAAGTGTCAGAAAGAGGCAGAGGGATAGCACAAGAGGATCTGAAGGAGGTGCTTTTAGCAAATCACAGCTGTGCAAACTGTGAGTATTTGAGCTCTTTTGGGGTGGGGAGGCGTGGGGGAAAGTGCGGCTAAAACCCAGTATGATTTGCTAAAGTAGTAAGTAGTGGAGGGAGGGAGGGAAAGCACTGGAACTGGAAGCATAGTTTTTGTAGAGGAAAAAGAAAAAATCCTGCCACAATGGGTATCTGGGATAAGTACATCCCTCGGGGCAGGCAAGAGTGAATGAGAGTTGATCCTGAGGGGCGTCTTCATCGTTAAACCGCATAATACATGTACAACCTCTCTGGTGGTGGGCAGAGTTTTGGGGTAGGGCCAATGTGTGCGAGGGGTCAGTTTGTGCGAGAGCAAGATATCTTAGAGTTAAACACGAAGTGCCCCTAGTACATGAGTGACCTGCCGCCTCAAACTGCACCACAGCTAGTGAGTATAGCACGTAACGTTACTATGATGCAGTGACAAGAGGAGTTGGCCTAATGGGCCCGGCGCCGCAGGACGCCGCTGGGCCTTCCTCGGGCTATGGATCGTCACCAGTGGACCTTACGACCCCCCCGGCGTCGGTCCGTGTGGTGTCACCTCTGGCGCTGTCCTCGGGTGGCGCCGTCCCCGATACCTCCTTTGCTTCGGTTCCGGCGTCGGGAAGGCGCCTATCGGCGCCGCACCTGACGCCGTTTGGAGATTTTTACTTCTATGAACCGACCTCATACAATTACAACCCTGAGTCTCAGGAGATGGGTGATGAGGAGGATTGGGAGGGGTCTGAGGACCCTCTGACCAAGGATTGTCAGTCTGATATGGACTGGGCAGGAGACCTTGGGGAGGCCAGTGGCCTGGACACCTCTCCAGACACTGGATTTGTCTCTCCTCCTACCGTGGCTTCGGAGGAGGGAGCTACCTATGGTGTGGTGTTGACGAGGGCTGCCAAGGCCTTGGGCCTTAAGCTCCCCGTCGCGGCCGTGAGGACTAACCTCCTCACATAGGTTCTTAAGCCACAGTCATGCTCAATGGAGCCTCTGCTGCCATTTAATGAGGCCTTGACCGACGTTCTTTTGGGCACTTGGTTCAGGCCCGCTACGGGTTCGCCCGTAGATAGGAACGTGGCCAGACGCCACCGCCCGGCTCCGGGCGACCCATGTTTCCTGTCCTCCCACCCCACCCCCGAGAGTCTGGTCATCCAGGCCTCTAATTCCCAGACCGCATTCCCGACGGCCCCGCCGGACAGGAAATCCAAGAGATACGAGAATTATGGAAAGAAGATATTCTCATCCCTTAGTTTGGGACTGCGGTCTTCCAACACCGAATGCCTCTTGGGCCGCTACACCCACTCTCTGTGGGAGACGGTGGCGGAAGTGCTGCCAGAGTGCCCGTGGAGGTACGGGCCAAACTCGGCCAAGCCCTTGTGGAGGGCCGGGACGCAGCCAAGTATTCCATCAGGTGTGGGCTGGATACTACTGACTCGCTAGGCAGAGCGATGGCTACGACAGTGGCGGTCAGACGCCACGCCTGGCTGAGATCCGCCAATTTTTCGGCAGACGTCCAGAACACTCTGATGGACATGCCGTTCGATGGCCGTCGCCTCTTTGGCGACAAGGCGGACCACGCGCTTGAGCGCTTTAAGGACTCCAGGGCTACGGCCAAGTCCTTGGGCCTCTCGGCCCGCGCCAGCAAACGGGTGCCTTTCGCTCCTTTCGTGGCCAAGGAAGGGGCGTCCCCACACGTGCCGCCAGCCACTCGCCGCAGACTATCGTCCAGCGCGGCGGCGGCCGTGGAAACCGCCGCGGAGGCGGTCGGGGAACCAGGCGGAGTAAGTCCACACCTGCCCCCGTGGCATCCACCTCTAAACCCTCCTAGTCCGTGCTTTCCGCCCATGTGACGCCAGTGGGAGTCAGGGTTCGCCATCACCACTTTCACTGGTGCACTGTCACTTCGGACAGGTGGGTGCTGCAGATCGTCCGGAGGGGCTACTCCCTCCCCTTCGAGACGACTCCTCAAGCCATGCCACCGCAACACCACCGCGTAACGGGGGATCACTTGCGGCTCCTGCAGGAGGAAGTTTTGGCCCTCTTGGCCAAGGGGGCCATCGAGCGCGTTCCTGGGCCAGAAGTAGGACGTGGTTGCTACTCCCACTACTTTCTGGTACCCAAGAAGGGCAAAGGGGGCCTACGCCCTATCTTGGATCTGAGGAACGTCAACGGCTTCCTCCGGAAGGAGAAGTTCAAAATGCTGACTCTGGCTCAGGTCTTAGCTGCCCTAGACCCAGGAGACTGGATGGTAGCGTTGGACTTGAAGGACGCGAATTTCCACATCCCCGTCCAGCCGGCCCACCGGAGTTACCTGCGGTTCACGGTAGGCCCCGAGCACTTTCAGTTTACCGTGCTCCCTTTCGGCCTTACCAGCGCCCCACGGGTGTTCACGAAGGTGATGGCGGTGGTCGCAGCTCATCTGCGCAGGTTAAGGGTGTCAGTCTTCCCCTACCTAGACGACTGGTTGTTGAAGGCGGGCTCGCCCCAGACAGTCGTCAGCCACCTCCAGACTACGGCGGATCTCCTGCACCAGCTGGGATTTTCCATCAATGTGCCGAAGTCACACCTGTGCCCCTCTCAGAAGCTCCTTTTCAACGGAGCGGTTCTCGACTCTGCGCAGTTTCGGGTTTACCCGCCGGAACAGCAGGTTCGGGATATACAGGCTCTGATTCTGATCTTCTGGCCTTTATCCCGAGTTTCGGTCAGGTTGACGCTGCGGCTTCTGGGGCTGATGGCCTCCTGCATCTTTCTGGTGTATCACGCATGGTGGCGGATGCGGGCTCTGCAGTGGGACCTGAAGTTTCAGTGGGCCCAGCATCAGGGCAACCTGTCCGACCATGTCCTGATCTCGGAGGGCACTGCGAGACAGCTGCAGTGGTGGCTCATGGACCGCGATTGGGTCAACGGCAGATCCCTCTCCCTTCCCCAACCGGAGCACGTAGTTGTGACGGACACGTCCCTCCATGGCTGGGGAGGCCACTTGGGAGAGGCAGAGATCAGAGGCCTCTGGTTTCTGGCGGAGTCCCGGCTCCATCCCAATCTGTTGGAGCTGCGGGCGATTCGTCTGGCACTGAAGGCATTCCTCCCGTCTGTCCGAGGGAGTGTAGTGCAAGTGTTCACGGTCATCAACACCGCCATGTGGTACTGCAACAAACAGGGCGGGGTGGGGTCGTGGACCCTCTGCCAGGAGGCTCTGCGCCTCTGGCAATGGCTGGAACATCAGGGCGTGACTCTGATGGTTCAACACCTGGCAGGTTCTCTGAACGCCAGGGCGGACGAACTCAGCCGACGGTGCTCGATGGATCACGAATGGCGTCTGAACTCGGACGTGGCGCAAGGCCTTTTTCTGAGATGGGGAGAGCCTTGGTTAGATCTATTCGCCACCGAAGAGAACGCGCAATGTCATCAATTCTGTGCGTTGGAATTTCCAAGGCGGCACTCGCTCGGAGACGCTTTTCGTCGCGAGTGGAGCTGCGGTCTGTTGTACGCCTTTTCGCCTACACCACTTCTGCCCAGAGTGCTGAAGAAGATCAAGCGCGACCGGACACAAGTCATCCTTGTGGCTCCGGACTGGGCACGAAGGTACTGGTATCCCGAGCTACTCAGTATGTCAGTCGATCCCCCGGTTCGTCTGCCTCTTCAGGAGGACCTTCTGTTGCAACAGATGGGGACGGTCCTCCACCCGAACCTGCTCAGTCTCCACCTCCATGCTTGGAGATTGAGCGGCGACAGTTGAGGCCATCTGACTTGCCTCCTGAAGTGTGTAACATCATTCTGGCAGCCAGGCGTCCCTCCACAAAGTCGGTATACGCCTGCAGGTGGAACAAATTTGTGGCATGGTGCACAGCAAAGGCTGTGGATCCCCTCAATGCCCCTCTTTCTGAGGTTCTCCTCTTTCTTCTCTCTCTTGCCCAGCAGGGCTCTGCTCTGGGCACTGTCAAGGGCTATCTTTCAGCTCTTTCAGCCTTTCTGAGGCTGCCTGACCAACCTTCTTTGTTCAAGTCCCCCATCGTTAATCGATTCCTGAAGGGCATCACTCATACCTTTCCTCCGGTTTCCTTCGTGATGCCTCAGTGGGACTTGAACCTGGTTCTTACGTTTCTGATGTGCGCTCCCTTTGAGCCACTTCACAACTGTCCTCTTCGCCTTCTTTCTTTGAAGACTGCCTTCCTGGTAGCCATCACCTCTGCCATGAGAGTGAGTGAGCTCCAGGCTCTATCTTGTAAGCCTCCTTTCCTTTCAGTCCATCCGGACAAGGTTGTGTTACGGACAAGGCCCTCCATCCTACCCAAGGTAGTCACGGCCTTCCACATTGGGCAATCCATCACGTTGCCCACCTTCTTTCCGCCTCCTTACCCCTCGAGATAGGAGGAGAGGCTCCACCGTCTGGACCCAAAACGTGCGCTCTCATTTTATCTGAATCGCACACAACAGTTCCGGGTGGATGATCAACTCTTTATGGGATACGCGGGCGCTAAGAAAGGGAAAGCGGTGCACAAGCGGACCATCTCCCGGTGGATTATCTTGTGTATCCAGGCGTGTTACTCCTTGGCTAAGAAGGAACCCCTTGTTGGGCTGAGGGCTCATTCCACTCGAGCCACGGCCACCACAACTGCCTTGGGCCGAGGTGTGCCCTTGCAGGACATTTGCCAGGCGGCTACGTGGGCCTTGCTGCACACGTTTGCAAGACACTATTGCCTGGACAGTCAAGTCCGGAGGGACGGCTACTTTGACCGTTCCGTCCTCCAGGACTTTCTGGTGTGATTATTGGTTCGCAGACCCACCACCACGGGGATGGTATTGCTGGGGTATCTATTCTAAGGTAAGGAATCTATCACTAACGTGTCTCTTTCAGATGCACAAGTTACTACTTGTGTAACGATAAGAGACATTAGTTAGTGATAGATTCCTTACCGACCCACCCATCCTACCCGTTCTGCGAACCGATATCTAGGGTTAAGGTCATCCCCTTTCAGGGCCCTAGTTTCATGGCACCAGTGTTGGTTTTTGGCATGGCTCTGTGCTTCTGGCGCGGAAAAGCTGTGTCTAAGAACTGACGTCAGCATGCGGAGGCGGCGTCTAAGTACTCCGACGACGTCATCACGGCGCCCACGACGCTGCCGACGGACGCGGAGCTCCAGACGACGCCTACCGACGCGCAAGGGTACTGCTACGCAAAAGTTTCCGGATCCAGTCTGACGCCTGGGGATATTCTAAGGTAAGGAATCTATCACTAACTAATGTCTCTTACAGATATATCGTTACACAAGTAGTAACTTGTGCGAATAGCTTAAACTCTTATTGCATTGCAAATGCTTGTTGAAAGGTTCCAGTGCATGACTGTTAACCTCAGTTCGACATCACAGACCATCTGAGTAAGTGCATCGTGAACTGGAGACTGTTCCTAGTTTGCACAGTGCAAATACCATTCTGATCTTCCCGCATTATCACCAGTGATTGATTGTTGTGTTAACTTGCTTAAATACCCATAAGTTAAAGTGTATGTACAGAAAGCTAAGTGGGTTAATGAACATAAGAATAACATTAAAACCGGACAAGCAGGATCACAAGTTGCAATACTTTTCAAGGAGGCCAGACTCAATATAAGTCAAGTATTTAGATACTCGCAATTATGTTACCCAACGGTGGGAAGTGTCGCAAGCTCAAATGGAATAATAAGAAAAATCTTTTGGATGAAAAATTCGATGTATTAGCTTTTAAAGGCCAAAACAGAAAACTTGGATTTGAGATAAGTCCCCAATGTTTCACATTGGGTGCATTGCAGTTTTTCTATCTTGACATACTACAGAAAGAGAAGAGTTAATTTGCAAATGCATAGTCATCCGATCACTGATCTCTATAAGAAAATAGTTACTTCGTAGCAAGAAGGTCAGCTGATCACAGAACCCCTATGGACTTATGGGTGGAAGAAGCATACTCTGAAGCAAATGGAGTCCATTCAGAACTGGCGTGCCTGAGAGTAACAATAAGCTTTGACACGAACTGACGTAGTTGAGTACCACACGAATAATGAAAAACACTGTAGCTTCATCACGAGTTGGAAAGTATGTAATGTATCCAATCATTTTTGGACGTGTTTAGTACCTCAACCTTTACATTTCGGCTGGTCAAACCTGCGGAAATCTGTACCGTATTTACCATACAATGTGGACTTTGGTGCGTCAAATACCAAATACTGCATTTTATTCCCTAGAAACTCATAATGGGTGCTATATATCACTCCCGATAAATATCATACCCCGCGGTATTGTTCTTTATTGGGCGCAATAAATAGCACTTATACTCGTAATGAGGCCCTGAATATAGGAACTTAAATGCACATTAGTTTTGCTTATTTTCCTTATTCAGATTTACAAAATGGAGGTTGGCACACAATGCATTGAAAGAAAATTAATGAATGTTTCATAGAAAAAAGGCATTTGCAATAAAACTTTGAATTGATAATTAACCGTTCAGATTGGAGTAAAGAGGTTATACTTCTGCGTGGTGGTTTCTATGGGAAAGTGTTCTGACAGCCTGTTGCTCAACGAAAACAGAAGGTATTCCAACATTTTGTACTCTGGTAAGAGAGATGTGATGTAGAGAAAAATGATTTAAAGATCTTTATTCTCACGTAATATAATACATTGAAAATACCAAGGTTCACAAACTGCTGCTGCTCGTGGAGACATTAACTTTTAAAGTGTAACCATGGCAGTGAGCCAGCGCAATCACAAGTTTTAGTGGGACATGGGTACACATGTTTGGTGAGCCACCCTCACCCACAAATGGATGTTATTATTTTTGATTTTTTTTGTATAGCATACTAACACCGGAAGTGGAGTCTCTTGGTGCTGGGAAATACTGCTGACCAAAGTGGAATTGAGAGTTTATTATCTGCTATTGTACAGCAAGGTTGTTTAGGTTTTTCTAAAATTCAACAGCGACAGTAGAGAGTAGATATCAATGGAAATAGAATTCCAAGTGCTCGCTCCCAGAATCTGAAAGGAGAACCATGAGGAATGCTGCATAAGCTGATCTTAAATTACCAGAAGGAATGTAATTGTAATTTTTTGGGTGAAGAGGGCAGGAATTCCATTATTGATCTTGTGCATGATGCAGGACTTGTTAAAGATTATACCCTTCCTTACAGGCAGCCAATGAAGTTGCTATGGTGGGTATTCACTGAATCACATTTTATAAGCCCATAGGTGCCCCTGGCTAGGTCATTCTGGATCTTTTGCAGTTTATTGATTGCTTTAAGCGGTGACCCCAAATAAGCAGAGTTGGTGTAGTCAGGTGCAATTGAACAAATGCATTGGCCAGTTGGATTTTATGAGAGTACCTAAGGAAACAATCTGTTTCAAGAGGGGTATTTGATATAGACAGGACTGGGTGACCTTGGAAATGTGAAGATCTAGGTCAATATCCATGTCTAAAGGGAAGACAAGGTTGCGTGCCAATGCGACACATTTGGGACAGCCCCATAAGTGGGGAGGCTATAAGGTATTGTCTCATTTGTTGATATGATTGTCAACAGGGAGTATTTGCATTTTAGTCAGATTGAGTTTTAAAATAATTGTAGGCAGAGCAGTCTTTGAAGTTATTTCATCCTTAGTGAGGTTGAGGAGAATCTTTGTGTCCTCAGCATAAAGGTAAGTTGTGATGTTCAGGTTATTTAACAATTTAGTCAGAGGTTGGACATATACATTAAACAGTAATGGGCACAGGAAAGAACCCTGTTGGACTCCCCACTGCAATGAACTAGCAGCTAAAAGGAAGGGGCCGAACAGAATTTGTTGTCTTCTTTTGCAAGGTGATTCCACATTCCGAGAGCCGCTGAGGAAGAATGGAGTTATCTATTGTGTCAAAGGCATTGGAGAGATCAAGGAGTATTATTACTCATGATCCTCCACTGTACATGATATATGTGAGATTGTCCATGGCTGAGGTATTCACATAGTCAGTGCCATAACCTGATGGAAACCAGCCTGGCCAGAGTCAACGTCATTGTTTTCCTCTACATAATGCCGAAGCTGATTGGTTGCCACTTTCTCAATCAATTTGGAGAGATAAGGCAGCAAGGATATATGCCTAACATTAGTGGGTTGTTTCAGGTTCAAGTTAGCCTATTTAGGTCTCAGCTGTAGACAGCACATATACTATCTCGAAGAGACATGCTGTATCTACTTTGTGGGCTTCAGCACGCCTATAGGATTCCTATTTGCTGGCTCTATTGCCACTCTCCTATTCTTTCTCCCCATTTGTCTATGGTCTGCATTTGTCATGCCTCTTCCTGTGTTCACCCTTCCCTGAGAGCAGGGACCCAGTACACTATCCCTCCACTATACCTCATTTTATGACCATTTTAGGAACTTATTATTTCTTGGTTTACAAGTCGTCCTCAGGAGCACAGGTGTTTTCATTTACCCTGAATGTCGTTTTATTTCTTATCCTGTCCTGCTTTTTATTCCCTCTGTCCATCATTGACTGCGCATGGGGAAGAGCGGGAGCAATCTGGCACAGCGGCAGCGTGGTTTTAATTTTCAAGTGTGTCACACAATTACAACATCTTTGTGCTGGCGGCACACGCTTATTGTTTCATCGCTCAAAAAAAAAACCACACAAAACAGGGTGTGCAGTGTGAGATTCTCCCCAAGCCCCTGTCTCTCTCTGTGTCTGCTCATCATGTTCGTGGCAGGGGACAGGATCCCGGGACGCAGCTTCGAGTTGAGTCCGATGCAGCCACTCCCTCCCCTGGAGTCACCTCTAACGTCATCTCTCATACATCCATTTTTTCCTTGTAGACAGTAGTGCTCACCCTTTACAGTGAAGGGTGCTTCCTATTGTATGTGGAGTGCACTCTCTGCCTGTCCCTATTATGTGTTTTGGAGATGGTATTCGCGTCCTGATGTATGTGGTGTGCGTTACACTTTGCATTAGCATGTATGCTCCCCGTTGGATGGATGGGCGCCTGCATTCTATCCCTCTTGTTTGCAGGCTCTTCCTCCTGCAAACATGGGCCTTCCTCGTGCACATGTGGGTGTGTGTAGTCTTCGCCGTTCATACACATATGCGCATGGCTTTACTCCCAGTTGCGCTGCATTTAGTAGTGCTCTCTTATGCCTTAATTAAGCCTTCCTCACTGTATTTGTTCCTTGTTTCCCCTCATTGTGTTTTTTTTTTATATGGACATGCTTACCTTTTCTGTAACCATGACATATCTGCCCTGTGCTACTGTGCTTTCTTCCCATTTGTACTTCTGTATTTGTAATATTTCTGTGAAAACATGCCTTCTCTTCCCTTATAGTTGATCCTCCCGCTACTTACGCTTTCCAAGTAAAAAAAAAAAGCACTCATCCATTGCGGCATGCAAAGTTCTTTAAATTATTGTAACATACTTGCTAGCCTTTGTCCACAACCTGATTCCCCGTTGCAACGCCCCTTTTGTTGTGTCTGTAAATGTGGCACTCTATTGCAGAGACTGATTGGCTATGCCAATGCTTGTCTGAATTATGATAGAAATAGCTGAAAGAGGTGTTAATAATCTGGTTTATATCACCAGTAATATAAGCACCAACGGACATAAGATAACAAGCAGCCGGATGTCCAGGGAGCCAGAAGGTTTAGTGGTAGCAATAAGTTTCAGACAATGTGCTTCAGGAAGTTGTTATGCATGTAATAAAACTAAATTATGATCTTTTCACAGTGAAGATATTATGTCAAACACTAAGGCTGTGTTCTCTTTCATTTTGCCTGCAGATAAGCATTCAAGGACGGGTGATATGAAGGGCCAAAGTTCTGAGTTCCGGTAAGTAATAGCTTATGAAGCAATAGATCATGTTTTTAACATTCGGCCTTCAACTGAGGGTGTTTATTATGTATATTTGATATATGTAATGAGCATATACCTGTTCAGCTGCCCATTGAAAGCAATGGAGCTGCAGAGCACTGTTAATGATGCTAGAGGTCTTCTGCCTGAACATTCACATGTTCTTCCTATTAACTTCAGTGAATTGCCACTGAGAAATGGGTGGGTTGTAAAGGAGACACTGCTTTTAATGTCCCTTAGTGGCTCCCCATGACTGTAGTGGGTGATTTCTCCCTCCCACAATCTACCCCTGCTGTGACAGCGGGAGCCAAACTCTTATGCCAGCTGAGGCTACCGGGGATGTGAGCTCAGCATATCATCATGGGGGTCCACCAAGATGAGCAATAGCTTGAGACTACCATTGATGACCGGGCTGAATACCGCCCCGCCCCATTGACATCGAAGGACCTGATTACAAGTGGCCCGTTAAGTTTCAATCCCTGCACAAACACCTGTTTCACAGGAATCGCAATTAGAATCGGTAAGGTGTTTATTGCGCCCCTTAATTTCCAGGGCCGTACATAGATACAGTGCATTTTCCTTGTTTGCATAGAGCACACCTTTTAAAAGGTGCGCTTGACTCAAACAAGGAAAATGCGCTGTATTAGGATGAATACTTTTCCCCCAGGGTAGCTGCAAACTTGCGCTGCCCTGGAGAGAGCACATTCATGTGAAAAACGGAGCGTCTGATTTGAAGCCACTCTGTGTTTCACAGTGCAGGCCGGATCCTGCCTACACTTTGAAGGAGATTAGAGATCCCCTTGCAGGCTGGTGTGGTGAGTGACTGCACCCGCCTGCAAGGGGATGTGTGGGGGTCCATGGGATCACGTTCCCCCTCCAGAAAGCTGCCATAAGGGGTTGCAAAAGGTGGCACACCTTCAGTGCGCCTCCGTACAGCTTTTTTGCCTCTGCGTCCGCGTTTATAATACAGCGTGGGCACAGAGGCTAAAGGATTTTCTCATTTGCATGGGGCAAACGCACATGCACATGAAGGAATACCCTCTGATGATAGCGCTGACGTTTTATGTGTGCCACTGTGTTAGAAATGGGGTTACCAATTCTACAGGGGGTAGCATGGAGCAGAGCGGGTAGGCCAAACTTCAGAGGACATGTGCAAAACATCCACGCAGTACCCACAGACGACACACCAGGAACACCACAAAAGAGACATGACACTGCTTCTGGTTGGAAAAAGAATAAGTATTGTATTACCTCCAACCTGCAAAGGTAAAACACAACAATAGCAGTAATCACAACGGGGCACCAACTGGCGCCAGAGCAAAGTATATCAGGGGGATTATGTACAAGGAAAATTGGGAAAGGTCAGAAAAGGTAAGTAGCCCATTAGTGTCCCGCTGATATTAAAAAAGGAATATCAGGAAATGCATAAAACATAGAATCAATATTGCAGGGCAAACTCAGGCCTTCATCCTTGGCATCACCTAGAAGCAAGCTGTAAGGGTGAAATAAGACATTAGGCAGGAACACAACCGGACTTGCGTTAGCACCTCCTGCAAAAAGAACCTCACGCACCTAGCTTCAGCACCTGGCATAGGGCAGAGCAGGCCTAAAACATGGGGCATGAAACCTTTAGCAAGATATTCAGCATACTATTAACCTTAGGCACAAGAGCATCACTTTAGCATAGCATTTGCATAGGCAACAACTTTGATATCAAGCCTAGGCATGCATCATGAGGCAGGAACACCTGCAAATAAATTTCATAGCCTGACTTGCACCCCAGGCATAAAAAGGTAACAGGAAGCCACTATTGGCTTAAAACCCTCACTAGGCATGGGTCAACCTGGTCTCCTAACACAGCCAACCAGCACTTAATTTGGGCACTGGACCAGTTCAGGGCGAACCTCAGTCACTACCTCCCCTCGGCCAGGGCCTCCTCAGCTTAACGGGGGCTAACAGGGCCCAACAGCAGTTCTCAGCAGGGGCAGGGCGGCCTCCGTTACAGCAAAGTACAAATCCCGGGGGCGGCAGTTCACCACGGAATGCTGGCACCGGGGGTTGGGTACCGACAGTATGCCCCCCCTACACAGTCTGTTTGAGCCCCACACTCACCGGGCTCTTGGCAATGTCTCCACGCTTCTGCTCCTCGCTCCGGGCTTCCTGGGCAGTAGGGTGGGAGGCAGGCACCGACAATGTGCCTCGAGGCCTCACCAGACAGACACAGACACTGCTCCCCAAGCGGAGGTGGGGTAGGCTCCTGCCCTATTTACAAGGCTGAGAGGCGGCAGGATCTGGCTCGGTAGCGCTTTGGAACACAAAAGCAGCCTCATCCAGCTGCGCAGCGCTAGCCACCACACAGCGCTTCTCCTCAGCCCAGCTCCTCATACAGTGCTTCTAGATCACAGCCCTTAGCAGGCAGCACTTATCCAGGGCCAGGCAGCCCTTCTAACAGTCCAGCGCTAGATTAAAGCTGCGCTTTGCAGGCACACACAGCAGGCAGTACAGTTCAGGCAATTTAGGACTACCCAGGGCTTCTGCAGCACAGCACTTCCAGGATTATAGCACTTCGGCATGCAGCGCCTCCTCCAGGTCCAACACTTTCAGGCACACAGCGAAAGGGGGGCGGACAGTCCCAGCAGCAAACCCCAGGGTAACACTCCTCACCTCCTGGGTGGTGGGGTCCAAGATGCTCCTTCCCTTCTCGGCGCCTCTTTGCGCAGCGCTGGCGTGGTGCAAGGTACCTGCACCTCCAGGGACCTAGGGGGGCCCTCCTTCCTCAGGAACCCGGGGGACAGAGCAGTAGGCACTACTGGGCCAGGTCAGGAAAGCGAGTGCAAATGCCCGTTGTGTCCCCAGAGAACTTCCTTAATACGGCCCCAGGTATGGTAACGAATGCATCTGTTGTTAAATTTTGGGAAGTGAAACCTACCGGCATTTAACAAGGGGAGAAGGCCCAGTATTTACTAGGTCATGTAGTTTTTGGTGTGGAAAGCACAGAAATACTCATGAGTTATTCCATGAAAATGTGTTAGATGCGATAAACATGGCATCCGATAAATTCGAACACCTCAGTGGCAGTTTTTTATCTGTTTTGATCATTATTAACCTACTCTAACACAACTTTTGAAAAGAAGCAACTGTTCTTCTCAAGCTGCCATTCTGGGCCAAAGTAGCCATGAGAGAGTGAGAAAATCAAAGCAAGGTTGTTGAAGACTTCCATAAGCATATTTTCATACTATTAATGACTTGGGCGACGCTCATTACCATAAAGGTCTTTGTCATGTTCTTCTCAAGCTGCCATTCTGGGCCAAAGTAGCCACGAGAGAGTGAGAAAATCAAAGCAAGGTTGTTGAAGACTTCCATAAGCATATTTTCATACTATTAATGACTTGGGCGACGCTCATTACCATAAAGGTCTTTGTCATGCATTCTCGTTAGGGGTCCTGTCCTTTGGCCCTGATCCTGTACCTCAGCAGTGGGTAATAAAGCCTGTCCATTAAACGTCAGAGAGTATGAGGGGGACAAATAATAGAGATGGAGCCTTGGGTGCTGTGAGTGGTAAAATTCAGTTTCATTATTTCGTGGTATATGTCATAATACAGATGTGTTTGTTAGTGGCAGAGCTGTTCACATGATTTACAAGAATTGAAAAATACTGAGTGACATTAGAACATAAGAATGTTGAGTGCTCCGTTGAAGACAGTGGAGTGCTCCGAGCTTCTAATGGCCGGTAGGAGCCAGTGCATCAACATTCCAATTTTTGTTAACAGCTGTTGCTGTGAACAAAGGCCTTACAGAGCCCAAGGGGATTTCAACCTTCTCAGGCTCCGTGAGGCCTTTGTTGTACAAATTAGAACAATCTGCCCTCTAGGGATGGAATGTTCTAATAGTCTTGGTGCAGAACTCTGTTGCGGGCTCAACCGGCCATTAAAGGCCCGCTCCCTTGTTAAAGGCCCTCGCCTTCGGCTTTGGCCTATAATGCTGTAGCTGGCACTAACTCTATATTCAATACTACCATTTGATGGTGGGGAGAAGTGTGTGTGCAGGTAGTTTGGGTACCCAGTGGGCTGTAGATCAAGGCTTTTAGGCTTGGAAGTCAGTGAAGAAGGCCTGTTAGAAGGTGATGGTTTTTATATAGCAAACAGGTAATGGCTAGAATTGGTATACCAGGCTAACTACAGGGAATCGCTGCTATTCGAAGCCCGTTTTTAGGTCTGGCATAAAGACAGCTTTATATTTGTCACCAGGCTCATGTTTTCCCCCAAAAATCATTTTAGAAGTACATACAATATAGGGGCTTTGAATCAGTCCTTTTCATCCATTGGTCAGTTCAAGTATTATTCACATTTTGCTTCCACGACCACAGCCTCCAGCATGGGGCAATAGATAAGCCCACTTCAGCCCAGCCATTGGCTCTGTTTAGTGCGAGCAGTTGCATTTTGATCTTGCACATATGCACATTTCAGTTCTAGGGCTGGAAGGCCATTCTCTACTTTTATTTCTGCTAACATTTCATGTTTTTATTTATTTTTGCTTTGTCATCTATTACTTACTCATTTCTGCTATAATTTTATTTCATGTTTTTTATTTATATTTGCCATGCCATTTTTTACATACTTACTTACATATGCATGTCACCTTTAGATGGCAGCATTTAATTTTTTTTATATTTCTTTTACTCTCTAAATGTTTATTGCAGTAGATCTGGACCTGTGGTCCACAGACCCCCTGGGAGTCTGCAACGCCTACTCAGAGAGCCCTCAACTGTTTAGAAAATGAAATACCACTAAGAATAATATAAAATATATATAAATAAAGAAGCAAAATAAAAAAATGTAAAACATTCTCTAAATGTGGAGGTATTCAAAACTGGATGGTAAACATTAAGTTGGTATCCTTAGCTTGATTCGTTGGAGCAGTGCATGTACAGCAAACAGGATATAGTACAGACGATGTGTGGACTCAATTAAAGTGTCAACAAAAAAGTGCATGCATTATCAGCAAAAAAGACGAAGACAAATGCCAGAGTTCAGCTTATTTCTTCATGTTAAGAATTAATAATGAGATTTCTAAATACTCAACCTTACCATCAGAATTAAAATTTAGATTTTTCGACATTTTATTGTGAATTAAATACAAGATTTCAATATTTGTGTATTTGTTTATTTTATACCCGACCAACCGCATGCATTCAGCGTCAGCACTGCCAAAAAGTTAGATATTAGGTGCAACTGACAGAGCACATCCCCAATAAATGGGTATACAAAAACCTTTGTCCGGCTTCCTCTCAGCCACTCCATCCCCCACCCCACGGTGTTTACGAAGGTAAGGGTGGTGTTTACAGCCCAGGTTGGTGATACAAGTATTCCCGTACACCAGCGACTATTGAAGGTAAACTTGCTACAGTCAATCAATCACCTACAGCCACTGTCATTCTGTTGTCATCCCCTGCATTCTCCTTCATTAAGCTGAATTCCTATTTTAGCTGATGCAGGGGATTCATTACACGGGGGCATCCTGGACACAGGAGCCAGGTTCTTTAGTTATGATTGCAATGTTTCAGGCTTGCTCGGGTGTTCTGTCACAAGCAGTTTTGATACATCTTGGTCCCTTGGACTCAAGCATCCAGCTGGTCCTTGTGCCTGTTGGAACATGTGGTCTCCACAGTGGACTACCTATAGTGAGCTCAGCACTGTGGTTGCCTCTTGAATATCATCTGGATTTTGGAAGAGGCAGGCCAGAACATTCAGTTGAGGTTGAAAAAGTCATCTTGGTCTGCAGCAGGCGTTCTCTCTACCCCAAACCAGGATTTACAGTAGTGATAGAGGCATTACTCCTGGATTGGGGTGGTCACCTTAGGGAGGTGGAAGTCAGAGGCCTTTGGTCGCTACTGGAGCAGAAGCATACTAATATTTTGGAGCTTTGATGCCATCCATCAAGAGAAGTCAGACAACACATAATCCGTATGGTACTACAACACACGTGGTGGTATGGCGTAGAGAGTACTGTGCAAGGAGGTGTTGATTCTTTGCTGGTGACATGACTTTCAGGAGATCTTTCTGACAATCATTGTGCAAGCTCTTTCAATGTCAGATGTCAATGTCTCTGCAGATGGTATTTGGTGGACCATTAATATGGCCTGCACCCGGACTTGATTCAAGGCATCTTCAACCAGTGAGGCATGCCTTGGATATATATTTTCGCTACACCAAGAATGCAAAGTGTCGGACATACTGCAAACTGGACTCTCTTCCTCAAGGCTTCCTGGGATGGGTATTCGGTCTGTAGTGAGACTCAAGTCTTTTATATGCCTCCCCACCTCTGTCTCTTCTGCTCCAACTCCTCAAGAAGGTCAGGAGGTACTAATCCCAACTCATTCTGGTACTCCTGGTTTGACCCAGGACAGTGTGGTACTCAGACCATGGCAGTCTGAATTTTTGGTCTGTACTGCATCTACCTCTTAAGAGGACCTTCTTTCCCAACAACCTGAATATCCACAACCTACAACCCCTGAGTAGAGATTGAGCAAAAATAGCTGAGCAGGTTTGATGTCATTCTTTCTGCTTGGTACCAAACCCCTTTATTGTAGTTGTTAAGTGAAGTTTGTGGCCTGGTTAGGAGAACACCTGGTTAATCTGCACCAGGCAATGCTTCTTGATGTTCTGATGTTTGTTTTGTCACCAGTCCAGCAAGGCGTTGCTGTAGGCAGCATTAAAGGTTATTTGTCAGCCTTTTTAGCCTGACCAACCTTCGTTATTGAAGTTGTAAAAGGTATTACTCTTAGGTTCCCACCTGCACTCTTTATTATGTCTCAATAGGACCTTGATCCTTCAATTCTTGATGTGCCCGCCCTTCAGACCAATGCACAGTTATTCATTGAGATTGCTGACCATTAAAGATGTATTCCTCAATGCAATAAGTGAGCTGCATTCACATCAGTCCATTATCAGAATACCACATTCTTCCTTGACAAACTGGTGCTACGGGCCAGTGTTTCCTTTCTACCAAAGGTTGTGTCATCCTTCTATGTCAGAAATGCCATCACTCTCTCTATTTTTGTTTGCCAACCACATCCCACTAAAGAGGGGAATGAGAGGCTCTACCGGTTGGACCCAAAAAGCGCAGATATTTTTTACATTTGTGCATTGAGACTCTTGGGGTCGATGACTAACTATTCATTGGTTTTGCCAGTGCATTGCTAAAAATGGAAGGCCAGTTCAAATGGAGACCTCTCCAAGAGGGATCATCCTGTGGATAAAGCATGTTATACTTTGGCCTGAAAGGAATCTCCTGGGGGACTTCTGGTCTATTCTACCAGAGACAGAGCTGCCACCAAAGCACTGTTGATGGGTGTTTTGATGTTATATATCTGCTGGGAGGCCACATGAGCATCTTTTCCTACCTTCTCCAGGCATTACTGTCTAAATTGCCAAGTCTGAAGAGAGAGCAGTTTCACCAGCTTAGTTCTGCAGGACTTTCTGTTGTAAAGGCCTCAGGCACTCTGCCTTTTAGGTGGTACTACTATGTTATCCTTTTAAAAGGTGAGAACTCTGCAGTTAGAAGTATCCTTCAGAAGAACAAGTTACTTACCTTTGGTAATGCACCTTCTGGTGGATACTTTCTCTATCCACAGATTCCTCGCCACCCTCTCTCCTCCCAGATATGCAGAGGAAAACGTTTGGGGTTCTGGACAGGTCCTAAATTAGGTTTGGCACGGTTTCAACTTTGCAATCTATAAGGATATAGCCACGTCTGAGGCCATAAAAGAGTTCAATAGGAAAACTGAAGTCAGCATGCAGGGGTGACGTCTATATACGGTTTGTTGCCATCACCTCTGGAGACAGTGAGATGCTGCAGCAGAGTCCAGTGGTGCCACCTTTCAGTGTGCAGGAGCAATTGCTGGAAATGTTTTGGAACCAGTCTGGCAACTGAGGAAATTCAAAGGATGAGGTATCCATCAGAAGCCAAATGTAAGTAAGTTGTTCACCGGACAATTGATAGGGGAATTTCCAGTCCACTGATGGCGAAAGGGTGGTTTATGACATGGCAAAATATACACGTTTACCTGCCTGGTTGAGAAAGCGCCACATGGAGGCTCTTATGTGCTTGTCAATTTAGCCCGACAGACTGATCCAGAGATCTTCAAATGCCCTGGAACATTAGTGACACAACCCCCAGGAGCCACTTATTCATGCAGTGAAAAGAAGATAGTGATGAGTATTGCCAGATCTTGCTTAGTAAAGATAGAAGCTTCACTGAAGAACAAAGTTTGTAAAAAGAATTAGTGGTGCAAAGATACATTGTTCATACAGAATCAATTTAAATTGTTTGTAAATTCCACGTTTCAATGAAGATTCTGAAACGTGTATATTCCATTTTTATTTTCTTATGTGTTTCTAAATTTGATCATCTGAGGAGTATGCATTCCCTTATTAACCACATGTAAATTAGATATATGTTATCTAAAGACAACTTAAAGATCTTAAAATGTATGATGTATTGTTTAGCAGAGTGAGTGTTATGGACACATAGCCATTTAGATGTGAGTATGTGCTTATTGCGGCCTACTGATTACATTTTTTTAGCAAAATGGAGCAGTTATTCCCAGATTCGGATTACGTACTTGCTTAATTTCCACAGTTGGGGGTCCTCTAGTATTCTATCTCGCATCCACCCTGTACCGCCACGGCTGCTGTGCCGATTGAGCTTGGGGGTGTCAGTCCCTCTCAGCCTGTGGTGGGCGGTGGACGTGTCAGTTTCCCCCAACCTCGCGCTATCAGCATTTCCGGGTTGTGTAACACTTAAACCTATGCTGTGACCCTGACAGAGTTTCTGCCGGTCAAGAGGGCACCTGAGAAGTTCCTTCTTAGGCGCCCTTGGCATAAACTCAACATTGATCAATTCCATGATCTCCTCTCCACTTCCACGTTTGAGATGCCAGACGACCCAGAGGTGGCAGACAGAGCCTTCTCAGGCTGGATCCTCCACTCTCTGGACTTCCTAGTCCCTGCAAGATGGTCTTACGGTCGTAGTACCAAATCAAGCGTGCGGTACAATGAGAGGTTAGCCTCCCTGTGCAAAGGCTGCAAAAAGCTGGAACGTGCATGGAGAAGAGATTATTACCCTATTCTAAAGGGATGTTACCAGGTGGCCATGAAGGATTCTAATAGGTCAATTACATCCGAGTGGGCAGCTTATCATTCAGACAAGATCAGGAATAGTAGCAACCCTTCCAAAAGTATTTTCTCAATAGTGAAAGCCCTTAAAACCACGGCACATGCTACAACACCTTCAGTATCGTCTGATCTGCAGTGTGAGGCCCTTGCCTCTTTTTTGTGGAGAAGGTGGAAACAATACACAAATCTTTCCCTTAACAAGCATCATGTCCAGGTTCTGTGTCCAGACCCTCCTCCTTGCATACTTTGGCTGCTTTTCTTCCAATCTCTCAAGATGCGCTTGGTGTGCTTTGTCAAAAGATTAAATCAGGCTCTCCTGTCGACCCCCTTAAGCCGGAGCAATTTCTGAAAGCTCTGCCCGTGCTTCTACCTCCCCTGTGCAAGATGATTAATCTGTCCATGTCTAAATCTGTCATCCCAGATCTTGGAAGCAAGCTAGGGTGGTCCCTTTGCTTAAATCTGGACACTGCGAAATCTGAGAATTTTTGTTGCATCTCTCCCTTGCCCTGGGTCTTCAAGATCCTAGAGGCATATATCAACTCCTTGCTGACAGGTTATCTGGAGGAAAATAATATACTGGACTCCTCTCGGAATGATTTCAGCTGGGTCACAGTACGGAGTCAGAGCATTTGAGGGGCGCGCTAGATGAAAGTCGCACATCGGCACTGATTTTGTTAGATCTCAGTGTCGCGTTGGACATGGTCTCCAACCAGATTCTGCTGCAGCGATTGGAGGAGGTGAGTATCGTGGATTCTGCCTTGGAGTGGTTCGCCTCTTTTTTGGCAGATAGGACCTTCCAGGGTGCAGTCCCCCCTATGCCTCCTGTTCCATACCATCAAACATGGGGTACCGCAGAGCTCAGCCTTGAGTCCAACACTGTTTAACTTATATGTTCAACCGTTAGCAGTACTGGCCAAGAGCAGAGGGCTCACAGCAGCAGAGGGCTCACAGCAGTGTCCTATGAAGACGACAACAGTTAGCAGTGGCACTCTCGGATGACTCCGGAGAGGATGCATCTAAATTCCCGAGTGATCTTGAAGCCATCTATGAGTGGATGACTGCCAACTGTCTCCAGCTTAATGCCAAAAATTCTCAGGTACTGCTGGTCGGGAAGGACTCTGAGCTGTGGAGCGAGCACTGGTGGCCTGCCCCCATGGGTGGTGCACCCGCCCCCAAACATGTGGTGAAGAATCTGGGTGTGTGGGTGGTCTCTGCCCTTAGCTTTCAGACACAAACAAAGAAGGTAGCGGGAACATGCTTTGGCACCCTACGGGGGCTCAAACCATTGCTAGGTTTCTTCGACCCATCTATCAGGCAGGTTATCGTCCAGGCTTCTGTTTTGTTCAGACTGGACTATGCTCTATCTAGGATCAAATAAGGTGGAAATGGCAATATTGCAAAGGGTCCAAAATGCTGCGGCGCAAACTTTATTGGGTTTGCCCAGGACATGCTCGACCACTAGGGCAGTTCGTCGGCTACATTGGCTGCCTGTTGTTAAACGTATTGAGTTTAAAGTCCTGTGCACGGCGTTCAAAATTGTAAATCTCTCCTCTCCAGGCATTTTGGCCAATATGCTTACTCTCTATACTCCCTCTCGCCAACTTCGTTCAATAGGGCACCATTTGGCGGCTGTTCCACGGGCAAGGAAGGTCCGTGCTGGTGGACGTTTCTTCTGTGTATTGGCAGCCAAACTTTGGAACACGCTTCCCATCGACATTCGCAGCCTGAAAAACTATTTAGCTTTCCGTAAGCCAATCAAGACTCACCTCTTTCCTCCGTTGTAGGGTACTTCTATTGTCTATGGCTCAGCAGTTTCTGCTATCAGCGCTGGGACGTCTCTTTGCCGGGGCAGCTGTGCGCTATATAAAACGGCATAACATAACATAAAATAACATGTTAGAGTGTTGCCTCTTTTCACTGAACACACCCCTGAGGACGTTCTAAATGCACAATGCTGGTGTTTGCTTTTCCTGAGTCCTGCGTATATAAACATTACTGCACATGTTTCTCTCTTGGATTAACCTATTGTCTGATATAATGACAAAAAGATCAGCTTTCACATTTTCTTCTAAGGGAGAATTAGTCTTTGAGATGGTTATGGCCTCTTGCCCGGAACTAGATTTTTTTGATCCAGTAGATAATGACATGTTCTCAAGTATCACCTGGTTTTTGTCTCATAAAAGAAAAGGTGTGGCAAGATCTTACGTGATATTTTCTGTATTGTTTTGTGATGCAAGCTAAATATAGAGGATCTTTCAGTGATTAGGAAGAACAATCTAACCACTACTGTTACTTATGTCCTACGTGTCTTCAAATGGCGCAGTTGGCAGGGGCGATAACATTTACAGCACAATAACGTCTTGTTACAAACAGATCTTAAAGTAATCATGTAACCACAGCATCTTGAAAACAATTACCTCAGACCTTTCTGTTACATCTAAGACATCTATTCTTGTGACCACGCCTTATACCACAAGTGAATTAGCGGCATTATTTGATAATCAGTTAGCCTGTTCTGGAAAAAACAGGGACTAGTTCTGAATGCACCGACTCTTGGGTATTAGAAATCACGTGTAATATTTCTGATGAGTTACTTTGCTGTGAGACATATGCATCACTATATATGGTCTTATAAATTATTAAAATTATAATATTTTCCTATCATTTACATTAATAAAGTTGTTTCTATTCCTATTACAGCTTTGTCTCTGTGGTTCTGCTGGTATTTGCGAATCACAATAACATATCCATGTATGCCAGCATAGGGCAGAAAATCTGATTGTAAACAGAAACAAGCTTTTACAATGCAATGGACTCTGCATTATTAAAGGTAGAGCTATTGGCATTGCTCATGACATTTTTTTTTAAAAATCATAAATAAATGGTATTGTCATTTACATTGCCAATAGCTTAATCGTTAAATAAATGGCATTGTCATTTACAATGCCAATAGCATAATCGCTCGCAAATGCATGACCTATTGCATTTACACCCACACAGAGCCACACACACAAAGCCACACACACAGCACAACTGCAATGGGTGGCTCTGTGGTTCTCCGAGCGCTACCTATTGGACACGGCAACATACTCACCACCCTCATCTCATCAAGCTCTTCTCACATTATTCCACCCATGTACCAGGCAAAGAGCTCCAGCGCAATTACTGCTTAATGTAGCATACAGATGCTATAGCAGAAGCGTGTTGATTACACAAGATACAAAACCATATGCCCCTGCACTACCATTGCTGGGTATATCCAGAGGACCCACGACTATCGCGAACCATGAACTGAGACACTTGAAGGAGCCCGGGATTCATGACACAGGTGATTTATACCATGAAGGCAGTCTTATGTTGTTTGCATCCCTAGCAGAGAGTAATGGACTTCAGCCAGGACATTCCTCATACACCACACTATAATATCAGCATTGAACTAACATTGGGGTGACATGTCAAGAGAGCCCCTAACACACTTAACTATTCAATACTTGCATGTCATGGGGCAGGGATGGCACAATCAGGGGGGCAGAGGCAAGAAAAATGGCACAATCCGGGGGGGCAGAGGCAAGAAAAATTGCACAATCCGGGGGGGCAGAGGCAAGACAAATGGCACAATCAGGGGAGCAGAGGCAAGAAAAACGAGTGCAATCAGGGGTCAGAAGGCAAGAAAAGCGAGTGCAATCAGGGGGCAGAAGGCAAGAAAACGAGCACAATCAGGGGGCAGAGCCAAGAAAAATGGCACAATTAATGGGAGCAGAGGCAAGAAAAATGGCACAACCAGGGGAGCAGGGGCAAGAAAAATGGCATAATCAGGGGAGCAGAGGCAAGAAAAATGGCACAATCAGGGGAGCAGAGGCAAGAAAAACCCCTCTCTCCCATTCTACTCTAGAACAAGTGATTCTAAAACCCCTAACACTTATCCTAAGTGCTATGTTTTCTTGCTTGAGGTTAGCCGGACTATTGCGCCACGAGATCATTCAAAAGGCAGACTCTGCCAAGGAGGTATGAAACTACGCCATGTACATTGATTCCAGTCTCAGTTTACTGAAGGGTAAACTCTTCTGGAGGCCGGGGCGTCTTCCCCAACCCACAGATGAGACTTACTTATGCACTTTTTTCTGAAGCAGGGGCTCATGATCTAAGTCCTTAATGCATGCTGCCCTAATGGTTTATATCTAAGCAGGCACAGAGCTGTTCCAGCCTAGTTCACTTGTGTCAGAATACTTTCCCATGCACATAGTGTTGCTGTTTTCCTACTGATATGATGCTGTGTGCATTAAAGCACCAGTGTTGTTTCTGATACCATGGTAGACCCGGCTTTCTATGATAACTCTTCTACTGTTGGGCACTGTACTAATGCCCTGCCTTCTACTGGTATTCCGTCTAAGGAAGGCCACACTCAGATACAAGTTGCAGCTGACCTGTGGCACAGTGACCCAATCAGCCAGACAAAACCTCCATTAGCATAATTTTGAGTTACTCTTGTTTCACAAAATTCCTGAAATTATAGCATTATGCCACACGGCAAAATTATGCTCTGTATTCTGTCAACACACAGGAACTACGCGAACAACGGAACAGAAGCTGCTGTTGTTTGTGGTGTTGGTTCTGTTTTTTCACGGTTTTGTAGAGTGAAATGTATCCTCACGTCCAAATGCATTTCGTACTAAAATACATCGCCAATTGCCACTTTTGCATTTCATGTAATTACGTATAATTTCGTGCAAGTATGCGAAATCAAGTAATGCAAATTTCTCCCACCCCTAGCTAGCAACTAACTAGAATCTTGTTTCCCCTGAGTATTATGGGGACTAGAGAACTGCACAGATATTAATCATGATTCCTGAAGGACTAGTTCGGCTGCTGCATGCAAGACCTACGAGCTGGCATCTGTGCCTTGATGTCACTTAAGATACAAAACTGAAACATACCCATGAAATTAGAGTAAACAACAGCATTGATTGGCAAAAGGATGAGGAGAGTTATAACAAACACTACACTGTCACAAGGATACACGTTTGGCAGCTACATAAAGGTGAAAACAAATCTACCCGATGCTGGCTGTACACCCAATGGAACAGGACTGCTCCAGGAACGCTGCCCTTTGAAGGACCGGGCTATTCTAAGGCCCAGCGGTGCCAGGGGACAACACCTGAAACCTTCGTGGGTTACCTGTTCCGGCGTACATATCACAGAGACACGGGACACTTCCTTCGGCGTCAAAGATCAGCGTTTATTTACTGCAGGGATAAAGAGATCGCAAGAAGTACAGCAAAGTGTAGGTTCTGAGAGTCTGCTTCGAATTGCAAAAGTGGATCGCTCCTTTTATACATATTTTTGTCATTGCACAATGGCGAACAAAAGGTTACAACTCAGTTCCCACAGTAAACTTCAAAAGGGTTGCATTCATGTTTTCAGGAGCCCGGAACATAATTACAGTAACATCACCGGTTCCCAACTGTAAAAGAACGTTATCCCACCATTAAGCATTCCATTCTGGTTGTAAACGAGCTAAGAGAAGAGACAGAAACAGGTGCAAGGAAGACAAAGACAGACAACAGATTGAAAAGAGTGTAGGGGCAATAGCGGAAGCGTGATCGCAGGATCAAAGGATTCATGCCTAACGCATGCACGGCTGAAACAATAGACCGGCACGGCAAGATGAGCCTCGAGCAGAGCCATCTGCCTTTTCCGTATCATCCCCCTAGTCATAAAGACACACTCAAAGGAACATGCGTCTTCGGCAGAGCTTGGGAATCCCAGGGTCACGAAGCGGACACTGTCCGTTCGCCGGCTATGTGAGGGCAAGAAACAAAATGGATGCCGTATCTAAAATGGAACCCGTGGGTTCAGATGGAGAAACCCACGAATAGGACGGACGTTGCAAAGTAGAGTAGCGAAAACGCGTACACCCACTAAACTCGTCATTTGCGGTTCATAGATACCAAACCCGTCCATATTTGAACAAGTCCAAGACGTCATTACGATTCCCACGGAACCTCACCTTAAAGAGTTAGATGGCGTCATCGCGTACGGTATAGACACAGACTAGATTAAATACGAACTAATTGGCAAGGGCATGGTGGCTAACCTTGTGGCAATCGGCACTCACAGTACGTGTTTAATTTATCATAGATACAGAGGTGAAAACCTGAAAAATGCAGTGAGGACATGGAAAGGACGGAGATTGGCGAACACAAGTGAACGTCCACCCTCCTCAGCAAGGCTGCCCTCTTCCTGCCTCCACTGAGGAGTCCTCTTCGCACCAGATTGTTACGGGAGAGTGAATTGCATTGTAAGTGGGTCTTTAGAGATAATTCCCACATGGGCCCAGTGGCGTAGCCAGTGTCGGCCCTGGTGCAAGGAGGGAAATGGACTCCCTGGCTGCTGTTTCAATGATTATATACATATATTATCACGTTTCAGGGGAGCCTTTGGGGCCCGGTGCTACTGCACCAGCTGCACCAATGGCAGCTACGCGCCTACTTGTGCTCCAGACTCAGTCACCCCCCATAGCACCAATGACAGACTCCCGAGCACAGTGTGAAATAAAACACGACAAGACGACATAGGAAGGGGGGTGGGACGCGAACGCAGACAACCAGGGGCATGCTAACTCCAGGGTAATACGAACGTCGCCATTTCAGTTATTACAATTACGCAACTACACTTCCCCACAGAACACTTCCGAAGAGAACATCGAGCCCACTCCAACTGTAAGGTACTTGTTGCACCCAGTTCACAGATGATGCCACAATCCGAGATGCCAACAACAACAAAGACGTGGGAATGGAATTCCAGTCAAAGGTTAAAGCACTCAAGTATTACTTCCCAACAAGTCACGATATGCATTCATCATACAGCGGCCACGACAGGGCACCTACCTGCAAGAGTATCGCGACATAGACATTCCCTGTTTCATGCTCTTCAGTCATGCATGCTGACAATACAGGGACCTGGTTTATGGGCTTAAACACACACCAAGGGGTCCAACACACGCGCACATCCGTGCCTAGGGGGCGCTGCGCGGCTGCTTTTGGCTGCGGGCCACACGCCCCGAATCCGAAAGAGACGGGGCTTTATTGGAGTGACGCCTGCTCCTCCAATGCTGGCCTCCGTTTAGGAAGCCAGCCAATGGAAGAGAGAGGAGGAGAGAGGCGGGTTCAAGCCCCCATACTCCAAATCATTAAATCTCCTCCCGGAGACTGCGCAAGCGCAACCTTCGGTCCTCGACCTAAAAACCTATCGTAGACATAAGGCCCGATTTAGAGTTTGGCGCAGAGGGTGTTCCATCCCAACTGAAGCCCACCCCCCCCCAACCCCTCCCCACCCCCCCATTTAGAGTTGGGCCGACCTTCAGTATGTCAGTGATGGAGACTACTCCATCTCCTTCGCTGACAAACTCCTCCTGATGGAGTAAAGGCCGTCGGAGGGTTGACTTTGAAATGACCCCCACATCATGGAAGAAAACTCCCTTAGTGAGGGAGTAATTTGTTTTTTAATCATCAAAAAGAAAATCCGCTTTGGGATTTTGTTTTTGAAAGTAAAAAAAAATTTCAACGTTTGACTGGCGGCACTGTCATGCTGATGGAGCCATCTGTCAAACTTTTAATACATTGACAGGAAATACCATGACTGTGGTTCTTGCCAATGTAAGATATGTCCACTGGGCCAGCGGGCATCTGTCACTTCTGAGTGTTTTACTCCCTCGCCTTGACGGAGTAAAATCTGTACTTCGATATCTAAATCAGGCCCATAGTATTGAAGTGTCATTTTTAAATAGGATGTCCTTTTGTGGTGCTGACACACAGAGATTGTATACAAATGGATAGTTTTTATTCTTTCTAAACCACAAAAAATACCCAGGTCTGTACACTGTCATGACACGTATTATCACTTAATGAAAACCCCTCTTGTGTTGTGAGGAGGAACCCTACGATGAAGAATGCCACCCAAGGGTGGATGACGGTTTTCTTCCTACAAAAAAAAAATCAGTTTTTTAGAGACAGCACCCTTCTTCACAGAGTGGCAACAAGTGTCATGACAGGGTACAAATGGGGGACTTTGTGGGGTTTTGATATGGTATTGCAAATTAATACTCTCTGGTCTATAAATACACCTCTACCCCTTTAGTGTTTTGTGGAGGTCTAAATCTTTGGCATTCTGAATTTGCAAGAAGTTGTAGAAATGCCTTCACTTTCTCTTAGGGAGCACTTTTCTTTTCAGATCTCTTTCTATGTGTAGTTTCTACACATGTTTATGTGAAATGTAGTTCTCTGAAAAGGAAATACAGATATTTTGGGTAGGGAATGGAAGCAAGTCAAAAATGCAGTCATTTTTTCACATTGTGGGTGGTGATAGTAAGTGATGCTACAATCCTGGCCCTACAACTTGTGGGGAAAGTATTGGATCACTTGAAGCTACTTGCACTATCCTTAATTGTGCGCAGAAAAAGGATCAGGTTTTTGTCAGTGGGCGTGTACCTTTGCTCTGACAGGCATTGCGATGGAGTTAATAACAAAGCATCAAACTTTTCCTATATTTACAAAGAACAGGCATCATCCATTGTTGGATTTAACACTTGCAACAAATTAAATGTTAAACGTACAGATCTGTATTTCTATACGGAGGACATTTGTGTGCAGCTTAAATGAAGGCCCTGTGTGGAGAGCATACCCTGCAGCAGACACCTGGGCCCAATTTAACAGTGTTCGCGGGCTAGCAGAGTCTTTTGACCCTGGGAAGCCCATTAAAAAGTATTGAATGTCTTTGAGAAGTAAAAATGACTCCGTACCAAGTATAATCCCTGCTTTTCCAACAAGCCACAATAAACCTTCAATGATGAATTCTCCAGTTTGATAGTGTCCTCGCTGCAGGTGTGCAATGAGTCACCTGGGTGATGCACTTGTGGGTCAAATGGACAGGGGCGCTGGTCTTAATACATTTATAGATAATGCAGATGGTTTTAAACATGGTGCGAGCTGGTAATTGTGCCACTGGAGTTCCTTAAGGGTCCCCTTATATCTGTCTTCTAAACACAAATGACAGTGGCAACTCTGGCCCTTTTTTGGCTCGTTTAGGAACGTTCTGTGGAAAGCAGTACTTCTCCAGCCTGCCAGTCAAGGCACCACATTGCAATCTGGTAAAGGAGATCAAAGTATCAATGGAAACTTGTAGTCTTTGAAAGAGATATGGTTTCAATTGTCAAGTCAAGTCAAGTCAAGTCAAGTCAAAGAATTTATATAGCGCACTACGTACCCGGAGGGTTTCAAGGCGCTTAGGAAGGGGGAGGAGGATTACTTGTCAAATATCCACGTTTTAAGTTGCTTTCTGAATGCTAGGTGGTTCTGGGTAAGGCGAAGGTTAGCGGGGAGTGAGTTCCATGTTTTAGCAGCCAGGTATGAAAAGGATCTGCCTCCCATGGTGGTCTTGTTGATGCGAGGTACAGTGGCGAGGGCTTGGCTGGAAGAACGTAGTTGGCGGGAGGGGGTGTAGAAGGACAGTCGTGAGTTGAGGCATTCTGGACCGATGTCGTAGAGTGATTTGTGTGCGTGGGTAAGCAGTCGGAAAGTGATCCTCTTATTGACGGGTAGCCAGTGGAGGTCTTTAAGGTGACCAGAGATGTGTTCGTTGCGTGGGATGTCTAATATGAGTCTTGCTGAGGCGTTTTGGATTCGTTGGAGTTTCTTCTGGAGTTTTGCGGTGGTACCTGCGTAGAGGGTGTTTCCGTAGTCGAGTCGGCTCGTGACCAGAGCGTGGGTGACTGTTTTCCTAGTTTCGGTGGGGATCCAGCGAAATGTTTTTCTGAGCATGCGAAGAATGTTGAAGCAGGAGGAGGATACGGCGCTGACTTGTCTGTTCATTGAGAGTGAAGAATCCAGGATGACGCCTAGGTTCCGTGCGTGGTCTGTCGGGATGGGTGCTTTTCCGAGGGCTTCCGGCCACCAGGAGTCGTCCCATGCAGAGGGGGATGTACCTAAGATGAGGACTTCTGTTTTGTCTGAGTTCAGTTTCAGACGGCTTTGTTTCATCCATTCGGCAACTTCTTTCATTCCTTCGTGTAGGTTAGTTTTGGCGGTGCTGGGGTCATTGGTGAGGGAAAGGATCAGTTGAGTGTCATCCGCGTACGAGATGATGTTGAGGTTGTGTTGGCGTGCTATGGCCGCGAGGGGGCTCATGTATACGTTGAAGAGGGTGGGACTGAGTGAGGATCCTTGTGGTACGCCGCAGATGACTTCAGAGGCCTCGGACTTGAATGGTGGAAGGCGGACTCTCTGGGTTCTTCCGGTGAGGAACGAGGTGATCCATTCAAGTGCTTTTCCTTGGATTCCGATGTTATTGAGGCGTTGTAAAAGGGTGCTGTGGCAGACTGTGTCGAATGCTGCAGAGAGGTCGAGGAGGATGAGGGCGACTGTGTCTCCGTTGTCCAGTAGAGTTCGAATGTCGTCCGTTGCTGCGATGAGGGCGGTCTCAGTGCTGTGTTTTGCTCGGAAGCCAGATTGTGAGGGGTCGAGGGATTTGTTGGTTTCGAGGAAGGCGGCGAGCTGGTTGTTGACAGCTTTCTCGATGACTTTGGCCGTGAATGGAAGAAGCGAGATGGGGCGGTAATTTTTGAGTTCGGTGGGGTCCGCTGTGGGTTTTTTCAGAAGGGCGGTGAGTTCAGCGTGTTTCCAGTCTTCCGGGAAGGTGGCGGAGTTGAAGGAGCAGTTGATGACGTCTCGGAGGTGCGGTGCTATGACGGAGTCTGCTTTGTTGAAGATGTAGTGAGGACATGGGTCTGTGGGGGATCCTGAGTGGATGGAATTCATCAAGCGGATGGTGTCCTCAGTGGAGATTGGGTTCCAGTCGTTAAGGGTGTTCACGGGGGGAAGATGATCAGCAAGTGGTTGGGTGGGTTGGTTTCCGGGTTGGTTGTCAAAGCTGTTGTGGATGTCGGCAATCTTGTTGTGGAAAAATGAGGCTAGGGAGTCGCAGAGGGTTTGAGAGGGGGTGATGTCGTTGGAGTTGGCCGAGGGATTGGAAAATTCCTTGACGATGTTGAAAAGTTCCTTGCTGTTGTGAGCGTTGTCGTCAAGTCGATCCTTGAATGCTGTTTTCTTGGCTTTTCGGATTAGTTGGTGGTGAGTGCGGGTGGCGTTTTTGAAGGCGTCCTTGGTGCTGGTGGTTGGGTCTTTTTTCCAGGCCTTTTCAAGGGAGCGGCAGAGTTTCTTGGACTTCTTGAGATCATCGTTGAACCATGAGGCCTTCTTGCTGCCAGGTTTGTTTTGACGTTTTTTCAGTGGTGCCAAGGTGTCAGCGGTGTTGGATAGCCATAGGGTGAGGTTGGCGGCGGCTTTGTTAGCGTTAGAAGAGAGGGCTGGGGTGTTTAGAAGGAGCGATGCGGAGATTTGGTCCGTGGTGATTTTGTTCCAGTTCCTTTGCAGGGTGGGTTGGAGGTGGATGTTGGGTTTTGGTTTGTTGTAGGTGAAGTGAACGCAGCTGTGGTCAGTCCAGAGGAGGTCCGTGGTGTGGCTGAAGGAGACGTGGTTGCTGGAGGTGAAGATGGGGTCGAGTGTGTGACCTGCGATGTGGGTGGGGGAAGTGACTAGTTGTTTAAGTCCGAGGTTGGCGAGGTTGTCCACGAGGGTGGCGGTGTTGCGGTCGTTGATCTTTTCAAGGTGAAAGTTGAGGTCTCCCAGAAGGATGTAGTCTTTGGAGGGGAGCGCGTGTGGGGTGATGAAGTCCGTGATGTCTTCACTGAATTTTGCGCGGGGTCCTGGTGGTCTGTAGAGGAGGGTGCCTCTGAGTGTGGTTTTGGGGTCGATGTGGATCTGGAAGTGAAGGTGTTCGGAGTTGGCGAGGTTGGCGAGGTTGGCGTCAGAGCTGGTTGAGATGCGGATTGATTTCTTATGGACGATAGCGATTCCTCCTCCTGTGTGGCTGGTACGGTCTTTGCGAGTGATCTTATAGTCTTTTAATTGTCATTTTGTCTGCAGCAGAAAAGAAGAATAGGAACAAAAATTATCCCGCTCCATGTTCCACTGTGAGTCCTCCTCATTCAAGCAAGAGACAGATCCATTGTCAATCCGGATCTTCTAGACATTGCCATTCCACAAAGAGGAAGAGGAAATAAAGAGCCTGATTTAGGCTTCAGCAAGTTTAAACACGTTTAAACACGTTTCAACGTTTAAACACGTTGCTAGTTTTCCGACATCCATCTCTATACTGGCACTATATGGCCGCTCTTTGGTATGGATTGATCTGCAAATTCCCACGTGACGTAAACTCCACCACATGGGTGGTCTGATGGGTTTTGTACTAGCCTAGTGTTTCCCATAACCACTAGCAACATTGGTTCACATATGTAGCCTACTGCCCCTGAGACACTGCTATGGTCACACACCACTTTTAGACCTGTTCTGCTCTCTTGTGTGTTGTTCTGATCATTGGGGAGTGAGCAGACAGGTCGTTAAATATTCCCCCCGACCCTCCACACTTGTTTGATTGTTAGCTCTCAATAGCAGCCAAGCTCATTGTAATGCTAATTGATACACTTACTATATTGAACCGTAGGTGTATTTCATTTCAGAAGAAAAGCAAAGGGCCTGGTTCAGAGGTGCAAGTTAATAATATTCTGATTTAGTGTTTGGCAGATGGGTGCTCCATCACAAACCTGATGGATATCCTATAAACCCAATTACAAGAGAATTAGATATTAATGCGCTTGTAGTAAGGCGGACGGGAAATACATTACATTTGTGACAGCATACCCATCCGCCAAACTCTAATTTCATGAATCCGCCAAACTCAAATTATATTAGAGATGGCTGTACAGCTACTTTAATACTTCAAGTCAACACCTCATTGTTTAAACTGTAGTTATACTATAGCCAAGATAAGCACCCTTAGTGGTACAGATATAATTGTACACTAATTACAATTAATTCACAGAGGACCAGGATAACTAGGGTGTACTCATATAAAGTCACCTCACCAGTGCTTTATATCTTAGGGAAAGTGGTCCAGAACAAAGGCCAAGGGTAAGGACAAGCAGCTTTTCTAGATCCTCTTACTTTATTGTATATGGTCCAATTGAAGACACCCTGTGGGAAGTGATTATTGCTTTAGGTCTTTGGTTCTAATTTCAATTTCAGTATTTGAGGAACATTTTAAAATGTAATCATCAGATTTTGGAATGATGATGTTGATAATCAATTTGGGTCCTATTTGATATATTATGGGATTTGACATTGAGTTCCCTAAAGCATGCAGTGTGATATATTTATAAATGTTTTGTCATTCGGCATCTACCAGGAAACACAAATAACCCATTGATGTTCATAGTTTTGGTAGAAGCTAATATTCTCAATTCCTATTCAAGATGTATCTCAGCCTTGTTTATACTGTGTTTTAAGCTAAATCACACCTCTTCTTATCCAAAGTCATCTTTTCTTAAGCTTGTTTACAATAGGCTCTCAAACATTTTTCCTTGCTCCCTCTTACACATAATTCGGACACATGTAAAATCTGAATTCGATAACATGATCTGCTCTCATTCTTGAAAAGCATTGCATGGGGAACAGTTATTTTTGCTAATCAATAAACTTTGGAGTTTTGAGACAGGTCTTTCGAACTTTTTCACCCGTAGTTTCTGCTGGTGCACTGGTGCTGGTGCTTTTTGGTCAGAAACCAATGGGACAGATTTACAAGCCCCTTGCGCCTCTTTTACGCCGCCGTTGCGTCACTCTTATGAAGCAGCGGTGGCACAAAAGAGGCACTGCGCCAGAAGTAGGCGTTCAGGCGCGGGGGGGGGGATGGGAGGGCGTTCCAGCCTCCTAAAAGTGGCTGAGTGAAATCTACAAAATTTCACTCAGTCACTTTTAAGCCCATGCGGCGTCAAAACCCTGTGCCAGCTTGTGCAGGCATAATGATTGATGCAGCATTTAAAAGATAGGGCACCCCGGAGCCTTTCTGAAGCTGCGTCACGCTTGCGATGCAACTCCAGCAATGCACCACCTTTACGGCACAGATGCGTCACGCATCTGTCCGTTTTTGCCCCATGGTGCACCGCATTGTAAATGTGGCACATCCATGGTAGCGGAGCCCTGACGCACAATAACTGGTGCATCCCTGCTGATATGCAGGGATGCGCCAGTTATTGTAAATCTGCCCCCATGACTTTGGTTCTACGCCTGCTAGACGTAAAGGCCCTGTGACACAGGCACCTCTTCTGCTGCAAGCAGCATTGTTCATTGTGATACAGAGGTCAAAAAGTTTGCTGTCTGTGCAACCAAGTGGTCCACCTGATAAAAAGGATGTAATTAAATGAGGCTCAATAACATTTTCAATATAGACTCAAAGGATGTGGCCCACATCCCAGGGGTTTTGGAGACTCTGAGGGTAAGAAGAAGAGATACTGAGCTGGTTGTATTAGTCTCTGTTCCTTTAGGAACACGTTTGGGATCCTCAAAGGGCTTATAGATGCTCCACTATCCAGAGCTTGACATTACAATTTAACCAATTGATTTAAGAAACTTTAAGCAGGGCCGCAACATACGACCCTGCAGCCCCTCCGCCCTCTGCGATCACCCAAGTATTCTAAATCTTATTGACATCTGTGAGAATGGGAGTCTGGAAGGCCCTCATCACATTCTGCAGGGTAACCCCATCATTTTGTGTCATGCCACCTGACTTTAAGTCAGCTTGCCCAAGGCTACAGACATTATAATAACTGTGCCAATGAAAGAGAAAACACAATTTTAAAATTACAAACAAGTGAAGGATAGAATGCTTGAATTAATCTCAGGGACTGATAATTATTCTGGTCAGCATCCCAATCCATCATTACTTTGCGCACCATGCTACCTCAGTTTGGACCCAGCCATATGCAAATCACTATTGACCATGCTCCAATGCAAACAGTCCAGTCCGAACTGCCAGGCCAGGTCCTCCCTGAACGAGAACAGAAGCAACCCAAGGCCAGTTTAACTCTAGTTAGGGCTCATCAACATTCTGCTGTTGTTTCCAAAGGCCTCATCTGAACCTGTCTGGCCATCAGTAAGCAAGGCTAAGAAGCAACACCATCCCCATGAGGCCACATTTCCCTTTCTTCCCTTCCCTGATAACTTGGTGGTTCAGTCATCTGGTGCTCTGATATTGCCCACTGTTTTGTCAAGCCTCCTGCTTGACAGATAATACTGTTGGGCTCTCCAGGCTTGAAATTAATTCACTTCATGTAGCCTTTGTGATTTAGCTCCAAATGCAAAAGAGAAAGGTACATTCCTGCCTACTGAAAGGAGAATCAGATATTGGTAAATGGTACCTAAAGGCCTGGATGCAGCACTCCATACTTTGTTATGGATGCAGAGACTCCTCCCTCAAATTCCATTGGCCTTTGCTTGTGGCTTTTAATAATGAAAGCACGCAAATGGCCAAAGACGGGTGCATGTCCGGCCTTTCCTCTAAACGTTCACTCCCATGACCTTTGGGTCTTGGAGCGAGCAGCGGCGTGCAGGCTGGCAGCTGTGTAGAAAAAGGGTAGGGCCGATGTCGACCAAGAACCTTTTAAGTATTGCCCGGCGCTAACCGCCTCTCATACCACTCAAATCTATCAAACAAAGAGGCAGGCGCTGGAGACTGGAAGGCAGGAAACAGGAGTTTATTCCGACGGAGCAGAACACATCAAATCAGACAACAGGGTATCTTCTCGAGGTGCTCTAACTGCATCTCTGAGACCTGGCCTCTTATACACAGGTTTATGGCTTTATTACATGAATTACATCCTTGCCAACACTTTGATGTACGGAAAGACATCCTCTGAATCCCCCCTTCATGCTCGTTCCCACACACATTTACAGTAGAAGTCCCCACCCCGGTCTCAACAGGTGATGACTGTCGCGCAGCTGGACATTCCGCCGATTCCCGGAATGTGTGCGGCTGATCGGATCTCATAGGGTGGGGGCTTTGATCGGTTGTGGATCCTTTGATGAGAGAAGCTTCCTACTGTATGGGGGGGGCAATAAACTGCATCCGCAGGGCCAGGTGGCGGCCTGGGAACGAGCAGGACAATCGGGCGCAGAGGAAAGTGGGGTGTATCAAAGGATATAAGATCATGAAAGGGATGGAGGGAGGTGTTTAGCTGGGAACGGGATGTGGCTCTGAGGCAGGGTTGCGCTGAAGGGGAGGTTTATGGCCCAAGCATGTGAGAGCGGGGGCTGTCAGCGTGCAGGAGATGCTTGCGAGGTTAGAGGGGGAGAGAGAGAGACGCGCTGGCTATCAGTAGCCAGTAGAGAAACCATGGCCTTCAAAATGGCTGCTAGTTACGCGCACATATGAGCCTGAAAAGGGACAAGATGGCGCCGATAATGTTGATGTCACAAACTAGATTTTAACAGCTGGTCGTGGATCAGGTTACTAATTTAACAAAGCGCGGTCGTTTTCACTTTCGCGGCCGCGCTTATTTTGTGCTTGTTTCAATACGTCACTTTTACCGTTTAGCAATGCCCTCCGCATATTATTCTGTGTACAAATGTTAGGTAAACCTCAGTTTCGTTTTAATGAGGTGATCAGTAGGTGGTTAAATACATTACTGATCCGTTCCAGTCCTGCCAACAGCAGGGTGAAGCACTTTTATTTATTCTTTCGTTTCTGGTCGGCTCGCTCGCTGTCTTCCGGCCTTTGCTTTCCTTTCCCCCTCCTTCGCGGGCCTCTCTGTCTCCAGTCACCAGGGTGTCCCCCCTCTTTTCTTTGGTCTGCGTTCCTCCATTCCCCCCTTTCCACACTAGTGCTTTTCTGCCTTTGTCCCTTATCCGGTTTGCCTGGTCGCTCGCCCACTTTTCGTTTTGTTTCTTTTCACCTCTCCCCGGTTTGGCTCCTGTGCTCTCAGCGCTCCCTTTCCTCGGTTGCCGCAGTCTCTGTGCTCTGCCTCTCTTACTCCTCTGTTTCTCTACTATCTCTCCCCTGCCTGTCTCACCCTCGCCCTCCCTCTCATGTGCCCTGTTTCCAGCTCTGGGCCCCACCCTCTGACAGGAAAGCAAAACTTTCCGGTCCCTGATCAGGAGGGGGTGACTTAGTGAGCACATGGCTGCTCAAACTGATGTATTCCGGGAGCTGTAGTCCTACGGGCACAGCTTAAGTACTGGGCTTGACACACAAAACAGTAATTGTTTTTAATGGAAGCCCTAAGTTGCAAGTGAGGGGTTGCTTAAACAAGGGGAGCAACTAGTTATTAGATATTCCTAAAAGGCAGAGAGAAGCAGGCTGTGTGCCCTGGGGGTCTCTGGAACACAGCCTATGCAGATATCACGCTCCTTCACACTGAAACACCCTGGAACAGCACTCCCCTTTCCTAGACTCCCATGGATCAAGTCTAAGCTTGTTATAGAGCATGGGGTTTAAGTGTGGGGTTTACCTTCATGATTGCACTGATGGCGCAGTATTCCTATGGTTGTAGGGTTTCCAAAGAATCGCTACTGACCAGAAGAACAAGTTGCTTACCAGGGCCTCGAGGGGAGGCTATAGCAATTACCAGTACATTAATAATAATTTAGCAATCACTTCACTTGTGGCTTGGGATAGTGTCTAATACGTGGCAGGCGCACCCGCTCTAATCAAGATGTAAATGTGTTCATGAAGCCTAGTTTCATTTTAATATTTGATACTTTCAGCTGCTGTACAACATGGCTAAAAACAATTGACAAAGACAATAGATCTTCCGTCTGCAAGACCTATTGGCTTTGCCAATGCTTGTTGGGAATGTCTTGACCCAGCCCTCTAGTCATGCAATGTAATGTTGAGCTCCAATTTGGACTGAGGTGATTTTTTTGCTTCAAATGTTTTAAAAATAAATCCCAGCCAGGGGCCTAGCAGCATATTTTTGGGCACTCAGGAGAGAAAGTAAAAAGTCAAGCATACTGCTTTCCAATCCACCAGCTGCACAACTTTTAAAAATCTTTTATACAACCAAACTCCAAATCTAAATTCCTGGACCTAACCCTCAAGAAAACATTTTAATAAAGAATATGATCACACATTTTCACAATGGCTGATAGAAGAGGCTCCATCAGAAGGGAACAGCTTGTACATAAAGTAGTTCATGACCCACAAGAAGTGACATGCAAATGACCTTTGGGAAAAAAGTTTTTAAAATCTTAAAGGTTTAAGATGAGGATGACTTCCCATACTATGTTAGAAGAGGAATGGATGGATTCCATGAGCCTCTGGGATGCATAACCAAGTGCTGATGAGGCTACGTCAACCACACATGTTTGTCATTGGAGTGGAATTTTCTCACTTGACCACCTTTCAATGTTGCCTTGTGTGTTCCTGAGATCCTTGAGAAAGGGCTGCCAGTGGTGGCTCATTAGCTTAGTATATCGGGTAAACATGTTGTTCGATACTTGGAGAGTCAGCTTTCAAGGGGACTTGTTCCACCTTACATTCCTTCATCCACTACGCCACTCCCAAGTGAATAACTTTCACCCTTCTCTTGCACATTAAACTCACTAACATCCTCAATTCTGTCAAATACACCGGATATAAAGACAAACTTCTGCCTCTATGTGCCATAACATTTCTCAATAGATCTGCAATACCACCTCAATTCAACATATTCCACTCCTCCCTTACTCAACAAACCTTCCCAAGCAACCTCAAAATAGGACAGACCCTTCCCCTGCTAAACAATCCCCACCTGAACCCAAACATTTCTACAAACTACTTCCCGATCACCCATCAGAAGGATCATTTAAAAAGTAGTCTCCATTGAACTACAACACCTGATCAACTTGAATAAACTTCACCAAGACTATCAATATGGCTTTAGACTAGGCTGCAGCACAGCGATAGCTATCCTTCAAGTAGTCAACGACTTTCACCTCACCAATGACAAAAATAACTAGGCCATAACGGGTCTGGTGTTGCTTGTGTTCCCTTCTGGAAGGGAGCTCACCTGGCTGTTAGGTAAGAACGTTTCCTATTGTTATATTTCATAACGGTACCCTAATATACGTCTAGGGAACATCGTACACCTTCCCTACATCATCTCCCCTTCATTTCATATGAACGAGCCTTATAAGGTCATAACTCCTAATAAGGACATACTACCTAATAGGAACTGAACACCTTATAAGGACTTACGCCTTTTATGGACTAAACCTTTCACCTACTTCCATGCTGAGGGAGGGTTCTTCCTAAATGATATTGCTAAGATGTCATCCTTAGCGCATACGAATAATTTATGAAAACGATACCAGGGGGTATTCTTCACCTCTCCTTGCCACGCAAAAGGTTTAATCCCCAACGTCATCCTCATACTAAAGAATAGCTAACACACGAACATGGAGTATATAAATACTGCACCTCTTCCTATCAGTAAGGAGGAGGGACCGAGACTTCAGGCCGACACACTGACCAGAGACATTGCGACTCCGACATGCAGTCGCTCCAGCTGACAGTGGTCTGACTATCCCTTGCGGGGGGGGGTCAAATTCGAGTCCATGACAAGGTCCCACACTCTCACTATTTCAGGTAATGCGGTTTGACTAAATCCTAGTGGGATTCTTGGCTGTTAGGCTTATGCTCTTTCAACCTACTCACATGCTAGGTACACTTAGGTACATCAAGACAGGCATCGTAGGAGTAAGCACTATCTTTTATAAATGCATTTTATATTCATGTATCTGTTCATGACTATTGCGAAATGTTAGAACTGTACTATTCCTTTTTATTTACTGTACTTCTGATCCTATATCTCTGCTACTGTGTAACAGTTGTAGTAGCGCATATATTTTACACGAGAAGAACAATGGTACAATAAATCCTTATTGTAAACACGCTCTACTGTTTCTTCCGTGTATCTCTCTGAGAGAAAATGAGCACGCACGAGTGACTGGGTGAAATGTAGTATATTGTTTTCACGAGTCTGAGGAAAATCGGGATTTGTTGTTTTCTGACATTGCCAAAAACTAATCTCTCTGATAAAAGGAGATTCTAGTGGCACTGTGAAGAAGCTAATGCAAAAAGAGGCTAGCATACTCATTGGGGTTGTACAGAGTCAGTCTGCCACCAGACCCACAGTATATGTTATCCAAAAACAGCGCAGGTCTTGTGCATAGTGTGGGCCTCTGTCTTGGGTGGCACAGTGGGGAAAACTTTCTGGGTTGGAATGCTACCCAGAGTGTTTGCCAATGTTTAGAATATATGTAAGTATTTCTCCTATCCCTTTTTGTGTGATTGTTATCACCTAGTTCCACAGTTGGCGTAATCATTAACCTGTATCTTTCCACCTGGCCTCAGGGTTAGGCAGGAGTGTCCCCTTCCTAAAAAGCCCACAGCCAATCATGATGATGTGAACAACTTCTGCCAAATCACTGGTCTACCTTTTCTGGTAAACAACATCAACTACTGTCAATCATCTCTCACGACGTCCCACCAGGCTCTGTATTAGCTGCTGCTCTTTTCAATCTTTACCTCAAACATTTAGGACATTTAAAAACAAGCAACCTGAAAATACCTCCAGTGGCATGCCTGGGCGACCTTAACATTAGTCTCCAGAAGTTCAGTACATTTTATTTTGTCAGCCCTAGGGCAAAATATTTGGACTGAGAAATGTAGTTACTCCTGTAGGTAATATGGGTGGATCAGAATGGGGTTGGAGGATTCAAACCTGCCGCTGTATTCAATACTTGTGTGATCTGCAGTTAGCCGCGGGTAGTGCGGCTAAATCCGAGGAGCAAAGAAAAATAAAGCTGAGCTCAGTCGAGGCGCTACTTTTCCCCATACAAAGCACAATGCGCTTGTCACCCAAAAACATTAATTAACTAAGAAAATATCAGTCTCCGAAAAAGGGGTCTAACTCATCTCTACGATGGCTTGGTAAAGGTTTCAGGAAAGTGAATCCAATTTGGGAAATAACCTAATTAAAGGCGTTCTGTTATGTGCATAAACGCACCGTCCATTGAGAAACTGACTCAAGTTTTGAAAATGGTGATTTGAAGCATCAGAATACACGACAAGGATGCATTTTATATTCCACGTGGTATTGACCCGCCCGCTTCCGGATGATTCTAACTTTAGCGATATAGTCCCCCTGTGCACCGGTCAGGCTATACTAAAACACGAGGGTTACATTCCGGCGATAATGATCCGATTGAGGTAAAGAGAAAATGCACCTTTTTTAAATTAAGTTTATAAGCAGGTGCGCTCGCAAGTCTAGGAGTGGGCTTTGGCAGGCGCGTGAATAGGAGGGAAGAGTGGCAAGCTCATTGCGGGCGATTTACGCAGTACATAAACTACTGCTCATAAAAACCCACAATGCTTCTAGCAAGCAATGCCCCATCTTCCGCGAAAATCCTAAAGTGCCCCATGTGTCTAGTCAATTAAATAACAGTTCACCCACACACGTAAAATACACACCTGCCAGCCACGACTTCAATACCAGCAACCACACATTATAGACATAATTATTTAAGTAAATTAGTGACGTTCGTTAAACGCATGCTACAAACACCTACTATTTTTCTCCTAACACCTTATCAACAAAGCAAAATAAACTGGTACTCACCGTTTCTTAACAAACCCAAAACAGAAAGAAAGACTACCATAGCAGCCTTTATATAGGGCGGAGACTGAATCTGCGCATGTGCACACAGCATTTCACCTTGGACCGATAGCTGAGGGGCAAGAGCGAGCCGCCTGTCTCAGTCTTCGAGAATCTGGTACAATTATATCTGCTGCCAAGGTCAGTGCGCAGCGTTAGGAAATGCAGACTTCTAGCATAAACACTGGAGTTCATGGTTATGTTATGGAATCTACAGTATACTCAGAATATCCGAGACTACAGGAAACCGAGACCAGCAGACCCCCGAGGCCCGGCTCCTGCCTGCACGTCAGCCACAAACAAATGACCAAAACATGCCGTCCCAAAAAAGAAAAACATCCGCCCACCGCCAGAATGACGTTTACAAAGGGGAGGAGAGCGAAAAAATCACCGGAACGCCCACGAATCTGCTCCGGCAATGACGGACAGATCTTTCTTCCAATGGCTAGCCTCCATTTATGGAGCTAGCCAATGGAAGAGCAGGCGGGACAAAGCCCCCGTACTGCTTCTCAAAAGATTTTGCCTGCGCGAACGCTGCTGATCAGCGGACGCCAGGCGAAACCTAAAAAGAATCCAGAATTGCATACTGTGAAGATTTGTGTGTATTATATGGTATGGCTTGGTGGCCTTACTGTATAATACACTTGCAAAAACTGTCTTGGGTCAGCTTTGCTTGCAAAACCTTAAACTCAACCCTGGGTAGCTATGACTTCAAGCAGCAAGGCTTAAACAAAGGAACTAGATCAAACCATTTAACTGTTCCAAACAATGAAATAAGTAAGCCACTCTAAAGAAATCCAACACCAATTTATAAACATAGATTATATTTGTATGATTATTTTTACAATTAAGATGAGCAAAATCCTCTGGAAGGTTCCAAAGATACCGATTTGAAAACTTAAATCACAGTTTAACCACAAACAAGCACTGGTAACCGTAAAGTTAATTTAATTTAATTTAAAATTTAATTTAATTTAATTTAATTTAATTTTAATTTAAAAAGTATTTGTTGAGCGCAACGTTCACCATGCGGTTTCTTGGCGCTATGGAGGCAAACTTTTAGCAGTGACACAAACAAGACTAGAGATGACAGGGAGGGGAAGGAATTACATTGGGAAAGCTTGGATAAAAAGAAAAGTCTTGAGCTCTTTTCGGAAGGCAGGGTAGTGAGTAGCCGAACGTAAATGGTCAGGAAGGGAGTTCCAAAAGGAGGGTGCCAAAACAGAAAAATTGGATCCACCCCATTTCTTACGTCTGTATCTGGGGACTTGTAGGAGTGATTGGGTAGATGACCGCAACTCGCGAACAGGGGTGTATTCTTTGAGTAAAGAAGAAATGAAGGCCGGAGCAGTCCCTTGGCGTGCCTGGAAGACCATGCAGCCAGTCTTAAATAAGGTTCGCTCCTTTACAGGCAGCCAGTGCAGTGCTTTCAGCAGGGGGGTGGAATGATGGAAACGAGAAAGTCCGTGGATCAATCTGGCCGCCTGGTTTTGAACCAGCTGGAGCTTCTGGAGACTGTAAGCCGGGATGCCGTTGTAGAGGGCATTGGCGTAGTCCAGCCGGGAAACAACCAGGGCGGACATGATTAACCTGAGGGCAGAAGGAGAAAAGAAACGGGAGACAGAGCGGATGGTGCGAAGAACAAGAAAGCAAGAAGATACAACAGAACTGATTTGTGAGTGGAGGTTGAGATGGTTATTGAGTTTGATACCCAGGGTTTTAACTGAGGAAGAGGGTGTGGGAGGGGGTCCCAAAGAGGAGGGCCAGAAGAGGGAGTTCCAGGGACTGGATGAACCACCTGTAAGGACCAACTCTGTTTTATCAGGATTCAACTTCAGATGATTGTGGTTCATCCAGTCCCTGATAAAAATCATAATAGACTGAAAGTTAGAGATAGAATGAGGAGAAGAGGAAAGGTTGAAGATAAGCTGGAGGTCATCTGCGTAGTTAAACACAGTGACCTCCAGCTGTTGAAGGGCAAAAATCAAAGGATAGATATAGAGATTGAATAGGAGGGGAGAAAGAGAAGAGCCCTGAGGGACACCACAAGTGAGTTGGAGTTGAGTGGCCGAGAAATCCCCCAGCCGAACCGCCTGGGTACGGTCCCTCAGGAAGGACGCTAACCACACCAGGGCTGGGCCCTCGACCCCCGCCGCTCCGACACGGGACAGTAGGATGGTATGGTCAACCGTGTCGAAGGCGGCGGAGAGGTCGAGGAGCACCAAGGCCTGGTTGTTGTCATGGTCCATGCCCTCCCTGAGATGGTTCAGGACCGACACCACGACGGACTCGGTGGAGTGCCTAGGCCGAAAGCCCGCCTGGCTGGACGCAAGGCCACCATTTGCTTCCACATGGGCACTGAGGACTGATGTAACGTGTCGCTCTAGTACCTTGCCCAGATAGGGCAGGAGGGAAATGGGGCGGTAGTTGGCTGGGATAGAAGGGTCCAGCCCAGGCTTCTTAAGAATAGGGACTACGGTGGCAGATTTCAAGGCTGGAATTACTACACCCTGAGCCAGCGAGCTGTTAAGAAGGGATAGAGGTGGTTTGGGGCAGACCGAGTAGATTTGTTGGAGGGTATAGGCAGGGCAAGTATCCGCCGGGGAACCGGATTTTATTTTGGGGAGTGTTGCAAGGAATGCCTCCTCAGTGAGCGGAGGGAAGGAGGAAAGAAAGCAATGAACAGTCGGAGGAGTAGGCTCCACAAAAGCGTGGGAAGGAGGTGGGATGTTAGCTCTGATATTGACAATTTTTTCCAAAAAATAGATGTTCAATGAATCGCAGAGGGACTGGGAAGGGGGAGGTTTGGGGGAAGCTCTGTCTGAATATGCCAGGTCCTGGACAATGGAGAAGATCTCCCTGGACTTGTTCTCTGCTGCCAATATTTTCGCTGAGAAATGAGCTGTTTTGGCACTCAATATAGCTTTTTTATAGTCATTCAGCAAAAATAAATAGGACTTTTTTAATAAGGGGCAGTAGTCCATTCTCCAGTTAGTAAACTTTTGAAAAGTTTGTAAGAGTTGTTTTTGGTTACTCCGGCCCAACTTGGGAGACGAATTCCAAGAGGATGGAGGTCTAGAGGCCAATAAGGAGCATTTTGACAGTTACCTGGCCACCAAAGCATTTTTCAGTCCAGTTCCAAACTTTACAGCACAACTGCCATAAACTTCAATGTAGTGGTACTGATGCTGCAGATGCAGGAGATAGAAGATGTTCAAGGATGATCTGGGTGCTGTGTTGTCGACAGGGGTGCCTTTGCGGTTATTCCTCGGTCCAGGTCAGGTGGGCCAACTTTGGCTGCAGAGGTCGGGTCTCTCGAAATCCTCTTTGAGACAGTAGAAGTCTAGCTACGACTGGATTACTGATTTCCATCCACATCAGTCTCAGTGATAACCCTAGATGGAGGTTGGAGTTCCTCTTGGGTGACCAATCTGAACTCAGACAACACTCCTGGGTCCAGTTGACTCAGGCGCAACCTTTGGCTGTTGAAAATCAGTCTCTTGGGGCACCCAGTGGCAGTCAGCGACGATTCTTCTGGAGTGGCTACTGGCTTGCTAGAGTGGGCTACTTTAGATTTGATGGCTCTGGTGCTGGTTCCTGGGGATTAGCCAACTGACCCCTGGAGTCATTTATTTGGTCTGGGGCTTGGGAACAACTTTTCTCAAAGCCATTGCCAGTGTGAAGTTCAGGATGCCAGGGGTGCCATATTTTTACCCAGAAAGTGCCCGGCGGTATGGTGTGGTTAATAGCCAATGGACTACCAGGTCCCCTCTCTCTTGGTAAAGACTTTCTGGCTATGTGTGGCATTTATAGATCCAACAGTGCACTATTCTGCCCACTCTCAAGATATCTGAAGCCTTCCTGAGACTGTTAGGAGCTTGGTAGCCCACCCTAGAGGTGTTGCTACCTGTTGACTACACACCCACAGGAAAACTGGCTTGGGCCCTCTCTGCTCTACCGCCAGCCTGTCTACCTTAACAAAAGGCAGCCTCCCAGGAGTGTGATAGCCATTTGCCCACCAAAGACAGCTTCGCCATTTAAGCTCATCTTGTGTGCTAACACCCTGAGACGTTTCCTGCAAAGGAGAAGTGACCCCTTGCCCTGTAGCAGGCTGCTATTGTACCTAAGCCTGGGAGTTGTTCACACTACTCCCCAGGAGGGTGGAAAGCTGTGTGGTGGCCAGTAGCTATATGATGCCACTGTCAATTTATTTTTAATGCCTCATTTGTAGGGTCTCCATATGTTGTGTTACTTTCTTCAGGTGGGTCAGAGCACTTGATTTTCAAGTACTTTTTGAGTGCTTAGAACCGTTACAGTTTTGGTTCCAGGTGTGATCCACAATTCAAGCCATATATTCGTATTATATTAATTTCTTAGTGTTATGCTGTGAGGAAAAAAATGCCAGCCTTGCTATAAATTTACAGATTTCTTCATGGCATGCACTATCAGCCTGATTCATCAAGCCGAAATCGGCTCGCAAAGGGCCAGATTCTGAGAATCTGGCCCTTTGCGAGCTCTATTTTTGCATTTGGGATTCATCATCCCAAATGCAAAAATCGGTAATAGCGATGTCGCAATTTTGCGAGGAATTACATTTAAGGAATCTCTATTTGAGATTCCTTAAATGCAATTCATCATCCATTAAAAAATTGCGAATTCGCGATTTCGGCCCGCTATTTACCGCGAGGTCAAACCTCGTGGTAAATAGCGAAAACTTAGAAAAATGCTTTTAAAAGCATTTTTCTAAGTTGCATGTTGCACACACACATGTCCTTTGGACATGTGTGTGCGCAACACCTGTTTCAATTTGCATTTAAGGGGTGCTACAGGGTGTCCTTTGGACACCCCTGGCACCCTTTAAATCGCTATCTTATTTGCGATTAGCTAATTGCTAATCGCAAATAAGGAATACTCCCCATTCATTCCTATGGGCCTTTTGGCCCATAGGAATGAATGGGGAGTTATTCCTTATTTGCGATTAGCAATTTGCTAATCACAAATAAGGATTGTGTAGGAATCGCAAATCTTTTTGCGAATCCTACATGAATCCCGTTTTGCGAGTCTGTAATAGCGATTCCTCATGAATCGCTATTATAGACTCGCAAAACGGGTCTATGATGAATCAGGCTGTATATCCTTCAAACACACATAAACACTCTTGTCAAAAAATCACAACACAACCATTTGTTTCACAATCCAAGACAATAACATTTTGAAGAACCACTTTCTTTACTTAAAATCGTCATAAGAAGAAGACAGTTACACTACACAGACTCAGAATGATGAAAACACATTACAATTTCAATGTATATGTATACAATATATGCATAAACTGTCACACTTTGTGAAATGTTGTGGAAATGTAATCTAAAAAGTTGGCAAACTATCACGCTGAAAGCATCTGGAAAACTCGCTACGTAATACCCTATTGAGGGCTACAAAAAATTCTCTGCAGTTAATCTATTAAAGTTTTTTCTGTCAGAGGAGTTTGGTCTACGATTTTAACAAATGCACAACGTGCATAAAACATCTTTGTTTCTCACATTACAGTGATACCTCATCTCCTCTGTACCATTGTCCACAGTTTGTTAGGGATGCCTTAGATGGTATAGTGGAGGCATCATCAGTGCAAGCTTCCCTCACAAAAAGGTTCAGTAACATCATCCACAGTAGACATTTCTGTAACCCATGTACTGGCTGCAATACAGGCTTTCTATGTGCAAGATTCCCTCATACACAGAGCAGGTATAGTATGGGCACCTACAGAGCAAATCTTCTTCACATGCAGAATAGGTTCCAGACAAATAATGCATAGATAAGAATAATTCTAAACTCTAAGTTCAGTACAATTCACCACACATGCAGAACAGCTACAGTATAGATATACACAGTAGATTCTTCCCTTAGACACACAGCAGGTGCACTAGCTAGCTTAACGCACACATACAATAGATGCAGGAAATAAAAGATTGCTCTTAGAACAAACAGATGGGGAGGGTGTTCTAGGTCTTGGCGGCGAGGTGGGAGAACGATCTGCTGCCAGAGGTCGTTCTTCGGAAGCCGGGGACTGTGGCGAGGGCGAGGTCGGCGGAGCGGAGCTGGCGGGTGGGGTGTAGAAGCTGAGTCGTCTGTTGAGGTATGTTGGTCCGGTGTTGTGGAGTGCCTTGTGTGCGTGGGTGAGGAGCTTGAAGATTATCCTATTGTTGACCGGGAGCCAGTGCAGTTCTCTAAAGTGGAGTGGGGTGTGATGTGGCTGCGGCGAGGGATGTCAAGGATCAGGCATGCAGAGGCGTTCTGGATGCGTTGGAGCCATCTCAGGAGTTTGGCAGAGGCTCCTGCGTAGAGAGCATTTGCGTAGTCCAACCTGCTGCTGACGAGGGCCTGGTTGACCGTTCCTCTGGTTTTAGTGGGAATCCACTTGTAGATCCTGCGGAGCAGGAGGAGGGTGTTGAAGCAGGAGGAGGAGACAGCGTTGACCTGTTTAATCATGGAGAGGGTGGAGTTGAGGATGACCCCTAGGTTGCGTGCGTGGTCGATGGGTGTTGGAGCGGTTCCCAATGCGGTCAGCCACCAGGAGTCGTCCCAGGCCGAAGGGGTGGTGCAGAGGATGAGGACCTCCGTCTTGTCCGAGTTCAGCTTCAGTCGGCTGTTCCTCACCCATTCAGCGACAGCCTTCCTTCCTTCGTGAAGATTGGTTTTGGCAGTGTGGGGGTCCTTGGTGAGGGAGATGATCAGCTGGGTGTCTTCGGAGTAGGAGATGATGTTGAGGTCGTGCCGACGGGCGCCGTGGGTGAGCTGTGCCATGTAGATATTAAACAGAGTTGGGCTGAGGGATGAGCCCTGGGGTACGCCGCAGATTATCTCGGTGGCTGCAGAGCAGAGAGAGGGAAGGCGGATGCTCTGTGTTCTGCCAGAGAGGAAGGAGGTGGTCCAGTCCAGGGCCTTCTCCTGGTTCCCGGCGTTGTAGAGGCGTGTTCGTAGTGTGGGGTGGCAGACCGTGTTGAAGGCAGCTCACAGGTCCAGGAGGATGAGGGCCGCCATTTCTTCGTTGTCCAGCAGGGACTTGATGTCATCGGTGGTGGTTATGAGGGCAGTCTCGGTGCTATGGTTGCTGCGGAACCCGCACTGGGAAGGGTCCAGGATGTTGTTCTCCTCGAGGTAGAGGGTCAGTTGTTTGTTGACGGTCTTCTTGATGGGAACGGGAGCAAGGCGAGGGACCGGATGTTCTTGAGTTCCTTGGGGTTCGACTTGGGTTTCTTGAGTAAGGCGTTGATCTCAGCGTGCTTTCAGCTCTCCGGGAAGGTTGCTGTCTCGAAGGAGATGTTGTTGACTTTCTGGAGATGGGGTGCCATGGAGGTCCTGGCTTTGTTGAAGATGTGGTGTGTGCATGGGTCTGACAGAGATCAGAAGTGGATAGTGTTCATGATCCTGATGGTGTCGTCGTCATTGATGTTGGTCCAGGAGAGCAGGTGGTTGGTGCGGATGGTGGTCGTGGGGGCGGATGTCTCAGTGGTTGTCAGGGCGGTCGTGGCGTTGAAGCTGTCATGGATGTCTGCGATCTTGCGGTGGAAGAAGTTGGCCAGCGAGTTGCACAGGTCTTGCGAGGGTGGGACATCATTGGTGTTGGAGCTGGGGTTGGAGAGTTCCTTCACAATGTTGAAGAGCCTTGTTGCCTAGGCGGTTTTTGAAGGAGGCCCTTTTGGCGGATCTGATGAGGTGATGGTGTCTGTGGGTGGCGTTCTTGTGGGCTGCGTGGCTGTCCGTTGTACGTTCACGAAGCCAGATCTTCTCCAGGTTTCGGCAGGTTTGCTTGGAGGCCCGGAGGTTTTCAGTGAACCAGCTGGCTTTCTTGTTGGTGTGACAGTTGGAGGGTTTCTTGATCGGGGCGAGGGTGTTGGCGCAGTCGTTGATCCACTGTCTGAGGTTGCAGGCAGCGGTGTCGGGGTCGGTGGAGTCAGCGGGTGGGCTCTGGGCGAGGGTGGTGGTTAGCTGGTCTTCGGTGACTTTACCCCAGCAGCGGCGAGGCATCTGTTGGGTGCGGTGGTGCGTTCTGGGTTTCTTGAAGGTGAAGTGGATGCAGCGATGGTCGGTCCAGTGGAGTTCGGTGGTGTGGTTGAAGGAGACGTGGGAGCTTGCGGAGAAGATGGGGTCAAGCGTGTGACCGGCGGAGTGGGTGGGTGTTGTGATGAGCTGTCTGAGTCCGAGGTTGGCTAGGTTGTCGGTCAGGGTGGTGGAGTTGGTGTTGTTGTTGTTCTCGAAGTGGACGTTCAAGTCCCTGAGGAGGATGTAGTACGTGGAGGCGAGGGCGTGTGTGCTGACAAAGTCGGCGATGGAGTTGCTGAACTGTGGTTGGGGTTGGTAGATGAGGGTTCCTCTGAGAGTGGTGTTGGGGTTGGTGTGGATCCGGAAGTGCAGGTGTTCGGCGGTGCTGAGGGTGTCGTCGGTGTTGGTCGAGACTCTGAGAGTGTTCCTGTGGATGATGGCGATTCCTCCTCCTGCTCCATTGGTGCGGCCCCTGCGGGTGAACTGGTAGCCTTCCGGGGCGGCTATGGCTATGTCGGGTACCGAGGCGGGGTTCAGCCAGGTGTCCGTCAGGAAGGCGACATCTGGGGAGGTTGAGTCGAGTAGGTCCCAGAGTTCAACAGTGTGTTTGCGGGTGGAGCAGGTGTTGAGAAGGATGCATTTGAGGTGGTTGGGTTCTTTCCTGGTTGGCAGTATGGTGGAGCGGATGCTTGTGAAGCTGCAGTTCCGGCAGGTGAAAGCTCTGTGGGTACGCTTCAGGGCGGCGAGGAAGCAGGTGTGTGCTCGTCCGGTTTTGAGTGCATGGAGGGTTCTGGCATCGTAGCGGTGTCGGGCGTCGTGGCGTTCGCTTGGTCCAGGGGTCCTGGCGCTGGGCGCAGTCAAGGCGCGGATGGGCGCAGACGGGCTTGCCTTAGGCGTGCCTTCGGCATGCCAGCAGTGCACCCGCTGCGTGGCCTCCATATGATGGGATGTGGGAGGGAGGAGCAGCTGGGAGGCGGGAGCGGGCTTCAAATGGGATTGCAGGGGGGCGGGCCGCAGGGACGCGGCGGGGGAAAACCGGGCAATGGGCACAGGAAGGAAAAACAAGTTTAGGCAAGAAAACAAGTACAGGCACAGAGGAATAAAAACAAGTCTGAGCAAGAAAGCAAGTACAGGCACAGGGGAATAAAAACAAGTCTGGGCAAGAAAGCAAGTACAGGCACCTTGGAATAAAAACAAGCCTGAGCAAGAAAGCAAGTTAAGCACAGGGGAAAAAAACAAGTTTTGGCAAGAAAGCAAGTTAGGCACAGGGGAAAAATACAAGATTAGGTAAAAACAATGCAGGCAGAGCCATGCAGCAGCATGGGGAGCGACCTGCCTGCGAGCAAGATTCCTTCACACCCGAGCAGGTACAGTACAGGTGCTGTAGTTCAAGCTTTTATGCTTCAGTACAATTATCCACAGTTCAGGTTGCCTAACGCAAAGAACAGGAACAGCAAATACATCTGCTGGTCAGATGTCCCTCCACAGAGCAGGTACAGTTAATGCATTTACAGTGTATGCTTCTTTAACATAGAGAGCTGCTACACTAGCAAACTTCCCACACACAAAGCAGGTACAGTTCAAGAATGTTCAGTGCAAGCTTCCCTAACATACAGAGCTCCTACACTAGCAAACTTCCTTCACACAGAGCATGTATAGTTCAAGCACGTACAGTGCAAGCTTCTCTAACATACAGAGCCGCTAAACTAGCAAACTTCCCTCACACAGAGCAGGTACAGTCAGACATGTACAGTGCAAGCTTCCTTAACATTCAGAGCTGTTACACTAGCAAACGTCCCTTACACATAAATAGATACAGCAAACATCCATACTACAAACTTACATCATACTCAGAACAGCCATTTCAACTTTACTCAAACCCAGAGGAGGTGTAGTACAATCATCTACAGTGAAAGCTTTTCTTGCACACACCACAGGAACAACACAGGCACCTGCTTTTCCAGCATCCCTCAAGCAAAAAGAGCAGGTACAATTATGTTATCCACATTGCATGTTTGGGGTGGCGAAGTGAGCTAAAGAACGATGATTGATTCAACACAGATCTGTGAATGGGGGTGAGTGTCTGAAAAGTTTCAGGGTTCCGTTCATCATCACCTTGTGTTTGCTTTGTTTGCCCAAAGTTGGTAGAGTATGCCCAGACGTGGGTCCCTTGCTCACTTTGCCATTGGATTCAAGCTAGCCTGGCTGATGAGGGGTGCTACCGCGAAACCAGTCCTAGGATGCTTCTTTATGGTCCAAGCAAAACCTGGCTTGGCATTTCAAGCTGGACTGTTCCCATAAGGAACAGGGTCAAGACTGATATGCATATGGCTGGGTCTGAACTGAGGTGGCGAAGTGATCTAAAGAATGATGATGGATCCAACCCAGATCCAACCCAGATCTGTGACTGGGGGGAGTGTCTGAAACCGAAGAAACCATCAGCAGACCCCACTGACCTCAAGAACTACCGCCCCAACTCGTTCCTCCCGTTTCCTGCCAAAGTCATCGAGAAGACCGTCAACAGACAGCTTGCCGCCTTCCTCGAGACGAACGGATCCCTCGACCACTCACAGTCCGGCTTCTGAGCCAACCAGAGCACCGAGACCGCCCTCATCGCAGCCACTGACGACATCCGAGCCCTGCTCGACAACGGGGAAAACGCGGCCCTCATCCTCCTGGACCTCTCCGCAGCGTTCGACACTGTCTGCCACCGCACCCTTGTACAACGCCTCAGCAACGTTGGTATCCAAGAGAAGGCACTGTAGTGGATCATCTCGTTCCTTGCTGGAAGAACCCAGATAGTCCGCCTCCCCCCGTTCAGATCCGAGGCCACCAAAGTCATCTGCAGCGTACCACAAGGATCATCACTCAGCCCCACCCTCTTCAACGTCTACATGAGCCCCCTCGCAGCCATCGCACGCCAACACAACCTCAACATCATCTCTTATGCCGACGACACCCAGCTGATCCTCTCCCTCACCAACGACCCTGCCACCGCCAGAACCAACCTACACGAAGAGAGAAGTAGCCGAATGGATGAAGAACAGCCGCCTGAAACTGAACTCAGACAAGACGGAAGTCCTCATCCTTGGCTCATCACCCTCTGCCTGGGACGACTCCCGGTGGCCCCTGGCCCTAGGCAGCGCACCCAAACCAACGGACCATGCACGCAACCTGGGCTTCATCCTGGACTCCTCCCTCGCGATGACCAGACAAGTCAACGCCATCTCATCATCGTGTTTCAACATCCTACGCATGCTCCGAAAGATCTTCTGATGGATCCCCACCGAAACCAGGAAGACAGTCACCCAAGCACTCATCACCAGCTGATTGGACTACGGAAACACCCTCTCCACCGGAACCACAGCCAAACTGCAGAAAAGACTCCAACGCATCCAGAACGCCTCCGCACGACTCATCCTGGACATCCCCCGACACAGCCACATCTCCGGACACCTGAGAGACCTGCAATGGCTCCCCGTCAGCAAGAGAATCACGTTACGTCTCCTCACCCACGCTCACAAGGCCCTCCACGACCTGGGCCCCAGGTACCTCAACAACCGCCTGACCTTCTATACTCCCACCCGTCAACTGCGATTGACAAGCCACGCCCTCACCGCGGTCCCACACATCCGAAGAGCCACCTTGGGAGGAAGATCCTTCTCCTACCTGGCAGCCAAGACTTGGAACTCCCTCCCCATCCACCTCCGTCATACCCAAGACCACCTCTCCTTCAGGAAGCAACTCAAGACATGGCTGTTCGAGCAGTAGCGGACCCCCCTCCCCCCAAGCGCCGTGAGACCCTCCGGGTGAGTAGCGCGCTATACAAATTTCTTGATTGATTGATTGAAAGGTTTCAGCTCTCCATCCATCATCTCCTTGTGTTTGCTCTGTTCGCTCTAACACACAAAGCAGGCACACTGGCAAGCTTCTCTTTCAGACTCAATAGATAAGGATATGAATACTTGTCCTCAGGATAAAAAGCTGCCCTTCAAGATCCCCTCACCTCACACACAGAACAGGTACACTAGTATAAGCTTTTAGTTGTCTGAAAAATTACAGAACAACGTTTTTTCAAGCATACAAGAGGTACAATATAAAGTTCTAAAGCAAACTTCTGTCATAAAAGGTAGGTCCAGTGCAGGCATTTTTAGTTCCATCTTTCCTCACAAACAAGTGTAGTGCAAAGATCCACAGTCCAGGTCTACCTAACACAAATATCAGAAATAACCAGTAATCTGGGCAAGCTTCCCTAACACACAGAACAGTCATGCACACAATTGATACAGGACATGGATGCTTGGCCATAGGCCAAGCATGAGCATTATCACTTTCCCGCACACAAAGAACAGGTATGGTAGAGCTTAATTCCTGTTATCAGGCTTTGTTTACCACTGTCAATACAAATACATTCAAACAATTAGAGTGCATGCTTACCTCAGTTCACACACACACAACCTGCACAACAAGAGCCTCAATATAGGTTCCCAGTACACAGACAGGGAGAGCACTGAATCAGAAAGGTAAGTTTCGCTCACAGAGAACATTTACGATACAAGAATCTTTAGTGAAAACTTTCCTCAACCAAAGAGCAGGAAAGGAACAGACATTTGCTGTGCAAGATTCCTTCACACACAGAAGATACAGTACAGGCATGTGCGGTTGAAACGCCCCTCATAAACATGCATGGTACAGTACAATCAGCAGTGAAAGCTTTCCTCTCACATAATAGGTACAACATCAATCTTCACACATGTTCCCACAAACATGAATCCATACACCCTCCAGGAACATGATAAGATACAGGTCAAGTTTCAGGGTCTGTGATGGGTGCAAGTGCAATGCAAGCTTGTCGAGCAGGTTCAGTACACACATTTCAATGTAAGCCGCGCCCCGTTCACACACTAATAATGCATAGCCTGGGCAATGTATATTGCCCAGGCTATGTGTATGTATAAGTGGACAATACATGTTCCACTTATACATACACTGTACACAGAAGTGCAGGTTTCACTCACAGCGACACGGTATAATACAGGCATTGGTAGTGCAAGCTTCCCTCACACAAGCCAAGTACTGCACAACCATCCACAGAGAAAACTTTCCTCACACACAATAGATACAGTTTCACATACAGCTGGCCCCCTACAAGTACTGCTAGTGGTAGCTACACTGACACCGAACAGGTACAGAACACATATTTGCTTCAATTATCTTCTAATGAGGTTATGTAAATATATAATACATATAGGTGAGTGCAGTTAACCACATAGTTCCAGTTTCATAAATAAATATTGCATTACAGAAAATTCTCCTTCTTTAGCTTATTTAAATGCCTTGCATTTTGGGACATAACAAGCATTTAAAGCTAGATATATTCGCTTTGCCATTCGACCTCGGTCCGCACACAGTAACTGTTGTTTAGGGGGCCGACTGCATGCTGAACTTTTACCAACAAACTATTCTCAGCTTGAACCATTTCTCGAAAGTGACCCCTAACAGCGTCTAATTTTAGCTTGGTCAGCCAAAATGCCAATTGCTGTCTAATGTGGTTTAGAAATATCACCCCGGATACGGCTGAACACGAGCCATCTTTTTATTTGCTCGGTCTCTGAGAGCAGTAGCATTAGAGGGAGGCTGCTGCCTACACTCACAGCCAGTGGAAGGGACAGGCAGTGTCTGCAGCTGCTGCTTGGCTGGGCGTGGGACGCCTTCGTAGCAGAGATCCGAACGCGGCTGCTAACAAGAGCCTGCCTGCGCTGCTGCACCCCCTGGAGCACTTCACCCCCCAAGCACCACGGTGCAATAATAAACACCCACAATTAAGCGGCGAGGAATGCGATCGCTCGGTCCAGGCCTTTCCCCCAATTGTCCTCCTCCGCTCGCCGTCGTTTGTATGAAAAACAAATAACCAAGGCAGGAGCCTGGAAGGGAAGGCAGGCAAGGAGGCATGAGACCCCCTCCCCCCTGCCAGGAAAGCTCGAGGGCAGGCCTCCAGTCCAAAGACTTGATTCACAAACCATAGTTGGCTCTCACTCCTTACTTACTAATGGCTTGTGACTCCGTTTTCAGGAGTACGGCACACATAAGCATAGCAAATGAGTCTTTAACCCCTTCACTGCAGCGGCTATTCCGCCGCAGTGCTAAGGGGGCGGGGCGGAAGAGCGGCGGGCGCATGCTGGTGACGGAACCGCTCCGTCACCAGCGTCGGTTGCGCTGTGCTTATGACGGAGCGGTTCCGTCATGGCCCCGCCCGCTCAATAGAACGCTCAGCGCAGGCGCGGAATTCGCACCGCGTATGAGCGGCGGGCGGGCCATGACTGAACCGCTCCGTCATCAGCACAGCGCCGCCGCAGCTGATGACGGAGCGGTTCTGTCATCAGCACTTAAGGGGTTAATCGTCCCGTTGTTCCCAAGCATGTACTTAAAATATGAGCCGGATGTTGAATTTACCGGCAAGCTGGCCCCAGAGAGCCTTGGTGTGCCTAAAATAAGTTGGCATAAGTGGACAATAGGGGCTTTCGATAACTTGCCAAGTATATGCCCGTACGTCTTACGTCTTAAGAGGACACTTTGTTTTTATTGTAGCGCTAATGCATTATGATGTAGTCATCTTTCAGGAGGTGAGTATTCAACTCTTTCCAAAACTGGAGCAGAATTGAGTGGCCCTGATGGATAGGAAGATGTTGTTCCAGGTCCTGGTTGTATGGATGGATAAAAGACCTGCTTTCTTTCTTTTGCTTTTTTACACTTCTTAGTCTGTAGTCTGATGGTGTTCTTTCTGGCAGTGGTCGTTCTGAGGCCGGGAGCTCCCGGTCTGTGTTTGCTGCGCCGGACCTTTTAACCCCTAATAACCCCTTTTTACACCTTCTCCTCCTGTACCCGGACAGTGGACACGGAAAAGACATAGCCGATGCCCGGTGGAGCCACTTGGATCGACTATTGTGGAGTCTGCCCTGGGTTTCCTCCGAGGCCGTCTCCTACCCAGCCAGACATCGGGGCATGGATTCCCGCACGGCTGATGCCTCTCATTCGGACTCTTCTGACGCACTCGGAGCTTACCCTCCTCCTGTGCCCATCCAGCTTCGCCGCTGCTCCGGCTCCTCCATGTGGCTCCAGATGATGTGGGACGGCTTTGGGGCAGAAGAGACTTTCAAATAGAGTTGTGTATCATCGGCATATTGGTGAATCTTGATGCTCTTATATGTGAGTGGAGCACCATGCAGCTCCATGTAACGGTTGAAGATGACAGGAGACAGACTGGAACGCTGGGGGATTCCAAATGTGACAGAGGTATTTTGGCAGTTGTTCATGTGTGCAAACTGGTGTTGGTGAGGAAGGTAGGAGTAGAATTAGTGAAAGACATTGCTGGGAAATCCCATCCGAGAACTCCAGTGTGTGTACAAGGGAGAGATGTTCAACTCTGTTGAAGGGAGCTCAGAGGTCCAGCAGTACCAGGAGACGTGGTAATTTTCATCTGTGGTCAAGAAGGCATTGTTTACAATGTGTAAGGTAGCAGTCTCTGTGCTGCAGCGTGATCTGAAGCCAGACTGGTAGTTGTGCAGGAGATGGTTAGCAATGATCTGATTTGGAGTTGGTTATCAACTAACCACCTTAAACTCAATCAGGAAAAAAACAAATTCCTCCTAATCTCCAATAAAGAAGAAAACCCGCAAATCGTAGAGTGGCTGAAAGCAATCAATGCTCTCAACGGTAATCTCACCCTGGCAAACTCGGTAAAATCACTTGGAATCACCCATGACCAAAAACTAACCATGACCAACCAATTAAGAACTCCGCAAAGAGTGCCTTCCTCAATCTGAAGTTTCTCAATAAAATCAAACCCTACATACCTCCCATGAACCTCAAACAAGCCACCCAATCACTGGTGTTGTCTAGACTGGAATATGGGAATGCAGTCCTCTTCGGTACAGCTCTCTCCCACTTAGCGCCACTCAAAATAACTCTCAATGCTGCTGCCAGAATGGTCACCGGAGTCAAAACATATGATCACATATCTCCCGCACTCAGAGAACCAGTTCAAGGCATTTATCAAAAAAGGGGGCATACCTCACTTGATCAATATATATTTGCTTAGACCTGGATGTTTCAGTGATAAGCTTTGCATATGCATGTCTCCTCTTCTTGGCAGTGTCAGATCGTTGCCACTTGGTTTGTAGACCACTGAAAATCCGTACTCCTGCTGCAGTATGATCTATTTCTCAATAAGCTATGGAAGTTTTTAGCACATTCCTTGGAAAAGGAGGGCCAAGGTTTTATGTAACCCTGGGCGAAGTACTACGCTACGCTCGCGTAGTTTGCGGAGTTTGTGCTACTTCACACTACACGAATGCACGTAGCACAGTGCAAACACGCGTAGGGGTCATTTTTTGCTCGCTCGCGGTCCTCAACGTCAATTTGGCGACCGCGAGCGAGCAAAATACCGTCCCGGCAAGACTTTTTCCTCGGTCGCGATCAGCAACATCAAGTTGCCGATGGCGAGCGTGGAAAATAAAGCTCCCGGCGAGATTCTCAACGCGGGTAGGGCAGGTTTCTCATTGCGAGTGGTCGGGTATGCTCGCGACCGCTTGCGATGAGAAACTACCAGTCTGCGTTGAGAAAGCTGCAGCTCTTGTTAAAGACATCTGGAGCAAGGGGAGGATTAAGTCATTTGAGAACATGCAGAACGAATTCCAGTTGGCGAGCTCAGAATACTTTCTCTACGCGCAAATCCGACACGCTCTATAGGCTGCCTTGCCTGCGGACGCTGACCTCCCGGAGGCTTCCCCCCTAGAGGATAGAATTTTAGATAGCCACCTCCCCGAACTATCTCCCTGGTCTACAAGAAACTAATCAACCATAGGGCCGACTTACTTGGCGAATTGAGGGATAAATGGGTCCGGGACGGAATAGAACTCGATGATGAGGACTGGCAATCAGCTGTTTCATCTCCTAAACTGGTTGCCATTCCTGCGCAGTTACGGCTCGTTCAAATAAAAATATTACATATGATTTAAGTTACGGGGGCCCGCCTAGTGCAGATGGGTTTGTGTAATTCTGGATTGTGTAGACGTAAATGTGGTCTCACGGGGACGTTCCTCCATGTCATCAGGGAATGTCACTATGTGACTGAGTACTGGAGTAATATTCACAACACTATTCATGAGGTCTTGGGGGTCTCCTTGCTACCTGAGGCAAGGAGGTGCCTCCTTAATATATGGGAGCCAACCGACCTTAACTCCGCACAGACACAATGGGTCACATTGAGTTATATGATAGCTAAAGGAAACATCGCACAACAGTGGCGATCAGAACGGCCTCCCACCCTTGAGACCTGGAAGAGTAACTTAGATTGGAACATGTCCCGGGAAAAAACTGTTTTTATGGCAAGAGGTCTCCCTCGAAAGTGGGCTTCAATATGGGGACCTTGGAATAATTATAGAGGAGAAATCTGTGTGCCACCCAGGAACGCTGTTTTTGAAGTACCCCCATCCCCATAAATCACTGCCATGTATGTACTTTTGTGTCCCATACACCCTGTGGGAAAGATGCTGAATGCGACATGATTCTTCTGTACTGTATTTTTCACCAATGCTTTGTTTCAATAAAAAGAATTGTAAAAAAAAAGAGAAAGTTGCAGCTCGAGTAGAAATCTACTCGAGCAGGAGAAAACGACCACTTGCACTGTGGAAGATGCGGTTTGCACTGATTGCACAGTGCGGACAAGCATCCAGCACTGTGCAATCAGTGCGAACAGCATTTTGCATAGTGCACTACGCAGTTCGCGTAGCTACGAGTAGTGCGAAGTGCACTTTGCGTAGCCACGCGTAGCGCAACTACGCAAACTACGCCCAGGGTTAGTTTAATGTTAGTTGGCAGCATGAAAATAGTGCTCATATATGTAAAGCCAGATGTGCGACAACCAATGGTATGGCTCTGGCCTCCTTCTCAGTGTGGGAATATCTTCCCTCTTTCACTGTGAATATGCAGTTGGCATGTGTGATGCATGCAAACTCTTTTGATTCATGCCGGCACAGGCTGGATGCAAACTGGTAGCATCAGCTAGGAACCAATGTACATCACAAATAGTGCCATGCATGGACCTGTAGGTGGATTCCCTATTTGTGCTATGACTGTCTAAAGTGCAGAAAAGATCCTGCCCACAGCCCTGGAGGTCTGCTGTGGTCAGTTGTGGTCAGTCACTGGTAGCCGCCATCTTCCAGTTCTTCATAGTCCACCTAGCTTGACCTATCCTTCCCTTATACAGAGAGCCATGTCTTGGCAAGCAAATCCTCATTTGCAGATGTTTTGAGCTCGGTTCCTCAAGGAAGGGGACGCCTAACATGTCAAAAGACGGAAGACTTGTGAGGCTCAAAGCATCCATGGTAACAGATTCTTCAAAAGTGACCTAGAAGAAGACAACAGATGTTAAGGAATACCTGGCAGAGGGTATCAACGCGGGTTAAAAGCCTGTACGTAGCTAAACCTGTCTTCAATAAACCTGAAATAAATTCATATTCCAACATCATTTGTCGAGTATCTCTTATTTTAGATAATCATGTTACATACAGTTGACTTCAAAATACTTTGGCTGTGGAATAGCAACAGGGTGTCCCCTTCCCCCCAGCAGCACGAGTAGTGTCTGATTTTAATGTCACAACTCTTGAAGGTGCACCCGTGCGCAAACCGTGCTTAAAATGTAGCAACTAATTTCAGCAGAAATAGAAGCTACTTGTTTTTATATAGCATTTATTTTAATGGCATAGTATTGCTGTTTCAAAACGATTTAAATATCAGAAGTTACTTTCACCCGATTTAATTCTCATCAAATGTTTGTAATCTGGCTGATTCAGCTATGATTATGTAATGTTTTTTTTTAAATTTCATCTTGTGCTCACCTACATTTTTTGGCACATGGTTGGAGAAGGCTTTTTTTACGATGTTGTATTTGAGAAATGCTAATAAAAATGTGTCTTAAAAAAAATTCTCATTAAATACGAAAGCGGTATCACATGTTTATATGGCAGCTTTTGAAAGGAGTTTCCAAATTAATTATTTAAACATTGTCTAAAATGTGTAACTTGTTTGAAGACAGGTAGGTTATCGGCGTCGGTTCCTCCTGTGTTATGTTGCTAAGCAAAAGCTTTACACCTTACAGACCAGTTGATATATATATATATACGTATATCGCTCGGGAGCGGGAGGGCGCGGTCAGTGAAGGCGCAGTCTACTAACAAAGTAAGTGTTCAGCTGGAATGTAAATCCTTTCACTCAGTTGGATGTCAGCATTCTCTGAGTAGAATCGGTGCCGAGTGGATGCATTTTTAGTTTTGCAACCTCCTCAAGGCCTAGGAGGCTCGCCAGATGCTTTGTCTTGTGCTTTGAGAGGGGTTGGCTCATGGGTAATACTCGCTCAAAACCCCAGCGCTCCCTCGGGAGCCCTGCCCCTCTTTCCAACTGGCTCACTCCAGCCTCTGCAAATTGTATATGATTACGCAGTGGAAATGGTCTGGTCTGTGCATAAGAAAAATAGTAAGCAGTGAAGACGCTTATGTTGCATCGCAGCTGTGGATGAGTGCCTTACCAGCTCCTTGACTGCATGAAATCAGGACAATTCTTACAAGTAATCAATCGAATAAAATGTACCTCCAGCCAGGGACCTACTGGTAGGATGAATCTTGAAGATCTCCCTGGGTGACTTGCACCAATACTGGGTCGCGACCTTGACTTTGCCCTTATTGTGTTCCGTCTTTTCTGGCACATTACTTTTCAAAGGGTATTACAACGCTTGCCCTGGCATCGTCTATCAAGCCTAGATGGACTGCATCATTGTTAACGCGTGGTTGAAGTATGAACACACTCGCGTCTCCAGCCTTTATGTGCTAATAAAGCCAACAACTTTACTGAACACAACGTGGGAAGTAACATTTATCCATAGCTGACACCGCCATCACAAGAAAAGAGTCCTTCCTTTTAAGACCAAGCGTGGTCTTATCATAGTGAAGGCATCTCAATACAAAGTACAGGTATTGGGAAGCCTTCTCTATGATAAGACCACTCTTGTTCGTCTTATCGCAAACTTTCAAAAAATTTAGTGAATCTGGTCCTTCACCCAATTTCTTTTTTGGACACCTGGTCTCAACCAGGAGCTGAGCAGTAAATGTGCGATTTCTCATCGGTGCCCGTGTATGTTCCATCAGACTGCAGGATAGTCACTCGACAGGAATGAGGAACCAGTGATCTTGGCTATTAGACAAAAGTACAAGGTGTGTCAACGCCTATAGACTCTAGTAGTACAACAATCAAGGCAGGGTATTCGTTTCATGTAAAGTTGTGTTAGTTAGTCCAATTTATTCCAACATATCATTGAGAATGTACATATTGTTATTGAATGAAGTTCCACCATGTGTATCTTTTAAACAAACGACTGCCCAAACAACTCCAGTGTTTGGTAGATCAACATCTCTGGACCACATCAATAGAGAACCCTCAAAGCTTGTTAGTTTAGTGCAGAGTGGGGGAACCAGTGTGTTTTAATCCTGGTTGTAAGCCAACTTTGCAATTGCTTAGCAGGAGAATACAGCCATAGTGTTTGAAACAAATATGACTCGTTATTTCGCATACCATTACTATGCAGCTTTTTACTTCAACGTTTTTACTTAGCAAATACCGTTACTACGCAAGTCTTTAGTTTGCATACCTTTACATTGCAAGTGTTAATTTATGCGAACTAAAAACTTGCCTAGTAATAAAAACAGACATTTATCCCGCTTATTTTTCCTAATCCCTTTTTATATGTAAAAAAAACACAACACTACACTAAATACTAAATACAAATACACTACCCTACACATCACAAACTCTAAAAAACTACCAAACCCTCAAACACTACACTACCCTCTACTACTCAAACACCACCACACTACCCTAAATCACTACCCCCTGGATGGCCCTCCCCATTCCTCCAGCCCGCTCCCTACACTCAAACACTACCCTGCATGCACCCCAACACTACCCTAAACCCCAAAACACTACCCCCAGCACGACATTGCCCCTGCCCCATTCCTGTCCCTACTCCCAAACACTAACCTGCACGCATCCCAGACACTACCCTAAACCCTTAAATACTACCCGACACTACACAAACACCACAACACTACCCTAAACCCTAAAACACTACCCCAGCACAACCCTGCTCCTACCCCCAAGATGGTCCCTACACTGACACACTACCCTGCACGACCTCACAACACTACCCTAAACCCTAAAGCACTACCCAACACTACACCAACACCACAACACTACCCTAAACCCTAAAAAACTACCCCCATCATGACCCTGCCCTTACCCCCAAGACTGTCCCTACACTTAAAGCCTACCCTGTACGACCACCGGACACTACCCTAAACCCTAGAACACAACTCTACACTACACTAACACCACAACACTACCCTAAACCCTAAAACACTACCCTACACTGACACCACAACACTACCCTAAACCCTAAAACACTACCCAATCACGAACCTGCCCCTACCCCCAAGACGGTCTCTACACTGAAACACTACCCTGCACGAACCCCGACACTACCCTAAACCCTAAAACACTACCCTACACTACACTAACACGACAACACTACCCTAAACCCTAAAACACTACCCCCAGCACGAAACTGCTCCTACCACCGTTCCTGTCCCTACTCCCAAACACTAACCAAGACTACCGCCTGCACAACCCTCCCCTTATCCTAAACCCTTAAATAGTACACAGCCCCTCTTACCTCTCTCTCCTCAGTTTCTCGGTTCGTGTCTTCTCTGGCTTCCTGTGTCGTCAGGGTTGCACGTCGTTGTGATGAAACGGAAACGCGTCCGTTTCCACACAACGATGTGGATAGTCTTTACTTCACAAGCGTTACAACGCATGCGATGTATCAACTTGCATAGTAAAAGCTTCGCATTGTAACATCGCATGCGTTGTAACGCTTGCGAAGTAATGGTACGCGGTGTAACAGTCGCGTACTAATGGATGTTTACCGTTTTAAACACATTGTGGTATATTTTCTACAAACAAGGCCATTAAGTTAAAACTCTTTGATGTATAAAAGTGTGATGTCTACTCATTGCTAAAGGTATCTGACAGAGACTACTAGCCGCAGATTCCTTAACATAGAATAATCCCCAGGTGTGAGACTGGATCCGGAAATTTTTCTTTGCCACAGCATCCCTGCGTGCCGGGGGGTAGTGCCATGTGACTCCGCTCTGACGTCATCCGCGGGCGTGCCGTCAGCAAGGTCACATAAGCCCCACCCTGGCGCGCCGACGTCAGTTTTTTCTCTTTTCCGCGTGCAACGTCGATCCGGATCGTGTCCTGACCTGGTTTCAGGCCTTCTTTCCACGCTTTTGTGTTGAAGAACAGTGTATGAATGCCTTCGGGCTTCAAGACGTGTACTTCTTGTGCACGTCAGATGCCGGCGACGGACCCTTACCATATCTGTATGTGGTGTTTGGGCGAGCACCATGACTCCACAGACTGCGATGCTTGTCAGCACCTCAAACCGAAGTCCCGGAGGGAGCGCCGGATGAAATTGCTGTCGGCCCACTTGTCCAGGTCGGTCTCGTCACAGCGTCCGTCCCCTACCTCGGAGGCCAGGAGCTGCTGATTCCTCCTGTGGCATCGCCCTTCGCCATGGCCCCAAGGGCGTCGCTCGCCCGCCGGAGGTCCTGCAGCTTGTCTCCGAGGCCTTGTCCTCGTTCGGCAGAGGGTGCGGGTTCCCTTCGGGATGTGCGCCCTTGCCCTTCGCCACCCTACCCGCCGTTTCCCAGCATTGGGGTGACTAGGGCCCAAATGAAAGCCTATGCTATAGCTCAGAAGGCTGCTTTGGCCCCCCCTCCTCCTCCTCCTCCTGAGATGTCTGCGGATACCTTGCCTTGCGCTGGGCCTTCCACGGAGTCGCTGGCGGCTTCGACCCTGCTGCCGACGAGTTCGACTTCAGGTTGTGGGGTGTGGTGTCATCGAGGTGTGGCCCTGCGGGGCTCCCCTCTTTGACCCACGGTGTCCCTGTCTTGCTGCAAATCCCTACGGGGCTCCTTGTGGAATCGCAGGAGATTGCTGGAACATCGAGCTCGTCCCTGGGTCCTCCTCGGCCCCCTGGGCAGGCGGCTGCCTTGCCAGAGGCTGGGCTGATGCCTTTCCGGCGCCGAAGGCTTTCCTCCTGGCCCTGGCACTGCCGCGGGTGGAAGCCGGGGCCTGGGGCACTTTCCTGAGTCCCTCTTGGTCCTCTACGAAGGCGGATGCCTCGTGTGAGGTCGAGCAGGCGCCTTTTTGGTGCCGTTCCTTAGCCTAACCGGCTCTGACCCCACCCCATTCTCCTAGGGAGCACATGGTGGTGAAGGTCGACTCTGTGCCTCCGATGGCCATTCAGGCGCTGATTGACGTCGCAACGACGCCTGTGGCGGACTCCACGGCGCCGTGCCGGCGTCGGGTCTTTGACTACTCTCCAGAGGTTCCTTCCTTTCCGCAGGTTTGTCATCGCCTGGATTCTTCTTCTCCGGAGACGAGACACCGCGTCGTTGCTTTTTCACCGGCGTCTTGCAGGGAGGGCTCCTCGCCATCCCCGCGGTCTCAACCCTCGGACCCTCTCTTCCGCAGCTCGCGGTTGGTTGCTCCGCCGGCTTCTCCGCCTTCCCCGGAGGCCCTTGAGGCCCCCCAGTCATCTGTGGATCCTCCACTGTTTAGGGGCTGGACGTTTATTGCTCTAGCTGTACTTGGGGACGATGGCTTAGTTTACACTCGTCACCCAGGGAGGAATTACTTTCTTCCCCACGACGCCCTACGGAGGTGAGTGTAGCCTTTGTTCAGGCTATTTCTAAGGCCGCTGGAATTTTGAGAATGGGTAACCCCGTCACCCCATTCCCTACGGATCATCTTTTGGAAGTTCTCCACCAGGGCTCTGGTGGACGGGAGCTGCTTCTTCCATTTGAAGCTTCGCTCCACAATTCTTTTCTAGGGGCCTGGGGGCGTCCTGCCATGGGTGTCCCGGTGCCTCAGCCGCTTCTATACCGCCACCGTCCTGCTCCGCACAATCCAGTCTGCCTTTCTTTTCACCCTTCTACCCAGGGCCCTCTTCTGCAGACTGCCTTTCCCTCATTGCCTTCAGTGTTGTTCCCCCCGTCGCGGGATGCCTGGTGGTTGGATTCATGGGGGCGTACCAGCTTCGCTTCCTCCAGTGCTGCTTTGCGAGCTCTCAACACACTTTGTGTGTTGGCCAGGGCTACCTCCAGCCTATGGGATTCTGTGGAGTCCCTTCTGTCTTGCATCTCCCACGAAGGTGCTCGCACTGATCTCCGGTACCATGTGTTGGATGGTTGGGAGGTGACCGCGTTTATTCTCCGTGCAGCCTTGGACGTTACTGATGCTCTGGGCCGTGCTATGACCAGCTCTGTGGCTGTCCGTCACCATGCTTGGTTGCAGGATGGTGTTTTTCCTGAGTATATTAGGGAGCGTCTGGATGACCTGCCCTTTGATGGGGTTCTCTTGTTTAACACCCACTCGGACTCCCCATTCAACGTCTCCTTGCGGGGCTCTGTCCTCCTCCCCCTCCGTAAGCTTGGCTTGTTGATCCTCCAGGGCTTGATGGGTGGTGTTATCCCACATTTTTTCTAGAGTCTAGTGTTTTGATTGGCCCGTCTGTGTGTTCTGTGTGGTTTGGCGTGCCTTAGGGGTCCTTAGGTTGGCCCCTCTCTACTGTTGGCTGCTGGTACAGCCCCTCTGGCGATTGTGTATTTTTTGGCTGATTGATGAGCCTTCTGTCGTTCTAACCACAGGTCCTTTATGTTCTTGTCCTCTGATGCAGGATTTTTCCCTAAGAGTGGTTCCTATATTTTCTTTGAACCATGTCATACCGTAAGTGGGGTACTTATAGCTATTGTATAGCTCTGTCCTATGCTGGGAGGGTGTGGACTCCCTTTTCCGGGTTCCTCGCCTTTCCTGGCGTCGCTGTAGACCGCTGGTGTGGTCTCTTTGATCTTTGTCTGGGCGCAGCATGCGCTGCTATAGGTTCTGTCATTTTTAGCATCCGCTGCCTCGCTGGACCAGCTTTGGCATACCGTCTACGGTGTTGTGCTGTGGTGTTTCCGCCCTTTTTTGTCCTGCGTTTTGGCCTGGTTCTTTTCTTCTGGCTGGTCCCACTTCTTTTCGTGGGTCTGTTTATGTCTGGAATGGTCTTCCTTTGGGGGTTGTTCTGGATTTCTTTAGCCTTTGCCTTCGTCTTGCGCTCGCATTGGTCTGAGCGCTCGGCTTTATGGTACTTGCCAGCTGCTGACTGCGCACGCCTGCTCCTTCTGGTCCACAGCCGGGGGCCTCGGCGTGCGCCCTTGTGCTCCTGCCTCTTGTTCTGCTGGAGTTTTGGGAGACTGCGTCCTTCTTCTCACGCCTGCCCTTCTTGGCTGTGGAGCGGTGCCTGCCTTGTCCGCTGACTCAAGGCTGATGCTGGTACAGATGTCCCCTTCACTGTGTGTGTTCTCTTGTGGTGGCTCTGCCTCAATTTCTACCTCTTCTCCTTAGAGTTTGGGGTGATTCTTTTTTTCCTCAGTACTCCTCAGGCGTTGTCTGTCACTCCGGGGCTTTCTGGCGGATGTCCCTGGTACCTTGGATGGGCTTGGGGTATCCTGGCCACCCTTTGCCTCGTTCTTGCTTACTTCTGCCTGGTGGGGGCTGGGCCGTCCTTCTTGTCCCCAATACACATCCCCTGCTGGGGCCCTGTGTTTCTTCCTACAGGGAGGCTCTCTCGCAGGCCCTCCTCCCTTCTGGGTATGGCTAGGGTATCTATTCTACGTTAAGGAATCTGCTGCTAGTAGTCTCTATCAGATGTACAAGTTACATACCTTCGGTAATGATGTATCTGGTAGAGACGATTCTAGCCGCAGATTCCTTCACGACCCATCCTTCCTCCCTGTTCTGCGAGGACCTTCAACTTGGTCTTCTGCATTAGCCTGTCTCCGGGTGGTTTTGTCTTTTGCTAGTGCCCTCTTTCACTTCCTCCCTAGTGGGATGCTTCGTTCTGTTTGTTTGATCCACTATTTCCTTTCTGGTGATTGGTTGGTGGGTTCATGGGTACTTCTGCGTCCCTACCCCCTGGTCTTCTAGTGTGGGGCCTACTCATGCTCTTCTCCCTCTTTCATTGCTTGACATTTCTGACTCCTCTGCAGTCTTCTGAGTTGTGGTCTTTTGGCTGGGCCTCGGCTCTTAGCTCTTTACAGGGGATGCGCCTCTCCTTGCTGGTGTTGTCTTGGGGGTAAATTGTTGTTACTCTTCTGTTCTGGCTTTGTTGTTCTTCACTGTTTATAGACTATGGTTGCAGGCCTCTTTCATCTGCTGTGACATTTTTCACATGCTTTTCTGCCCCCAGGGAGGATGTTGTATTTGCTTGCAGGGTTGCTTCGCAGTAGCTGTGCCCCGCTCTTACCTTCTATGACTTTCGGTGCCACAGTGCCTGGCACTCTCCCGAATGATGCTGTTCCTCACCATTCGTTTCTTCCCTTTCTGTTTATCTTATTTTTTCGCACACTGTTCCCATATTCTCACAGTTTTTGTTTGTAATGGCTCCACATTGTGGCGCGGAAAAGTTCTCAGAAGCAAACTGATGCCGGCGGGCCGGGGTGGGGCTTATGTGACCTTGCTGACGTCATGCCCGCAGACTACGTCAGGGCGGAGTCACGTGGTACCGCCCCCCGGCGCGCAAAGATGCTGTGGCAAAGAACATTTTCCGGATCCAGTCTCACGCCTGGGGATAATTCTACGCTAATGAATCTGCGGCTTGAATCGTCTCTACCAGATACATTGTTACTGAAGGTAAGTAACTTGTACTTTGATGTGCAGTCAGAGGATTTGTACTAAGCTGGGAGTATTCTGACTAGGAAAATCTTTTTTGTGTCCCCTAGTTATAGTAGCAGTTTGTTGATTTCCTTTGTTTTTGGAAGGTAATGATAACTTATGTTGCTCATATTGTATTCAGATAAGTTTACAGAGACAACTTGGTATACACTATGTTAAGCATAGTGCTGATATCCATAAGGCACTTGGGCATTAGTGCTTGTGAAGGTAGCAAATGACCTAACTTTGTGAGCCTCATGTCTAGTGTGAAGGGTGTGGCAATATCCAAGAGAGGCTACTAGAAGCCCCTATACACGCCTGGCCCCAAGACAGACAAAGTACTTTCTCAAATGGGCCTCAGTGCTCTGAACTGGGCTGTTTGGCAGCTCTAGGAATGGCAATGATGCGTACTGGCATCCCACACTGTCCAAAGTGCAACACAGAAGAGGCTGTCTTAGACCAAACTCAAAGTAAAACGACACCATAAACCACTAAAAGTACTCCCACTCAAGATACTTTAAAGTCGAAGCCCCTTCACCCCCACTTATATGTTCTCTTCCCATTACATCTGTATTATTTTATGGGAGAACCTTTCTACTCCAAAAGCGAGGTTAAAAAAGAATGTCCTCTAACTAGGATAACCCTTTCCTTCCAGGTCATTACAGACTGTGGGCCAGATTTAGAAGTTGGCAGAGGGAAACGCTACATTACAAATGTGATGGATATCCCATCCGTTGTATTACGATCACAATCTGTCCTATGGGAATCTTAATACGGCGGACGGGATATCCTTCATGTTTGTGATGGAGTATTTCCTCCACAGACTTCTAAATCAGGGTCTGCTTTTTTAGTCCTGAACTTTTACATGATCATCTGATGCTATCTGGGTGTTTTGGCCTTGTAATACTACCACTGATTTAGTTCAACTAACACATCTGAAAATAATGATTTGCAGGTGAAAATTTCAGGCCTGGAGAGCGTGTCCATAATGACCTGGAGTGAGGTAGACACCTTGCCGCCAACAGCCATGTTTACTGCTTGGACACCTTCTGCTAGACATCTGTCTGGATGAAAACAGCCTCTCTGATGTCATAACATACACCATGATGGGTGAGTTACATGATTTACTCTGCTAGAGATATACTGGGCATAGCAATAAATTAGCCTCTACACAGACCCTCTGTAGAACGTGAATTAGTGTTGGCAAGCATCTCTTTCTTTGGCTGCTACATGGATACCTCTACAGAGCATATATATTGCCTCTAGTGCAACCTGCTTTGGTGAGATTGATTAGGTTAATGGCGCCATCAGGATAAAGTGGACTTTATAGAAGATTTCTCTATTGCTGCGTTCTCTGGAAGAGACTGGCCCACTGAGCTCGTTGAGCTCTGTAGGGGTGAAATTATTAGAATCCTGCATGTATTCGACTTTTCCAGACCAACATTGTTCTGTTTGCTTCCGATCGTTTTGTAGTCTGAAAGTAGATTGTGGGTGCTCCGTTATTTTTTAACGTTATCCCAGTAGAGTATGCTGAGTGAGGGTATATCCAATGTGAATCACCTCTATTAGTTGAGGGTGGTTTCTGTCTCCCCTTACTATGCCTTGAGGAGATTGTTGATCAGTTGCATCTAAGAGCCCAGTAAAGGGCATAGGCATGTGTGTACATACCCCAGGATATTAGTCTATTGACCCTATTAGTGTAAAGATGTAATTACATCCCTGATTCTGGGGGCCTTCACTTCCCCTTGATTAATTTGGAGTTTTCTGACATTTGGCACTCAGTACTTACTGGGTGTTGTATTGTTGTATTTATGTGCTTTGCAACTCATTTCCTCCCAGAGGACAAAGCAAATACAGCACAAGGAAGGGCCCCCTCCATACTGCGTTGTTAATGCAGCATGTAAACTACATTTGTAATCTACATTTGCCATTTAGCTTTCCTTTGCATATAGCCCATCTATAAAGGCTGCAGGTATTCGACATTCAGCCCTGGACATACCAGAGCCCAGTCTGGGAACAAGCACTGAGTGAAACTTGGAATGTCTAGCTCATCAATTCTCCAGTCCACATCCCGAGAGGGTTGACTGTCAGAGTAACGTAGGCGTAAATATGAATTGTAATAAATTGGATTATTATTTGGTTTGGATGATTACCCACCTCAACAAACAATCACAACCCATATCAACGTCAACCCTCAAAGTCGCCATATTAACATGAGTCCAACCCCCTGGTAGCTATGGCATGGAGCAGATAGTTTTAACTTAGGGCAATGTGTAACATATTTATGCAGTGCCAAAACAGTAATAAAGATAACATGCAAAGCAATACAAACTGAATTAGGCAAATAGAGTAAAATGGTAAAATGTAATAAGTGAAATGACACCAAAATGAAAAAAATCCAAAAAGGGCACCCAGAGATAGGAGTTTTGTAAATATTTAAGGAAAAATAGTGCATAAAAGCACAACGTCCAAATGATAGTCTATGGTTGTGGTAGACGGGGACCTGGGTGAAATTTGAGGCTGCGATAGAATTCGACTTGGATGCACCAACCAGGCTTATCCTGGTCAAAGATTTTACCTCCTAACTTAGGGGCTGTTTAAGATACCTTAGGAAACGGCTCAGACCATTGGTCGGATTCGTTCCTACGTCATCATAATCTCCTGTTTTGATTCATTTCCGACCGACCCATTTTGATGGAGTCGGTCGGAAATGAATCCAAACAGGATTTCCGAATGGCTTACGATGGGCTCCGAGAGCCCGTCTGCCATTCGGAAAGGGGCCTGTAATCTGAAGGTTGGTTTTTTCTGCCCGAGGGATTACGATGGCAGATTCCCACAGCCTTTCTGTGCAGCCTTTCCGATACAGGAAGGCTGTGGGAATCCGACTTTGGTGGCCCCCAGCTGGGCTCCTATGGGTGCAAGGCCTCCGGTGCCCATTGTCGATCCCTGAACCCAATGGCAGGCACGTTGAGGGCCCTGCCATGGGGTGCAGGGTTGAAGTACACCTCTGCTCTTTACAATGAGAGAATGCACTGAGAGCATGCATTCCATTCGGAACGCTTGCTCCCATTGTAAAGAATAGGATTGCGACTGAACAATGTTCGTTGCATCCCACTTGCTGGTTTGGGCCCGCCGGCAGGTGGTCGGTCGGTCCCAATTCCAGATCAATGTCGGACAGACTCAGGTCCGTCCGACATCGCAATCGGCCCCTAATAGTTGTAAGTCCTAATCCGCCACAAGAGTACACTTCTAAAGCACTCCAGGACCTCAGAAGAAGTACTTAGAGACTCACAGGGTGCCAGGCAGAGGCAAACAGCAGACACCATTCCAGGTCCAGTAACCACTGCTTGGACGGGTTTTCGTAAGAAAAGTCCACTTGCATCTTGTTGTGCTCATGTAGCCACACAGGAGGTCAGTCAGCTGACCCTTGCAGTCCACCTCTTTGTCCTGGCTTCAAAAGGGAGCAGGGCTAGTTATTTGGGGCTCCTCTCAGTTCACAGACAGCAGGTTAAGTCCTCTTCAGATTTTCCACAGGTACAAAAAGTTTCCAAATGTGGGTGCCTAGAGATGTCACATTTATGCCTGATAAGTGCTAGAGGATGTGGTGACTCGGGCCCTTTCCTAACCAACGCAGAAAAAGTTCCCAGGGAAAAATCCTATTGACTTTTTCGGTAGTTCCCGTTTGCCTTCCTGCAAAGAGGCCTAAAATGAAATGTGTCACGGCATTTGCAAGACGGTGAAAGTCTGACTCTCAACTAGGGCTTTGAGGGTTGGAGATATGTGTGTATGGGGGGTGCACAATGGTAATCTTTGTCCTCCCTCATCTGATACTAAAACCCAGTTTGGAGCAGGTACTGTACCCACAATAAACCCAGAGACAGAAGTCTAGTAGGACCAAAGCAAGGTCATTGAGCAATCAAACAGTGGATACATAAGAATTATCTTGAAATCCTTCAAGTGCGCTCCAAGTATTATATGTGAACCCAGCTGACCCGTCAAACAGGATTTAACATCCACGCATGATTTGAAACCGTAGTGTTAAAAATTATGTCTGAATCCTCATCCTGAATATTCTTTGGAGAACAGACAAGTCATCTTTGCCCATTCAGGTTAGCCTGTTGTTTGGTTCCAGGAGGTATTTCACACCAATTCAAGGCTAATCACCTCATAGGAGAAGTTGAAGAGCCAATACAAATTAGCCTCCAGGAACTTTAGGGATGGAAAAGGTAACTTTGTAAAAACACCTTTTTATTAATATTGATAAAATAAACTGACTGCACCATTGAATTGAATTTGTATTAACTATGTAAAATAGTTGTTTATTTACTTTTACAGCTGCTGCTATTCCAGAGATGGAGTATCAGTATTTTAATCTGTACTCTGGTTTTCTAATTCGGACAACTATACCTCCCAGAGTGAAAAAAACTTTTAGGGTCTTTATTTATTTATTTAGAGATTTTATATAGCGCCAGCTAGACCCGAAGGTATCAGAGTGCTTTACATAAACTAGCTTTACATATAATGCAAGACCCTTAGATTCAAGTACATGCATAAATAGAGACAAAGAAAATCATTAGGCAGTTAGGGTGGGTACAATAAGCAGACACTTATAACAGCTTGAGTTAAGGGAGTAAATGAAATATCAGACAGATGAAACAATCAAATAACCGACTGTCGCAAAGGGTCTAGTCAGAGAGAGAGTGAGCTATTGGAACACAGTTCAGTAAGCATCAGCATTAAAGTATTTGTTGAGAAGAAAGAGTTTCAGGTCCATTTTCAAGCAGGAGAAGGAGGGGTTGCACCGGAGATATCTAGGGAGTGAGTTCCATATCATGGGTGCATTACCAGAAAAAGAGCGAGTCTGAGTGGATTTCCTTTTTAGTTTGGGAGGTATGAGAAGAAGTGAGTTAGAGCTTCTCAGAGTTCTGGTTCTTCCTGCTTTATTAAGTTTATTGTCTAGATAGTTGGGGGTATGTGTGTGTGAAGGGCATTGTGGGTGCTGTAAGAAGTCTTGTAAATACATCTTTCTTCAATGGGAAGCCAGTTGAGGATTTTTAGGGCCGGTGTGATGTGTTCAAATCATTTAAACCTGTTATGAGCCGGACCGCAATGTTGAGAACTGATCCTAGGGGGGGGGGGTTGAGGTGAATTTCCTGCATCCCTGTGAAGATGGCGGTCCTACAGTCCAGTTTAGAGAGGACTAGATATTGTACTACCATCTTAAAATCATCTGGGGAAATGTATGGTCTGATTTTCTTGAGGTGTTTAGTGTGTAGAGCACTCCTTTGGGTAAGTTTTTGAAGTGATCTGAATTTTTGAAGTGATCCTTGACATGTTTTTGTCCAGCATGATGCCTGAGGACTTTACAGAGTTGGACAGAGTGAGAGAGCAATTTAGAGCATCCAGGTTCTTGAGCCAGTCTTGGATTGGTAAAGGGTTATTTTTAGGAGAGAACAGTAGTAGTTCAGTTTTGTTGGGGTTCAACTTTAAGTGGTTGGAACTAAGCACAGGTTTATATCTTGATTAGTGTGGTGTTGAGATGTAGGATATCACTGGGTGATTTTATTTTGTAGTAGAGTTGAGTGTGGTTAGCATAGAGGACATATTTGACCCCTGCTTGCTTCATGTTGATTGTAAGGGGTTCCATGAAGAAATTGAAAAGTGAAGGGGAAAGAATTGAGCCTTGGGTTACATCAAGAGTAAGTAATGTCGCTTTAAAGCAGAGGTCCTCAATCTGTGGGGGGCTACCCCCAGGGGGGCGCTGGAGTCCTAGAAAGGGGGTCGATCATTCCCCAGCTTTACTTGTCCCTGCAATCCAAAAGCTTTGCTTTCCTTCTGGAAAAAAGATCACCATCCTGGAACTGCTAATTTAGATCGTTATCAGCTGCTTGCCTGAATGACATGTAAATCAGTTATTCTGCAAGTGTAAAGGATGAGCAGTTCTGGCTTTAATCGATCAAATAACTCCAAGGTTTATGATGACAAAAAATCAAATCTTTGAGTGGAAGTGCACAGAGTTAATAATTGGGCTGGTAAGTGCTTGCTTTTAATTTTAACTGCATTTACATAGCCCTTAGAACCCCTAAAGAGGTGTTGTAGGGACCGTTATGTAAAGAAAAAAAATTGCATTAAATACACTCTAGTATTACTAAAATCCACATTTTGGAAGCACCATTTTATAGTAAAACTATGTGCACGTTTTGCAGCATTCTATCTTACACTGTGTGCATAAAATAATGACTTGCATATTTACAGAGCTTTCTGTCACAGACTGGAACCTCGTTGCACTAAAAATACACATCACTATTCTCCACTGCACCAATCAAGATTTATTTGTTACCCACAGACCTCTGCAATGCATTAACTAATAGAAGTTTCATGGTGTACTGCACTGCTTTTCCCACTGAGTAATACATGTTTTATTTATTTTTAATTTACACTGCCCATTATTTTATATGTAGATAGCTGATGGTGAAAGACTTAAAAAAACCTACAGAATTTTTATGTGCTTATTTATTAGAGGCTTGCATCGCCAGAACATCACTTTTTTTGATGCTCTGGTGGCACAAGTAGCTCAACCATCCCTATGAGGCGGTGCAAAGTCACCCTGCATGGCCTGATAGATGGAGTAAGACATAGCAGCGCAAGCCACTGTGTTGCCTTATTCTGCATCAAGGAGGTGTTCCTTGGGCTTTGCGTGGTGTTCCCACGTAACACCCATGGATTTTGAGGCTGCCCCATAGTTACAAAATCACATAAACCTGGGGCAGCTCCAAAAAACGGATGACTTCCCAATGGAGGCTTAACGAGGAGAAATGTTTTCTTTCCTTCTCGTTTTTCCTCTTTCCATGTGCGCTGCATTCTGCAGCCCGCATCGAAATAGGAAAACGTCTCTCGGGATTGTTTTTGTGAAGAAAGGTGCCCCTTCCTGTACAGACATAACCCTTCCTATGTTGGTGCTAGGCAGCAATTTGACCGCCAATGCAAGGGAAAAGGATAAGAATGCACCGTATTTTATAAATATGGTGCATTCCTGCCCTTTCACATTAGCATAGGGCAGCGCAGCAAGAAGACTTGTGGCACTGCCCTACGCCAATTCTTTATAAACGAGGCCCTTTGTTTTTAGTTACACCTTTTACTACACCCCCACGCTCACTGACCTTTGGTTTGCTAAAGACTGTGTAATATTATTTCCCCTCCATAAAAATTATCTGCTGTGGGAATTGGAAGCTTTTATGGTTGCCGATGATGAGGAGTACCAGGTTCTAGATTTTTTTGTGAGAAGATGGTCCTTACGCCTAAAAAAGTTTGACAAAGGGGTCTCAACATCAAAAAGTTTGAAGACGTCTAGTTTAGAGAGACTGGTGTTGATTTTAATATGTTGCAGGCGGTGCTGCAGGTAAAATGTGAACCATCTCTGAACTGTGCCACTGATACCATAGCGGATCTTAAGTATCTCAACTAATTCTGGGGGATTTATGGTATCAAAATCGGATGATAAGTCAAGTAGGACAAATAGGCATGCCTCACCTTCGTCTTAGGAGTGGATGCGGGGGCCTGTGTTATGGCCTGTGTTACGCCACTGGTCATCTGAGATATTGAGTGTGGCAGTTTCTGTGCTACAGACTTACCTGAATCCTGATTGTAAGGTGTCATGGAGGTTGAATTCATCTAAATGTTGGTTAAATTGTTGTAGGATGCACTTCTCCGTAGTTTTTGCTATGAACAATAGGTTGGAGATAGGTCTCAGGTTGTTGCGATCATTGGGGTCTGCCCCTAGTTTTTTGAGTATGGGTGTGATTTATCCTAGTTGGAGGGAGTCAGGTGCACAGCCTGAGGTGAGAGATGTATTAATGTTTTTTGTCTAGAACCTTGCAATGATGTGGTTGAGATTTTGAACTATTATAGATGGAAGAGATCCTTAGTGTGGGAGGTGGACTTTAAGTTTGCGATGATAGCGAAGACTTCATTTTAAGTAATGGGTTTGAAGTCAGACCACTTAACATGATTTTTCAGTGGAGTGAGATCCTGTTTGACATTGGTTTTTTTGGAGCCATTTTGTCATTAGTTAGCTCTTGTGGTGTGGCTACTATGGAGGGAAGTGAGTCAGTGGGGAAGGTTGGGAGGGATGGCATATTTGTGCCTTGGATGAAGGATTGCTCAATTATTGCGACTTTATCAGTGAAGAATCTGGCAATTTCTTCATAGCGTTCTTTGGTGTCTGTTATTTTGTGATGGGAGATGGGAGTAGTTTGATGTTTAATGATGTTAAAGTGTTCCCTGGGTCTATTCTTAGCATGGTCAAGTTGGTTGTGAAAGAAAGAGGCTTTTTCTCTAAAAATGTGCTTCTTGTAGGAAATCCGTGCAGTTTTTAGTAGTGCTAGTGCATTGTTGAGGGGGTTTTGTCTCTATATCCTTTCCTGCCTGTCTAAATTGTCTCCACTCGTTGTTAAGATGTAAGTTGAACCAAGATGTTGACTGGATTGTTCTCGATTGTTTTAGTTTGCGCGGTACCACTGAGTGAGTGAGAGGTTGAAACTGTAGTTGGACACACATCCTGTAAATCAGTTATTGGGACTTGTTTGCTGCCATATGTGACACAAGACATAGAATGGCATTAGTCCTGTGCCCACAGGAATTGCCTCTGGCCATGGTTTTCTTAAACCATAACCATATATTATTTTTCAATTTATATTAGTGACACTGTAGCCCAAAGGTTACTTTAAAAAATCTTTTTATAAACAAAGATAATGTGCCTCCTATCAAGGTATGCTCTGACTGCCATGTTGTTGGGTGTTCTCCCTGATCCCCCCTAATACCACATTGTCACAGCAAAGATATTTTTTAGAATAAGAGCCACAAACCTGTGTTAAGATCCCCGTAATGGCTGCTGAAGCAAAACTTCCAGTAGACAATCAGATTTTGAGCTCAGTTGCAACTGAGCAGTCCAAGTGAGCAGTCTGAATACTCAATTGCTATGCAGATATACTTCTCTGACTATTTTAGTAGGGAATTAAAAAAAACTGATTGGTATAACACCCAAAAGAAAAATGCATGTAGAGCACAATAGGCACTGCCTGTGTGTCAGGTTAGGGATACCCTGTCCCCCTAGGAACCCTTTCCCACCCAGTGCAAAAAAATGTTTTTAAAAAAGACGAAAAGTCAGACTTCAGCCCCTTTCTGGGTTCACCCTCCATACTCCACTGTGGACAAGGGCCAGGGGGCTATTTTAATTAATTGTTAAGGTAGAGAAACATGCTGCCCCCTCCCCAAGCCATTATCAGGCCAGGGGACCAATCCCCTGGTCTGCATTATAGTTTTATAAGGAGTAGCGTGGGTGGTTCCCCCTCCCAGTCCATTACAAGACTACCGTGCCCCATCCATTCGAGCTACAACACATTCACAAATTGGCCACCAGGAACACCCACAGCAATAGCAGCCCATGGAGCTGTGGGGAAGAAATGGGCACAAGGGCACCTACAGACCCCTGCCAGCTCCTCTGCCTGCAGCCATCACTGTGCAGTGGCAGCTTGCTACAGTGGTTTGCACCTGTCCAGCGGGAGCAGAGAACAGACAGGAGCAAACCACTGCAGCTGGCACCCACTATAACTCGCGCCCTAAAGTAACCAAAACGCGAGCCCTCACCATGCACTGCTAAATACGCATATGATTACAACTTTTAACTATAAAGTCACTTTAACCTGTGTTTTTTTCACTGAGTTTTATGTATGTGCGCATGTATGTGTGTGTGTGTCTGTGTGCACATATATATATATATATATATATATATATATATATATATATACAGTTATGTAACCCAATGCAATATTTTTGTGCATTATTACTTATAGCGATGTACTTGTATACGTCCTGTGTAATGCATACCATGTTTTACACAGAAAGGAATTCTGTTTGTAGCTCAGCATTTACATATTGTTAATATGTCACTTAATTCTCAACAAATTAATGGTGTGTGGGGATATAAAGAGGTGAAAGTACACATCCGCAACATAGCGGGCCTTGCAAAAAGTATTCAAGGACATTTTTAGAGCAGAGGAACTGCAAAAATAAGACCAACTAACACGAAGTAAAAACACTCAGAGGCACAACCTCAATGTTGTTAAACTCTGGGAGCAAAGATCCAGTGTTCAGCCCTGAACTCTGAAGGCCAAATGCTAAGCAGCGTCAAACTCCGAGATCATATAAACAGTTTTATATTCTGCAAACCAAGCCCTAAAGAGTTTAATCTCAGAGGGACAAGCGGGAAACTCTGTTAACTTCTGAGAGCCCTGCCCTAGTGATTAGCTGTAATAAGAACGACCCGAACAGTGATAAACTCTGAGAGTCAGTTCTAAACAGTGTTAATATCTGAGAGACTTTCCCTAAATAGTGTTAAAATCCGAGAGGCGATTCATAAATAGTGTTAATCTATTCATAAACAGTGTTAATCGACGAGAGCTAAGCAATAAACTGTAACAGAAAAGCAATAAACAGTGTACTAGACTGTTGGAACTAATCCCAAATTAGTGTTAAAATGCAACAAGAAAACTCGAAAAACGATTAAACTCAGAGTAAAGGTTGAAACTGCATTAACTTCAAAGAATTAAGCTTCACTGGAGAGTTGAAAACAAATCAGTCTTTTCTCTGATTGCAGCATTCCAGTAGAGATAGGAATCTGTGTGCTGTCATCACCACATGCACAGCTCTGAACTCTGCAGGGGTCATAAAGAGCTGGAAGAGGGCGGTCCGGGAAGCCTCAGATCTTTTATGTTTCATTAGATTTGGATGGAGTGCCTGGGAGATCTTAAAATCTGGCCTGTAAATAATCCTTGGGAACTGTGACATTTTGCAGGGTTTCAGAATCCAGGGTTTTTTCCCATAATAACTGCCCAGTTTTCTGTGCAGTGCATTTGAAAATTTTAATATTTACACCTCCAAACTTTATTTTTTGCTTTTCCTCTTCACCCATGTTGTCAGAACGCCGGCTTTCTCAAGCCTTTACCCTTTAGTTCGGGATGTATATCATCAACTCGTTTTTTCCAACACCATTCCTAGCAATGTACTACTTTGCAACTTGCCACTCTTCTTTATATATACCCATCCCCATACGCTCACCACAGATATTTAGTAGCGCTTTACAAGACCCCAAACAAAAATGAAAATAATAAACAATAATTATATTAAGGCATGACATGTATTTTACAAAAACTCAAACAAGTTCGCGTTGTGTGCTGTAGATGAACATGCCTTGAGCATCATTATCAAGTGTGGTGTTAATTAGGGATGAGCGAATGTGATCTGTTTATTTTAACCATCGCAAAGCTCTGTGTAGTATGCAAGCTCTTCACTGTTCCACAGCACATGAAAATCATGTCACGTTAAACGGCTATAAAATGGTTCTGCAAAAGATATGCTTTGAAAATAAAACAATAAAGCCCTTATTCTGAGTTTTGCTGAAATATCAGGGGTTAAAGCGCCCCAGTACAAATACTGCATGTATCTGTTATATACTGCGCCCTAATAGTTGAAGTAAACAATCGGGTATTTGAGCGCTTTATAAATCTCAAAAATGTATAAATAAATATAAAGACACTACAATGTTGGTTATAACCATTTATTGGAATTATAAAGCACTATTGGAATATCATGGCGTGAAATAGATTTATTGTAAGCGAATCCTGCTAGGTAAAGAGAGTCTGATAAAAATTTGAAAGATGGACGTCCAGTCACCGACGTCTAGCTACGATCAGTCGGCTATTGGTTCCTCTCATCACCCGCTTTAGACGTTGTGGGGGGGGGGGGGGGGACTTTTCTTTATCTTTTGCCAAAATGATAGCACTCCTTCCCTCTCTATGTTCGCTCAGAAGTTAATCTTCATAAATGTTGTAAGGATGATTGCTTTACCCAAGTTCACAATGTTGTCTTCTTACTTAGAGCATGGGCACAGTTTTTGGGAAATGCTTTGCAGTTTATAAGTAGTCTTCATTCATTCATTCATTAACTGAAAACATCTGGCCTCTAGCAAATAGAGGGAATTCTCTGCCATTGATAAGGAAACAGATCAAAAGAAAGAACACAGAAACTTTGACCTGAAGGGTATTTAGAGAAATCTATTCTTGTTCATGGATTCACTTAAGTGTCCTTGGGTTTCAAGTCATGGCTGTAACATTTTGTATGCCTTGTCCTAGCAGAAACTATAGGGCGCTGCTGCACTTTGTCGTGTAGTCATGTCTTAAAGCACCTACTAGGAATCTCAGCAAGTCATTTACAGGATTCTAGCATCTAAATAACTAGTTTCCGTTTATTCAGCAAGTTTTCAGAAGAACCTGTAGCCATGAATCGGACTCTCTCGGGACGATTAGTTTAATGTAGCCCCTTTTGCCCATTTTTTGATGTTGCAATTTTCGATACGTGAAATGCAGTATAATGCCACATTGTAAGCATCATAATATCCATAGTATAGAAACAGAAACATCACAAATTAGGCAAATCGTGGCTAGGCGGCCAGAGGAAGATCATACCTTATTGGTATTCATAGGAGGAGAAAGCACCCAGCCCCGATACATTAGAGTCCGTTTCACTGGCATTGCATAACGTTCTTACAAGGTTATAACGATAGTGTGTAAAACTAGATGATAGCCCATATTGCACTACACTGCATTTACAAAGTGAAATTAAACAGTAACTGATCCATTCACAATACATTAAGACTTCAAAACTGTCTCAAAATGAGAAAATAATTAATTCTCCCACAACTCAATTATATGGGTTGTGTGTATCCAAGTATGAACCACAACTTTTGGCCAAACATTGATAGACAATTGCAGATTCTCCTAGCCAGTTTGAAGGAGAGTCCAATTTTTATTAAAACAATGTAGGCGAGTATTATATATTCTCTACTCTTACTGTTTATTTTCACAACATTTTAACACACTACAATACCATCCATCTTGTGTACACTTGGTCATAATTGAGGCTTATCCAGTATCATGGGTATCTTTCATAGATTCACATGCCTGAATCATTCCCCGTCGTCGGGGTGGGAGTCCCCGGTATATATAAAGAGTAATGTCATAAAAGACATATACATAGCAATAGGCCAGAGGCCTCTCATTAGTAACATATCCATGTCCTTTTGTAAAAAGGACCAAACTTTGGCCAAGAGCCAATCAGATCTCACCACCCTCTAGAACCTTCCTGGAAGTAGCCCTAGTCCCTCAGATTTTCTACCACACGTCGTGCTAAGGGAGTCTTCTCTGAGCTCTGCTCAGTTTCTTTGTATTTCTGGATTTATTTCCACATTTTTGTCTCAGCATTTCTTTCTGTGAGGACTCTTCTGTTTAGCCATGGCTGATACACCAAAGAAGGGACTTTTCAGACCTTGTGCCTCTTGTGGCAAAAAGAGGCTTCATGTGGATGACAGGCATGAAGACTGCCTTTACTGTCTATATCCTGACCATTCAGCAAAGGATTGTAAAGTCTGCCGGACTTTTTCGACCAAAACTCTCAAGGATAGAGAGGGCCGACTGCTGATATGGCTCCAGAGACTTAAGGACAAAGATCAACCAGTCTCTTCAGGTGAGAGTGAGTGTTCCATCGGGAGTGTACACTCTACTCCTAAAAGGCCTAGAACTTCATCCCCAGGACCATCTGTACAGCCTCCTCAAAAGAAGACGCCCAAGTCTTCAGAGGATCGTTCTAAGGCTACTGCTGTAAAGGTTTCTCTACAAGATCCTGCCTCCAAGAAACCTTTGGTGACCTCTTCAGCCCTGCCTGTGACAGGGTCGACAGCCACGATCTCCATGTCGGTGGCGTCATCTTTATCATCAACGCCGACAACTACTACATCCTCGTCGTTGACGGGTAGGTCCGTTCCATCTCTGATTATTATAAAAAAGACCTCGACGGCGCTACCGTCGACGAGTGACAAAATCATCACCAGAGTTGATAGCCCCATCGTCGACGACAGGTTAATCGTCGTCGATTCCAGCGTCGACGAGGCCGTCAACGGCGATCCCACCGACGACGACACCAGCGTCGATGAAGCCGTCGACGACAACACCAGCGTCGACGAAGCCGTCGACGAAGCAAACGTCGTCGACGACGTTGCCGTCGACGACGTCGTCGTTGAAGAAGACACCGTAGACGACACAGTCCGATTTGACTGCCAACGATCCCCCGTCGACGACCATTCCATCGACGACAGGATCACCTCCATTGAAGTGAACCTATTCACACTTCAGGATGACTACGCGTACACTTACGCCAGAGTTAACCTCGCCGAGCAGGGTTCAACCATTTCCCCCGGCTCGTCTCCTGGATACTGAGGACTCAGATGAGGGCTCTATGTTTCAGCAAGCGACAAGCCCATCTGAACTGCATGTAAAGCTTCACGAAAGCTCAGACTATGAAGAACAAGGACAAGAAAGTTTGGAGTACCAGGAGGAATTCCAACCTCCACCGCCTTAACAACAGCCTATGGTGTGTCTCCCAGCTTCTTATTGCAGTTTCTTATTGCAGACTACAAGCAGAGGTTCCCGTCCACTGCTCCACCTCCGCCAGTGGTGACACAGACAGTGGTGACACCTACAGTCGTCACACCGCCACCTAGACCGCTGCCTGCTCCTTTAGTCCTCCGTCCAGATCCGACTACCTCACGTCCTCTATCATCCTCTGATGAGGAAGAAGAAGAAGAAGAGGAGCAACAACGTGAGGAAGGAGAGCTCCAGGAAGACGAATGGGATGAGTATGTAATTTCAGGTCCAGCATCCCTTGTGCAGGCACAAACGGATTCTCCCCCGGAAGACATTGGGGGCTTCCACAACATCGTAGAGAGAGCGGCGTTGCGCTTCAGCCTCAAAGTTACGGCAACACCTCAGGATTGCTTCCTTTATGATTTTAAAGAGCCATTCCAGAAGACGGTACGATCTATTCCCATCATTGATCACGTCTGGGATCAAGGAGAAAAAATAATGCAAAACCCTTCATCTCTGGTTACAGTGCTGCCCAGACTGGATAAAAAATATAAAGCTCCGGACACAGCCCCAGCTTGCCTTACTGGCCATCCAAAGCCATACTCTGTGATAACCCAGGCAGCACAATGCAAGTCAAAAAATCCTTCGGCTGCATTGACTGCGCCGCCAGATAAGGAGGGCCGAAAGCTAGACAACATAGGGAAAAGGTTTTCCTCTATGTCAGCTTTACAAGTGCGTGCAGCAAACTCTTTAGCTTTACTGGGACGTTATAACCGTCAAATGTGGGCAGACATAGCTCCATACTTGGATTCGCTTCAAGAGGAGCAGAAAGAAGAGGTGAGGAAGATACTCCTCGAAGGCGAGCGCTCCGCCTCGGAGATGATTGATTTGGCAATGGATATTGCATCCAAGGGGTTCCGGCAGCTAGCAGAAGCTGCAGTCCTGAGACGCCAGGGTTGGCTTAAGGCTACAGCTTTCCGGCCTGAAATTCAAGCCAAGGTATTAGACATGCCGAATGACGGTAAGCTTCTGTTTGGACAACACATCGATGACATGCTTCAGGGTATCAAAAAAGATACCGATACCGCAAGAGCTCTAGGTACTCTTCAATACAAGAATCCTTCCTTTCGAGGCTCAAGAGGAAGAGGTCAGTCCTCTAGAGGCACCTATCAGGGGTACAAATCCACGTACAGCTCGGGCCAACAATACAAACCCCAGTACCAGCAAAGGCAGCAGCAAAACCAGTCGTCCTACAACAAGTCTTCCTTTCACGGACGAGGGGGAAAGAAGGACGCAGGCAGAAGGCAATGACTTCTCTCTGCCACAGGTCTCCAGTTTCTCTCCACCTTGCAAAGTTGGCGGGAGAATTTCATCCTTCCTTCACAATTGGCAACAAATTACGACGGATCAGTGGGTCCTCCAACTTGTTCAATTCGGACACTCTCTGGAGTTTGTAGAAACTCCTCCTCAAAAGCCTCCAATCCCAATGCGGCACAAAAATCTAAAACTACTACAATTGGAACTCTCCCTCATGCTCAGAAAAGGAGTGATAGAAAGAGTCCCCCGGAATCAGGAAAACAAGGGATTCTATTCCCGATTCTTCTTAATACGAAAGAAGGAGAAAAAATGGAGACCTATATTGGACTTGAGAGACCTCAACCAATACCTCAAAAAACAGTCATTCCGCATGGTGTCCATCCAGGAGGTGTTACAACTCCTCAATGCAAACGACTTTATGGTGTCCTTAGACCTTCAAGACGCTTATTTTCATATATCTATCCACAAGAACCACAAGCAATTTCTCAGGTTCGAAGTGGCGGGCAAACACTACCAGTTTCGAGTGTTGCCCTTCGGCCTAAAGTCGGAACCATGCATTTTCACCAAGTGTCTATCTCCAGTAGCAGCATACCTTCGCCAACAACATCACCAGGTCTTCCCGTACTTAGACGACTGGCTCATCAAAGCACCTACTTACGCAGGCGTGACCAATCCTCCAACGCCTGTCTTCAGCTCTTCAATGCTCTGGGTCTTACACTCAAAGAAGAAAAATCTGTCCTTCAACCGTCCCAGAGTCTCACTTTCCTCTGAGCTGTCCTAGATACTGCTCAACGGAAGGCTTTCCCTTCACTGGAACGACAAGTGAAACTGAGGACCTTGGCCGCCCGGATTCAGTCCAAAAAGTCTATCACCGTGCACCTATTCAAGTCCTTGTTAAGAATGATGTCCTCGAACATCCTGTTGGTCCCACACTGCCGCCTTCGCATGCGCCCACTACAGGAGGCACTTTCTGCTCAGTGGATTCAATGCAGGGGATCCTTCGACGACGTCATCTGGATAACTCCTGCCATGGTCCAGGCTCTGAACTGGTGGCTTCATTCTCAAAATCTTCGGCAGGGCCTATCCTTCATACTTCCAATCTCGCTACATGTAATAACTACGGATGCGTCCTTGGAAGGTTGGGGGGCGTTCCTTCAGGACCTCCAAATCAATGAACAGTGGTCTCCGGCAGAGAAACAACTACACATAAACCTCCCCGAGTTGAGAGCAGTTTACCTGGCACTAAAGGCGTTTCTGCCCAGGATCAGGAATTCCCCAGTGCTTGTGAGAACAGACAACACCACGACAATGCACTATCTGAACAAACAAGGGGGAACACGCTCTCTATCATTGTCTCAAGAATCTCAAAAAATTTGGAATTGGCTTCTACAGCACAACATTTCCCTTCGGGCGGAGTACGTCCCTGGGGCGGACAATGTCCTGGCGGACTCTCTGAGCAGGCAACGCTCTATATGCCACGAGTGGGAGCTGGATCATCATCTTCTCAGCTCGGTATTCGCCCGATGAGGCACACCACATCTGGATCTGTTTGCAACGCAACACAACGCAAAATGCCAACATTACGCAAGCTGGCATCCCCAGAAAGGATCTCTGGGGAATGCATTTTCGATCGGATGGTGCAACATCTTTGCGTACGCATTTCCACCATTTGCCCTGATTCCCAGGGTTCTCCGGAAACTGAAGGCAGAGCATTGCACCCTGATCCTAATAGCTCCAGCTTGGCCGCGCCAACACTGGTTCACAGAGCTTCATCTCCTATCGCTGGAACCGCCAATTCTATTCAAGCCTTGCCCGACTCTCCTTACAATGAACCAAGGTCAAGTCCAGCATCTGGATCCAGCATCTCTCAGATTGTTGGCTTGGCTCCTTAGTTCAGAGAGTTTCAACACCTAGACATTTCTCAAGCATGCAGGACAGTCTTAGCCCGGGCGGACAGTACCAACAGGACGTATTCTCTTAAGTGGAAACGGTTCTGTGTATGGTGTACAGCAAATAAGATACACCCCTTTTCTTCCACACCTGCACAAATTCTACCTTACCTGCTCCATTTGGCGCACTCAGGACTGGCGCATGCATCTATTAAGGTCCACCTGGCTGCAATTTCTCGCTTCAGGCGTTCATCTTCTGGCTCTTCCCTCTGGTCCGAGAGACTAGTTAAGCAGTTTTTAAAAGGTCTTTTCAGGACATTCCCTCCGGTGAGAACTTTAGCACCCACCTGGCAATTGAACATCGTCCTTGCTCAACTCATGAAACATCCCTTTGAGCCAATACACAAAGCTGACATCAAATACCTGTCCTGGAAAACCGCTCTCTTGTTAGCGCTCACATCAGCAAGGCGTGTAAGTGAGCTGCAAGCTTTCTCTATTCAGGACCCTTTCTTGCAATTTAAACAGGACAGAGTTGTCCTACGAACCAACCCTAAATTCATTCCAAAGGTTCCATCTAATTTTCACTTGAATGAACCTATAGTCTTACGGACTTTCTTCCCAAATCCTCTCTCTGCAGCTGAGAGGTCTCTCCACTCTTTAGACCTCAAACGTTGTCTGAAATTCTACATTCATCGAACAGAACAGTTTCGAAAATCCAACCAACTTTTTGTCGCTTTCAGTAGGTCTAGAAAGGGCCTTCCTTTGACTAAGCAGAGCATTTCACGCTGGATCTCTGCAGCAATAACTTTCTGCCATCAACAGGCAGGGCATCCTCTGCATTCTAAAGTGAGAGCTCATTCTACCAGAGCTGTCTCTACTTCAATGGCGCTCTTTGCAGGAGTGCCCATTATCGACATATGCAGAGCAGCGACGTGGAAGACACCGCATACGTTCACCAGGCACTCACTACTGCTTGGATTCTGAACTTATGAAGGATGCAGCTGTGGTTCAAGCAGTACTCCGTCATCTATTTCACTAGAAGTGAGCCTTCTCTTTCCTCCCACCTTCCTACTGCATACTTGCACATTTCTTTATTACATTGTTTTTTGTGGGGTACTTGTTCTATTTCACAGATGGTATTCTTATATTGTGTGATTTTAACAGGTTGTACCTTACGAAATGTGCTGGATATTGCTTGTTACTCTGATTCAGGCATGTGAATCTATGAAAGATACCCATAATACTGGATAAGAAATGCGTTACTTACCTGTAACTGCAGTTATCCAGTATTGGTATCTTTCATAGATTCACATGCTACCCACCCACCTCCCCTGGAAGGGCTCACCTTAGCTCTCTCAGTAGGTACTATTTAGCACTGTGCTTACGAAAATCTGAGGGACTAGGGCTCCTTCCAGGAAGGTTCTAGAGGGTGGTGAGATCTGATTGGCTCTTGGCCAAAGTTTGGTCCTTTTTACAAAAGGACATGGATATGTTACTAATGAGAGGCCTCTGGCCTATTGCTATGTATATGTCTTTTATGACATTACTCTTTATATATACCGGGGACTCCCACCCCGACGACGGGGAATGATTCAGGCATGTGAATCTATGAAAGATACCAATACTGGATAACTGCAGTTACAGGTAAGCAACGCATTTCTTCTCCCTGTCCTGTGAAATAGACCCTCCCACACAAACTGTGTACCCTTTTTTATCAGAAGATGTGTAGAACCATTACATTGTAGGATTTTTGCCATTTGCCTCCGTTTCTGTAGTTTTCTATCAAGAAAAGAGAAGACATTTTTTATCCATACTTTGCTATTTGTAAGGTATTCTGGAGAACACACAATCTCCCCCATCGGTGTCTCTAGTTTTCATTACCTCCTTGCGTGCTCATGACGAGCTCAGCTCGTCATGAGGCACGGTGGCCGTTTGCTCATGACGAGCTGAGCTCGTCATGACAAGCGCGGTGCTCAAACGTGGGGCTAATTACCCGCGGTGCTGAGCGTTCTAACAAACGGCGTGGTCATGACGAGCTGAGCTCGTCATGAGCACAGCATCACCGTGCAGCGTGACGAGCTGAGTTCGTCACGAGCACCGTGGCGCTTCTCGCACCCTTCTCCCCCCCCAGCGCCGCTGGGGAATTAGCCCCGCGGCGAAGGTGTTATTGTATGGAGCTGGAAGTTCCCCTAGTTGGCAACTGCCCCAGGGCCAAATGCAGCAGATGTACCCTAGGGAGCCTCTGCCCATCAGAAACCTTCCTGAGTGTCTAGTATGTGGCTCCCTACTCAAACCAATAGAAAGACCACACATGTCTGATGACCCCGCACTCACAGGGCCCAAGGAAGCACAGATTTGGATCAATCCTTGGTAGAGATACATTCCTTTATGATGAAGGCTGAGGGAAACTACCATGTTCTGTGGAAAATCCTGTGAAAGAATAAAACAGCCTTCTTGTACAACGCATTTTCCTGGCCAGCAAAACAAGGCAAAAGCAGTCTCACCTCACACCCAGGGTGATACCTGAGACCAAAAGGCAGGTAGCCTACACGGCATTATGCTAACAGTTGCTTTCCAAATTTCCAAAATACACTGCAACCCAGTTTATTGCCTGTGACAATTATTACCTACAGAAAAACATACATGTCTGGGACGCCCCATGCTGAAAAGACCCAAAGGAACAAACTTAAGGATCAAGCCTTGGCAGGGCTTTGTTCCTGGACAAGGAGGTTCGAAGAGAATGACCAAGTTTAAAAAAAAAAAAGCTTAATATCGAACAAATATCATGTTGAGCGTGAACTACCAGCCAACCAATCAGGATGGGAAAGATTTGATACACAGCAGTAGAAACTTTACAATCTGTTGATGTTAAAAATATATGGTTGTGGTAGTTTCATACAGAGCATTCTTGAAACCTGTGACCAAAAGACAAATAGCCTAAATCAGAAGCAGATGTTTTCCAAATGTTTTAAATGCCCTGTCGTGACCTGACAAATAGACGACAGACAGAACAACAAGACAGGAGGACGTTAGGACCCTGTGGGTCATGAGGGAGGTGACCAGGTCACCGGACACCACATCCGGTTAGGGGACAGGAAGGACGACACACAGAACCAGGACTGACCAGAGGACAGACGTGCAGATGACCGCTCCTGTAATAATCAATAAAGAAAGATTGCACCCACTAACCTGTGTCTGGCGCTTGGTGTGTCCACTACGATCAAGAACGACACGACAACTGGCGAAGCGACGCACCCATCTGCGTGCTCATCGGCAGAAAAAAACGGCGATTTTAGACCAGGAGCCCACCCTGGATCGCCTCGTGCCCAGAAGAAGGAGAGTGGCCCAGAAGATTGTCCAAAGGATCAAGAAAGAAGACCAGCGACGTGGGAGCCCACCCCAACCGCCGCGAGAGAAGAACAGACTGTACCGGTAAGCGCCGTGCAAAGCAGCGCGAAGTTCAAAGGACTGGCCCGAGCTCTCGCGAGAGTCTCGGCGGCCATTTTGAGGTCAGGCGGGAGAGCCAATCAGCAAGCAGCATCGCGCGGGCGGCCATTTTGAAGTCAGGCGATAGCGCGATTGGCTGCGAAGTATCGCAAGACTATCGGCGGCCATTTTAGGATCAGGCAGGCAAACGAGCCAATAGGAAGCAAGGACGACGAGGCGGCCATTTTAAAGTCAGAAAAGATCGTAAACAAAAGGAAAGTGCCGATTTTGAAGAGATATAAAAGCAATAAAGCACAGGCAAAGTCAAAGACAGAAAACAAAGGCTGGAGAAGGAGAAAGAAAGAGACAAAGAAGCAAAAGAGCTAAGACAACAAAGTGATACAGAGAAAAGAAGAAGAAAAGAGGAAAGAAAATAAAGAGAAAAGAAGAGAAAGAAAAGTGCCGATTTAGAAGAGGAAGAAAAGAAATAAAGCACAGGCAAAGCCAAAGACAGCAAACAAAGGCTGGACAAAGCGAAACAAAGAGAAAAAGAAGCAAAAGAGTAAAGAAAAGAAAGTGATATAGAGAAAAGAAGAAGAAAAGAGAAAAGAAGACAAAGAGAAAGCAGAAAGAAAAACAGATAAAGGCAAGGATGGCAGACCCGAAGCCCAGCGCACATTGCAGGAGGCCACTGCCGTTCAACCTGTCGGAGCCACAAACAGGAATAAGGTGGGAGAAGTGGATCAGACGGTTCGAAAGATATATGGAAGCAACAGACGTAACAGAAGGAAAGAGACTAGGGTTACTGCTGAACCTAGCAGGGGATGACATCGAAGAACTTCTAGTGACCCTACCAGCCGAAGAAATAAAGACATATGAGACACTAAAGAAATGCCTAACGGCCAAATTCGACCCACAACGGAATATTGATTTTGAACGATACACATTCACTATTGCATGTCAACAAGTGGATGAGATGCTGGATGACTTTGCAACAAGGCTGAGGAAATTAGTGACACATTGTGAGTTTGACAAGTTCGACAACGAACAAGCAATAAGACTACGGATCATTGAAGGCTGTCGCGACAAAGGATTCAGGGCAAGAATCCTCAAAGAACCGATTTCATTGGAGAACATCCTGTCTCTGGCAAGAGCAGAGGCGAGAACAACGGCACATGCTAAAGAAATTGAAAGAGGGAAGAACGTCGAAATAGAAACTGTACACTACGTGACGAACAAATATCGCACAGGCCGGTGGAGGAATGACCGGGGAGAACAAACAGAGAAGAGACAACACGAAGGAACATGCTAAAAAATGTGGAATGGAATTTCCACACAGAGGTCCGTGCCCCGCGTTTGGCCAGACCTGCAGGAGATGTAATGGGAGGAATCATTATGCCAGTATGTGCCAAAGCGCACAACTCAGAGATGACAGGAAAACAACAGGAAGACAACAAGAGTCGACAACAAGACACGTCAGATATGTCGACAGAGAAAGAAGAAGCTCATCGCGAGGATCAGGCGAAGATGAGGAAGAAGAGAAAGTGGAAAGACTATACCACATGTCGGAGGTCCACATAAAACTGAGAGGGGAAAACTGAAAAAGAGAGACAATAACTCGCACAGGCAGTAGCACCCAGGAAAAGATGGACCTGGCAAAGATAGGAGTCGGAGAACATGAAGCAGAATTTATACTGGACAGTGGTGCAACATGCAATGTCATGTGTGCATCAGAATACGAGAAAATGGAGTCAAAGCCGACACTGAGAGCGTCCAAAGTGAAGATCTTCACCTGGGGGTCAAGGAAAGAGGTAACAAACTTGGGAAAGTTCACAAGGGAACTGACATATAAAGACAAAAAGAACAAAGAAGACATACATGTGCTGAAAGGCGACGTACCAGGACCATGCTTGCTAAGCAACAACGCTGCCCAAACAATGGGTCTCATAACTATGACATACAACAAAAAGGAAACTGAACAACATGCTGAAAACAAGCCAAGAGAAGAAACAGGGACCAGAGAAAAAGGAAGAGCACGAAAAAGAATAACTGAAAGACCAGGAAAATCAAAGGGCGGCCGTAGAAAGAGAGGAGCCAATAGAGGTAGCGCCAGCTGGCCTAGGACAGTGGGCGCACGACAAGGAGTCAGAAAAAAAAATAGAAGCTGGCCTGCGGAGAGCAGCAGGAGGACAACAACCAAACAAAAGAAAAAGACGATGGCAGAGAACAGCGACCGAAAAGGAATGCAAGGAGACAAAGAGACTAAGCGGAAAAACATAGGAGTCAGAAAGTAGAGAGACGAGTCAAGGATGACATCTCGATCTCTCTCTCTCTCTCTCTCTCTCTCTCTCTCTCTCTCTCTCTCTCTCTATCACTGCAACAAGGAGTAAACGATGTAAAGGGTGGTGGCGCAGAATTGATCATTAAAACTGTACCACGAACTATTGTTTGTAACAATGGGGGAGATGTCGTGACCTGACAAATAGACGACAGACAGGACAACAAGACAGGAGATCGTTAGGACCCTGTAGGTCATGAGGGAGGTGACCAGGTCACCGGACACCACATCCGGTTAGGGGACAGGAAGGACGACACACAGAACCAGGACTGACCAGAGGACAGACGTGCAGATGACCACTCCTGTAATAATCAATAAAGAAAGATTGCACCCACTAACCTGTGTCTGGCGCTTGGTGTGTCCACTACGATCAAGAACGAAGCGTCGATGGCATGCCAGTTGGGATCTCAAAGAAAGGGAAGCTCACAAAACCCTGCTCAAGAGATATAAATCGGAAGTTATCAGGACCAAGCAAGACCACTTTGTGGCCCTGACTTCCTCTCTTTCATCTCCCAAAGAGCTCTTCAGGATCGTGGACTCCCTTTCATCTCTTCAGGTCCCCGATCCAGTTGTTCCATCTCAGGAGCTCTGCAATGACATCGCTCGGTTCTTCCAGTCCAAAATAGCGGACATTTACACTGCTCTGGAGTCTCAGAGGCCTTCTACGGCGGAGCCACCAGTTACTGCAGCCCCGGATGTTCCATCGGCAGAGCCTCCCTTGGCCGGTTATCTTGAATCCTTCCCTCCACTTTCCCTACAAGATCTCGACAAGCGGCTTGATAAAACCAAGTCAGGGTCTCCACTAGATGCTTGCCCTCTTAAGATCTTGAAGCAGTGCAGGGGATCTCTTCTACCCCCTTTACTTGAGATCATGAATGGGGCCATGAGGGATGGTGTCTTCCCACAGCAGTGGAAAAATGCTGTGGTCAAGCCCCTGCTTAAGAAACCCTCCCTTGATCCTGGGGTCCTAAAAAACTTCCGCCCCATCTCACTGCTTCCGGCCCCTGCAAAGATGCTCGAATCCCATCTTAACGAGCATCTAGCTGCCTTTGTGGAGAATTCAGGCTGTCTTGACCCTTCCCAGCATGGTTTCAGGAGGGAACATAGCACCGAGTCCGCCCTCACCCTGGTTCTCGATTCCATCCGTATGAATGTGGATGAGGGCCGGACATCCCTCCTGATCCTCCTGGATCTCACAGCTGCCTTCGATACCCTATCTCCCCAGGTCTTAACATCTCGACTGGGTGAGATTGGGGTCCGGGGGGCAGCCCTGGGTCTGCTCTCTTCCTTTCTCGACCATAGGGAGCAGAGGGTAATGTTGGGAAAATTTCTATCTCCATCCCTGTCTGTGCAATGTGGGGTCCCTCAAGGGTCGGCGCTTAGTCCCACCCTTTTTAACATCTATGTGACCCCCCTTGCCAGACTTATCAGATCTTTTGGGATGGAGGTAGTCTCCTACGCTGACGACACGCAGATCCTCGTGTCTCTCTCCCAGTCAATTGAGCTGACCGCCTCCAGATTTAGATCCTGTATGGAGGCCGTCGGCCAGTGGATGATATACAACTCACTCAAATTGAATGGGGAGAAGACCGAGGTGATGGTGTTCGGCGGAAGGGAAGATATCTGGTCCACGGAGTGGTGGCCTGACTCGCTTGGTCTGTGTCCCAAACCTACTTCTTTAGCCAAAAATCTTGGGGTAATGATTGACCCTACTCTGGACATGCGCCAGCAAGTCAACAGGACGGTATCGACCTGCTGGGGCATAATTCATGTTCTCAGGAAAATAAGGAACTACCTTTCCCAGCCGGCAAGAAGACAACTTGCTGTCGCCCTTCTGGGATAGCGTCTGGACTACTGCAATGCGCTGTATGCTGGACTGAATAAGAATCAGATGCAGCGCTTGCAGGTAGTCCAGAATGCGGCAGCTAGATTTGTCCTCGATCTTCCCCGTCGCACTTCGGCCACGCTGGCCAGGAAGCAGCTGCATTGGCTTCCGATCAAGGAGCGGATTGTTTTCAAGTCCATGTGTATGGTCTATAAAGCCTTGGCCAAAAGCAGCCCCACAGGGATCAGAGCCATCCTGACATACTACAACACTGGTAGGAGCCTCCGCTCCTCCAATCACTCTTTTCTCCACATCCCACGTATTCGGAAAGCCAGATGGGGCGGTAAGGCTTTCTCCCTCCTGGCCCCTAAATGGTGGAATGATCTTCCACTAGAACTTAGGTCCCTCCCTTCCCTCCAAACTTTCAGAGCAGCCCTAAAAACACGCCTCTTTATCCAAGCGTACATGTAAGTGCAGGACTGCCCGCTTTCTGATCTTTTTGTTAGGCGCCTTGACACCTTCGGGTTTTAGTTTGCAAAATAAATAAATAAATAACGACACAACATGCCCTTACCCAGATTATTGCCATTCAAACCCATAGAAACCCCATACACGTCTGAGGCTCAGAATAAAGTTGTGGGTCGAGCCTTGGCAGTGATATGTGCATGTACCAGGGAGACTGAGGGAATTACCATGTTCTGCCAAAAAAATCTTAGAATCTGGTCACCCTCATGTTCAGCTCGATTTTCTGTCCAGGCAATCAGGGTGTGAACAGACTGACACAAAGGAATAGATGGGAAAATGATGAATTAATGGCTGGACGAATGAGTGGAAGGGTGGATGGGTGGATGGTGGATGGGTGGAAGAGGGATGATGAAAGGATGGAAAGACCAAATGATAAAGGAAGGAAGGAATCATGATAAACGGAAGGTGGGATGAATGGACTACATATAGTGCGAGTAAGGATTACTCGCTTCCCTCACCCCTGGGCATTAGAGATAGGGATCAAGTGAGGGGTATTTTAATGTTCTGGCTACTTCCCTGCCATGACATGCAAAGCACAACATGCACTGATACGCAATCTCATGTATATAAAATGTGCGTGCTCCAAGCATAATTTGTGCCTGGTGAATCTACCATAATGACCTTGTCCATGGGCAAGACGGCATGCATAACCCATGGAAGATTCCCTCCATCGCGCACTCGGAACCTCTGGCTTGATCACCGACATCCGCTCAATTGATATCAGGCTGCTTTCACGGCACGACATTGGTAATGTTACCTGCCACAAACAATTTATTGGCCACACTCATTCCCGGCCCTGTTTCACCGACAGCAGCACTCAGACGCTGCCGAGCCATCTCTACTCTCGGCCTTCCGCCGAGCTAAGCAGACACCTGTGTCTCGTTTCCTTCATCACCCGACTGGAATACGTGAGCACCATACTCCCTGAAGGCAGTGTCTTTAAACTCAGGCAATTATTCTAATCGTCCTGATGATGATCCCACTATCCTTTTGCAAGGGATCAAAACGTCGTCGACCTATTTAATAGTTCCACGCTTAACCACTGTGTAAAATCAGTGTGGTTACTATTATGGATAGCTTGTTTCAATTCCTAATCAAATCAAAGCTTCTCTTGCTTCTTGCCTGAAATCCTTAATGTTTGTTTGTACCTGTCCTTTGTTTTTTGTATTGGATGCAGGATTGCGTCCCACTCTATTGTTGCTTTTGCAAATTTTGTAAAATTGTAAATTTATCTAACTGATTAAATTCTGTGTCCGGCTGGAAACTGTGTATTATAGTGCCCATTGTGGTCTATGTTTTATTTCATGTTATGCATTTGTCTCTCGAAGGACCATTCCTACAAGATATAATTGACACCCAGGGTCTTTAGTCACTCATTGGGTTCCCTTGTTTGCTCTAAACGCACACATACCCCATGGAAGAGGCATTGAATCTAGGAGCACAGAAGCAGGTTGGTGACTACAAACATGCCCATGCAGAAGGTGTTCTTTTAGAGGCCCTCATCACTTCTGCTGTAACTCAACTGCAAATGTGCCGGTGTGTTCATGACAGGCAAGTGAAATGCATGCAACAGACTGGGACACATTTTCATCCTCACAAATATGTTTATTTTAATATAATTATTCATACTCAATTTCCGTCATAATAATTATTATCAGCAGTGTGCAAATACAAGAAATGCATTTCTGTGAGCAATCTGCATTTTTCAAACACGCAATTTGCTAATTTTTACCTGTCTAAATTCATTAGGGTAACCATTAGGGCTCTTGGTGTCCAGCAAAGGGCCTAAGACTGAATGGCTTTCAAGGGGAAATAGGTCAGTGTTTCTATTCATAGCTGCCGTCCCCAGGCTGTTTGGTTTAGCAATTATTTCTGTACGTGTGGCACACAATAATAATTAACCACACTCAAAGCAGACGGTGTGCAGGCCACTTGAGCTCTGTTTCCCACTTACAGAAATACTAGCTATCAGGAACACATTGTAGACCTTCGGCCCAGATTTACTAACGCTTCCCATTGGGTTTGTGTTACTTTTGTACCATAAACCCACGGCAAAGTGTTGAGGTGGGATTTACTATCCAATGAAAAGGTGGACTTCCATTGCATTGTAACACTAAGTTCTGCAATGTGTTGCCCTGACTTACTTTCCGTCAAAGCGGCGTTCCATGGGTGGTGCATGGCCGTTTCCAAAATCGTATGTCTCCTTTATGCAGGCAGAAGGAGGAGAAATGTTTTACTTTTGTCCCATTTGTTCCCTACTTTGCCTATGTGCTGCATTGTACATCACACATACAAAGTGGGAAAAGCCTTTTGGACAGATGGGGACCCCTTCCAGTACAAAACCTATGTTTTGGAGAATGCAGACCCCCTTCAACTATGACACAAGTGTGTCTGCGTTGGAGCATGACTCTCAAAAGTGTGCCTGTGAAGGGCGAGAGCAGAACAGCACCACATTTTAGTAGACACAGGGCTGTTCTGCTCTCGCCCTTTCATGCCAAGCGTAACTCGTCCATTGTGTGACTTCTTAGTAAATCTGGCCCTTCGTGTCTTATTTATAGTCTGGTGGATAGTCTGGAAAAATGCAATCTATATCCTGTCTAACGTATTAGAAGCAGTGTATGCTCTAATGCACTTGTAATACGACAGATGAGACATCCGCTACATTTCTGATGGATTATCCGGTTTGCCAACCTCAATGTAAGGCCCTTACTCCTGAACCTACATTGACCACTCTCATCCCTGTCCTGGCTCAGTATCTCAGCATCCCCTTCGGCCCTCTCCTGATCTTTATTCTATGTCTGTCTCAGCCTACTCTTTGTGGAGGTGTGGTAGCAGAATATTGTTAGAATATCGTCTGACTTAAATAGAGTGTCCTAAATATAGCTTCCAAACAAATTGCTCTACATGAGTTCATAATACAGAATCTACACCCAACAGGAAAGTATTTTTGTACATGATTTTGAGGGCACAGTATTTATGTCAGATGGTATTTTTATAGGGGATATTTTTACATTCTTTCCTAGTACGACCGTAATCCTGGCTCCTTATCCTACTCTTCTTTCTCTCATTCCTGATGTTAGCTCTATGTTCAATTCTATAAATGTAAACAAATTTGGGGATTTTTTGATAGCCACTGGAGGATTTTAATATTGTACTGTTATAATTGTATTAGGGCAGGTGTGCTATGAATTAACGTTATAATGTCTGATTAACATGTCTCACACAAAATTAAACACACATTGGCAACACCAATAAGCCTTGCCTAGTTAAGTGCTATTGATGATGCAAAAATGTTTTAGCCATGGTGTATACCAGTGTGAGTGGAGTAGAGTAAGAGAGTGGAATAGCATAGAGTGAAGTAGAGGGGTTTACAGTCGCATAGCACAGAGTAGAGGGAAATGGCTCAGAGTGTCAGAGTGGAATGTCATAGAGCTGAGTAGTAGAGTGAAGTAGAGTGGAGTAGTGTGTCATAGAATAGAGTGGAGGTAAGTGAAGTGGCATAGTGGAAGTTGCATGGATTGGAGTAATGTAGTAGAGTGGCATAAAGTATTGTAGAGTGGAGTGGCATAGAGTGTCATAGAGTGGAGTGGCATAGAGTGGAGTGGCATGGTGTGGAGTAGTGTGGTGGAGTAGAGTCGAGTAGTGTGTCACAGAATAGAGTGGAGTAAAGTCGCATGGAGGGAATTGCTTAAAGTGTTATAGAGTGGAGTGGTTTTGTGGAGTAGCATGGAGTGGAGTAGAGTGTTGTAGAGTGGGGTGGCATAGAGGGAGTAGGCTGTCATAGAGTGGTTCAGAGTAGAGTGGTGTAGAGAGCAGTGGCATAGAGTAGAGTGGTGCAGAGTAGAATAGAGTGGCATAGAGTGCAGAGATGCAGAGTGCAATGGTGTAGAGTGGAATACCGTGCTGAGTAGAGTATAGTGCAGTAGAGTGCAGTGATGCAGAGTAGAGTGGCGTAGAGGGCAGTGGCAAAGAGTGTGTAGTGTGTAGGTTTTGAGTAAAGTGGCATTGAGTGCATTGCCATAGAGTGCAGTAGTTTAGAGTAGCGTAGAGAGCAGTGGTGCAGAGTAGAATAGACTGGCATTGAGTGATGGAGCGTAGAGGGCAGTGGCATGGAGTGGAGTGAAGTGAAGTAGATTGGCATAGATGCAGTGGCATAGAGTGCGGTGTTGTAGAGTAGATTGTTTCAGAGTAGAGTGAAGTGACAGAGAGTGGAGTGGTGCAGAGTAGAGTGGTGTGGTGCAGGGTTGAGTGCAGTTCAGAAAAGGGGGTGGTGATGAACAGAGTGTCTGAATTAAGCAGACCACTCTTACCCAGTCCAAAGATCAGGGCTTGATCCATTACCGTTATTTAGCTCACTGCACCATCCCAGCTCAGAACCTGGCTATATGCAAATCAGTCTGTCCCTGGCCCAGTGCATCATGGGAACAGGGCAGACCAAACTACCAAGCCAATTCTTCACCGGAAAGGAGACAAGCTTCCGGGGACCGGTTTCTGGCATTTCAGCCGCCGTCGGCCCGGCTTGCTTGAATCCTGATGGTGCAGTGAGCAGGGGACTCATGTCTGAGTATACCCTGCCACACCTATAGTGGCCAAAAACGATTCAGAAAAGGGGATGGTGCAGTGAGCTAAAAAACAGTGATGGATCAAGCCCTGATCTTTGGACTGGGTAAGAGTGGTCTGCTTAATTCAGACACTCTGTTCATCACCACCCCCCTTTTCTGAATCATCAGGGTTGAGTGTAGTGGCATAGAGTAGTGGCATAACGTATTGTGCCATAGAGTAGAGTGGCGCAGAGCGGAGTGGCGTAGACTGCAGTGGCATAGAGTAGATTGTTTCAGAGTAGAGTGAAGTTGCGTAGAGTGGAGTGGTGCAGGGTAAAGTGGAGCAGTGCAGGGTAGAGTGCAGTGGCATAGAGTGCATTGGTGTAGAGTGCAGTGGCATATTGTGCAGTGCTGTAGAGTGGATTGACATAGAGTTGACTGTTACAGAGTAGAGTGAATTCGTCTAAACTGGAGAGGTGGAGAGTGTAGTGGTGAAGAGTGCAATGGTGCATAGTAGAGTGAGGTAGAGTGCACTGGCATAGAGTACAGTGGTGCAGAGTAGAGTAGAGAGGTGTAGAGTGAAGAGATGTAGAGTGCAGTGTCATAGAGTGGAGAGGTGCACCGCAGATTAGAGTGGCATAGAGTGTAGTGGTGTAGAGTGTATGGCATAGAGTGCATTGCGCTGAGTGCAGTAGAGTGGTGTAGAGTAGAGTGTGTGGCATAGAGTGCTGAGGTGCAGAGTAGAGTGGTGCAGAGTAGAATGGCGGAGAGGTCAATGGCGGAGAGTGCAGTGTTGTAGTGTGCAGTGGTATAGAAAAGAGTGGCGTAGAATGCAGTGGCATAGGGTGGTGTAGATGTAGACTGCAATGGTGTAGAATAGAGGGGGATAGAGTGCAAGAGTATAGAGTGTGTTTGTTTTGAGTAAAAGTGGTGTAGAGTGCATCAGCATTGCATGCAGTGGTGAACAGTGCCGCTGCATAGAATAGAGTGGCATGGAGTAGAGTAGCACAGGGTAGATTACAGTGGCGTAGAGTTGAGTGGCATAGAGAGGAATGACGCAGAGTGGAATAGGGTGGCGTAGAGTGCAATGCAATTGCATAATGAAACTTAAGGGGTCCCCCTTGCAAGGTACATGGAGGGGCCCTCGCTCCGGATTTCATTCGGAGCTGTTAGGCCAGAGTTCTATGCTGAGGGGGGGCCCTCTGCAGCTCGAAGCCCCCCGCACCACTGGGGTTGCGGGGACCTTTGTTACGTCAATGGTGCAGTGGCATAGAGTAGATTGTATCACAAGTGAGTGCTTCTAATATGTCTTTAGTTTCCTTTTTCCTTTTTCCTTTTTCGAAAGGAATCCTTGACTAAACATCTTGGAGATAAAAATGTGCACCAGGGGATGCAACTAATGACATATTAGAAGCACTCACTTGTGATTCATTTATACAGGTGTCCAGGACAAGAGACGTCACCCAGGTGGCACCTGAAACTTTAAAAATCAAACCAATTTACAACGACATAAACAGAAGCTGTGCACCAGTCTTCATCACGTTTACATAGAGTAGATTGTATCAAGTTCAGCGAAGAGTTCAGTGGCGTAGAGTGCAGTGTTGTTGAGTGCAGTGTAGATTATAGTGTTTAGAGTGGATTGGCATAGAGTGCTGAAGCATAGAGTGGAGCAATGCAGAGTAGAGTGTGTAAAGTGTAGTGGTGTGCAGTGCATTGGCATAAAGTGCAGTAGAGTGGTATAGAGGAGAGTGGTGCAGTGTCGAATGCAGTGACATAGAGTGCAGTGGTGCACAGAAGAGTGGATTGGAGTTCAGTGGTGGAGAGTGCAGTGTTGCAAAGTACAGTGGCATAGAGTGAAGTGCATAGAGTGGAGTGGTGTAGAGTAGAATGGAGTGACACAGGGTGTAGAGTGCAGTGGTGCAGAGTGGAGAGATGCAGAGTGTAGTGGCATAAATTGTCATGATGTAGAGTGCATTGGCGTAGAGTTGCCTAGGGCGGTGCAGACTAGATTACAGTGGCATAGAGTGCAGTGGCATTGAGTGTTGTGGTGTAGAGTGGCATAGGGTTCAGTGACTGAGAGTGCAGTGTTGCAGAGAAGACTGTTGAAGACTGCATTGGCGAGGAGTGCAGTGGTGTGGAGTGGCGCAGAGTACATTGGCCTAGAGAGCAGTAGTGTAGAGTACAGTGTCGCAGAGTAGAATAGAGTGGTGTAGAATGCAGTGATGCAGAGTGCAATGCCGTACTGTGCAGTGGTGTTTAGTGTAGTGGCATAAAGTGTTGCTGAGTAGAGTATAGTGGCATAGAGTGCATTGGTTTTGAGTAAAGTGCTGTAGAGTGCATTGGCATAGAGTGAAGTGGTGCAGAGTAGAGTACAGTGGCACAGAGTAGAGTAGAGTTGCAACGAGTGCAGTGGCATAAGTCGATTGTTTCAGAGTAAAGTGGAGTGGTGCACAGTAGACTACAGTAGCGTAGAGTAGAGTGGCATATAGTGCTGAGTAAATTAGTGTTTGGCACAGTGGGCTGACATAGAGTGCACTGGCGTAGAGGAGAGAGATACAGAGTAGAGTGCATTGGCATTCAATGCAGTGTTGCAGAGTAGGGTGGCACAGAGAGGAGTGGTGTAAAGTGCAGTGGTGAAGAGTGCAATGATGCATAGTAGAGTAGTGTGTCTTGAAGTGCATTAGCATAGATTAGAGTGATGTACAGTAGAGAAGCGTAGAGTGCAGTGGCGTAGAGTGGAATGGTGCAGAGTAGAGTGCAATGATGTAGTGGGGAGTGGCATGGAATGAGGTGCCTGAGTCTGAAGTAGTGCAAAGTAGACTGCAGTGGTGTGAAGTGGTGTAGAGTAGAGTGGAGTGGGGTAAAGTGAAGTATGTATGGTGTGGCAACATACTGCCATTACAGACAATACATTTTCAATTGAAATTACCATTATATTTGCACAGACATACAGTATTACTGATAAAAGTATAGTGCACAAACTATACTGTGTGGAAATGTCTTCATTTAGTGTATTGATTTGTTTTGATCGTATTAAAATATTTGTTTTCACTGCACTTCAGAATTACCCAAAAATGTACTTCATTTTGCTTTTCTAATTCTGATATATTCTGAAATATTTTAAGGTCACTGATTCTCGGAGTCTGAGTGGTTAATTCCACTCCATTGAGGGAGTTTTCAGAATTTTGCAACTCCGCGCTCCGCTCGGAATTCAACAAGAAACTCAGGGGCATATTACCAAGCAATAGCGATAATTATCGCTATGCATGGTTAGCGCGTAAAATGATATCGCCGAGCACCGAGGATTTTTACAGCTGAGATACCTTGATATTATCAAGGTTTATCTCAAAAGCGGTAAAAATCCTGCAAAATGCATGAATAGCGCTGAAAAATCAGCGATATTCATGCACTATTGTGACAATGCTCTTAGCCATGTTATCCACCTTCCATTGGATAACATGGCTAAGAACTGCTTTTGGCAGGCGTTAGCTTTTGGAGATATTCGCGCTTAGCGCAAATATTTCCAAAAGTAGGTAATAGGAGATAGCGATGTTAGCGACTGTTTCCAGTCGCTAACATCTTGGCATGCCCACTTTGCATGTCATTAGCGATAATTATCGCTGACATGCAAAGTGGGCCCCAAGATGATCGCTATCTCCTTGAAGCTGTCGCTAACTGGTGTTAGCGACAGCTAGGTAATAGTGCGATAAAATGATCGCTGCTTTAGCGGGAAAAATTCCCGCTAAAGCGGCGATAAGGCCCTTGGTAATATGCCCCTCAGACTCTGCTGCGTAGCGGAGTTTGCCCTGTCTGTGCCAGGAGCCTTCAGCGAGTCACGACTCTGAGTGACGTGACGAGAGACTGGGGCCTGCAGCTTTTCTTAGCTGCAACCCATTGTGGGTTCAAGCTTCATTTTCAGTTTGCGACAGAAACCAACTGAAAACGAGGCTTATACCGCACAATGTGTTTCAGCTAAGAGACATGGTTTTTTTCTGCCCCGGCCTTTAGGCGCCAGACAGTAAGCATGGAGGCTGGCCTGCTGGCCCTGAGAAGGTACTGGCGGGCAGGGGGCCACCATGGGGCTGCGCAGCCACTCGGCTGGCTCCGTGGCAGGTGCAGGTCACTCTGGCCGTTGAAGCTGCTGGGCCCTTCAACTGTACGGTGGGCGAGTGACCAGGGAGGGGTCTGGACTCCTAGAGGTGGCCAGGGCACCCTGATGGATTTTGGTGCCCCTGCAGATCATGCCGTAATGGTTTGCCACCCACAACGGTAATTGCTCGTCTGCTAGGTTGGGCGAGTGGAGCAACTCTGCCCGCTTGCGGAACTCCACGGAAGTCCAAGACGGTTTTCCGCAACTCCGCGGAATTCCGTGATGTACAACTCCGCTCGAGCTCTGTCCAGTAAAACGCAAACATTCCATTGTGTTTTCCATTGATGGCAGCCTAGAGACTGTAGTTGGATTCAAACTGGGTTTCTTTACATTGTTTGTTATTTGTAAGCATGGGCGAATTTTGCGAATCTCGCGTTCGCGAATTTTGCGGATTTGCGAACTCGCAATCCGCAAAATCCGCGAATTCTCGCGAATTTGCGGATTTTTTTTTTTGTGTTTGCGCGGGTTTCTGCCAGTTCGCGAGGGTTTTGTACAATGTCGCAAATTGCGAACTTACCTGTCGGGTCGCAAGTTTCGCGAACTTGTTGTTTCTACGTTTCCAGCCTGTTTGGGACACTCTTCTTCATCACTGCCACTCTCTGTCACCACTGCCACTCTCTGACTACTCATGCCACCCTCTGGCCCACCCATGCCACCCTCTGTTTCATCACAGCACCCTCTGGTTGTCCAGGCAGTGTACATTATTGTGGCAACGCAAGCACACCTTCCCTGCCTCAAGTGACCTGAATTAATTTGGGGCTGATTAATGTGTCACAGAATATTTTTTTAGCTGGCACCTGCTTCCTTAGTGCTTCCTGATTAGTGATCTTTCGCACTTGCTAAGTGCTTTCATTGTTGCAAAATTAGTTACAACACCTGCCCTGCCCCAACTGACAATAATGAATTAGGGGCTGATTAATGGATTTGAACTTCCAGCCTGGCTCCTGCTTGTCTCCCTTAGCTGTAATTCAGGACCTTTGTGGCATATGTGTAACTATTCTGAGGTTCAGAGCAGGGTCACATAATAGTTGCAACTGGCAACTGAACTCTGGAGGGGCCCCTCAGGAAGCACTACAGGAAATGGCTACTAATGATGAGCCTGAACTTTTGAACCTGGTAAGTAGTTTCAGTTTTGCTAAGATCGTATTTCTGCAATTTTGCACTTATTCGCGGGGCGCGAAGTTGTACTGGGAAGCCGCGAACTCACGCGAACAGTGCGAGCAGTGCGAGCAAAATCCGCTGCTCGCGGATTTGCGGATTTTGCGGGAGATTCGCAAATCTCGCGGATTGCGAATTTACCGAAAATCCGCAAAATCCGCGAGCGAAACGGATTTTCCGCCCATGCTTAGTTATTTGGCCAGTTTTAGTGAATTGAAAGAGACTCATCATTAAAGCAAAGGATCAATCATCTGGCAATAGGATTGTTCAAACAGGTAAAGAGACATTTGATAATGTTGGCTAAAGGAGTCTTTGAAGTAATTTGTTGGCCAGATACAGTATGCTATAGACATTCATTGCTCAAAATCGTGATAAAAGTGCAGCTACTCACTATTCCACGGGTCCTTTTGCTAACGAATAGTGTTCTTATTCTCACATTAAATGTATTGCATTCCTGAGCAGTGCTTGCTCTTTAACATTCAACTTGAAGAAGTACCTATAATAAGTAAATTACAGTAGCTGCCCATTTAAATTTAGAGCCAGATTCAGAAAGCCATATAAACACCCTATTTAAACATAGGTTTACAAATGGCAGGGTGTTCCAAAACAAATTCACGTTTATATCTCATAGAATATGATGTTAAATTCATATATCAATTTATATCAATGTGGTGTAATCTTACTTGAGAGTTATTTTGAACTGTGGGGAGAAGAGCGTGTCTTCATGTTAGGAAAGCATTCATGCAGACAATCCTTATTTATTCTGAAGACTTCTAATGTTTTCGTTTTCTCTCTCTTAAAAGCAAGACTATCGACATGCATGGAAATGCCTTGTAATGGTGCTGAACACCCCCAAAAGTATAAGGATGCAGATTCGTAATTAAACAAAGGGAGAGTAAGTTTTTTGGGGGGTTTTACTCCTAGTCCCCTAGGGTTTCGAATATAACAAACAAACAGAAGGAGTATCCTGTCTGAAGACCACACGGAGTCCCGTCGACGGGACTCCGTGTGGTCTTGACAGGGGCGTAGCTAGAGCTTCTGGGGCCCGGGGCTACCCCCCAGATTGCCGCCCATGGCAGGTAGTGGCGGGGAGGGGGGAGAGGGTCTGGGTAAAAATGACCGCGAGCAGCAGGGGTGGATTGGCAGGGTTTATGTTACGACGCCACTCTCTACTCCACTGCATTAAGAAAGGGTGTGAAACTGCTACGTAAGCATAGAGCAAACCTCAAAGGTCAAGTCTCAGTTGATGAAGGCCCACCAGCACTAAAATGGTAGCTTAACGCATAAGTAAAATGTATCCCTACCTCCTCTTTACATCACTCCATACTTAACTGCTGCTACAAGACCACAGCAGTAAAACCACCCGCTAGACATCAAGCACAACACCAAAACAACTCCCACATAGGTCACACTCTACATCCACCCTGTACACCACAAGAGCAGAAAAAACATTTTTACACCCTAAACAATGGCATTATGAGTGAGGGAAGAAGCCTGGACGCCTTCTGGCCTTGCAGGCTCACCAACAGGAAGTATCCTGTGCTATACTGGCTATCCTCCACACAGACAGAACACCCTGAACGCACCACTGGACATCTTGGAGGCTTTCCGCTCTTACTATGCAGCTCTCTACACCTCGGAAACCGTTAGTCCTACTACTGTCATCGAACACTTTTTGACATAACATGTCCTACCTAATCTTTCCCCAACGCAGCGGTCACAACTCGATCTTCCCATGACTGAGGACAAGGTCAGGGAAGTTATAAGGGGGGAGCCATTCAACAAAGTATTACAACATGCAGACATAGGGTTCACTTTTCTAGCATGGGTGCGGAAGTGCTATATTCAGTCGACAGCGAGGGTGACGTGTAATGGTCACATATCTCCACCCTTCACTGTCCATAGGGGCACATGACATGGTGCCCCTTCTTCTCATTGCCATTTATCATAGCTTTAGAACCCTTGGCAATTGCTATCCGTAATTCCCACAACTTTCATGGCATAGTGACGCAGGGTGGGATACACGAAGTATCATTGTATGTGGAAGACATCCTGGTTACCCTTTCAAACCTGAAGTCATCGCTTGATAGTATCTGGAACACAACTGCAGCACAATGGTGGGTGCTTAGTTGTTTTTGAAACAATTAATAAAAAAGAATTAAAGAAAACACAAGAAAAAATAACTTTAACTTGCACGTTCATGTTCTATTAAGGACAACGTTGAAATGATCATTGGCACTCATGTGTACGCTCGGAAAGGTGGCACAGCATACAGCATTTTTTAAAACATGTTTTTATAAAAGCTCTTTCATAGAGTACATGCTTTTTTATATTTGTTACTTGCATTTTCTCTCATCATGTAAAGGTTTTAATTAACTGAATATATGATTACTAAATTAACTCCAGTAAAAAATAACTCTGAGCAGTTTACCAAGCCAATTAATAGGCTTACCAAAAAAGAATTAGTCCTGCAGCTGATTAGGCAAATCATAATGCAGCACAATCCCAATTACATGTACTACCAAATTCTGACAGGAAAAAGTACAAGCCTGACTCCGCACTGATTAAGCAACTTTGAGTCAGTTTCCCCAAACCAATCTTAGGCAAAGATTCAAAGAGGATGTGCTCAACAAGAGGAGAGAATCAGTAACGGCTATATCAAAAGTATGCATTCACTAGCATGTAGCAGGCAAACATATAAATGGCACATAGTACACCGCAGGGAGCAGTAGAGTCTGCCAACTACTTTCAACAGGTATGAAGCGAAACCAAAGAATATGTCACTGACCAAAGAGAACTGCAGTCACGTTTGTGCAGGTGTTGGGGCAGAGAACAGCCTGCATGGACCCAAGAGACAATAGTATTACAGCATTGGTAAGTAGACCTTCATTTGTCAGTAACAAAATAAGATGAAGCTGCACAGAGAGGTTGGGTCAAACCTACAATACTTACCTGTAAAAGAACTAAGTAGATTGCTACAATCTGCTCTCTTGTGCAAGATTCAGAGAAGGACGACCAAGTCCCAATGTCCTAGCTGAGCTCGTGCTGGCATCGGAAAATCTGGCGAGTAATGCCACAAACTGCTGGTGTCCATTTATAGGTCCCTATGTGTGTGGGTCGCAGTTACGTCATGTTATGTTGAAACTGAAAAAAGCAGTGTGTCCCTTTCAGCTCAAGGGATCCTGGAATGTTTTAAGCAAAATCTTTAAAGACATTAGGATAGAAAAAAACAGGCGTCCATAGAGAAAGGAAAAAAAAGGATTAGCGTGAAGCCCTCCTTCACCCAGAATCTGCAGTGACGTCATCCCGACTGCTTATTGGCAATTAGCTAATCCATTTTCTTTCCTAGCGTACCATACCCCCAAAAACACAGTCTCGTACACAGTTAGGTAGCTGTCCATAAGGTCGTTATTTCAGATGGTGATTTAATCACCAGTTGTTCTAGAACTAAAACGCAGTCTGTCCAAGGTTGCCCCAGTGTGACAAAGAGCTGCAGCTTCAGGGGAGTTTGGATAGGGCGTCACTGAAAGTATCGGAGGAGTCTGCATTATTATTTTGAGCTGGACTATAATCTGCCAGGCTTTCCGCTGCCAATAAGAATCGGTGATCGGTCAGAGTTTTTCAGGCGGACATGAGACACACCATAAAAAAAAATCGACTTATACTATAGGGATGAAAGACTCTAACGAAACGGAGAATACAATTTAAAATGAACTGGTTTTGCATTATATAATAACACCACCTACTTACTGATGGTCATGCTGGCGGCCGATCAGGAGAGGCGAGCGTCACGTGTGATGCGTCACTCCTGCCGTGGTGCTGCGCTACGTTTTAGCGCGAGGGCTGGCCAAACCCAGGGCCGTCATTGGTAGCGCTTTCGCGCGCTACATGATTGACGGCCCTGGGACTTGAACCACAAACTGGGTAGGTCGCTGTTTAACAATAACAAGCAGTGCGAGTGGCCGAGTGCTTGCTGTTCACATGGGGGCTGCGCGGCACTGGCGGCCTTTATCATTTATTTGGGGACACAGACACTACTGTGGACTAAGTCTCCAAATAAATGATAAAGGGCACCGCCACGGGCCACCAGTGCCACGCGGCTGCCGCCTGCACAATAGCGCCGCCTGGGGCGGACTGCCCCCCCCCCCCGCCTTCCCCCCTAGCTACGCGGCTGGGTCTTGAGACAGGTTTATGGCGGGCCTCCAATAAGTGACAAAACGCTCTCTTACAGGCCCCGCATGGTCTCCTTGGGGTCCAGCTATAATTAGCAACCAAATTCCCTTACACTGAAGGATGTAAACATACTAAACCGTAGGTACACGGTTTAGCACAGATTTGTGCCAGGGACGGGTGCACCTTATCGTGTGTATACCCCCCGACTCTTTTTCACTTTGGTCCTGACGAAAACCTAACAAAGAACAGACAGGTTGGAACATGTTGACCACATTCACATTTTAACTTTGGTTCCCTCCGGTCAATACATACCAGTACAAGTACCTAACTTGATTTTAATTGTGACACGTGCCTCCAGAATAAAGACATTTAGGGAGTACATGCAGTACATATTTTAATTCACTATCACTCTTCACAAAACTCACAAAATCACCATCTCCCCTGCAGTTGCAGGTGTCGCAGCACACCTGAGTGACACTCAGTCACTCAGGTGGACCCCGATGATGAAGCATGTCACCAAACAGGTTGGTGAGTGAGGGGTTTATAAAGAAAATAATGCTTTTCTTTATTTGCATCTCATTTTCTTTACTTTGATCACTAGGACTCTGTGTCCTGGGGATACTCCTTCTTTCGTTTGTTATAATGATGCAGATTGACACAAACGTTTGCAAGGCACTTACAGACCCTGGATACCACTGGAGGGTTGCACTGCTCAGGATGAGAAGGGGGGGAGGAGGAGACAAGCTCACAATTGTGGGGGAAGGAGGGATATGGAGAAATTATTATCTCCGATGGAAAAATATTTTTATTGTGGAGGAAAGGAAACATAATACTTTCAACTAACTGCACTTTAGCTAAGCACTCACACATGTGTACATGTGTACTGTGTACATTTATGTCTGTGTAAATGTGTATTTGTGTGTATACTTCTGCAAACCTGTGACTGATGCAGATTTGGGTTTGCTTAAGAATGTTTTGAAAATGTAAAAAAAATCGGACATCTACTTCAAATGTGGATGAAAACCAGCAGGTAAGATTGAAATTTTGTGATGATTCGGGCTCATTACGTATTAAAAGAACGTTTGCTTTTAAAAAGATAAGATCATTATTTACACATACAAAATGTATGGTGCTTAAAAAGATCAACAAAAGATTCCCACACAATCTGGAGCTCAGCTTCAACCATTGAAATTGTTATAATACTTTTTAGGTCTCACATAGGCAATGCTTGCGTTGTCTCTTCAAGACATGCTGTATTCAGGTACGAACTTGAAGCTACACCCATTTTCCACCCATCTTTTCAATTGGCTCCTCTTACTGTCCTTTGTAAATGGTGGCTTTTGATTCATAAGTAGGCTTATTAGTCCCTCCTTAGTATCTCTTTTTCTCCTTTTGTACCCTCCCATGAGGGCTGCCCCTGTAACATGTGTTGTTACTCAGTACATTTTATTTACAGTCTGTAAGCCTATTTTGTTAAATGACTTTCTTCTATTGCATGTGCAACATGGAACTGCTTGTGAAGTCTCACCCAGACAGTGATTGCGCTGCCTCTTTGAGACATGCTGTATCTTGGATATGGGCTTGAAAAAACACCCATCTTTTTCATTGGCGCCTGTTGCTGTCCTTTAGAAATGCTGGCTTTTCATATACACTTCGTAGTCCATTCTTTTGGAATTTTGTATCCTCCCATGAGGACTGGCCCTCTTACATGTGTTCTTATGTTCAGGTTATTTATACTTTGAGGGAACTCTTTTTTTGTTGGGCTGCGTCTTGCTCCTTAAGTGTTCAATTTACTTGTGCAATGAAACTCCGTGGCTCATTTGCTTGTGGTCCTATCGCTTCATTTGCTTGCTGTCCCTCCCTTAATCTGCCCGTGCCTCCCCCCCAACCCTCCCACAACACTACTCTAGGGCCCCACCACCTCACCGAGGCCACTGCTGTTTTATGCCGACATAATTAACAGTTGCCATGTGACAAAAATATCATGTGAGCCACTCTTCCTAGGCCACTGCTGTTTTGCCCCCAACATCATTAACAGTTGCAGTGCGGTGAAAACATCATGTGACCCGTGACCTCTCAGCACCATGCCGGGTTTTAACTTTTACAATGACGGCTGTGTGCCTTTTTTCGCGGCTCGCCAAATCAACTTTCTCCACCATCATGTTTAGGATTTGTCCGTTAGATGCTCTTTATAACTGTTGCACACTTGTGATGGCAACTCTGAGTGCCTCTCCTCGCTTCACCTCCCCTCACCACCTCTGAGCCTGTGTCTTTGGCGGGTAGAGCCAGAAACACTGCGCACGCACACACTACACCAAGCGGTATCAACAGTCGCCGAGAGGCAAAAACATCATGTGACCCGCTACCTCCCAGTGCCATGCCAGGTTTTAACTTTTACCATGGCAGCCATGCACCTTTATTTGGTTCTGCGGGGCTCACCCAAATCAACTTTCTCCACTGCTCAGCCAGCCGCACCCGGCACTGGCATGGAGGCCCCTGCTAGAGGGCAGTTCCCTTGCCTGCTGCTCCTAGACATAAAGCTGCAGTAGTTCCTCCAGCGTTCCTCCGGCCGCCACCCAGGCATGGAATTGAACCCTCCTTTGCTCATCCAAAGCCCAGCGCCCACCACCAACTACGTAGGGTCCATGGACCCTTGCCCAGGCTGTTTTCTCTGCAGTAGAGCTGCTTGGCTGTTGGATTTCTTCACTATACGCTTCAGAGAGCTAAAATCCCCTGCTGATAGTTTCCTTGCAGACCAGAGCTACATTAAGGGGTCAGTTCCGAAAATAAATGTGTTTTATGTTTCTTTATGCTTGTTCTGATTTGTTGGCTGTTGGCAGACAACATTGCTTTGTACTAGTGTTCTTTTATCGAGGAGTAGCTGGTTCCTGAATAATTATCAGTTTCTAAGATCTTATATATTGTCTATATATAATGGTTAGATATAGATTGCGTTGTTTGTATATGCGTTTTGTGAAATTTAACTCTTACACCCTGCAATCACACCCAGGGGAGGATGTCATTTAAATTTTCAAAGAACTATTCTTAATCTTTAATGTTTCTATAATCGTGTTTTCTGCTTTGTACAGTGTTTATTCTAATATTATTGGATTTTCTGTGGCTGTAATGAGGTCTTCATTAAGGTTCCCTAGAATTGTGTCTCTTGTGGGTCATTGGGTTGGCTGGTTTGTGTGGGTATGTATGACAATAGCATCTTATAGTGCAACTTTTTTTGTTGGCTTTCCTTGTGGAAAAATGTGAGTGTCACCTCTACGAACTGCATTTGTATAGCAGTATGATGTTTAGGGATGTTTTAGTATTGCTGTATTCATGGAGTGTTAGGCTAAGGTGATTCCATATCCCGGGTGTTCCGTTGTTGACTTGGCAGGATCTTAGTAGATGACTGAGCTGAGCTGATTTGTAGCTGTTGGTGGAGTTGTGGTTGTTTATTTCCAACTGTATTTGTATTGCATGTAACTCAACATGAATAATAAAGTCGTTTTTTAAATGTGTCTTTATTTGTTTTGAACACATACATTTTATGCAATTTTCATGCCTATCATATTATGGCAACAAGAAATAATATAGCTAATTCACATATCATATTGAACAGAATTGCAATGGCAAGTAACAACAAAATTAACAACCTAAACCAATTCACATGGGAAATACAACACTTCTGCCCACTTACCTCCATGTACCATACTCCCTTCCCACTGAAATACCTTCAGATGAAAGTAAAAATAACATGTAAATGTACAGGAATTTATATAGCACAAATCACCGAGCGGTTTCTAAGCGCTTGCTTAGGGAACCCGTCCTGGTATTCCCCTGTAAAATAACCCCGGCAGGGTATCCGCAAGGTGAAAGCCAGGCATCCCGCCACGAAGGGCCGTTGTGGAGATTAAGCAAGCTATTGCCCAGAGTGTGAACCCGTGAATTGAGTAGGCACCGGAGCGAGAATTGTCGAGTCTATGGACATTTTAGGACTCAAGACCCCGCTGAGCCAGGAATTGAACCCTGGTCCCGGGCTGACCTCTGCTTCCAGGTCTGCCTCCTCTAACCAGTGAGCCACACTTCTCCACTAGAAACTCCTAACTAAAGCTTCTGAGTTGAACCCCTGGGTTTATTGCAACGTTTTGATCACCTTTAACCCTACCTCTGCCTCCAAGTACCCTCTTGCTCTGTGCTATTTGTAACCAACTGTATCCTGCCAGCTCCCCCATTCATCACTGTACCATGGCATTAGCCCTCTTGAATCTCACTAATGACAATCTGCATTCTTGAGTTTATTCCCAGTCACAAACGATTATGGTGGTCTGGTAACTTGGGGGCTAGTTAATTACTAGATAATTTCTGCCCACACCATCAGATCTTAAGCTAATTTTTCATCCTACTAACCCACTTCATTTGAGTTTATTTCGCAGTCGCCCATTCCACCATATCTTTAATCCAACAGTCAACATGCGGTAGACTGACACTACACCACATACATCCAATACACACCATGCCACTAAATTCAACAGCACACCACTTAATTAATATCCACTACATACCAGTCCACAACACAAAATTGCATTCCACATAACTACCCTCCATGTCAAGTCAAGTCAAGTCATAAAATTTATATAGCGCACTACATACCCAGAGGGTCTCAAGGCGCTTAGGGAGGGGGGGAGGATTACTTGTCAAATATCCACGTTTTAAGTTGCTTTCTGAATGCTAGGTGGTTCTGGGTAAGGCGAAGGTAAGTGGGAAGTGAGTTCCATGTTTTAGCCGCCAGGTATGAGAAGGATCGACCTCCCATGGTGGTCTTGTTGATGCGAGGTACAGTGGCGAGGGCTTGGCTGGAGGATCGTAGTTGGCGGGGGGGGGTGTAGAAGGACAGTCGTGAGTTGAGGCATTCTGGTCCGATTTCGTAGAGTGCCTTGTGTGCGTGGGTCAGGAGTCGGAAAGTGATCCTCTTATTGACGGGTAGCCAGTGGAGGTTTTTCAGGTGACCAGAGATGTGTTCGTTACGCGGGATGTCCAATATGATCCTGGCTGAGGCGTTTTGGATTCGTTGGAGTTTTTTCTGGAGTTTAGCGGTAGTACCTGCGTAGAGGGTGTTTCCGTAGTCCAGTCGGCTCGTGACCAGAGCATGGGTGACTGTTTTTCTGGTTTCGGTGGGGATCCAGCGAAATGTTTTTTTGAGCATGCGAAGAATGTTGAAGCAGGATGAGGAGACGGCGCTGACTTGTCTGTTCATTGAAAGTGAAGAATCCAGGATAACGCCTAGGTTCCGTGCGTGGTCTGTCGGGATGGGTGCTTTTCCAAGGGCTTCCGGCCACCAAGAGTCGTCCCATGCGGAGGGGGATGTACCTAAGATGAGGACTTCTGTTTTATCTGAGTTCAGTTTCAGACGGCTGTGTTTCATCCATTCGGCAACTTCTTTCATTCCTTCGTGTAGGTTAGTTTTGGCGGTGCTGGGGTCATTGGTGAGAGAAAGGATCAGTTGAGTGTCATCCGCGTAAGAGATGATGTTGAGGTTGTGTTGGCGGGCGATGGCCGCGAGGGGGCTCATGTATACGTTGAAGAGGGTGGGACTGAGTGAGGATCCTTGTGGTACGCCACAGATGACTTCAGTGGCCTCGGACTTGAATGGTGGGAGGCGGACTCTCTGGGTTCTTCCGGTGAGGAACGAGGTGATCCATTCAAGAGCTTTTCCTTGTATTCCGATGTTTCTGAGGCGTTGTAAAAGGGTGCTGTGGCAGACTGTGTCGAAGGCTGCAGAGAGGTCGAGGAGGATGAGGGCAACTATGTCTCCATTGTCCAGTAGAGTTCGAATGTCGTCTGTTGCTGCGATGAGGGCGGTCTCAGTGCTGTGTTTTGCTCGGAAGCCGGACTGTGAGGAGTCGAGGGATTTGTTGGCTTCAAGGAAGGCGGCGAGCTGGTTGTTGACAGCTTTCTCGATGACTTTGGCCGGGAAAGGAAGGAGCGAGATGGGGCGGTAATTTTTGAGTTCGGTGGAGTCCGCTGTGGGTTTTTTCAGAAGGGCGGTGAGTTCAGCGTGTTTCCAGCTTTCCGGGAAGGTGGCGGAGTTGAAGGAGCAGTTGATGACGTCTCGGAGGTGCGGTGCTATGACGGAGTTTGCTTTGTTGAAGATGTGGTGAGGACATGGGTCTGTGGGGGATCCTGAGTGGATGGAGTTCATCAGGCGGATGGTGTCCTCAGTGGAGATTGGGTTCCAGTCGTTAAGGGTGTTCAAGGGGGGAGGATGTTCAGCATATGGTTGGGTGGGTTGGTCTCTGGGTTGGTTGTCGAAGCTGTTGTGGATGTCTGCAATTTTGTTGTGGAAGAATAAAGCCAGGGAGTCGCAGAGGGCTTGAGAGGGGGTGATGTCGTTGGAGTTGGCTGAGGGGTTGGTAAATTCCTTGACGATGTTGAAAAGTTCCTTGCTGTTGTGGGCGTTGTTGTCTAGTCGATCCTTGAATGCTGTTTTTTTGGCCTTTCGGATTAGTTGGTGGTGTATGCGGGTGGCGTTTTTGAAGGCTTCCTTGGTGTTGGTGGTTGGGTCTTTTTTCCAGGCCTTCTCAAGGGAGCGGCAGAGTTTCTTGGACTTCTTAAGATCATCGTTGAACCATGATGCCTTCTTGTTGCCAGGTTTGCTTTGACGTTTTTTCAGTGGTGCTAGGATGTCGGCGCTGTTGGATAACCATAGGGTGAGGTTGGCGGCGGCTTGGTCTGGGTTAGAAGAGTGGGCTGGGGTGTTTAGAAGGAGCGATGAGGAGATCTGGTCGATGGTGATTTTGTTCCAGTTTCTTTGCAAAGTTGGTTGGGGGTGGTTGATGAGTTTAGGCTTGTTGTAGGTAAAGTGGACGCAGCTGTGGTCAGTCCAAAGGAGAGCCGTGGTGTGGCTGAAGGAGACGTGGTTGCTGGAGGTGAAGATAGGGTCGAGAGTATGACCTGCTATGTGGGTGGGGGAAGTGACCAGTTGTTTAAGTCCGAGGTTGGCGAGGTTGTCCAGGAGGGTGGTGGTGTTGCGGTCGTTGTTCTTTTCAAGGTGAAAGTTGAGGTCTCCCAGAAGGATGTAATCTTTGGAGGGGAGCGCGTGTGGAGTGATGAAGTCCGTGATGTCTTCACTGAATTTTGCGCGGGGTCCTGGTGGTCTGTAGAGGAGGGTGCCTCTGAGTGTGGTCTTGGGGTCGATGTGGATCTGGAAGTGAAGGTGTTCAGAGTTGGCGAGATTGGCGTCAGAGCTGGTTGAGATGTGGATTGATTTTTTATGGACGATAGCGATTCCTCCTCCTGTGTGGCCGGTACGGTCCTTCCGAATGATCTTATAGTCTTCAGGGATGGCAATGGTGATGTCTGGGGCGGAGGAAGCGTTCATCCATGTTTCCGTTAGGAAGGCGACGTCCGGAGAGGTGGTGTCTAGTAGATTCCATAGGTCAATGGCGTGCCTGTGGACCGACCGGGTGTTGAGCAAGATGCATTGTAGGTGGTTGGGGTCGGGAATCTGTGGTGTGGTCGCAGCGGAGATGTTGTCGGTGCCGATGAATTTGCAGGAGTAGCAAGAGAAAGGTCCATGGGTGTGTCCAGGAGCGGCTTGGACGCAGTTGGGGGCGCGACCGGGGTTAAGGGCTAGGAGGGTGGCGGCATCGTAGGTAATGCGGGAGGGCTGGGCAGCGCGAGGGGCAGGGGGTCTGGCGCTGGGCGCGGTCCAGGCGCGGACGGGCGTAGAGGGGCTTACCTTTGACGCACTTCGGCGCGGATTGGGCGCGGTCGCTGCGCGTGAACGCTGCACGCGGGAACTCCTGTCATATATGGATGGTGGAGGGGGAGGGGCGAGGGCGTCTCAGCTGGGAGGCGGGGCGGGCTACAGATGACCACAACAACAACACACACAAAATGGAGGCGGAGGGGGGAGCACAGCGGAAACGCGCAAATACAGAAAAAGCGGCGATTTTTAAATCAAAAGTGCAAAATTATCAGAGCGGCAACCAGGCACACAGCAGGCAGCAATGATTAGGCAGATTTAGCAACAAAGCAGTGCAGCAACGATACTGAGTGACACAGGAGGACACTTGGGAGCGACCACTCAGCCCAGGGGAGAGGAGCGAGTCACGGCGCTTTCCGGTGGTGGAGCGCTGTTCTGGTCAGTGGGAGGGCGTCTCAGCTGGGAGGCGGGGCGGGCTACAGATGACCACAACAACAACACACACAAAATGGAGGCGGAGGGGGGAGCACAGCGAAAACGCGCAAATACAGAAAAAGCGGCGATTTTTAAATCAAAAGTGCAAAATTATCAGAGCGGCAACCAGGCACACAGCAGGCAGCAATGATTAGGCAGATTTAGCAACAAAGCAGTGCAGCAACGATACCGAGTGACACAGGAGGACACTTGGGAGCGACCACTCAGCCCAGGGGAGAGGAGCGAGTCACGGCGCTTTCCGGTGGTGGAGCGCTGTTCTGGTCAGTGGGAGGGCGTCTCAGCTGGGAGGCGGGGCGGGCTACAGATGACCACAACAACAACACACACAAAATGGAGGCGGAGGGGGGAGCACAGCGGAAACGCGCAAATACAGAAAAAGCGGCGATTTTTAAATCAAAAGTGCAAAATTATCAGAGCGGCAACCAGGCACACAGCAGGCAGCAATGATTAGGCAGATTTAGCAACAAAGCAGTGCAGCAACGATACCGAGTGACACAGGAGGACACTTGGGAGCGACCACTCAGCCCAGGGGGCTCTCCACATAATTCCAGTACACTCAATTTCCACTGCACACCATGCCACATAATTCCACTACACAAAGCCACTCTATGCCACACAATTCCACAACTACCAATTCCTATCCAACCCCCATAAGTCCACTACACACTACATACGTACACTCCATAACACAAGAGTTAAAGATATTATCATTTACAGCGCCAATAGCTCTAACTCAAGCAAATGCGAGACCTATTGCATTTCCAATGCTTGTTTTTTTAGCGCGCTGCTCTTTATCGTATTTTATGTTATTCATGTTTTTTGCTTCAACAATGACAGCCGTGCCATTAATGCTGCTCATGCTATAATGTATCTTTTTTAAATCACCATGGTTTGAAAACTCGCTTTTCTGATGTTTTGTTTAGCACCGCAGCACGCTGCAGTTTAAAAATGGTGGCTTTGCATTTCATTTGTTATGAGTGACTTGCCCATACCAATCAACAAACTCGCAAAACACACATTCAACAATGGCGCCCATGCAGCTTATTTAAACACTCCCAGGTCGCACATAGCCCCGCATCCCCTTCGTACCCAAGGGCACCATGCTTTAGGTTTCAGCACGGCACCAGCTTTCATATTAACAACACGCGCAGCACTTTATGTTGAAGCGCGGCACACGCTTTTTAACTCTCTCCTTCACTGATTGCTCCTCATCCCCGCCCCACCCCTGGCCTGGACGCTGGGCTTTAGGTATCAGCACAGTGACGGCTTTCATATTAACAACACCGGCGCAACACTTAGGGGCAGATTTATGATGCCCTTGCACCGCAATTGCGTCACATTATTTGACGCAACTGCGGCGCAAACAATGCGCCCTATTTACAACGTGACGCATCTAGGAGATGCGTCACGTTGTAGAGCCCTGCGCCATAAGGAGGCGTTCCTGCGCAGGGGGGGCGTTCCTGCGCAGGACCTCCTCCTGAAAGTGGCTGAGTGAAATCTATGAGATTTCACTCAGTCACTTTCAGGGCAATGCTGCGTCAAAACCCTGCGCCTGCATGAAGCAGGCGTAGGTCTTGATGCAGCATTGTGTAGATGGGGCTCCCCCAAGCCTTGCTGGAGCTGCGTCGCGCTTGCGACGCAACTACAGCAATGCGCCACATTTCCGGCACAGATGCGTCACGCATCTGTGCCGTTTTTGCACCATGGTGCGCTGCATTATAAATGCCGCGCACCATGGGTGGCGGAGCTGTGGCGCACTGTGGCGCACGTTAACTGGCGCATCCCTGGGGATGCGCCAGTTAACATAAATCTGCCCCTTAATATTTTAACACGGCGCACACTTTTATGAGTCTTTTTTTTTATTAGCATGGCGTCCGCTTCACGGACTGCCATGCACATAATTTTTGTCTCCACGGGTGCCGACTTTAGATTTCATCATGGCTCTCGCTTTCATATTTACAACCCCAATATCTGTAAATCTCACAAATGCGAGACCCTTTGCAAATGCTTTTTCGTTAAGGCACTGGAAGTCAATTAACATGGTTACCTATGTGTGATGATGTGGTGGTGCTAGGCCCACATGCTGGTAAATGATATGACACAGACACAGTGGGGTACTGGGTTAACTGGCCATGAGCACGTGCGCTCAGCCCCTTTTATTTAGCATGGTCATCTGACTGATGATGCCTGTGGTGGGTGGGTGTTCAGTGTGTGACAAACATACTGGAACAATAGAACGTATCTCTGCGATACTACATCCCTTCCAAACTTTAATCAAGGTCCAAACAAAATGAAGTCCGAACCTGCAGGAGAGAAATACAAAATTGCAAAACAAACATAACTCGATGTGGACAACTTCCACATGGTCTCTTCACTGCTGGTCATCTGCCGGCGAGGGTGTCCTTGCAACCGGGACCATTAGTTCTCCTTGGCACAATGTTCTGGTGCACTGTAGAGGTGCTCCTTTGGGTACTTGCGCCGTGGAAGTGTGCTTTCCAGATCCTTTCTTCCGACACCGCAGTCAGTGAAAAGTGCAGATGTAATGATGGTGGATCATTGATGTTCTGCTGTCCACTGTATACTCCTGGTTGAGGTGTTTCCTCCAACGGGTGGCTGTCTCTGACAGGATCTGCAGTTGCAGGATATCACTCTCATTGATACCCCTCTCTCGTGGGTGTCCCCTCTCACTGGATGACCCAGAGGCCCTTTGCTGCCAGGCTTCCACTGGGCCGGTGGGCTGCCGCCTTGTCGCTCCAAGTGCGCGGGAGGAGTCGCTACAGGTCCCCTCTCCGTGTCCGAAGCTCCGCCTGAAAAGGGTGTTGTTGGCACTCGTTCTGTTGTGTGCTATCTTTGTTCTCCCTGGATCTCCAGAGCAAGCTTCAACAGTCCATCTCTCGTTTTGGGATCCGCTGCCACTGGTGTCCCTGAGGCCTCTGCCCCTTAGATATCCACGGCTCTGTGTCCGTTCCATCCCAGAGGGGGTTGTTCCCAACGGACCGGCCTGCTCGCCTCTGTCGTTCCCGGGTGATCTTCGGGTTGCACGTAGACGTGGGCTCCCAGTGGTGCTGATGTTTTCCAGGTGCTGTGTCCAGATGTCCATGCATCTCTTCACTTTCCCCATCGGGTGTTCCCCATCTGGTGTGTGTTTTGGTGTTCTGTCACACACACCTCTTTGCTCTTCACCTTTCCTCTCTTCTTCCTTCGTCGTGGCGTCGTGCCACTCAGGATTGGTCTTCTCATCCTTTCTTACACTTCTCTTTCCTTCATGGCGTCGTGCCACTCATTCGCCATTGTTTCTCTCCTTCCCTATTATGACGCTGTCCAGTCTCCTTGCTTTCCTTCTCCTACTGACCAGGCTTCTCCGAGCAGCGGGCCCTCTGCTCGTTTCCCTTCGGTCTTGTCCCGGCACTAGGACACTGTCTTTACTTCGCTCCATGACTGGACCTGTCGTCGCAACCTTCTGTCACATGATACTTCTGATGTCAAAGTGATGTTGTGGGACTTGGCGTCCATCACCTTCTGGTCCTCCTCGCGGACCTCTCTCGGGGTCTTCTTTTGTCGATGTCCCTACGATCTTCTTCTTCACGTTTGCTCTGACCTCTTGGTGGGTCAGCATCCTCCATTGCGACCGTTTGACAGGTCGGCTTCCTTGTTGCGACCAACTGGGTGGTCAGAATTTTCCTTGTGACCAACGGGGTGGTCGACTTCTTCCTCCGTGCGACTGGATTGGGTGGTCGGCTTCTTCTCCTTTGCGACCAGTTTGGGTGGTCGGCTTCTTCCTCCTTTGCGACCAAACCGGGTGGTGGGCTTCTTCTCCCTTGCGACCATACTGGGTGGTCGGCTTTTGGATGCCCTCTTTGTTCGCTTCCGTGACTTGCCGCTTTGGGCTACTGCCTTGGCTTCTGCCCAGTGTCTGTGTAGTGCTTCACTGTCGTCTGCACTGCTGCGCATTTGCTTCATGCGCCAACGCACTTTCCTGTTGCAGAGTTCCGGAATCACCGTCGGTTCGTGTAGTGGTGCTCCTGTCTTTGCCATACTGCTGCAGCGATAGCCTGTGGCCACGAGGAATCGCTGCACTCTCTCCCGGCATGGCATGGATGCTTCTGGAGGGTTGCGCTACCGCTCCGTCGACTTTCTCCTGGTCACTCCCTTTTTGCGCGCTGATGGCTGCACTCTTCGTTTCTTCTGGGGGTCCCAGTTTGTTGGCCGCATCCGCTTTGGGTAGCATGGGCACAACTGTCTCTGTGTGGAGTTCCTGCCCTCATGACGCATTCCTGCGCCGTCCCTTTGCAGTGGGTTGGTGCCACACTGGCATGGCAGGTCACTTGCGCATTCATTGCTAGTACTCGCTGTCCAGTGTTATTTTTCATCTGCCATCTGGGTGACGCTTGGCTGCTTCTCCTGACCAGCTGTGGTATTAGTCTCAGGCAGGCGTGAGCACGTGTCCCTGTCTCTGCAGACGTGTGTGCATTATTCAGTTCCCTTTTCCTTGGGAGTAGCCACCTGCGAGCAGGTGGCTCTCTGTTAGTGGCTGAGCAACGCCTGTGCTCTATAGTCACACGTTTCCAGTGTGGCAGCTATGCTCTAGTTGCTGTGTTTCCTTCTCTTAAGCCGCCTGGATCTACCTCGATTTGTACCTCAGTGTCCTTCCGTCCTGTGCTGCAAAACAGCCGGTCTTGTGCTGTTGCTGTTTTCCTAGTCTGTTGCAGGCTTGTTGGTTTAAACATTTGTGTTTTCCATTTGTGTGCACTACGTTTGTGCCTTAGTGTCTCTCACATTGTTGCAGCTATTGTACTGCTTATTCAGGCTGTAAGGCACGATAGCGCTTGCTTGGTACTAGGTGGCAGTATTGTCTTTTTATCCGTATTGCCGGTTCTGGGCTTTCACTCTTGTGAGGGTGGCTTGGGCTGAGATGGTCCCCGCTGTGCCTGGATGGGCCCCAGCAGCATCACTCGCGCTGCGGGCCGTACTCCACTGTCTCTGTGCTTCTCGCTGCCACTCTAGCCGCCTCCCAACAATCCTGTGTCTCTTGGGTGCATGAACGTTACAGCCGGTGAGTGAGTTTTTACTGCATTCATAATCTGGGCCGGACAGGAGGGTAAAGTGCACGTTCAGTGCTTGGGGACATGCTGTGGCGGCTAGCTGTTCACACTATGGTTTCCCGCCCCTCACAGCAGACCTCATTTCTCTCGGGCTGCGCAGGGGGAGGGCTGGCGCCGCTCCGATCAGCCGCGGGCGGCTTATTTCTATTTTCTGCCCTCATGGTGTGTGTCTTCGCCTGCAATGCGGCTCTGATCAGCCGCCAGCTGCCCGCTGTGCTGAGGCATGGGCAGGTGCTGGGGACGGCTCACTTCATTCAGCCATAGGCGGTAGTAGTTCCATCGGTACGCCGCTGCCCACAGCCTCCCCAGAACCCAAACAACACACAGACAAGTATATTGGGATGAAGAAGTTGCAGGTTTATTTGTTGTACAAATAAAAGGGTGGGTTAACTGACAGGCAACCTCCTCCGCCCCGCAACCCTTTGTTGCAGGGAGCCTGAAGTTGAGCCAAAGAAACACCAGCGGCCATAGCCCGGTGTGGTACCTGGGATGATACCTCCTCCCACCGGTGGACCTATCGTCCACCCACCCCGCCCTCTGGACAAGGTAGAGTTAACTCACCTTCCCCAGCCAGGCGGCTGCTATCGGCAAGCCCCTGGTTGCTCAGGCTTACAATCGCCCTAAGGACTAACGGGGCGCCGTCGAACCCCAAGTCCCCAAGAAGGGCCCCTTGGAGTATGTATGACTCTGCACGGTGCGTTTTGCAATGGGGCTTCAGGTCCTGTTCCTGCGCCTGTCTTGTATGGGGATCGCCCTGTACTTCTTCCACAGCCCTGGGCGTGGCAACCGCTGCGCCCAGGGCCCCCACTACCTCGCTCCCTATTCTCCTCTATTTGTATCCTGCTGTTTCCAGAGCTTCCCCTAAATCTAGTAGGAATATCGCCATGCCTACCTTGGACAAATGCACCCCGTCAGATTCCCAGCAGCCAATAGATTTTGCGTGCAGCAAGCTGTGCCTGATGAAACCCACCGCCCGCATTTCCGTAAATCTACGCATGGCTGCATTTACGCCCCTGCGGGTAATTTCCAGCGCCTCCTGCGAATACGCCCCATGCCATATGGGTCTGGGAGTTATTTCTGACCACCATAAGCTGCATGATCCCAGCTCACTGCTCAGGATGCTCAGGTCCTTCCTCATTGCATCCAGCAGACGCCTCTTGCCTACTGCTACCAGGTCATTCCCCCCTAGGTGCACCACTATGATGTTTGGCTGCCGTTCCTAAGAGTTCAGGCCAATGCATTCTGGGGAGGCCAAACCAGGATATAATAGTGTTGGTGAAGCCATGCTTCCAAGTGACTGCATTCACCCATCTTGCCAGTCTTGCGACATAAGAGTGCCCCATCACCCACACCTCTGTTCCTGCAATAAAACACAATGGTTTACAAGTTTATAGTTTATTGAACACTTCAAACCACTGCAAGGTCAAGCAGCCACCAAAACGTGGCACATGTAATTCTACACTTCAAACTGTACAACAAAACCAAACAAGGCCACTTAAAACCGTGGCATATGCAAACATATTCCTCTCTCATTGCCTAATTGTTCCCTGCCTCATTTCTGATAGAAGGACGTATTGCACTTACCAGCCTCACATAAGTTTTGGCGCAATTGGAGTCCCACCGCCCTACCCTCTTTATTGCCTCAGCCGACAGGCCTTCCTTGAAAGCTGTTGTGGCTGCCCCTATCCGGAATGAGTGGGAGCTGTATTTGGCCCCCCCTTTCATGTAACCCACCAAGAACAGGCACCCTTGCATCACATGCTCTACGTGGTATTTCGTGACCAGGGAGCCGTCCAGGTGTATCAGTAGTAGCCCATCCGTACGTGGGCGGCAAGACAAGAAGGCGGCTAGCAGGGCCCCCAGGCAGTAGCTGTCATTACCCAGGCGGTGCAAGGAGATGCCCCTACCCCTGCCTGACTGGTCCATTTTTGAGAATGGTAGGCATATCTCAACTGATTCAGCTGTAAGGCGCACATCCCTCATCTGCAGGGCCCTAGAGTTCTTCTCCTTCTTGGAGCGAGCCACCAGCTCTCCTATTCTAAAGGCTTCAAAAAACGCTAAGCTGAATGTCGCTGCGAAGAGTGATGCTTCGTAAGCGGAGTGGGTGACCGCGGGGAGGGCGTCCAGCATCTTTTTTAATGTCTCATAATCAATGGGGGCCCTATGGTCTACTGACTTAGGCACCACTCTTGCCCAACCCTTGAGCGCTGCCCTGGTCGTAAATAATGCGGTGGGGTCCTTCTGACCCAGCAGCCTGGCATGGTGCCCGATGGCCGACAGGTGTCCGGCCATCCAAGAGTGGCTCTTCCCCCCATCTTTGGCCCAAATCATGAATGCTTGCACCCTGTCAACCTTTGTGGCAGCCTCCTGCTTCCATGGGCCCATGATTTCACTGAATTTTTCCACACATGCCTGATATCTTCTCATGGTCCGGGGTGCCAGGGACAGCTAGCCTAGCTCTCTAATGCACTGCGCCACCGCAGCAGATGCCAGAGCCGAGCCGGGAAAGGTGTCATCTCCTCCCTCGCTCTCGGCCATGCCTCTCGAAACCGCTGCCAATGAAAACGTGAAAGAGCGTCAGCAGCAGTGTTCTGTACCCCTGGGATGTGTCTAGCTCTACATTCCATGTTGTTGTACAGGCATACCTTCACTAATTCCCTGAGTAAGCATAATACAAGCGCGCAGCTGGCAGACTGTGTGTTGATAGCTTGAACCACAGCCATGTTGTCGGACCACAAGACAACCCTTTTTGCAGATAATAAGGCTGGCCAGAGGTGGAAAGCCACTACAATCGGGAACAGTTCTAAGACAGTTATGTTAGCTGTCATCCTTTTCTTCCTCGATGCGTTGGGCCATTTCTCTGCGCACCACTCCCTGTCCAGGATTGCGCCAAATCCCTCCCTGCCTGACGCGTCCGTAAACAGCGTCAGCTCCTGGCTGCTAGTCCAGGGGTCCCTCCATATTACAGAGCCATTGAACTGCTCCAGGAATTTCCCCCACATCTTACGGTCCTCCTTAACCCCCATGCTCAGCCTCACCTCATGGTGTCTGCATTTTATTTTGGCAGCTGTCCTGGCTAACCTGCGCGCAAAGGCTCTACCCGCGGGGATCACTTTGGTAGCAAAGTTTAATCTGCCATGCAAGCTTTGTATGTCTTCCAGTGATACCTTTTCTTGACGCAATACTGTCCGGATCTGCGCTGCCAGCTCGTTGACTTTATCTGCTGGAAGCCTGGCTTCCCCTGCCTTGGTGTCGATCTCTACGCCTAGGAAGACTAGTACCTGCGCTGGCCCTACTGTCTTCCCCGGGGCCAATGGCACCCCCAGGTGTTCAGTCACTTTCTGGAATTTTGCTAATGCCTCTGCGCAATCTTGCGTCTCTGCTCTACCTACAAACAGGAAGTCATCTAGGTAATGGGTCAAGCTTTCAACCCCTTCTTTTGCCTGCAGTACCCACTGGAGGAAGGTGCTAAAGGCCTCAAAAAATGCACATGAGATGGAGCAGTCCATGGGCATACACCTGTCATAATAGTATTCGTCACCCAACCTGAAACCCAGTAGATGCTGGCTGCTGGGATGTACCGGCAAGAGACGGAAAGCCGACTCTATGTCAGCTTTAGCTAGCCAGGCCCCTTTGCCAGCCCTTCCTACTAGGTCCATGGCCACATCAAATGAGCAGTACGAAACTGAGCACACCCCTTCCTCCAAGTTGTGGTTGACAGACTCGCCTTCAGGGTAGGACAGGTGGTGTATCAGTCTGAAGGCCCCAGGCTCTTTTTTGGGAACTATCCCCAAGGGGGAGACTATGAAATTGGCGAGCGGTGGCTGCAAGAAAGGACCCGCTACTCTCCCCAACTCAAGTTCTTTGGAAACTTTTGCTCTCACCACCTCAGGATTGTCCTTAGCTGATTTCAAGTTTTCGGCATCTCGTGCCAGCGGTGCCCCTATGTAAGGTATGACAAAACCTTCAGCAAAACCTCCCAGGAGCAGTCTCCCGTCCATTCTGTTCGGGTATTTATTCAGCAGGGTGATCAATCGATCCAGTCTTATTGGTGAGAGCCCCTTCACTACACTGATCTGTGCGGCTGGCTGGCTGGGAGAAGCAGTACTGGGGCAGCTCAGAGCTGGGGAAGGCTTTATAGGCGGCGGGGGGGGGGACCCCAATCGCGCCTGTGCTACTTATTCTGCCAAGATCCCCCCCTCCCTCCATAATGTCCACCTTGCTTATGCCTTTTGGATGTCATACATGTTCCTGCCTGCTGTTGCCCTTTGCAGTTGCTGCAAGTGTGTGTGAACTTACAGGATTTCCCCCAGTGGCAATGCCCGCTGTTGAACAATCTGCATGACCCTGCAAGAGACTTCCCACCTCCCCTTTTTTGACCTCTCCCCCATTGGCCACCCCGAAAGGGCGGGGAGCTATGCTCGGCGGGTTGCGTTGTGTTACTCTGTTCAGGTGTCGCTATTTGCGTGTCCTGCCCTTTGCTGTTTGTCGCAACCCCTTGCAGCGCCCTGGACCCCATATGGTCCATCCAAAGTTGCACTTCCTTATGATCCCAGCGCATGTTAGGCGATCTGGACATCTTCTTTCTGAACTCCCTGTCGTAATTCAGCCAACCTACGCCCCCCCATTTCTTTGCCTCGTTAGGAATTAATCTGCCGTACTGGACCAGGGCTGGTCCTTGATCTGAAATTTTTTACATAATAACAGAAGACAATATAGCAAACGCTTCCAACCAGGTGTCAATCGATTTTTCGGGCCAGGGCTGAAACCTCACTTTTTTCTCGTCTTCTTTTATCCCTGCCCTACGCACGTCTGTACCTTGTTGCCCTAACATGAGCAGTGAGAAAATCCCGATGAACTCCCTCTTCCATATTAGTTCTTTTGCCGCCAGTGGGACCTCCTAGGACAGGGAAGAACGCCCTGACAACAAGGGGGCGTCCAGCACCACCTCCTCCTCACTAGGTGGCAATGCGGATGAGGATGCTGGTGCTGGCGTTACGGGAGGAATCTGTGCTGACAGGGGGGGGGCACCGTGCTCGGTGTGTTTGGCGCCGATGGTGCTGGGTGCGCCGGTAGCTCCAGGGATATGGGTGATGCTACAGATAACGGTGCCACTGTTGCCAGAGGCACTGGCGGAGGGGGTGACGGTGGGGCTGGGGCAGTTGCCTCTTGGTCCGGGTTGACAACCTGTTCTGGTAGTGGCCCCACCGGCACCAACGGGGCCCCCGCCGGGCGGGTCCCTGGCGGTGAGCCGGCCGGTGCAAGCGGGCTAGGGGCTGATCCCCCAGTGCCCCAAACATTCGTGGGGCTTGCCCCTCCCCCACCAATATTTGCCACACTTTCCTTCATTTCCATCATAAACAATTGTAGGGTGGACATGATCTTACCAAGATCGCTCTTTGTGGCGTATTCCACCGGGGGTTGCGCAAGATCGCGCATGCCTGATGGGCCAGGCACCTCATGCACCAATGCGACTGCCGTTTTTGCTCCGCACTTCTTTTTTGGCGGGGTGGGAATTCTTTGCTCGTGGCAACCCGTAACCTTTTTGACGCCCTAGAGTGTCCTGGCCCGCCTGTGTCATCTTCATCCAAAGCTATAATGTCATTGTGACCACAGGGTTCCGGAGTGCTGGCATTGAGCAGATCCGTGGCCCACGTCAGGCCATTAGTCTTAACGAGTTGCAAGAAGATCGCCGCTTGAGCGTCCGAAGCCGACCCTGATCCTGATGCTGTTCTCTGTTCGGACATCCTGCGTGGCCTTTACACCCCTGCAAGAAAAATTAACTGTGACCATCCAAGCTAATATCCTGTTGTGGATGGTCGACCCGCTCCCTCCCTTCTTGCTGTTGGTGCTCCTCTGACCTTTGTGTACTTACTTCGTGCACTCACGCGCTGACGGAGTTTTAGGGGCGTCGACTAGCCTTCGACTGCGATGTGACCGTTAATCCGACTGTGGTGCTCGCTCCTGTATCGATTGTAATAGAAACATAATTTAACATTTGCCCCACCCTGTGTCAGAGATCCTAAGGAGAACCCAGGGAGACCGGACCATGAACACCGATCCCCCGGGATCGCTGCCTGTGTCCCCCTATAAAGCGGCATGACGCCCACCTCAGCCTTTCTTCGTTCTTACCTTGTGAATGTGCCTTGGCACCGTGCTCTCGCTGTCCTGAAGAGGCTTGCCTATCCCCGCTATTGCCTGTAATAAGGAACACGCATTATACAGGCACTGGGGGCGGCGCATCATGACTTAAAACGAAATGCGTAACTCACATACATAGTTTACAACTACACTCTTCAAGGTCACGTGCCTATGATAATAACGTCCGAATGCCATTTGGCTGACTATAAATTAATGCGCCAAAATACTGTCTGTTGACCGGATAGGGTGTACCTTTCCCGCGCAGATCCTGCAAAAGAACGCCACATTTCGCCTACTAATATATTGTGCAACACACCGCACCGTCTAACTATTAAACCTAGGTGACCAAGCAAATCTGGCTGCCCGGTAGGGCCTAGCTTTAATGCGAGTGTGTGCCTAAGATAATGAAGAGCCAATCTTTAATTCGAGTGCGTGCCCATGATAATGAAGCCGCCGAGCGAATCTGGATTCCGGGTAGAGCCTATCTTTATGCGTGCTGCCTATTCTTCCCTTGAGCGGACCATGGAGTCGTGCCAAGGGATCCCCAGGCGACCCAACTGCTGTGGCCGCACTGGAGGCCGGTAGAAGAGGGGGGCGCCACAGGGCATTGAGGGACCTCGACAAAGACCCCCTTTCAAAACCGCTCGAGGCCAGGGCAGCGCAGCAAAACCCGCACAAGCCTGCTCGCCCGGCCCCGCGTATCAGCCCCAAGCGCCGCCCAGAGGCCACACAGGCGCAACCCATCAAAGGCCGCAGGGCTCACGGAAGGCATTGAGCGGCCAGGGTGGAGGTACACGGTGAAGCCCACACGGCCGGCCCCACGTTCACCCCCCAGGCACCACCCGACAGGAGGGGGGGAGGGGTGAATGGCCAAACCGCTGACCTATGGACTCCTTCATATGCCTCAAAGCATTACAAGAGACATGATGGAAACCCGGGGGTGATGTTACGGGGGAGCGCCGGCGTCCCACACCACCCAAAAGGGGGGGGGGTGTTACGGAGGAGCACCGGTGCCCCACACCACCCAAACGTGGCTCCAGCAGCGGCCCCCCTTTCAACGGTCGGCGCGTCCCCACAACGGTACCAAAAGTGGGGTGGTGATAAACACCACCGAACCCACGGCTGATACGTTCTGATAAATGGCCAGATCCCACCACCTCCATGGCGGCCTTCTCGCCATGCGTGCCGCCCGGCCCCGTTCGACCTCCGAATGGAGTGAGTAGGCGGAGGTGGGGGGGGGGGGGGAGCACGTAGGTCTCAGCCCGTAGGCCTCACCCCCGGCAAAAGTTGTACCGTCTGGCCCCACGACACCCTGAGCATCGGAGCACAACACAGTAACGTAACGCTCCGCGGCACGGGCCCCCCCCCCGCATCCCTGGTACGTGCCGAGCGTCCCACCCCGCAGCAAGGGAAAATTACGCCCGGACTACTGAAGCATGTCGGGCGGCTGGCGAGTAACAGACTGCCATTTGCAGGGGGAAAGGCATTTCGGACATATAGCGCGGCCATCTTAGGGGCGACGCTCCGATGCCGTCACGGCAGCACCAGGAACCCGACCACACGACAAATGCAGCAAGGAACATTAACACAAGAAAACTCCGTGCCGCGGGGGTGGAGCCATTCATTATTAACCCCCTGTGCTGTCGGTTGGTGCCAGCCCTCGCGACGCTAACCAGGCCACATAGCCCCATACCGGAATGCTTTACACAGACTGCACTGCAAGCTTCAAGCCCGTGCTGCTACCCCCAACCTCAATGGCAAGCCCCAAGCCCCACACGACATAACCGACATGAACACGGATCTCGTGCCCCCCCGTGGACATAGCCACGGAGCCCTGTCGACTTGGGTTTTGCCCAAGGACGGGGCCCAGGGGGTGGCAATGGTGGTCCGCTTACCTTGTACGAGCTGGAAAGCGCGGGTCTCGCGTTCGACGGGAAGGGAGGGGGCGGGGCAGCCTACGACCCTACTGCTGGCGAGGAGCAGCCAGGGGTGCGACTAGCTAGTGAGGGGGCAGCAGCAAAGAGGGCGCGTGGTAGGAGGGGCCACCCTTATATCCCTTCTCTTGGCCCACCCCTATCTCCCGCCCCCCTTAGCCAGCAAATCCCCACCTACCCACCCCACCCCCAGGAATGGGCTGGCCGGCTACCCAAGGACCTACTACGGGGTCTGCCCTCCTATGGGGTCCCCTGCAGGGACCACGGGCAACCTGCAGATGCCAGTTTTGCACTCTTGTGCCCACACCGCTGCAGCTTCACCTTTCTCACGCTGCGCGGTGGGGAAGGGGTGTCGGCGCTGTCCTCTGGGCCGCACACACACGAGGAGTAGCCGCTTCTTCCGCCTTTGGCCTGCCGACGCAGGGTGGGTTCCTGCTCGGCTTCCTCCACACCCCTCACGCCCTCCGACAGTGTGGCGTGTCCGGCGCTTGGTCGCTGGGGGGGTGCAGTCACTTGAGGAACGGGGTCACTTCGCCTCCACCACGGACTCACCACACTCACCGGGCTCACTGCCTGCCTAGCAAGTTGTCGCGGCCGATGCAGGTGGGTTCCGATCGGTTCGCATTCCTCGCGGTGGGGTCACTGTCTTGCGGCCGACGCAGGTGGGCTCCGGTCGGTTCCCTCCTCGCTCCGGGGCACTCCCACGGCAGGGTGGCTTACAGCGGGCTCAGGAGGTGCGGGGTGGGCTCCTGGTCACCTCATCATCTGCATGCAGGCCCGGGGCTCAACACACGCCCAGCGGGCCTCTCTTGCTTCAGTCATGCTGTTCATTTCGCATCTTGCTCTGTCCTTGTAAGCCCTGCAAGGCCATGGGACCCACCATGATTGTAGTTTGCCACTACTTCACCAAGCCATCGGGACTTAATGTCTTCAGCATCTCTTGAGAGTGTGTAGCTGGAGATGCTCACCTTCAAACCAAGCTTCACATCATCATCACCACCGAGTGATTGTGTAACACTCAAGACCCTACGGCTGCCAAGTGTATTGTAGAAAAATATAGTTTTGGGGGGGGGGACAAAGGGCTGGTTTCCAAAGTCATTGTCCACTGGGGCTCCAATGGTAGGCGACTAGGGAATGAGACACAATTCAGAGGGAGACAAGGTACAACTCAATGTATTTATTATTTAAGCAATTTGTAGAGCGCACAAATACCCTTGGGTATCCCAGTTCAATCGACTCTAGGTGTGGACTATGGCTCAGTACTTGTTGTCAAGCAGGGCTCAGACCAGGCCATGGCTGCACGTGGGTTACTTAGGCGTCCTAGGCAGACTCTCCAGAGATCTGCAAGTGAAAGCTACAAGGGCAATGTTATGTCCACAGAGCAACATGAAGGGAACCCTGCATCTTTTGCTATGTTCTATGTGTCCTGAGTGAGCAGCCAACCCACACAGTAACACTATACACCACTCAGTATGCTACAAGATCCCTGGTGAGCCGGAAGGCTGACTGAAGAAGTAGGATGGCACAGGTGCCCCTATGTCCTCCCCTGTAGCCCTTCTCCTCCCCTCCCTATGTATCATCTTCTTTGCTTGCGGGACATCCTCTTCCTCTGGTGCCCAAAACCAGTGAAGGCTTTCCTCCATTGTGCCTTGCTGTTTGCTGCTTGTCCCATTTTATTTACACTGTCTTCAGCATACAAAGGACTAAATGTGCATTGTTCTGTACTTCCAAGTCAAATACTTTTACTGGCAGATCAGAAGTTCAAAATCGGCTTGTGTGGCCGTTGCCCTAGTTTTTAATAACTATATTTTAACTTGTGGGAAATTGTACATTTTACAGAACATTGAACCAATGGTAAAAACGTCATTTGATTTTCTGGGGAATTTTGTTTTCCCCAGTTTATCCTGGCAATACAAGTGCGTTTCTGAGAATACTGGAACTGCACATTAGTTAGAAATTGACAGTACATCAAGACCATTTCATATTATTGACTCATGTTGGGTTCTTAAAGCACATTTGGAAACGTTCATCAATAGAAACGTTATATGCTCGAAAAAATTGTTAAGCTAAATTTCAAACCTAAGTGCTGTTGGTAAGCGGCACACTGCAGTTGCAGTATAAGTTCTCCACTTTGGGGTTCATATTCAGTGCATAGGCCGAATGCTTTCCCCAGAGCCTTCCACTGCCAGTGCTGGTTGCCATGGTAAGTGTACCAGAGCCTCCCAGCATCAGAGCATCATTTCACTGGCATGGCCTGTTTTGGAACAGGGCTGTTCATTTAGAGGGATGTCTGGCTATTACAGAGGATATGGATTTTAAACGACACTTCTGGAAATTGTGTTTTTCACTACAGAGCACTGCCTCTGAAAACTCTACTAGATGAGATATTCAGTTTCATTTAATAAAATCACTTTTGGCCAATGGCCTTTCGTGTCAGGACAATAAATATAAACTTTAAAATGAAGTTTGAAAAACATTGTTTAAAAAAAATGTATATGTGAGATTCACTGTCACACATGGTTGCTAAAAGACTTATTGTGACACATCCCTAAGAGCCTTTTAGAAGCAGCACTCACAAATATAAGGATGCCCCTATTGAGGACTGCGAGGATGGAAAAGGTAACAAACAAAAGAACCCCTTGCTAACTCCAGAAATCTCTATTCATAAATAGTATCTTGATATCAGAGCTGTGACATAATCAGAAGTGAGTGAGCAAACAAGAATGTGTGAAAGAAATGTAATTGATCAAAACCTGGTAAATTTTATAAATGTATACGTATATTGTATAAATGTATACAATGCAGATAATCTCAAATATAGTGCATTATATATACAAATATACACTGCTAATCATTTCATCAGTCAGCTAGTCACCTAAATTTGACGCCTCACCATACATACTCACTCACAACCTTCATACATGCTTAAGATTAGGGCTCCAAAGATCTGTTTCTTGCTTGACAGTGGACAGTCTTTTTCCACTCACATCCACAAATGATTCAGTTACTGACTTCCATTTCCAATGATTTATTTGTTGTGTACTGAAGTTATATTTAAAGAATGGATTGGCATTGTGTGAGGAAATGTGAATTATTATATGGTGTGGTTGTGCAACCTCACCATGTAATAATGGCACAGTTCTGTATCAGGTCAAGTCAGGTTTGTTTGTAAAACCTTAGCTCAGTCCTGGGTAGCTGTGGATTACATCAGGTTGTATTTTTATCTTTAAATAGACTCCTCAATTACAAAAATCCGCTGTAGGGTTCTGTAGATATGAATTTTCAAAAAAAACAATAAATCCCTGTAGTTCAATAGATGCAATAGATCTCTGTAATATACAGCGACTTATGGGTTAGGGTTAGCCACAACAAGCAACTTGAAAACAGCTATGTGGACACTCATGGGTGTGCCGGCTCCCATACGGAGTCAGCCACAGGGACCACCATTGAAGTTAATGGAGTGATCCTGATGCTGGAGATGCTCAAGGATGCTTATGCGGGTGCCGGGGATCTTTCTGTGGCCACCCCTTGGTCCTTAAGCATGGGGTGAGGGGAAAATTTGGCCTCAGGCATTGATGTGCCCCGAAGTCCGGATGAAATCCATCAGAAAACCAGTTGCCACTGGTCTACTGGTCTCCGGTTACAGCAAAACCAGAGGTTCCCTTATTACTTGCAGTAACTTGCGTGCTGGGAGACCAAGCTGCATTCCGATGATTCTTACTACTCAACCAGGTCCAGCAGACTTGGGTACAACTTTTGAGCGTTAGGACTCGGTCTCCCAGGCTGCATCATGACATCCGGCGGCAGTCAGGTTCTTGGCACTGGGTTCTGAGGTTTCGCAGGCTTCTCAGCTTTTATGGCCCTTTTACTTTAAAAAGGAGTCAGTTAACTGCCTCTTGGAGTCACCTACTCTGTGTGGGGCTCATGGGCACCTTTTCCACAAGTGGGGCCACCACAAGCACCACCAGCACAGCCCTTTCTCTGTTAGTCCAAAGTGCAGCCGATGCAGTTGTTTATTTCCTGCAGCCTGTCTTTGCTGGGTCCAGGGAACAGCAGGGCAGTCCTTCTTAGGTCTTCTCTCCTGTACATATGTGATCTGAGGTCTTGGTGACAGAGGTACCACTTTTATGCCTATTATGAGCCTCAGGGGAGGGCAACTAAGTAGCCAATGGGCTACAGGGTCCCCCCACCTTATGACTTCCTGTGAAGTGTGGCATATAGCTAGGCCAGAATGCACGATTTTGCCCACTGCCAACATGGCAGAACACTTCTCCCGGTGTGTGGAGCTCCCTAGCACATCATAAAGGCACACTCCCCTTGAAAACCTGGTTTGACAGAGGATTTTCCTTCTCTGCTCAAGATGCAAACATGTCTGCTAAACCAGAACAGCAGCCCTTTCACTTGTGACTGCCATGTGCCCTTCAAAGGTGTTTCCTCTTTGACACTCATTATTTGGACTCACACCCACTCTGGCCATCCTGCTAAGAGGAGGTCACACCTCTTTCCTCTGCTTCTCTCTGATAGTCGTTCTCATCTCTCCCCAGGAGGGCAGAAGTGTTGTCTTAAGGACAACAGCTTCTGTGCAGCTGTAAATGGCTACTGAAAACTTTAAACTTTGGGGAACAAAGTGACAACTTTCTATTTTGGTCCCTTGAAGTACCACATTTAGTAGTACCATTTGGAAGTTAGCACTGCTGAGTTGTCAAAGTGTAACTCCATACTCGCTGATGAAGCTAATAGGCTTGCTACAGTAAAAACAAGCATTTACAATGCAATGGTTTTGCCTTTGTTAAAGTTAGAGCTATTGGCATTGCTCTTGACATTATTTTTATTTATGTTTTTTTTAACATAAATAAATGGCATTGTAATTTACAATGCCACTAGCTTTATCTCTCGCAAATGACACACACAAACACACACAGAGCCCCCCCACACACACCCACACAGAGCCCCCCCACACACACCCACACAGAGCCCCCCACACACACAGCCACACATAGCCCCCCACACACACAGCCACACAGAGCCCCCCACACACACAGCCACACAGAGCCCCCCACACACACAGCCACACAAAGCCCCCCACACACCCACACAGAGCCTTCCACACACACCCACACAGCACAAGCAGGCAACAGGGGCACACGGAGGCACAAGCAGGCAACAGGGGCACACGGAGGCACAAGCAGGCAACAGGGGCACACGGAAGCACAAGCAGGCAACAGGGGCACGAAAACGGAGGCACAAGCAGGCAACAGGGGAACACGGAGGCACAAGCAGGCAACAGGGGCACACAGAGGTACAAGCAGGCAACAGGGGCACAAGCAGGCAACAGGAGCACACGGAGGCACAAGCAGGCAACAGGAGCACACGGAGGCACAAGCAGGCAACAGGGGCACACGGAGGCACAAGCAGGCAACAGGGGCACGAAAACTGAGGCACAAGCAGGCAACAGGGGCACGAAAACTGAGGCACAAGCAGGCAAGAGGGGCACGAAAACTGAGGCACAAGCAGGCAACAGGGGCACACGGAGGCACAAGCAGGCAACAGGGGCACACGGAGGCACAAGCAGGCAACAGGGGCACGAAAATGGAGGCACAAGCAGGCAACAGGGGCACACGGAGGCACAAGCAGGCAGCAGGGGCACACGGAGGCACAAGCAGGCAACAGGGGCACACGGAGGCACAAGCAGGCAACAGGGTCACGAAAACAAGCACAAGCAGGCAAAAGGGTCACAAGCAGGAATTGTAATTTAGACGGGGCTGAAGTGGAGAACGGTCAGTAGGGAAGTAGTGCGGCTGGTGCAGTGGTACCAGGCCGAAAGGTGAGAGGGGCTGTCTGCACCCCAGTTTGGACAGTTTCCACTACCTAACAGGGATTGGTGGGAGGGGGGGCGTACTTCTTGCTTGCTTTAGGGCTGTTACTTCGGGGACGCAGTGCACGCTCTTGCCTGCTGCCTGCTGCCACCGGGACACGACAACAGGCAGGGAGAGGACAGGCTGGGAGAGGGCAGGGAGGGGACAGGCTGGGAGAGGGCAGGGAGGGGACAGGCTGCGAGAGGACAGGCTGCGAGAGGACAGGCTGCGAGAGGGCAGGCTGCGAGAGGGCAGGCTGCGAGAGGGCAGGCTGCGAGAGGGCAGGCTGCGAGAGGGCAGGCTGCGAGAGGGCAGGCTGCGAGAGGGCAGGCTGCGAGTGGGCAGGCTGGGAGTGGGCAGGCTGGGAGTGGGCAGGCTGGGAGTGGGCAGGCTGGGAGTGGGCAGGCTGGGAGTGGGCAGGCTGGGAGAGGGCAGGCTGGGAGAGGGCAGGCTGGGTGAGGACAGGCTGGGAAGCAGAGAGGGTGTTACCTGAGAAGTCTGCCAGCGCGGGGACAGGCTGGGACAGGGCAGGCTGGGAGAGGGCAGGCCGGGAGTGGGAAGGCCGGGAGAGGGCAGGCCGGGAGAGGGCAGGCCGGGAGAGGGCAGGCCGGGAGAGGGCAGGCCGGGAGAGGGCAGGCCGGGAGAGGGCAGGCTGGGAGAGGGCAGGCTGGGTGACGACAGGCTGGGAAGCAGAGAGGGTCTTACCTGAGAAGTCCACCAGCGCGGAGCTCTTCGGGCGCAGAGCAGCAGCAGGGCCCAGCAGAGCAGGGCGGGGGGCGGGAAATAATGGTGTGGAACCTTTGTTTCCAGCAGGCATCCTGCACAGAAAGTTGATTGTCCTCTAGGTGCTTCTCAGTCGTGTCTTTGTTATAACTAAGGCCTCATTTAGGCTCCAAATGGTGAAGCCTCTCCTCTTCCATAATGAGATGTGGGGGAGAGAAGAATGCGAGAAATGACGCTCAAGTCTGAAGCACCAATTTGTCATGGATAACAGTGGTATATGCCGCTGAGCAGCCACAAAACACAGCCTCAGAGCCTTTACATACAGGCAGGGTGTTGTATGTTGATGGTGCTACATAAGAAATCTCTGTTCTCCACGCCATCCAGGTTACTTCACCGGCCCTCAGAAGATGTGTTCATCAATACGTGAGCTCTGGATAGGACAGGAAGAATGGTATGCCGCAGGTCAGGCTAGCATCTGTCACCCACAATAGAAGGGCTGCAATGTCTGATATGTGGTTGTTGTCCAAGAGGCATCCACAGTGTTGGGTTCATTGAAGTTGAAGGTTCCACTGCGGAGCCCACATGTGCCAGCGAGTACGATGCTCCAGGATTATGCACAAGACCAAGAAGCCTCAGGACAATCTGAGTCGGAAGCAAGGCATGAGCTAGAAATGTTCCCCGACTTATTGCGAAGATGGAAAAGCCTTCAAAGGCACCATGTCCAGGATGGTCCCTATAAAGGTACTCCTCCATACAGGTTGAAGACAGCAGATCCTAGGGTGGACAGCAATGAAACTGTTGCTTTCAAGTGGCATAGGACAGCCTTTAACAGCCAGTTAACGAGGTATGGAAAAATTGACCCACAACAACTAATTGCACTTTTGTAAATACCTGGGAGGACAGAAGGGTAAGACAGTAAACTTAAGTACTCCAACCCCACAACAAACTGGAGGGAGAATGGGACTGCAGAATCAACACGTTAAAGTGCATGTCCTGCAAGGTCAAGGACACCATTTGATCTTGAGAATCCATGGCAGAAAGGATTTGAACTAGTCTTGAGAACCAGTATTGGCTTCACTCCTCACAGCTCACTTCTCCCACCTGGCCCCTAAAGAAGTATTGATAGTAGCATCTTGCGCCCCGTGCTGCCTTGGGTCAAATTTGATCGCACAACTGGCAAACAGCACCCAAACGTTTCTGATTAGAATGCTGGCATGCTCTACCAATGTCTGATCACCTACTGGTGATACATGTGGAGGGCTGGACAAAAAGGGAAGGGGCGTAACCAAGTTGAATTTGAAAGACCTGCTGTTCCAGAGTAACGGCACGTCAGTGAGATGAGCAAAATCGGATTCTCCCTCATAAGACCTATGTGACACGTGTAGGGGAAAACTAAAGCAGCATGGTGGCAGCTATATCGAGTGATGAAGAGGACGAGGATTGCTAAATCTGTCATACCCTGGACTCTACCACCGTCTCTCCCTCTGTGCGTTGTGTTGTAGACTGCTGACTAACGGGAGGGAGGGGGTTAAGTCCAGCAGTGAGATGCGTCCGTAGGCACACAATGGGCTATGCTGACCACAGACCGTGCGCCGAGATGTTGCGATCTCTGACCCGGCGAGGTTGCGTCTATTACCTTCCCACATATCCGTGTCTACTATTGTGGTCTTCTAGCGCCCTGAAGTTCTGTGATGTATAAGCGCTCCCTTCTATGCTCACACACAAAACCTGCGCCAATCTTTTTGTGCCCAATGAGCTTGCTTTATTCGAGGCGGGAACATTTTAATTTTTAACATGAGAGCTTACTGTGTATATTCGGTTCCACGCTGTTTGCCTTACAATCGGTGCTCCTATCAGCCAGCCACACGTGAGCTTCCAGGCGCATTCGAGGACTTTGGGTATTGAAGCTGCAGTTCAGCGACATGCAGACGCTGTAGAAAAACTGAAACGCGTTTTGATAATATGATCGAAGTTAGCATGCAGACCAGGGCGTACAAGCCGCATCTGGACTAAACCATGTGCCTTCCATTAACCCTTACTAATCCAGTCAAAGAGTGAGGGGGCGTGGCAGGGGGTTGGGTGGAAGTGCTGAACGCTGATGTTCTCTGAAGTCGGTAAGAATGTCCATGCTTTTGGGTACATATGGTAAATTACTTTATTTTCCCCCCACAATATTACCGGTGCCCAACCATCCATGGTCGTGCTTGCCTGGAGCCGCCATGTCCCCATGAATATCACGTTATTTCGGGCCGATGGGACTACATCTGCCAGAATGCACTGTGTTAAATGAAAGCCCAGGGCTAGAACCATGATTTCACTCTGGCAGTTTTCTGGTACCAAATCTATGAAACATACCAATTGGGAAGACATCTTGGTATGTACGTCATACTCTCTGCTGGAATTTGTGTGAAGCCTGCATGTTGCAGTTTTGATGCCAGGCCCGGTAGATTCAGCCTTTTAGCTTTCAGATGTGTTAGGTAGTAGTTACACATGGTATATACAGTGCCTCTAAATATGTTAACATTTTTTATCAGCATTACAAATAAGGAAATAAAACACTTACCTGTATCTCCCGGGGTTCCCTCCAGGCCACGGGAGCCCCGCGTGCGCCGCCATAGTGCTTGCCGTCTTGCCGTCTTGCTCTCCTTCTTCCCCGGGCTGCGGGGGGCGGGCACTTCCGGCCGGCCGCGCTAGGATTGGCCGGCCGGGCAGTCACGGGGCAATGCAATCGGGGAGGAGGAGACTGGAGGCCGGCGACGGAGGAGAAGAGACGCAGTAGTGCCGGCAATGCCGGACCAGACACGGGGGCGTTCCCGGCGTCCCGTGACGTCGGCAAAAGCCAAAGAATGTCGGGAACGCCCCCGTGTCTGGTCCGGCATTGACGGACAGGCCCCTCGTCCAATGGCAAGGCTCCGTTTACGGAGCCAGCCAATCAAGGACGAGGGCCGAACCAAGCCACACTACAGTTAACATCAGGTTTTCGCCTGCGCCGAAAAGATGCGCAGAGCGCATCTTCGGCGAGGCAAAACCTAAAAATGACAACCCTGGGTTTTTACTGTCAGGAGATGTAAAGTTAACAAAACATGTCCTTCTTTTTAATACAATGCACCCTGCCTTTAGGATTCAGTAGGCCTTCCTGAGGGGGTAACTTATAAATATCAAAAAGTAAGGTCTGGGCTTTGACATTGGTTTAAATGGTAAAGTCAGGTTAGCAGTTTTAAGCTGCCCTGCCAGTCTGCAGCAGCAGACTGGGAGCCATGCTTTGCCACACTCTTGGTAGCACAATAGTTGCTGCAGTCCACATGGGATACTAAACTTACATTCCCTGGGTGCCCCTTGCACCATAAACTAGGTAAATGTAAGTACATTAAATTACCCCAATTCTGGGTAGACCAATTAGACACATACATTTTAAGGTATATGTCTAATTGTCTTTTAACAGGCACTGAGGCCTGTTTGGAAGGACTCAGTGCACTCAGAGCTGAAAACCAGCAGCAACAGTCCAAATGTTTGGGCGTGGTCGTGCAAAAAGAGGCATTTACTCACACTCATGTATTTGTATTATATAAATTAGTGTTAATTATATTCCTCGTCATATATTTATCAATTTCATCTCCTTCATAAATGCTAGCATAATAACTTAAGTTTGATGATGTCACATCTCTGATATCATTATGCCACTGATTTTTCGAGGATGTTTGGGTTGGAGGGGTTCTTTTCTACCTTTCAAAATCATTATTTTAGTACAAGATAGTCCACCTCTTAGGCAATAAACACCATTTATAATTCATTTGTACTTTGCATGCTGCACCAAATATGTAATAAACTCGCTCTACGTTCATATTTGTAAACTCACCTCCATGTGTTTTTATGAGGAAGGTTCCATAAAAAGTCTGGCCACTCATCCGTAAGGCTGCCAAGCAACTGTTGATCCAAACCCTTATCATAAGCGGACTGGGTTGTTGTAATGCTCTGTGTGTGGTACTTCCCTCTTACCTGCTCCATAAATTACAACTCACCCAGAACACAGCAGGAAGACCTGTACGCTGCATATCTAAACACCCTAGAATCACAGCTCACCTTAAAAGCTTTCATCGGCTTCCTGTCCATGCGAAATGAGTTTTCAGAGCCCTTTGTTTTTGTCATAAGCTCTCCACACGTCTTCCCCTACCCGCTGCATGCCCCGGATGTTTTGCGGATACGCACCGGTCTTTAGCCTCTCGCCTTGTTGTCACCATCCCAAGTTTCCGCAGATCGAGACCGGGAGGGCTCTCTTTTTCGGTTATCACTGCCCAGGCCTGGAATGATACCCCCCCCCCCCCCTTGTCTTTCGCTCTGAGTCTATCTGTTCAGATTTCGCAAACTCCTGAATACCCACCACACCTTGATCCACAATAGCCGCATTCTTGAAGCCTTACAGAATACAGCGCCAGGACACTTTTGAGTATTGACACGCTCTATGAAACTAAAAATCAAACCAAATCAACACCTATGTATGCACACAAACAAAAACAATAGACATGTCTGGCAATTTAGGTACAGTCTCTCCTTGAACATTACCCCAACAACTCATAAAACATGTGCCAGTTTGAACAAATTAGCATGATTGCTTCACTACATTACAGAAGCCTCTGTTCTCTGTTCTCTGTTCTCTGTTCGACGGAGGTTGTTTATATGTATCTTGTCCCTGCTTGAGCAGAGACTAGAATTGTTGACATGTTTTTTGGTGTCCTAATTTTATTTAGATATCCTGGATGTTGCTTCACCTCTTTGACTCGACATTTAACATACATTTTCATCATGTGTTATCTTCCAAAAGGAAGTAAAATACGATATTACAAAGGAATACAGTTTTTTGTTACAAGACAGCAGCAATCCGTAGCTCAATAGACATTAAGAAGTCAACAGAACAAAGTTCAGAATGCCCAGACTTGGAATACGCTCTAAACAGTCTTTTATTATTCTCTGTGGCTATATTAGCTGGAATTAGTTTCATTTATCAGCACTTTGAGGGTGCAGGAAGGACACTGCTTTAAGGCCAGGCTAACTGACAGCATGTGTGAAGACATATATTCATCACTTTCCTCAGACATTAGTGTGCCAAACCTCCTGTGGCAGCTGATGATCACTGAATGTGAATGAGCTTAAATGCTTGCTTTTAGTTGAACAAAGCAATCAAGTGACCTTGACTCTTTCCACAAGGCTTCAAGGAGGACTCAAAGAAAACGCTAGTGCCAGATACCTACCTACCATTGTGCCAGGGTCAGCTGTCAGAGCACCTTTCAGAGGGCCAAAGGGCAAAGAGTTAATAGGCCCATCCTTGGAGGTTTTGGCCTTTTAATCCTGCTGTCTCAGGCCCGACCTAATATGGATCCTGGGCAACTTGGCCAAGCACTTCTCCTTCAGCACTTAACTCCTAGTGGGAGTGTAGGTCGACGAGTCCAAGGCTTATTGGGGAGAGGTAGATGCCAGGTGTACACAGGCACAAGACAAAAAATGCAAACAGTACCACAATAAGCTGATTGTCAAGTCAAATATTTGCTTTTGTGATAAAAAAAATAGTATTTTATTTAGGCACACAATGTATGGAAAGAGAACACTAAATAATCTTCACAGTCTCTCAATGTCAGCAGCACCCTAGTGTCATCCTGGACAGTGTCCCTCAGTCACCCCTTCCCTTCTAGTGGGGCTGGTTATTACTCACTCGATAATGAAGGTGACATTCAGATGAGACACACGTTTGTCACCAAGCAGCAAAGTGTTCTGTCCTAATGGGTCACCTTCAGCAGTGATACACACAAAGTTCATGCAAGTAACATGGTTCAGTCTTAACAGACCCTATTGTAAATGGTGGGTACAGGAGGACTGGTGGACCAGAGGACCCCAACCTCGTGCGTTCTTTTCCCGATGACTTATTAGGTCTGCCACCATCTCCAAAAAGCGTGCATCAATGTCTGACGTCTTCTCCATGGTTTCCTCGGCTGTTGGTAAGTCTACCCACGGGCAGAGGGCTCTAGGATAGGAATCATGGTTGACCTGCTGGCAAGGATCTTTTTGGCATGATGTTCCAGGGCAATGATCGTATACTTCATTGTGGCCCCCACCTGGCTTTTGGGGTGCTGACTTCACACAGCAAGGGTGATGACCCTTACTTCACAGTGACCCCCCACCTGGCATCCGGGAGTCGCTGACTTCATACAGCAAGGGTAAATGACCTAACTTCAAGGTGGCCCCCACCTGGATTACAGGAGTCACCAACTCACCAGAGAAATGGCAAAACCCCTAACATCAACGTGGCCCCCAAATGGCATATAGAGCCCGCTGACTTCTACAAGAAGGGGCAGAGGACTCACACTCCCATAAAAGTCCCGACTGAACCGAACATCTCACACTTCGCTCACCAGATCCACAGGATCCCCGCTTGGCCTCGCTCCCTTTAGTCACTTTCCTCCTCCTCATATAATCCACTGGTCTTGGAAGGCAGGCAGACAGCTGGTGCTCCAGACTCAGGACAAATGGTCTTGACATATTGGGTGATGGCCCCTCAGCCAGCAGGGAGACTAGCAGACTTTGGTCCCCAATTCTGGTTACAGCAGCTTTAGGCTTTGCTGAATTCTTTTCCACACTGGTGAACAGCACTGTTGAACTACTTGTGGTACTCATACCCCTACTTTCATAGTCTATATTCAGACATGGATGCAATTTTGTGTGTGGGCCTCATTCATGTTGCAGGAGTCGACTCCTTTGAAGTGCACTCTCTGTTGTTCTGTCCTTTGTCAAAGGGACAGTCTGCCACAGCAGGAGCATCTGCAGTTCTAACTTACCCACAAGAGAGACTTAGGGAATAACCAGGGATCAGACCTGGCTATCAGACACCACTGAAATATGCCTCACAGAGTTCAAAAGTCTAAGCCCTCCCCTCTATCTGATTCCATGGTCCTACAGTGCCAACCTGGTCCGACCCACCACCTTGCCTAACCATTCACCTGTAACTCTTCCTTGCAGCAATGGATGTGCACCAAGGACAACCTGCTCCTCTTCCTCCACTATGAGTGTGCTCTCTCCCCAGCCATCAGGTATGTCAGCAATCCACATCTCATGTCTCAGGGTTACAGTTCTCACTTCTAACTAGTCTTTCTAGGCCCCCGAGCTTCCATAATGGAACACACAGACCTCCTTGTTATGTACCATGCAGAGGCACACATAAAACCCAACAAAACGCGTTGTCCCACACTACATAAAGTCATCTTGTAGTCCAAGGGTGAGCTAAGTGCACAGCAGCACAACTTTACATGAGTGGACTTGTAGGCACCACTCAAGTGACACAGGTAAAAAGGTCTGTTCACCCTACTGATTACAACAAAACACAAAACGGGTATGCTGCCACCACCATGCTCGTGCCACTTAACTCTTGGCAAGGGGTGTAGTAGCCCTCTATAACTACGATGATAGTGCTTGGTGTGCCCCTCCTGGTCTAACAAGACTGCATTGCTATGAGACAGGTCTAAGTCGTGGCGCACATGCTTGATCTGTGTTTGCCCATGACCAAAAATCAGAACCAAGATCCAGATACCCATGCAGCAGGGTCACTCAGGTCAGGAGTGCACATCTGTCACAATGCAGGGGACTTTTTTCTGTCCCAAAATCAGCTTAATACAAATGGAGGTTACCAGCATCCCCACAATATGTAAAAAAAATACTAACATTATGACTGAACCAACAATGCCTGCTGTATGTACATTTATACACTAACATATATACACAAGTACGTACACACATGCAAACATGCATACATGCATACACAAACAGCAACAGCATTCAGATTTATTTTTTCCATTTCATCTTCTGATGGCCAGCTATAGCACATCACAGTGGTAAGGCTGCCTAATCTCTACTTTGTTATGGTCAGGTTTGCTCACTAGTCCACTTCCTTAATCACATAGGCAAACTCAAGCTAAGACAAAACCAGGCGCACTCAAAATAATAACAAAACAGTGGCTCTTATGGCGTAATTCTGTGACATGATTATTTAGAAAAATGCTGTCAAACACATTAGACAACTGATTGTAATTATTGCTGAGGGATACCAGCAGACCTAATTTTGAAAATCATTCAACCAACAGCCTAGCACTTTCACAGAATGTATAAACTCTCCATGGATGTTGATGGAGTTTCTGCGGCATTTATTAAAGTAGTCATAATATCACAGGATGGGCTCCTTGAGCCTGTTGTAAGCCAGCTGGAATGACCGGTCGGTTTAACTTCCAACCACCGTCATTGTAATACGGCGGTCGAAAATGAAACCGAAGATGTCGTCATGACCGATATCAAAATGAGGCCCCTTATGTTCACGTACATGCCATATTATGATCTCAAGTGACCTTCACTTGGAGGAGCTGACTTTCATTTTAGCAATATTTAAACATATTTGTAAGTTCAAACTACCCCCAGTGTTTGTAAACTACAATAATGTAATGCCTCAAGCACAGAATGCCATGCAGGAGATACTGCACAATGTTTTTCTATTACTGGGCAGCATGCACCACAGTGCCAGGTTTCATTCCCCAAACACAGTGTGTATTGCCTCTTTTGGACCAATCCTATGCAAATAAGTCAGACTATGTTCCAATAGGAATACTCCAGTCCGAATTGTCAGGCCAGGTCCTCCCTGAACCGGAACACAAGCAACCTAAGACTGTTTTCACCCTCATTAGGGTTCATCAGATGGATACAGCTGTGTTTCAGTGGCACAGTGTGCATCTGACCCACGTCTGAGCATACCTGTCTCCTTTGGGGCATCACATTGAATTAAGCAAAAGAGTGATGGGTGGAAAGCTTTCATTAATCTCAGCTACTGGTAATTACTCTGGGTCACCTTCCAGTCCACTATTATTTTGCACACCATGCCACCTCTGTCTGGACCCACTCATTGTCTTGATTATCCTTCAAGTCACCAATTGGGTGATTAGCCTTTGCCTCTGCTAACTGTCCTGGCTCGCTCATTGCCAGGCCAGCCCTATGCCAACATCCACCATAGACAACCACACCAGGCTGAACCAGTCTCACTTTCTGATAATTCCAGGCAGACTCAGGCGTCAAGTGGGCTCAGGAGTATTTGGAGTCGGTCATCAAATGCCAACTGTGAGTGTTTCCTGAGGGGTCCTGGTGCGGAGACTGGCTGGCTGGGCAAGTAGGAGCTAGCTACTGATGGGAGAGGATGCGGCTAGTGTGGTGCTCTCCTGAGTCGAGCTGCTAAAGCTATGTGCTGCTAAAGCCCCTACATGCCACCCAGCTAGCATAACTGCAGCAATCCTGTCTTGGTGTGCGCTACAATGTCCCTACCCATCAGGGCTGGACACACAGTGACACATGTGCAAAGCTCCTGCTCTGTAGAATGAAATGCAAGTGGAGTCACAAGCCTGGGTCCAGGTTGCTGAGGCAGGGTGGGTCCACAGTGGAAGAGTACTGCACACTACTGCATGGCACGGTCCAGCGAGTGAGCGGCTGCTGGCCTACAGGCAGCAGTCACACCGCTCTCAAGTGTCCTGCTCTACGATGGGTGAGGAGCTGATCCAGTACAGGTTTTTTAAAGTTCATTTTCATATGTGTGTCAATGGTTCTAATATATAAATCGCTGGAATGCACAGTGAAATCATGGACTGGATCAATGTGTAAATCTGGGAGACTTTAGAGAACCGGTGATTGTTGATCCTTCTCCCAAGGTGGTGATCAGAAACCTTCTCTCCCTCTCCCACCAAACACCACCCCCACACTTCCCCAGACCCATTCACAGGCACGACCCAGTCGAACACCACGAGGACACCGATTGGCCTGCGGAAGGTGGCAGGCTACGAACACTCTCATTGACCTGGCAGAGCTGCCTCTTGGACTGGCAGGCCCTGCCTGCAGCCCGTGCGTTGTGCCCAAGCACAGAGGCAAGGAGGACCCCGACAGTGTGCACCATGGAAGCGCCAGCCACTAAAATGTAACAATATTTTGAAACTGCCATTGTCAAAGCCTATTGGTCCTACTTGCATTTTCAGTTTTAAGCTAGATCCATTGTCTTTGCCAGAACCACTGGACACAGAGTTTGTATTTAGGCAATCAAGTAGGGAGGTGCCATGTGTGCTGAATATTATCAGCTGCCCAGCGGCAGAATGCAGATTCTAGGGGTGCCAAAATATGGTGCCTCCAATGGAAATCGGTAGAGGAATTACCTTTTGGATCACCAACAATTCATTTGTTTTGCTGTAACGTGGGCTAAAGCATCTTGAAGTGAGAAAAACAACAACATGGTTGTTTTTAATATAGAACGCAGGTATGAGATAAATAACTGAATTTGAATATTAGTGCGATAATTGAGTATACTTTTTAGGTGTGAAATAGTCCCTCGTGCATTGGAGGGCTACCCCGTTCCTAGTATGTAGAATGATACACCCAACAGCCAGTTGAGTGAGGTTAGAGATGCATGCGCTCTGGGCTGATCAAAGATGTCATTTATTCTGTCTGAAACTGAGGGCAGAAGAGGACTGACCAAACAAGCCAGTGGTTGAAAGGGACTGACCCAAACCTCCCCTTATGTATATTGTAAACAACAGTCTTCAGGCAGCTGCATTGTCAAACTAGATGTGCACATTACACTTTATATGCGCTTTGCACCCCTCTGGGAGGGCTGCGCGTGCTCTGCTCTCCTAGTAGCTGACTCGCTGATCACAAAGAAAGCAAGCACCTCAAGATGGCCGTCGGGTGAGGAGCTCCAGCCAAGAGCTCCTCCGAAAGGGAACGGACTCTGGCACTTGCCTCGGGTCTCCCTCCCCTTCTGCCTCCTAACCAACGGTGGATCTTGTGCCTGCACTCCGGTGCCATGCTTTCCTCATGGACCTATCCAGTTAGCCTGCAACCCACCTGCAGAGTTTCTCGAGGGAGCACCCACGGAGCCTCTACCATCATGGCCACTGGCTCGGCGGAGATGCCTCACTGCTGTAAAGTTTGAGCTGGCGGCTCTCCCCATCCAACCGCCACCCTACTCAAGGATTTCGCCCATTTATCCACGCATTGCGGACCCCAGGAATGATCCGGATGGCCTGCTTGCACCCTCCGAGTTTCTGGAGGGAGTGCCCACGGAGCCTTTACCAACATGGCTGCTGGTTCGGCAGAGATGCTTCGCTGCTGTGGAGTCTGAGCTGGCAGCTCTTGGCCCTCCGACCGGGAGGAGGGGTGATTGCGGCGAGTAGCCTGCGAGGAACCACTCCAGTGTAATCCATGGCTGGAAACTGGAGCCTGTGGAAACCGGAGCCTGCAGTGAGTGATGGCGGTCCTGTGATTTAACCCTGGACATGCCTACCCTCCAGTCCCGACCTATATTGCTTGGCACTCCGCAGCCCCTTCCGGAACATACCCACCCCAGGCCCCCAGAGAACACTCTTCATCGGAGCGGCCTGTCCCACCACGGACTCTCATGGACTTCTTTACTTTTTCTTTTGTCCTGTCCGCCATTTTGCTGCTGTTCTCAGCCGCTTTTCTCTGGAACCCGACCCGCCATCTTGTCCATTCCCTCGTCCTTTACCCTTTTCCCTTGTTTACCCCTTGAGGATCCTCAAATGTTTCTTCCCTTTTCTGATTTGCCTTTTCTCCATACCCTAGTATCTCTCCCACCCTCCCTTGGTGCTGTGACCGCGTCCCCCCTCCGACCACTCTTAATGGAACTCTGCTCTTATTGGTTTTTTTGGGGGGATCTTGACCTGAAAAAATCTACTATGTGTATATATACGTATATAGAGATAACTAATCACTAGTATACGCAGTAGACCTTGGTACTCTCTACCATTCCTATGTAACTCTTAGAGTATATCCATTTGTATCTCTTCCTTGAGTGACTTTACTATTTGTACATTTGCAATTTTTCTTTCTGTTTGTATCTCTTCCTTGTGTGAATTTACATCTTGTACATTTGCAATTTTTTCTGTTTATATCTTTTATGTAACGCATGTAATCCTAAGTCCTTATGTTTTGCAACTGGTTCTTATGTAAAGTGCTCTGACACCTTTGGGTAAAGTTTGCGCTATAGAAAATCGCATTAAATGAAATAAAATAAAAATAAATAAAAACTTCATGCATTTACCCTTGAAATGCAGGTACATTCACAATTTCACACAGAGATCTTAAGGACATCCGTTGCTATAAGTGCATGCGTTCCTATGAGTTCATGACTTGCTTTTTAAATGTAAACATATGCCCTGTAAATGTAATTTATTTTTAAATAGTGGTTCTTCGTGTGCTGGGATTGGTGAGTGCAGCCCCTGCACTTGCCAAAGCTTTGCTCGTACTCACAGGGAGTTGTGGGCCACATGTATTAAGCCGTTTTGCAGTTGGAAATGACCGATCAGTCCGTTGCAACCTCAAAAATGTTTTTACATATGTATGAAACCCAAATTGTAATTCAGTCACACGTTACCAAATCGCAATTTGTGTTTGCGATTTGGTATTTGAAAGGGGTGTGTTTAGGGCGTCCCTTCCAAATACTGAATCTGAATGGGATGTAAGAATGTTTTGCGACGGACTACGGTCGCAAAACATTCATATTTTACTGACTCCTTGAAGGAGGGGGTAACCCATTTACAAATGGGAAGGAGTCCCAAGGTGGCCCCTTACTCTTTGAGAATGGAAAACAAATATTATTTAAGAGCAGGCAGTTGTCCTAAGGACAAGCATTAGCATAGCCAATTGGTCTCGCCTTTGTGAACTTATAAGTGTTTAGCCGTGCAGAACATTACCCTGGGTAGTTCAATTATAGCTTAATTTCTGAATATGTGTTAGGCTATATCAAGCCCAACTTGTATACACTTATTAAAAAAATAAATATAAACTGTACACAAAATAGTGTGTTTTCCAAATTGCAGGTGACTTGTGAAGCAAAATAAACAAGGCAGAGATTAACGTGACTTGATATGTGCAATTTGGCCCCACCCCACTATCACTCTCGTATCTGTACAAGTCTGCAAGGAAGTTATCACAAACCTGCTATCAATTCCGTCACTTATGTCACTTTTTAACAGATTTGCCGATCCCACCCTATTCTAAATGACCCATTATTCACAAGACAAAAACTAACGTACTCTGGGCCCCAAGCAGTAAAAGAACACCATATTTGAGGGTTGTTTTTTTATTCTTTACTTCATCCTCTCTAATAATCTTCAATAAAAAAGCACAAGTATATTAAGGGTTGTGCTTGCACATATTTTCATTTTAATCCCGTAGGACATATACAGATTGAGAATACAGCAAAATATTTGTATAAACATACACTGGGAGTGCACAAGGGCTAAATATCGCTATTTAATTGATATAACAATTCACTGAGGCCATTAACGCTATTTAAAGGCACACAATAATTTAGTCAGCCAAGCGTTACAAATACATTGCAAATTTACAGCTACTGAAAGGTGCACAAAAAATCCCAAAGATTAAATCGAAGAGCATTTGCAATGCAGTACGATCGGTTTCACCTTTGGGACTTAAGTATTTAGAAGAAAGAGTTGTAAGTAAGAGTTGTAGGAGTTGTAAGGTCTTTACAGACTTAAGTATTTAGCTATGCAGCAAACTGTCGTGCTTTTAGTTTAAGTGTAAGGCAGCAGCTGCAGCCTAGTGCTAGAATACACCACTATTTTCTTTGAGAGCGAGGCTCACGCGCTTCGGGCAAGTTTCAGTCCGATAAGTGAGATTAATGTACTTGTGGGAGGCTGCGGTCCTACTCCGGTAAGTACATGATTCCTACAACTCTGGAGTCTGTTGTGGGGGAATGGTACTCAGTGCCTGCGCAGCAGGGTCTCCTCTACAAATCAAGTTCAAGAATTTATATAGCGCACTACTCACCCAGAGGGTCTCAAGGCGCTTGGGGAGGCGGATTATTATTTATCGAATAGCCAGGTTTTAAGTTCTTTTCTGAAGGAGATGTGGTTCTGTGTAAGGCGGAGGTGAGTGGGGAGTGAGTTCCAGGTCTTGGCCGTCAAGTAGGAGAAGGATCTACCTCCCATCGTGGATCTTTGGATGCGCGGAACAGCGGCGAGGCCTTGATTGGAGGATCTTAGTTGGCGGGTGGGTGTGTAGAAGGATAGTCGAGTGTTGAGGCATTCGGGCCCTATTTTGTAGAGGGCCTTGTGTGCGTGGGTGAGGAGACGGAATGTTATTCTCTTGTTGACGGGAAGCCAGTGGAGGTCTTTCCGGTGGCCGGTAATGTGCTCTTGGCGAGGGATGTCCAAAATGAGTCTCGCTGATGCGTTTTGGATGCGTTGGAGTTTTTTCTGTAATTTGGCTGTAATTCCGGCGTAGAGGGTGTTTCCGTAGTCTAGTCGACTCGTAACCAGTGCGTGGGTGACAGTCTTTCTTGTTTCGGCGGGGATCCAATGGAAGATTTTTTTGAGCATACGAAGTACGCTGAAGCAGGAGGATGAGACGGCGTTGACTTGTCGGGTCATCGAGAGTGAGGAGTCTAAGATGAAGCCAAGGTTACGTGCGTGGTCTGTGGGTGTGGGTGCTGAGCCCAGATCCGAAGGCCACCATGAGTCGTCCCAGGCAGAGGGGGATGATCCTAGGATGAGCACTTCCGTTTTGTCTGAGTTAAGTTTTAGGCGGCTGTTTTTCATCCATACGGCTACTTCTTTCATGCCTTCGTGAAGATTGGTTTTGGCGGTGTTGGGGTCATTGGTGAGGGAAAGGATCAGAAATTCGCTGAATTCCGGCCTTTGCGACTCACAAATGGCTTTGCACGTTTTGGAATGTATGAAACATTCCCAAAATAAGAAATTAAAAACTTGTGCGATTCCTTATTTTTCCATAGCATTTAGGGAATCGCAAATTTGCGATTCCTTAAATGCTATGTATATAGCAATTTTTGCTTGCAAATTTTGTTTAGGAATTCGCAAATTACCACCAACTTTCAGTTGATGGTAACTTGCGAATTCTTCCAGAAATGCACAAATTGGCATTTTTAAAGGTGGCATATGATGCACACACATGCCCATAGGGCATGTATGTGTGCCATATGCACACACATGTTCTTTTCAGGGGTGCAGCAGAGTGTCTTTGAGACTTCCCTGCACCCTTGCAATAATTCTCAAATTGCGATTAGCAAATTGCGAATTTGCAATTTGAGAATTATTTTGCATTTATTCCTACGGGCCTCCTGGCCCATAGGAATGCATTGAAAAATATTCCTTAATTGCGAATTCGCAAAATGCGAATTCGCAATTAAGGAAGCTTAAGGAATCGCAAATTAAATGCGATTTTGTTCATACATACCATTTTGCATTTCCTAAATAGCGATTCCTTAAAATTCGCTATTTAGGAAATGCAAAATAGTTTGATGATACATATGGCCCTAATATGCATGAGGGAGGTCTATTTGCGACCCATTAGGAATCGCTAATGAAACTCAAAAAAATTACATACATTAGGAAAAGCAATTACCTAATTGCGAGTCGGAGAAAATCGTAATTAGGTAATCGCTACTTGTAATAATGATACATGTGGCCCTGTGTCTTTTGTTTTGATAAATATGGCTTCCTTCTTGTGAGCACCTGGAAGTATGGGCCGTGGGAAAACAGACCCGGCTTCCCCTTGCCCTCCATTGTGATAACCTGCTATTCTGCTGGAGTGCTGTAGCTGGAGGAGCATGTCTGTCATATGGCTTATAATGGTAGCGTTTTTGGTGTTGTGGAAGAGACCAGAGTTGTGCTGCAAGCGTCATTTGTCACTGTAAGGGAGAGGATGCTTCAGCTTTAAAGTCAGTGGGTGTGGCTAATTTACCTCACACAGTTCACATCATTGGCCTACTTTCCACTGCTGCAGTATTGGCTAAATATTTGCTGTGTTGTTTTTAGCACATAACATACTGTGATTCTATTCTAATGGATTTGGGTTGTATTACGTCCCAGAAATACTGTGGGGTTGGAACCAAACAGCAAAAGCAGGCGGAAACCAGCTTTAGACATGATTCCCCGAAGACATCTACACACCCTGTAGTTCTCTGTCTCAAACATCTGTATGAGGTTCCACCCCCGACGCCAGGGTCAAGCAGAACATATGCCTCAACACATTTTCAAATGCAAATGGTTACATTTTTGCCAGAGAAAAGAGCCGAGGTAGAATGAAAAAACATGAGATGCCGAGGTTCACACAGTGTGCTCAATGAGTGAAATGGGATTAGAATGTGGAAATCTCCTTGTTCCCCAGTCGATAATGTAGTCCTTTGAGTGGGGTTCCTCCTACTGCCTCTTCTTGCCTTCAGAGCTTCCAGAATAATTTCACAATATACAGGCAGCATCACAGACGCTTTTTTTTTTTAATGGTTTTATCTCCAACGTTCCGTATCTTTATAAATATGGTTGTTAGACACATCGAAGGTAGCCATTCCTTTTAAGGTCTCCCCTATACCGTGCATGGGCTGAGCTGCTAGACATATTGTTTGTAATTCAGTGGGCTTATAACCCTCCCACAGCATTCCATTGCTTGTTATCATTATCACTTTTTCAATCTTTCGATTGCTTAGCACCCATTGGATTCCCTTCCTTTCTTGTGTTAGCTCCTCCTTGGAGCATGGACCGAGTGCATGTGTTCTTTACCGTCTTTGTTCTCCCTTGCCTTTTTACAGTTTTCATTTTTATAAGCGCTCTGGGTTTTCTTTTGGACATTCAATTTGCGTTCCCACTTTTAACACAGGCATATGGCTTCTTATGTTGCTTTTGCCCTATCTGGCATCTCTAGCAAGGACGGACTGCCCGAACCGGGAATTGGGCATTTCCCCAGGAGGCTAGAAGGGTGGAGCCGGTTTTGAAAGGGTTAGGGCCGGTTTTGTTATCGGGGACCAGTTCTGCAGCAGTGCTGCAAAATCGGCCCCCAGTAACAAAAGCAGCAGTGCTTCACACATGCTCCATTTTCTCCCGGGTGCTGGTCCGGCTAAAGTGCCTAGGCTTCTTTGAGTAGCCAGTCTGGTCCTGATCTCTAACAAAGGTTTAGTTACTTACACGCACACTGTACTACTCTACTCCACTCTATTCTGCGCTACTCCACTGTACCCCACTCCACTTTATACCGCTCCAGGCCACGCCGCTCCACTCCACTCTACGCCAGACTACTCTGTGCTACTCCACTGTACTCTAGATCACTCTACGCTACTCCACTTCACTCTAAGCCACTCCACTTTACTTCATTCTACTCTGTGCCACTCAACTCTTTTCTGCACCACCCCACTCCAAATAACACTCTACAGCACTCTAAGTCAGTCCACTCTATGGCGCTGTAGTCCTCGCTGCTCTCCTCTATGCCACTCTATGCCACTCTACTTTAAGCCAGTCCACTCTACGCCTTTCTACTGCATGCCACTCTACTCCACACCACTCTATGACACTCTATGTCATTCCATTCTATGCCTCTGTAGACCACACTGCTCTGCTCTATGCCACTCTATGACACTCTACTCTACACCACTCTACTTTAAGCCAGTCCACTCTACGTCTCTCTACTGCATGCCACTCTACTCCACACCACTCTACTCCACACCACTCTACGTCATTCCACTCTATGCCGATGTAGTCCACACTGCTCTCCTCTACGCCACTCTATGCCACTCTACTCTATGCCACTCTACTCTACTCCACTCTACTTACAGCCAGTCCACTCTATGCCTCTCTACTGCATGCCACTCTACTCCAGACCACTCTATGATACGCCATTCTACGTCATGCCACTCTACGCCATGCTACTCCACACCACTTCATACATTGCCACTTTATGCTACTCTATTCTACTCCATTGTACTCTACACCACTCCACTCTACTCTTTGCCCCTCCACTCTACTCAAGGTGACTCCACTCTGTGCCACTCCACTCTACGCCACCCCATGCCACTCCACTCCACCCCACACTGTGCAACTCTACTCTATACCTCTCTATTCTATGCAACGCTGCTCTAGGCCACTCTATGCCTCTCTACTCATGGCTGCTCCACTCTACTTCATGCGACTCTACTGTACTACATGCTGCTCTATTCCACATCACTCTACTCCACTCCACCATACTCTATGCAACTCTACACCACTCTACTCTACCCCATTCAACTCTATTCCACTCCACTTCATTCAATGCCACTGTATCCCACTCCACTCTTGCCACTCTACCCTATGCCACTCCACTCCACTCTACGCCTCTCTACTCCACTTCACTATACGCCACTCTACGTCACTTCACCCCACTCTATGACACTCCACACTATGCTATTCTTCTCTGTGCCACTCCACTCTATGCTACTCCACTTCACTCCAAGGCACTCTACTCCACACCACTATACTTTACACCACTCTATACTACGTCACTCCATTCTTTGCCACTCTCTCTCAATGTATACCACTCCACGCCACTCTAATCTATGCCACTCCACACCACTTTATGCCACTCCACTCTACTCTGTGCCACTCTACTCTGTGCCACTCTACTCTATGCCACTCTATTCTATGCCACTCTATTCTATGCCACTCCACACCACTCTATTCCATGCCATTTTACTTTATGCCATGCTGTTCCACTCCACTAAATTCTGTACCTCTCTATGCCACTCCACGCACTGCACGTCAGTCTACTCTACACCACTCCATGCCACCCTGTGTCATTCTATGCCTTTCCACTCTACGCCACTCCAGACCCCTCTTCTTTCTCTGTTGTATGCCAAACTACTTTGTGCCACTCTACATCACTCCACTCAATGACACTCTACTCTATGTCACTCCACTATCCTTCACACCACATGACTCCACCCTATTCTATGCCACTCTATCCTACGCCATCCTATGCTATGCTACTCTATGCCACTCTACTCTTAGTCACTCTAGACCACTCTACTCTTTCCCACTCGACGTTATGCCACTCTGCTCTATGCCAATCCACTCTATGCCACTCCAGTCTATGCCACTCTGCGCCACTTCCCCTACCACTTTACACAATGCCACTGTACTCCACTCCACTCTATGCCACTCTACTTTAGGCCAACCTACTCTGCACCACTCTACTCTGCATCACTCTACTCCACACCACTCCACTATACTCCATGGCACTCTACTCCACTCCACCCTATTTTATGCCACTCTACTCTATGGTTCTCCAATCTAATCTATGCCATCCCACTCTACTCTACCCCACTCTACTTTAAGCCAACTCATTCTGCGCCACTCTATTCCACACCACTCTACTCTATGCCAATCTTATCCACGCCACTCTACTCTATATCACTCTGTGTCACTCCACTTCATGCCACTCCACTTCACTGTACACCACTTTATGCACCTCCACTCCTTTCCTATCCCCACAATGCCACTATGTGCCATTCTATGCCTGTTCACTATGTGGCACTCCATACCCCTCTACACCACTCCATGCCACTCTATGCCACTCTACTTTCTCCACTGTACAGCACTCTATTCTACAGCACTCTACTCTATGCCAATGTACACCACTCCTCTCTACGCCACTCTACTCTATTCCACATCACTCCACCCTTTTCTGTGCATCTCAACTGTACGCCACTTTATGACAATCTACGCCATTCTACTTTATACCACTCTACTCAATGCCACTTTAACCCACTCCACTCTATACCAACCTAATATACTCCACTCTACACCACACTACTCTGCGTCAAAATGCACCACTTCAGTTTATTCCACTCTACTCTTTGTCCCTCGACTCTATGCGACTCCATACCACTCCACTCAATGCCACTTCATGCCACTCTACTCTACACCACTCCCTTCAACTCTATGTCACTCTACACCACTGTACTCTACACCACTCCTCTCTATGCCACTCTTCTGTATATTTATTATTTGAATTTGTTAAGCGTGGCAGCTACCCAAAAAGGGTTTCCCGGCGCTGGACAGGCAAGTTCCATTAAATCTCCATTTCAACTACAAAAGAGTTATTGGTTGAAGAGCCAGGTTTTAGTGGCTCTGCGGAACTGCATATAATTAGTTTCAGTTCGAATGTGCAATGGCAAGGAGTTCCACAAGATGGGGCCTAACTGAGCAAAAGATCTACCCCCCATTCTGGTTAGTCTAATTCTAGGCACAAAAAAATAGGCCATGTGGGCAGATCTCAAATTCCGGGAAGGTACATGAGTGTGAACAATGGACTTAAGGTAATGGGGGGCCAGGTCAGTTTACTCTACTCTATGCCACTCTACTCAAAGCCACTCCATCCACTCTGTGGCACCGTACTCTACACTAAGCTACTCTATTCTACATCACTCTACGCCACTCCACTCTCTTCTATCCCTCCACTCTCTTCTATCCCTCCACTCTCTACTATCCCATGCCACTTTTAGTAATACAACTGCTGTTGTACAACTTGGCTAAAAGACATTGAGAAAGCCAATTGCACTCAGGTAGGTGAGAATTATTGGTGTTGCCAGTGCTTGTTATGAGCCTCTGATGCCCCTCTGTCTGAGGCCCTTCCCCGGCCCCGCCCTCCTCTTCATAGCTTTATTCTGCATGGATGCTTCGCACCGGGGGTTAAACAATGAACAGCAGCATCCCTGCTCCGGTGTGCGCACTGCGCGCCTTGCGCGTGGGCGGGGCCGCGCCTGAGCCGTGTTCAGGCATCAAACCCTAGTACCTCCCGACCCGTGGGATGCTCTGCAGTGCTTGTGTTGGCTGAAATGAGAAGCCACTGTACAGGGAACTCACATGGGCTGGGCCGCGGCGCAGGTGTTCGCGTTGTGGGGTCTGGTGAGCGCTGGGACTGCAGGGATTTGCGTGGGATGGGTTCGGCATCCTCGGGTGTGACTTGGGTGTGGCCGCGACCTCCCATCCTCAGATCGAACACTTGGACGGTCGCGGGATGGCTGGAGGCGTCAGTGCTTCTCACTCATTCCCTCCCAGAACTGAGTCGAGTACGAGCGCAGGGTACACCTTGAATTGGCACGGCTTCCCTTGAAGTGGTGAGAGGAGTTTGTATCCCTCCACGCCCACCCCATGCCCAGCCGACACTGGGTACACATGGGATGGGCACACACACAGCCTAGCCTCCCCCTAGGTGCTCAAAGGGGTCTTCAAATCACAGGACCGCCCACTCCGGCCAGAAGGCTCTGGCACAGTGGCCGACCCCTGGGAAGCAGTGCCCTGCCCTCGCCCTGTCAGGAGAGCCGGGGACAAGACCCTACCATGCGGGTGCCCATTCCCAGCGTGATTCCTATTGGCGGAGAACACCGGGCTGTTTGTTTATATGTTTTGTTTGTTTTTCTTTGTATGACTCTATTTACCCTTTGAAGTTTTTAAGGGGAGGGCCCTTTTAAACCGGTTCGTTCGGGTCCCTCCCGTGTCTGGGTAGCCTCCCGCAGCCTCCGGCAGCCGGGGGAGAGTCGCGGTTTATAAATGTGTAGCATTTCCTGCCCCGGGCAGCTCGCAGAAGGCGCTGGTGGCTAACGCAACGAGCTGCGCGCTGAGATAAGGCTGCTTCCTTGAGCGCAGCAGCGAGCAGACAGACAGACCTCCAGCCCGGGCCACAGGCGGCCCTGCAGCGAGCCCCCACCCCTCCCCACATCCCTCGGCCAGGCTGGGGTCCGTCTTCTTCTGTGCCCTGCAACAGAGCGAGCAAGCTGTGTACTGGACCAGCCGCGCATATTCCGAATGGACGAAGAGGTGAATTGACTTGCACAGCGCGGCGCGGTAAACTGTCCTATCGCACTATCGGAATAGAACTTTTTTAAGGACCCGACCACCCCTTCCTCGGATTTAAGGTGAGCCGTACAGTTCCAGGGACACGCTGGCATCTGAGTCTCGAGTTTATGTGGCTCTTAACTATGTTTTGCATGAGTTCGGAAGACATTGACCACCCATTCCTTGGGCTTCAAGTGGGGTCTGTCCACCCAGTCCTCTGGCCTGAAAAGAAGCTGGCCACCTGCTCTTAAGGCTTGGGAGAGAGGCTCCTCCGGACCCGAGGTTCGGAGAGGAGCTGGCCTCCGGTAAGTACACATTTCTTGGGTTCGGAGTGGGCTGAGCACCCATTGCTTCAGTTTCAACCAGGAGCTGGCCTTCCAGTCCTCAAGCTTGGAAGAGGAGCTGACCCTCTGCACCGTGGGTTTGGAAGTGAGAACATCACATGTTGAGAAGGAAGCAGTCTCGTCCTTGGACTCAAAATGTCTTTGATGTCGAAGGAGAGGTGACAATCTGTTTCTAAGATTTGGAGGGAATCGTATCATCACTTTAGGGTTGAGGTGACCATCTCGACTTTGGCTTGGAAGTTATCCAACCTGGCCATTTTCAAAAGGTTGGAGGAGGTTGAGCATCTGGTCCATGGGTTTGGGGAGAACAGAGGTGACATCTGGTAATTAGGCTTGAAGAAGGGGTGACCATCCAGTTGCTGGGGTCTGATTGGAGCTGTGAAGCTGGTCCTTGGTGTCAAAAGTGAGAGGAGCATCTATGCGGCTAGATACAAGTTACTTGGACTTGTAGCTCAGCCACTCTGTCCGTGAGGGTGAAGAGAAGTGAAACCACTGGTCCTAGGTTTATGCGAGGCAAGGATGACATCTGACTTTTGGATTTGAAGAGGCACCTGGACCACTGAGTCCTTGGCTTGGGATGTCCTGGCATCCATCTGGTCCTTAGGCCTGAAGGAGAACCACCTACCCTCGGCGGCTACCCCAAGATGATTTATCCAAGGAATGAATGACTTTGCCAGCCAGCACTCCAAAATGAGTTACGTGTCTACATTCAGGATCAACCTGCAGAAGCCCTCCAGGGCAGATACCGCAGCTCTAAACCAAGGGACGAAGGATGGACTGACAGCAGTGGCCACAAATGGAGCCCGTGAGCCCCAGCAGCAGCGCACAGGTAGGCCACATCCATGCACTGTACTTTGGAGAGAACTGAGGGGGCCAGGATGTGACTGCCCCTCAGCCTCCCGCACATAATATTTGAATTAGTTTGAGACTAGGGAGCTTCTGCGGATAAGGGATCTGAGTTCACATCATACCCCTGTGTAATTCTCTCCCTCTCTCTACCTGTTTATGTCGTGCCCCGTCTGGCACATTCTCTCTTTCTTTCAAATACTCTCTTTGGTCTCTTTCGCTCCCTAACGCTTCTTATCTTCTCCCCTCAGTCCGCATCCTCCTCAGTCTCACCGGTCTTGCTTCATTTTGCTATCGCTGTCACTCTAGCTGTCTCCATTTTGTTGTTTATTTGTTGTCTATCTCTTTCTTTTTTTCTGTCTGTCTCTTTGTCTCCCCTCTACCTTTCTTCCCTCTTTTTTGCTCCAGCTGTCTATTTCTCTCTCTCGTTGCGTCCCTTTGATCTCTCTGCCTCTCTTGCTGTGGCTGTCTTAGCTGTGGCTCTCTATCTGTTCTGTTGTTGTCTGGCTCTTGCTGTCACAAGCTGTTGATACCTTTAACACCCTCACTGGCTCTCGATTTCTCGGTCTCTTTCTCGTTATGACTGGCTATCTCTTCTCTCTTGCTGTCTTTCTAGCTTGTGCTTCCTTTTTTTCAAATAATTTCTTGGTCTGGCTTCCTATGTTTTCTTTCTTAATCTCTTTTGCTTTCTCTGGCTGTCTATTTCTTATGCTCTCCCTATTTCTTATTTCTCTATCTGGCTGTCTACCTCCCTCTCTCTCTCTCTGGATGCTTATCTATGCCTCTTTTTGTATCTCTCTCTGTCTACCTATGTCTCGTGCTTTCTTATCTATTTCTCTCAACTTCTTTGTATTTCTCTTTCTGGCTGTGCATCTCTTCCTTTCTATCCATGGCTGGGTAGATGTGTCTGTGTCTGAGTAACTATCTGTCTCTTTCTCTCACTGGGTGCCTGTTTCTCTCTCTCGTAGTCTGTCCCTTTCTCTGGTCCTGTCTCTCTTTCTGGCTTCGTATATCTTTCACTTTCTGGCCGTTTGTGTCTTGTCCTGCTGCCTCTTTCCTTCTCTCTCTCTCTTTATGGCTACCTATCTCTTTCTTTCTCTGGGTCTCTCTCTAGACCTGTATCCCGTTGTCTCTACAGTCGTCCTGCACGTTCGCTGTTGTAGGCTGTTTATCTGTTTATCCTCACTCCCCAGCCCAATGGACTTTACTATCGGTCGCAAGGGGTAAAAGCTGCTACGCACCGGCTGGATTTTGCTACTCTGCTACTCCTGGCGCTATCTTTGTTACAGTACACACAGAAAAAAGGCGGGAGACGGATTCAGCCCTATCTGATCCTCCTCAAACCCGATAGATATACACAAAAGAAGATAAGGCGGAATATCCGTCGCAATTTTTTTTAGGAGTATAATATGTGGTTGCAAAGGGAGCACAAACACTTTATTACAACTGCCCTCACCCACAGCAAGTTGTGGCATGCTTCATCATAGGGCTGCTACTGAACGCCTCTGCGCAAACCAATGCTAGAGGCGGAGCAATAGGGAGAGGTAGACAATACAGACTATTAGAAGAAGGAACAGAAAAGGATCCTACAAAGGTGCAGACATTGATTTTAAAACAGACTGTGAGATATCTTCATAATAGTTTTATTCCTAGATTCCCAAGGGAATGAAAGTAATTCCAATATTATGGCAAAATGGGCCAAATAATAAATGGTATTCCATTATTATTCATCCAAGTAAATAACTACTGAGAGGCAGAGCTATCCAATATCAGTGTCACATCGCAAGATGGTAGGGAGCCCCAATATGAGTATGGGTTGTGATAAAGTTACGCTGTGATGTTAGAAATCCAAGTCCAGCGTTAATACAGAAACATTAGACTGTTAAGTACACATATAGGGAGCCTTACACTAGATTGTGGAGGGTGGGTCCCTGAGTCCTCCGGGAAAGTTAGAGGCGGAGCACTAGTAAGGAAACAGATGTACTATAATGATATATGATCTATAGTCTCCCCAGGGATGTCCATGGGATATCATCATTAAGCCCTGTCTCATGACTGCGAATCCTGTAGACCCACTTTTGTTCACGTATGAACCGAGTATGTGAGGGCCCCTCGCATTCTGTGAAATAAAAGGTTTGTCCAACACGGTCCAATAGATGCCCTCCACAGTGTGGCCCGTCTCCGCATAGTGTGATGT